>NW_028094426.1:8969825-10452549 GCF_014824575.4 Sturnira hondurensis
ATCAAAGTTACATTGCTTTTATATTTACTCCATATTCTAACAAGTACATTTTTGCTATAAATTCACCCCTGTTGACTTCTGTTTGCGTAAGCTTCCCCATGTATTTGTCTTTTCTTTTTCTTCTCAAACACCATAGAATTTCGTCAAGAAAAGTCAACTGAGTGTGTATCACCAAAGAATATCGATGCGTATACTTCGATAAAACTCACTTGAGTACATCCTAGGGCATGGCGCGCCGAGAGCTTTACGAAATGTGTTAGCATCTTCTCTAGTCGCCATCTCCGACTTCCTTGTAAGAGTTTGAAAAAACTGTTTCCTGTTCCAGGCTCTTCGGGGTAACGGGGAACTGCGCCGCCTGTAGCAAGCTCATCCCTGCCTTCGAGATGGTGATGCGCGCCAAGGACAACGTTTACCACCTGGACTGCTTTGCATGCCAGCTCTGCAATCAGAGGTACTCAGATCTCGCTTTGTCTTCTAAAAACCAGTAAAACTCTCCCCTCTGGCTGTTTAACAGGTGTGAATTATACACTAGTACACTTTACTTAAAACAATTAATCTCAGCATTTTCATTTTCTGCAAATATTCATTGAGTGCCATAAATGAGCCACTGAGGAAAAGGTCTTAAAACTCTTATTTCCACCTAAAAGATATTCATCATATAACAGGATGTGATAGGAAATGAGAACACTTTTACAAACTTTACATCTTCTTCTTATTCATTCTTTTCTTTAATGTTTTTCTGTCTTTTAAAGTAGGTTTAAAGTAGGTCTTTGTTTTGAACTACTGTGAGCAAACACATTTGCATTGTGGCAAATACACATGAATTTTGGCAGCTAGTGGGTCTTCATCTTACTATTTTTATTTATAGTTACTCTATCTTGGTTTCTTATTCAACATAAGAAATTCAACATTTTAACCTTGTTTTATATGTGCTTCTTAAGTTGCTTCAAGTCTCTTTGTGAACAAAGCTAGAGATTATTAGCAATTATTAATTGCTAATTATCAGCATTGGAGAGGCAGCATTGGAGAATAGAGTATTGCACAGCAAATTGAAAGACCTAAATACTGGTCTGGACTTGACCCCTAACAAGATGTATGACCGTAAACCAACAGTTTTAGCTCTCTGGACTTCAGTATTCTCATTAATAACATAAGGGAGCTGAATTAGTCAACTGCAGAGAATTCTTTCCTCTTAAAGTCTTATGACTTCATCCCATTTTTCTTTATTGAAAGTTATAAATTTTATTTCCTGTGGGAACTATATACCTGTTTTATGTGACAAATGCAGAGTCTATTAGAATATTGAAGTGTACATAGCATTAAAAATACATTTCAAAAATTAGTACACTTGATGGGTTTTAATGAAAATAAATCCTATGTGAGTGTGAAAACACCTGGACATAGTATATAATCAGAAAATATTAGCCATGTCAAGTTCTACATTATTGTGATTTCCCCTGTTTTACTGTTCAACGCAGCATCTTATGGGGCCCTGTAGGGTAAGTAGAAAGAACACGATGTTTACAGTGAGACCTGGATTCAGATTCCAGCTCCACTGTGTATTAGCTTGTGACTCTGAGAATGTTACTGAATCTCTCTGACTTCAGTTTTCATGCCCTTAAAATGAAGACACTAATGCCTGTCTAACAGATTTTGAAAATCAAATGATCTATGTAAGTACCAGGAGCAGGTTCTTAGAAACTAGAATTATTAATAGAAGTAGAAATTAGAAAATAGAACAATAATTTCTCAAAAATTAGTTCTTTTTCCTTGATATTAATAACTTTTACCAAATAATATTCCATAGCTTATTTTTTATACAAGACATGTATTCTCAATAATGTCTCCTGCCAAATAGATATTCAGAATGTGACTTGGTCTACCTTGTCATGTATAATTTATCCGGGAAATAATTCAGGAAGTCATCTCACAACATCGAGTCTTTCCCACAAATGCCTAGAGTCAGTGTAGTTTAATTCAGTCTATGGTGACATTTAACCAAAAATAAGGTGGCAAATGTACATGTTCTTTCTTGTCTGTAAGGATATGGATAAACAAATACAAATATCCACACATCAATGCAGACACACGTATATGCATGTATACATGTATGCATCTACATTTTAAAAGTATATTTAAATTTAAAATGCTGTTTCCTTGTCCACTAGCAGCTTCCATGAACAATAGTTCATGCAGTAACACTTACTGCTTTTCTACTTATAAAAAGGTTGCATATTCATAGTAAAAATTTAGAAAATACAAAGAGATAAAAATAACATTGTCTCATATTTCACTATTTTCTTACTATTATAACAGAAAATATTTTAATATTTTGGTGTGTAGTCAGCTGTACAATTTTTCATACATATATGACAAGTGATATATAGTATAAATGTGACTTTATATTATAGTCACATTTGAGCAGATTAAGGGAAAGAAACAGGAGAGAATTCTAATCTTTAATATTTGGTTTTTTTGTTTAATAGAGTATGTCTTTTTACCTATAGTTAAAAATTCTTTTAAGACATTTTAAGCTTTTATTGTGTTCAGTTTATGAATAGAACTTCATATAATCAATGATCAGATGTATAGATTCTTTCTTCAAGTTTTTATATTATAAATATTATTAATATCATATGGACTTTATAAACAAACAAATACTAAAATCTGCATCAGGATAAATTCATAGGAACAAAAATTAATTAGGAGAAGTATTTAAAATTAATTAAATAAAAGGATAAAGGCTATTGTTATACAGTGCAAAATGCTCTCTAGAAAAGTTACAACAATTATTCTCATACCAAAAATGCAAAAATTGACCATTCCCTCACATTTACTCTAACATCGGGAATTATTTAGAGAGAAATCTTTGTCACCTTAAGTGATGAAAGATGGTATCTCATTATAATTTTCAGTTAGCATACATTTGCTTACCAGTGGCCCTTTGCTATTTCTTTATTCAGGGAACTGCCAATTTATAACCTTTGCCCATTTTTTTCTATTAGGGAAAGCCTACCTGTTTTATCCATGTTATACACAGAAAATTAAAACATTATTCAAGTTCTAAACCAGGGCTAAATTCCACTATGATGCAAAGTAATTGTAGGTTGTTCATGCTATTTAAAAGTCATGTTTTATTTTATTTCACCACTGAAATAAAAAGTTACACTCATAATTAAGACTGTCTCCTCAGTAGAACTCAGTCAAGTACGACAAACACTCCTAAATTTTGACTCTAAAACTGTTCACATTATTATTGCTGCAAAATGCTATTCTAGTATCATTATTAAGATACCTAATATATTTCTATGCTCGCTTCATTTATTACATGCCATAATAGGGCCACATATCTTTAGTTCTGGTTATGCACAATTAGCACTTAGTTATTGTCTTGTCACTTCAGCCCCAACAAGACAAACTTCTTTAAGGCAGGTAGTCAACTAATCTTCATCAGCCAAGCACAGCAGACACATTTTGTTTCTCTCAATACAGAGGTTTTCAGTCTAGAAGATTCTGCTTTGACTTTGACATTGCCTTAGGAAACCATCTTCAATAAAGCTGTATGCCAAAGAAGCCTATGCTCTCGGTAGCCATATCAGTGTCATAGCATTGCACTTGAAGTTAAATGCAAGGCACGTAGGTAACTTATAGACACTTTCCCTTAAGCCAACGTCACTGACATCGGAAACTGTGGTAGTATATGCCTGCTTCTGAATGTTATTTAGCAGTCACCCCATTGTAGCTTTTAAATCGAAATATTATTAGTATCATAATATTTCTGAATGTTTAAAAATGTTAGCGATAACAACTTTTCAGGATTGGTTGTCCCTCTCTCCCCTTTTTAGAGGGGTATGGCTAAGAATGTAGAGTCCTGAATTGCAAATCTTATAATTTCTCTATTTTGAAGATTATCTTGGGTGTCTTGTAGAATAACCTGCATCTACTTTAATAGTAGAAAATTCTGTGTAATCGTTAATTTCTTAAAAATGAATAGGTCTCTCCCTCTTAGAATTCTAATTGTGTAAAACGAAATGATGGTTTTATAAGAAAAGGAAAAGATGTACTTGTTTGTAATAAATTGCCTCAAATATGTAGGAAAGGAAACATTTCATTTTCTTTCATTAAAGAATAAAAGCATTGTGCTTGGCTCTGTAGGAGCAGAGAGGAGGAAAATCTAGTTTCTCTCTTCAATTTATTCAGAGCTGGGGGAGAGACGGGTGTCAGAGACTCACGGGAGAGTGTAATTGGTGCTAAAGAGATCCATCTCAAGGGAGCAGAGGCTCCTGCTGGAAGTCGTAGGGCAACAGCCCATGCTGATGTGCTGGGTTTCATAAAAGAACTCGCTAAGACTAGTTAGGATATAGGAAGTGTGTCTGCTGGGGTGTTGGGGAGAAAAGGGTCAGAAGCAGTGAGGAAAGGGACTCCCAGACAGATGGAACAGCATGAAAGGCATGGGGGGTTGGAAGCATGTAATATGTGTAGGAAATTAAAAGTAGCTTAGTGTGCTCCACAATTACACCTTCAGTTTGGAGGAGATATGGAGGAGTGAGGAAAGAAGTGAGGAGCCAGGGATGAAATTGCAGAGATAGGAAGTCAGTGATTAAAAGTCAAAATGAATACAAATGTAACTTACCCCATCTGAAATATCTTTGGTTTTCAAAGCTATTTGATTCTGAGATAAATCTACCTTAATCAGTATTTATTGACCACCCACCTCAGCAACTGCACAATGATAGTGGTACTTCAGAGGGTTCAGAACAAGTAAAACTTGTGGTCATTCACCTCAGCACTACTGTCCACATTGGGAAACCTGTTACACACTTATGAGAAAATTTGAAATGCCAAAGTGAATGATACACTAATAAAAACTGTTTGGGGAAAGATCAGAATGAGTTGATGTGGTCAGGGAACATTATGGAGGGATAAACTAAAGAATTTTTAGACTCTGAGTTAGATGGAAAAAGGGAAGAAGCATCCCTGGTTCGGTGATATTTTAAGCAAAGATGAAAAAGGTTATCACCGACAGATAATGAGAATATATTCTTGTATAGTGGTGGTTATACCCCAGACAGTGTTCTGTTTTACATATACTAACCCATTTAAGGCTCAAAATAACCCTTAAGTAGGTACTATTATTGATGTAATTTTACAGATGAGGAAACTAAAGTACAAAAAGATTAAGCAACTATTCCAAGATTAGTTAATTACACAGGTACAAAATGGTAGACCCAAGATTTGAACCCTGGCAGTCTGGTTTTAGTCTCTGGACTCAGAGCCAATATGAAGGCTGTTTCAAGAGGAGTATTTTATTTTCTGGCCAAGTGGATATAAATGTGATTAGATACAGTGGTGTTACAGTAAGGTAGATGTCAAATAATTTCCAGCAGAACTCAGAGTGTGTGTAGTCTAACTTGGGTCAGGAAAGATTGTTACGAATGAAGTGTGTAATAGCAACTGAGCTCTCATTGGGAAAAGACAGCAAATGTGTGCACCATTCTGTAGTGACGAGACAGTGGGTATACAACCCGTGCTTCTTACTGAAAGCAAAGTACAGGATCGAAATATCCATCTTTTAGTAACTGAGCATGTTGAATAGGAAAGTAGAGACATTGGATGTGTGAACTGGATACTCTCTTTTTTAAATTGTTATTGAAGTGAAAATTAGTAAGTGACAGTCAGTAACCTCAGGAAAAGAAGATGACTAAGTTAACCTTCTCATTTCTTAGAAAGGATGTTACACATGGAGGCTTCTTAGCAGAGAGGCTTCTGATAACCTGCTCAAACTACTCTAAGCCCCATATAATACAGGGATGATTTATTCTGTACTTTTCAACTGTCTAAGACCACACAGACTCAACTAGAATCACTTCAAAATATGTGGAAATGAAGTCTGTTATTAATTCCAAATATCACGATTAGATGGTTTAAAAATCTGATTTGGCATGTTTTTATTCTTTTACATATTGTTTTAAATGAACAAAAAGTTAATTGAACTGACTACATCACAAGTAATGAAGATTAGATTGCAAGAAAGATTATCAGTTTATTTTCAGAAATTTTAGCCCTACCTATTAATATACTGACAGTATCGCTACTTTTTAAATATTTTTACTGCAAGTGCTAAATCTCCTAAGGAGCTAGTTATATAGCATTGGAAATTAGCCTGCCTTACAAAATCACAGTTACAGATTATTTTGTTAAGTGTCTCATATCTGCGTTGCTGTTTTTTTTAATTGCTTCATTTATATGTGAAACATTTTAGAGGAGGACACCAATTCTATTTGCATCCCAGCCATAATTGTTTCTCTTCACCAGAGCTTTCAGGGCTGTTTTGTTTGAGTTGTATATGTAATTGTGACACCCCTCACCCATGCTCTCTTTCATCCTGACCTTCGAGTATAAATTGAAGTGCACATAAAATGTACTTTATCCAATTGACAATGTATTAGAGACAAAATATTCAGAGGGAAGTATTTCAGGTGAATTTCATTTATATTACCAACATTTCACTGAATGGCAGGCAGACCGTTTTTTGAAAGTTATGAAAAGGTTTAATTGTAACACACACACAAAAAGGTCTGTGTAACTTTGTGGCCTCATGCTGTGCTGCCTCCAGGTAAAAGCATGGGTCTTAGATCCAAAGAAACCTGGTTCCTTTCCTTCCTCCACCACCTACGTCCAGCTATGAAACCTTGGGCAGGTATTTTAAATGCTGAGAGGAAGGCTTAGGTTTTTCATTGAAAAAGGCAATGATGATATCTCTGATCTAGGTTGGATGAAGGGAATAATGTGATCACATATATAGACACGTAGCGTTAGCATATGGTAAGTGCATTATGAAAGGTGGTTATTTTAATTTCCAACACTCCAGACATTGAGGTAAGGTTTCATATACTCTTTATCACAAAGTTACAAAAGTAGCTGATATTACAAATAAGAAAAATCAAAGTCTCTTCTCAATATCATTAAGTGGAAAGTTGAGAGTTGAACCCTATTTATTGCAATATGCCTCTCTACCTTTCATATATTTCTTATTATAACATTCCTACAATCCAGTGATGTGGCTTATTCACAGAGAACTAACCCAGAAAAAGCATGAAATGCACCATATATCTTGCTTTGGGTAATAGCAAGACCAGACCCACAGGCTCATGGTTCAGTGTTTTTTTCCCACTATAATTACCCTGAGTTTATAAATCTACAAACAAAAATTATCTAAATTTCAAGGCCTCTGAAGGTAAGAATGACGTTACATGACATGACAAAACAAACAAACAAACATGTTTTTATTTGATAGTGAATAAAATTTGGAGAATTGTTAAAAATATGTTGAAAAAGTAAAGCAAAATTCTATTAGACCATAGGGAGTTGAAAGAGTATTTCCAATTTAGTTGGTTTTTAGGGAAAAAAAAAGATTCAGTATTATCAGCTGAAGCACAAGAGTGTTTAATTGAACTTCTTTATTTTTGATGTGGTTTTATTCTTAGCTCTTTAGTTCAACTTAATTTCAATAGTAATATCAAGTGAAAATTTGAACAGTGATCACGTATATTCTACATGCTATTCTGTATAACCTCACAAAAGTTAAGTCTTCACATCGGCCATTAGGCCTGTTCTTTTCTTCAACATATGTTAGTAATCAGGATAATCTGCTCAAACTCTCTTATTCCAACACCACTATTTAAGCACAATATTTAAAGTTTACAGTGTGCAATCTATAAAAAGGTGTACTTTAAAGCCCAAACCTGAATGTGCAGGGCATCCAGTAGCTTTGACCACAAATGTCTCCAGGATTCCATGATTAGCACAGAGTCTGCACTTTCAATCAACCTCATCAGCAGGCAGTAATCCTGGGGAAAAAAAGTAAATTCCACAAATAAACAGACCAATCTTCTTTAAGAGGAAAGCTAATTCTTTTCAATCTACTTTTTTTATTACACCATTTTCCCCCTCTATCTACTTAAGCTAGAATAAGGATAAATGTCCAAAGCTACCCAGTTGGAAAATAAATAGATTCACTGTTTGTCTAGCATTCCAGTCTTTACAAATGTAAATCAGTCCGACTGCTCCTCATTTAAACGTTCAACTTCACAAAACCTTAAAGGGTGGCTTCACTACACACTTTCATCTATCCACTCAGATTTCTGCTTGAACATCATTCGAAATTGACTATCTGATAAAGAGAGGCCACTATCAAAGGTCAGTGAGGTCAACTTGTATAATTACAAGTAGTTTTACTGAGTCAACTCTACCAGACACTGCTGTTTGAAGGTTGAATTGTTATAATTAAAAATATATACAAATCTCCCCAGAGTTACTTTATTGTTAAATGTACCGGAAACAGCACAAGCATTTGTTTCTGACTTTAATTGTGTTTAAAGTATCACCACTGGGAAATTCTACAAAAATTGCACTTACTGAAAACATTGCAATCTTGCACATTAAACAATTTTTTATTGAATAAGATAATAATTAGTAATGGGCAATAGTTTATTTATCACAGTAATATTAAAAAGTGTGTTCGGGTTTATGCCCTTACGTTTAATTGAAACTGTTCAATTAAGGAAATGATATTTACTATTTTATAGTTGATGAACTTGCCACAGACAAAGGAATATGGCCCAACATCAGAGTCTGGTGCTAAAAATAACTTTCAGTTCAGAATGATCACTTCCCAATTACCAGAATTGAATCCCATCTTAATAACAGAGTGAGGGGAAAGTTTAAATGGAAAACTTTAAAATGGGCTATTTTCTAACTGTCTGATTCATTTTGATGCCTTTTTGAAATAAAGAGGATCATGAAGTCTTCCATAATCACTGCAGTGAAATATTATCATTCATTCTTATTTTAATGAGTGTATATAGAGAGCAGTTCTTTTTACTTTCCAGTGCGGTGAAATAAAAAAATTAAAAAATTATGTTTGCTGCCCTATGCATCTTCCTTGATGTTCCTACAATTTTTGTATATAAAGGTAGGATTTCAAATTTTATTTGCAATGTTTTAGTGTTGATAATAAGAACAACATTCTAAGCCAAGCTTTCAAATTCAGGGAATTACAAAGTGAAATTATTATTAAGAAAAGAAATCTTCAAATCTATATATCTGAGTGAAATGGTCTTAACACATTTTATTTTTAAAAATATTTTCAGGTTTTGTGTTGGAGACAAATTTTTCCTAAAGAATAACATGATCCTTTGCCAGACGGACTACGAGGAAGGTTTAATGAAAGAAGGTTATGCACCCCAGGTTCGCTGATCTATCAACATCACCCCATTAAGAATACAAAGCACTACATTCTTTTATCTTTTTTGCTCCACGTGTATATAAGAATTGACACAACCTACTGAGTAACGTAGATATAGGAAAGCAGGATGGATATATGAAATAAAAGGCGGACTGCATCTGTATGTAGTGAAATTGCCCAGTTCAGAGTTGAATGTTTATTATTAAAGAAAAAAAGTCATGTACATATTGCTGGATTTTTGCTTGCTATTCGTTTTTGTGTCACTTGGCATGAGATGTTTATTTTGGACTATTGTATATAATGTATTGTAATATCTGAAGCACAAATGTAATACAGTTTTATTGTGTTACCATTTGTGTTCTGTTTGCTTCTTTGTATTGTTGCATTTAGTACAATCAGTGTTTAAATTTACTGTATATTTATGCTTTCTGTATCTATCAGCTATTTTAAATGAGCTGTAACTTTCTAGTAAGAAATTGAAGAGCAAATCTCACTAATGATACACATATAGATAAAGCAAGTCTGTCAACATTAGAAAGACTAAAAAAATACAGACACACCCACTATTATTGCCACTATGATTTAGAGTCTATCAGTGTTCTCATTATAACCCCCTATTTTCAGGGGGTTAAGATCAGCTTTAAAAAATGCATAAAAATTTCATCTTAAAGCACTTTCATTTTGTACCAACGTGAAAAGTGCCACTTTTAGAATAACGTTAAAGCTTAACAGTTATCCTTTTAATATCCTTTGTATGTGTGCCCGCTGCCTGTAGGATAGCTTTGTTGTTAGTCTCTGCTCTTCAATCATTCACCCCCTTGTTGTGAACTAGTGCCTTTGGGTATCGTAAGTTTTTTCCAAAGGGTTACTTTAAAAAAGTGTTACCACAATTATGAGACAACTTTTAAATGACAAATTAAATTTCTTGTATAAACTTTGCCCAGACCTCTCCAGAAGAGCTAGGTGTTTAATAACGTTATGGCTTGATAAATTTCTGGCGCTAAAAGGATTTGAGTGTGAATCAACTGAAATCACGATAATGCACATTAAAGCTAGGATGATATTTGAGCAGTGAGGTTACTTCTGTTTGAGCAACATAGTGCTCATAGAATCTTCTAGAAGAAGGGAGATAAAGGGATTGATAAAAAGCTGAGAAGTGGTGATTATGTATTTTCCTTTATTTCACATGCCTCTTATTTTAATGTTTAACAGTGAACACTTTCAAGTTTGATGTGTCTTATTCTTGCTTTCTCTGAGTAATTACCCAATCAGTATATATCACACCTAAACTGAAATCTCTCACTCCATTTTTTAAAGGTGAAATATTATTCCCATACATACATGATAGCTGATAAATAGGAAAACTTTCTAGAAACAGAAATTATGGAGACTGGTTATTTAAATTACAGCATAAGAAATAAAAATGAGTAAATAATCCCTCTTCTGGGTTGCTCACACTGGCTTCTTTGCTTCTGTTCCCTGTGATAAAACTACCTTTCAACAAATCTAACCCCGCATGGGCACAATGAAGCCTATTCCTACCAGAGCAAATTTAGCGCTGTGGCTTTTTTTTCTTGATCACTTGTGTAGGAAATAATATTTCCCAGTGTTCTTTGCATACATATTTTATGCTGTATGAAAATGCAGATGAAATGAAGTGTGATACCTGAATTCTTGGTTTGGGGGCCAAAATATTAAGCTGCAAATAATGCTGGTGTGAATTTGAGTCGTTTCAAAAGCAAAGCTTTACTATGGACATGCATGTGAATCTGGATATTGCCTCTCATGTTTAAGAATATGACTCTGTGCAAAGTGAATGGTATGTATTTTCACAAATGCTTCATGGTTAAGAGTGTGCAAATCGTGTGCCCCCCCAAATGTGAGATGAAAAAACTTCAAGAATAGCTATCTGGGGCCCATAATAGAACTATTATTTTAGCCTTAGAGCCTTACATGTGATTCATAAAAAGACTTGCAGAGTCAAAGCCAGAAACAGCAAATCAAAACAAAACAGAGCACGTGGGCGCAGGGGAGAGAGTGGGGCGTGGTTTGTTTGACGCCGTAGCTGTGCTACGTTAAGTAGTCCTCAGTAAGAGTTGCTTGACATTCGTGTGGACATTCCGTTTTAATTGTCAGCATATTTTTCAAATGATCTTTAAATATATAACTGTTTATGTATATGCTAAGATCAATCTGTCAAAATACCTGTAAACTGGGAACAAACCGGCCAGCTATCCTTGGCGCCCAGAGACCAAGCAGTGTTTTTTATTGCCTTTTATTTAGAGTGACCCTTTGAGAATTCATTCTTATGCTTTTCCTACAAATGCAATTACTCACCTAGATTAAAGAGTAAGGCCTTAATCTCCTTAGATTATCTTTAATCTCCATGAATTTGTGAAAGAAGACAGAAATAGGCCATTTAATAGCTAATTGCCCATAAACAGTAGCATCTTTGACCTGAAGTACTAAGCTAATTGTCTTGACTATTCAAAGTCCCTGAATTGTTGTCAACTTCCCACTTTGTGCTGTGTTGCCCTAATGTCACTTAGCTTGTTATCCGGTGCCTCCAGTAGGACCCCTCGAATTGAGCTTTGATTTCTCAAGGAGGGACCTCGTCCTTCCAAACACGCACCACGTACAGGCTGCCTCTGATGAAGGACCAGGCACCTCCAGACCCCCAGAATGCTGGCTGAGTTTAAAAGCTGACCTGTGTTTGTGACTTCACTTTCATCTTGCTTAATAAACATCTGCTGGACTCTTTCATTCATTTTTCATATTTGAGTTTGTGTCTTTAATAAAAGGGGTATGACACTATTGGATTGCTCTTAATTGGCACAATCTAAGTAATATCTAGAAAGCATATGTTAAGCTCATGAGAAAGGAAAATAGTTTTTAAGGACATTTACTTTTAAAAGGTAAACCCTAAGCATTAACAAAGTGGATCAAATACTTTCCCAAATATTATATTTAAGATTTTTGAGTTAGGTGGTTTACTGCTATTTACTTTTGTGGGGAGAATAAAGCTGTCAAAAGTGAAGGTAGCGATTACTAGGTACAATTTGCACATATATACGAATTTTAAGTGATTTTTCTGAAAGCAACTATGTTATCAGACTAAATTTCAAATTTCCTCCTTTCGGTGTAATTAATTAAAGCAAAAAAACTCAAATAAACCGTACGTTTTCAAGGAAGAGATGGCGTGCTGAAAATTATCACCGTGGTGAAACATACCAGATAAAAGTGGTTTCCTTTTCACCAGCACTTGAGGCAAACCACCCTCTGAATAGTCACTTAAACAATTTCATAGAAATGATACAGTCCAAACACGCTTAGTGTTCCCTTCAGTAAGTTGTAAAAACAATCTGCATATTTACCATTAGCACAGAATACAGTTTTAGCAAACATCTTTTGGTTATTCCTTTTTCTTAAAAACATCATTATAGATATTTCTTAAATGTGATTTGAGTGCAATTTAAGGTAGTAGAAAGCCAAGATTTAGTATAGTAGTGGTTTCCATTGGCATTTATGGAGAGCTAACCGTGTGAGGAGGTCTTGCCCTGGGAATCAAATGACTTGAAGGTGTCTTTGCACTGGTTGGAACTCATCTCAAACTAACTACTAATGAGCACACAAAAGCGAATGTGACCCTTTACCTATTCAGCTTGTCATTGCTATGAAAGGTTCAGAAAATATCTCAAGTAATCAATGTGTTCAGAGAATTATCTCACACAAATTACTCATTAACTCAATCGCACGTAATAAAAAAAGAACATCAATTAATTAATGAGTCACCCTCAGATCACTCTGATTACAATGGAGCTCTGTTGAAACAGCAGTTACAAATGAGGCTGCCTCTCTTTATTCATTGTTTGCAATTGGCCCATTATTTGGCTGAAACCAGTGTCATATTTAACACATGCCTGTAGGTAATTGTGTGATTAGTATCATAAATGAAGAATTCAGAAAGTCGACTGCTTATAAGACCTTATAAATGGTCAGAAAAAATAAAGCAAACTCATTTTTATAATAGCTTCATTTGAAGCCGAGTTATTAAGGGGGTATTATCTATCTAAATGGTATACTTCTACATTTATAATCAAGATGTAAGACTTCCATGTTGAACATTATAAGGATTAGCTGCTAAAACATTTAAAAGTAAATTTTACACTGTGTCAGAATACACATAATTTAATTTCGGTAATTTCTCACAAAGACTAAAATAGACATGATGATGAGTTTTGTAACCATTTTGGTGTCTCATAAGGACGGTTCTTTCAGTGGGCCTGGCTGCGGGGAGAGGGTTGGGGGGATTGGCAGCAATCAGGGAAAGGATGAAAAAGAAATACCAAATATTGCAAACAAAGTCAGCAGCTAACATTTCCCAACTATCTTGGAAAATGCCATTCCAATAAGCCTATAGGATAATTACAACAGTTCCTTTCGGTAAGCCAGAAACATCTGTTGATAACACATTGCAGGTGTTAACAATTACACATACTGAAATTTTTAAAAAATGTTTTTAATTAAAAGAATTTTTGTCTTCTGGAACGGAAAATATGTGAAATTCAAAGATAGTCCTGTTTTGAGTGTGCAGATCACGTAATGCACAAAATTGTAAAGCCCAAACCATTTTGGATCAACTAGTTTCCGTGTTTGGTTCAGATCATTGCAATCACAAGTGAATTAGAATTCATTGCACTTTTTACACAATTGGTATTCTGAGTTGAAGAGCTGAAATCTCATGAAACTGGGGGGGCAGAGCTGATTACAGAATATTTTGGCTTTCTTAGCAAGGTGGTTGCCATTGACTCTACCAGATTTAATGGGCACAGTAGAAAGAAAAATGAGAGCAAGGTACATTCAGATATTAGAGGATCAAAATCTTTCTTAACCCCATAGAAAACTTTAAATCACCTAAAATAAAAGTCTATTTTTAACATGGAACATTATCAGATGACCCATCTTCGATAGCTTTTGATAATAGCTAACATTTACTGAACACTTGTATATTGGGCAGTTTTCCATGCCCATGTAATTTCCACAACACCCCTGTAACGCAGATATCATTTTATAGATTTTAAATAAAAGCACAGAGGAGTTATTTAACTTGCCCTGGGTCATACAGGTCATATAGCTAGTAAATAGTGGATCTGAGATAAAAACATAGGTTTCCTGACTCTAGGGGGTGGCCACTGTTAAAGGATTCTTGATTATTAGTATTATTAGTATTATTATTATTAATAGTAGTAGTATGTCACTATTAGTACTTTCTAGCCAAGAACTACAAGTTACCTGTGCTTGATCAGAAATTCTAAGTATTGTGGAATTAATGTCTTCTTTAAAGATGAAAATTGGGAAGGAAAGCGATCATAAGTTCCTAGATACAGGAGCTAAGTAGACATTCCTTTTCTACTTAGGAGCTCTTTTTTCCCAACCACATCATGAAGCAGTTTATTTGAACCTGAAAAGCCAGGATACCAAGAAGGGGGCTTCCCTAGTATGAACAGCAATATCAAGAACTAGAAGTAGTCAGCAGGGACGAGAGGAACTCAAAGTAGAAAGCTACAATTGTCTGTGTCAGAAAGAACATGCTTTGGTGAAGTAAGATTAGACTAGTCTCAGAAGTCACGATAATAAAATTAGTATGTTTTCGTAACTTACTTCTATAAGGTGATACAAAAACAAACTTAAAGGCAGAAAAACAATCTGTGTCAAGGTTGTGTTCACTGGTCTAACATGCACAGAGTTATGTTAGACATTGGTCCAGGTCATCAGCCACACAGCTAAGGAGCTCTTTATCTCAGAATCACCACAATTAACCAGGCAAAGCAACAGTGGGCGACGCAGTTATCCTTAACATAGACCAGAGCAAAATTTCATCCATTACATTGCTGTCATCACCACAGCTACGTCCATACATTGGGGACCTTAATGATTTAACCCTAAATCATTCCAGATTAGGTGGGAATGGGAACTTCCACCACACAAGAGTCTTTTGGGAAACTGAGCTTAGAGCTGTGGTGACCATTGTGGTACACAGTCAGTTAGGGTTGCATAAACAGTGCGTTGGTCCTCAACCTAGAAGGCACAATACAAGCCCCGTTCCCCACAAAATTTTAGTTGTGTAGTAGCTTAGGTTCATTACTGCATGACTCAGTAAAAACCTCTACGAGCCCCCCTCACAGGCCACGTTGGGCGGAGCTGCTAGGTAACCTGAAAGTTAACTTTGACCTCTAATCCCTGTGTTCTTCTTAAAGTGTCTCCAATGTAGTGTGAATAGTAGCAACAGCTCGGAGAAGACACAAAAACCACATCTAAGACAGCTACTGAACCATGAGAAGAAATACAGGATAAAAATAAAATATGGCACAAAATATGGAATAAAAAGGTACCTGAAAACAGGCAGGTAACTTCAGGGAAAAAGAAATTAATGAGCACCTATTGTGTGTAGCACAAAACTAGGCATTTAATATCTTTTTTTTTTTGTCTGAGAGACTTTGGCACCTGAAATATAATGTTCACTGCTATTTATCCTTCATTTAATGCTCAGCCTATTAAATATACGACTCTAACAGATGAAGTTTCTCTAAACATTTGTACACCATTTAAACAGCTAATAAACCAAAACTTGTAAGTTTAATAAATCAGATCCAACCATTTAAATGTTGATTAGGATCTTGAATTTTTCTAAACATTTCAATAAAACCCCATCTAATTCATTTCAGGTGCTTTAAAACCAGACAGAAATTTTCACAAATGTCTAAACTCAGGGAAAAAAATCCATGACAAAAATTATTAAATTAAATTATATTTTTATATTTTGCTTCATATTTGATAGCCTATGTTAATAGCAATTTCCTTTTAAAAATAGAAAATATTCTCTCAACTAGCTAAGGTTGCAGTATCTTTGTTGTTGGTTATATGAACTTCAGTTGGGGCATGAGAATAACTTACTCTGTCCAAAATGACTCAAATTTGAATCAGTGCACATGACTTTGACCAATAATTTAATAGCCATGCTTTTCTTGTTACATCAACAGATCAAGTTTTTCACATAGCTGTAATTTCCCATAACTCAATGCTTTTTCCCAAATCAATGTGTTAGCATTATTGTATGCTTATGCATGCCATTTAAATATCTCATTATAAGCTATAAAATTATTTAGAGATGTTTATCTCCCCAGAAATAAGAAACTGAATCTATAGCTAAATTTCCAGCTAGAACATTCGACTAACCCTCTTTCTTGCACAAATTACTGGACTCTGTTTTGGACTGATTGTAATGCATTTTACCACCTGTGTTGATTAGTGTGCTCTTTGTGCTCTTGGTGTAGTTTGACTTACAATTATCCACATTTAATATACTCTTCTCAGAAAATAGAGACAAATACAATTGACACTGTATAAATAAGTATACATTCAATAGAAGATACAACGTATATATTCAGTTATATTTATTCCTGTTTGTTTGCTTTCTTTTTACCCTTCAACCCCCTTCGCCCGTTCCTTCTACTCCCACCCACTGCCTCTGGCAACCACCAATCTGTTCTGTGTCTATGAGCTATTTGTTTGCTTTTTAATTCCACATGTAAGAGAGATCATAAGGTATTCATCTTTCTTTGTCTGACTTATTTCACTTAGAATAATGCTCTAAGGGGTCTTCCATGTTGTTACAAATGGCAAGATTTTATTCTTTCTTTATGACAAGATAATAATATTCTGCCACATATACCACACTTCTTTATTCACTCATCCATCGATTGACATTTAGGTTGTTTTCATATCTTGGCTGTTACAAATAATGCTGCAATAAACATAGGTTGAATATATCTTTTCAAGTTAGTGTTTATTTTCTTTAGATAGATTCCCAGGAGTGAAATTGCTCGATTATAGAGCAGTTGTACTTTTTTTTTCTGCAGTCACTCCATAGTGCTTTCCATAGTGGCTGCACCAACTTGCATTCACACCAACTTGCATTCTTACCAATATTGCACAAGGGTTCTCTTTTCTCCACATCTTTGACAATATGTATCTATTGTCTCCTTGATAATAACTATTCTAATAGGTGTGAGGTGACATCCAACTGTGCTTTAAAATCCCTGATTATTAATGACATTGAGCACTTCTTCATTTTCTGTGGTCTACCTGTGTGTTGTCTTTGAAAAAGGTGTCTATTCAGATCTTCTGCCTATTTTTAAATCAGGTTGTTCTTTTTTTGCAGTTGGGTAGTATTAGTTCCTATACTTTTTGGATACTATTGCCTTATTCAGCTTTTATGTATGATAACTATTTTGTATCGTCCACATGAAGTGTTTCTCCTTTAAATACGATCATAGACCCATGGCTTTCAGAAGCTCAAGTGCATTGCCGGTGGATTTAGTAGCAGGTTTTGTTTCAAGCATTGTGTGTGTGTATATACTTCTTACTGTGTCAATCAGAAGTCTGTTTTTAAGACATTATAGAAACCCAGAAAGCCAAAAATAAGGGGCTTGAGAAAAACTCAGGGGACAGCACAATAAAGTGAGCAAAGGTGAACTGTCCCGGAACAGGGCACTCAACCTGAAAATTGCAGAGCTCACACACCACACTGTGAGCGAAACAGTGGCGGAAATCATTGAAAGGAAAGGTTATCAGTATTGTAAAACATTAATTGGACATTTTAAAAAGGAGCACATAACTAAAGTGAAGAATAACTGAAGATCTGAGACGGTGACCTTAGCATCCATACCTATGAGAGGACACCTCCCTCTTCATTAAGGCACATTTGACGAGAGCGTATTTCTGCTACACTGTTATCATCAGGTATATGCAGACCTTGATTACTTTTTAAGTAAATACAGTTATCATTTATTTAAAAACACAACTTTCTTAGCTCCAATTAATGCTTCTTTTCCCCCACTGAAACCAGCTGAGACCATAAATGGAGTGGTTAGCAGCATCAACTTTGCCATCAGGGAGACAACGATCTAGAGGAAATTACCTACCTCTATTGACATCAGTTTTCTCATCTGTAAAATGGAAGTGATAATACTCAGTAGGATTTTATTGAAGATTTAATGAAGGAATCTATGTCGAGAACTTAATGAAGTGCCTAATATTTAGTGTTTATGTTATTACTGTGAATATTACAGAATATGTTGGTTTTATGAGCAAGATGGTTGCCGGGTGTTATTATTTTTATTAATCCCAAATCCTCTAAGAACCTCTTAAGTGGTGTTTAGTGTGATGGTAGTTGATCAACCTGGGTGAGCATTCAATGATTTAGGTCCCACTGGCACACATGGGGCAAGGGTTACCAATTACCGATGAGCATTTAACAAGCAAACTAAAAAGTTCCTCCAAGCAAAATGTTGAAATTCAAAGAGGAAAATAAGTCAGAGGTCTAGGACATCACTTCTTTTCATCTCAGACTTCTTGGGTACGTGTGTTACCATATTTATGCCTAGCATTTACACTGGAGTAGCCTGCATTCCTCATATTTAGCTAGAGGAACTCAATAATCACTGTATCAATATCACCAGTCATATAGGTATTTATTGGACACCTACTGCACGTCTGATTCTCTGTCATGTCCACAGAGGAATGTAATAAGTCATTTGTGCATTTACAAATGACTCTGAACCATATTGAGGAAGAAGTCCTTTGTTCTATCTGGGTACTTGAAAAGGCTTCCTGATAGAACACAGGTGGCAAACACAAGGCCCTCCACTTTGTTTTATTCTGTCCGGCACCTTGTTAGGTGCCGAGCTCTCGCTTGACTGTTAAGTAGTAGTTACATTTACACAGTCCTAAAGTTACATTTGGCCCTTTGAAGGCAACGGTGAGGTTAATGTGGCCTCCGGTGAAAATGAGTTTGACACCCCTGCAATAGATAATTACATTCAGTCTTAAAGAACCATTGGAAAACAGAGGAAATGGTGGTGTTTTTACAAGAACCAGCTGTAATTGAAGTTCACCAAGCAGCTTCATGACGACTCATCTAGCTGATAGGCAATAAAAGGACATCGAAGATTTTGAACAGATCTACAGCATAAAATGACAGAATCCAAGATGATTGACTCAAACTGAAGTGGTCAGAGTGGGCTAGGGAGGGGTCCGAGGGGATGCCAAGACTTCACTCCAGAGCCCTTCATAAAACTGAGGGAAAGAGATGAGCTCCTGCACAGCATTGGAGGAAAAAGAGTGGGGAAAGCAACGGAAAAGGGACAACTTTTGCCAAATATGAGAGCTGACTAAGTGTGAAGGGAGCAATGGAGAAGGGTCAAATACAGCTCTGAAATTTGGGGATTTTACCCTAAATTATTACAGTTCATTATAGTAAACATAGCAAACAGACCTAGAAGAAAGAAGAAATGTATTCTCTCTGATGTCTCTCTGGAGGAAAGGAACGCTATTTCACGTGAAAGTACAGAGTTATATTCCTGCTCCAGGAATTCTCTGGGCTTTTAAGGAAGAAAGAAAGGTGACACCATTGGTTGTGTGGCAGACCTTGTTAGTTTCTACTCAGTATCCCTTTACCCTTCATTCTCACTAACAGCATATGGAGCAGGGATGTGCCAAAGCAAATTTTTTCATTTCACAGTTTCTTCTGCATACAGCAGTGGTCATTTGACACAGTTCTGGATGATGGGATACAAACATGAGTCAGTGGAAGATCTCTGGGCAACTTTTGACTTCCCTGATACAGACACCACTCCTTCTTTATTGTTACCTTCTTCCTACCTGGAATGCAACTGGGAGCTTGTACTAGAACAACTGTCTGACACATAGGTATTCAAGAGGATAAAAAGCCAAACCTGAAAGCTTGGCATTGATGAGATTGTGGAGCCACTGTAGCAGAGCAGATTTGAACAGACTTGAACTTAAACGACATGGCTTATCTCTGGCCATCTTGGTCTGGTGATTTGGTTACCTCTTGTCACTGTTGTTAGGTTTCTATCACATGCAGCCTCAAGCTACCCCTTACTGGTATATTTGCTTGAAGAAATTTGAGAAATTTTGTTGGTACATCACATGATTTAAGCCTTAGTGTGATTCAAAAATTCTTGAATTTTTCACCGTTTATGAAAACCAATATTGTGACTTGATCTCTTGCTCGCCCAACTCAGCTCCTTCCTATCGCATGAGAATCCATAAGCCTGTAACAAGAGAAGCAAGAAGGTAAAGTTTCTAGTATGTGTGTCTTATTTTTCCTCTGATCTTAACCCCCAAAACTCTACTCTGACTTTTCAACATAGAGTTAGCATTTTCATCAGAATATTACAATTTATCTAATTTTACCTATGGTCCAAGGGGAAGGCTGAGTCCTTATTAAACTTTCATAAAATAATATAGGTAGAAGGATGCAGGGAAATAGGGAAGATATTTTCAAGTAATTAGAACTACAGACAGATCAAAAAGAAAGCCATTGTGTAAATGTCAGTCCATTCAAGGTTATTTCACCTAGAGGAGATAATGTCAAATCTCTGCTTTGGATAGAAAGGAAGTTTTGAAAGTCATTCTGCCTATCCCAAAATCCTGTCTGAAGATCATTTCTGATATATTAACTTTTTATCTTGTCTGCAGATAAAAAAGAAAAACAAAGAAAATATTTACATAAATTTTACATAACTATATATACTCAAAATACATCTTTACTCTGATATTTATCTTTCCTATTTTGGGAGGTTATACAAATAGCCTTTCCTTTATGAAAATATGGTGATGGTACATAATAGGTTTTATTTACTTTATTACCTTAATTGGAGAAATAGTCATCCAATTCATTTTGTTTTCCCTATTAAAGTATGTGTTTATAGCCCTGGCTGGTGTAGCTCAGTGGATTGAGTGCGGGCCTGTGAACCACACAATCACGGTTCTATTCCCAGTCAGGGCACATGCCTAGGTTGCAGGCCAGTTCCCAGCAGGGGCCAGTTCCCAGCAGGGGATGCACCAGAAGCAACCATACATTGATATTTCTCTCCTCTCCTTCCCTTCCCTTCTAAAGATAAATAAAAAATTTTAAAAAACTATATGTTTATACATAAAATGTGTATACACAAATTTATGAAATCCCTTAATTTTGTTTTACTTAGTTGTGGATCTAAAATCTGGTTCAATTGTCCTTTAAGCAAAATATTTGTATTTCATAGCTACCTTTTATTTTTTATTTTTTTAAAGATAATTATTATTCTCATGTTTTAAAAAATATTTTCTTTATTTATCCTTAGAGGGAAAGGGAAGGAGAGAAATATCAATGTATGGTTGCCTCTCGTGAGTCCCCTGCTGAGAATTGGTCTGCAACCCAGGCATGTGCCCTGACTGGGAATCGAACCACAATCGTGTGGTTCACAGGCCCGCGCTCAACCCAGCTATACCAGCCAGGGATTCATAGCTACCTTTTAATCTAACTTTATGCATCACTCTGTCCAGATTCCAAGTGCTATAGGCCCCTCTGCCAGCAGAGAAGTTAACTTAACAGTTCACTATCTTCCAAGGCATCATCTCAAGAGTATTTCTTTCCACTTGCTTCCGGCAACACTTATTCAGTACTTTCTAAATACCAATCACTGTGTGACAGACACTCGGGAGCATAGACAAAAAAGGTGTGGAGAGGAAGGAAGGAAGAGGTGCAAAGATACATGAGACAAGATATCTTTTCAAGATATCTATGAGACATGTATCTTTTCAAGATGCGTGAGACATACCTTTCACCCTCAAGTAGCTCACAGCAGTCTATTAGGGGAGCAAAAGAAGAACAGCTTCATGATAAGGTGATGTCATTAGAGCATGGACAGAACATTCTAGGAGCAGAGAGGAGGGAGTGCATAATAAGGGAGGGAAGGCATAATTTGCAGAGTAAGGCCAACATTCTGCGTCTTGAGAGGTCAGTAGGAGTGCTTCCAGTGGATTAGGGAGAGGAAGGAACATCATTCCAGGGCGTTGCAAAGACGTGAATGTTTGAGAGTTTCTGGTGGGTTAAAGTAACCGCAACTGGTATGTAGAGGAGTTCCAGTTAACATCCAGCGGAGGACGCTGCTCCTAGAGACCACTGTAGGAGAGTGGTCTCCAAATCCGGGAGCTTTAAAAATACATCAGTCCCGCCTCATCTTGGCAGGGGGCGGGGAAGGGGATACTTCCCAAGACCACCAGTGGACGCCTGAAACCGCAGACAGTTGTTCACATTTTAAAAAAGACATGCCGATCGTAATTACAGTAACACAAAACTAAGCTCTGTCTCTCACACACTCACAAATGTAAACCTACTTTTGCCAACTCCTGCATACCGTTTTTTTTTTTTTTTTTGCTATACATACATAACATGATGAAATTTAATATACAAATTAGGCATGGTAAGAAATTAAAAACAAGAAATAATAATAAAATAGGACAATAATACTGTAATAAAGTTATATAAATGTGGCCTCTCTTGGAAGAGCTTTTGTATTTCACTCACCTTTTCAGGCGAAGGAAGCACTTTAGGCACTCTCTCTGGTGTGTCCAAACTGCTCTGACAGTCCAATCTTCAGTGCTCTGACTCTTCAGGGCCACTGGCAGGTAAGCTAAGAGTTACCTGAACATAAGCCCTGCAAGGCCTGGACAGTAGATACGGTAACTGAGCCAGGTACCGAGTGGCTAATGGGTGGGCAGTGTGTACAGGGTACAGGACAGAGAGGGACATTGCAAGATCTTCATCACACTATTCCGAATAGCGTGGCAATTTAAAACATAGGGATTGTTTATTTCTGGAATTACCCATTTACTATTTTCAGGCTGTGGTTGACCACGAATACCCGAAACCATGGGAAGTTTAACTTCAGACATAGACGTACGTGTGTGTGTTTATACATACATATGCATATTTGCATGTATATTTGTGTGTAACAGATATTCCAACATAGTAGGTAGGTTTTCATACATTCTATTCATTTGAAAACTCCATAGCAATTCTGATGATTTATCAGATGTAGGTACCACTGACGTAAGTCGTGAGGAGACCCTGGAGAACTACCAGGCAGGGAAGGCATAATCAGATTTACATTTTAGGAAATTCATTCTGGTGACCTTACGAAAGCTGAAGTGGAGGCAACTGAGACTATAGGCTGTGAGACCAGCTGACACGGCTGTAAAGAATGAGGATTTAAAAGCAATACGGTAGAGTCGGAGAGAAGGGATACTTCAGAGACACTTAGGAAATAGTCGATATAGGAGGCAATGGTAGTTTGTTGGGAAAGGAGATGAGTTTTAGGCTCTCTGGTTTTAAATTGCTTTGGGATAGAACTCGGAAATACAAGTATTTACACTTCAAAAGGAAATTCATGATGAGAAACAAGAAGAAATTAGATTTCGTGCAGCTGGATGGTGAAGGTGATGTCCTGCACTCTTATAATCGTATTCCTTAGACAACCTAGTAAAATCATAAGACAGATCTTACCTACTCAAGTGTAAAAAAACCTCATTTAAAATGTTAAATTTAATCTGAAGTTGATGGGATATGCAAGGGTTAATGAATTAAATAAATTAGAGTGACAAATTGTGTTGCCCTGACCCACCATATTAATTTAAATTAAGATGTCATTTCAGGGTTATAATTTCACTTAGTACCAAAAAGAATTCTAACCAGAATTACCAGTTTTTATTATTCATACATGATCCCAAGAACTGTTCATTAACATCTTTACTTCTTTCAAAACCATTTCTTCTATCTGTCCTTCAGAAAGACTTTGGGGGCTACAACTACATGGAATTGGCAAATCTGATATTTTGGGTTTCATTTATACACTTAGTTCTTTCACATACAGAACCACATAAAGTGCAATGACAAATGGTAATGTTCAGTGTTACACATTACTTAGAGTCTTACTTCAAAGTCAGTATACAATTCAATGGCTAAAATAATTTTTAAACTTTTGATTAAGATGTTTCTAAATAAGAAAATAGCTCATTACATGGACTGAATTCTAATAAGAGGAACAGCCAATGTACCTCTGGCTTTTACAGAGGGCACACATACCTGAAAAGTTAGCAAGATTCTACCCAGGCTTTAGAAGGAGACTGAATAACCCTTTCCAATGGTTGGCAGGCCTCTTCAAGCAACATTTCTCCTTTTAAGCCTAAATCCTGCATTTCACTTTCAGCCTTCTCCCTTCTCTTCTGCCTTTAGTGGGTGGTAGATAAAAATGCTTATCATTGTTCTCAGAATAAAACACTGAAAACTCTCACAAATCATCTTGAAGTTGTTCCTCATCCAGAATAATTCCCAATCTTTTGACCTTTCCTCAAAGGTCTTACTTTCCAAAGCTTGGATAATCTTGAGGGCTTTCCTCTGAACACTTTCAATGCTTTCACAGGTATTTTTGGTTGTGGAGCTCAGAAGCAGCACAGTAGTCTGCCTGGTGGGAAATTATTAAGAGTGATAGCTAATGACATCACATCTTGTATTGTTCTTTTAGGTTTGATATCAGTATCATGCTGACTTTTTTCCTGATAACGAAATGAAATTTTACTAATTCATGGTGAATCCACATGGTATGATCCACAGGTATTTTAATACATGTTGCTGGGTTTGCCCATGATGTTTGTATAGTCTGATTTTCTCCGTCTTTGTAGCAAGAGAACATGCATGCTCATAATTGTCATATTGAAATTTGATCCAACACAGTAGTGAGTATTACTGAGCTCATAGCTGACTCTTGTGGAAGCCACTTGTTAATTGATGGCCAACTTTTATGTATAATCTTCGATTTTGTATTCACTTGAAGGTATCTGAATGCCACCTTTTGGGGGACGATTGGTAAAACTGGGAGGTGGGCTAGACACTGATAAGTGTTATGACTCAGGGCAATGGGGAGACCAAAACAAAAATTGAAATCAGAATTTTTTAAATGCTGAAAAGTTAAAGAACCAGAAAGGGAATCTAAAAAGGAATCAACATTGAAGAAGAACAGAAGTAAGCACTGCGTTCAATGTTAAAGGCATTGATCCTCTTTGAGTTCAACTTGTTTGGAACTTTCTGTGCTTCCTGGACTTGTGTGTCTATTTCTTTTGACAAATTAGGGAAGAGACCTGAGTTATTTTGATAACTCAGGTTATCAAAATAAGAACAATAAAGAATGAAGGTGAACGGGGTGGAGGGGAGCAAGCACATGGTGATTACCCAAGAATAATCTTTCTCACAAATAATTTAGACTTATTATTATGAGCACATGTGGTAGGGCTCAGGGATATGATGACTTAAAAGGACTGGAGAATGGACCAAAGGTTGGTGGTAGAGATGAATTTCCCAATAGATTATCCAGTATACTGTTACAGGATCAAATGAAAATGGAAGTTCAAATTGAGAATGGCTATCACTTTCCATTGATTCTACCAGGTCTAGCCCTATCTCTCAAACCAATAAAAAAGCTGATTGCTCAGAAAAAGTAAAAAAATGTTAAATTCTCTTTTTTTATCCTGTAATTTTATTTCTTGGTGATAACTGAGATTATTTCTGGCTCTTTAAAAAGCCATACCTATCCCTGCTACACACAATACATAAGTGAATATTTAGCATCGTGTTTCTTTTTTCTTTTTTCTTTATTTAAGTATATTTTATTGATTATGTTATTATAGTTGTCCCAATTTCCCCCCTTCCACCCAGTACCCCCCATTCCCTCTGGCAATCTCCCCTTAGTTCATGTACATATGAACTATATGTCCATGTACACATAAGTTCTTTGGCTTCTCCATTTCCTATACTATTCTCAACCTTCCCTTGTCCATTTTGTACCTACTATGTATACTTCTTATTCCTGTAACTTTTACCCTATTCCCCCTCCCCCCAAGCTGATAAGCCTCCAAAAGATCTCCACACCTATGATTCTGTTCCTGTTCTAGTTGTTTACTTAGTTTGTTTGTTTTTTAGATTCAGTTGTTGATAGTTGTGAGTATGTTGTTATTTTAATGTTCATAGTTTTTATATTTTTGTTAAATAAGTCCCTTTAACATCTCATAAAATAAGGGGTTGGTGATGATGAACCCCTTCAGCTTCTCCTTGCCTGGGAAGCACTTTATCTGCCCCTCCATTCTAAATGATAGCTTTGCTGGATAGAGTAATCTTATTGAAGGTTTTGCTTTTCATCACTTTGAAAACTACTTGCCAGTCTTTTGTTGCCTACAATTTCTTTTGTGAAATCAGCTGATTGTCTTAGGGGAATTCCCTTGTAGGTAACTTTCTGCTCTTCTCTTGCTGCTTTTAAGATTCTCTCTTCATCTTTAACGTTTGGCATTTTAATAATGATGTGTCTTGATATGATCCTCTTTGAGTTCAACTTGTTTGGAACTTTCTGTGCTTCCTGGACTTGTGTGTCTATTTCTTTTGACAAATTAGGGAAGTTTTCTTTCATTATTCTTTCAAATAAGTTTTCAATTTCTTGCTCTTCCTCTTCTCTTTCTGGCATTCTTATGATTTGGATGTTGGCACATTTGGAGATGTCCCAAAGTTTTCTTATTATCTCCTCATTTTTAGAATTATTGTTTCTTCATTCTGTTCTTATTTACTACTTCCTTATGTTCCAAATCATTGAGTTTAACCTCAGTTTCCTTCCCTTCACTGTTGATTCCCTATAGGGTTTTCTTTATTTCGCTTAGTGAAATAAAACTTAGTGTAGCCTTCATTTCTTTCCTTATGCTTTTTGCCATATTCAATGAGTTATCTGAGCATCCTCATCACTAGTGTTTTGAACTCTGTATCTTAAAGGTTGGCTATCTCCGTTTTGCTTAGTTCTTTTTCTGGGGTTTTGTTCTGCTCTTTCATCTGTGCCATATTTCTTTGTCTCCTTGATTTGGTAGCTTCTCTGTGTTTGTTTCTGTGTATAAGGTAGAGCTGCTTTGACTCCCTGTCTTAGTGCACCTCTTAAGTTGTATGGGGTGTAACCTTAGGTATTTGTCAGCATGGGGTAACCCACTTTACTGCTTTGTGGCTCTGTATGTGAGGGAGGGGTTCGGAGAGGGGACAATGTCACTGTGTGGCAGCTGAAGGCTTGTCTGGCACTCACCCCATTTCCAGTCACTTCTCCCCCTTCATGTATGTGACCGGAGCCTCTTTACATGTTGCCCTGGTGGTGGTTCCCAGAATGGATGGGTTTGCCTATGTTCTAGGACCATGCAAGCCCTTTAAACAGACTCTCCTGGAAGATTGGCAGTTTCTTCCACTGTCCAAACCCCACTGGTTTCTATAGCCAGAAGTTATGAGGATTTATTTTCCAGGCACTAGAACCCTGGGCTATACATAGGGCTGGGATTGCTCACTCCCAAGGTGTCCCTCCCGGTTTTTATCCACCACATGAAAGTGGGACCACCCATTCCATTGCTGCTGCTGCCATCACCTCACTGCCAGCACACTGCATCTTCTCCACCCCGTCTCCCCATCTCTGCCCTTCCTGCCCTTGTGGATGGATACAGTTTCTTTAAATCCTGGGCTGTCATACTTCCATACAGTTTGATTTTCTGGCAGTTCTGAGTGGTTTTTGTGTTGAGGTTAGTTGTGACCCTTCTTATGATCGTGCAAGGAGGAGAAGGGTGTCTAGCTATCCCTCCATCTTGACCAGAAGTAGGCTCGTGTTTCATATGCCGTCCTTTACTATAGGCAGCCCCTAGAATACATAATAAAAGACAAATGAAGAGTACTTTAAAAATGTGCCTCCTGCTGGGAATCCAGCCAGTGTTGATTGCAGATATTTTGTTTGAATCAGTAGCTAGACTGAGGGGGAGAAATGCCCTTTATATATAAGACAGCATTGCCAGAGAATCCTGGGATGAAAAAACATACTATAGCAAATACCATATTTATCTCCAATATGCATATCAAATGTATGCATTCGATATTATTTTCTTCCAGGCTACTCTGTTTATTACATATAGATTGTGGGTTTTTTAATCAATTATAGTTATTCTTTTGGCTTATTTTGTCAATACTTCTTATTCACTACATGGAGTAACAAGCTAAAGATTGGCTCAGTTTGAGTGGACATTCCGGTGCCTTAAGGAAACAGTTAAAACTTCATAGGTTTCCTAACCCTGAGACAACAATAGTGTATTCCTCTTCCAGACTCATCTCCCACTTTATCATGTGGCCTGTGCTGCAGCCCCCCTAAACTCTGCACTCCTCCCAAGTAGGCATGTTCTATGAGGCTCCTGCTTCTGTCTGTGATGATTCTTCTGGAACGTCCCAAATTTTCTTCTTTGACTGGCAAACACCTGCTCACCTGACTAATGCCTGCTCTAAAAAAAAAATCCCTTCTGGGAAAGCTTCTCTAATCTTGAAGACTGGGTCAGACACACCCTTTTCAGTGTCCCTGCACCACAACATCCCCATTATGGAATTATAATTTGCAACAAATGTTTTTCATTAGACTGTGAGCACCTCAAGTGTTCTCCAGGACCCATAACAATACGTGGTGTAGAATAGGCACTTACTAAAGGTGTGATGGGCTAATCAATCAATTGGACAAAGAAATTTACCATCCTGAAATGTTTACACAATCCTGGAATCTCCAGATCAATAATTCATGGCTCAAGTATTCAATAATGTGCCAAAGAGGCTGATGAGCTAGGAGAAAAAAATTTAGGGAAAAAATAACCTAGAGGAAAGCAAGGCTCACTTTACCATATGTCTCATGGGAAAGCAGGTGTCCCTGTGTCGGGTGGAGCCCACAGAGACAAATGGGTGCCTGAGCCTCCCAGCCGCTCATTTAAATGATACGGCTACAGGCAGCGCTGATTCCACAAATCAAGGACACAGAGCCTCACTTTCACACCCAGAGGCTACAATGAACTGTGCACACCCTCCCCGTTCGCATTGTCCCCTGAGAAGTGAATATTAAACTAGAGTCCCAGATGAACCATGATTCTACGAAACGGACAAAAATTAGAGTTCTCTGTATTGTTCATGCCCATTCTTTCTTCATTAAAATGAAACTAAGTGAAACAATACCAGAAAATCAGACTTGCTTCTTTAAAGACAAGTGGATAAACTACAACAGGTCAACTCAACAACTTTAAAGTTGCAGGAAGGAGAGATTCTGGGGAGGTTAAATGTCCCAAGCTGTGGTCACACATTTTCTTTAGCGTCACCTAAGAGTCAACAAGGAGACATTTCTTATCAGCGTTACTAATAATCTCTTATGGGATTTGTGACCAGTTCTAAGTGAGCCATACAGAATTTTGGTACAAAAGTGACTGCAAATAGTAAGACAAATCAGATACATTTGAGTTCCTTTTGCTTTGTTTCATATACAGAATGTAAAATAAAATGAAGGATGCATTGTGTGAGACAAGGTTGTCGAAACGCTATGCAGAGGTGCAAAAAAGCATTTATCTGATTCACCCTGTGAAAATGGCAGAATTCCAAGTTGTTTCCAATGAGAACCTGTGGTGGAGATAAACCTTTGTGGACCCTTAAACACTCCAACTCATGTAGTTAAAATGGCCATTGTCCCTGATGATAAAATCAACTGTTTATGCTTCTGCTGTATGGCTCGCAACAGTTCCTTTTCTTCCTCGGCCGAAAAATCTCACATGTTAATAAACATAAATGAAAAATATTTCTGCTTTAAAATTAAACCCTATAGCTTTGATGGATCATTAAACGCCACTCGCAGATTCTTTCCTTGGTCCAATCTAAAATTCTTGTGGTGAGAATGTTAATTTTTTAACTCCCAGCAACTATTTTAGCTCTATTTCTTTGACAGAGGCTACCAGGGACACAGAGGAAATGAAACACTTAGCAGGCCTGGCCTTGGTGCTTTTTATGCTCCAAGCAAGCAAACAAGAACAAGATTACAGTGGCCCTGAATGGAATCAGAAACGGGAGATAGGTTTTCTTCCCCGACAAGAAGCTCCTTGAACTAAAACAACTTTAAGATGTGGTCTGTACTGGGGGAGCCACTCAGTGCCTGCTAGAAGTTCCCATGATTGTCCAATCTGTCCTGAGCATCGACACCTGAAGATATAACCTCGGAACTTCTGTGTTCCTCCTGGACATGAGGGACTGCCTGGTTTTGAATTCAGGGAGCTAGAGGCAGCCCAGGCCACTGACAGACACATAGGAGATGCCAAGGGCTGCTTTCAATCGGAGCCTAAAGTTTTACACTTTAAGAAGACAAATGAACAGCATTACCTGTTTACTTCAATATTGACAAAGGAAAAGCCTGTGGCCCCCTTGCACCTGTTAATACTTGCTCCTCATACTGATGTGACCCACACAGCTGCTCATTTCAATTAGCCTAGGGCCAGTCTTGGCATTTACTCACAGAAACAATACTACACAAAGGAGGGCCTCTGTGCATTTCAGCTGGCATCCTTCCAAGTCACACTCAGCTTCCGCACATTTGACCGACCTGTCTCAAGGAGTGTGACATCTCGCTGGACACTTAAGTCCCTAAAACCTAAAGAATCCTGCCGTTTCACCTAATGACTCTTTTTCCTTTTTTCTTCCGAAACACCATTTTTGCACCTCTACTTTATTTTTCTCAACCATTATTATTTTCCTTTTTTCCCCTCTCTACAGAGAGACATTCTGAATGGCACTTGTCTGAGTTCTCACTTTCCTCCAAAGACAACAAAACAGATGAAAGTAAAGAAAAGCACTGGTGTTAAGAAGTCTCCTTACTTGTCAAACTGAAAAAAAAACCCATCAGATTAAGAAGTGAACACGCTCACCCTGTGTCTCTTTTGTTTCAAGGCCAAGTTTGTTTTCAAAATTAAGTCCTCTGTTTAGAAGAAATTCTAGACCCTCCCACTCCAACTCATTTTGATCGTCACTTGGGGGCAGGACTGGTGGAGAGGAGAGAATCCTGCTGCCTGTATTCGGTGATGCAAACCTCTACGACAGCTTCCCCCTGAATTACTACAAAGCACCACCCTGCTCTCCCTCTCTTTCCCAAGCGCCACCAGCATTTCCTTTTTATTTGACTTATATTGAATGTGCCCTTTTATGACATGTCTTAGAGATGCTTCGAGACGTTTCTTTATTCACTTCCCAAGTCTTCACTGTTGCTGGCACAGGAAATTCATCACCTCCTGGGCAAAGACCAGGCTCTACTTTTGTGACACTCTAATCTTGCTGTGAGACGTTTGATATATGCCCAGTGCTGGAAAAGTTCCTTCATTCAGATAATGAGGGGTGGGCACCTTTAAAACTACTTGTCTGTTATATTACACATGGGCAGTGAAATATCTTGCCCTGGCCCACGGTGGAGTGTTACTTTCTTTTGCTTCATGACAGAAAATGAGCCAGCTTACTGGGTCTGTGGTTGTGTCTATGAAACCATTGGGAAGAACACGTCCAGGGACAGGCGGACGTGTTAACCATGCCTTCACCACGTCCATAGACTGGCCTCAGTGGGTAGCTTCTTTCCCATTTGCCAGGAGCTACATCTGCAGACAATCTCGTTTTTCACCCTGAGTGTTTACACATTTAGTAAGAGGACAGGTTCTATAAAACTCCTATATCTGTATATATTTGTTTTGCTGTCAAGTTCCCTGTAGGTTTTGTTTGTTCAGGAGCTGAGTTTGTAGCAGGTGTTTGGAACAATTAACAGAAGCAGGGATACCAGTAGTGGGTGAATATAAAGAATATAAAACAAAACCTTGACATTTAAAAAAAATAAAGGCCCTTAAAAATTACACCTAAGAACTGCACACTGGAATACTCCAATAGTGTTAGGTTTAATCTATTATAATGAAACTATGACTATATGCCTTGGACATAGAATATTAGACCATGTATAAAACTATCACTTTGAATGAATATATTTTATATGATTTCTTTTTAATACCAAAACCACATCCTATAGGACTTGTAAAGCTTGAAATGTGAGATTTATATCAGATCCATCTATGCAAATGATGGAATCACTCCATTCTATTTGCTCTAGGTCGTAAAAATGCACACAAATAGGGAACAACCAGGAACGCTTTGAACATTTTTTTTGCTATTTGCAGAAACTTATAATCAGATGGAGGGTGTCTTTTTGCTTCTGTGTGGGTGACTAAGATAGTTAATTGGAGCTATGCCAAACAGTCTTTTTCATATCAAAGCAGTTTGGGGGAAATTATATTTATTTGAATGGTTTTGCACTTTGAGTTTTGATTTCATTAAAATCAGCATGAATTTACAATTACAGATTTCTAACTTATTCCATAAGCATAAATGCCAACTTATTTATGTTCCAACAAGTAACACAGGCCCAAACACTTTGCCTAGAGAGGAAGAACTGTTCTCAGTCTTCCAATTTTCATTATTTTAACAGAAGAAGTTTAAACAGTTCTTTCTACTAATATTCACTGACCATCTCTTGAGAGACATAGTTCCTAGGGATATAACAGGTGGGGAGGGGGGTGAGGCCCCAGCCTGAAGGAGTTCTCATTGTATTTGTAAGAACAGGTATTTTAGAATTTATAAACAACAGTATAAAAATTGTTACAATTATGTGTCAATTACTTCCAGATGTAGGACCAAGTATTTAATTCTGCTAAGAGGGTCATAGACAGCCTTATTGAAAATGTAACATTTTAACTAACCTTAATGTATGATTAGAAAGAAAACACTATATTAATACTTTTTCTTTAGGCACTTGAATTAGAAGACTATCGCTGTCTTGCTGAATATATGTTCCAGGGGCTATAAAGAAAATTGAGTAATCTCTGAAGGGAAACAAGTTGTCAGATACCCCAGGAAAGATAAAAGTCATTTCTCAAGAAGTGGTGAGCAAGAGATCCGGAATGGGTCCATCAGAAAGAAATTGTATATAAAATAACAGTCAGTGGGAAAAGAGCCAAAGAAAAGCAAGAAGTTCCTTGAAATTAGTGACCATATATAGGATGAATGAGGTTAATTGGATTAATGAGAAATTTAGAATTCACCTCAGTTTAGGCCCCTTTTCTCCCTGAGTCATCAGGGCCAGAAGCTCTCATTGACTTTCAATTCCTAAGAAAGTCTGATTATCCATAAGGACCTACCCAAGTAGATGCATATTTTCCAAACTGGCCTATGTCAAATACATGTGAAACCGAAATGGTATTCGCCCTCCAACCCAGGCTAACCCTCATCTCCAATCCACTTTGACTCTTCTAAGCTGTTTTTCATTCCTATTCTTCATGCGAACTATGATTTTCATTCAAGCATAGGAGTCTTCTTAAGTCAAGTGATGAGCAAATTCATATAATATGCCTTCCTAAGCATTGTTGACTAGAATATATTATTAGCACTAAAATGTATAATCTCTACTATCATTTTACCTAGTGCATCTTGTATTAGGCTTTGCCACTTATCAAAGACAAAATGATTATAAAGTAAAATTCATCATCTGTCGCTATTAAGTGCCCATAAACTGGTAGTATTCCTAAGGAAACAGACATATATGGCTGGCTGGCTGCCTAAAATATATGATATTAGGAGAAAGAAAATAATGTTTCACAAATACTAGGTATTTTTCTTTCTTATATGATAGACTTCTTAAACACATAAATTTATCACTAGCCTATTGGGACTGATGTCTATTTGCATTTTCATGCACAATATCTTTGAGCTCTGTAAAACAACTTTCTCTGCATGGATTCCCTTCCCCAAATCCTCCCCTCAACAGTGCATCTTGAGTTGTGTTTAGTACATCCTGATACATATGTGGCTGACTCTGGACAGTGAACATGTATAGGTTAGCCCCCAAAATGAGGATGGTGAACATTAATTTGCCTGGAGAAAATAAGCCAGAATTCTTTGGAATTAATTGTTCTGTCATTCACAGTGTGAGTAGGTCTACGGTACCCAGAGTAAGCTGTTTTATCAAACCTTCCTCATAGCCTCTGTGGAAGAGTAGAGCCGAAGAGGAAGCCTCAAAAGACCTGGATCTGAGTTTATATCATGTATTTCCTGGTGCTGTGAACTTAGATAAATAACATAACCTCCTTAAGCTTTCATTGTTCTCCATAAATTGAGAATAAGAACACTTCTCTGCCTGCCTTGTACAGTGTTTGCAAAAAATCAAATAAGATGATGTAGTGTGCTACGATATTGTGCTGCACCAGACCACGAAAACAGGGTCTGTTTCAGGGTTAGTTAGAATGGCTGCAACGAGAGTCTGTGCAAGTTGTCTGAACAAGATGAAAAACCGGTGCAGAGGGAATGAGATGCGGCGCCAGGACGACTTCTCGCTCTCTCTGAATGGGCACCTGCAGTTTGGTGGTCTTACCGATGCTCTACAGTGTCCGCCACGTCAGGAGATCATGAAACTCACTGCATTCCACATCATGTAAAGCTGGTGGAGATGTGATTTGGAAGGATCCACATATGGGCAAGTTACCCAAATTTAACATCTTGGTTTATAATTTCTTGCTGCTTCACTGTTGTATGTAACCTACTATTGCCATGTTAGATTTCTTAGGCTTATCAAAATTTTAACGCCACTGACCTGGCCATGGCCTACCACATTTCCAAAGACTTAAAAAAACGAGGTTTATGCAAGACAGGATAGCTGTTAAGCTAATATAGTTTGCACTTACAAAATTACCAATTTTTTCCAAGGTATACAAGACTTTAGAATTCATCCTTTTTTCCTCTTTAGGTACATTTTGAAAAGTCATCATCATTTAATATGCATGAAAAGATCGGACAGATGAGCAGAATTTATGCTGCAGCATGGCAGAAACAAATAGCACCATCATAACACCAGGCACCTAAAAATGGGGCCAGGGGTGATTTTTTTACTGGTGTGCGGTGGACTTACCGTGAAGGACCGCTATTCTGCCAACTTGCTTCTGTCCAGGCAGTCTCACAGCCAAGAAGCGCTTCGCCTCGGGTTGAACGTAGATGATGTCAGTTAGATGCAACAGCAACGGTCTATCATAGATACAATTTAGCTCTTTTGAACCCTAGTTCCTGTTCACAGTAGAGGAGGGAGTTTTGGAGCAACAGGAAAACATAATTTTAACACACCAGCTGCTACAGCACTACGTCAGACCCCAGCCTAGAGCCTTCCTGACTCTCGTTTCGCAACTTCCAGCACTCAGGACAGTTTCTCGCTTCCTGGCCCACGTTTTACAGGGCTGTTTAAACCAAGATTAGGGTTTATCGCTTACTGACTGATGCCCTAACCTGCTTGTGATTATGACGACTTCACCTAGTTTATGATGATAGAACAAATTCATATTTATAAGTCAAAACATTTTTGGCGGCCTTGGGAGTGAAAGTAAAATGTTTTCACCTTCTAAATAAATACATGTTCAGTATCAAAACTTTAACATGTTTAGCATGAGTTTTCTTCTTTCCTAAAGGAAGGTAACCTTAATATTCTGTAGGAAACTTGCCGTCCACAGTCTGATTTCTTTCAGTGAGATAGAAATAATCACAAACAGAAGTTTATGGTATCTCCTAAGCAACATACCACACTCAGGGACTAAACGATGGAGTAGAAAAAATATTCCAAGAGAATTAGAAGACCTTTGTATTAACCTGAGATTTGACCATGTAGCTCTTTGAGGTCTTACATTTTCTATTTATAAAATGGTTTCCTTGGTCCTTAAAATCCCTTCCTGGTCAAGTTCCTCATCTATGCAGATAATAAAAACAGCTAGACATGGATTGCAGTGAGGATTAAATGGTGTTTATTATAAGAATATTAATAAAAGCTAAATAAATTAAATATTTCTATAATAAGCACTTAATTATTTATCCTAACTGCCTGTTGTTAAGACTATTATACTACTATGGTTGAATGCGTTACATAGGCATCTTTGCTATATATAACACAAATTTGTAAGCTATGAATGACATAGTTGGATTAGTACAATAGGTACAAAATGTACTGGAAAGGAAGCTCAAAACATTGGCACTCAACTATCGTAGAAGTTTAGGTTTGATTTTGAACAAACTGACCATGGCTGTTTTATGAATATGTGAAAACAGCCAAACAAGTTTAACAGGTTTTGTGTTCCTTTCCTCTGATCTTGTTTTTTGGTGTGTGTTTTCAGTATCTGATGGGCAAGGACTTGGACTTGTTCTGAAATCCCAAGGAAAGGGACACTTTGGGGAAAACAGAGTATTTTATTTCTAACTCATTCACACAAAAAAATTAAGAAACACTTTTTTTTCTTATGCTGATGAGATAGCAGAAAAATTTTGGACCAAAGTATGGCAGTGTGATTTGTAAAGATATTAACCTACACTACACTAATATTTGTAGACATAGATGTTCATAAATTCTTGTTGACATGTGCAATTCACATAGCATCGTCCTGTGAAACAGAAAATTTATTTCCTCATTTTGTAAAAAGCTAACTCATTTCCACCTTTGGCACCAGCTAATGAAGTACAAACACACTCTTACTATTTCAGCCAATTGATTTTTTAATAGCAACTTAAAATCTGAACCAAGGGAAAACTTGAAATGCTTGTAAGCAACTGTTCAAAGGTTAACATCACTTTTCTAAGTTAGTAGAACAAGATATATGTTGTGTGTTTATAATGACATAAACCTGATTAATAAAATAATTAGATACTTATTGTGTTATTATGGTATATAAAAATTAAAATTGCTTTTGAAAGTAGTTATTTCACCAGACTATATGCTTCTCTAAAAATGTGGACAGAAGTCAGAGCATTTTGAGATCTTCTCCAGATTGGTGAGAGAAGTGAGAAATGTAAGTAATATGGCAGTTTCTCTGAAAAAACTTTCCAGTCTTGATTACTCACCTTTACCATAAGAATGTCCACAAATAAATTTGTTCTTTTTTCCAAAAATGAAATGCATCCTCCAAGAATAGGTATTGGTCATCTTCTAGGAATACTGGAAAAACCTGTAAAATGAAAGCCTAGTTCTTTCTGGTAATATACGGCTGTAAATAGTTTTGAAGGCAGAAAACGTCATCAGAACTAATAGGAAAACATTGACAAACAAATGGCTGTGGCTACGTGTACAATGAGCCTACTGTGGGCAGTAATAGGCAAAAGAGCTTCATATGGGAAGTGGAATTTGAGCTTGGCCTTGCGCGATAGAGACGGATAAGCATGAAACATTACAGAGTAACATGTCACAGATTATATATTTTCTTTTTCAAAGAAATCTTTTAAATTCTCTAATTTTACTGATGAGAAGACAGAGCCAAAGAGATATTACGAATTTCTCAAGGAAACCCAACTAATTGGAGAGTAGGAATTAGGTTTACTGGGGGTTGCTGTAGGGCTCTTTTCATGATTATAAGAAAAGCATCTCTCTGCTCAATCAAATCCATAAGTGGTTTGGAGTATGGAATAGGATGGTTTTATTTACTGATTTAATAAAACCAACAGATTGTTTTAATGTTAAATTCAAACCGAGAAGTATACTGTTACCATCTTTTTTATTGTTGTTCAATTTCAGTTGTCCCCCTTTTCCCCCCCATTACTCTCCCCACCCTCCCCACCCTTACCTCCCACAGTCAGTCCTCCCCTCCCCCAGTGTCTTTGTCCGTGGGGTCCTTTATACGTGTTCCTTGGCGGTCCTTCCCCTTTTTTCTCTGTTATCCCCTTTCCCCCTTCTCCTCTGGTTACTGTCAGCTTGTTCTTTATTTCCATGTCTCTGTTACCATCTTTACTTTTATTGTTTTCAAGATTTGAAAAAAATGTTATATGTCTTTGGAACTAAAAAAGGACTTCTATATTTTATTAATTTCTAGGTAAATATGACTACATTCATGAACATGGATAAAATGACTAACATTTGATACAATGTTGCCACTCTGGGGAACGTTCAGTGTTTACAGACAGGTGCAGTCTTGAGCTACAGCTTGACTACTTAAAAAAAAAAACAGGTTATATAAGGCCAAGTTTCTCTAGGTGGAAAGTATGTTCCTCATAATCAACAACACACTTACAAAATTCCCATCTCACTGCACAAATGGAGTTGAAACTGTTAACGTTGCTGTGATTACTATAAAGAAGCCCAAATATTGAGCTAGAGGGAGCATATCACAGGAGAAATCATGTCTTCGGCCCATGTTATGAAGGGGTTAATTATGAGACCTGAGATAAGGTGTCTGCACATCCAGGCGCTTCATCAAGCCAAGGAGCCAGGAAACAAGGGAGAATAGATGAAGGTGCTAGGGATAATAATGATGGCAAGTAATGATTTCCCTAGAGGTGAACTGATCTATGGCCACGAGCAAAGAAAAAAAAGGCTAGAAAGTACCATAACATTACCTTGGAGTACTTAACAGACTCAAAAGCGGTAACCCTGTGTCAGAAAGGGCCCATCGTCCTGCTCATTTTAGGTAAAAGAGTTATGCCAAAGTACAAGAGGGGAATGCAAAATTCACATATGAAATTAAACAGCTGAAAGGTATGATTTAACAATGCTCCAAACTCAATAAGCCAAAGATAAACAGCAAATTAGATGACTCAATGTCAGGAGGAAAAAACATCTTCCATCGATCCCATCGTCAAAAATTAATCTGCCTGAGAATGCCCTCTGCTCCAATCCCCGAGCTGATGAAGAGTGGAGAAATGGAGTAAAACCTGTGTACGAGCGCTTCACCTTCAGGCTAGACCCTGATTACAATCTCCTGTGAGACATTTCAGCGTGAAGCGCCTCTCATGTTGGGACTGCAAAATTAAATTGCGATCAATACTTTACAAAAATAATTGGGGAAAAATGTTCAGAAGTCGGAGCTGCACTGTGTGGCCACAAACATATGAAAGTTATTTTTTTCTACCTTTCTGGGGGTTATTCTTCAGGATAGATCAGTTCAAAGGTGTCTCTTGACAATAGTGTTCTTGGAATGGTTTCGCTCACCTTGTTAGGGAATTTTAAAAGCAAAGAAGCATTTACAGTCTACGAAGAATGTTATCTTACTGCCTTATTCTGGCTTTCTTTTACTGGAGTGCTAATCTCATCCCATAAATTATTCTCATCTCTTTTCTTTGAAGTTGATTTAAATTTCTTTGCAAATTAATCGTCATCATTAAACAGAAGTGACAAAAAATGTTTTTTTCCAACAAAGTGAAAACACACAGAGGAAGATTTGCTGTATTTTTGGAAAGTTTGTTTCAGATTTGATTCAGATTCCTCAACACATTTAAATGTTGAACTCTAGTCACATTTAGGATAAAAAATGTATTGAACCATACTCTGCTTCCTTAAGCAATGCTTAGTATTCAGCTTTTCCGTCTTGTCCCTCTGAATAAGTTCTTATTTTTGGCAAAGACTTACTTTTAATCCACAAAAAGAGGAGGAAGTAGAAAATGTAAATGCCTGTCTGAAATTCTTCTTTTTCAATAAGTGGTCATTTTTAGTCTTGTTATGTAGAAATTCTGAAATATTGTATTTTATAATTGCATTTTTGGAATCTGCATTGACTTTTCGGGAGCCTTATTTGTGGTCCAACTCTTCTGACAAGACAGACGACTGATTTTCCTCACATGAATCATTTATTATAACCTGAGTCACACAGACAGAAGAAAAAAAGCAGCTGCGTTGAGAATACACTATACAAACCCCACTAAAGTAGGTGGCACATAAGCAGCTGAAGGGGAGTGCCCAAAGAGGAGCAATCGATGGCTCCCTGTCACCCTGGGGCAGGGACATATTGAGTGGTGTCCTATAGGGGATGGGGACTGGGGGGAAGAAATTGAAAGTGTGCTTATTAACTGTGAAAATGACAACACCCTGGACTGGATTGCAAACACCTGTGTAGACTTGCACAACACTTCAAGTGACCTTCACCAAGGCAGTGACAGTATGCTCAAGAATTGGGGCAAGGGAGAATTTTATGAAGCACCCACAAATGAAACAGATAACTTACGAATCATGATTAACTATGGTAAATTTCAAATTTCAAATAGTTTCCTTCCACTTTTTTGCATGCTCTTAAACAACCTTTCCCCCCTCCTTTTCTGGTCAGAAAATTATGTTAAGATTTACTGAAGGTGCACCTAATACAGATGAGGAAAAAGAAGAAGGCAACAGGATGAGGACTGGGAGAAAGACATGATCAATGACCCAACCTGCTGTTAGCCACACATACCACATTCACCCAAAACACACTTTGGATCGTCCAGAAATACAGTGTCCAGAACGTGTTTCAAAGCTGCAACTACCTGACTTACACTGACTCAATTCCTCAAGTCACAATTCAGACATCTGCTTTCCTAGAAATTTCCCTGAATCGCCCCAACCCCATAATTAGGCATTCTGACCCTATGCATGTATTTTTATGACATTCATGTGTGAAAATTAACTTTTTTATTTCCTGCTAGATTGTAATAATTTTGATAGACTGGTCTGTCATTTATTTGTGTTGTACACCTGGGCTTTTCTTCTGACATAAATAACCCAACTTCTTTACAACATTCTCTCACTGATTTTGTTTTCCCACATTTACTTTTCCACATGTCACAAAGGACTAATCTGTATGAGGTTTGGATTTCTCACCTCTGAAGTGAAAGAATTGAACTAAATAAAGTGACCCCATGTCCCTTCTGTGTCTAAAATTTCAGACAATAAAAATGATGGAATATTTTGCTAAAAAGCTAATCACAGTGCCTGCCCCAGCCACAGCCAGTGCTACATGGCATGATATAAACCTTTTTTTTAGAAAAACAAAAATATTGTTCCTCTTTGTTTGTTCTATATGACACCACCTCACCCTTGGCTGCAGCAATGGTGTCTCACCAGAGGCATCACATATAAAGTTGTGCCAGGTGAAGTTGCTGGTATTTACTCATTTTGACATATGCAAATATTGATTTTAGCAGGATCAAACTAATAGCTGGCTCTTCAGAGAATGGTGGCATGGCTTGGTAACAGAGCTGGAGTAAGAGCAATCTGAGTTCTTTTGAGAATGGAATCATGAAACATACCAAGAAGCTGGTAGTTGGTACGACGTGAAAGCTGAGCATCGTATGACGCAGAGGATAGGCCATAAAGGGAAGTGGCAGCTCTGGAGACATGAAGTCATGGGAACCTGAGACCGCTCAGAAGCAGAGCCCATGTATCAGCAGAAAGCGGGAAGTAATGGAAAGACACAGGCAACATAAAGACCCACTTAGTAGCAAAAGGAGGACTGGCTGCATGGAGAACGACTGGGCCATATCCATACTGGAGCTCTCTAGGATCTACCTGTGAAGGCCATCCACCCTAGGCCCCACTGCCACCTTGGATCCACTGTCCTTTCGGATCATACTCAAAGGTGATGTGGTTTTTGTACTTTTTTACTATCGAAACACCTGTCTTCCCAGGCCCCACAACAACTTGATGTTCCTAGAAGTGCTCACTATAACATGAAGCCAGATAAACAACATAAATATTAAAACGCAATGCCAGGCAAGGCTGTGAAGTCTTCGTCATACTGGTGGCTATAAGTTACTGTCTGCCATGTGCCTGGAACCTTCCTGAAGGCAGCTCTGGGAGGTAAGCATTATGAGTCCCACTTTACAGATGAGGAAACTGGGATTCGGAGAGGATGGAAGGACTTGTCCAAGGGCACCCATCTAGTAAGTGGTAGAGCTGAACCCAAACACAGGTCCTAAAATATGAGCTCTTTCCACCGTGACACACTGCCTCCCCAACCCCAGAAATACAAAGTGGTGTGAAAATGAGAGGAGGTCACTTTAAGCCTCTCTGTATCAGTCATACACCAATTATTTGCCCAACTGGACACATATGAATGACTTCCCAACTTAGCCTTGGCCCTGGACTTATCAATGAGGTTATTCCTCAGGAAATCCTTCTGTAGTGCTAAGCATCTATTGGCTTTGGATTAACGCTCGGAGAGCACAACATAAACCACTTCATTTTGTCTGAAACATCATTTGTGAAGTCCACGGTAATGTCAGCATCTAACTAAAACAAAACAGTGATTTCTCTTTGATATGGGACACATGCTAATTAGATAATGACCAGAGTATACTGTTCATTATTCATTACAACCACTATACTGGTTATATTCATTAAAATGAGTGTTCTGTACGTTTCGGGCACTTTCCTGAGTATTGAGGATGAGGTAACAAGTGTGACAGATAAGATCTTGCTCTTATATAATATATATTTTAGTGAAGAAAATAGATTATTAAAAGGAAGAGGAGAAATAAATATAATCATTTGGCTATTAGCTATCATAAATACATATATTTTTCCAAAAAATAAATGACACAGAGTGAAGTAAAGAGAGTGTGTGTGGAGGGGAGTGCATATCAGATAGAGACCTCACAGACAGCTTCTCATTATAGGTAAGTTAAGGCCTGAAGGATGAGTCAGTGCAAGCCATATACACGTTAAGCAAGATATCAGGTAAAGGGAATAGTAAGTGCAAAGGCTTCCAGGCAGAGGCAACCTTGACATGTTAGCAAAACAGAAAGAAGGGTAGTGTGGCTTCGGTGGCACAATTGAAGGAAAGGGTGAAAGAAGATGAGGCAGCAGGCAGATAAGGTAGAAATTTATAAGCCGTGCAAGAACTTTGGATTATGCCTAAGTGTAAATGCGGAAATGTTTAAAAAATTTAAACATTAAAATGACCAGAGGACCTGTGGATGCTGGATGGTAACCATGGGATACTATTTACATCCACTTTTATTTTTCTCAGTGTGCTATCACTTTGGTAAATACACCAGGGCCTAGTATCTGGTTCTCAGAATTATAAAACACAACTTGACTTTTTTTCCATGACATCAAATGAAAATTATCTCTTAAGGTTAAATACAGACTAATCAAGGACTTAAGAATCTCTATACAAAGCCAAAATACCCGCATACTCATCTCTAACAAGAGATCATCAGAGTCCAAAAAAATCTCAAAGTCTATTTAGACAACCCCTGGCATTTATCTCCACTTTGCTAACGAATCTGAAATAATGAACGTTTATTGACTAAGATGCTCTCTCCTCTGAATAGTGCTCAGGTGAGCATAAGCCATGTTTGCCTGTCACATTCTCCCATGGCCAGGTTGCCATGATTAGCTTACCTGCTTTCTAAGGGAAATGTCTTTCTATAGATCTCCTATATTCAATTCAGATGGTCCTGAAGTTTGCCGGCCAGGGAGCGCTTCTGTCTCTGCCAATGACTTTGAACATCTATTCTCGGGTTACGTATTGACACTTCACTGTAATTTTGTTCTACGTCTAGATTCCTGGGAGTCCACCCAGTTCCAAAGATAGATGGCAACTGGAACAAAGGTGATATAGAAGTAAATCACACAATTAGTGAGTGTAGACATTCCCGATTCTCAGAGAGTAGGCATGCTCACTAATGGAAATTGAAGACATCCTTGGAAAGTGGTTGACATTGACCGTTTCCCCCTTGGGAATCTAATGCTCTGAACTTTGACTTTCTCAGCCCGATCTCAACTATTTTATAATGTTGATTACAGTCAACAAGCTTTATCTTGAATGTTGACTCATTCTAGACCCATAGCACATACAGGAGCTCAAGGAAGACATCTCTGTTATCCACTCTCCCTTCAGAAAAGCAGTGTCTTCATTCTGACTTGGCACTACTCGGAGCTCCCCTCCAAGCCTACTGTCTTCACCATGTTCTGGATTTATCCTGACCTCAAACTCGCTATATGGACTCACAGAATTCCACACTGGGTGCCACGCTGTGAATTGTGTAGCCCGTCCCCCAAACTTTCAGATGCAGAACTGAGGCCCTGAAAGGTTAAACAACTTGTTCAATTTTGAGACTCAGTTCATGGCAGAGACAAAAGTAATATGCAGGTCTCCTGATAACTAGTTGAATATCCTTTCCATAAAATCTACCTGGTACTCCTATAATTTGGATGTTGGAGCATTTAAAGATGTCCTGGAGATTCCTAAGCCTCCCCTCATTTTTTTGAATTCTTGTTTCTTCATATTTTTCTGTTTGGTCATTTTTTCTTCCTTCTGGTCCACTCCCTTGATTTGAGTCCCAGTTTCCTTTCCATCACTGTGCATTTCCCTTCATTTCAATTAGTTTCGCCTTCATTTGTTTCTCTAATTTGTGACTAAAATCAACCAGTTCTGTGAGCATCCTGATCACCAGTATTTTGAACTGTGCATCTGATAGGTTGGCTATTTCTTGGTCGCTTAGAGTTATCGGCTCTGCAGCCTTTAGTTCTTCTGGAGCCATATTTTGGTCTGTTCACACCTGTTACATATGAGGAATTTGAACAAATAATAAAGAAGAACTTCCCCAATCTGGCAAAGGAAATAGACTTCCAGGAAGTCCAGGAAGCCCAGAGAGTCCCAAAGAAGGTGGACCCAAGAAGGAACACACCAAGATACATCATAATTACATTACCCAAGATTAAAATGAAGGAGAGAATCCCAGAAGCAGCAAGAGATAAGGACAGTCACCTACAAAGGAGTTCCCATCAGACTGTCAGCTGATTTCTCAAAAGAGACCTTACAGGCAAGAAGGGGCTAGAAAGAAGTATTCCAAGTCATAAAATCCAAAGACCTACAACCAAGATTGATCTATCCAGCAAAGCTTTCATTTAGAATGGAAGGGCAGAGAAAGTGCTTCTCAGATAAGGTCAAATTCAAGGAGTTCATCATCACCAAGCCCTTATTATATGAAATGTTAAAGGGACTGATCTAAGAAAAAGAAGATAAAAACTATGAACAGTGAAAGGACAGCAAACTCACAGTTATTAACAACCACACCTAAAACAAAAGCAAACTAAGAGGACAGCTAGATCAGGAGTGGAACCATGGAAATGAAGATCACATGGAGGGTTAGCATCAGGGGAGTGGGAGGAGGAGAAGGCAGGGGAAGGTACAGAAAATAAGTAGCACAGACAGTAGGTAGAAAATAGATAGAGGGAGGGCAAGAATAGTAGGAGAATATAGAATCTAAAGAACTTGAGACACGTAGACATAAACTAAAGGGGGGGGATGGTGGGAGAGGGGTGTTCATGGTAGAGGGGAATGAAGGGGGGAATTAGAACAACTGTAATGGCATAATCAATAAAATATATTTTTTTAAACTCTGCCTGATATCATCTACCCTCTCAGGAGCTTGCCAGGAGCCTGCATAATCAGTTTACTTAACACAACTTACTTGAGTTAGGGTTTCATGGCTGACAATTACTTAATGTGTTACTTCCCTTAGATAATACTTTTGCTTAATGGAAAGACAACTCAAGAAACATGGTGGGTGATAGGGATGATCATTTGGGATAGGTTGTATTAGACATGGCAGACTCTTCATTGTCAAATGATCTGGCCAAGAGCCCACGCAGAAGAGACAGCCCAAAGCAGACCGTGTCCGCCAGAGCTGATTGAGCCAGTACTGGCCTGGCAACCCAAGGCTTGTTAGGGACTAATAATAAGCCCTGGCATTTAAAAATGAGCAATTAAAATTCTCCTTTTAAAGAATTTATAATGGGAAGTGGGGAGAGAACCAGAGTGAACAGTGAGAGCTAACACTGAAAATGTTATTAGAGAATTCCACAGAGTTCATGAAAAGCTGAAGTTATGAGGGAACAGCGACTATGAGTAAGATGGGGAAGTAAACTATTAGTAGGCAGAGGATATAAATATAAATAAATATATGTAATGACCTATTTGATAATGATATAGAGAGAAGCAAATACGCAGAATCTTAATCATTGCTCATGGGGAGGAAGACTAAATGAAGCACAAACACTTGTCCTGAGGTCCCCAGAGATGGTTGAGGATACATCCATTCACTACATTCTATTTTCCTCTGAGTCTTGGCTGTCAGGCCATGTGGCTGAACGGCTATCACTTATGAGATTCTCCTAAGATTACTATTTCCTTACTATTCCCAAGTCTATCATTTTAATATGGCATTATATAAATAACTCAGATGAATTTCTATTTATTTCTGTATAACAGCCTAACTGAAACTCAGAGAGCATACATCTCAGAGCTCAGAGCATTTTCCCTCCCTGGAAATGGTTATTTGATATAGGTAATTTATTATGTAATTTCTTTTATTTAGGTATTTCCTTAGAGGAAGTCAAGAAATGGTGGACATGACTTCTGTTTCTCAGTGCATAGCAAGGGATTAGAATTAAATGGAATTCATATTTTACCTTATGATATCATACAAAAACTTTATATTTTAAAGGCACCAGTGAAATCATTATATAAAAAAGTACATATTTCATTTTCATCCAAAGATGAAAATGAGTCAATGTACAAGATTGAAAAATAATTTGAAACTACCAACATTTGAAAATTGGGAGTTGCTTTTACATTATTTTCTTGTTAAAAAATTACCACAGTGAATCTGCCCTGGCTGGTGTAGTTCAGTGAATTGAGTGCGGGCCTGCGAACCACAGGATCGCAGTTCGATTCCCAGTAAGGGCACATGCCTGGGTTGCAGGCCAGGTCCCAGCGTGGGATGTATGAGAGGCAACCATACATTGATATTTCTCTCCTTCTCTCCTTCCCTTCCCCTCTAAAGATAAATAAATAAATAAATATTTTTTTAAAAATTACCACAGTGAATCAAAGTTCAAGGGGAGAAATACTATCGTCACCAAATGATAATTACATTATCTTTTTCAACTCAATCATGTAACAGAACTATGGTTATCTAAAAATTTTTAAATTTACTCTATAGATATTTTCTATTTTAAAAATACATATCCATTGTTCTCCAGGAATGAATTCATCCTAGGAAAACTTTGCTTATTGGCATTTCATATTTCTGCCAAGGACAAATCTATTACAGACCTTCCCATCATCCATACACGCATACTTTACCAGGTTTTCACGTTGTGCACACACCACACACACCTTCCGGAGACAGAAGATAAACACAGTCAGAAGCAAAAAGGAGAAGGAGCAATTTGCAGTCATTATTTTAGCTGCATGCTGATAAAGATGTCGATTATTCTGCCTTTCTTTACAACGAAACTCTGATCTGAAACCAAGCAAATTCTTGAAATCCAAGCAGCTTTAATTGTTTCTAAATAAAAATTCAGAATTCTGTAAATACTGAATGGCCCCTGGGCAACGTATCATTGCAGGTTAAATATGTTTGGCCCCGGAGGCTGCAGTCTGTAGGGTATAGAAAACGAGGAAAATGAACTGGGTGACCTCGCTTGGTCCAAAGTGGATATTAACATACAGCACCTAAGTGTCTCCAAACGGGACCCTATTTTTGCTATCAGTTTCTCTGTCCTCAGGAAATTGTTGCTAGTTAGAGAAGGGCAGAACAAAGAAAAGAAGTGGGGGCTCGGTGGTGCTGGGAAGGGCACATTAATAATATTTAAAAACTAGAACGTTCTCCTGATCTGTTCTTTGCATTCTCTCACATTTTTAAAAAGAAGAAAAAAGAAATAGCCCCTTTTTTCTTAGCCTAAAGGGAGCATAAAGAACGAGGTCCTCTAGGAATGTTAGGACATTTCCATTTTTTCTCTCTAGTTTTCCTGATATTATGTTACTATAGAGGGAAAAAAGGACAGCCTATATAATTTTTTTTAAGTTTATAAAATCAGGATTTACTGTTTATTGCCAAATGTAGCTCCTTGAGAGCTAAGAAAAAACAAAAAAATTTGCATAGGTATTGAAGACAAGACTAAATAGGGAAAGCTCTAATCCTTTAGGAGCCAAATGAAATCTATGTTGCTGTACTGCTAAGTATGGTATAAAAAGGCCAAAATCATGGGCATTAGCCCCATAGGGGCCAGTTAGCTAGACTCAAATTCAAGGCCACGGAATATATATCTAACTTTGCTGCTGGCAGTTAATTATATCAATGACCATCAAGAGGAATAGAAAAGTGTCTTCTCAGTGTCTATTTTAACATTGCCTAACACTTTCGGGTTGAAAGTTATAATTGTCAAAAATGGAAGCATTGAAAACATCAAATCAATTTTAAATGTAGACTTATATCCATAAGCTGCTATGAAAACATGACATTTCTAAAATACAACCAGGTATCTCTTTTGTAGGTGGAATTCTCATATTTTATTTATCCAAAGCTAAGACCAAATAGCCTACTTTGTGCCTCATAGTTCACATTGTGGTTTTTCTCATTGTCAGATTTTTCATTACAAAAATGCTTGTAAATATTATATTAAAATCATGGGAGTTGAAAAAGTCACAATTGTTTTTGTTTCTCTTTTGTAAGTTATATCATGGCTAAATTTAGTTATTAATGTTCTTGACTAAAGACTTTGTCTTTTTTAAATATTTTATTTATTTATTTTTAGAGAGAGGGGAAGGGAAGGAGAAAGAGTGAGAGAGAAACATCAATGTGTGTTTGCCTCTCATGTGTACCCTACTGGGGACCTGGCATGCAACCCAGACATGCTCCCTGACCAGGAATTGAACTGGCAACCCTTTGCTTCACAGGCCTGTGCTCAATCCACTGAGCTACACCAGCCAGGGCAGACTTTGTCTTTCGAACCCGGAAAAAATATCTAAGATTTCATTTATCTTTTGTTTTAGTATAATTTGTATTGTTTATGCATAATAATATATACATTTATTTTAGTGTTATAAAATCACTAAAGTTTCAGGATTAAGCAAAAATTATCATTAAAATATTATAATAGAAATACTATGAAGTTCACAAGGAAATATTTAATATAGATTTCAAAAAGACATATTCAAAATGGAAAACCAAGCTTCACATATTGATAAGGATGGTGCCAATATTAACTGTTGATTCAACTGAATAAAGAAAAATATGATACAATATTGCAATGTGTTAAAACAGCTTTCTGTTTCCTCTGTAACTATTTTTGTACAAATTCAAAAACAGTTGATAATTGCCATTTAAGAAAACTGTCTTTACAATGGGCTTCACAGTGTGAGTAAAAGGTATCTCCTTCCTTCTCCTTTCCCTCCATTTTCTTTTCTTTCTTCCTTCCCTTTCTCCCTCACTCCTTTTTCTTCCTTTTCCTTTCTTCCTCCCCTCCTTCCTCCCTACGGTGTTTAAATAAGGCCAGATGCTATGTCATGACTATAGACTAAAGGAAATTCTAGAATACTGAGGGAAGCCCACGGCAAGTTGAAAGAGCCTTGCTGACTGTTCTGAAAACCAGCGAGAAGCGGCCAGGAGTATCTGAGGTTCCCTTAAGGTTTGAGTGATACTGAGGACTTACTATGTGCCACATCATTCTAAGCCCTTTATATAGAGTATTCTACTGGGTTGACCATAACGTTTGTTTAGTTTTTTTTTCTGTATAATGGCTGTAGAAGTGCTTAGTTGTCTTTAATTTCATTTGAAACAATTTTGTTAGATTGTATTGTGACAGCATGCATTAAAAAACCAAAAATTGGTAAATTTTTGTCTAGCTATTTGAATACTGAAGATGGAAGAAAATACACAACATTTTTGGCATACTGTGCTTTATTATTTCAAGGGTAAATGTATAACTGAAGCATTGCAGGAAGACTTGTGCAGTGTATGGTGAAGGTGCTGTGACTGACCAAACATGTCAAAAGTGATTTGTGAAGTTTCTTGGTACTATTGACATTTTGACCAAATAATTCTTTGCTGTGGGGCTGTTATGCATTGTATAATATTTAGCAGCACCCTTGGCCTCTACCCAGTAGAAGGTGATATCAGGAGATAGCTGACATACTCAAAATATCCAAATCAATAAAGTTATTGGTGAAAATGAGTAGCGTGTCTTTTATTTTATGGAAAAAAAATATAGACATTTTGGCCAATCTAATATTTACATTAACCTTCATACAACTTTATATAATTGAAGAAACTGAGGCTCAAGTGAAGACTATTATCAAAGCTCTGAATCACTCTCTCCTGAATGTATCCAAGCTGAGAACTCAGGAGAGACGGTTCGCCACTTAGAGAAGTGACTTTGATTCTTGTTCTCTCAGAGTTTATTTCAGGCATGAGAAACAAATATAGGCAACACCACTGATTGTAGAAGACTACATGTTCCTATGAACAGATCTGTATTGGGAGTACACTCAGACATTGATAAATATATTACAAATCACTATGTAAGGTCCATCTATCTGGTCTACCCACTCTGGATTTATGGCTCTTGTCAATGGTCACCAACTGGGGTCCAGCCCATTTCTACAGCTACCTCAAACAATACCTAAAAGGATTCTTTAGCTCCTCAGTTGTGAATGACTAAAGCTATACTATGAAACCAACTACATAGTTTATCTAATTCTTCCTGTGGCTGAATGTCTAAGATAATGCCCTGGTTTACTTTTAATATTAAGAAAGCATGCATAAAAGATATTTTAAAAGGAAGAATAAATATGACAAGGTGAAAGTAATATGGTAAGCCAAAGGAATTCTATTGCTTGTATATTCACACACTTCTTTCTTCCCCAGGGTAGTGGGAAGTAGCATCATCATAATCAATTAAGTTGTATTATTAACACTCTTTTAAGGCATTGACAAAACAGGCAATGTTGTATTTTCTTTATTTTAAACAATCATTCTAAAGGGTTAATCAACATTTGCTATAAAAAGAACAATGATGTTTAGCCAAATAGTTTTCAAAAGGCAGACAACACGAAGTAGCTTCAATAATTCATATTAATTTCAATCCTTCGGTTAATGAGGCAAATGGAGTGCTCTCAGGGGGATAGAAGCATGTAGCAGCAGCATTGAGAATCTTCACACCACTGCTGGCAAAGGATACTGTACATCCAAAATACCCCCCAATCACCTACTATTCATACTTTACACTCAAGACTTCATATCATTCTAATTTTGCAGATGGCAGCTAAACCAGTGCCTATACAATAATAACACAAACAAGCCACTGCTTGTACTCTTCCTTGTTGCTACAGTTCTTAGCCTTTGTGATGCCATCCAATTGGCTAGAAATTTTCACTATATAAAGTGAACACTTATTTGATCAAGCACAGAAATAGTGAGACTGTTTAACCCAACAATTAAATTGGTGTCAGGCTAACGATATATCAAAGTTGAACACGAAATCATAGGCTGGATTACCAAATGGAATGATGAATAGTCAGAATGGCTCAGAAAGATGATTGATTCATCCTAGATCCACCTGAGAAAGTGTAAATGCATGTTCATGCTACTAACAGTAATTAGGCATTGACTGTGTCATACACGTTAGGTACTGTGTCAGGACTAGGAAGAAGAAGATGAATAAGATTTCCCCCCTGAGTTCTAAAATTCCCCTGGGCTGACAGAGACCATTACTGCTCCCTTTGATTCAAAGTAATAATGCCACCTGCTCTGCGTTGAAAGGAGACTCAGAAATGGTCAAAATTTACTGGAAAGAGAAGATGGATAAGTTTGAAGGAAAGAGGGAAAAGGCCCTCACCATAGGCAATTTATGATGAGGAATTGAAAGTTTGGTGGGAGAGGAAAAAGAGGTGTCAAAGTAGCAACTGAAAAAGTAGTAAAGCAGGGGGTGGTAAATGGATTTAAAGCAGTGGAACTGTGAATTTTAAACAAGATTTCCTTTTATGATTTTGACAGCAGAAAGTAAAGATCCGCATTCTTTTTACTCACATGGTTTGCTAGATGTGTTTGTTTTGGTATGATATAATATTTAGACTAGACCCTTTGGAGCTGCCATATTTATTTGGGTTCTTCACCAAAAATGAGGAAGCTACTTGATAATACAGCTCTAAGTAAGACCAGATAGTTCTCTTCCAGAAGGTACTCTGTACGTTCTAGTTCCCAAATCCCAGTACAGAACAGCAGCCATGTTTTCAGGCTGACAGGACAAGCAGTTATGAAGATAATGTTAGAAAGGCCCATCAGTAAATGAATGGATCAAAAAATTATGGTACATTTACACAATGGAATTCTATGCAACAGAAAGAAAGAAGGAGCTCCTACCTTTTGCAACAACATGGATGGAACTGGAAAGCATTATGCTGAAGCCAGGTGTTGAAGGACAAATACCATATGATCTCACCCTTAACAGGAAGCTCAACAACAAAACAAACAAGCAAGCAAAATACAACCAAAGACACTGACATAGAGAACAGGGGGACAGTGACCAGAGGGGAGAGGGGAGGGAATTTCAGGGGAAATAAGGGGAGGGATTTAGAGGAACAAATACAAAGGATACATGGACAACAACTAAGAAGGGTGGAAATGGGAGGGAGGGGGGAGCACGGGGGGGTGGTTTGGGATGGGAGTAATAGACAGAAAACTGTACTTGAAAAATAGTTAAATAAATTTTTTAAAAAAGAAAGGAGAAACAAGTGTTGGAAAGAAAATTTTCATGCCCTTTGTCATACTCATCCTATAAGCCAGGGGAATAGAAGGGGGAAATTGGCAGGATAGCTGTCTTCTTAGTGTTTTGTTAGCTTTTATGGATTTTCACCTCTGACCCCTCATACCAGCTTGAGAGAAGACAAAAAAAAACTGAAAATGACCAAGGTTAGGTAAGGGTACAGTGAACATTTATGAGTGAAGATAAGCTAAGAATAAGGAGAAATGTAGGAAACATACCACTTGGCCAACTATTTCTCCCTATTGATGTCATCTATACCTATACCCCTCTGCCCCTTGATACCATCCACATTTATACTCCTGTCCAACCCAAACAATTTTAAGGAGTAATAAGGAGATAAGAAAAAAATACAAAGAGAAGATAAACCTTACCCCTCCAAAACTCTCATCATAACTTCTCCTTCCATATTCTTTATTTCCACTTAGCACCATCCACTTCAACCTCACCTTGGATCCTCAGTCTTCCGAGATTCTGTTTGAATTGCTCTGATGACTGGTCCTTAATGTCATAGGGCTCCACTGCAAGACCCTGCAAGACCAGTGACTGGGAGAAATTCCATCTTCCTCTGGCCATTATGTAGTAAAAGTTCTGTAATCTATGACTGGAATTGCAAGAGTGAAAATGTGCTTCTGATACCCGGGATTGAAAGTACAGAATTCCTTTCCCCTTAGCAAGTGGTTTCTGCCCTAAATTCTTTCCAGGTTCTAAACAAGTACTTTCTATACGTTTAGACAAAACCCAGTATAGCCTATGGGAGTACGGGAAGAGGCAGGAAAGGAGGGCGCTTCTATTCAAAGGCCTCCATTTGTTTTCTACCCTTTTAGTGAAACACAATCTTGATTCAATTTCACTGCTTTCTGATACCTACTTAAAAGTCAGCATTAGCAAAGTACCTCTGTGAATCAGTTTATTTTTCTCTTTGTAGATTATTAGCCCCTCCTTTTACTCGTATGAGGTTTCAGGGGCCATGTTCAAGTACCTATTTTTCATTATATTTTAATTTATACAAACACTATACAAAACAGGAAGATATCATCTCACTGAATAGTAGCTATAAACATGTGGGTTAAAACTTCACCATAGAAAAATACCTTTGAGGTTAGTTTAAGAGGAGGGTATAATCCTACACAATTGTACCTATTCCCTAGGGGTTCAGATAGATAATTTCAAAATTTCAAACTGAACAAAAAGCCATAGATTCATAGTGTGGTCTCAAGTCAGGCTAAATATCTGAAAAATTTGTAGCTTAATGGAATGAAACTATAACAGAAAAAGTTGATCAAATTTTTTCAATCCTGGCATAAAAATCTCTTCATAACCTACTAGAACTGTTAAAAAGCCAGATTCATACAATATTTGCTATCATTTGCCTGTGTGTTTCTAATTATTTTTGTATCTTGGAACTAGTTTGTCTCCTGTAATCATATAAAATAAACAGCAAAACATGGTTTTTATTTGTTCAGATTTGAGCTGTAGACATTGCTTCTCAGTAATATTAAATAAGTTATTTAATTCACTTCTGTTTAAATATTGATAAAGTTTATTATGTGTACTGCAGATTCTCCTACCACCTAGAATAATTTAGATAATTAATAGAATTTTTGATACACTTTAGAATAATTTAAATTAATATTTAATTCCCAGTTCTGTTTGATAATATGAAAATAATGATAAATATGAGTATTTTGGCAACCAGTAATTCTTTAATAGCATTCTCTTACAGAGATAACAATGTTTAAATATTAATTAATTTAGAACTATCAGAACTGCATAGTTATTAGGCATTTCCAAATTTGGAAGAATTTTCATCACATAGAAACTGGATAATGAAGAAAGAAAACTAAAAATCCTCCTCTAGCCTTATAGGGGAAAGATCAAATGAACTTTCTTCATAATTGAACACTTAGTAGTCATCCTTAAATTAGGAAACATAGACTTCATGATTGGCCAGGGTTTTCAGACTACATTCACATCTATCTGTACAAGCAGGTTTCCATTACTCAAGCAGCAAATGGCAGTAAATGAACCAAAAAAGGAACATGTTGCATCGCTTTTCCACATTAAGTGCTGACATTATCTCGGCCCTACTGTGTGTGTGGCAGTGAGAATCCTTTTGGAAACAGTTCGGAGCTACCTGATCTGTCCTGCCTTACACCTTTCTGCAGGGGCCTGTTTTCAGAGTAGCCCCGGGTATGTGATTATGCCCAGTGTAATTATCACGCAGCGCTTTGGAGGGTTACTTCTAAAGGGCTGCTATTAATATAAATAAGTCAATTTACATGTCAGAGTGAGGTTTGGGTTAAAAATGTATGGTGGAATTCTGTATATTTGTGATTGGCTATAGCTATGCTTTCATTTTTTAAAAGAAACAAGAAAGTCAATAGATGCACTGATTTTGCTCCATATAAATTTTGCTCTTATAATGACAATATGGATAGTTAATGATAGCTCTCGCCATCAGTCACATATTGAGTAGCTACTGTGTGTAAACACTGTGGTGGGTAAAGGCTTTAAGAACAGATAGGGCTTGGCTCAGGCACAAACTACTTTGAATTACTTTTGTCCCAAATCTTTGCAGTCACAATTGTGAAAATCTAGAGACACAAACTCCCAGCAAAAGGGAGGGCGGTCTGGGCTCACAGAGCAGCTATCTCTTCCATTTTGAAATACTACCTGGCAACAAGGAAGGAAAACTGAAAGTGTAATATAAGTTAACGATGCAAAATAAATTCTAATTAAAAGGATTGAAATGTGTCACTAACGTGATCAATTCAACAAGAAGATAGGCAAGAGGAGCACTATAAAGTGGAAGGAGAAAAAAATCAATATAAATATAGAATCATTAACCCAAATTGCCTTCAACTTTTTAAAATTAGGACATTTTACCAAGCTCAGGAACAAAGACCAGGGGAGAGCTATAAACATATCTTAAAGTGAAAATAAGCATCATGAAAGCAAATTAAATGGAATTTGATGTGTAGATCAATCTGAGCATAACAATGATATAGTTGTTCCGTTGTACCGTTTTTTTCCTGGCATTGCACCAGAGTAAAGATTGTATTTTCAGGGAACCGAAGTTGTATGGAAAGGGGACATGTGAAACACAAAGAAACATTGCCAAATGAGACAGGGGCATGGTCGCCTCTTCTGGAAGTCCGTAGGGAGTGGCATTTTGGTTTTGGCTATGTCTACAAAGCAGCCACAAAAACTGAAAAATAAAGCAGTCATTCAAGCAAAAATTAGAGGTTCCTTGTCTAATTCCGAATAACTGCAGAGGTTATTTTCTCTAGTTTTATCATTACTACATGGATATGTCTCTTGTTCTATAAAAAGCCCTGGAATAGTTTTAGTCGGTGGTTTTCAAAATCAGAGAACATTTATATGCAAAATGTTGAAGCTATTTATGATGTAAACTTATAATTATCATCTAAGGAAAAACATAATAAGAGCGAATTTATATTGGTTGGAGACCACCAATCAATATCAGTGGTTGGTATGACATTTTATTCATTCATCCATTCAATCATTCATTTCTTCAACAAATACTTATTGTGCATTTATTGTGGTCAGAGATACAGCAACAAAGAAACTCCTTCAAGGAATCTAACTTACATTTTAGGACAATACAATGAAGAGCAAAATAAAGATGTTCTCTCTGCCTTCTAGGGTTCAGAGTCTGGTTATTATAATAAGGGCAAGAAGAAAAAGAAAGAAAATGAAAAGAGAAAGAAGAAATTAATCTATAAAGTAAGGACGAGAAGGGCTGTTTTATGAACTTCTCCTTTTCCAGTTTATTGCTGGCTCTTAGCCATCTCAACCAAATATTTTCTATTTTCCAACTATATCTGTCACACTTTGCTCAATTTCTGGCACATTATTTTAGTGACATAACTTCTTGTTTTTTGTTTTTAAGTGGTGGTACTGTTACAAGATTAACCTGAAAGTGTAGTTTTAAGATAGAAAGAAATCGAACTAAATTTGGAACAAAACTTCTCTGGCAACAATATAATTCTTTAATTAGTAATCGTACAAGAAGAAAGTCCAAATTCACTCCTGAAATTTTTTCCCTGGAATTCTAGCTGCCTTGAAATTCTGAGGAAACCCTTTAAAATGATCAGTAATGACTACTAAAACTTTTCTGCATCTATTCATAACTTTAATACTTATTGTTTTTTTAAAAAAAACCTTCTGAAACATGACTAATATGTTTTTAAAAATTGCACCACTAAACGAAGGACCAGGGTAGGAGGAGTTCCTCCACAGCGTTAAAAAGAATTCAGTGCTATTGTGTTCATAGTTTAATCTGCAACACAGGATTGCAGAGCCAAGAAAAGATGGGTGTCAGATCTCCACACATAATCTTCAGAACATCCGGAACTGAGAAACTGGAGGTTGAGCAAATGAAAACAAGATAAACTTAAGTGAGCCTGCCTTTAACTTTATAAGAATGGGAAGCAAATAGTGTGGAGGGGTGGGGAGCCCTCATCAGTTTCAGGACTGGGCCTGAGACACTCGCTATAACTGAGCTTCTTGTCTCTTTGCTCTGTGCAGATATTGGTAATTCGCCCATTGAAATGGGAAGAAGGGGGGTGAGGGTGTAGACAGAAACTTTTTTTTCCCAAATCAGATTGAAGTGCTCACAGGAGCCATAGTTTTATTTTTTAAAAAAACAGGGAAGCAAATGAGGACAGAACAGCAGCAAATGCAACTGGAGCTCCTCACACAAACCCCATAAAATGTTCTGGACCTGATCCCTCCAGAGTTATCTGAAAGGAAGAGAGGCGCTGCCTGAAAGGTGAAATAAATGCTTCTGTACAGGGAAAAGATGCGAAAACCAATACCTGTCACTTCATCCTGCTCAAATAAATTGAGACTGCTCAAAGTAAATAATTTGTAGGTGTTTACACGCTGAATTGAACCAGTAATGTTGCATTAGCATAATAAAAACAAATGTAAGTTCTGTTGTTATTGTACCCAATTTGAAGAAAATACTCCAATGGGCGAGATTATGTGTCAAAAAATGGGAGGCTCCTATACAATGACATCAAAGGAAGTAGCTCAATTACTTCTCAGGAAGTATCTGTCCTCCTTAAATACACATTGTAAGAGGATATTTAAAAATATGATTTGGATTCATTTTAATTGCATCTTCTTTTCTGATGACCTTCTTTTCTGATGACTCTACCTTATTTGATTCTTCTTTCTTTTTAAGTCAAATATTGGTTCCAGATGGTACCTTAACATTTATATATTGCATAATATAACACACAATTTGGAATAGAAATGAGCGGTTGTGTTTGTAGATTATTGAGATTTTGGCTTGTTTCTTTTTCCATTAGTTTGTGCATGAGCCATCCTGGCCTAATCTACTTATTTAATGACTTGCTTCTAGACTTTTCTTACATGTCACTTGAACATAGAAAGCAGATGACTTATTAGAGCACAAAGTAGTGTTCTTTTTCTTCGAGGACCCAGCCTATTTCTTCAAAAGAATGAGATAATTAGCCTCACATGGTCTGCCCTCCCCCAGGGATAAGATGTACTGTCACAAACCTTACCTAAGAGGAGACCTACCCCCTTTCTTTTCCTGGGTGACTATTGCCCTACGTCAGCCTTAGCTGAATAAAACCATATAGGAACACAGCCTGGATAGCAGGGGAGCTGGGGAAGAAGATCATGCCAGGAATGCCAATGGTTTCAACTCTTGGTTTCATATTATCACGATGATACTTACTTTTATTTTTCAAAGTCCATGCTGCAATAAAAAATATAGCTTCATGGGTGACAAAGTAAATTCTTGTTCAATGTCAGAGGAGGGGTTCCACAGGGAGGTGTTAGAAGGCTTTCTATTTAGAGTTTTCCAAACAGACCACTACTTCTATTTTAGCTCAGCTGGAGATCTGGCCCATCCCATATTCTACATCAAAAAAATTCTTATGTATATTAGTAATGAAAACTAAAAATCACACTAGAAGCACTGTTTCCTTTTATTTTTAGGTACCTCGGAATCCTTTGTGATGACCTTTTATGGGAGGAACCAAAAAGTCACCCACATCACCATCTACAGCCCCATGTGTCTAATGTCAGCCCCATGAGATGCTTACGCTCAAAAGATGTGGCACGGCAATTACTCATTAGGTTTGGATCGGGAGGACTAGTCTTTTGCAGATGTTTTATAAAGTGTGGTTTGTAAACACTTCCCCAGACTAGCGCTGGGAGAAATGCAGATCTCCACACTAGAATTTCTGGAGATATATCCAGAAAGCTGACAAATGACCAATGCGATTCCTGCAAAAAATACACAAATCAAAGATTGAGATCCACTGGCTTAGAAACTGATAAGTTTTCCTAGCAGGTGAAAAATGGCTAGGTTTTTGCCCCAAAATACTCAGCCTACAAACTGTTTGACTACTGTTTCTGTAAATTCAGAAATGAGTATGAAGTGGTATTTAAAGAAACAGAAAATATTTATACAACTAACTGAAAATATTCTATCATTATCAAACTTCACTTTTCTTTTTCACTTTGCCTTCTACAAGAAAATGCAGTAGCCTTGATTTCACCCTTCTCTTTTAACTTTAGACCCTGCCTTCAAAGATTCTTACTACTTGCTTTTTGCACTTTTCTACTTCTCACTGCTTTCCTGAGTTTGGGGTTTTTGTTTCTGGGGTTTGTTTATTTGTTTGTTTTGTTTTGTTTTGTTTATGCTTGACTGATACTACTCCATTTCAATGATTAAAAAAGAAATATTTGTTCAATGAGTTATCTGTTTCTCTCAATGAGGCCACCTTCTGTTTCTTATTTTGCGGCAGAAGGAAAAAGCCTGTGAATGGGGGATTCTGATTTCAAGACTAGCTCTTTACAGAAACTTCCTGAAGTACCAACCATTTGGTTGATAGTTGTACAGAAATCATGCAAGAAATGCAGATTCCTTGGTTCTCACCTTTTTCCTTTTGCCAACAGAGTAAATTATTTTAAATATTTTATTTATTTATTTTTAGAGAAAGGGGAAGGGAGGGAGAAAGAGAGGGAGAGAAGTAGCGATTAGCTGCCTCTTGCATGCCCCCATCTGAGGACCTGGTCCACAACCCAAGTGCATGCCTTGACCAGGAATCAAACCAATGACCTTTTTTGTTTTCAGAACAATGCCTAACTCACTGAGCCACACCAGTCAGAGCTCAGATGGAATTTTTTTTAAGAAGTCAAAGATAACTCTTACCAGCTTCTCAATTACTCCATGTCTATGTAATTTCTCCCACTTTGAGCAGTATTGCTAAACAATCTTTAAACTTTAGAAATCTGTAAGGGTTTTTTTACTACATAAGTTAACTCATGTATTGTAGGCTAGCAACGTTTAAGTGATGGAACTACGACTGGTCTTCGAATCTCATCGATCTTCCAACACCAGCCTTCATCACAACGGCGGAAGTGAGTGGTGTTGTAGGTCCAGGCACGACTACCACCACTTTTAAGCAGGAGACTCGGCGCCAGATCACTACGGTTCCCCTCTTTGTCTTGGATTCGCTACAGAGGAAGCAGGCGTACTTGGTTGGCTTGCTAATTTCAATTTTCGTCACCATTTTCCGATGGAGGTGCTATAACAGGTGCCATACTAATGATGGTTCTGACCTTGGTGCATCTAATCTTGTAGCTGCAACCGAGTCTGAGCCCAGCAGCTATGAGGTTCTATTAACGCATTTTATTTTACCCACACAAATTTCTTAAAGGACCTGTTTGACTTTTGTTTGTATTTTTAACCTCTTATAGGTTTTATTTCTTCTATTTAAAAGTTCTTTCTCTGCTTTAGCAGCATTTCTCATTCTCATTTTCCTCCTTCTACCAAAATAAACATTCAAGGGGGGTTTAACATATGTTGTAGTCTTTTGTTTTCACCTTGTTCTCGAAAACGTCTTGCTCTTTTTTATACCTGAAATTTGAATTTATATGTGATACTGTGTTACAAATGACTGTTATTCTTCACTGAGCATCATATTTTAGAGGTCCGCATATGTGGCTGGGTGCTCACCCACCTGGTTCATGACCTCTGAATGCTGCCTGGTCCAGCATGCACTACAAGTCACGGCGGTGTGTCTGTGCACTCCCAAGCGATGGTCACCCAGATTGCCTCCAACTCCGTCACCACAAGTAACACTCACATTAGCCTCATTTTACAAATCCCCTTGCAGGGCACCTAAGGCTTTCTCTAGCATATGCAACCAGGAGGGAAACTGCTGGGTATACCCAGCAATTCTCGGTGGTTATATCCTCAATGTGTCTACATGTGCCAGGTCACTTTCCAGAATGGCTGCACTGATCCACAGAGGCCTGCATCCCCTGGGACTTGTTATATATACACATCTCTGCACCACTGCCTTTTGTCCAGCTTTCTAATTTTATGTTTTGGTGGTATTAATCCATCAACAGTTTGTAAAGGACAAGGGAATATAGCTAATCAACATCCCTTAATGATTAGGACAAATGCTTAACCTTGTAACATGGAATACACTGGAATTTAAAAGCAAATAGTATATTAATTCTGCATTGAGGAACACACACCATAAGGGGAAAGAGAGACAGAAGACACAGTCTTCTGCGGCAAACTTTTCACAGTAGAATTATGTCACAGTGGAGAAACACAAAAGGAGATCACACAGCCCAGATAGGTAGAATCGGGGAAAGTTTTCTGCTGAAGTGACCCTAAGGTATGAGCGGGAGAGTACACTTAACCAATCTTTGACTGAAGAAGAGTCTGTCTCTGCCTGGGAAGTTTATCCTCTGCGACTGAAAGTGCATGGTTGGTCATCATGCCCATAGAGTTACATCAACCCTGGCATCCAAGTACCAGATGCCCTTGCATTTTAAAAGATGGGTTGGGGTTTTGGATGCTGGACATTGTAGGATGTTCAGCAGAGAGACTAGCACATACAAAAGTAAAGGGAAGAGAATATATGAAATCACAGAAATCAGAATAGACACAAGGCTGGGAATGTCCTACCTGCTTTGTCGACATGGTCTCCCTGAATCACAGCAGTCTGGAATACTGGTGTTGACCATGTCCTTTCTCCATTAAAAAACCAAAGCTTCAGAAAAGTATATTCCCCTACATCATTTAACTAGTTGGTACTTGGCACAACTAGGATTTTAACGCAGGTTTGTTTGTTCTTAGAGTTAATGGTTATTTGCTTATTTTTTCTGCTAAAAGGGAAAATCAGTCTGTAAATCATAAGACTGTACATAAGAATTGTGTATGAAGCAGCTAAATCTGTTTCAGTGACTTAAGAGCCAGTTAGTAAAGACCAAGGGCAATCTGGCTTCTGTTTTGATGATGATTTTCACTGTTCCTTAAATTCTAGACATAGGTTTCTATAAAATATTAATATGTTCCAGTGGAATTTTGGGACATACTTGGGTCTCTGGAAAAGAAAACTCTATGCAATATACTAATAAATGCTTCAAATAGGAAGCTGGACCCCCATTAATGGCAATACAAGCCACATCTTCCACAAGGCCTTTGAGCTATGGAAATGACCGATTCATAACCTGCAAAGGCTGATTTCACATATGTAGCCCCTACTTATGACTAAATACTAATGAAATATTTTTGCCAATTTTGTTAGTTTCTTTGCAAAAAACTTTATAGAGTAATGACAAGCTGTGCTTGTCACTCTAGGTATTACAATTAATAAAAAATTTCTGCAAGTCACACTAAAGGAGACCCAACAGTTTTCCATGGCCCATTCTGCATTCACAAGCATGCAAAGAATGGTTTTTTTTTTTGATTGGCAATGCAAGATTTTTTTAGAAGCATACATTTTTATATTCTTCATTGTTCCTCAGAGAGCATACCACTAACTCACAAGAGGTTTCTGATTGTATTTTTATATTGATGACACAGTGTCCAGCCTTAAGCCATCTGAAAAGGCAGCTTTACATAGTAACGTAAATTGGAATGATTTGGACCAAAGATGAAGATTTTTAGATTGAGAGACTAAATTCCCTCCGTTAAAGAATCTATACAAATTCTCTTCTAAATTCAGATATTGAAACTAAAATTAAGCAGCTCTTCATTTAAACAGAATGTGTTCAAGCTGACACAGAGTCCCAGGGAAGACTCCTATCCATGTCCCCCACGGTTTCAAAATTCTAGTGATTCCAAGTCCCGGATGGAAAAGATTCGTCAATATTTGTCTTCAAATGGCCTGTGACTCTACTTTAGGCTAAGTTAGTAGAGGACTAACCTGAGACCAGAGACTCTATTTACCTCTTGGGAAAAGCCTTATTCAAAAACGAGGTCTCTGGCATGGTCAAGGGAGAATACTTTTGAAACTCCAATTCTTCTAATCAGTTATCAGTACTATTATGCAATTTCTTATTTGCCCTTACTTATCAGGACTTCATCGATTAAAGATGGCCAGAAACAATTCCAAATAACTTAAACTAACTGTGTAACATTTAGTGCAACAGAATTACCTGGAGGGCCTGCTACACCTGTGGGTCTCACTCCCAGGCATTCTAATCCAGAAAGACGGAGGCCCAAGAATGAGCTTTTATTTCTAACTGCTCCAAGGAACACACTTTTGAGAACCAATGATGTGAACAAGTAAAAATTAAAAATGCTTATATAACTTTTAAGTCCAGGAGCACAGAGGGCCTTTTGCTGCTTTGGATCTAGCTGCCCAAAGGAAGGGACTTACATCCCGTAACAAGAGCTTCCTCTCTCCACTCCTAGGCAGATTCACTGCGTGCAACCTGCAGGTAAACCGTCACTGACACACCCATAATCATGTTCTTTAAGATTAGCAAGCTCATCTCAAAGAGACCATCTTACCCAGTTGTCTTCGATGAAAGTTCTGGAGAGGGTTCTCATTGGTCTGAGCCTATCCACATGTCAATTTCTGGAAGAAAAGAAACGATTCCTGAGCCTAGGGTAATAGTGTGTGATGACTGCACAGGCCTAAGCCCTAGGGGCACGCCCATGTGCGCTGAAGGAGTTCCTTCAGTAGACCTGGCTATTTCTATTGTTCTTCTTTTAGAGTGACGTGTGTCCATGAAATTCCTCAGTCCTTCAAGTGACTATGTTTTGGCATGGGAGCACCTTGGCCAAACTATGTCCTAAAACATCCATACCCACTTTGGAAGAAGACAGTCTAGACTCCAATTCTGGGATCTATTTTGTACATATAAGTATAGAGTTGAAATGACCTTAATAATGTTTCTTTCACATTTAGTGGTAGTGTAGGTATGACAGCAGCAAATTTTAAACAGACACCGTCTCTGACAGTGTTATTTATTACCAGCCTCAAAGAGAAAGGACTAAAACAATATAAAAATCAGTCGGTGCAAATGAACACAGACTGCTAGTTCGGCAGTTTGACTAATTTCTTCCCTAAGCATGAGGTAAACTCGTTCGCATTCAGAGGCCCTTTCAATGACATGATTTAATGTGACTAAAAGATGTACAGATGGCACTACACTGCCTCTGCTGGGAGGAGAGGTCAGACGGCAATTGGCTCCAACACAAACCATACTAATGTGCAGTGTGAGCTGCCACATCGGGGGCCATCTTTCTGAGAGCCTGTGAGGCGAAACAGTCAAGCCCCAAGACAGTGCTCCCCAGATGCAGAGAAACGTGGGGATTTTAATGCTCCCCTAAGTGCTGCCAGACACTCACAGACGGACTCTTGCAAGAGCAAGATTTTAACAAATTACCACCTGTTTTATTGGCTGAATAAGAAACTAAACATTATGAATATTAGGTGAAAAACCTAATGTGAACCTGCCAGCTTACTTATCATGTGTTTTGTGTGCATGGAAGGATGAGATTTAAAATGACAGCAGGATGTCTTTTTTCTTCTAATGCACACCTTTATCAAATGTAATCCCTACAACGGTATAACATGAGAATGAGCGAACTGAACCAGTTACACAGCACTTTGCCTCATAAACGAATGTGTGCCCTCTGGAATATGACTACTGAAACACTGTGCCTTGCCAACTATTAAAGACTAGAGAAAGGTCATCATCAAAAAGAAAAATTACTGATCATTTATTTTTATGAAATAATCTGTATAAAATACAGGTGTGCAAGGTCAAAGAGATACTCATTAGGAAAATATGATTAAATGGGGGGGAATGGGGACAATTGTAATTGAACAATAATTTTTTAAAGAAAATATGGTTAAATACAATTTATCTATAAGAAATTTTCTATCACCTTGAGCTTGATGACATAGTACAAATGCTGCTAATAGCCCAACCTAGAGTTGCATTTGAAAAGCAAAATGTAGAGTCCTTAAATTTGTCTAGTTTAGAAGCAATGCCTCTTCAAGCTAACAGACAATAAAGGGCATGTTTTCCTGTCTCCTCATTATTTAGGAAATTAAACGGGACACTGAAATGGCAAAATGAGACGTAGGTAGGATGAATTCTTTGCTGTGAATCACGGAACAAACTGGCAGTGGAGTTAGAACCAGAATATAGGTCTTGTCTACCAGACCAGCTCTGGTTCCACTATCCCATTCTTTTTCTACGTCTCAGGCATCAGGTTGTGGGCTAACACAGAACAATTAATCATAGTACTTAGAGTTATAAAATTCCTGCAGAGCCCATTTATTTCCAGCTCCCAGTCAATAAGCTGTGAAATATTTTCAGCTCCATTTTGCACCTAAGGTAATTGGGATCAGAGTGATACGTCAGATATTAAACCTCTAGCAGGTTTTGAAAGAAGACCACAAGTCAGATCTCCTTCATCTTAGATGACTATTCTTCCTGCTGTAGTGTGCTGCTTTTCAAAATAACTGTTCAAGTCCTGACTGGACAGGAACCACCAGCACAGCTATTACAAGCAAAACATAAATAACTGTAGAGAGAGATTTTGTTTAAATCCCATATTATAGGAGATGCTCCCAAATGCATAAATAAGGAAGTTAGATTCTCTGTATGGCTTGGTACCTTGAGTCCAAAAGCAGTAAATAAATATATTCTACTATTAAAGGAATTTTTATCTTGGAAGTACTTAAAATAAGTCATGTCACTGTATAATGTTTCAGGTCTTTTTAAAAAAATGAAATTTGGTCCACTAAAATATCGGGTCTCATGTGTCCTGAGAGGGATGAAAGGATTTTGGTAGGGGGCATAACTCCCCAGACTCAGGTATCACTCAGCCTAATTTTGAATCCTGAACCAACCTTACACTTTACATGACCGACTTAAGCTTTGATTTCTTCATACATAAAAGAGGATAATACTACCAGCCTCACATGTTTGTATAAAAAGTAAATGGCATAATTTATAAAACATGCTTAGTACAATGTCTGGCATACAGTAATTGCTCAATAAATATTAGTTAGGGTATTAGTGAGCATTTGCTGAGATGGGCTTCAGTAATAAACAATCCACAAATCTCAGTGGCTTACAAATACAAATGTTTATTTCTTGCTTGTAATACACATCAGCTGTGGATCAGCTCCAGTTTGGCTCTATTTCACTTCTTTATTCTGGGACCTAAGCTGAAGGAGGAGCCCACACATAAGAGAAGCTACTTTCATGGTAAAAGGAAAAGAGCAATGGCCATAAAAGCTTCTGCATATAAACATGGTATATGTTACTCCCTCTCTCATTCTGTTGGCCAAAGTAACTCAAATGGCTGAGTAGGAAAGTATATTCTTCCCAAATGGGATTAATGACATGACATGGCACTGAAGAGGGATCTATAATTTTTTCTCATGGAACCAGCAAATAATTGGGAACAACAATTGATTCTGCCATAGCTACTGACTCTGTAAACTAACACAAGGTGAAAGGGAAGATAGAAAGAATGCTTTGCAAAGAATCAGAAGAACTGACTGTACCCAATCTATCTCTACTAGTTGTATGATGCTGTATAAGACATTCAATCTGCTAAATTTTAGGCTCTTGGTCTATAACACAACTGTAGTAAGAATAAAATAATATTTAAAACCTCAAGTAAAGCTCTGTGATGAGTAAGAGAAATAATGAGAACAAATGTTCTATCCCTGAGGAATTCACTATTATGGACATCCAGAACCGTGATGAATACTCTGGGAGACTGACCAGTTGCTGCCTAGACTGTAAACAAGGAAACACAGGCGACCCAGCCATGTGATTGTGATCTCTAAGTGCTTGTCAACCACGAGGGCTCCCACGGGGAGTACTTAGGCAATGGGAAAACTGTTCACCACTAAGAGAATCTCAAAAATAAACTAACTTGTTGAACCTTAGCAAAAATAAGGTATGAATCGGGCATTTTAAAATAGAACTCATAAACATTGTTATATTCTTAAAAGGAAGGAGAAAATGAATTGGAAATTTTCACTGATATAGAATGGCCCGACATGGTTTTCTTAGCTCATCGTTTATTATCCAATCAATGACTCATATGTTCAGTAGTTACTTATTTTTCAACTGCTTTCTACCTAGTGAAGAGGTGGGGAAATGATGAATAAAAAAATAACATTGTCAATCTACAAATATCTTTCTAAGGAAATGTCTTTTTCCTCTCAAGTTCTTTTTAAACTCTGATTTGCTTTGGTGTTCCACAATTTAATTATCACGTGACTTTAAGTAATTTTTTACAAATTTTCCTGCTAGTGATTCATTATACATTTTGAATGTGAAAATACATAACTTTCTTTAATTCTGATAAATTCTTTGCATGTGTCATCTCGAATATTACCTCCCTATGTCCCCCTCTATCTTTTTCCTTCTGAAACTATGATTGGATTATTTCTCACACCAGCCACCATATCTTACAACCATGTTTTATGTTTCTGAATACCTTTCTGTCTTTGGGCTGCAACTGTGTGTTCTTTAGATCCATGTTCAAGATCACTAATTATTTCTTCAGTCGTGTCCAGTTTTGTCAGTTTACATTTTACTGTTCTAAATCCGGCTGGAGAGCCCATTCTCCAAAAGTTATTTATTTATTTATTTTTTTTGCTTTCCGAAGCATCTCTGGGCATTAATTACCCAGATCTACATTAGCCATACAGGTTACTTGGGATTTCTCGGACCATGTAGATATTGCAGATTTGATCCATAAACACATGTGAAGAGACAGCTGTTACAAATTCTCACCAATTTGTTTTTGTTTTTCTGTTCCACTTGGAATCTAGGCCAGAGGTCAGCAAACTAAGATCCAAAGGCTAAAGCTGGCCTGCAACCTGGTTTTGTATAGATCAAATTTTTTTAAATGTTTTAAAGGTTTTCGTTTTAACATTTTTAAGAGATTATGAAAACAAGTAAAACAAAAAATATATCACAGAGAGACAACCCCCGTTTTACTTCGCCAACCGACAGATCAAAGGCCTTTTGTTTAAGTATCTATTCCCATCATTTGCTCATTTCTTGACTCATTTGTCTTTTTTATTATCCACTCCTAAAAGTTCTTTATTATTTTGTATATAAGGTTTTCATCAGATATGGGTTTTGTAAATATTTTCCCCAGTCTCTGGCTTGTGTTTTGATTTTCTTAAATGTGTATTTTTAAAAAAGATTTTTGTTTTAATAAAATGTGTTATTGATTCTTTTTCTTTTGTACTTTGTGCTTTTTTGTGTGTCCAATCCAAGGGATCTCTGCTTCAGGGTGAATTTTTTTTTTACCCTAATGCGACAAAGATTTACGCTTAAGTTCTCGTCTAACATTTAATGATTCATTTTGTGACACTTGCTTTTTAAAAATATTTGTGGGGGCTCAAAACATTTCAAAATGTCACATGACAGGGGCATATGAGAAATCTCTGTGCTTTCCGCTCAATTTTGTTGAAAACTTAAAACTGCTCTAAAAAAAATCTACAGGAAATACAGGCATTTTCAACAATACGGATGAACCTGAAGGACATTCTGATAGTGAAATAAGCCAGACAAAGAAAAACAAATACTGCATGTTCAAATGTTGTTGAGTACTAGAAAAGTCAGGTAGTAAGCTTGTGTAAAAAAAAAATTCACCCTGAAACACATGCTTGAAAGAAACTTGTATGTTTTAACCTGTTTTAAAACTGCTAAAATTCAAGATAAGAAAAATTCAGTTTGATTGCACAGAAAGGAAAAACAAACTCAGAACTAAAAATGGTTTCATGCATTTAACTTATCTTTAAATAATATTTTATAAGTCTACATGTCACTTTTTTAGGTTGTCTACGAATAAAACAGATGTGACTTTTGCTCCATGGGTGTACAAAGAAAACGATAAACCATTTAACCAAGAACAGTAAATTTTACCTTATGCCCAAAATAATCTCTTACTTTTAGCAAAACACATAAAGTGAGTGAATATAAGATCTTAAAATAATTCCTTGCATTTGAATAGTATCCTTCTTCCAAGGCCTCAAAGCAGCTCTCTTTGCCTTACGCAGTCCAGAAATGCTCTGTGACAGATCTGTGTTCCATGATAGACACGGGTGCCTGTGAACAGAATTAAAACACACTAGATTAAAACTGATTAGCTCAAGATTACAAGACTAAACCCAGATCTCCCGACTTCCTAGCCAAATCTCTTTCCGAAGACGTTATTTACACTATAAGCAACGCAGAAATCCCCTTTCTCCCACTGGTTTCGGTAAGCAGCCTTGACAGCTTGTCAGTCCAGGTAGGTATCATTCTATCGCCCCAAAACTAGGCTTTTTTCTCCTTGCCTTGTCATCTACCTGAGATGCCCCTTATCCCTTTCATGTGTTGGAACCCTTCCTTCAGGTTCCACCCCATCTAAACCTTATCCTCTGACCAAGGAGGCTCAATTTTTGTCAGTTTAACCAAAAAAAGGGACTCTCTTTAACATATGTTTAACCAACTATGGCGATCATTCCAATGTAGCAACAATATCAGCACATCTCAAGAGAGAGTGTCCTCTTTGAGGACAGGAAGGATGTCTCAGTCACCCGTGTTCATTCAGTCCTCACCTGAGGTTACACAATTGCCGAGAGAAGACTGTTGTATATGACCATGCTGACACGCGGTTCTTTCTGAACAGTCGTGGGAGCAGGTCACAAACACACCAAGAACTATTATTATATGTTTATATTCATGGATTTAAATAACAAAGCATATATTGATCTAGCTGATGATAAACAAGGGAGCCAACAACCTCACAAGCACAGCTGGCTCCCGAGTTGTGCTGCAACATCTTTGGTGTCTGTTAACCAAGGGATGATGTTCAATGATGTGAACCGTCTTTCTCTTTTTGCCCGCATCACATCACACCATTCTTAGCATCTAGCCGCATTGCCTAACTGCATTCCCAACTCCTCACTGGATTCAGGGCAGGGACCTGAGAGTGGGGACATGTGGTGATAGAGATTAAATGGCAACTGAGGAATCTACTTCTCCTCTCTAGCCCTGAGGGTTTTTTTTCCTTTCTTTCCAACTCCTTCCTGAACTATCAGACAGAAAGTAATGTTTTCTAGATGGTTATGGGTTTTCTGTGTTACTGTATTATTTTACTTGTGGTTCTCTAGGTACCCAACAATGAACCAGGCACATAGTAGATGCTTGGAAAAAATACTAATTAATTCATCAGCCACCTGGAAAGGGAGTGCTACGAGGCACTTCTGAAATACCAGCAGTGAGAGCCAAGGTGACTGATGTCAGTAAGGATGACTATTAGTCTGAAGAATCAGCGATAGAATTGCTACTTCTGTTACTCCACTTACCCGACATAAGCCCAATTCAGCAAGTCGTATTTCCGTGTAGTTCAGTTGCTCTCTATTCTGTTCGTCTCTTAGGGGCATAAGAAATGCTTTTAGTTGGAATAATAAAACCATAAACTTTCTATTCTTCCAGCTTCTTGGATAACTGGAATAAGAAAAACAGAAATGGCATTGCTTTTAACAACGGAACTGTATAAAAGATCTCGAGATTATCAAAAGCACTGGAATTCATTTTCTCTATGAATAATTAAGAATCAAGTCTAAAAATTATGTTTTCAAAGAGGGCAGATCCCTAATGTCACAGACACCCCATCCCTTGCATTTTAAAAATCACATTCATCAGTTTTAACGGATACAGCAAAGCTTTCAAACTGAGAACTAATTGATTTTCTTACTCGTTTCACTGTTCATTTAGAAAAAAAATAGGTGTGGTACTCTCTCACCTATTTTTATTAACTTTATCTAACATTCAATAAACAACTCCTGGAGGTGCCAGGCTCGCTGGGGCTAGAATATTAGTTTTGTGTTTTACATGATCTTGCAAAGGCACCTTCTGAAACATGATTTGCTACTGTAATTCACAAATGGAACACGATTGTACCCTTTGTTTCACCTTAAGCCAAAAGCAGCTCAAGTTAAATGCCAAGCTTCCCTGTGTTACAAATTTAGAATCTCTCAGGTGCTGGCTCCCATGGAGCAGTAGCCTGCCGCACAGGGTGATTAGCAATGCGCTCTGGGAGTGGTATATTGACTCCCAGGCGCATGTGTCATTTATCATACTTATGTTCATTTTACTCTTATCCCAATAATGACAGCTTTCATGTAAAATGAGAGGAGAAAATAAGATTGATACCTTCTTAGTACACCTTTCACACCATGCACAAATGCACAGGCTTCTGAATCAAATACATCTTCCTGAATTTGGATATTATTATTATTGTTGTTATTATTATTATTATTATTATTATTACTCTGAATCAAAAGTGGCCTGAAGATAACAATCTGGTTTTCCTTCAAATGGTCAAGCAATAATGGCAGCAGAAGGGAAAGACAGCAAGAGAAAGGGGACAGGGAAGTCGTTACATGCTTTGCATGTTCAGTGAGGAGAAGGGCAATGACATGGGAAATCAGACCAGTCATCTGGCCTAAGGTAATATTCATTATCAAGCTTAATTTGAGAAAATCTGGAGATACGTATTTACCTTTGGGGTAGAGTAATTATAAAAGTCTGTTTTGGTGTTGATATCTAAGAGTCTGAGCACTGCTGAGTGAAATCTAACAAGGGCAAACTTTTAAAATATGTGATTCTGCTGGTTCAGAATTAACAGGAGAGATGACAGCTGATAATACACCTTCCCTTCTCAGGACATCTAAAATTGGAAAATTTCCCTCTAGTTCTTCATCTAGAGCTGCAAAGACACTTTTGCATGTCCTATTCACTATTATGACACTTTGCCTTCTTGTTTTGGGGCGTGAAATGGGAAAGTAGAAGAAAACTTTTGAGCAACTGCAGCAAGCGGGGTGAGGAGGATGAGTGGGTGTTGACTTGATTTTCACGAGGATGTCGTGCAGTTTACATTTACAATCAATGGGAGACGCCTTACCAGCTACTAGTTGGTCAGGAAGTGATCCTGTCTGTGGAAAGTGGCAGAACAAATCTCTCACCATGGCCCAAAATGCTCACGTTTGACATATAGCAGCTGAGCAAACAAAGTCTCTAAACAAAGAAGATGACAAGGGTTGCTACTTAGAATTCATTTGAGACCTCCCCTTTCTCAGTGATTAGACTTATTTTCAAATAGCAATACAGACCATGAAACAACTACATGACCAATTAAAACACAGGTTACATAGTCAAGAACAGTGTGGGAGACAGAAGAATGTCAGTGACACCAGAAAATTGAGGAACTGGTCAGAAATACGTAGAAGGGTTCTCACCAGTTCTACACAGAGGAGTATCAAAAATGGGTATTAGAAGCCCAAAGTATTAGTTTTATAATTGGATATGCTTATGCATGATAATTCACATTATGAATATAATTCTCATCACAGAGTGTGTGGTCCAACATTTCAACACTTTCTCTGGTTGAATTGCTAATGCCCCTCATTTGGAACAGGGTTTCTTTAACCTCACACTATTGACATTTCAGACCTGACAAGTCTTTGTCGTGGGTGGAATATCCTGTACATTGTAGGATGCTGAGCAGCGTCCTAGACCCCTAACTACTTTATGCCAGTACCAAGCCCACAGTGGTGACCATCATAATGTTTCCAGACATTGCTCAGTGTTTTGGGGAGGAAGGTGCAATTGCTCCCATGGAGAAACAGCACTGACTTAGAAGGGTATACATATATACATGCCTTATCTTATACTAAAGTCAAGATTCTAGCCAACAGATTTAAAAATTCACTAGTAGGACTGTGGATGGATAGGCTCCATGTAAACGGAAGTGACTAATTTTAGCAGGAAGAGGTATTTGCTCTAAGGAAGTTCCTTTTGCCTCCATGGGAAGACTCACCTAAACAACTAACTTGAGGATTTCCAGACGCCTTTGGAGCACATTCTATCACTTAGGAAGGAAAGAGTTTTATGTTGGTTTGTTGGGGGGGGGTTGGTTTGGTTTGGTTATGATTTTTTTTGCTTCTCCTTTTGCTGACAGTTCAGTACAAAGCCAATTGAATAAACTATTTTCAAGTGCTTACCTAGTTAAAGAACACTTTTAAAACTCATTCACTGCCTAAGCATTTCCTTTTGGATGTTTTTAGTTATCCATGGCCATGCATGATTTCATTAGTCCTCAGTAAGAACAAAAAGAATTATTTAAAAAATAGCTCCAAAGACATTAGCATTTTAGGAAAAGGGTCTATTAAATTAGCAGCTGAAACACCAGCAATCTGGAGGGTGAAATGTCATATGACTCAGCCAGTCTCCAGCTCAGCAAGGAGCCAGGTGTGCGGGTGTTTATCCAAGTCATTTAAAACTCTTGATTTCTGAACATTGAGAAGATCTCGTTCTAAACAGGTGGTCACATCATTACTGGTACTTGTAGTTTTGGCAGTACCACTAATTAACAAAGATTCATTCTGACCCTCGATCTTTTTCTCTGGTTGTGATGGAGATAAGAAAAAAAGCTCTTTTATAAGTAACTTTTATGGGGGAGAAGTTGGCTGACAGAGTACACACATTTTATGCACTCATAATTCCTTGAGGGATTATAAGAGTTTTATAAAAGATTGCATAATTTATGTAATCTCAGAGGAAAGTCATTTACATTCTCTTCAAGAGAGGTAAGGAAGGAGTTAGCAGATGACAAGGTGGAGGCAAATGATGGGTTTGGGGAACTTTGATATAAGTGGTGCCTTGAAGAGATGTGTGGTGTGTGTGTGTGTGTGTGTGTGTGTGTGTGTGTGTGTTTGAACTCTACACTTGGCAAGTATTCTGTTTGTTGCATCTACCTGTAAATTCAGAGACAAATCAAGAAATGAATTTGTCTTTGTAATATTATTTTTAACAACATTGGTGAGTTGTCAAGGAAGATAAAAATTTATAGGACTACATTTCTGGTCAGCCCATTAATCACCCAGAATAGGATGATTCTGCTGCTATCAATAGTAAATTTAGTATAAAATTAGATAGTGTTAGCTTGTCTTCTGGCCCTATAAGCTGATCTTTTATAGTATTTTCATTTGTATCTAGACTGTAAACTACAAGCCTAACTTAAAGGGGATTTCTTTATTTGTTTTTTACTATACAGCCTAAATTTCCCTGTATTTTCCTCATACTTAAAAAAAAACAAGCAACATTAAACAACCACATGTTATTCCCATACAATTATTTCTCAAATAGAAATATCATCATAGATTATTAAGTATAATGCAGTAAAATAATTTGAACAGACCTGGTTAGTTTATTGATTGATAAAAAATATTAATAATATAAACAGGTGGGGGGATTCAATTCTAATATCTTGTAATGTGAGATTACCAACTGAGAAAATAATTATTCCCCTAAAAAATGGTTTGTGCTCATGTTGCATATTTCTGCTATTCTCCATTGTCTTCAATATTGGCCACTGCCAGAGGCAAGGGTTAGACAAGACAGACAAATGGTCTGATCTAGAATGGCAAATTCTATGTTTCCTTAATACAGTCTCCTGGAATGACAGCAGTTATGTATTTTTAAGTCTGCTCTTCCATTATGGCGATAAATGGTTATTTAAATACAGTCAGGTTCAAATTACACTAGCGGAAAATGCAGCAGGGGAAAGTACCAAAGACAAAGAACTTTTAAATAAATCTCATCTCTCCTCCTGCCATATGAGGTAATTTCTATGCCAGATGGCAGATGTTTATGCTCATACTTAAAAGAAGTAAAAATTAAATGGATCTCAAAAACGTAATTGTTTTTAGTTTCAAAATGCTCTCAGATAAAGAGAGGATGCTGGAGGTTTTATTGTTAATGATCTCAAAAATGAAAGATCTTATTATATAACTTTAATTTGGAAAAAATAATTAACTCTTAAATAATTCATTTTTGAGCCCATCACTGAAGTTTTATATTATTTCTCAGGTAACTAAACATAAATGTAACAAGACACTTTTTTTAGAAGTGATTGTAAAAAAATCTTCCAAAGACATAATGTTATATCTTTATGTATAAAGTTATACTTTATGTATACTTTTAAAAAGCATAATGTATACTTTTTAAAACGGAGTAATAGATGAGTCATTTAGACGTGCTTAACCATTGCATGTATCCATATAAGTAGAAAAGTTACCTATCCAAGCCTGTTTTATTACAATGAGGAGCAACATAATACAAACAGAGTGACTTTCCAAAACAAACAGTTATTACATGAGCAACTTCTGTTTTTGCAGAGAAAAACAATCAACTCACCAATGAGAAAGCCCTCCTGCTCTTGAAAGCTTGGTGTGTATGTGGAGAAATATTTTATTATCATGACATCTAAATTTTTGCTCAAAAAAAGCAGATGACCTAGTTGTTATGTGGAGACCTTATTTCCTTTTCCATAAATACATTAACACCGATCAGAAATAAATCCTGCTTTCTCTATTAAAATTCAGGATAGTTTTTAGCAGATATTTCTGGGCATCCCAGTTGAAGGACAGCTATAATCCCAAATAACTCCAGCAAACACTTGACTTTTGATATTTAGAACACAATCCCAAGGAATTCTCCTTCCAGTACAACAATATAGAACAATGGCCAATTCTAAGGAAAGAATATTTAGATTAAAAATTATAGTGAAACATTCTAAGTATTAGTCAAAGGAACTGGAAAAATCTGTATATTCTCGAATGTCTATATACTGAAGAATCAGTTCAACAAAATTTAATCTAACCCCAAAGATGTTCAATATTTTACTATGTACAGAAATAGAATTTCTGTGTAAACAGACATATGGAAAAAATCTCTGTCTTCAATTTGTTTACATTATTTTGTGAAGACATAGAGGCTTTTAGAAAAAAAATAGTTTAATTATCCAAAGCTAAGCTCCAGCTTTATTTCAGTTCCCAATGAAGCTTTGAAAATTCCCGTTGCATGTGTTGGAGGCAGATTCACAGGTGGCACCATCAGCAACGGGCTCCGTGCTCTGATGATCTGTGCCGTGCCGACTTCCGCTGCGTGCATAGTACCCTTACAAGAAAGACTTCCGCCTTAGCAAGTTTTGTTCATATTCTATTCACGAACAGGCATACTTAACGGAATATTCTGTGCTCTTCAACAGGCCACCAGTGCTCTCGCAAGTCAAGCCTCACTGCCTTCTCCAGTTATCACAGTCCTACTAGAGGACGATGAGTGTGTCGATGGGATTCTAGAATGGCTCCTATGGTAAAGAGCATTTTGCCTTTATGTATGTTTGAGGGCTAGTAAAACTGTAGAAACAAAGGGCCTGGCTGGTGTAGCTCAGTGGATTGATCACGGGCCTGCAAACCAGACGATCATGGTTTGATTCCCAGTCAGGGCACATGCGTGGGTTGCAGGCCAGTTTCCAGCAGGGGCCAGTTCCCTGCAGGGGATGCAGGAGAAGCAACCATACATTGATGTTTCCTTCCTCTCTCCTTCCTTTCCCCTCTAAAGATAAATAAATAAAATATTTTTTTAAAAACCTGTAGTAACAAAGATACCTTAAAATACAATTACTGAAATAAAAAGGAACTCTATTTCCCTCCCATTTAACAATGCAAAGGTAGGTGAGAGATTCCAAACACAAGTAAAAAGCTTTGCTTTATCTAGATTCCGCCTACCTTGTTTTTCTGCCATCCTCCTAACATAGCTCACCTAACCTGGGTAAAGTTGGCTCCCCACCACTCCTGAAAAGATGGGAGAAGTGGATGGCAAGCAATGTTATTGTTAGAGAAATAACCTAGACATTTAACCTATCATCTCGCCGCTAAGAGGCTGAAAAATATAGTCCCTGCCTAGGTATCTGTGGGCCCCACTAAACCTGGAGGGTAGGAATGAGGCTTTTGGTCCTACAAGAAAGAAGAGGTGAATAGACACTGGGAAATTAGCAGTCTGCACCATAAGCATTCAATAAGTGGTTTATAAAATAATGCTTTTGATTACTCCATCTTCCAACAAATATCTTCTGAGTGCTTACTTCATATGTAGCACTATATTTATGTTCCACAATTTTAAATATATCCCAATTTATACCAACACAGAACTTTGATATGTTTAGAGAAATAAACTATAGTTGACCCTTAACAATGCAAGTTTGCATTTCATGAGTCCAGTTATACATGGATTATTTTCAATAAATACTTTAAATGTATTTTTGCCTTCCTTATGGTTTTCTTAACATCTTCTTTTCTCTGCATTACTTTACTATAAGAATGCAGTGTATAACACATATAACATACAAATTATGAGTTAATCAACTATGATATTGGTAAGGCTTCTAGTCAACAGTAAGACATTAGCAGTTCAGTTTTGGGGAGTAAAAAGCTAATTGAGGATTTTCGGCTACACTAAGGATCAACAGGGCTAACCCATGCATTGTTCCAACCTCAACGGTAAATACACAAATGCCACCAACACTAATATTACTGATAATGTTACTAGCAATGTAATATATAATAGGTGCCAAATGAGTGGTGTAGAAAAGGTGTGAGATTAGCATTCAGCGTTCATTTCCTGATAGGAAGACGGGCAGAAAGGCAGCAGCCAGCTCATGGGGGCTTCTCTGGATTTCGCACTTTTTGCTGAATGAAAACAAGGGTCCAATACGAATAAGGTCATCACAGCCTTCAAACCACAAAACATTAATTTCTATATTTAAAACTTATATTACATAAAATTGTGTGTCTTCCTCTGTATATACATACATGTAGATAAATTAAACAAAAACATGCTTTTTATTGATTTTGACCTAGATAGTGTGCCTATACTCACCTTTTCGTTAAACAGCATTTGTTCTTCTCGTGAGGGAGGCTGAATCCATCAACCGCATTCTCTAATGATGGAAGCAGATGGAAATAGAATGAGCTTCTGAATTTTCCTCAAGGGCATTGTGGAGGATGCTGCACCCTTAAGTGAAAATTGTTCAATTTTGCCATAGAGTTGGCCGATGTAGACATAGTCTTATATTTCCACTAATTTTGAATTAATGCTCTAGAAACCAGCAGCTGACAATGAGCCTGAACAGTTGGTTTCACACCTGAGGCCTCTTTTAAAAGACCATTCTCATCACAGTCGAACACAGGAGGATATATTAGAGGGGAAATGAGTGCATTTTCTCTGAGACTACTTAAGTAGGAGTTTCTCTTAAACTAATTAAGATTCCATTCTATTTCAGAAACTAATGTCTGCAGCAGACATTCTGTTTGGGAATTATTAATAAATGAAAGCAGAATGTTCCAGAACTCTCGAAATGCTAGTTTTCCTCCTGGTGAATGCTCAATAAAAATGCTTGTTGAAAACAATGAAGTAGAGAATAGTATTTTAAATATAACAGCAAATATTTAAGGCAAGTGATTATGGTATATCAAATTATTAATAATATCTAAGAACTTTTTAAAATTGAAATAAGTGACACCCTTGACTAATAAAATCATCCCTAATCCTCTAAATATGAGGCGTGTAGGCTTGTAGAATTCCAAGATGTCTAGAGGGAACAAAAGACTGGAATCTAACTCTTTTTATTTTATTCAGAAGGTATTGGATATAATATAAATTATAGTTCCACTTGGAAAGAAAAAATATTTAAACATACAACATACATACTAAATTTATACCTTGGACGTGATGGTTCATGTAGCCTGATTCAAAAAGATCAACTGGTCTAAATCAGAAAATGCTAATGTAACGTGCAGAAAAATCTTTTTTTGCCTGGCAACTTCAATAGGCACTCAAAAGTTGTCTGAGTTCTACTGTGGATTTTTGTATAATAAATTGCTGCACATGTAAGTAGTAGGCCAGAAACCACTGTCTTGCCTTTCACACAATGTATCTTTCAGAGTCTTAAAAGTGGATGTTGCTTTTCCTTTTTAGTGATAATCACACTACATGAGGTTAGTGACTACCAAAGCCCTTAGATTTGTATTTCATATCATATGTCAAAGCCAATTTTTTTCCGAATAAAAGAACCCTCTCTGTGGTGTTTTGGGTCATTTTATTTTAATAGCAGAAATAGGCATTTATCAAAACCATCTGCCCACCCACATGATGTCTCAGGGTCAGACTGCCTTTTACAAGTTGTATAGAACTGGGATTGCCGGGGAGTGGGGTGAGGAAAAGTGATAGTTATCAGTGGTTCAAAACTGTGGGAAATGGGAGATCTTTAGGAAAAAAGGGAGGAAACATCAAAACATACAATATTCAAGATGTCAGGTTGGGCGTGCTTTTTAATGCATGACAAAAAAAGAGAAGGTACATTAAGAGACAGAAAAATAGAGAGTTGCTTATTTAACTCCTCCTTTATACTTGCTACCAGTTTTCATCTGGAGAAAAAATATATCTAATTGAGATTCTTGTAGTTTTCTGTAGAGACCCATTCTGGCCTGTGCTGATGTAAACAACTTCCTCTGCTCTATTGTCCTAGGCCATTCATCCTCCTTTCGTTCAAGGGGTTCCTATTTAATGACCTCCAAGTAGCCATCTTTTCTTCTTCAGTGTAGTATCAAACCCTTCCTTAAATCAAGGTTTGTGAATTTAAGACTAGATGACAAAAGTAGCTATTGTATTAGGCTCTTTTGTCGTGGCCAGGTTTCAATAGCGCTTTCTCTACATAAAAGTATTCTAAGTCCAATTACAATTACTAAATGATTATGCTTTACACCTTAAACTTATATAGGGATATACATCAATTATATCTCAATAAAACTGAAAACGCGCAAGAAAGAAATTCAATTACATGCACTACAATCCTTTACTTTTCATCGGAACCAATATGGGTAACTTAGCTATTTAACAAAGTAAATAAATAAATAAATAACAACAAATAAGTAAAGTAAAAAATAAGAGTGGATTTTAAAATTTAGGGGTCTGTGAGAGAGATAGCAAGGCAAAAACCCTAAACCATTCATAAATTCCTTTCTCCAGGGTACAAATTACACTACACTTGTCAGCTTCCTTTGAACTTCAGTATTGCTATGTGACTACCTGCCAACAAATATGAGCAGAAATTAGAAATGGTGTGTGTCATTTTAATGTAATCACTGAGTGATTAGTTTATTACACAGATTAATTATTCTTTAATGTAAAAGCAGTTGTGTTATTAAACAAATACACACAAGTATTACCAATAAAAATGTACCCTATCCCCGGGTGGTGTGACTCGGTGGATTGAGTGCCAGCCTGTGAACCAAAGGCTTGCCAGTTCGATTCCCAGTCAAAGCACATGCCTGGGTTTCAGGTCAGGTCCCTGGTGTGGGGTACATGAGAGGCAACCACACAATATTTCTCTCCCTCTCCTTCTCCCTCCTTTCCCCTCTCTAAAAATAAATAAATAAAATATTTTTAAAAAGTTTAAATGTACCCTTACATACAGACACCTAAAGAGCTTAAAGAAATAAGGAAAACAGACTATTAGATATGTATTCACTGAGAACCCACACAAAACCAAAGACTATGACAGCGGAGCTGAAAGGATGGCGTGTGAAGGGTGGGTGAGATGTACAATTCTTGGAAACAGAGCTCGTCATACTTTAGGTGCTAATAGCTCCAATTCACTTAAGTGTTAACCAGTTTAACAGCCCCCAAAATACACATGTAGGTAAAGTGGAGTCTAGCTGGTCATACCTTTCTATAACAAAGAGCTGGTTCCCCAAAAATTGAATAAACGGTTTTATATTCTTCACCTGGCTTTTCACAGTTGTTTTGAGTTCAAAAGGATTCCACTTAACAACAGTCTCCTACCAGTCAGTACAGCTTCCCTTCCCAGTTCAAGCACACATCATCCTACCACCCTTTACCTCATGGTTATCCAAATTTAGAGTGAGTAAGGAAAGCTTCTAGTCTCACACCTAGCATACACCTGAAGGAGAGACTGGTCACATGCACACTTCTCTGCTAAGAGGCCATGTTGGTGCAGGAGTACACTATTTCCAGTTTGTTGTTCTAGCACGCATAACACACAGCACTGCTGTTCCCAGTAAACACATGCACAGGGCAAAGTGAGGCACAGCCACCTAGGAAGCAATCAGGTGGGACTGCTTTCAAAAGGACCTTCTCTGCAAGAACCTCCCTGCCTGTGTTTGGGAGGTTATCCAAAAATGTCCTTAACTGTATCACATATATGGCAGAGGACGATGAAGCCCTAAAGCATGGTGGGGCCCCAATATGGAAAGATCCTCAGTGTCTCAGTCATCGCATAAAGCCTCCTAACAATTGGGAACATTGGGCTGATTATCACTTGATCAGAAAAAAACATATGTATTATGTTATGGCACTGATATGTTAAGGGTATTGCAGTAATACTATATAACAAAGAATATAGATGTTCCCCAGGAAAATGAAGAAAACCCCCACTAACATGGCTGGGGGAATAGGAAGTGAATGGGGCAACTGAGAGTAACTTTGCCTATCTAAAGAACTTGGCCAGTGTTTTGGTAATGCTAGTGCTCAGGGCCAGAGAGATGAGCACAGTCTCTAACTCACGACATGGCCAGGAGGCGGTCCCCCAGCCACAGTGCTTGCCTGGGAGGCTTGGAGGAAGTTCTCCTTCCTCACAGGGCCAAGCCTGCCCAGACTAACAAGGGCAGCCAAGAAAGGAAGGAGCAACCGGAGTACAGGCAGGTGTGACCCGCTGTGGGAGGAGTTGGAAATGAGGTTATGGAGGAAGATCTGAGAGGGATTTAAACTCAAGCGCAGGGCAGCCGCACTCTCTCAGCCATGTGGTGTCCCTTGGGCCATGTGGCTTGGGAGTGGAGAAGAGGGCCTTTGCCACACAATTTGAATGGTTTCAGATCTCCACCAGCCCACCATGAGGAGGGGCTGCACAGTTTTGGATTAATAGTGGGAGCTACCTGAGCACAGATTACTGGAAGAAGCTGAGAATGCTGAACCGAAACCAGGGGAAGGCTCACCTGCTAACTTTCATCATGTGTTTTTTTTTTTTCCTGAAAGATGGTACCTCTTACTGGCATATTCTGAAAACTGGACTGATTTCAAAAAAAGGAAGGCAGGACTGTGTAATTATGGGAGTTTTTTTGTTTCTAAAGGGAATGAGATTTAATGCTAAAATTCTACCACTGTTCTAAATCTAACTTTTAAATAAATAGTTCCTTTTCTTTTTGTAAGACTCTGGCAGGAGGTATAGTTTTTTTCAGTGGCGGGCAATAGAACCCAGGAAATACTACGTGGTTCGTGGAGGGCTGCTTTACCTTATTTTATGATGTAATTCCAACAGTTGATAGCTTGTTGATTGAGCATTATACTTGCTCTGTAGCAGAATACATACAGCCTTTGCTTAATTATTATTTTAGGTTGTTGGATTTAAATTTTCAATCATATTATTATCTGGAACAATATCACCAAAACTCTACCCATATGTCTAAAGGAAGAAAAACAACAGAAAACTCTTCTCTCATTGCTACCAACCAGGGAAAAGAAGGACGGTGAATCATGGAAGCTTTTCCTATCTTTGGCATTAAATAGATTTAAGTGGGAAAAATAAAATCGTAATGAGAGAATTGTTACTTTGCGGTTCTACTGCATAAAGTATTTCGTGAAAATTATTATTAAGCATTTACTATATGCCAGACAGTATGAAAAGTGTTTTTACATGAATTATGTTAAATAATTTGCATGGCCTATTAAGCCAGTAGTATTTTTATACCCATTTTACAGATGACGCTCACAGCAGTTAAGTAACTTGCTCGCAGTCATGTTGCCAGCGAGTGGGGGAACCGGAGTTCAAACCCAGGCCAATTCATCGAAACGGCCCATTATCCTCTTGGCTTCTGCTGTTCCCAAAGCAACTTCACTTTTTTCTCTGTTATTCTATCACTCCAATAGTAGTTTACTATTAATTTTCTCAGTGTCCACATTGTCCATTTATCCTACAGCTTCCTCTGAATCTTCTCTTAGATTTCTGCCACTTTTCAAGTAGGTCAAATAACTACCAATACCGTATGATTTGAGAGACACCCAGAAAGCTCCTTGCTTTGTATCTCCTTTAATGGCCTGTATTAAATATTACCTTCTAAGAGTGATTTATTAAGGTTAAGAAACACCTGCATCATCAAACACCTACTAAAACACAAATGCCTCATGAGTGTTTATTTAATCAACCAATAAATACTTTAAAAAACAAAGTCATTTCCATTTAACCTTAATTTATTTTTTCCCAGTTTTTTTATTTAATTATTTTTCAAGTACAGTTTTCTGTCTATTACTCCCATCCCATCCCACCTCCATGCTCCCCCCTCCCTCCCATTTCCACCCTTATCAGTTGTTGTCCATGTGTCCTTTATATAGGTTCCTCTAAATCCCTCCCCTATTTCCCCTGAAATTCCCTCCCCTCTCCCCTCTGGTCACTGTCAGCCTATTCTCTATTTCAGTGCCTTTGGTTATATTTTGCTGGCTTGTTTGTTTTGTTGTTAGCCTTAATTTAGATATGAGATTGTTTACCAAGGATGGAGCAGAGAGAATGGGTGAGATACAATTAATCTAGAGATGACTAACAACAAAACCATACACCTGGAACATGAAACATTTCTCCCAAAAATATTACCTAATTAGAAACCATCACGGCAAGTCCTAGGCAAAGGAGGGACAGAGATTTTGAAAGGAAGTTAGGGGTATGTCAGAGACCATCTTTAGAAACTTTACATTTTCTCTAGATCAAGGGTGTCAAACTCATTTTCACTGGGGGCCACATCAGCCTCACAGTTGCCTTCAAAGAGCCAAAGTAATTTTAGGACTGTATAAATGTAACTACTCATTAACTGTTGAGGAGTTGAAACTACATTTGGCCCTTTGAAGGCAGCCGCGAGGCACACGTAGCCCCGGTGAAAATGAGTTTGACGCCCCTGTTCCAGATCTACCTGAGTTCTGGGTAGCATAACTCACCTTGCCTTCTGTGAGCTCCAGTCCCGCACGCAAGCACGTGGCTCTAACAGTTCTCAGTTTCTGATTTCTTCAGGAGAAAATTGCCAGGGCCTGCTCTCCTCTCACCATTTTATTGAATGCTAACTCTAACAAGAGTCAACACTTAGTTTTTCATCCAAACCATTGCAAAGGGACACCATTTATAAGACATTGAGGTATCCCAGGTAACCTGGGCATTATGTCATCCATAACAACTAATAAGCAATGCACTGTTTGCCATGAAGTTTTAACAATCTCCCATCATTTCAAGCATTTTTATTATTTGATAATAATGGGTAGTCTGGAGTTGTCAATAAAGTTCAGTAACATTCTGGGTATAAAATACTGTCCTAAATTGTTTGGAAATATTTGGATTTTTGTTAGAATTCCCAGCTTTCTCTCTCTGGCTCAGAAGGATAGGTCATATAGCTTCTCTAACAAGCCACTACTTGCCACTGAACATGGAGACTTCAAGATGTACTTAACCTTGATGGAGGAAAACCTTGTATCTAATAAAGGGAAATAAAAATTCTGAATTACTGCAAAGCACTGCAGCAGGCAAGCTGCAATTCCAGTCATACAAAGCCTCTGTTTACAGTAAAATGATGATATGAATCACAATGGCTCTCATATAAGGACTCAACTGCCTACCTAGTCATATTCCATATACTTATAATATATAATTTCATTTTCATACAAGCTTATTACACATATTAAAGCAATGCTTTTTCTTGTCCAGCCAAGATGCATTGATAAAACAATGAAGTGAACTAACACCCTTCCTAAATAAAGTTTCACCAATAGCACCATATGTTAATGGACCTATTTCATTGTTAATGTGACTGACTGCTTATTGATTCTTGCAGGAATCCAGCAAGGGCTTCAGAGTACAATTTAGTTTGGAGAGCTCTGGGCCCAACATCTATGCTCAATTACAACTTTCAGAAGGGGAGATCAATAAAATTTAAATTGCTTATGGTAATCACAACTTCAAATCATTGCGATCAGCATAAGCAATCTGCTGACCCCAGCCAAGCTCCTAAATTGAAACTTGTAATGAGTGGTCATTTAGTTTGGGTCCATTCATATTATTTTGGAGGCAGGTGATGAACAATTAAAGATCAGCCAGCACCTTCTCTGCACAACATTCCCATCTTTATTCCCAAAGTATTAATATGCAGTAACCCTCGGGTTCATGGTTTTGCACTTCTTTAATGGGTATTCTGTATGAATAAGCAATTATATTTTCTATTAAACAATTTCAGTGTAATTGAATTAGCAGTTATAATATTGCTAGGGCAAGCAAAAGCTTTCCTAGGGAAAAATTAAGTGATATTGGGTAGTGCAAATTAATTTATAGAACTGAAAAATGTAACCAATTAAATAGAATTGCTTTTGCCTCCCCCCTCCTCCAAAATACAATTAAGCAGCACATTGTTTCAAAGAATATGTTTCAGAACAATTTGTTTTCAATCATAATAGCTGTTTTTCATTCATTATGAAAAGCTGTCTATTATAATGAAAATCTCATAGGCAGTTTGCCTTGACAAAGCAGGTTGCAAGTTTAAACAAAGATAGCCTGCAGATTACTTCCCAGATAAGGAGTCACCTTAGAATTACATTTTAATAAATCATTGAGAATAAATCTTCTGCATTACAGCATGGAGGTTTTTGAGAAAGAAAAAGCAAATAGAGAGAAACTAATCAATGAAAATCTCCTGCTGCCAATATAATAATAGATGGACCAACGTTAATATATAAAGTGTATTACACTCACACACACAGCCAAAAAGAAAAATGCAAGATAAATATCATGGAAGTCAACTGTCACAAATGAGACTTGAGTAATAATCCCATCTTTACCATTCATCATTCCTACTGTGCCTCCTCCAAGCCCTTTGCTGAATTATAAACTAGGGTATTTAGGCCACATTTTTGCAACCCAATAAAATGGCCATCTTTAGATTACTCTTGAGGTTTAAATCATCCTACCAAGTTTTTCAAAACAAAGTAAAATATAAATAGATATGTACATTTGTAATGTACATGTATAAAACCCATATACTATGTTTATAAACATTTTGAAAGGAATTTCAGACTATAGTTGAAACAATTGTAAATATTTAGTTAAGTATACATTCATAAGAAATGTGGGGTAAAATATTTAGTAATACCATGTCATTGTTTTTAAAAATTAATGCCGGTATCTGAAAAGACCAGCACAGAAGCCATGAGTCTTTCCACATGAATTTCATTTTTAAAAAATGGTTTAGGTTCTTTACAATGTTTTAGGTTCTTTGGATGGATCTTAAAGTTATTTATGCGGGAAATGACAACTCATGCTTATAACTGAGGTGCGGTGAGAACTGATGGGAAGGGCAGAGTGGACCAAAGAGAAGAGCGCCCTTAGTGACTCATGCATTCATCCAGATTAGCATGTGGGCATTTGAGTTAAAGAAGAAGTGGAGAAGGAAATGAATGTCATTAGTTTTCAGAAGCTAAACTGACACAATTTCACATTTGATTGGCTGTAGAGAGGGAGAGGACTTGTGAATAGCTGAGGTTTCTATCTTGGAGAAACTCTAAGGATGATACTGCCGTTGATGAGTTAGGGGATGTAGATTAAGGAGTGTGTGGGGAGGTGACTAAATCCATGTGTTAACTAAGAGTATTTCCAAAATACTGAATTAGATTAAGATTCTTCCTGGGTCCTCTGTCTCTACTGGGACAGTAGTGATTTAAAAATGCATTTATTGCAGAAATAACTACTGATATTCCTTAGGTAAGTTTATCTTTGCATACTCCTATCCACTTTTTAATTTAGTCTATGAGTTAAGCCCATTGTCTGAGAAGGTGTGGCTTCTATACTTGAACAGGATTTTTTTGCAATCTACTATATAGCTACCATTAGATTATTATTAAAGTTTAAAGGCATACTATTTCTCAAAAAAGATAGAAAATAGAAGTACCTTATAGTTTTAGTTGGCCTTGGGCATTTAATGATAAACATTGTGAAAAATGATTTGAGGATGCAACAAATCTCATATAATATTCAGAAAATATTTGACAAAACTTTACATTAATTTAAAGAAAGTAGGTATCAAAATTCTCCAATTAGAAAAAAATAGTGAAAATAAGTATTTTTAGGATTCATTAAAAATATTAAACAGAAAGTAGAAGGTTTTTATTTTTTTTCACTTAAAAAATATGGGGACATCCTAGAGCCTGACACAAAGTCTGGTAATTAATAAAAATGTAATGAGTGTGAAAATATGTATTTATATGTAAAATATAAAGTGAACAGTTGCCCATGTATTTTAAGTTGTCCATATGTTAAAGAAGTTATATTTTAATATCAAACAAATGAAGGTATTTTGGCATTTAATAATTCAGTGTACCTCTCCACATACACACACACACACACACACACGCATCACAAAGTAATTCACCATCTTCTGTTTTGTTCTGATCACTACTGCTGAATTTTTTATGATTGTGAAATTCTTGAACTATGGTTCATATTTGAAAATTTTTTAAATAAGCAATTATAAAATATATAAACTTCAGGGGAGTTTATATAAGGGAAATCTTTCTGTGGGTTTCATGATCATGTAAACTTAAATACTTGGCCCTTGTTTCAGAAATGTAACATCTGATAAGAACTAGCAATGGATGACAACATGTTTTTCTTTTTACACAAAGTTATCTAGACAGTCCAGGCTCATGCATAGATTATTTTTCACTTGATGAGGCTTCTTAATTTTGATGTTTCTTTTCGTTCCTTAGTATCATTTGCTTTATCCTCTGAAGACACCCCTGTTCTATTTGGCCTTTCCAAGCACCCAATCCTTAATAAAACAGAAAATAAAACTTCAATTCACTTTATCCAACATTTCTTAAATATGTTCCAAGTGCTATGATAGGTGGGAAAAAGCTGAATTAAATTCTTTACATCATTGTGTACATGGTTACACAAGTGGTTAGGGGTAATTGCTTTGAATACTACAGTGGCCCCTTTGCTCTGTGGCTTCTATACTTCATCTTCCTTATTTATAACATGGAGACCAAAACAGTACCTACACCATAAATTTGTTGAGAGAAAAATGCAGTGTTGTCTACAAACTATTTAAAACAGTCCTTGAAAAACTAAGAAAAAAGTCCCATTTATAATTGCATCAAAAAATAAAATAAAATACCTAGGAATAAATTTAACCAGGAAGATAAAAGATCTGTACTTGGAAAATTATAACACATCAAAGAAGATACTAATAAATGAAAGCATATACCATGCTCATCAATAGAAAGAACCAACATCATTAAAATGGCCATACTACCCAAAGCAATCTATAGATTCAATGCAATTTCTATCAAAATGCTTATAGTGTATTTAACAGAACCACAACAAATATTTCAAAAATTTATATGGAACAAGAGAATCCAAAGAGCTACAACAATCTTGAGAAAAAAGGACAAAGTATATCAAAATATATAGTTTGGTATCAAACTATACTAACAAGGCCTTAGCCATAGTGATCAAAACACCATGGTAGTGGCATAAAAACAGACACATAGATCAATGAGACAGAATAGAGATCCCGGGAATAAATCCACACCTATATTGTCAAATAATATGTGATAAGGGAGGGAAGAATATGCAATATGGTAAAGATAGTCAAGTCAATAAATGGTGTTGGAGAAGCTGGGCAGATATGTGCAAAAAATGACAGGAGACCACCTTCTTATACCATCTACAAGACTAAACTCAAGATGGATTAAAGGCTTCAATGTAAGACTCAAAATCATAAAACTCTTAGAAAAGAATATAAGCAGTAAAATCTCAGATACTTCTCTTAGCAATGTTTTTTCCATTACATCTCCTTGAGCAAGGGAAAGGAGAAAAACTAAACAAGTGGCATTACATAGAACTAAACATTTTTACACTGCAAAGGAAACCATTAACAGAGTGAAAAGACAACCTACTGAAATGAAAAAGATATTTTTCAATGACACATTCCATAAGGGGTTAATATCCAAGGATTTATAAAGAACTCATGCAACACAACATCAAAAAATCCAATTAAAAATGGGCAAAGAAACGGAATAGATACTCCTTCAGAAGGGCATACAGATGACCAACAGAGATCGGAGAACTTATTCAGTGTCACCCTCATCACAGAAATGCAAATAAAAGCCACAGGGAAATATCACCTCATTGGTGATATCTCATGGCTACCAGAATGGCTAGCATCAATAAATGAGCAAACAATAAGTGCTGGTGAGGGTGTGAAGAAAAGGCAACCCTTTGTACTGTTGGTGGGCATACAACTGGAGCAGCCATTGTGGGATACAGTATGGAGTTTCCTTAAAAAAACTTAAATGAACCTGACTCGTGACGTAGCAATTCCACTTTTCAGTACATATCCAAAGAAATCCAAAACACTAACTTGAGAGAATATATGCCCCCTATATTCATTGCAACATTATTTACAATAAGCCAAGATATGGAGGCAACCCAAGTGCATGTCAATAGGCAAGTGGATAAAAATGTGGTGATACATATACACAATGGAATATTAGCCATAAAAAACTAAAAGCTACCATTTGCAGCAGCATGTATTAAACCAGAAGGCATTATGCTAAGCGAAAATCAGTTAGAGAAAAACAAATACCATATTATTTCACTTCCATGTGGAAGCTAGAACAAAAGAAATGAACAAACAAAATAGAAACATACTTCTAGATACAGACAACAGATTGTGGTCCTCAGAGGGGAGGGGACTTGGGGGATCAGCGAAAATGTGAAGAGATTGAGAAGCCCAGATTGGTAGTTATAAAATAGTAATAGGGATGTAAAACACAGCATAGGGAATATAGTCGATAATAGTGTAATAACTATGTATGGTGCCAGGTGGGTATTGGAAATATTGGTGTATCGCTCTGTACAGTACATGATTGTCTAACTACTATGCTGACACATGAAACTAATACAAAATAATATTGACTGTAAACTGTAATTGAAAAAAAATTTTAAATGTTCCCAAATCATAATGTGTGCTCAGTTAATGCTGTATTCTCCTTTGCACAGATTAATGTTTCAAACCAGTAGGAGAGAATAATATGGGACTGTTTATTTGATAAACTTAAATCCAATTATTGACCTCAAATTTTTATGAAAAATGCCTTCCTCAGCCAATATCAAAGTTTTCATTCCAACATGTTTATACATACTTATTAATCATTTACTGTAGACCAGGCACTGGTGATACAAATGTGAATAAGATTTGCCCTAGCGTGGAACTTCGTCAAATGAACTCTCTTCCTTCACATTCTTCCTAACGTGTGACATCTGACACCATCTTTTCCTGCTTCTCCTCAAATCTCCCAACTCTTTCCCCTTTGTCTATTCAAATTTATTGGCTAATTTTTTACATTAACTACAAGTTTCATCAGTGATTCAACTTTGATGCCTTAAATTTATCCTTACACCTTCTTACCCAAGGCATATTTTTACTCATATGGTGGTCATTTTTTCTGATAAGAAAATTATGTCTAAAATGATTTCTCTCTGATCTCATCATCCTCTAAATCTTTATAGGTTAATTTAGGACACCAAAAATCAAATATGTGAGATGGTTTAGTCATAGTCGAAAAAGAAAGGACTTGGGATTGAATATCTATCTGATTCCTAGCTATGTAATTTATTATCTGGCCGACTTTGGTCAACTTATTTCTTTCTCTTACCTCATTTTTACAATGAGAATAATTGCACCTATTTGGGGGGATTACAGGGGTGACCAGCGGAGAGAGGGAAGTAGAGTGCTGTGTTCAATGCCGTTGTTGTCTGAGTGTCCTTGGAAAGAGAAGAATTAGAGAGAGATTAAAATATTGTGATTTAATTATTTAATATATTTTTCTTGTGAAGCTTTTAGAATTTTCTGCAGCAAAGTATATGAAATTTACAGTCTTAAGTTTAAAATCTTATTTAACAATTTGTCCTGGCTGGAGTGGCTCAGTGGATTGATCACTTGACTGCAAACCACAAGGTCACTGGTTCCATTCCCAGTTGGGGCACATGCCTGGGTTGCGGGCCAGGTCCCCAGTAGTGGGCACTCAAGAAGCAACCACACATTGATGTTTCTCTCCCTCTCTTTTTCTCTCCCTTCCCCTCTCTCTAAACATGTGATAAATTTTTGTGTAGCCATTTTAATATTGAAGATGGAAAATAATATGAAATATTTTCAACATATTATGGTTAATTATTTCAAGGAAGGTAAACACTCAACTGAAACAAACTGAAAGAGATTTATGCAGTGTATGGAGAAGGTGCTGTGACTGTTCAAACATGTCAAAAGTTGTTCGTGAAGTTCCGTGCTGGAGATTTCTCTCTGGGTAATGCTCCACAGTTAGGTAGACCAGTTGAAGTTGGTAGCAATCAAACTGAGACATTAATAGAGAATGATCAATATTATACCATGCAAGAGATAGATGACATACTCAAAATATACCATAACAAAGTTATTGGTGAAAATGAAGAAATGTGCCTTTTATTTTATGGAAAAAATTTAAAGGATTTTTTGGCCAACCCAATATATATTCATATATATGTATTTGTATGTATATATAAATAATATAAACTACACTACCAGAAAAGTTTATGATTTCTTTCAAGGAGACTGTTGATTGAAATATTGAACAATTAAACATTGATTTAATTATTAAACATTGGAGTTTCTAACTGAGAAGAATATGTTTTGAGGAAAAACTCCAAAATTATAACAGCTTTTTTATATCCGGAAAGTTTTTAAATGTATGTCCTTCTCTGTGAAGTCTAAGAGGATGTTGCTATCTCAAAATTGCCTCTCCCAGTTTTGAACAATTCCCTAAATGGGTTTCCTGAGCACCAGAGAGGAGCAAAAGCTTCTCTGTTGGCATAACTTGGTTCATATCACACCGCCAAGTTGCTTCTGTGGAATCTTGAATTTCTTATGAGACGGCCTTTCTCATTTGCCTTGCATTGCTTTCTGTTTTGTTTCATGAGGATGCAAGCCCTGAGAAGGAACAGTTTAGAACATTTTTATCAAATTTAAGAACTATCAAGTTGACCAAAGCCTACAGAATATTCCGGGATGTAATCTTTTGTCCTAGTGAAAGACCATATGGATCATTCAGGTCTCTCTTGTAAAATCTTTCTCTGTAAAACTAGGGACCACTTCTAACTGAAAAGATCTCAGTTCAGAGCCAGAAAATGTGAATGTCCTGCCATTCACTGGAACATAGTCCCTAATGCTTCTATTAGAAAAATACTTTAAGAAGATTTTTTTTTAGTTTATATAAATTTACCAAAGTGATTAAGAACATCAGCTCTGCAGCTAAACTAGACTTGGGCTAAAATCCCAGTCCCACAGCTCTGGGGGCCCTGGGCTCATTGTGTAACCTCTGTAAGCACAGGCTCCTTATTTGTACTAACGATAATACCAACATTGCACGGCTGTTGTGAGGGTTCACGGGATAATGCAGTACTTAACACAGCACTTGGAGCATGGCGTGGAGTGTCCAGCATTCAGTACAGGCTCTCTGTTTTATTCTTCTCAGCAGTGGCAGTTGCTTTCCTAGCACTGCCAGTGTTCAGAGCCATTGTCAACAATGGGACATTTCAGTCTGGCAGCTTCAGTCATTCCTAAGTGATCCTAAGGCAACCACACAGGTTTGATTTCGTTTGGGCCGCTCCATTTAGAAACAGTCTAACTCGGACCTCTGAATGTTAAGATGCAAATTTGAGAGCATTAACTGGCATATGACCTGACACTCTTGCTATCTACGTAAACAGTAGGGTTTCTTCGGGGAAGGACCACTCTATGACACAGAGATATAATGGAAAATATAGATAAAAAGTGCAAATAATCACTGTTCACTGAGTATCTCTTCAAAAGGCAAAGGAACACCTTGAAACTCTTTACAGTTCTCAGGACTTTATACACTGCCCACGTTTAGCTCCTCTGTCAGACCTGCCATTTATGTGTAATATAATACTGCTTAAGGTTATCAATCTTTAAAAAAGTATACCATTGCTTTATAGCCACTCCTGCTTTGCAATACAAATGACATAATTACTTGTTCTGGCTGGAGGGGGTCCAGTTCCTCCAGTTCATTTTTTAAATGCAAATCTTATTAAGTATTTTATCCTAAAATGGCTAATGCAAAAAGGGCAGTCTTAGACTAAGATGGACAACATGCCTAAAAAATAAATACTAGGCGAATAATGAAACCTGAATTAAATCAGCGTACTGGAAGCCAAATTGATTACTTATTGAAATATGTTAACATAGTGTAATGGGTAACTACCAAAGTCAGATATGCAATAATATTCCATGAATCACTGTCAGATAATCACCAAGGTTTATAGGCAGAATAACAAATTTTAAAATCTTTTACACCAAAATCTAGATGCTCATAAAAAAATTACAGGTAGCGACCTGTATATTATATAGTTCAGTTAAAAAGTCTCTTATGCTTTTTATGGCTTCTCTTTTTGCTTTTGTCAAATGGAATAGTGGGCAGTTTTTCTATAAAATCTTGCAAGAAAATTTTAAGAATGCTACATTCATTGTCTCTACTCAGTTCACTTTAAGATTTCATATATATATATATATGTGTGTGTGTGTGTGTATATATGTGTGTATGTATATATACGTGTGTGTGTATGTATATATATAACAACTCTTTGAAAATTATTTTTCAAAATATATAATCATATATAAGTAGATTTTGTGTACTTTTGTGTACATTTAATGAATAGAAAAATAACCATCCGTATGCATACCATTGTCCTAGGCTAAAAGAACGCAGCTTCTGCTTCTGGAACTACCTGAGTATAACAATGCCTTTAAAGAGATTGCTTTATTCTTGGAGTTATTCCAAAAATAATTAAATTACATTAAATTGTTTGGTTGCTTTAATGTGTTCATTGGTTTCTGAAATGTATCCATTGCTTGTAGTTTTTTAAAAATGTTTCAAAGTCTACTACAAACAATTTATAATGTAATTTTAAAAACTGAAATGTAATAAATGCTTCATATGTTCATTCACTGTTTAGGAATTACAAGGCATTTCACAGCTATTGTTACTCTGTAAGATTTTCTTGTGAACTTACGATATAATTGCTGAACAGCATTTATTAATTTCACCTCATTTAAATAGCAGTAGATAAAAAGTGGGGCAGAAAATCAATCCAAACTCAAATAACTGTACTACCTTTAAACTTTAAATGTGGCTCTTCGTGCCTCAGTTTTCTCATAGATGTATTTAAAAAGCATACTAACAGCCTCCCAGGATTGACAAGATATTTGAGTATTTTGTATGCCTGATCAAAGACAGCTCTCCAAAGAGGGAAAAGCCTATGGACTCATGCTGGGAAGAAAGTGACTTCATTAGCACATCATAGGGGTGCCCCTTTGAAAGTGTGTTAAACTGTGTTAACAGTTTGGTTAAGAGGTGGGAGTGTGACTGGTTTAAACTTGTCTCATTAATATACTGGTGTGATTCTGAGTTGGATTTTGCAAGCCTGTTACAGTATTTTCTCATTCCTCACCCTAGAATTTCTTGCACTTTCTACCTCTCAGCTGCTGACTCTTATCAAGGCTCTGTTCTTGAGTGATTTCTAGCCCTAAGACTCTTCTTTTGTTTCAGTCATCAAGAACTATGAGAAGCTCATTTTCCCCGGGAAGGCCCATTTCAGTGTGTTCTGTTGTTTCGGCAGCCCTTTGTCTTCCCCTTGAAGAAGAAATGAACTACCATGCTTCCCAGAGAGGCTGGCGCTAGGGGAAGCATGTTACTTCGTGTGATGAGAGAGGAAGACGGAGGCCCAAGTGACTGGACACACACACCCTAAGGGTTATCCATGCAACCAATAATTAAGTTCTTAGAGGCTGCTTACTTTCTGTTGCTTAGATGCAAAGCAAACAGAAGTGTTGTACACAGGATAAAAGCCAAAGAGCTGAGTACATGTAAACCTCTTTTGGAAGATTTATTACATGTCACAGTGTGGCTATAACTTATTCTCATCTGTCCCTCTTGGCACTTACCAACGGTGATGAAAATGGAGAGTCTTTACTCAGGGAACTCTTGACTGCATTAGTGTTAAATTATTTGCATATTGGTAGCACAGAGGGATCCTAGGATGGCATTTTTCCAAGTTTCATTACCCTAACCCTCACCACTCAGTAAGAGTTCCCACAATTCCAATGAGGTGGGGACAAAACAATGGAGCTGTTTGCTTTCTGACTATTTTCACTGTTTGCTAGTGAAGAACGCAGGTGAAAGACACCAAATGAAGAATGGAAGAATGGAGGGATAGATGGATGAATAGAAGGACTCAGTTGCTTCTCAATTCAGCAAACTATATGATTCATTGGGGTGGGAGTGGCATTTAAATGAATGACTACAGTTCTATTGCAAAGCCACAGAGCCCCCTATTGGTATCACAATGTGGTTTATCTTGCTTATTGGCATTGTATTTTGATGAACAGTTTTATCATGGAGTACTTTTTATCGTGTCACAGACACATAGATGGCCACGAATCTTTCTTCATCTCTTTATGTGCCTTTTACTAACTACAGCGTATAGGCAGCTGGATATTCACTATCATACACTCTCCATAAGAACTAGACTTATAGCCCTGTCTTGTGTGGCTCAGTGGATTGAGCACTGGCCTACAAACCAAAGGGTCACTGTTTCAATTCCTAGTCAGGGCACATGCCTGGGTTGTGGGCCAGGTTCCCCAGTAGGGGCAACCACACATTGATGTTTCCATCTCTTTCTCCCTTCCTTCTTCTCTGTCTAAAACTAGATACATAAAATATTTTTTAAAAAAGAACTAGACTTACATAGGTTTCAACATGAACTTCATAGCATTATCATTCTCCATATCTACTAGGTTTAAAATTACCAATATTTCTATGGGCTATTTTAATCACTGTTAGCTTGACTTTTAAACTCTAACCTTTCCTTAACTCACTTACAAGTGAGATCTAATTTAAAGTAAATTCCTGCCTTTCAGTCCAATTAGGGTAATGTTTTCTACTTCCCTCTTTCACTTAGAATCTCCTACTTTGCTTTTCTATCATTGTTTTAATGTATTTCATTAGCAAAAATCAGGATAGCTTGGCCTGGAGTTAGAACTGCAGGTCTTCCAAAGTCTTCAGTAGTCAACCAAGCCATCCCAAGTTAAATATTTATTATAATTATTTAAATAACAAGGGCATAAATAAACACATGTGTTTGAAATCATCAACCCAATATTATTATTTTTTTTAGATTTTATTTATTTATCTTAGAGTGGAAGGGAAGGAGAGAGAGAGAGAGAGAGAGAAATATCAATGTATGGTTGCCTCTCGTGTGTCCCCTGCCAGGGGCCGGGAACTGGCCTGCAACCCAGGCATGTGCCCTGACTGGGAATCAAACCGCGATCGTGTGGTTCGCAGGCCCGCGCTCAACCCACTGAGCTACACCAGCCAGGGCAACCCAATATTATTTTTACTGATTCATAACACAGGTTTTCAATGTTAGTTGTGGATCTGCTAGGGAAATGTAGCTTCCAGGAAAATCTCCTGACTGCATTGCATTGTTGCCCCGAATCTCCAACAACATAAAAATTCTGGAGCCATTGCTATTTATTTCCACCCTGACATTTTTTTTGATTGATTTTCTTATGGGCACCACAGTGGCAACGTCTTAATCATGACCATGCTTAGCTGATGGCTGAATTAATCCTATTCCTCACATCTATCACATTTCATAATGCTTTAATCCAATTAGTCTTCAACTCAAAACTTTTGTTCTTGGAAATTCTTCCCCATTGAATCCTAATTCTTGACTCACCCCAAAATTTATACAATCCCTCCCTTTGTTAATTATACAAATTATAGAAGAACTTCAATAAGTATTTGTTAACTCATTTGAAGCACAACACAGTGTGTTCAAATAAAATATTTTTCTGTCTTTTTCAGTCTTTACTGAATTCTTTTATCTACTATCCTTGAAATATTGTTGTTCCCTAATTTTTTGGTTTTCAAATTTCTGCTCTCTTTTGGCCCTTGTATAATCTCCCTTGAAAATCTCAACATCCATTACAGCTTCTCTTAACTGCCAGTATATAGATGACTCCCAATACCTTCTCAACATTTACATCAGGATATACCCAGAATTCCCTCAAAATTAATAAATACTTGTATTTTGTAATTATTTCAGAGACTTCTGGTTTTGATCATGATAGAGTAACTAGTTTGAAATTAAATTCCCACCATTAACAACTAAAAAAAAAAAAAACAGAACACTATATAAGGGAAACGTTCATAGGCATTGGGAAGCAACTGAGGCAAAGCTACAACCCCCAATGAAAAAAAGAAAGATCCAGGGGTGAGCACCATAATCACCCATCAGGATCTTGGACATTTCCAGGGCCTGCTGACCATGTGTAGGTAGAGCTTCACGGAGTCCTGGCTGAGAGCAGCTGCTGGGAAAGAGTACAGAATACTTAACCAAGTTTATTCTCATATGCCAAGGTTAGGATCCTTGCTGAGAAACCTTGGTCTTTGACATATGATGGGTCACCTGCATGGGTCATCCAAAAATTTAGGCTCCTCAAACTCCTCTGAATCTTCAAGTCCTCCAGAGGCAGCTTTTTTTAAAGGAGTCCTGTGTTTCCCAAGTCTACAGGGTGACCCTCAGGATTCCCCCCGCCATGCCCTTTCTGTCTGCATCCAGGCCAAAAATTTGGTTTAATCACACAGCAAGGAGCAGGCCAAGAATACATTAGGCTTGATTAATGAGGAAAGAGACTATACCCCAAAAGAGTTTCAATAATTAGCTAGCATGTGTGGGCAACTAGGTTTTGAAAGTTCTTTGATCAAGAGGGCAAGCCATAAAACTAGATAAAAATAGATAGTTTATTTATTTAGAAGCATTCTTTCAGGATATAAATTTTATACTTGCTAAGGTCTCCAAAGGACGGTGCAAATTTGCTGCTATGCTGACTTTTAGAAATCTAGAGAAAGTAATGGCCCATCTGAGTGGGACTGCAATGCTTGAATTGTCATGACTAACAATGGGTAAAGGGATAAAAAGGCTCAGGGAATGGGCATGGTAGAGTGGATATATCACGTGCAGCCGGAAGACCCACCAGAGAATTGTATTACAAGGGATACACCACGCAACAAGGCAATCAGGAATGCACTGGTGAGAGGGATGCAGAATCAATAATAAGTCCAGTGGTGGCTTTGCTCCCTGGCTATGGTAGATACTAGAAAAAGCAATCACAGAGCCTAGTTTGTAAATGATAAGATCCTGGAAGCAATGAAGGATAAGTGGTAGCACTTATCCAAGTTTCAGTTTTCATAAGGACTGTAAAAGTTAGAGTGGTAGGCAAGAGGAGATGACTTTCAGAGAATCGTGGATATAGACAATAGAACATAACATCTCTAGAGACAAATAGGTAGCCAATAAAGGTACTGCTTAATACATGTAATTTTTTAAACAGCGGGAATGGATAAACAGGAAGCTGAGGATGACCATTGTCTTGTCAATAAAACAAGACAAAACAAAACTCAAGGCCATTTGTCCAGCTCTAAGTGAAGTTTCAGATCCCAAATCTGTTACCTGAAAACGTGACTGTCTGGAGAAAAACTTGCAATACCTTGACACATTTATATTGTAATAATTTCCCTAGTCATTCCTCAATAGGACCTACAGTTATTTATCTGGGCAATTGGAAACTGGGGAATAAGGACTCACCAGGCATTTCTATCAGTCTTTTGTATGCAGGCTCTGCATTGACATTGATACTCAGAGAGCCAAAGTGTCAAAGTTAGCATGAGTCATGTGAAGGTAGGAAATACATGGGGTTCTGGTCAGATTGGCTTAAGTGGATCCACGAAACGGTATGCGGATCACGTTCCCCTGAACCCAGACAGACAATGGACCCGACCAACTCGGCAGTTACAGTCCCTTCCATAGTCATACCTTGGGTTATCAGGTAAAAACTATCATGTTGAGAAAGGCCAAGTAGAAAACCTGAACCTGACACTCCTGCCAAGTTCATAAGTTGGTGCTAATATCCTGTTTCTCAGGATATGATGGATATTAGTGGGATCCTTAAAGATTTTGAAGTGCATAGGTGGTAGTTCCTATGATAACTAGTCCTTTCCCACACTTCAGGCTACCACAGACTCACACAAACAGCATCCTCAGTCACAGCTGTCATGTTAGCATTGCATCTTTGTTAGGACAGATTCATATGAGCTCAGGTATATGGTATGGGAGCACTGGTTTAGTAAAAGAGGTTTTTTCTACCCCTGTCCAGAGAAAGGACCCAACGTTTTCATTTACATAGACTGGGCAATGATCTATGTTCAGTTTTACTCAAAAGCTTTTAAAACTCTTTTTACCCTAACTCATGAATGGAAAGAAATCTGGATTTCACACTGAACATTACATTGACCTATACATCAATAGCAGCATTCTTATAAGGCAAGATCAAATAAGAGATGACCAGCATCCTGGAGAATTTAGTGAAACATATGTGCTCCAGGGGATTTCTATGAAACCTCTGGAAATTCAGGAAGCTGCCCATTCAGCAAAGTAACTGGTGCCCGGTGATAACTCACACTCCAGCACAACCTCACCAAAACAGACTACGCGCTCCACCTTACATTCCCCATCTAGTAGGCCTCTTCGGATTCTGGAGGCAATACACATTTTACGCCTGAGACTACTTTTCTGGCCCACGTAGTTAGTGACAGGGTGAGCTAACATCCCTGAATGGAGCCTGAAGCAGAAATCCAGGCTGCAGTACAAAAACATACTAACACCAGTACCAAAGCAATTGTGCTTCTTGGTATTTACCCAAAGGTGTTGAAAACTTACATCCTCACAAAACTTCACATGTTGTAGATGTTTATAACAGCTCGATTTATAATTGCTTGAATTTGGAAGCAATCGAGACATCCTTCAGCAGGTGAATAAATAGAAAACTGTGACATCCAAACAACAGAATATTATTTAGTACTAAAAATAAAAAAGCTATCAAGCCACAAAAATACATGGAGGAAATTTAAATACATATTGATCAGTCAAAGAAATCATTCTGAAAAGACCGCATACTATGTAACTCTTACTATATAATATTTTGAAAAAGCAAAACTATGATGACAATAAAAAGAACAGTGTTTACCAGGGGCTAGGGAGAAGGTAGGAATGAATAGGGGAAGCACAGAGGAGGTTTAAGCCCGTGTAACTATTCCACATGACACTGTAATAGTGGATATATGGCATTACACATTTGTACAAACCCATAGGGTGTACCAACAGTGAGTGACCCCTAATGTTAACTATGGACTTTGGATGGGAATGATGGGTTGATGGAGGTGCATCAGTTTCAACAAATGGACCACTTTGGTGTGAGAGGTCCACAGAGGAGGAGAATAAGGGCATAAAGGAGCCCTGTACTTGCTACTCAATTTTGCTCCAAAACCAAATCTGCTCTGAAAAATAAAGACATTTTTTAAATTAATCACCCAAACCTCAAAAAAGAAATCAGTAAGAAGAAGAAGATTTGAAGAATGGACAAACCAAATTCATCTAATTAACATATGTAGAGCATTATATGCAACACAACAAAACGAATATTCTTCTCCAGAAGAATAACACATTTACCAAAATAGGCCGTATTCTGCTCTTAGAATACGCCTTGACAAATTTTTAAAGATTTAAATTATATTCAGATCATTGAAGTATTAAATTAAAGCTGAATAACAGATAAACGACTAGAAAATCTATAAATATTTAGAAATTAGGCAACATACTTCTACATAAGCCTTGATTCACAGAATAAATCACAAGAGAAATTAGAAAGTATTTTGAGCTAAATGATAATAAAAAATATAAGTCAAAATTTATGGGACTCAGCTAAAGCAAGCTTAGCAAGAATTTTATAGTTTTATGAGCATGTTTTAGAAAAGAAGCATGGCCTAAAATCAATAATTTAAGCTTCTATCTCAGAGAGTAGAAAAAGCAGCAAACTAAACTCAGAGGAAGTGGAAGGAAGAATATAATTACAGTAAGAGCAGGATTGAGCATACAAGAGACAGTCAACAAAGCCAAAAGTTGGTACTTTGAAAAGATTAATGAAATTTATAAACTACTAGTAATGTGGACTTCCCTCTTCCAAAAAAGGAGAGAGAGAATTAGAAACATAAATTACCACTATCCAAAGTGGAAAAGGGAAGATAACTACATATTTGAAAGACATTGAAAAGGCAGTAAGTAATGTTTAAAGAAACTTATATTCACTAAAGTTAAAAAAAACAATGAAAAAGAAAAAATAGCTTGAAATATGCCAGTTACCAAAACCAACACAGAAAGAAATAGAAAATCTAAGTAGCTTTGAATATTTAAAGTGCTTTTATCAAAATTCAAATGTATTTATTGAATGTTCTTCCAAACTTATATGAAAAATTAGGAGCCTATGATATTCAAGATAGTCTTCATAAAGTTCAAAGTTAAAGGACTAACTGCACCAGGTTTCAAGATACAGTAATTAGGACAAATCTACCAGTGGTAAATCATAGACATCCGAAAGTAAGCTTTAACATTCGTGATTATCCAATCTATGACAAAGTTCACAATACAAGTGAGTGGGCATAAAGGCAGTCTTTCCAATAAATGCTTCTGGAACCACGGCATGCCTTTCCACTCACCATAGAGAAAAACAAATTACACGTGAAAAATAAACATAAAGTTGAAAGTTAAACAATCAAATTTCTAGACAAACACAGAACAATATTGCCAAGAACTTGGGTGAAAAAAGATTTCTTGAAAGGACATAAAAAGAACTAATAAATAAAAGAAAAATGACAAGTTGGACTCAATAACATCTGTTCATCAAAAGGAAGGCAAACCACATCTAAGAAAATTCATTTGCAATATATCTGACAAAGTAATTGTATCCACATATATAGAAACTCTAATAAATCAATAGGAAAAAAGCCAAACTATGCAACAAAATGTGTAAAAAAATGAAGAGATAGTTTATGAAAGATTATATTCAAATGGCTAATAGTATATAAAAATCTGCACAACAGTATTACTCATTAAGGAAATATAAATTCAGTCTGTAAGGACATCTCACCATAAAACCACCAGAATGTCTAAGCTCAATGACTGACCCAAACAATGGGGTGTTAATTGTGGGAGGAGGCAGAATAAGGTATAAGGGAGATAAATGGTAATAAAAATACAATAAAAATTAATAAATAAAATAAAAATAAAATCAATGACAATATTGTTGGCAAGGATATGAAACTCACATCCTCATACTTCACTTACAAGTGTATAAATTAACCCAGCCATTTGTAGGAAGTAAAAGTATGTTAAAGAGCTAACCCTGTACTGAACCTTTGGCCCGCCAATCTAATGCCTATCTGTATATTCAAAAAGTAATATAAAAGTCAACAAAAATAATAGATACAAAATGTTAATACTTTATTCATAAGAATTAAAAAACTATAACAAATCCATATGCTTATGAAGAAGAGAATGGAGAAATAAGTTAAGACATTTATGCAGTGCCATTCTACACCATATTACAAAAGAATAAACATGTAATTCATGTATAAATCTCAAAAAGTATGGTGAATGAAAGAAGTCAGACACAAACAGGAAATACTGATTACATTTGTAAAGTGCATACGCAGTTCAGGTACAGTAAAATTAACTTATAGCAGAAAAGTTAAAATAGAAGTTACCTCTAGTGATGGGAGAAGGTGTTGACTAGGTAGGGGCTTGGGAGAACCTTCTGGGATGTTGGAATTATATGCCTTCTTCTGGGTAGGGGTTATACACAGGTAAACAAATGTAAAAATTATTGAGCTGTACACTTGAGGTTTGCATACATAGCTCTTTATATACACACATCTATAATTTCTCAAAAATAAAAAGTACACTCATATACAAACCACCAGTTATTCCTCACTTATGATATTTTGCCACTATATTCAACGCTGGTACTTAACAAAAATGAATAAACATCCTAGCCCACAGACTGGTGGTCAAATTGGAAAGACAGGTCTTTAAACAGACAGATCAGAATATCACACCATAAATTTGTTTTCAGAGTCATTATTATGTTGCTGTGGAAATATCTAGGAAGAGAACAACTAAGCCTTTGGGGGCTGACGGAGAAGTCCTCCCTCAACAACTAATTTTGAGCTTGGGATTTCAAAGAAAAAAGAAATGTGCTGAGTAGAGAGAAAATATGTTAGGTAGAGTTTGATATTCTAGATAGTTAGAATAATATATAAAAAGATGAGATTCAGAAGATACAAGTGGGGTTCATAATTGCTGATATAATTAATGAAATATATTGTAGCTATATTACAAAGGGCTAAACAATTTAACATTAATGATTCCAGGGCATGGGTTAGAAAAGAACAGACAAATCAAAATCACATTGGAGCTTAACATACACGTTACTGCAGAGTCTCAAGCACCTCCTGTACCTTGCACCCCTTCACTTTAAGAAACTGTCATGGGGAACCACTGTAACTGTCAGGAGTGTATCAACACCACAAATTCGGAGGATAGGAATATTGAAAATCAGTTTTAGAGCAAGGCTGTAGTGAGCCAAGAAAGGAGAGACAAGGGTCTCATCAAAGGCAGAATTTTCAAGCTCTTCCTGAATTAAACAGAATGAGTGAGAGAGTCTGACTGGAGGTGCAGACAAAGTCATTCTGCTGACCCTGGGCAATATTATCTTTGCATATTTCCTTCTGGGTTTCTACCTTGTTACCATGTTGGAGTAGGCACTCCCTGAAATACCTAGTTCTTGATAAAAATGATGTTACATTAATTATAAATGCAATGAGCATCTTTCTCAAAGTGTGTATTTGTAATGTTCACCATGACCTTTGTATCTGGCAAATGCAAGTCTCAAGTTATCCTCAGGTTTTGTGGCAGGGTTTCATGAAATCATAATGGAATACAGTTTCCTATCTGGCATTTTCACATCTTACTTTTTCCATACAATTTATGATACACAGAGAAGTTGGAGCTTCCCCACCTTTCATCTATAAAAATATTCTGTGTTGTCAAATTCTTTGAGCAGTGCATTTGACAGGCTTTCATGTTCCATCTTTCCCATTAAAAACCTGCACCATGAATAAATACTGCCCCCAGTAGTTAGTTAAAATAGTATCCTGCCACCTTTCACCCCTTTTGCTCACAAAGTAATCTAAACCCAGCACATTAAGGGAGAGATCAAAGTGATGTTGCTGTTTTATGTACAGTAGGTGCAGCTGGCCCATTTGTGAGCTCCAACTCTCTAGGGCAGAGATAAGGCATGCAAACAGTTCGTTGTGGCCTTTCACCTGCAAAACCGAGTTCATGGTGAAATATGTATGATGCACAAAAGAGATAAATAGAAAGCGATGTAGAAATCAACATAAAGAGGGAAAAGAGTCAGAAACTGGACAAGATTTAAACATTTTCTGGATCTTAAAATGTCACAGTATTTGTAGTGAATAATTATGGTAGAATTTAAATTTCTCTGCATGTGGCTCCATGAGGAATAGGTCATATTATCTCTGCCCAACAAAACAGGACAGACAGACAAGGCATGTTGTAACCTCTATTCGTAGGTTAACCCCTAAAACTACCCTGCTAAGCAACTTCTTAAATTAGAACCTGATTTATCTGCCCAGTTATGAGTCTCATCAACAGAGAGTCTGGTTCAAACATGAAACATTGTTCTTCGAAGGAGGAAAGTAACCCCCCACCACTGTCAATGTAATTTTATCCCGGGGCTGAGGATCACATTTTTCACTGTGGAGCACATTTTGCTTTTTCCTTTGTCCTCCTTTCCTTTTATAGAAAAATCGCATTAATGCCGGCCAGGATGTGGAGTGCAGATGTCCAGCCACTTCAGTGAAATTCCATAAGGGAAAATGGCAGGTATGACTAAAGCCGGCAATGCACTTTCCTTGCCATATTTCTTTTGAGGACATCTCCAGCTTTGTGCCACGTAGTTGATTATACAAGCTATGGAGCACTCCACTATATTTAGCATAATATTGTCTCTGAAGAGCAGGCAAACGCTTTTAAATTTTTGTACCACAGAGGTAATCTCAGGCGTGCCGAATAGCTTTAAAACAATGTGAACCCTGTGAGGACAAGCTGGGTCTGATAAGAACAATGCTCAGAAAAATAGAACAGTTCATCTACACTTTTTACTTTTTTTTAAGATTTTATTTATTTATCTTTAGAGGGGAAGAGAAGGAGAGAAGGAAAGAAACATCAGTGTATGGTTGCCTCTAGTGAGTCCCCTGCCAGGAACTGGCCTGCAACCCAGGCATGTGCCCTGACTGGGAATCGAACCACGATCGTCTGGTTCGCAGGCCCATGCTCAATCCACTGAGCTACACCAGCCAGGGCTACAGTTTTTACTTTTTATTGACAAACCACCACCAAGTGACCTTTCGATAAGACTCATGGATAAATAAATCTATGAGGGGTACATGTTGGTTTATTCTAACCGACTTTGTGATCTCTTCCCTAGGAGCTTGTTTGCAAATAAAAGGTGGCTCTCTTCTCTTTTGAAAATGCCTAAACTTTTGGAAGTAATCACGCTAAGTGCCCTGGACAAGGAGAAAAGAAAAGTGTCTTTGCTTTGACGATGGCCAGAAGAAGAGGAAGCTATACCTAGGGTATCAGGAATTTGAAATCCAACTTGTCTCAGTGGTCGATGGAAAGGATAACACCACAGAGCATCGGGGTTTATTCCAGGAACACTTTCTGGAAGCCACTGAATCCTAGGCTGGGCACAGAGTCTTCTTCTTCTGCCAAGGATTCAAGTGTCACCAGATCAGAAGGATCAAGGAATGACAAAATGTTAGCCTGTCCCTCAGGTTCCTCTACCACATGTTTCAAACAGAATTTTCTGACCATTACCCACCACTCTCATACACAGAATCATCATTCTGTGTAATCTGGTGTATATTTTTTTTCCAAGAGCATAGTCTTTTGTTTCTTAGATGTACCCTATTTTGATGCAGAACCTGTTTTCTCTCTGGGACATGCTCCACACCTTTCTTTCAAACAACCTTATCTTACTCACCTCCCTAGGACTAATTTAAGTTCCTCTTCCTTCAGGAAGTCTTCCAGGAATACTCCAGGTTTCAGTAAATCTCTTCTTTCTCTAATCAACTCATTTATACTCCTCACTTCAAGATTACCTACAATAGTTGTAATTTTATTATATTTATTACTATTTCTTTAATTTTTAAAATTTATTTTTAGACAAAGAGGAAGGGAGGAAGAGAGGGAGAGAAACATCAGTGTGTGGTTGCCTCTCGTGCGCCCCCTACTGGGGACCTGGCCTGCAACCCAGGCATGTGCCCTGACTGGGAGTGGAGGTGGCAACCCTCTGGTTTGCCCAATCCACTGAACCACGCCAGCTGGGCACTAGTTATTTTTTCAAATGTCCCAAACGTATATAACTTTCTCCAATAGGTTTTTGGCTCTTTGAAGGCAGTAATCATATTATGTCATTCATATTACTTTAAGAGATTTTAAAAACATGTTTGTGTAGTGGCTAAGAGCACAGGTGCTGAAACTAGACTTCCTGGGATGAAGTCCTGGGTCAACCACTAATTAGCTCTATGACCTTGAACAAATGTTTAACTTTTATGCCTCAGTTTTCTCAAAAAGTGTCTAGCACAACCCAGTTATAATGATAGCAATTATTTCAATAGAATTGTTGTGAAAATGAAATGAGTCAATACATTTCAACAGTTAGAGCAGTACCTAATAAATGTTAGCTACAATAACAATTATTGTAATTGTCATTATAATTATTGGGTTGGCCAAAAAGGCTGTTCAGGTTTTTTTTCTCCATAAAATAGAAGACACATTTTTCATTTTTACCAATAACTTTATTAATTCAGATATTTTGAGTATGTTGGCTATCTCCCGCATGGCATAATGTTGATTGATCTCAATTAATGTCTCAGCTTGGTCACTGTCAGCTTTAGTTGGTCTACCTCCCTGTGGAGCGTCGTCCAGCAAGAAATCTCCAGCACGAGACTTCACAAACCATGTTTGACATGTGTGATCAGTCACGGCACCTTCATTATATACGTCGCAAATCTTTGTTTGCATCTCAGTTGCATTTTTACCTTTCCTGAAATAATAAAGCACAATATACTGAACATGTCACTTCTCTTTCTTCCATCTTCAATATTAAAATGGCTACACAAAAATTCACTAATTTTTATAGTTTTTTTTTAAATGCATGCTGATATGACAGCTGCCATAATACAATCTAACAAAACTGATTTTGAATAAAGTTAAATACAAGTAAGCCCTGCTAGAACCAGCTTATGGAAAAAAAACCAATGAACTTTTTGGCCAACCCAGTGTTTTCCCTGGAATTCCTTCTTATACTGTTTTACCTGTGTGGGTTTAATTAGAAAATATTTCCTTAGTTTCTATTGATTGCAAAGCACCGTTCTGTGCAATATGGAGTTAGAAAGACATAAGTTGACATGTCTTCTCTCAATGAATATGAAGAGTATCTTTCCTTTAAAGAAAACTTACTCTATCTCCTTGATCAATTCTTTCTGGAATCTTCCTCTGAATGTAGCACATCACATCTCATAGCTTGCCTGACTAGATTATAAAACACTTGAATATAGCATCTGTCTTCTTATCCATTATATCATTCACAGTATCTACCAGAGTGATCTTTTCACATTGTAAGAACTGAGTACATATTTAGTGATGAATTCAGCCTTATTTGTCATTATTTCTTTATTAAAAATCTCTCAAAAATACAATATTAGTTCTACTAGAAATATCTTGTTGGAAGGGGTAAGTTTCCATAGTGTTGATCTTTGCAATAATAGCAATTAGAAGCTCTAATAATTTTACTAGAGCTAATTATATTACTTGGTAAAATAATTTTAATTTTTACCAAGAAATCATAAAATCAATTTTCAAAAGCAGTTCTATAGTGAGATATACATATATCTATACATATGTGCATATATATACATACTCATATATATAAATTTACATCAGGATGAAAATAACTTTTTTGAGGATATCACATAAGTTCTATGTTTTAAATTTTCCTACATAGATCTTATGACTCAAGAGCTATTGAAAACTCAAGGTTATCCTAGAATATTATCTGAAGTAGCAAGGCCTCTAAGTACAATACAACATTTGCTTCTGCATCTTATGAAAAGATAATAAACAACACAATTATGTACAACTTTTAATTTTCCACACTTGAGTCTGAGTGGTTTGTTTCTTCTCTTTGAGGTCTAGGGTTACAACTGCTTTTACAACTTTTAGAATTGTAGTTCTGATTTGATTATATGCCTTATTTATTTATTACCCTACCTCTAACACTCAGCATGAGAGGAAGGATTAATAAATATTTGTTGAACGTTGAATGGATGAAAATTCTCTTCTAGTAATACTCAGAATCTTGAAGGAAAAAAGGTCCCTTGACAAGTGTTTTCAACTCAAATAAATCAAAATTCCTCATAACAATTTGATTAAAACAATATATGTTTTTAGCTATGAATTGGAGAAAATCAAATTTAGGATGCAAAATTCAGGGTGGACGTTTATTATAGACACATTTCCCTGGAATTATGAAAAATAATGCTTAGAAATATTGCAAAAGTATCATCTATAAGCTGTAAGTACAAATCTGGGGAAACTAAGAACAAATAATTTATTATTTTACCTGTTACTTCAACTTACATTAATTTATGTTTGTTCTTATTTCTCATTATTTTTTATTTGTACATTTAATTGGAATAAAGTTAATTCAGGATGAATAACAAGACTGTGCTGTACTTTTTATCATGTTAGTTGTCTCTGCAGGTCCTAGAATAATACCTGACACATGGCATATTGAAGGTATTCAATAATAGGAGTTAATTTTTTTCTTAAAATTAACTTTTTGATAAAGAGATTAACATTCTTTTGCTAGATATTTTTAAAGGAGGATTTCAATTAGTTTAAAAATAAATAAGCCCTGACTGGTATGGCTTAATGGGTTGAACATAGGCCAGGCCTGTGAATCAAAGGGTCACCGGTTTGATTCCTAGTCAGGGCACATGCCTGGGTTGTGGGCCAGGTTCCTAGCAGGTCGCACAAAGGGGCAACCATACATTGGTGTTTTTCTCCTTCTCTCTCTCCTTCCCTTCCTCTCTTTCTAAAAATAAAGAAATAATAATAAAAGAGTGATACAAACCTGCTGGGTCAAGCTAACAAAAACATCACTTCTTCTCTAACTTTCATACCTTTCGACTTCATAAGAAAATTGTTTCTAAATCAAACTAATTTCAAATGTAATCACTGTATATAAGAAAACCACACAGGGGAAGCTTTTCAAGTAACTTTAAATATACATTCTGTCAAATCATTTTACTCTAAGAGTTCTTGGAAGTCAAAAATACTGGGTAATTCTCAAAAGAGAACTGAATTATCCAAAAACAATTTAGAACTCCTACTCATTCCTACTAAAACTTAAAAAAACAGTAGAAAGACAGTAAAGGAAACAAGAGAAGAAAGAAAAAGAAAAAGAGAATAGCTGTTCAGTTAAGGTGACATGAATCTTTGAATCACCTAGGGACTTAACACCTCATAGAATAATTTCTTGTGTGTGTGTGTGTGTGTGTGTGTGTTCTCCCTATATTTCTTTTTTTTATTTAATTCTTATTCAAGTACAGTTTTCTGTCTTATATTCCCTGCCCTGCCCCCCCAGTGCTCCCCACCTCCCTCCCATTTCCACCCCCCACCTTAATTATTGTCCATGTGTCCTTTATACTTGTTCATGTGAGTCCCTTCCCTTTTCCCCTGTGATTCTCTCCCCTCTCCTCTCTGGACCCTGTCAGCCTGTTCCGTAATTGAGTGTCATTGGTCATATTTTGCTTGCTTGTTTGTTTTGTTGTTTAGATTCCTGTTAAAGGTAAGATCATATGGTATTTGTCTTTCACTGCCTGGTTTATTTCGCTCAACATAATGTTCTCCAGTTCCATCCATGATGTGGGAAAAGGAAGAAGGAGCTCATAGAATAATTTCCTGAGAGTCCTTCCCAGTATCCAGTATATTAACACAAGCCAAATCTAGTTGAAGCATGTTAAAAATTGAACAGAAACACAAACAGACACATATACACAAAAATTGAAATAAAATAAATGAGAATTGCTTGGAACTATAATGCAACATAACAAATGATCACAAAACCCAGCAATTTCCATTGTTTAATCTTGTATTTTAAAACTAGAAAGTCTATTTAATGCTTCACAGCTCAACTATAGAAACTTCTACCATCATTAATGAGATGCATTTTTCTCATTTGCATAATGTTTCAAAATTTCTGCATTAAAGTATGTTTTCCGAGATTATCTCATTCATCCACTCATTATTCACTCAGTTATCTGCTCGTTCAATAAACATTTACAGTATTCTTATGAAGAACATGTTTATAAAGTAGACATAAACACATACTTACATAGACATATATACACATACAAGGTACAACTTAATACATTGGTATAATAAACAATTACGGGTCTGGGGAAAGAGATGGAAAAAGTATAAGTTCATTTTGAGAAAGAGAAACTATTTTCTTTAATACAGGAAACAAAAGTATCAGTGATGCTATAAATAACCTGGAAACTGAAGAAGAGGTTCCTGAACACATGGAAAATTAGCGTGGACTATTGGCTTCCTCTAACGAAATTATTTCTGCAGATACCAGAAAAGAGAGATAGAGGCATAAGTATCAGAAACCAACGTTTAAACTAACAAAAAGCCTTGGGGACACTGAAGGCTGTCTTGGATTGGAATGTGTGTGTCTGACAATTAATTTTGTGTCAACTTGACTAGATCACAAGGAGCACAGTCATTTGGTCTAATGTTGTGCTGGGTGTTTCTACGACATTTTTCAGTGAGTATAACATTTAAATCTGCACACCAAGTAAAGCAAATCCAATCAGTTGAAGATCTGAACAGAACCCTGAATAGAATAATAGTAGGGTTGACCCTCCCCTTAGCAAGAGAAGTCATGTTACCTAACTGCCTCTGAACTCAGTCATTGGCTTTTTCTTTTCTGAGGCTTGAACTAAAAGTATCAGCACTTCCTGGTTTTCAAGGCTGCTATTCCTCAAACTAAAACTACACCATCTGTTCTCTTGGTTTTCAGGCCTTCAGACTAAGGCTGGAATTCCACTATTGGTTCTTCCGGGTTTCCAACTTGCCACATCGCCCCACAGACTTTGGGACAAATCAATCTCCATAATCATGAAACCTAATTCTTTTTTAAAAAGATTTTGTTTATTTATTTTTTAAGAAGGGAAGGGAGGGAGAAAGAGGGGGAGAGAAACAATAATGTGTTATTGCCTCCTGAGCAGCCCCTACTGGGGACCTGGCCCGCAACCAGGCACGTGTCCTGACTGGGAATCACACTAAGGACCCTTTGGTTCACAGGCCGACACTCAGTCCACTGAGCCACACCAGCTAAGGCAGAGCTAATTCTTTACACATATAAATAAATAAATATATATATATATATATATATATAACATATACATTATTCACAACAAATCTAGATGCATTGATTGATAAATATAGATACCTAGACAGACATATAGATGATAGATAGATAGATAGATAGATAATGGGTAGATGGTAGAACGATATCTTCTTTGTTCTGTTTCTCCAGAGAACCTTGACTAATACTGTGTGTGTGTGTGCACATGTGCACCTGTGAAATAGAGAGAGAGAGATTTGGGGGCATATCTGTAGAATCAGAGATACCAGTATAAAGTGGTGAACAACAAAAGCAAAAGTGGAACTTTAGGATCTAGAATCATTTTTAAGCTTTATTTTTGGTTCTCTGTCATCTGTCCTTGAGGAAATCATTGTTTGCCCCATACACATGCATGAAACATAAAGCATAAGAAAAACGCTGAACTACCCATAAGCCTTTACTCGTTCACTCCCACTGTTCAAGTCCTAACTGTGGATTTTAAACTGAGGGGTTGGTCTCCTCCCAGTGGTAAGGTAAAATGTCTTATCTGAAAAGTTGCTTAGCTGCCTGACACTACGTGATGATGTAGGTACTCTGTGGTGACTGGGATCCATTGCCCTGGAATACATTCCCTCATCTCTCCTTCATTCACCAGGAGAATGTGTATCCCCAATACAGTTCCAGTCAGGGCTTCCAATATCGCTAAGATATCATGAATTATAGTCATTATAATTAGCGATTTAACGTGAAGAACCATCATTAAAAGCAGATAACAAATAGAATACACAGAACACATCAAATAGTCTATTGAGGAGAGGGGAGGGAATTTCAGGGGAAATAGGGAGGGATTTAGAGGAACCTATATAAAGGATACATGGACAACAACTGAGAAGGGTGGAAATGGGAGGGAGGGGGGAGGATGGGGGGTGGGACGGGATGGGAGTAATAGACAGAAAACTGTACTTGAAAAATAATTAAATAAAAAAATTGAAGAAAAAAAAAGATTAGTCAAATATTTACAATAATAACAAATTCCTCAAAGAGATTAAAGAAGAGATTTTGTACATGCTGTAGGAACAATAAACAGAAAGAAAATTCTAGTTTCAAAAATACAGTGATTGAAATAAATAATGCAAAAAATAAGATAAACAACAAGAGCTGAAAGGTATGATTGAAAAAATGTCCTAGAAACAATGAAGTGAGAGGAAACATTAAAAAGAAAATAAGCTAAGGGACACGGATGAGAAAATAAGAGTGCCTTTAAGAACACCAAAAGAAAGAGAAAATTATAAGAACAACTCACCAACTAAAAAAAAAGTTTCAAACTTTCAACCATAACGCTACAGTGATTGTTTTGAAATATTTAGGTAAAACAATTTTAAAGTAGCCAAAGTATAATTTAAATATGAGTATACAATAAAGATACACAGTGAGCAGTAAATGTTCCCCTCACACTTGGTTACTGGTCATGGAAATCTCCTTCTCCCTCACCATCTATCTATTCACAGCAGTTCTGGAAGATTCTCTGTGGAATCCTTGTGAAATGGCTATGCTTTTGTAAATTCATTGTTTGAAATTGTTGTGGTCTGCTGAGGCTTATAAGATTGATTTTTAAAAATTATTTATGTTTTCCTCTGTTTCTCTCTTTCTGTTAGCTATCAGGCTTATTATTCTCAGAGAACTTCATTCCAAAAGACCAACCTTCTAATTTGGTTTTCTTGGTTTCCTTTGGTGTATGAAATAAAATCCTAGAGATTATTAAGAGAGTGTATAAATTAAGAGTCACTGTGGTCTCAGGACTAAGTTTTCTTACCTTTTCTTCTATATCTCTAAAAAATCTTTGGATTTTACATAGTTTGCTGTTGTTAAGCTCATCCTTCAATATTTTTTCTTCAAGTTCCTGGGCATTTCTTCACTTTATTATATACCAGTTATTTTTTCTGTCTTTTGATGCATTTTAGAACCTAATTTTTTAAATATGTGTTAATTTCTCCCCCAGAAAAATATAAATACACACAACACTTTTTCTAAAATTTCAAGGAGTTCCTAACTTGAACTCTCAGGATTTCAAGGGCTTTGATATATAGACTCATTTATCTTCTGTTAATAAATATATATTGATTCCCAGTCAGGGCACATGCCTGGGTTGCAGGCCAGTTCCCAGCAGGGGACTCACAAGAGGCAACCATACATTGATGTTTCTCTCCTTCTCTCCTTCCCTTTCTCTCTAAAGATAAATAAATAAAATATTAATATATATATATATGTTATATATATATATATATATATATGAACTCTTAGTTTAAGGAATATCCTGAGCATTTTCACAGCTCTAGTATGAAATAAAAAACCTCTCAATTCTTTAGTTTAAAATCTTCAGTATTTGGGGACAAGGATACTTGTGTTTAAAAAACCTAGAATCCCATGTTTATGCAAGAGAAAGTAGTTGGATTTTGTAGGTGATTTTCACTTCTTGTAAGAAATTCCAGCCTCTGACTTCAATCCTCTGTCTTCAACACAGCTTTAGAGGAGAACTGAGCAGTCTGCAGGTGTTATTTTCCAGAACCATTTCCTTTCAACCTAGTAGTTGTAGCATCATCAAAACTCCTTACTTTTGTGTATTGCTACATTTTTATCAGCAAATAACATAGCATTTATTATTCAGGTAAAGTAGATGCTAAGTTGCTCAAATTCATGCAGTAGGTAGTGGGAGAACCATGCCAAGGACTTCTAATTCTCTACTATTCTTTCAATTATATTGCATCGTTGTCTGTATTCATTCATTCACTTCCTCACTCATGAAAAAAATATTTATTGAGAGCTCAGTCGATTTATGACTTTTTGACAGTATTCAATTCAATTACATAACATTACATGCATTCATTGGATGCTAAATTTCTTAAATGCATAAATCTTAGTCTTGTCACAGGTTTAAAGTAAACAGAGTTTTATTCATTCATTGAATGAATAATTATTGAATTCCTATCATGTGCCAAACACTAGGCTGATTACAGGTCATATTGCAGTAAACTAGATAATGTAGAGTCTGACAATGAAGACTTTAAACAATTAATTTTGTATAGCATGATACTAAAGAGAAATTTATGTAACTGTAACAGTTTTTGAAAGCCCAACATGTTCTTAGGGCTCGGGGCAGGCTTCCAAGTGGGAAGACAGACTTACAGTGGGATGAGGATTATCTCAGCTAATACAGAGATGGAGCAGAGGGGGACAGATAAAATACCCTGTCTCTGACCTGACAATGTTTATATCAACATGATGGAATAATTAGCAGTCATTTAAATAATTTTTAACTTTATTTAACATAAGACAGTAAAAACAATTAAAATGATATAGAGGAAAAAATTCTTACTACAACTTAGAAGAACAAAAAAATAAATTGTCATTTTAATTTTGCCAGAAAGAATCTTTTACATGGAACAATGGAATGAATGAGTGTTCAAAACAAAGTGAACAGGTTTTGCAAAGCGATGGAGGTGAGGACATATATAGTTCATGTTTAGGGGGAAAAAATTATTATAGCAAAGGGATAAAGTCAGCAGCATCTATAGTAAGTAAGAGATAAAGCGTGTAGAGCAAATATATCATTATAAAATGTTGATAGCAGAAAGAAAGTTATATTAAATGCAGGGACTTCCGCCAAGATGGAGGCATAGGTGGGAACACTGTGCCTTCTCCCACAACCAAGTTTGAATACAACAAAGGTTTGGAGAAACAAAGACACAACCAAAGGACAGAAAATTGAATTATACGGAAGTCCGACAACATCAAACCGTTCAACGGGGACGGTAAGAGGGGCGGAGCCAGCAGCGAGCAGGGTCGGGCAGGACAGGGCCCTGACCCAGGCATGCAGGCAGATGGGAACCAGTTGGGGTCCAGGGCAGACCGCGGGCGCATATTCGAGCACAGTGAGACAGACCATGCAGGCCCCAGGGGCGAGGGCTGACGGCGGTGGCACACTCACGTGCAGTGGGATGAAACGCGTGGGCCTGGTGACGGCAGCAAGGGTCGCAGCGGCAGGAGGCGGACAGGACGCCATAGTCCCTCTTTGACCCCGCCCCCACATACAGCGTCACAACCCAGCGACTTAGTTGCCCTGCTCTGGTGAACACTTTAGGGCTCTGATCCTGCTATGGAACAGGCATGAACAACCCGAAAGATGGCGCAAGAAGAACTCAAAGTCCCAGAGCCAATAACTCTAAGCGACCAACAGATTGCCAGCCTCTCAGAAGCACAATTTAAGACACTATTTATCAGGATGCTCACAGAATTGGTAGAGTACAGTCACAAATTAGAGGAACATATGAAGGCTAAACTAATTGAAATGAAGGGAGATGTCCAGGAAACCAATAGCGATGGAAAGGAAACTGGGACTCAAATCAATGGAATGGACCAGAAGGAAGAACAAAACATCCCACCAGAAAGGAATGAAGAAATGAGAATTCAAAAAAATGAGGAGAGGCTTAGGAACCTCCAGGACATCTTTAAACGTTCCAACATCCAGATTATAGGGGTACCAGAAGGGGGAAAGAAACAGCCACAAGTGGAAAACGTATTTGAACAAATAATAAAGGAGAACTTCCCCAGTCTGGCAAAGGAAATAGACTTCCAGGAAATCCAGGAAGCTCAGAGAGTGCCAAAGAAGTTGGACCCAAGAAGGAACACACCAAGGCACATCATAATTACATTAGCCAAGACCAAAATGAAGGAGAGAATCCTAGAAGCAGCAAGGGATAAGGGGACAGTCACCTACAAAGGAGTACCCATCAGACTGTCAGCGGATTTCTCAAAAGAGACCTTACAGGCAAGAAGGGGCTGGAAAGAAGTATTCCAAGTCATGAAATCCAAAGACCTACAGCCAAGATTGCTTTATCCAGCAAAACTTTCATTTAGAATGGAAGGACAGATAAAGTGCTTCTCAGATAAGGTCAAGTTCAAGGAGTTCATCATCACCAAGCCCTTATTATATGAAATGCTAAAGGGACTTATATAAGAAAAAGAAGATGAAAAATATTAACAGTGAAAGGACAGCAAACACACAGTTATTAACAACCACACCTAAAACAAAAGCAAACCAAGAGGACAGCTAATCAGGAGTGGAACCATAGAAATGAAGAACACATGGAGGATTAGAAACAGAGGGGTGGGAGGGGGAGAAGGGGGGAGAAGGCACAGAAAATAGCATAGATGGTAGGTAGAAAATAGATAGGGGGGAGGGCGAGAATAGTGGGGGAAATATAGAATCCAAAGAACTTAAGACACCTGGTTATAAACTAAAGGGGGAGAATGGTGGGGGAGGGAGGGTGCGGGTGGAGGGGATTGAAGGGGGGGAATAGAACAACTGTAATGGTATAATCAATAAAATATATTTTAAAAAAAGAAAGTTATGTTAAATGCAGTTCAATGCTCAACTGATCATTGAGTTATGATCATAACAATGAATGTCATGCTATGAAATTTGAATTTTATCATAGTGACAATGAGACATCAAAGTCCTTTTGATCAAAAAATAAAGTGATCTGATCTTCCAGGAGAAAAACAAATCTGCTGAGAGTATGGACGATTACTGATCAGAAGAAGAGACTGGATGGAAGGAGTCCACATGGAGGAGTCTACTGCAATAATCAAGGCAAGAGATATAACACCAGACCATATCAGTGGCAGGAAAAATGGAATGGAATAGGCATAAACAAATGAATGAAGGTGTTGTTTCAGAAATAAAATGGATATGAATTAATTCATTAGGTTGAGAGAAAAAGATTTAAAAATATGCATGTAATTTAACATTTGAGTGAATAAAAATAGAGAGTCAAGAATGAATTGGGAAAAAAATGAAGAGTTTCCGTATATGCAGTTTGGATCCCAGTGAGCAGATAGACATAAGGACCTGAAGCACTGGAAAGTTCTGAAGGAATGAAGCATGTTCTTAAGCAACTACCTTTCTGCTAGACCTTTGTCTAGTTTTCATCAAGTACGTAGGAGTATCTATATTAGTTTGGTGTCCTACTGTTTGAGAATGATGATTTTAGATCAAGGGTATATTCTATGTAATAATCAACAATGCTGATACAAAGAAAAAATTATGATAAACCAGATTTTAAATCTTATGTAAGTAAAAAATAATAAATCACACAATTTAAAATTTAAAAATGAATAAAAAAATCTAGTTTTTAAATATTTTGTAGTTCTTCTTAGGACTTTTACCTATAAGATCTTGTGGCTATCTTCTTGTCCTTAGCTGAATCTAACTGCTTTATTATCCTTAAGTAGATAAAATATAAAAGAAATCAAAGTAAACTAAACTAAAAGACCACAAAGGCTGTAGAAAGAAGAATATTTATCTTAATCTTGAGTTCCTCCTACCCGAATCAAATCAGTTCATGGTTAGAGGAAGAGATGTTAAGTTCCCAGAAACGCCAGTGAGAGATGGGTGAGTAAAACAGATTTTATTACCCCTCGCCCCATGGATTAACTCTATTCTGTAGCTCTAAACATCTTAGTCTTGTTTCTTGTTTGTCATGTATATAAGTAAAGAAAGGTGAAGAAGCGGCTTTACTTTGGGGAACTGTGACTCATGTCAGCTTTATCTGTATGAGTAGGGAAATATAACAGAGGAGATATTCCGGTTTCTAAGTCTGAGGGATGATGATAGTTCTAATGATTGTGGGGGAAATGACAAGGTGACAGTTTAAAAGGTGAGAAGTTCGATTCGTGCCAGATTTAACTTTAATGGGTGGCTGTGTATGTATATGCTCTTGTCACTCAGGCAGGAGCAGATGTAAAATGGGAACACAGCTGAGAAATTACACCTTGGAATAAAGATTAGGAAACCATCTTCATACATATAGTAGGAGGGAAAAAAGTAGAGAAATAACAGAGCGCAGATTTCAACCCTGGGCCTCTGAGGAAGAAAAAAATGAACTAGAAGAAAAGATCAAAATAGTAATTTACATGTCCAAGCATGAAGACATGTCCAGGACAGAAGACAGGTGTTATGAATGAGAGCTTATAGATTTCAGAGGTTTTAGGTCACCAAATTTTGCAAAGATGATTTAAAACTTCTGTATAGCAGCACATGAAGGCCTTTATCCACTTTTATATACTTTTGGGTAGTAAGTGCTGTTTATTTCAAAAGTTCTAACACAAACTTCAGACTTTTGGTCAAGATGGTAGAATAGGTAAACACAGCTTGACTCCTTGCATAAACCAGATCCAAATTACAATTAAATATATAAAACAAACATCCTTCAGAATCATCAGAAATCAAGTTGAATGGAAGTCCGACTTTGGAATTAAAGAAACCTCATCCATTCAGGCTGGTAGGACGGGTGGAGAGGTGAAAAAGGCTGGTCCCACATCTACATGTTTTGGATAAGAATTTGGGAGGTATCTCTTGGGAGTGAGTACTCCCAGCCCCATACCAGGCTCCTTAGCCCAGGGCTACATGCCAGAAAGATAAGACCCCATAACTTCAGGCTGCAAAATCCAGTGGGGATTGAGTCAGTGGAAGAAACTTCTGGAGTCCCATGCAGTTCCTCTTAAAGAATCCCCACACAGACCACACTCACTCCCTCTGAACTCCAGCACTATGGTAGAAGCTTGAAAGGCATCAGTGGACTACATGGAGAAACTGAAGTGTCTGGCATCAAGGCAAGAGCTAGGGGACAGCTTTCTCCCAGACAGAAAGGCAGGCAGAAACCATTGTTTCTTTTCTGAGCCCTCCCCTGACAGAACCACAGAACCAGAAGGAGGGTGCCATGTTTGAGACTCCTACAACCTGGTTAACACTGTTTGGTTCACCCTGGCAATCCTCTGAGGCTCTGTTCTGCCCAATTTACAATGGTTAACAGTGACTTTTCCATATGAATGACTGGTCTTGAATCAATCTTCACAACTTCCTAAATCCTCTCAAACAAGAAATAGCTGGCCTCAGCAACCTAGCCCCCACACCTCTTGCTAAGTTGGCTCTAGCCCATCATTAGCAGCAGCCAGCCTAGATTCACACCTTGGTTTCTCCTGGGAATCTCCAAGCCCAACAGAAGTAGCAGCCATTTCAGATGCTTTATAGCTCAAGCAGGTGAACCTAGGTAAAACACAGGTGAGGGCTGACCTTGGCCTGTACCACCCAGGAAAACACAGGGCCTGCACACCCAGTGAACAGCTACAGACCACATCAGAGTACCACCATCCTGTCCCTGCATAGCTGATCCTCCATAAAGGGTAGAGATTGGGTGTGGGACATAGCCAATCTTGGAGATGACTGGCCTGAATAAATCCCTCCCATTTACTACCAAGAACAATCAAAGCTCAAGTATAAGACAAGGGTATACTCAACCACATAAAGGACACAGCTTATGTACCTAGCTTGGATGATAAGGGAGGCTGTGCCACTGGACCCTGTAGGACACCTACTACATTAAGCCATGCTTCCAAGGTAGGAAATCATAGCAATTCTACCTAATACATAGAAACAAACACAAGGAGGCTGCCAAGTGAAAAAAAAAAAACAAGGAAACATGGACCAAATGAAGAAACAGATCAAAACTCCAGAAAAAGAACTAAACAATGGAGATAAGCAATCTCTCAGATGCGGAGTTCAAAATATTGGTTAGAAGAATGCTCAAGGAACTTAGTGAGAACCTCAAGAGCATAAAAAAGAGCCAGTCAGAAATAAAGGATTCACTTGTTGAGATAAAGAACAATTTACAGGAAAACAACAGTAGAGTGGATAAAGCTGAGAATAAAATCAATGATGTAGAACATAAGAAAGCAAAAAACAACCATGCAGAACAAGAATAAAAAAGAATTGAAAAAATGAGGATAATATAAGCAGCCTTTGGGGGACAGCTTCAAGCAATCCAATGTTTGCATCATAGGGGTGCCAGAAGGAGAAAAGAAAGAGCAAGAAATTGGAATTCTATTTGAAATCATAATGAAAAAAACTTCTGTAATTTGGTGAAGGAAATAGACATGCAAGTCCAGGAAGCACAGAGAGTATGAAACAAGATAAACACAAATAGTCCCACTCCAAGACACATCGTAATTAAAATGCCAAAGATTAAAGATAAAGAGAGAATCTTAAAAACAGCAAGAAGAAACAAGTTAGTTATCTACAAGGGAGTTCCCATAAGACTGGTTATTCTGTATGTTGTCAATAGACAAAAGGGACAACCAAAGTATCTGAGAATTATTTTTTGTTTCACATTAAAGGAAATATGCCTACTCCTCTACATTGGAAAAAAAGAACAGATGATTATAGGTTTGTTAAATCCCATGTCTGAACTGACATTAACACTTGAGAACATTGGTCAAGGTGGGGAGCAAGTTAATACTTCCTACATAACAACCAAGTAAATGAAGAAAATACATGAAACAATGGTTTTCAACAGATTAAACATTAGGTAGTCAATGACAGTGATTCCTGAGAGGATAAAAACTGAGATGAGCTCTGTGATTGCTCCAGGTTGAAGTCTAGAGAGTTCCAGGTTGGAGCCTAAAAAGGGAAAACTGTGGCAGAGCTCAACAGACTTCCTTAGTTGAGAAAACAAACAGAGTGTGGGGAAAATAAGGTGACCAGAGTTCACAGGGCAGAGTGCTGTAGATCGGAGAGGAAGCTCAACAGATCTTCAGAGCATCCCTTAGAACATTCAACTGAGTGTGATCAGCATATGCATGTGAGATAAACAACCAGAAGAGAACTGCCCAAAAAGATTGGAGGAAACAGTATCTACAGGTTATACACAGGAATGAAGTCTTTTTCCCTCCAACTAGCCTGGAAAAACTCGTAATTCATGAGGCACCCAATAGGGTACTCAGAAAGGTTCTGTTCCAAATAGCCACTTAGTGTCAAATTTATTATCTTGCCCAGTCTTGACCAAATGGACTCACATTCTAAGTTTGCCTTCCTGATTATGTTAGAGCTCACAGAGTAGCTGACCCATCAGCAAAATGGATCTGAGAAACTCAGTGGTAGACTGTAATGGACAGTGAGACACTCACTACCTCAACTGCTGAGAGCCTCAACTAACATTCGAAGGTGCTCAGCTGGGTCCTTCTCTGGCAGTTGCCTTCAGCAGAAGAGAGAAGTCTCACCCAAGATCACCTGCCCTTCCTTGGACAACCCAAATCCAATGACTGTTTGAGGAATAGGGATAAAGGTCCAGCTCTAAAGCCATCCCACTTCCAGAACTCCCTTTAGGATCCTGGGAGGCTTTCGTGATTGCGTCACAACTCAGCTCCTCCCTCTGCCACGGTCCTTGTTTCACTCCATTATCGCTGTTGATCCTTGATCCTGAGAGCAATCCTTAATAAACATCCTCCTAGAAATGTCCAACTTGAGGTTTTTCCCCCAGGAAACCCAGCTTAAGGCCATTCCCTACCTAGGTTTAAAAACATTAGAATTCTGATATACGACAGAAAAGTTTGTTATAAAAATTTAGTGCCTTCCAAAGACAAGGGATGTAAATTTTTCATAGATTAAGAATGTGCTCAAGGTTGAAGAATCAGGAGGCGATTGGCTTTCTCAATCAGAGAAGGTGAATCTGCAATGAAGGTATTTTGCCCCACTGGTAGTGAGCGTATTGATGAGCTGGTTGGAGAGATCAAAGTGCTCCTGAGTGAGTATTTAAGTAAATTAGTTTTTGAGTTGCTCATGAAAGAGGTGAGAAAAATTATACCTTTTATGATTCTAGAGCCAAACTTTTATCATTCATAAAGACAAACTTTAAAGAAAATAGAATCAAAGTCAAAATAAACTGTTAGCATATACATTTCCTTTCAAATAACCCTTAAGTCCTTGCACTAGAATCAAACTGCTTTCAGCATTAATATACTTTGGTTTTTCACCCAAATCCCTCTAGACAGCCTTCATTAGCTGCCAATACATCTCCATCACTGACCCAACTAGTCTGTTCTCTCTGATTAGACTGTTGGAGCTAATTTAAACTATGGCTTTTGTTATGTCTCTAGTAGCCTAATCAGCTAGGAACATTCTCTGACACCCCGACATCCAATCGGTCTCCATGTCACTGAAGCAGAAAGATAAAGATTATGGCCATCAAAGTATATCTTCAGGCAGAGATATAATTCTCCAAACTGTGCTTAGTTAAAATTGTCATGTTTTAAAATCACTGCAAGGATATTCAGATTTTTTGATAGAAATTTTAGGAAGCTCAGAAGTGTCTCACTTGTATCTTGACTAGGTCATATTTCCGTAAGTAAAGGGTAAGCCCCTTGAAGGAACAGATCATGTTTTTTTAATATTCCCTGTAGTATTTTATAGATAGAATGATTTCATACATATTTATGTAACAGTGTAATTTACTGAGAAAGTTCCCTGTTGCTTTAAATTATTTTCTGACAAAATCTCACTAGGAAATAATGAGGGCATTCCTCTTCCATCAGTAAGGATAGACCAGGATTGTGCTTCTCAAGTTTTGTGTTCTGTCCCACCACTCCCATCCCATAGTGGAGAAAGACCACTTTGTCTTTCGAGTCAGAGAACGGAATATGCCAAACAAGCTTTGGCTACCCTGACGATAATATTAGAGGTTTGTGTGTTAAAAAGATGTAGGCTGAGATATCTTAGAAAAGGCAAGGACAGACGATTTTGAAGAAGAAATTGTCCAAACTGAAAATGTGTCGTTAGATCTCTAAGAATGAGAAAGATCTTTACAGGGTTTCTGAGATTGGTGGTGACCTGACCCCAATCAAATGAATGGTAGAACCTTGGAAAGAAATGGCTGCAATTTTGAAAGTGCTGGAATATTTTGGGGAAGGGGCCATATTTGGGGATTAGAGCCACCATCTGTGATTAGGCCTCAAGAGCCCTGACACCAACAATGATTCTCCCTCAGTTTAGAACTCTAAGCTCTACGTGCTCCAAAGGGTGAGAAAGAGATCTCCATACGAAACAGTGGACTTTTTACCAATCCTTGAAATGCATCAAACTTAGTTTACAATATAAAGATGTGTGTCATTTCTTTCCTCAGAGTACAGGAAAGCAATCTATATTTATCAAATTTGTTTTAAAGTAACAATAGAAAAAATAACAGTTGTTGAACACTCACTTTGGACAAGACACTGTGTTAAGTTTTTTACATGTACTATGCCTCAAGTTTAGGAGTAAGGAATTATTTAGATTTTCCCCAGTGAGACAAACAAGACACAAGGAAGTTAAAGAAGACTATAGATAGATAATAGACAGATGATTGATAGGTAGATATAGATAGATAATAGATGATGGTAGATAGAATATAGATGATAGACAGATAATATATGGTGATAGATGATAGATATAGATAGATAATAGCTTATAGATAGATGGATAAAGATAGATAATAGATAGATAATAGATGGTGTTCGGTAAATGATAGATAGATAATAGATGGATAGATAACAGATGGTGATAGATAGATAGATAGATAGATAGATAGATAGATAGATAGATAATAGATAGAAGCAAAGGTGATATTTAAACACAGGCGGTCTGCCTCTATAGCCCGAGATTTCATTGCCCTACTTCTCAATGAATGCAGAATCTCTCAGAAAATTCTCTATGAGTGTCATTGTTTGCTCCTGGATCCAGCCCAAGTAAGTTGTGAAATGAGTTTTGTTCCTGGTACCACTGGTTGAAAGGTGATTTTTGATCAGAGAACAATGAAGATTACAAGTTAAGCCTTTCTGGTGACGTATTTGTTAATTCAACAAAATTTTAAAATTTCAGCCTTTCCCTATTTCCATCTTCCTTCTTCAACTTCAGATGTTTTCTTTTTCTCTCATTTAAATCTCCTTCTAATCCTGGCTGGTGCGGCTCAGCTGGTTGTGCCTTGTCCTGTGAACAGAACGTTTGCGGGTTCGATGCCCCCCGTCAAGGCACATGGTTGGGGTACAGGTTCAGTCCCTGCTGGTGTGCAGGAGGCAACCAGCCTATGTTTCTTGCATCCACCGATGTTTCTTTCACTCTCATTCTCCCTCCCATCCCCTCTCTCTACAAATGAAATGAAACAAAATGAAATGAAATGAAATGAAATATAAAAAAAAAATCTTGCTCTAGTCCCTGAAGGTGGCATGGGGCAGTGCAAAGAACATGAACTTTGAAATTACACCTTCCTAGTTCTGTTTCTGACTTTACCACTTGTTAACTGTATGTGCTTGGTCATTGTGTATAAAATATTCAAATTTAGTGTTCAGTAAAATGAAGACAATAATCTGTACTACATAAGGTTGTTTCAATGAATCAATGACATGCACACAAAGTTCAGGGCACGTGAATGATACTCAGTAGTTGTGAGTTCCCTTTGACCTGCTTTGCTTTCATGATGAAGAAATACAGGTGCAATTAGCCACCAAGTCTTAAGTCTCTCCCTCCAGTGAGGAGGAAGGCAGAACTGTTCAAGCTGGAAATGGAAGATTTCCTATCTCCCATATGTGGAATTGCTTTAAGTGAGTAATTAAGAAAGGACCTCAATTACATTTAAATACTTGTCTTGATACTTTAAATACTTGCTTTAGTGCTTTTATACTTTAAGAGCAATGCCTTTGATGTTTTAGTACTTGTGTTTGGGGATGTGTCTTAGATTTAGAATTTGATTGCAGTGGCAAGGACTTAGGGTCCATTACCTCAGATTTTGTAGGTTTGTTTTTCAATAGTTCCCAAATACTGAGGCCCTTATTAACCCACCAGGAGGCAGAGGTACTGGTTTGCTTACATCACTGTCATGCATTCTCCATTTTTGTATTAGTCAGACTTTTTAACTGCAGAAGCAATGCGGCTTTGAAGAAAGAGCACTAAACCAGGGATCTTGACACTGGATTCTCACTGTGGCTCTGCTGCTCTCTTTCATAATGACTTTGGACAAGTAGCACCCAGAGCACTTTCAGGAGGGCACCATTTCTCATCATTCTTATACTCAGAGTCCAGCAGAGTATTTAGAATAAAATAAAAACCACAAAAAAGAGTTAGTTGAACCAGGAAATATTTTATTCAATTAGATAATCAATTAATATAGTAAGAAATATAAGCTAAATACACTGTTGCATTTTAAGGGGGCTACCTTGTGGTCATGCTTTTAATCTGGATATGGTGCAGCAAACTAGACGAAGCCTGCTGTCAAAGAAAGAACATCCAGTCTAAGAAAGAGTCTTGTAAAAGTTTATTTGGGCCAAACTGACAACTGCCAGGAAGCAAAATCTCCACGGATTAAATAGAAAATGCTCCAGAGAATGGCAGATTTGCAGATTCTATTATACATTAAAATCAAAAAAGGAGACGGAGGAGAGGTTACATGAAATTCATTAGGGAGGCAGGAAAAAGCAAAGTGGAGAAATCTCTGAGACTGGATAAAAATGAAAATGGAGAGACACATACTTCTTTTCCATTGCTGGGCGCAGGGTAGTTAACGTTTACTATAGCGCATGGAGATGGAATGCGGGCAAGAGAATAGCGAGCAGTGTGGTCTCATGTTCTAGTGCTGACTTTTTCAAGGGGGCTGGAAAAGAGTGCACTAACATTTCAAAGGTATGTTATCTTAAGTGCACCGAGACAATAGACAATTTTAGAATAAGGATTGACCTTTGCCAAGGTGGGCCTAGGACATGACTACCAACCATGACCTGCTCTTTATAAACTGGGAATTTTTATGTTCAGGCTATACTGTGTGTCTATCCTGGTTCATAAGGTAGACACACAGTATACCATCTACCCTGTCTACCACACTGGCCTCGCCTGAGCTTGTCAGGGTTAGTACGTGGACCCTTTTCATTCACTCTGCTAACTCTGCATATTTCTAACTTGGTTTTTCATAGCGAACTTTCAAGAAGTATTCAACCAAATTTCTCCAGTCTGAGAATTTCCTTTGGATGTTTCTCTTCAACCAAACTTCTTCAGTCTACATCAATTCTTTCTACTTCTACACCCCCATCCATTTTATTTGTTTGTTTTCCTGTGAGAGAAATTTCTTCAAATTTTCAATCCTAAACAATTGTACTTCAATCTCATTTAATATTTAGTTATACAGTTTTGTGGTTTTTTCCTAGGCTAAGCTTGACCCTTACTCATTTTTAACTTTTACAAACTCTTCATTCACATCATTAAAACCACAAGCTTATAACTGAACATTTATAAACAATAGTTTTAAGCAGACATATAACAAGTTTTTAAAATAGAGGTGTAAATTGACTTCATAACCAGTGAAATCTGTAACTAAAAAGTTCTTTCTTTGCCACATGGTCTCATTTTCTATCTTGTTCCCAGATTGAAAATTTAAATTCTCAAATGAAAATGAGTGAGCCCAGCTGACCCTATGTTAAAGGCAACTATTTAGTTATTTTATACAAGCGCACATAGAAGGGACTTCTAACCAGGTATTATTTATTGTGTTAAAATCTCTATTTATATGAAATGCCCTGGCTTATGTGGCTCAGTGGGTTGAGTGCCAGCCTGCAAACCAAAGGGTCTCCAGTTGGATTCCCAGTCTGGGCACATGCCTGGGTTGCTGGCCAGGTCCCCAGAAGGGGGCGAATAAGAGGCAACCACACATTGGTATTTCTCTCCCTCTCTTTCTTCCTCCCTTCCTCTCTCTCTAAAAATAAATGAAACATTTAAAAAAAACTATATACACATGAAATAGATTTTAAAGTCATTTCTATAATATAGTAATAAACATTTATAAAAGAAACTTTATAGAATTGTATCCATGAGTTTTCTCCTACTGATGCTAAGAATAAGTAAATCATTCCTGCCTCTGAGAATGTCGGCTTCCCCTCACTTGTGTGGTTAGGTATATTTCACTCCAGGTCAAGGAAATCTGGTGAGTAGATAAAAAGATGTTTTCAAATCAGTATAATTCACAATGTGCCCTTCTTTACTAGAAAATTAATGGACTGGCATTGTGAAATAAATAATACAAACTCTAAATGTTACAGAGCAAAGTTCTTGCATTTGTATTCAAGGTAGAAAAACGGCATAAAATACGTGAAGAATAGAATATCTAAAATCTCAATGTTGTACATGAAGGACAGCAGAATATGCAACCCCCAAATATGTTGCTTTGGTATATTGATTATTTTGAGCTGTAGGCACCTGAGAAATAGGGAATTTCTCTGGGATAGGCATTCTCTGAATTTCCATTATCTGAGGAAGCCACATCCTCCAAAAAGACTCTATTGTCAAAAGTGCCCCCCCGGGGAGTGTCATTAACCAAGGATGTTTAACTCTCTTCACAGGAGAGGGGGCCAGAAGTCAAGGCCACACTCAGACAAATTTTGTTACAATGATCACACTTCCCATCTACTCTTCTAAGAGCCCATTTTTCTTTCCTAAAAATCATTTACTCTCCCATGAGAGACCTATGTCCTCTCCCTATTTTCTCTATTACTATTTGGGCCTGAACTCTAAGCCATTTTGGGGAGTTAGCCATTTTCCCCATGATATTTAACATGCATATTAACATCTATGAGATATACATGTTAATAAGCTTGTTTTTATCTTGTTGACTTCTCTTTTATTATAGCTAAGAGCTCAAAAATGTACAGGAAAAATTATATTTCCTCCCCTATATGTAATTCCAGAAAATGAATATATCAACTATGAAATGCAAATTTTGCTTTTAATGTTTGGTTCCTTCTATAAACATTTTAATCTGCCATAAATGCTAAAACATTTAGTGATTATTCAAAAGTATTTTTAAATAACCATCCTGAGGCTCAGAAAAGCCAGGTAATATGGAGGAAGACATGGATCTTTCGGTCAATAATTTGAACCTAAGAAATGGCTTACCAATTCTGAGTCTCTGACCTGTAGAATCCACTTTGTAGACTATGAAAATCACAAATCTGTATATATATACTAAAAGACAATAGCTAAAATAGTTGATATACTAAAGCAAGATAGAGGGTATGAAAGCTTAGGGAACCTAATTGTCTTTTGGGCACAAATATTTCCCTTGGTAAAACTAGCCTCCATCTTCCCCTTCTTGCAACACTATTTACAAGTTAACCAGCATGTTCTCTTCAATTTTTTATCATTTGGATCAGAAAGTGTAGTAACCTGTAGTTTTCACAGGGTTTGAAATTTAGATGGAGAGGAGAGAAGACACATAATAGTAAACAATACAAGGTAGAATAATAAATGTAACATTTGAATCATAGTTTGTAATTTACAAAGTTCTCATCATTTCATTTAATAAAAATGAATAGTTAAAGTTCAATTATATTCTGGTGTGCCTCGAGAATTTTAAAACATTCAATACCTGATCATTTAGTCAGGAACACTGGCTTCTTTTCCCTTAGATTATCAAATTTTAAAAAAATAGGACAATTGTAATAGAATAACAATTAAAAATTATTTTTTAAAAATGACAACAGCCAAAACAAGAAGTCATTCAGTGTGTATAATCAAAATTATACCCATTTTTCTGTCAGATTGGCAAAAATAATATTTGTGGTGTTCTGCAGTTTTAGTAATTAGCTCATATGTGCCATGAGATGAAAAATGTTGAAAATTGCCAATGTAGGAGTTTGCAGAATAAAAAGATTAGAATGAGCAATAATAATTTGGAAAATCTTTATTCATGGCAAGCTTTTAAGGGGCTCCTGAAATATGACAAGAGAATAGATTGTGGTGGCCTAGTATGTTTGCAACATCTAAAATGACTTAACACTGGTAGAAACACCTTTCGGTATGTTTATATATACACCCAGATCTATTACCATCTCTACTATTGGAAGAACTTTTGTTCCTACCACCCACATCATCCACTGGTTGTATAAAACACTGTCTGTGAAATGACACATCATATATACATGCTACCTTGAGTATTAAACTTGGATCTGGATGGGGTATCAGAACCAGTTTGGAATGTTTTATAAGTACAGGCAACTCCTCAGACCTACTGAAACAAAATTACAAAGGATTGAAGAATTTGTATTTTTTACAAGCTTCAGGAAATCCTGGGGGTTAGCCAGATTTGAGAATTACTAGATTTGAGGTTAAAGTATCTTATTATACTATTTGTCAAGGTTTTCTTAAAATTAACAAGGATGAAATGTTGGACAGCAGTTCTAATGGGGCTTACGTCACTCTCGATAAAACTTGACTTTGCTAGGCTCTGTGCATTCCCAGGCTCTGGGCCTCTTGGTAGGCCTTCAGGAATGTCCAAGAAGGCAAATTCCAGAATTTGCTCAACCAAGAAGATAGCGATCACAGTGTTTGGAACTATGTTAGCAAAGACCATTGGAAAAGTGGTATTTGGTTCCAAGAGAAAGATATATGAGTAATAGAACAGTAAATATGAACTGCCTCAACTTGAGTATAATTACCTCACTTAAAAACATTCTTTTTATTAATAAAAAGTTTCAAAATGGGATGACTTTAAAAGAATAATCTAACCACTGTTAACTCTTACTCTAAAAGTACAGAATACTCCCAGGTTGTACTTGCAACTCATTCAAAATTTGTGTTGAAACGTGTGGTTCTCTCTCATCTTCTCTACCATCTCCTTCACTGGAATCACTGATTGTGACTTTCTTAAGTTTGCACTCTTGAATATTAGAAATATTGGTTTAGTAAAATTTCAGGTATCCCAGAGGTTGGAAGGAAGAATATTTGGCCAAAAAATCCTTCCAGAGAAGCACAGCACAAATCACACCACAGAGGATTACTTCACACTGTTTACATAAGACCATATGGTCACAACTCTTACAAAGTAAATATAACACTAAGCTATTGGTCTTGAAATTTCCACAAAACTTATATTCACTCTGATTTTTTTAAAGTGCTATAGACAGTAAGCCTTATAATAAACTCATTTATTCATTTGACAATTGCTACGAGTCTTCTATGTGTCAGAAATTATATGCTGGAGATGCCAAGATTAAATGACACCATTAATTGGGTAGTCCAGAAGTGTAAACAAATGTGAACAAATATTGGCTCATACTCTGCCAAGAAGTAAGAATACAGGATACAATACCTTGTCCAAAAGAGGATGTAATCAATAACTCCTTGAGAACGGGTAGCGGAAAAAAAGTAGATGAGACATTTGAGTTGTATTGTTAGGAAAAGCAGAATTTACTTTATGACCTGGCAGAAGGCACAAAGGAGGATTCTAGGGGGATGGATATGGCCCCACCATGCTTTTTCCCAAGCAGATACTGATGCAGGATATTTCTCTCTCACCAAACTCTGCGCAACCTAGTACCTGATGCCTCCAGAGTTCATAAAACACCTTAACCATGAAAAATCGGTGTTCCGTTCACAATGGGGATGCTGAGACGAGAGTCCGCAAGATGTTAGGCGATAGACTGATACCTTTTCTGCTGAGGAATTCATAGACATCATGCAGGCAGCTGTGGATATGCCTCTCCCCTGACATCTCCGCGAGAAGCAGTCAACAGGGCCCCTTACCGTAAGTGACATGTGGGAGTCACCAAAATGCCGGTGGAGCATCTGCCGGCATCAGCTCAGCTCCTTCGTAGCAAACCGTGGTCCACAAAGAACAGCGATAGTGGCGTTCTTGATTCTAATTCACTGACCTCACCATTTTTTCTAAGTGACACTCATTGAGTAGCCACACTACTCATCCCAAATGACCATGACTGTGGCCATTACTATGACTATCAAGAGTGAGTATACCGAAGAATTTCCTGCTTTATTTTCAGTTTATTATTACGGCGTGCAGTAGTGGTTCTACTTCCTTCAGGGTGCTTCTTGAATCTTAAGAGCCTTTTCTTCTCTCCGTATGAAGTTGACTCTTCCAAATATAAAACATTGTTTCAAAACGATTGCATTCGACAAGGGCTCCAAGAGCCTACTCTGAGAGTCAAAAAATGAAATGTTGGTCATTTTTTCTCTAAATACTTACTATCCACAATTTTAATTTTTGAAACAATGAATGTCCCTGAGAAATTTCCACTGGACAGAGATTAGAACAAAATATTTCTAAGTACTCATTCTGCTACAATCCTCACTACATTTGTCAATTCAAAAAGTTACAAGGGGAATTTACAAGATCTGAATGGAGCACTACATTACCTACTATATTTATAAGCTTAACACTGCCCTCTTGGGGAGATGGGGTCACCCCTTACACTGCAGATGTAGTTGTGCCCATGTCCACAGTTAGTGTGAGTTCAAACCCCAAATCTCCTGATTTCAAGTGTAGCATGTTTCAAGTTTTATCTATATATGAAAACTAACTAGAAATAATATGGCCCAAATTTCTGTATTACAAGTATATGAGCTCTTAACTAAAAAATTCAGGTGTATCACAAGCAAAATAATAATGGCTGATATGAATTAATAGTTTAATATTTATCAGGCACTATGCTATGCACATCATATGAGTTAATCCTTATTATCCTTCCAACAACCTTATGAGGTTGACATTATTATTTAATCTATTCAATACCTAAGTCAACTGGGATGCATAGAACTTATGTAATTCTCCATAGACCACAGAGCTGACCAGTATTAAAACTGAACATGATTTAGAATTCAGACATCGTTCCGAAATTCCATGTTTTTAATGATTATTCTATTCTACCTTTACAACTAAAGAGAGTAAAATTATAATATACATCAGCAAAGAATATACATCCTCAGAGAAGGCACTTTTTTCTTCAGTTCTATCCTCCGTCGAGAGTATTAGAAAGCAACTTTATAATGACACCATTCATACAAGGAAAAACATGGTGCCAAACATCATCGCGTGTACATGGTATATCTTCTCAGGTCAGTACACTTAAGTCAGAAACTAAACACAAACAAAAAAGGAAGAAATAAACTCACACATTCAGTATTTAATAAACATAATTCTTTGTAGTCTATGGGTGAAAGAAGGAGTTGAAATGAAAATTTAGAACATTGCAACTAAATGGTAAAAAAAATCCTATATACTAAAACTTTGGGGGTACAGCTAACGCTGTATTTTAAGGAAAATTATAGACATATATTTATATTAGAAAGCTAAAAGAATAAAAATCATTGCATTAAACATCCATCTAAAATGTGATAATTTTAAATTAATGTTAAAATACAGTATAAAATCAAAAATAAATCCAAAAGAAGTAAAAGAAAATAGAGTGGCAAACAACAGAACTTAATAAAATTAAAAACACACATTAATGAGAGAGTAGCAACAAAAACTACAGTTGGTTCTTTAAAAGGCTAAGTAAGAAAGTTAAACAAATATCTGGTTAAACTAATCAAGGAATATCTTAAAAGGCATAAGTAAATAAAGAATCCAAAAGAATCTATCGTATTAAAAGATTTAAAAGAGTTTACACACAAAAAGATATATAGAAAACTCAATTTTATTTCTATACCTAAACAACAGAAAAAAGAATTAGAAAAATATACTATTTGTGATAGATAGAATAAAAAATATTAAGTAAGTAACTATGACATTAAACAAGGAGTCACAAAAATTCTCCAGAAAAATTAAATTAAATGTGCAAGAAGCCATAGTGCTTGTAAATCAGTACAGAGGAACTTGTGATTATGAACTAGAAGATTTGATGCATAAAATTGTAAATTCTTTCAAGGACTTTTCTTAAATTAACCTATAGATTTTCATGTAATTCTAACCAAAATTTAATGAGGGTTATGTTTGTATGCATGCATATGTATTCAGAACCTAATAAGTTGACAGTGAACTATATAGAACAATGGCATAAAAAAAAAGACAAGGTGATCTTGATGATAGTCAAGGTAAAGGTGAATAGTAATTAAGATACCGGGTTGCTGATGCTAGAGTAGACACATAGACCATGGAACTGAATATAGAGAGGGCAGAGATTTACACACACCAATACAGACAGTTCATTTATAACAAAAATTTCTTTTATTTCACTTGGAAATGATAAATTTATTAATAAATGGTGAAAAGAAAATTGAATTTTTTACCTCATGCTATATTTTAAAAGTCATTTCCCCAGTGGATTATAGACTATATGTAAAAGAGAAAACTATAAATATTTTAGAAATAAATATAGAAAAATATTATCATTAACTTCGATTATTGTCATAAATTTTATCCAGAAAACACCAAAAACCAAGAAGGCAAGACATTTAAAATCAATTACATTAAAATAAAAACTTCAGTTTAATCAAGATACCTCAAACAGAGTGAAAAAACAAGCTATAGATTGAGAGGGAATATTTTCTATACACAAAATTGATAGGGGCTAGTTTTCAGAATATATAAAGTACTTCTGTCAATCAATAAGAAAAATATGGGTAATATTGGTTAATAAAAGTATATAGGTTGTAGATATACAGTTCCATAATACATTATCTGTATATTGTGTTGTGTGTTTACCACCCCACATCAAGTCTCCAATAAATTCAATTTTAAAAAAAAGAAAAAGTTGGGTAAATCAATAGGAAAATGGCTGAAAGATCTAAATGATCATTTCTAAGAAAACAAAATCCAACGGCCGAAAATATCACAAGTAGGACAGTTAGTAAATTAAAATCATAGTGAGATACCATTAGCCATTCACCAATTTGAGAAATACTTACAAGTGTAACAGTATCAAGTATTGATGAAGGTATAGTCTAACAGGAACTCTCAAATACTCCTGGAGGAAGTGTTTCTTAATTCTGTCTCTTTGGAAAGCCGTAATTACCCAGGAAAATTGAAAGTGTGTATATTCTACAGTCCATTAGTCTGTCTCCTAGTTATATGCACCAGAAAATATATTGCATGTTAGCACAAGGACGCATATATCCGAATGTTCACAGCTGTACTTACAATAGCAAAAAATGGAAGCGACCTAATTGTTTATAAACTGGTTAGATAAATTGTGATCTATTAACAACAACAGAGGTGGACCAATGCTAAGTGAAATAAGGCAGACCAAGAAAGAATACCATAGATCTCACTTATATGTGGAATCCAAACAACAAAATCAACAAACAAAACAGGAACAAACTCATAGATAAAGAGATTAGTCAGGCTGACAGTTGCCAGAAGGGAGGGAGGTTGGTGAAAACAGTGAGGGGATTAAGAAGTACAAATTGAAGTTACAACACAGTCACAGGGGTGTAAGTAGAACATGGGGAACACAGTCAATAATATTTTAATAACTATGTATGGGCCCAAGGGGGTACTAGACTTATCAGGAGGATCACTTTGTAAATTACATATGGAAAATGTCTAATCATTATGCTGTACACCCAAAACTAGTATAAAATAATATTGAATGTCAACTGTAATTGAAGAATAAATAAAAATAAAAATTATGTATTACCATAGTAGATTACAAAAAAAAATTGACAATGAAGGAACTATACCATTAGGTTGGGATTGGGTTTGATTTGAGTGCTAACTGGTGCAATATCTTAGTGATTTAAATGAATTACTAATGCCTAAGTGCTGCGGACTTTTTCTGGGCCACTGATGTGGGGAAAGAATGACAGGAGACTATGGTGACCGATTATACAACAGGCTGAGCCCCGGGTAGCATAATATCTGGAACCTTAGTCTCCCTTCTTTCTTCAAACGGAGGTAGATATCAAAGGTTTACAAACGTTCTGATTATAACCGTCAACGACCGTGCTGCTCCTCCAGGACCTTAGTGTTGATGAAACTTGCCCCAAATCTGTTGTTTCCATTGCATCTTTTTTTAACTTTGATTGTATTAATATTTTATTGAAAGCCGCGAGGCAAGTTATCCATTGATTGTAAATTGCACACCATCAGTGGCTATGGTGGAATCTGGCCTTCAACCAGCCTTCAGCTCCCTGAAGAAGCAGTAAGCAGCAGCGACCTCCACGGTGGTGGTCTCAGACTCACTGCTCCCGTGCGCAGCCTCACACCACAGTTCCCCTGCCCTGACACTCACAGAAACTGTGGCTGCTCCTCCCAAGCTCTCCTCCTGTATCCTGCTTGTTTGGGGCTGAGGAAGGAAAGGGGTGAGAAGCTAAGGATTCTCACCTAAGAGTGGATTTCTCTTCATTCCCCACATTTCTAGGGACGAACTCTTGCTACTGTCACTTTCACAGCTTCATTATGAAGCTAATAAGGCTTATTTGCACAAGTTTCTACAAAAGGCCTAGAAGGAGCCCTAGCAATGTGTTCACATGGTTCTATCTTTATAGACTTTGCAAAACTAAGATATTTTAATGGGAATGAGTTAAGACCACTGCCAATTTCTACTGTAACATCTCCTTCATAAAACTTCAACTCACGGTGAGTGACATTAGAAGAATCGAAAGCATTTTTGATATGTGGTTATGGGGAAGTGAAGCTGGAAATGCATTTAATGTATTAGTGGGATATGGATAAATATCAGATCTATCTATCTAGTATTGATCAAATCTACTATTCAGAGATCAATAGATGGATAGATATAATTATATAATAGACATAGAGAGACTTACATCATCCAGCTACACAAAGATGAAGCTGGAAAATGGGGAGAGAAAGAGAGAGACAGATATTGTTTGTGGTCATGAGCGCTACGGATCCAACCACAGAATGACTCACAGGAATATTCTTACTGGCCCCTGTGCTGACTCATCTGCTGAGAACAAAAGTGAGAGGCTAGAGTTTTAGCTGCGGAAGCGCCGTCAGGTTCTGTTGTTTAACACCAGAGGCTACACGGTGGAAAAAAATCTGACAAACAGTTCTAACAATGAAAAAACCGGGATAGAAATTTCCCTCATGTATCAGCAATCCTAAAATTTGCACAATGTTACAGATCATATATTATAAAACTAAAACTTTTCCAAAAGTCTCAATGCAATTTTTAAAATTGTTGATTAAACATGTGCAAGGGAGGAAAAGTTTCCCTTGATCCTCTCGGGATCCCTGGCTAGATCTGAAAATTAAACTGACACAGACAAATTCACGGCAGAAGAGCATCCGATTTATTTGATATAAGTTTTACTTGACATAGGAAACCTCACAAGGAAATGACGACATGAAGGGACAAATCTGAGTATTTTTATTCCAGGTTTGAAGAAGAGTGGGCGGTTGTGTGGAAATATGCTACTGTAGAGGTTCGAGGCACCGCAAGCAGGAGGAAGCTTAGCAAGGCCTGTTTGTTTGGGTTCTTCCTGCTGCCCCCGTGCCTTTGGAGATGGAGATGCCCCTTTCCTCTGGGTGAGGGGGGGCGCCTCTCGCACGAGGCATTTATGACCCTTTTCGTGGGGGCATGGGATGAGGGAAAGTCAGACTGACCTTTCTACTTCAATAGGCCAAGGTGCTATATTTGGGGGGACATGTCCTACATCCCATCACATGCTAGAGTTTAAAAGAAAAATTACCCTTCTATTATGATAACAAAAAATCGTTTTCCATAAACATTGTCCTTTGGAGAGGCACTCAAAGAAGTTGCAATGAAAATATATTGAAAAAATCTTAGAGATACACCTGACAATTAAAAAAACCTTATTTTTTATGTATTTTGTAGTCTTTGTTAGTTTTTTTCAAAGGAATATTTTGTTTTTATTTATTCTAAGGAAATGTTTTCACACCTGATTTTATATATTTTTTGTTCATTTGGTTTTCTTTCTGAGATACCACAAATTAGATAAGCTTACGTCCCATGAAACCTGGACCGACCCCTGTGTCCATCACATTTGCCAAGGGAAACGCTGCAGATGTCAGCAAGCACCAGAGTCGTCTTGCTGGGAGGACGCATGTAGGGCTTCTCCTGTGGAGCCCTTCCCACACAAATGCGAACATATGAAAATCAGCCTTAACCTGAGCCCTTTCAATCCCTGAATCACAGAGCTGTCCATACCGCCCTCCACCTCCCTTCTCGTACCTGCATTTCTCTCTTCTTCCTTTTGTGCATGTGCAGCCCCATCTCACTCTTCATCACTTCTGCCCGGTAACCCCCGATCCAGCGCTTCTGGCACCCGCCACTCTGTTCCCAAGAGATCAAATGTCTCTCTCGGCCACTTTGGGAGTGTTGACCACTAAAGCCCTGACACTGCTCCTCAAACATAATGCTAGACTTCAGCCCCTAAAGAGACAGCTACTGAAGCCCGTCCTCCTTACTTCTCTTGGTCTGGAATCCTGTCGGCTGGTTACTGCCTTAGGGGACTCACCGACTGTTGCTGCCCCTACCAGAGCAAGGAAGCTCGGAGAAACACGTCTGCCCACTCCTTTCCCCCGAGACAGAGAGGGGGAAGCCTTCCCACCACAATTTGAAGTGGGGATTTCAAGAATTTGAAACAGAAAGGAACGTTCTCTGCATCTTGACTTAATCTGGCCCATGGAACTCTAAAAAAAGAGAGAGAAAAATATTGCTTCATTGTTTTACGTCAGTTCCTGCCTGGTTTCAATGATTTCCCGTGAACAAACAGGAAACTTAACCAATGCTCTCAAAATGGTGTTTTAGGCAAACCATGCTCTTGTATAACAATTAACCAGCTTGAAAAACCAATTGTTGGGACACTCACTGTTGGTGCATTGAGTAGATAGGCCATTTCTTTTCAGTTTGTGAAGCTAAAACTCCCACTCTTTCTACAATTGCAGCAGGTTGCTGGGTAAGCCATCACACTGTCTGTCACCTAGGTGTCACTATGGCTAATTAGTAAAATGAATCCAAGTACACCCTATTTACTGTCCCTATGACACCTTGATTTTTCTAAAGCACAAAGTAGCCCTTTATAAGATACATGATTTCTGCAAGGAAGTTCAGAAGCTGTGAGAACTCTTGTTCCCTCTTCATGGCTATTGCTGATGGAGATAACCCACTGTCTTCGGTCTAAAGTGGCCTTCATCTGAGCTTCCCTGCAGTAGCTGAGTGGAAGCGCCAGGCCTGGCCTAGAGAAGGGCCACAGCCCTCTGCACATTGCAAGAGTCTCTACCCAAGTCTTCCATAGCTTCCTTGAAGCCCCGCAGCTCCTCGTGGTCCACTAGCTTTGATGAAGGATGTGGAACTAAGCTTCGGGATAACATCTATACCCATGCCGCTCAAAACGTGCTCTTCAGACCAGGGCGGTCTGCAACCTACTGCCGGTGAATGACAAAGTCAACACGGAAATGGAGAGTCTGCATTAAAAAACTTTTACAGTCAGCTGGCACTGCTGCGCACAGTCACGTCCAAGCATATAGTCTGCAAACTCATTTCATTAAACAGGGAATACCTAGTTTTGGTGTTATCACACCCACATCATGAGTTACATGTGAGGTAAGCTGCGAACTGGTCATGCACAGTAAGACGTGGTCTGCAAGAGATCAGAAGGGCAAACACTATGCTTTCAAGCTGATTCTTCCTGATGAACAGTTTAAAAAGCTTTGGTGTTAGGATATTAAGAGTAGACTGAGAGGTGGGGAAAATTGAATGAATTCAAATGAGAAAAAACTCGGGGATCTCTATAGGATGGTCCCCATTTCTATGCAGTCTCAGAGTTCATTTTCAGCTTTGCCATGACCTACTTGAAACCAGTGTACGGGGGCCAAGGTGTGTCAGGTTGCAGCTTGGATGACATTCCATTGTCAGCTTCAGAGACTGCGGAGAACTTTCCTCTATCCAGCAGAGCAGAAATAACTTAATGTGTGTACAGCACTGATGACCAAAAGAAAAGCCACACAGGGACATCTAGTGGCAATGGGAAATCACCAAACCACTCAAAGAAGTCCGACAATTTCCAGACCACGAGCTGCTTGGGCATTAGATCCACTTATTGAACTTTATCTCACACCGTTGCAAATTAGTCACTGCGTATGAAGGCAAGCAGAGGTCCAGAGTGATTTGCAGCACCTGAAATGGAGCTGGACAGCCTGGCCACTTATTAGGCCACACCTAATAAGTCACTGTAAAGCCACATGAAGCAAAGAGTGAAGGCAAGAGATAAATTCTCTAGGACAGTGTCCTGAGGACCCAACAGAGATAGGAGACCCTCATTCTATGGGCAATTACTTCAACACTCCCTTTCTAGCAGGCTGTAAAACGGACCTGACCCTGGAGAGGTACAAAAGCTGCAAACCTCTGAAATAAACTAAATGCATTAAAAACAGTCCTCCAAATTTGCTGATGTAAAAATTAGCATCAGCAGAACTCTTAACGAGGGTTGCTGGTGAGCCTCCCAGCAAGATGACAAAGCCAAATCAAAGCTAGCCACCCAGACTGATGTAACAAAGTCCTCAGAAGAGGCAAGCTCCTCCTTGCCTTTGATGGCCAGACTGAAGCTAAAATAGATATGGTTGGATCAGATTTTCACTGTCAAAAGCTAACTCACACAGTCAGAGAGATGTGCAAATAAATTAAATTAGGTCTAAATCAGCTGGTAAGACTCATAGTGGATTTTATTATGAGAAAAATATTGAAAGTCTATTACCACTGATTTTTGCCTCTTCCACATTTAGCAAGGTCAAATGTTACATACTACAATTCATGTACTCTAATGTAGCTTTTAAAAAATTATCGAGTTGATACAATCTGAAAGTCCTCCCTTTAACCCACCTATCTCCACCCATCTAATGACAAAAAAGCTCTTAAACCTGTCCATTCACACTCCCTTCACTTGACTTCTTCTTGATTACAATTGCCCATTGCAGTTGAACTCCTGTTGCAGTTCAAATTATTTATTTCAACAATTTTTCTCTTCAAGTTTCCCCTCCTTTCCCAAATGAAATATGGACACAGAAGAGGATTATACTGGGAGGTGGTCTGTAGACACTGTGCTGCGTTTCTCTCCCGGTGTCTGCCTCCCAGAGCTCCAGCTGGTTTCTGCTGCTCTCTGACCTCCGATTGTCCACTCCAGTAAATCCATGGCCTGTTTTCTCAGCACACTGAACGTCTAATATCACCTCCCCCTTCCCACCCGACCCCTGTCCCTTCTTACATCTCTATCCCTACTATCCACCTCCACCCGCAGTCTCTATTGCAGGTCTCACTAGAGTCATCCTCACTAGGGGTCTCTGTGACCGGCCCACCAGTTCTTAGCTCTCCCCCAGGGCAATTGTCAGAATTCCAGAAAGCATCCATGAGTGGGCCAGGAGAGGCTTAGGGGTCTTATTTCTAGACCTCTCCTTTCCCAACCACATGGCACTGAGAGTACTCTTTGGCCACCTCGTCATCCTGGGGTACCCTGTGAGATTCGTTCCCCCCAGAGTTCACTATGAAAAGTGGGGAGTATTAGTTGCCTGGTGTTGCCATATCAAATTGTCACACACTTAGTGGCTTAATACAACAGAAGTGAATCCCCTCCCACTTTGGAGGACCAGAAGAGTCCGCTTGCATTGCCAGCAGCATGAGCTCTCTCTGGAGGCTCTGAGAGGGGTTCAGTGCCAAGGCTTTCTGAGGCATTCTTCCGTTCAGGCTGCCTGACTCCAATCTCCGCCTCCATCTCCCCATGGACTCCGTCTCTCCTTATCTCTGTGTCTATGACCCCTTCCCTTCTCTTATAAAGATTTGCCATTGGTTTTAGGGCCCATTTTAATTCAGAATAATCTCATCTCAAGATCTTTAATTACATCTGCAAAGACCCTTTTCCCACATCAGGTTACAGTGATAGGGTGTAACGCATCTTTTTTGAGGGGTGAGGCACTACTAAATGAACTACATGGGGCACAGCCCTCATGGAGGCCTCTATTTCTATAAAGGCCAGTGGTATAGCCTGCAGCGGACCCCAGTAGCATCCCAACACTGTGTTCATTCTCTCTGAAATCCCTCCTTTTTGCACCAAAAGTGTTTCTGCTTTCTGTCTCCACTCATATCTGCACTCTTTTCTACTTCTTAACTTTTTGGTTGTACAAGGTTGCAATTTGCTTTGCCCTGGAGGTGATAAAGTCTTACGGCAAACATCAATGACAAAAAAGCAGTGTGATTTAAGAGATTCTATTATTTGTCATAATATTTCAAAAATATCATCTTCATTAAAAATGTACAAACACACAGAGTCAGTTATATTAGAATATTGGTCCCACATGGTAATATTTTAATAAGCATTGACCAATACACTCCAGTTTATATGTAATCTTCTCCTATTGAGTAAAAAATACTAAAAGTATAACTCAACAGACAGTGAAGTGGTTTTGATAAGTGATAGAGAGCTTTAGGTCTGAGAAGAATTTGCTCAGTTCCACCCTCTATGTTGTAACATTTCATTTTAGAACATTTCACACATAAATAACAGTAAGGAGAGCAGTATGATAATTCTTCACGTACCTATGACCAAGCTTCAATAGCTCACACTCACAACCAACCTTGCTTCCATTGTCCTGACACCTTCTTGTCCTCTCTATCCTGTCTCGGAATTATGCAGCTAGCTCAGATATCATATCATCAGTGAGCATTTCAGAGATGTGTCTAAAAGATAGCCTTTTTGCATGTTCAATAACATTTTTACACCTGGAAATGTTAAGAACGATTGTTTAATATCAAACATTCCATTGTGTTCATATTTCCCCGATTGCTTACCATTTTTCACTTTGTTTTTACTTTGTTTTTTGGACTAGGATCCAAATGACAGCCATATACTCGAAGATAATAAATCTCTCAAATTTCTTTCCGTCTCTCTCTGTTTATGTCTGTCTCTCTCTTTTTTTCTTTTACTGTCTTTCACTTTGAGTTTTTGTTGAAGAATTGGGCTTGTCCTATAACATTTTCCTCAGTCTGAATTTTCCTGACTTTATCTTCATAGTGACTTTTGTCTTTTGGGTTTCCTATAAATCTGTAGTCAGAATTAGAGATGTGTGGAGATTCACGCTGGCTTCTCTGTCTAGACAACTCAGGGCGGTGTTCCAGGTGACCGTCCAGAATAAACAACCCTCTTCATCTTCTCGGGCACCTGCCCTAGATCTGAAATCAACCAGCGGCCCTTCAGTTCACAGGCCGGCGCTCAATCCACTGAGCCACACCAGCCAGGGCATAATATAGAGATTTTTTAAAATTCTTTTGTGCAGCTACATAATAATCCATCGCATCAACGCATTGTAATTTAGTCACCCATTCCTTAAAAATTGCTGAATATTTACATTGTTGGCAGGACTTTGCCATTATGAATGGCACTTCTATAAATAGCTTTGTTCACGAGCACTTTTCCATTTTTGACAGTTGTAATTTTGGTATAAATTCCTAAAAGTGGGAACATGTGTGAATCTTCAAGTTCATATTTTGAAATATAGGTTAAAACTCAAGCTCAGAATTCAAAGCAAAATTGTTATTGTTTTCTTTTTAAGAAAGCTTTGGGGGTAATTTTGAATTGGTAGATTTAAAATTTGTTTGTGGGGCAGAGCAATGAGAAGCCATGATTTTCCTAGTGGAACAATACACTATTTCTCAATAAAATAGTAATAAATTTAAATCCATTAAAGAAACTAGGAGCCATTTTAAAGGCAATAACCATGACAATATTATGTGCATGCAATATAAAATCACCACCATGAGCATAAAAGTCCCAGTTTTTTTTTTTTAATGTTAAATTAGACCTCATTGGCTGTTTCTGTTTTTCGTTCAGTTTCATTTGGCCAGAGTTTGTTCTGTTTTCTGTTACAGTACACTATTTGGCTTTGGATATAATGTGATTAAACATTAATGGTTTTAACTACCATTTCTGAGAAATGAGTGACTTCATAGTGTTTCACTGAAAGTGTCATGCTTTCTATAAATTGACTCTAAGCAAAAAGACACTTTTCCAGCAAAAGAGGCTTTAAAACTTCAACATCCATCATTGTAATACCAAGAGTACTGATCTCAGGGAGCAAATACACACAGACCAGAGTACACGAGTAAGAACCTATGTTTTCACAGAAGTCAATTAACAATATTGCAATCCTATAACAATTGAGCAAATACTTATTAGATTACCAAATATGTTCTATCATTTGGGACATAATACTTTGAAGCAGAAATAGATAATTTAGGTGAAATACAAGAGGATCAATACTGAAATAAAGTTGTCTTCTTGGTCACTAAAATTCCAGTAATAGTTATTTAGTAAAAAAGAACTAGAGAAATTTCTGTATTTATTTATGCCATATTTTACTCTATTGTATAGCTCAAGAGTTGACAAACTTTTTGTAAGAGTTCATATATTTTCGACTTTGTAAGCAAAGAAGCAAAATCAAGTATGTTAGGGTAAGGCACTTCTATAATGAGAGAAAAAGCAAATTTCCACATTTTTGTTGATGTGCTCTATAATAATAATAGAGCACAATTTGGCTTCTGTAATTCAGATCTCCTAGTGAGGAGAATGGAATTGAATTCAAAGGATAACATTTTGTTTAATTAGGCTTCAAGGTTAGTGTTCCCAATCACCAAACTTGCTGCAAATGTTCATTAGTAAAAACTGTTTTTAGCCTGTGGGCCACACGAAAGTAGGTAGCCGGCCAGCTTTGGCCCACAGGTCATAGTGGACCAACCCCTGGCATAGATAATTTCTCTTACAGAACAGGTTCCATCAGTTCAGTGATCCTTCTGCTATCTTTGCAAGCCCAAAATTAGAGAATCCCCACTAGAAGGCACACTCTACAAGGGAGGAGTTCATTTGTGTGTTCATTGATGTATTCCAAGTGCTTGGCACATAGGGGCCTTCCATAAATATTTCTTTTATGAAGCAATGAATAAAGTATTTTCTGTTATTTTATGTATAAACCTTTGGGCTAGGTGAAACCTAACTCTTAAAATCAAGACTCTGGAAGCCGAGGAAAAGGACCAAAGAATCCTATCATACTTATTCCTGGGCATTCTAGTGCTTTGGTGATGCGGACAGCAGCCCACAGTGTCCACGTCATTACGGATGAAATGAGACATTCACATGGACTACGGAGTCCGGAGGAGGAAAAGGGCGAGTACGTCTTTTCTCTCAAGGGGAGCAAAAGCCACGACCCTGTGACCGCCCTTTATTGGGTTTCTGGGCACATTACATGATGGTCCTCATTTACTATGCACAGGTTGCTTTAAGTGGTTACCTTTCACAGAAAACAAAGGAGCCAATGCCACTAATCACATCACAGAAGAGGGATATTTGCAAATGAAAAGGGCAAAAGTGCTTGAACTTGCTTACACTCATCCTTGGAAGGTGTAGCAGGGATTTCAGGAAGTTACTTTGCAGTAACCGTTTGCCACAAATTCGGGTAAGGGCGTTTTTAACAAAAAGCAGACTCATAGCAGTCTAGGCACATTGCAGGCCTGATTCCCCACGGGAGAACCTACCCGTGGGCATGGGTCCTGTGCATCTCCAAGTGGGAGCTGTGCTCACACCACGCAGCACAGTCTCCCACACTTTGGTCCACAAACCATGACTACTAGTGACTGGTCTACTCACATGAGAGTATGTTCAATGCCTGAAGAAAATTTAATAGAAGGACATCTTAAAATGGGGGTAACTCAATGCATTTATTTTTTTCTGACAGTTAACAAATGATAATCTGGTTTTGGTGATATCACATTGATGATTCAGAAAAAATTAATTTAAAAATTACTATTCTGCCTTGGCTGGTGTAGCTCAGTGGATTGTGTGCCAACCTGTGAACCAGAGTCACCAGCTCAATTCCCAGTCAGGGCACATGCCTAGGTTGCAGGCCAGGCCCCCAGTGGAGGCATGCATCAGAGAAAACCACTCATCGATGTTTCTCTCCCTCTCTTTCTCCATCCTTTCTCCTCTCTCTAAAAAATAAATAAATAAAACCTTTTAAAAAATAATAAAGACTATTATTTTAAGACATAAGACATGAAGTGTTTCAACCTCACAAATTTAGCTTTGACCTCGTTCATAGCCACAAGATTTCTATTGTAATTATTCCCACATCTTGTTACTCGTATTTTATCACCAGAAAAGAGGAGACTTACACCTACCTCCGGACAAACAGGATTTTTAGAGTTACGGGATATTTCAAATATTTTTCTAATTCAATCCACTTTCGTGTAAGGGCATGGAGAGAGCAAAAGTAAGCGGTTTGCCTGTGTGTCTCACGTCAGCGGGTGACAGAGCTATCGTAGAACCATTCTCGGTTCCCAACCCCACCATACTGCCATGGAAGGTGAGTTATAAGGAAACAGGAAATTACATTCTATTAGTTATCAAGTTTACATACTTAGAAGCTCAGACAAGGATTAGTAAAGCCCTTATTTTCATGATTAATTCAACCCATAGAAGGATAATATACAATTATTTCAGCAAATACTAAGAAAAAAATTTACATTTGGTCCAGTAATAATACTGTATGTCTTACATTTAATACAACAGTAGTGAGAAATTGACTAATTTTTATGGAACACATGATTGGGAGTAGGGTGTAGATAACAATCTCAAAAGAACAGCCAGGACACAGTTTGGGAACCAACTTGATTACAGAGGCAATAAAGCTCTCCAAGTATTTCTTCCTCATTCCATCTGTCTCCCTGAGGCAGCACAATGCAAACGAGAGGGAGAAGACCAAGTTCACATATCCAGGGTCACATTTTTTATTTAGTTGTAACTATTGCTGTCATACTGAGGGTGTACTAACACTAATCTGATAAAATTATGACACATTAGAATGAATGCTGTTTTAACCGCACAATGTTGTAGAGATTATAAGATGTTTTATATGTACCTGTATTAAACCTCATAACAACTACGTGAAGTGGGCAGGACCGTACGTAGGTTATTACGTGAACAGCTGAAATTCTTCATCTCTCCATGCGTACATGCCCCTGTGCATTGTGACCACACAGGTTTTCTCACTAACGAGGTTGAGTCTATCCCGGAGCACTTTATTTTTTTATTTTATTTTTTAAAATATTTTTATTTTGTTTTATTTTATTTTTGTTTTGTTTGTTTTGTTTTTCATTTTCTTTTTTATTTAATTATTTTTCAAGTATAGTTTTCTGTCTATTACTCCCATCCCATTCCACCCCCCGTGCTCCCCCCTCCCTCCCATTTCCACCCTTCTCAGTTGTTGACCATGTATCCTTTATATATGTTCCTCTAAATCCCTCCCCTATTTCCCCTAAAATTCCCTCCCCTCTTCCCTCTGGTCACTGTCAGCCTGTTCTCTATTTCAGTGTCTTTGGTTATATTTTGCTTGCTTGTTTGTTTTGTTGTTTAGCTTCCTGTTAAAGGTCAGATCATATGGTATTTGACCTTCAACACCTGGCTAATTTCACTCAGCATAATGCTTTCCAGTCCCATCCATACCGTTGCAAAAGGTAGGAGCTCCTTCTTTCTTTCTGCGGCGTAGAATTCCATTGTGTATATGTACCATAGTTTTTTGATCCATTCATTTACTGATGGGCACCTAGGTTGCTTCCAAATTTTGGCTATTGTAAATTGTGCTGCTATGAACATTGGGGTGCATATGTTCTCNGATGCTAAAATCCTCAACAAAATATTGGCAAATTGCATCCAACAATACATGAAAAAGATCATACACCATGACCAAGTGGGATTCATCCCAGGGATGCAAGGATGGTTCAATATCTGCAAATCAATAAATGTAATACACCACATAAACAAAAGCAAAGACAAAAACCACATGGTCATATCAATAGATGCGGAAAAAACTTTTGATAAGGTACAACATCCATTTATGATAAAGGTACTCAGCAAAGTGGGAATAGAGGGAGCATTCCTCAATATAATAAAGGCCATATATGAAAGACCTACAGCCAGCATCATACTCAATGGGCAAAAACTAAAATCGTTTCCACTAACATCAGGAAAAGGCAAGGTTGTCCACTTTCACCACTTCTATCTAATATAGTATGGGAAGTTTTAGCCTCAGCGATCAGACAAGAAAAGGAAATAAAAGGCATTCAAATTGGAAAGGAGGAAACAAAACTGTCATTGTTTACAGATGACATGTTAGTGTACATGGAAAATCCTATAGACTCTACCAAAAAACTGCCCAAACTAATAAATGAATTTGGCATAACAGCGGGTTACAAAGTCAATATCCAGAAATCAAAGGCATTTTTGTATACTAACAATGAATCAGCAGAAGCAGAAATCAAGAAAAAAACTCTCATTCAATATAGCAAAAACAAAAATAAAATACCTAGGAATAAACCTAACCAAGGAGGTAAAAGACCTGTATGCAGAAAACTACACAACACTGAAGAAAGAAATCAAGGAAGACACAAACAAATGGAAGCATATACCGTGTTCATGGATTGGAAGAATTAACATCATCAAAATGTCCATACTGCCCAAAGCAATTTACAGATTCAATGCAATACCTATTCAAGTACCAATGGCATATTTCACAGACACAGAACAAACACTTCAAAAATTTATATGGAACCATAAACGACCCCGAATAGCAGCTGCAATGTTGAGAAAGAAGAACAAAGTAGGAGGGATCACAATACCTGATACCAAACTGTATTACAAGGCCACTGTAATCAAAACAGCCTGGTACTGGCATAAAAACAGGCACATAGACCAAGGGAACAGAACAGAGAACCCAGAAATAAACCCAACTCTCTACAGTCAATTAATATTCGACAAAGGGGGCAGTAACATAAAATGGGGTAAAGATAGCCTCTTATCCTAGAGCACTTTAATCCTACAGTCACAGATACAACTTCCTTTGGCAATAACATCTTAATATATGTGACAAATGCAGAATCTTCAGAAGGTGCTTACACATTTCCACTTTCTGTCTTACTCACTCATGACCCTCACACATGGAAGCTAGACGACTGGAACCAGAGTCAGCAAACTTTTTCTGTGAAAGACCAAATAGCACATCTTTTTGGTTTTGTGGGCCATGTGGTCCCTACTGCAACTATTCAACTACTCAACTCTGCCATGGTGACACAAAAGTAACCCTGTAAGATACGAAAATGAATAGTCACAACTGAATTTTAGTAAAATGTTATTTATAACAGCCCATGGGCTGCATTTGGTTGATGAGCCACAGTTTCCTGAGCCATGGACTAAGACTGAGACACATAAAGTTGAGTTGCTTCAGTAATACTAAGTGAGGTCATTTAGCATCAGCCAAGCTCCAGCCAGTCCCCAGTGGTGTGAGACAGCTGGGCACGACCAGCGGCACTGCCTGGCCAACCTGCAGCTTTCAGCAGACACAGGCACAAACCCAGCCAACATCAGCTCGACCTTGGAGAATCACCTGCAAAGCCACTGAGTTGCAGATGATTGCTACACGGAATTGTTGTGGCCAAAGATTGTTAATACTGTAGGTAAACTATTAATTTTCCCATTTTAGAATAAAGGATGGGGCTTAAGGAGGTTAAATACCTTGGTCATTCTCTCTCAGTCAGCCAGAAATTGTCAGTCAAAACTCCAAAGTCCAGGATTCTCCTATAACAAAACTATTTCAGTCCTTTATTTTTCTCTTCATTTTAGGTGCATTTGTTTATATAGAGATGTAAGTAGAGATAATTTAGTAGATGAAGAATTTAGGACAAGTACATCTAACTTTGCACTGATTGTCCTCCTAGCTTTTAGTTTTAAAAAAATCATGTCACCCTGGCTTAAAGTTTGGATTATTTTCTTTGAATTGCTGACACAGATCTCCTTGTGCTGTATCATAGTCTATACTACCCTGGTTCATATTTTCCAAAACTCTGGTAAAAGGAAATAACTTAAATGGCCCATTCTTGCACACAGCTCCTCTCTCCACATTTTACTGCTCCCATTTCATGCAAGGCTGTCAGGGTTTTCTGAATTAAATGTGACTTAGGGTCTGCGCTCACTGACTGAGGAGGCTCACAGGTCCTGTAGCTCATCCGCAATCTTGTACTTGAGCTGCCAAGTGTGAGAGATTGGTGCCAAATTCAACCCAACGCAGCCCCTTCCCAGCAGTCTGCCTTCAACAACTCGTCCTTGTCAGATCCAACAGTTTACATAGGATATATAGTGAAGAGAGTACTCTGAAAGGTACGAGTATAGAGGTGCTTCTTCTGCTGATAGGGACACCGATCAGCTTCCCACAGGGCTGACATTTCAGGCTGGCATGAGAGAGACGATCACAGGATTTTTGTACTGCTGTTTCGAAACGATCGGAGAGACTCCCAAGGCAAATTGCCTCACTGTTCACCGTCTGCCTCCAAGGAGACTCAGTGTGATGGAACCGTGCAACTCGAAAAACTTTTTTGGGGGGTATTTATAAAGAAGAATCCTCAGGTGGTTTGTAGAATCCATGCAGGATTCCCTAGGCTTAGGTCTGTCTCTGCCTTAAAGTTCCATGTTCAGGGCACTAGAAACTCCACGCCTTTCTCACTGCCTGGAGAAATATCTGGCTTTAGAACCACCGACTGTTAGAATGGGAAGGCAGCTGTTAGTAGTGCTTAGGTGTTTCCTGAGGCTCCCCTAATGAGGAGGAGCCAGAGGTTGTGCAATGATTTTTTGATGGTCAACCTCAGCTGAGCACATCATAGATACGTCACGTTACTAGCAGCCAAGTTAATAAGACTTGGGAGTAGACTCTTGGTGTCTTAACATGGTGAAAGGAAGAATGTTTCGATCAGAAGAGAGATTATATAAAGAGGGAACAGAGAAAAAGAATATAGAGTTAAGTACTGACTGTGTCTATCTAAAGCGTGCACCATGGCGAGGGGGTTGTGTCATCGTGGTCCTGCCAGTCCCCTTTGCCAGGCCCTTCCAAGTGTGGAGATGAACACAATGGACGATGAGTATTTTAGTCCCATTCATGAGGTCACCTCTACCTTGAAATGGATGTGTCAGATTATTGGAGTCTTGTGCCGTTTAACATTTGACTCATTCAGTTCTCTGTGCTACAAACCCATACTTGCCAAGCACATTTTTGTTTTGTTTTTTTGCCATGCAAGCCTGCCTACATGCGCAAAGCACTGAGTCACCTGGTAACTTTGGTTCCTTTGGCAGGGTTCCCTCAGGGAAAAGCAACACAGCCCTGCTGGTCACAATTCAGCTTCCAAGACCACTTGACCACAGGGACAGAATGGACTCATCCTGGGATGTAGACCACCTGACTGTGGAAGTTACAAGACTGAGTTTCAGTGAATTCCTCACCATCCTTGTTTATATTCCAGTCTCATTTATATTTTGGTTCTTATGAGTCTACCCCTCAGGGCCTAGTTATACCTGTACCCCAAAAGAGCAAGTCTTTGAGTCTTCAACACAGAAGGACTCATCCCATTGTCATTGATTAGATAACATTTTTTAAACTATGGAGCCTCTTGATATACATGAAATATGTTCCTGTCCCACCAATGTTCTTCAACGTGCCCAAGCCAAATCAGTATATCTTAAAGACAGATGTCCTCACCTGCTAAGAAGATTTTACTTTATTTAATATGAAAAATAATATACCTATATCCTAAATAATACAGGTTATATAAATTTGCAAATTTATTGACTCACATATGATTACCCAGATAAAAAGATACCTTTCTAATGGATAAATCTGGTTGATAATATCTTACTAAATTGATCAAATATAATATCACCAATAATGGAACAAACTGACATCATGTGCCTATTGATGAGCTATAATGTGAAAGACACATCACCAAAAATGTTTGAACTGAATCTAAAACTGAGAAAATAACATCACAACAAAGCCAAATGAAGGGTCATTCCGTCAAACGACCAGCCTGTACTCCTCAAAAAAATGGGAAGGTTATAAAAAGCAAAGAAGAAAAAAAGTTCAAGAACTGTTTTATTTTATGGAAAACTGAATAGAGATGATAACAAAATGCTTGGGTGGTTCTTATATGATTCCCGGGTCAAACACAGTTCCAGGATAAGGGACATTTTTAAGAAAATTGGGGAAATTTACATATAAATTATATATTTATGGATACTATTATATTAATATTAAATTTCTTGGGTATGATAGTGGTACTGTGGTTTAGAGATTGTCTTGCCCGTAGGAAGCCTATGGTGAATTATTCCACGTGAAGCATATTGATATCTGCAACTTACCTTCAGATTGTTCAGAAAAAACACGAGTGATCCAGCTCCAACAAATATGGCAAAATGTTAAAAATCAGTAAATCTAGGTGGAAGACCCATAAAGGTTCATTGTAGTACTTTTCTACTTTTTCATATGTTTGACACTTTTGAAAATACAACTTGAGAAAACTAAAATCAGATACAAATTTTCTTTAAATTCTTTATTTCATATGCCTGTTTCAGCAGTATGGAAATCATGGTTTCTCATATATGCACTCACCTTTTTATAGATTTAAAATGTGAAACGGTGAATGAATATTACACAGTACAATCAAAATTTACAACAAGCTACTTTAAGAATAAGACAAAGGACGTAAGTATTACATTAAATTTCTAGCTCAAATCTAACACACGATTAAAGGATACTGGTGATGTTAATAATCAGACTATGCTTTCCCACCTTAATTTCCCTGTTCCCTCCCACTTAAAATCTTAAAAAGTATTCATTGTAAATTGGAAGTACAGAATTCTTAGAAAATAATTGGATGGTGAGTTGCATCATTCTCCTCATAGGTACAATCTACTCGTCAGCAACCTGTAAGCCATTGACACAGTAACTCCATATCCCAACAAAAAAGCCAGAGCACGATTCGGCTGGGGAAGGGGTAACAGATACGCAATTGTGTGGTAGATCCGTGCTCCCACAAAGAGTCTGAAGTGCAGGATGGCTGTTGAGAGGTCTGGACCGCTTAAGGAATACAGAAGGCCAATGCCAAGAAATGGCACGATATTCTCAAGGTCATTCAGATGGGCCCTGTGGAAAAAGATGAGCAGTAAAATACTAATTTTAAAATCAGCAGAAATACATTCACTTTTCTCTTTCTTCTACAAATAAATATAAGTATTCACGGATCTTAAAAACTCAGATTCATTTAATTTCTCTCATATTACTTTGCTTCCTTACCTAGCCAGTTTTTATTTAGAATGTCTCATTATTTTGTGTTTATTTTTATTTTTAGTGTATCTCAACATATAACAGAGAGGGCATTTGGCACCTTCAAGAATATTAAATCTGTATTTATATGGCAAAACTCACTTCATTTTTGTAGACAGGAAATACTTTTTCTTCCAGAGTTTGGACAATAGCAATTTAAGATTCTTCTTATAAAAAGTCTTCCTGGACTTCCGCCAAGATGGAGGCATAGGTGGAAGCACTGTGCCTTCTCCCACAACCAAGTTTGAACACAACAAAGGTTTGGAGAACTAGGACACACCCAAAGACCAGAAAATGGAATTATACGGAAGTCCGACAACTACGAACTGTTCAACGGGGATGGTAAGAGAGGCAAAGACAGCAGCGGAGCTGGGTCGGGCAGGACAGATCCCCCAACCTGGGCGCGCAGGCAGCCCAGAACCAGTCAGGGTGTGGGGCAGACTGACCGTGGTCGCACATTCACGCACAGTGAGACGGACCACGCAGGCCCCAGGGGGCGAACCCAGTGGTGGAGGGCTGAAGGCAGTGGCACACTCGCATGCAGTGGAATGAAACGCGTGGGCCTGGTGACGGTGGCGGCTGCGGCACCAGTGGGGGCCACGGCAGCAGGCAGCAGGCGGCAGGTGGCAGGCCACAGGCGGGAAACCATTGTCCCTCTTTGACCCTGCCTCCACATCCAACATTACAACCCAGGGACTTAGTTGCCCTGCTCTAGTGAACACTTTAGGGCTCTGATCCTGCTACAGAACAGGCACGAACAACCTGAAAGATGGCGCAAGAAGAACTCAAAGTCCCAGAGCCAATAACTCTAAGTGACCGAGAAATTGCCAGCCTCTCAGAAGCACAATTCAAGACACTATTTATCGGGATGCTCACAGAACTGGTTGATTTTAGTCACAAATTAGAGGAACATATGAAGGCTAAACTAATTGAAATGAAGGGAGATGCACAGGAAACCAATAGTGATGGAAAGGAAACTGGGACTCAAATCAATGGAATGGACCAGAAGGAAGAACAAAACATCCCACCAGAAAGAAATGAAGAAATGAGAATTCAAAACAATGAGGAGAGGCTTAGGAACCTCCAGGACATCTTTAAACGTTCCAACATCCGGATTATAGGGGTACCAGAAGGGGGAAAGAAACAGCCACGAGTGGAAAACTTATTTGAACAAATAATAAAGGAGAACTTCCCCAGTCTGGCAAAGGAAATAGACTTCCAGGAAATCCAGGAAGCTCAGAGAGTGCCAAAGAAGTTGGACCCAAGAAGGAACACACCAAGGCACATCATAATTACATTAGCCAAGACTAAAATGAAGGAGAGAATCCTAGAAGCAGCAAGGGATAAGGGGACAGTCACCTACAAAGGAGTACCCATCAGACTGTCAGCGGATTTCTCAAAAGAGACCTTACAGGCAAGAAGGGGCTGGAAAGAAGTATTCCAAGTCATGAAATCCAAAGACCTACAGCCAAGATTGCTTTATCCAGCAAAACTTTCATTTAGAATGGAAGGACAGATAAAGTGCTTCTCAGATAAGGTCAAGTTCAAGGAGTTCATCATCACCAAGCCCTTATTATATGAAATGCTAAAGGGACTTATATAAGAAAAAGAAGATGAAAAATATTAACAGTGAAAGGACAGCAAACACACAGTTATTAACAACCACACCTAAAACAAAAGCAAACCAAGAGGACAGCTAGATCAGGAGTGGAACCATAGAAATGAAGAACACATGGAGGGTTAGAAACAGGGGGGTGGGAGGGGGAGAAGGGGGGAGAAGGCACAGAAAATAGCATAGATGGTAGGTAGAAAATAGATAGGGGGGAGGGCAAGAATAGTGGGGGAAATGTAGAATCTAAAGAACTTGAGACACGTGGTTATAAACTAAGGGGGGGAGAATGGTGGGGGAGGGAGTGTGCGGGTGGAGGGGAATGAAGGGGGGAATAGAACAACTGTAATGGTATAATCAATAAAACATTAAAAAAAAGTCTTCCTCCCAAAGGAAGATAATCCTTTTGATTACGATCTTTCTAAAGTGTCCTCCCTCAATTCTGTCAGTTTGTAAAACAATTACTGAGACAATCCTTGCTCATTTGCCCAAGCCATGGGTTGCCAAGAATTAATTTACCAATTTAATATCAAGAATCTCACAATCTCAACATCCAAATAACAGAATAGGTAACTAGCCTTTAAACTATGGCTAACCTTTCAGTCAAATGTACCCTCAAATTACAAAAGTAAGCCAAGTGAAGGGACTAAGTAGAAAGAATACAGAAAAACGATAGATAACACAAGGAAAAATAATCTTATGCCACAGCTAGAAGAAAGCAAAAGCATGGTTTAGCCACAAGTTTTCCTCCAATTCATAGCACGCCGGGTTTCTCTGGCTGGGAGTGTGAATGAATATCAGGCACATCTGTTATTGACTTGATATTTTTTAATTGATGTGAGAGAGGGAGAGGGCGGGAGGGGAAGAGAGAGACAGAGAGAGAGGCAGGGAGAGAGAGAGAGAGATTTGTTTGTTCCACTTATTTATGCATTCATTGGTTGATTGAACCAGAATCGAACCGGCAACTTCGGCATATCAGGAGCTACCTGGAACATTCTGCACAACTGAGTTACCTGGCCAGGGCTTGATATATTTTATAAGTACTTATTTTTTTAAATCTGATGCTCCTGTTTTTATCTCCAGCCTTGAAAATTGCTTTATAAGTTATAGTAAAAATTAATATTCTCTTGAATTTACCAGCTATTGATACATATTTCAAGATGAAAAATATTTCTGTTTTATGTTACTCTCTTTTCTTTCAGCAAACAAATAGAACAGTGACACACTGTGTACTCAGTGATGACCACTATCTCCCCTCCTTTCCTCTCCCCCGTTTTCCGTAGATTATTTCTAAGTCTGCCTAATGGAGATGTTGACAACTTAAAGGTATGAAGAAGATGACGGTAATCAAAATAAATAACAGTTTTGCAAGATTTAAATAAAGAACTACCTGTTCCTGAGTAAAAGCAAAGATAGAAAGGTATGAGTGTTCCTGCCCTCTATTTGATGGAACAACCCAAGGACTCCTGAGAATAAAATGGGACAGAAAGGACGAAAACACTATTTTCTATTAAAGAAAGCCCTTCTTTTTCAGTTTCTCTTGGTCTCCTGAATTCTGCTGGTCACAGATAAGTCTTCACCTCCAGTCACGGGCATGCTCGTTTTCTCCTTTGCCACATTCTAAAAGGACAGATATTTCAAATTTGGGGGGAAATCTTTAAAAGGAAGACTCTGTGGAAATCAGTTCACTTCTAAGCCTGTATTAAGTGATTGGAAAATAGAATTCAGTGTTAAAACAGGTAGAAAGTCAAGGACAATAAGGGGTAATAAGCTTCAGTGGGAGAAGAGAGAAGGAAGGTCAGAGGCCTTTGACCTTAACGGCCTCTTCATTTTTTCCTGACCTCCTTTCTCTCTTAATCTCATTTCTCTTCTTCAATTTTCTTTCCCTTTCCTCAGCTCTCCAAGTATTGTCACAGATAATATTCCATATTATCTAGGAAAGACCTGTTTTCACCAGACCCTTGTACTCGTTGCTAATATATGCCCTTTTATACTCTGTTGTTTTTAGACCCCGCCCCAAGCATACACCTACCCAGCACTCCCAGGGAGCAACTGCCACAGTCAGCTCACCCTTGCCCTGTAACCCTTTCTCTGCTCGAAGATGGAGCTCATCTGAGAGCACCAGCTTCCTTCGATTTCATGTCATTTCTAGATAGCTACTCAATTTATTACAGGTGGACATCAGTCTTTCTAGCTGGGTCTCTTCGCCCACCCCATGATTGATGTTCCCACTGGACAGGTGTCCCTTGGTGTCTGTAGCTGACCATCCCATCAGCCCTGCTCTAATGCTCGTGATGCTCCACTCATACTTCCCCATCACAGATCAGAACCACTTGGACCTCAGCATCAGCATGTCCTGTACCAGAGTTCCATGCGTCTTTGAGAACTGCCAGGGTGTGGCCAACCACAAAAGAAGTTTCACACCAGACTCTTCCTGACTCCCTCATCTCACCCAAAGCCCTTCCCACACAGCGTACAGCAGTGTGTCCGAATTCCCATGGAGATATTTTCCCCAACTGACATGATCTCTTCTCTCCTCTTCCCTTTTCTAAATCTTAGTATCCTACAAAATGAACTATTCCTAAATACCCTAGGAACTTATACCTCATACCCCACAACTTAGCATCTAATGGCAGACTGTTTTATATTGTTCTTTAATTATTATTTGCATGTTGGTCTTATTTTCGGGGGGAAAGTTTTAAAGTTTTCCAGGGCAGGAACTCAGTCTTAAAGCTCTTTTATATCATCTCAGTAGAAGAAGTGACAGACAGAGACAGACACACAATAATCTCTGAATAAACACTCCGCTCAGGCATCTCGTTTGGCCCCTCGCCCAGCGTCTTTAGGCCCTCAGGGTCACCTGGCCTCCACCGCACACTGCGGCTGCTCTTTACCTCTAGAGACAGTATAACCTAAACACCTCTCCTCTCTCTTAATAGGAAATTCAAGCCTTTTTAAAATTGATTCCCTTTATTTTTCCGGCTTCCCTGATTACCTTACAACTTGCCTTTTATCTTGTTGTATTGAATGGATATGGTCTTGAACCCTTTCTAGAACAATTCTAGAGATAGAATTAACTAAATACATATATAAAATATGGTCCAAGCACCACTGATTTCTCTGTCCAGAATGTAACTAACACATTTTAGGCCACTTACCTCATTTCAAACACATATTACCTTATGTTTTTAATTAAGTATTCCATCTGTGTAAACATTAACGTCCTCTATATTGCACACCTGAAAGCGATCTTTTTACTTCATTTGTAGCGCCAGTAAGTCCCTGCCATTGGAATACGCTAACATAAACAGCTTTACAATTATATGTGCAAGTAGTTTCAAAAATAATTTTAAAAAAACTCTAGGGGATATACTGAAAACTCCCTGAAAATTATCTCCAAAAGTGAGCTATTATTAGGAACACTGGATAGGGCCAGTAATGTTTCGAAAAACAAAACTGCAAACTGGACACCCCGTTTTTCTTAGTCTCCTCTCTTGCCGTAATGAAGAGCTACTGTCTGACCACTAGGGGGTGCTGTGCACACAGTTGCTGCACCTGCGGAAGGACACTGTCTCATTTCACAACTACAGTCAATTATTTCACTAAAATGTATTTATTGTTCACAATCAGACTACAAGATCAGCTTAGATAATGTAATTTTTCTTTTGAAGTACAATCCCATTGGAATGGGGGGAGGGGTGATAGAACTGGGCAGGAAGGGAGAGTGGGGAAGAATTTCCAGCTGGTTCCTGAAATAGTGAAGGAAAACTCTTTTCCTTCAGTCTCCATGTCACTCTCTCTCCATACTCACCAAACTGAGGAAAAGTCCTCAAATAAACCCATGATGTTCCCTATCTTAACTCTGCTTCACAAAAACAACCGTTCATTTAAGTATGACTATTAAAACTCTTCATTGTTTCTTTAACTTTATGTAACTTCATTTATTCCTTGAAATATGCCTGGAGTTGAACCAGTTTGGATGACCATTACAAAACACTAAATGAGAAGATGGCATATAACTTTCATGTTTCACAGGTTAGAACATGGTGACTCATGAGTTGGCAATACAATCTCCATATATAAATGTTGCTGGGGAATGAACCAAGATGGCAACACGGGAGGCTTTGAACTCCCCTCTTCCCAGAGACACACCAGATGTACGGCAACACACAGAGCAACGACCTCTGAAATGAATCCAGAAACTAGCTGAGCCATTCCTCTGCACCCAATGAATGAAAAAATACTCCCATCCAAGTGGGTAGGAAAGGCTGAGGGACACTCAGACCATAAACTTCACCCCTGGCACAGTGCCATATACAGTTAGGAGGCATTTCCCAACTTCCAGCTTCTTCCTAAGCATTAAAGCATTAGGACCCCACATTTAGCACCCCAATTTTAAGACTCCCACTCTCACTTGAGGGATGGGGCCCAAACTCTTCCAGCTGGGAAAGCCAATGGGCCTTAAGTCCATGAGATCCATGAGACTACAGCAAACACAGGAGCAGTTGTCCAGGGTCACAGAAGCACTCCGCTGAGTGAGGCTATCGTCCCCAGGAATCAGTGCAGAGGGATCAGGCGAAATCGCCTATCTCCTAGGCTTTTCCTGAAAAAGGTCCACCTGCATACTTTGCAAGCTGCTACCTGATGGTCAGGTTTGTAATGTGGCACACATCTATGGGTTGGCCGTACTCCCCTCTGGAGATGGGGAAGCTGGCACACACGTCCCCGCCTTCCCCCTTGTAGCCCACTCCATCTCTTTATCCGTCTCCCTAGAAGGGGCTTGTACACACTTCCGTGCCCAGGATTTTTCACTTCCACCTGCAGGATGGATGGGTCCCCAGAGGGCCTGACTCCGAAGGCCAATACTGAGAGAAGAGGCCCATCTCCCCTGATTTCCCTGATAGGAATCCAGCTGCTTACTTTAAAAGCTGCTACCTGAGGGCCAGGCTTTCAATTTACCATACACCTAAGGGCTGGATTTGATACTTCCCAGAAACAGAACAGCCAGCGGACACCTCCCCTGCCTTTAGCCTTTTGCCTGCTCCAAGTCAGTGGCTTCTTCCTGGAGATAGTGTGTGCACACATCTGTGCCCCAGCTTGTACACCTACAGCACAAGGGACGGGTCCCTGGATCACCTGGCTCTCATAGCCAACAGGGCTTCCATTCAACAAATTTTGCTGGGGAAAAAATGAATTTTCAAAGGTAAAAGAAAGAAACTAGATCTTATTTTATACAAACGCTAACTCAAAGTTGATTTAAAAACTGTACATAAGGTCTGAAACCATAAAACTCCTAGAAGAAAGCATAGAAGGTAATCTCCTTGACATGGGTTTTGGCAATGATTTTTTTATGACAGCAAATGCAAAGGCAACACAAGCAAAACAAACCCACAAGAGGGTCCACATCAAAATTAAAAGGTTGTGATCAGCAAAGGAAACCATCAATAAAATGGAAAGGCAAACTATGCAATGGGGGAAGATATTTGCAAACCACATGATCTGATAAGGGGTTAATATCCAAAATATAAGAGGAACTCACACAACTCAATAGCAAACAAAACCAAACCAAAACCAAAAACTACCCCAAATAATCCAATTTAAAAATAGAAAAAGCACCTACATTGACAGTTTTTGTACAGCCACAAAGAAGACATATGAACGGCCAACAGACACAGGAACAGGTAGGTACTCAACATCAGTAATCATCAAGGAAATGCAAATCAAGCCTACAATGAGTTATTGCCTCACAACTGTTAGGATGGTTATTACCAAAAACATAAGAAATAACAAGCTGTAAGGATGTGGAGAAAAGGGAACCCTTATACACTTTCTTAGAGGAATGTAAAAATTAGCATAGCCACTATGGAAAACAGTAAAGAGGGTCAGCAAAAAATTAGTAACAGATCTACTGTTACCTTCAGTGTTTAGCTAGATACAGAAGGAGGAGAACAAAGGGAACGAGACACTGAGCTGAGCAAACTGGGGAACATAAACCTGCTTGCTAGCCAGGAAGCTACAGCTTCACACCCTTGAGAAATCTCCACCAAGAAGATTAGCGCTTCACCCTCCCCCCCTCCAGTACCAGACTGCCATCAGGGGAGGGGGCAAGGGAAAGCAGGCACCTGAACCATAGAAGTCAAAATGGTGCAGGGAAGGCTCTTGACCAAAGAGGCCTATCAGTGTAGCCTGGAAAAAAAGAGACTGGTTAGAAGGTGGACCCATCCAAAGCCTGCAGAAGCTTGGGAAGTTCACTGGTCATTTGGAAAAAGTACCTGGCCCATCCCCCATCCAAGCTAATATAGCCCCAGGAAACAAAGAAGCTTCTCTTGTCCAACTGGTGATGCATTCACCAGCGTATTCATGCCCTCTCTAGCTTGGGAGCGTGTGACCATGTAGGTAGCTACTGGGCCCGCAGAAGATGGCATGGGCTCCAGAAGGACTAAGCTCCCCTGCAGCCGTACAAACGTTGCCACTGGAGCAGCCTGGAACAAGCTAAGCTACCAGGATGAGGACTAAGACCACAGAACAGTCACTTGTGGGCTCAAAAGGACTACAATATAGAACAGAAACTGGACACTGGCTTTTGTCTTGGCCTTGCTTAGGACATAGTTGGACTTTTTCCATGGCAGGACAGATGTAGACAGGACATTGGAAACTCTCAAGGCAGCTTCTATCTCCCCATGAATAAACCTTGCCACACCACAATCTACCATGCATGGGTCCTTGGAATGCTTCCTTGACATCACATGGAAGAACCTAATTCCTGCTGACCACCCTATCATACGATCAACAATCCCACTCTGAGTATATATGCAAAGGAAAAGAAAGCATCATCTTGAAGAGATGTGTGCATTCCCATGTTCATTGCAGTATTATTCATAACAGTCAAGTTATGGAAAGAACCTGTATCTGGCAATGAGTGAATGGGTAAAGAAAATGCATTATATACCTCCAGTGAAATATTATTCAGCCTTAAAAAGGAAATCCTTCTGGCGAAGATGAAGGGGTAGGTAGATAATGCTTCCCTTCCTCACACAACCCAAAAAGAGGATAACAACCAATTTAAAAAGAAAACTATACTCCTGGCTGGTATGGTTCAGTGGATATAGTGCCAGCCTGTGAACTGAAGGGTCACTGGTTCAATTCCCAATCAGGGCACATGTCTGGGTTGTGGGCCAGGTTCTCCCAGTGGGGGGGAATGCAAGAGGCATCCACACACTGATGTTTCTCTCCCTCTCTTTCTTCCTCCCTTCCCGTCTCTCTAAAAGGGAATAAATAGCATCTTAAAAAATAAATAAATAAAAACAAAAACTAACCAGAACTGCCAGAAAAATCAAACTGTATAGAAATCTGACAGCCAAGAAGTTACAGAAGAAACATTCATCCAGACTGGTAGGAGAGGAGTGGAGAGGATGTCTGGCAAGGCGGCAGACTATGCAGGTGAGGTGGCAGACTCAGCAGGTGAGATAGCAGCTGGTGGACCTGGCAGTCCCACATTCCTGTGCAGATAAGTGGGAGAAGCAACTGGGGAGCAAGACAGACCACCAAACCCAGGGTTCCAGGGGTTGCAGTGGCAGGAGAAACTCTTACTCTCAGAGGACAATGTGTTGGAGGAGCCCATGGGATCCTAAAACATGCACAAGTCTACATACCCAGGAATCAGCACCAGAAAAGGAACAATCAGCTTGTGGGAAGTGAGGGAAGTTACTGAAAATGAGATGAGAGCCAAGCAAGCGGCACTGTTTCCTCTCTGACCCCTCCCCCACATACACCACCACAACAGAGAAAGTAGATTGCCCTTCCCTGGTGAATACCTAAGACTCCTTCCCTTTCAATGTAACAGGTGCACCAAGACAAAGAAATACGGCCCACGTGAAAGAACAAACCAAAACTCCAGAAAAAGAACTGAGCAACAAAGAGATAGCCAACCTATCAGATGCAGAATTCAAAACACTGGTAATCAGGATGCTCACAGAAATGATTTAGTATGGTTGCAAAATAAAGAAAGAAGTGAAGGTTATGCAATGTGGAATAAAGAAAAATATACAGGGAACCAACAGTGAAGGGAAAGAAACCAGGACTCAAACCAAAGGTTTGTAACAGAAGGAAGAAATAAACATTCAAGCAGAATAGAATGGAGAAACAAGAATCCAGAAAAAATGAGAAGTTTAGGAACCTAAATTTTAGGAATCTAATATTTAAAGAGACAACTTTAAATATTCCAACATTCGAATCCTAGGGGTGCCAGAAGGAGAAGAAGAGTAAGAAACTGAAAACTTATTTGGAAAAATCATGAAGAAAAAAATCCCCAATCTAGCAAAGGAACTAGATATGCAAGTCCAGGAAGCTCAGGGAGGCCCAAAGAAGTTGGATCCAAGGAGAAACACACATTATAATTAAATTACCCAAGATTAAACATAAGGAGAGAATCTTAAAAGCAGCAACAGAAAAGGAGACAGTTGGCCACAAAGGAGTTCTCATAACACCACCAGCTGATTTCTCAAAAGAAACCTTATAGACAAGAAGGGACTGGAAAGAAGTATTCAAACTCACGAAAAGCAAGGACTTACAACTTAGATTACTCTATCCAGCAAAGCTATCATTTAGAATGAAGGGTAGATCCAGCGCTTCCCAGATAAGGTCAAGTTAAAGGAGTTCATCATCACCAAGCCCTTATAGGAAATGTTAAAGACATCTGTCTAAGAAAAAGATCAAAACTATGAACAGTAAAATGACAACACATTTATAACTATCAACAACTGAACCTAAAAAACAAAAACAAATTAAGCAAACAACTACAACAGGAACAGATCACAGAAATGGAGATCACATGGAGGGTTAACAGTGGGGAGGCGAAGGGGGAGAATGGGAGAAAAGGTACAGGAAATAAGAAGCATAATTAGTAGGTACAAAATAGACAGGGGGAGGTTAAGAATAGCATAGGAAATGGAGAAGCCAAACAACTTATATGTACGATCCACGGGCATGTACTAAGGGGGAAGAATGCTGGAGAGCGGAGTGCAGGGTAAAGGGTAAAAGGGGAGAAAAAATGGGACAACTGTAATAGTATAATCAATAAAATATACTTAAAAATGAAATCTTTTAAAAATAATAAATTAAGCATAAATAATCTTTAAGAAAAGAAAAAAAAACTTGTCATTTGCAACAACTTGAGTAAACCTGAGGGCATTATACTAAGTAAAACAAGCAGGAGACAGAAAACCAAATGTATGGTATTACTCACATGGGGTAAATTAAAGGGAAAAAGTCAAACACATAGAAATAGAGAAGCAGTTGCCAGGGTTTGAGGTGGGGCAGGTAATAAGGGGAATTTTGTACAGACTCTCAGTTAAAAGATAAGGTCTAAGTGTTACATGGTGCCCATAGCTGATAACACTGTATGATAGAGTTGAAATTGGCTGAGAGTAGAACTTAAATGTTCTCACCCACAAAAAAGGAAAGGGGTAAATATATGAGATGGTAAATATGCTAAAATTAACTTGACGGGAGGAATACTTTAAAAATAATATGTATATCAAATCATAATGTTGAAGACTTTGTTTTTAATAGTTAAATATTTTCCTTAGAGGGAGGAGAAGGGAGAGAGAGGGGGAGAGAGATGTGAGAGCGAAACATAAGATGGGTTGCCTCTCATACACATCCAGACCAGGGACCGAACCCACAACCCAGGCACGTGCCCTGACCAGGAATCAAACCGGCAACCTGTCATTTGAGGGACGATGCCCAAACAACTGAGCCACATGGGTCAGGGCATAATGTATACTTTGAATTTCTTCCAATTTTATTTGCCAATTACACCTCAGAACAGCTGAAAAAAATTTCATTTACCTGACTTCATGACAAAAATTGAGAAATACAGCTACAGAATAAAATTCAATGTGCTTTTATTTTTATTATTTTTTAAATGTAGTTTTATTTATTTTATTTTTATTTTTATTTATTTTTTTAAAGATTTTATTTATTTATCTTTAGAGGGGAAGGGAAGGAGAGAGGGAGAGAAATATCAATGTATGGTTGCCTCTGGTGGGTCCCCTGCCAGAAACTGGCCTGCAACCCAGGCATGTGCCCTGCCTGGGAATCAAACCGCGATCATGTGGTTCGTAGGCCCGTGCTCGATCCACTGAGCTACACCACCCAAGGCCCAATGTGCTTTTAAAATAAGTATATTAATTGTGTTTTTAAGAAGCTGTGTAGCTGATATCTTGGCTTATTGCTTTTCATGGTTCATTGAATTCAGAGTACATTAAACATAATATCTACAAAGGAGAGAGAGAGAGGACAGGGAGATATATCTCACATGAATATTTTGAGTCTTATGCAAAATCACTACATCTTTATCCTCTTACATAAGTTGACAGTCTCACCTCTGGAGAAAGATACCAAAATTGCAAAAACCTACCTTAATTTTTTTACCTCATATCTCTCATCAGCTTTGATATATACCTACACAGACCAAAGCCATCAACCCCAACAAAGTACAGAGTATAGCAACACTGGCAATAGGTGTAACTGCAGCGATAGTTGAAGACTTCCAGATCCTTCCTTTTCTGTCATTATTATAGGGACTGACTTTTTTCCTGCTTCTGCAATACTCCAATACCCTCACGGAGCTCCTTGACCAAAAATACTCAACCAAGTAAATAACTTCAGGAGATAGTGAGCTTACCTTCGTACACGTTCTACTTTGTCATCTACCCGAAGATATTTCTTGGCATTTTCTCCTTTGTCAGAGCCTCCACAGTCTTCTGGGTTGGAAAAAGCCTATTCCAAACACCAAAAAAACCATTTCAAATACCAGATGACACCATGACATTCTAAGTTATTTTCATTTTAACAGAAGAAACGGGCATGCAGAATGGCCCTACAGAAAGAAAATCTGGAGCAGTAGACCAGACCCAGGGAGAAAAGAGCATCCGTAGTTTAAATCTGAATTTTTATGAACACTGCAAAAAAATTTTGAAAAGCATAAATAAGAACTTAAATAAAAACCAAGGTATAAAATAGTGAAAAGTAAGCAAAATAGAAAAGAGAGCATAATTCAAAGTCATCATTGACTATAATTATGGAGAACTGGCATTTTTTCATAGTAATACTCATGCACCTTCTCTCAAGGGCATTAACATTTCCAATTGATTGTGCATCTGAAATCATAAGTTTACTTGCTAAAGAAATTAGAAGAGCAAGTGGAAATGCCCTTTGTACTTTGTTAAGATATATGTATTTCTTTTCTTATTGAACTGAAGCTTTGGATTAATAATATAGTGAAATATAAGAAGCTGATTCCATTCCTGTAAATACCAAGTACATGTTCTAGGGCACAGGAGGTCTGTCTGGAAAGTATCCGGCCATGTACTATGAAAAATAGAGACTCTAAAGACACAAGATGCAAGACACGTTGTACACAGGATAATGACACCTCAGTCACTTTCAAAGTAGGCACCCTGGAACCTCACACAGTTCTCCCAATCCCCATTAGCTGCCCCATTGTATTTTCCTGAACCTCACACACTGTCTGAAATCTCTTCCCTTTCAAAGGTGATCTGAGTTTTCAGAAAAGCCAGAAGTCACAGGGCACCAAAATTGGGCTGTAGAGGGATGAATCACCTGGGTAATTTGATGTTTCTCAAAAAAACTCTGCAGGAGACGTGATGCATGAGCAGGTGTGTTATGCTGATGGTGCCAGTCACCGGTTGCCCATAGCTATGGCCATTTTCATTACATTGCATCTCTCAGCCAACAAAGAACACGGATTTAGAACTCCTTATTAATTGTTTGACCTGGAGAGGTGCTCCGGATAGACAACACCTTCCCAGTCAAAAAACAAAGTAAAACTGTGGCTCGTGTGGCTTAGTGGATTGCGTGCCGGCCTGCAAACCAAAGGGTCACTGGTTCAATTCCCAGTTAGGGCACATGCATGGGTTGAGGGCCAGGTTCCCAATAGAGGGGCACGTAAGAGGCAACCACACACTGAAGTTTCTCTCCTTCTCTTTCTCCTTCCCTTCCCCTCTCTCTAAAAATAAATAAATAAAATATTTTAAAAACACAGTTCACATGATCTTGATCTTGCCGTGACTTTGCCACACCTTCTTCGGGCTTGGAGTGCCAGGCAACTTCCACTGGGATGACTTGGCCTCTGTTTCTGGATCACATGCATAGCTGTAGACCCACAATTCATTTCTGGTTGTTACCTTCTGAGGAAATCTGGTTCATTGGCAGTGGTTTGAGTCATGTCATTAACAACCAAAGCCCAGTGTTCCTTCTGTTCTGGTAAGAGAAGCCATGGAGAGAATTTTGCCACAGTATGTTTCATGCCAAGGTCCTGTATCAAAATCTCAGACATAGTAGTTTTTGAAATCTCCAGATCAGCTTCTAGTTCTCATACTGTCAGTCACTGATCTTTGTGGACTGTAGCCTGTATGCATTCAACATTCTTAAGTGTTCTGCTTACTGCACATCTTCCAGCACATGGATCTCTTGCAACAGATTCTTGACCATCTTCGAAGCATTTGTGCCACACTTTTATTTGCATTGCACTCATCACATAGTCCCTAGAAGCCTTCTGAATCCGAATAGTTTCCACAGAGAAGCTCTCAAGCTTAATGCAAAATATGATGCAGATTCATTGCCCTACTTGCTCACTCACTTTGAATATGATGGCCACACAGTACACATGTTCACTCAACAGCATCTACCATCCCTACAGACTAATACAGTGAAGTCGTCATTGTTCATTGATACACATTCCAGTCTGTGTTCCTTGGTTACCAGGTTATATCAATATCACACAAACCAGTCTTGTTGTATTAACAATGGCTAGACTTTTTCTGGACAGACCTTACACATTTGTGTATTTCTTTCTGTAATTATTATGCTGTTTGAAATGATTCCGTATTCCTTGAAATTTGAAACGTGTGCTTAAAAAACATTTAAGTATGGTCCACTGTTTAATAATTTACAGTAAATTAATAAATAAAAACACAAACTATAAAATCAGCCTTAATCTAAGCTCAGCAATCTCATAAAAATTATAAATATTTTTCTTAATGTGATATGAATATTTATTCCAGATAAAGATGTTGAGGAGACTGATGGGCAGGAATGTGATACAGTATCAGCTCTTGATGTCAGGCTTGTTCCTAAATAAATATCTGGCATCCACTAGTCAACCAATAAATATATTCTGAGCAAGTAAATAATTGTAATTTGATGAAAAATATATGAGATTTGAGTTTAAACAAATATGGATTTGATCCTTGACCTCACCCTTTATTGCAGTGAAACCTTGGGCAAGTTACTTTACTCCTCTAACTTTCAGCTCTTCACCTACAAAATGAGGGCACCAATGAGGATCTCGCCTGACAGTGCTAACAATTACGTGAAACCATTCCATGATCTGGCACATACGAAGGGCATCGTGACTCCGGGCACACATCACCAGCACTCTACAAATACGAAGTCCTTCGTTCTTTTTTTATAGGACAGAGCACATCTCTTCTGTCCTTGGTGCCACTATGTTTCTGGAGGACAGTGAGGACCTGGTGGTAGGCAGCTATTTTATAGCCTGCTGTTCCAACACCTTGTCCCATTAGAGATTAAACAAGTGGGTATGTGCCCCATTAAAATGCAAATATCTCTGGGGAAGGAATTACACATCCAGGCAGTACAATGAAATACCTTAGCAAGTACTATGACCTCCAGATTAAAGCAAGGCTCTGAAGGACAAAATTCAGGACAGGCATTGAGAGAGAAATAAGTGGTTTTCCAAAAAAGAAAAGAGAAAAAGAAATTGCTGAATAGGGTACAGGGGCCACACCAATGCAACTCATTTAACTTTGTCAAACAACATTTGCTCAGTTCCCCTCACTGTGTCACACACCTCACTGGAATGTGGGGTATGTGCTCCAAATCTTCCTGCCGCCTTCTCCATGCCTCCAGTTTTCTTTTCTTTTAAACCATTCTTATAACACTGGGTAGCAATATTATTCCCTTAAGAAATCAGAAGTCTACAAAATCAAAATGCCTTGTCCCACAAGAAGGTCTACTGTGGTAATAAGAACTTTAGTTTTGTCCCCAAAGGCGTATCCTTGACCTGTAACAGAGCTGAAAACACCAGTTAATTATCTGGAAAATGACTATTTTACAAACTCTAGTTGGCAAAATTAACTTCAAAATCATACATAGTTTCCTTGAAAACTTTGATCCTCCAGAAATCCCATATTCTGATGCACCGTGACGAAAGGTAAAATCCACAATTAAAAAATTTTTTACTAGTTTCTGGGGGAAAGCACCTATTCCATAAACATATTACTCCATCGATACCAAATGATTGCATACTTCATTCACAACTCTAAACAATGTGTCACTGCAGTAGAAAAGTAAATTAAGAAAATTGCTTTTCAGAATTTTAATTCTTAAAAGTAAGACAATATATCTTTCAAATGTCTTACCTTTCTTGTCAATCTGTAGAATGCAGTTGCAATACTCATAAACATCATTTTTGAAAGAACAATCGTTGAATAGGAGGCAAAGGCCATGAATGCTTTATCTTCCATTAGCTGGGTAATGCCAACCATTTTTTCAACTTTGATCTGGAATTTTAAAAAGGTTGTTTATAAGATAAGAAAAAGCAGAAATAACTATCCCAAATACCTTCATGGTAACTTGGTATGCTGATATTGCAGTATTGACCATAATATTCTTTAAAGTATCATGGGTTACTTGCAGAAGAATTAATCATTTAGTTTTCCTAAAATTTCAAAATGAACAGTATTACTTTTTTCTGGTCCTATGTCATTAAGTTTGAAGACATCAAACAAGTGGAATGAAAATGGAAGTGCAGCAGGTATTACAAGGCAAAATAACTAGGCAACATGCTGTGAAGATAGATTAAAGTCATACATGAAGGTGAACCACAAGTTGGACACAAAAGATCAGAGTTCATGGACTGCGCTCTTCAAAAATAACCAAACTGGTATGTACATAGTAGTACCCTTAATATTTGATCAGGAATGCCTCAAACTTTAGAAACCGGACTCTTAGCTTTCGGTCATTCTACTAGTTTTTAAGTTCTCAGAAACTAAATTCCAATGCTACCATCTGATCGTGAACTTTGGTGGAGGGATGTGGCTACTCTAAGGCTAAATTTCTTCATTTATAAAATGGGTCTAGTAATAGTTCCTAGCTTATTGGGTTGTTGTCAGGATTTAATTGAGATAACGTGTGGAATATAGTTAGCACAGCACCTGGCCTGTGAAAAACCTCAATAAAGTTTATTACATTCTTATCACAATCATCACTCACCATGATCATGGTCATCATTCAAGCCAACGCATGTGAAGAAGAAGAAGCAGGATAATAAGCAGAAGAAGAAGCAGACATAAGATAGGCTTGCAAATGCAAGGTGAAAATTTGGCATTTACGGTACTCCCATTGAAGAAAGGAGGGAAGGAGGATTAGCCTTACATAATTCTTTAGGTTCTACTTGCATCTAAAAGATGGAAAGGGTAAACTGAATGTAACTATGTGCTCAGGAGGAAAGCTAAGGCACAGTGGTGATCCTGAAGTCAAAGTGGGTAGGAATTTAGGGTAAATCTTAAAAGTCAAACTCCTCTCATTATCTGAGAGTCACGAATTTTTTAACCTCTTTGTGTTCCATTATCAATGCTCCTATCTGCTTCTTCTCTCTCTTTCACACAAACACTCAGCTTTTCTCACACCCAAGCTAAAACGCTATTTAAGCTGCTTAGCATGGAATGTAGTTGCTTCTAGGCAATGTTCATTCCTGCCTTGAAAATTCAGCCCTTGCGTACAATGTTATTAGAATGACCTCTGTCAGATTCTAATCATTTTATCCATCTACCGTAATCTATAAATCTATGTATCATTCTCTACTCTGTTACTCGTCAAATAGTTGTCTATGTGCTACTGATGAATGTGATATTAACTGCGTACAATATACTTAAAATTCTATGCATCAACTATGAGTCCAATTATGCCATGTGCTTTCTGTGCATTGTTCTACGTAATCTTTGTAACTATAGCATAATCCTCACAACTAGAACCTTTTTACATTTGAAGAAAATGGGAATGAAATATGTTAAGCAGGCAAGCTGGAGCGCAATCCCACATTTCTGACCTCTTATCTCAACACAAACCACACTGCACTCTCCTTCAAGAGACAGCAAATGGCTTAATTCTGATTCCACTAACACTGACCGAACGTGTACTCTCTGGCCGGCACTGTTGGTACTCCTTACATCTTCCATCTTCTTTCCTCTTCCCATTACACTACAAGGTGGGTATTATTATTCCCATTTTGCAGATAAAACAAAGTTTCCTATGTAACTATTTTAAAGGGTAAGCCAAAAATGCACTCCTTAGATTTAGGCAAACAGAAATTATATACTCTGGTTTAAAAACAAAACAAAACAAAATACGTATGATAAATTAACTCACCTCCACAAGTCAGTAGTCTTGAAAGGTCAGTATGTCAGATAAATGCTCTATGCAAGGACATACTTCTGGTAACACATAACTTATCTGCACTTGTCCCAGTGCTGGGGGGTAAAAATCATGAATAAGCTGCTCTGTCTTTCAGAGTTCAAGGAAAATAATTCATTTAAGGGATCCCTACATCTTATGCTTACGGAAAGAGATCTGAAACAGTGATGACGTTAATTTTTAGAAAATGAAGAAAAGTTTATCAGGTAGGAGGTGTTGCTATTTAACAACAATTTTAAAACTACAACAGTTTCTGTAGGTATCTCTGCTAATGTCCCCAGAATGAAATTTATTGAGCAATGAAATAAAACTTCAGGGAATGTTTTCCTGTTGGTGAAAATTAGTATGGAAAGAGTAGAGAAAAACGTGAAGACTTCCAGAACTGTTGGTAGGGAAAGAGCACACAGATGTCAATAGCTGGAGGAAACCAGCAATGAGAAGTTTCTCCTTTAAATGTGAAAGTGCAGGGATTTCCAGTCAAGATGGAGGCATAGGTAAACATGGGTCACCTCCTTGCACAACCACATCAAAATTAAATCTAACCTGTAGAACAACCATCACTCAGAACCATCAGAAATCAAGTTGAACAGAAGTCCAACAACTACGGAATTAAAGAAACCACTTTCATCCAGACTGGTAGGAGGGAAGGGGATGAGAAACATGCTGGTTCCACACCCAGCATGTGGTGGGTGGATAAAATTTCAGGAGGGATATCTCAGGAACGAGGAGTTCCAGACCATACAAAGCCCCCTGGCCCAGGGTTCCAGTGCCAGGAAGGTAAGTCCGAACAACTTCTGGCTGCAAAAACTAATGGGGTTTGAGTTGGTGGAAGAAACTGCTGGATTCCCAGGCATTTAGTTCCTCTAAAGGGACCCAGATACAAATTTACTCAGACTCACTCCCTCTGAGTTCCAGCACCAAGGTAGCAGTTTGAAAGGCACCAGTGACACACAGGGAGGAAATGAAGTGCCTGGCATCAGAGCAAGAGCTGGAAGACAGCTTTCTCCCAGACAGAATGGTGGGCAGAGGACATTGTTTTTTTTCTGAACCCTCCCTTCATAAAGCCTCAGAACTGGAAGGTAGGTGCACTTCTGAGACTCCATTAACCTGGGTAACACTGTTTGCCCTGCCCTAGTGATTCCCTGAGGCTCTGTTCCACCCATTTTACAGGCCCACACAAGCTGTTAACAGTGGCTTTTCCATATGAATGGCTTGTCTTTGTTCTTGTTTCATATCTTCTAAATCCTTCAAACAAGCAGCAGCCAGACTCAGTGAGCCCTCAGTCCCCACACCTATTGTTAAGTGGCCCCAAGCATAGCATGAGCAGCTGCCAGCCTAGGTTCACAGCTTGGCTTCCCATGGGAACCTCCTAGCCTAGCACAAGTAGCAGCCATCTGCAGATTCCTTTGTAGCTCATGCTGTGTGGCACCAGGCACAACACAGGTGGTAGCTAACCTTGGCCTGCACCACCCAGGAAACCCCAGCGCCCACATAGCCAGGGAACAGCCACAGACCACATTGTAGCACCACCACCTTGCCCCTGCACGGCTGATTTTTCATGAGGATAGAGGTCGGTGGTCAGTGGTCACAGCCAGATCTTAGGCTAACTGGCCTAGGTAAACCTCCCATTTACCTGCCAACAATCAAGACTAAACTACAAGAGGAGACGTACTCGGCCCGCACAAAGGGCTCGCCTCAAGTACGCAACTTGGGTGACAGAGGAGGCTGTGCCACTGGACCCTATAGGACACCTACTACATTAGGTCAACACCACTAAAGGAATCATATCAGCTCGACCTAATACATAGAAATAAACACAAGGAGGCTGCCAAAAATGAAGAGACAAAGAAATATGGCCCAAATGATAGAACAGATCAAAACATAAAAAGAACTAAACAAAATGGAGATAATCAGTCTATCAGATGCAGAGTTCAAAACACTGGTTATAAGGATGCTCAAGGAACTTAGTGAGGACCTCAGCAGCATAAAAAAGATCCAGTCAGGGCCCTAGTGTAGCTCAGTGGATTCAGCGTGGGCCTGCCAACCGCACGATCGCAGTTCGATTCCCAGTCAGGGCACCTGCCTGGGTTGCAGGCCAGTCCCCAGCAGGGGACTCACGAGAGGCAACCATACATTGATATTTCTCTCCTTCTCTCCTTCCCTTCCCATCTAAAGATAAATAAATAAAATCTTTAAAAAAAAGATCCAGTCAGAAACTAAGGATATACTAATCGAAGTAAAGAACAATTTACAGGGAGACAACAGTAGAGGGGGTGAAGCTGAGAATCAACTCAGTGATATGGAACATAAAGAAGCAATAAACAACCAACCAGAACAACAAGGAAAAAAAAGAATTCAAAAAGCCCCCAAAGATAGTGTCAGAAGTCTCTGAGACAAATTCAAGCACTCCAACCTTCACATTATAAGGGTGCTAGAAGAAAAGGAGGAACAAGAAATTGGAAATCTAATTGAAAAAATAATGAAAGGAAACTTCCTTAATTTGGTGAAGGAAATAGACACGAAAGTCCAGGAGGCAAAGAGAGTCTGAAACAAGATGGACACAAGCAGTCCCACCTCAAGACACATCATAATTAAAATTCTAAAGGTTAAAGATAAAGAGAGAATCTTAAAAGCAGAAAGAGAAAAGTAGTTACCTACAGGGAAGTTCCCATAAGACTGTCAGCTGATTTCTCAAAAGAAACTTTGTAGGCTCAAATGGATTCCCAAGAAATATTCAAAATCATGAAAAGCACGAACCTGCAGCCAAGATTGCTCTATCCTTCAAAGCTATTATTTAGAATCAAAGGGCAGATACAGAGTTTCCCAGGCAAGAAAAAACTAAAGGAGTTCATCATCACCAAAACATTATTATATGAAATGTTAAAGGCTTATTTAAGAAAAAGATCAAAACTACGAACAATAAAATGGCAGTAGCTACATATCTATCAACAATTGAATCTAAAAAGTAAACTAAGCAAACAAGAACAACAGAGGCGGAATCATGGGTACAGAGAGTGTTTTAATGGTTGTCAAATGAGAGGAGGGTTTGGAGGAACCCAATCCAGTTTTTCGGTGAAAAACTGAAGGAATTAAAAAGTATAAATAGGTAGTTACAGAACCGCCATGGTGATGTGAAGTACAGTCTAGAAAATGGAGTAGTCAAAGAATTACACACATGACCCATTCACATGAACAAAGGTGTGGGAATTGCCTGAGGGAGTGAGAGGGTCCTGGGGGAGGGGGAAAAGTGTAAAAAACTGAACACCTGTAATAGCATAATCAATAAAATATAATTAAAAAAATAAATGTGAAAGTGCACTTCACAGAGAGAGAGTTTCTCAATCACCAAAAGGTGGCTTAACTTCTCTGGCCTGCAGCTTTGGGAGATGGGCCAATGCTGGTCCTCTGAGATCCTCCTCTTTGGGAACAACTTCCAGTCCCAACACACCCGAGGGGCAAGTGAGGAGGAGTAAAGGTGAGATATTAAGAAATCAAAGTCATTTATATGCAGCATGAGATAAGGTGCTGCTACTCTTGGCTTGTTTTTTCCAAAGTTTATTTGCCACTAAATTGCCTTGACCCCACAGTGTGGCTGGGCACTGTGCTCAAAGTGAAATTACTGACAGCTTCTTAGCAAAAAAAGTCACCAGGAGGAAGGACCATAGTATGCTCGTAATAATAAGAGGGCAAAGTGTGAGAGGACTGGAGTATTTGAAGAATGAAGTAGAAATAATCTAGGTAAAGTAAGCAGAGCAAAATATGAAACTTGGTTATAAATTAGAGAAAAAAATTATTACACCGTCTAGCATGTTGTTGCTTTTATTGGCCATCATTGGTTGGCATACTAGAGAGTACCTTCATATGTCTCCCCAGAGAGCAGGGCTCAGTCCCCTACCGTGGAGGTGACTGAGAGGACAAAGGCAGAGTCTGTGTGTTGAGCACAGACTCTGGAGTTCAAGTGGATCTCGACTCTGTCACTCACGAGCTGTGATGTAACTTCTCTGGGGCCTAATACTTCCTACCTCCCAGGAACCTTGTGAGGACTAAATGAGTGAAGTACTTAGAAAAGTCCTGGGACCTGGGAAGCTCTCTGTAGGTATTGGGTCAATGAATAAGTCCCTACTCTGGCCCTGTTCTAGGCACTAAGTGTTAAATATTAGTTTTCAAGCTTCCACATTATCTCACTTGATTTGGAAAACTCCACTATAGTCAGAGCAAATACTCGTCTCCGCCTTTAACACATAAGGAAATTGAGGCCCAGAGAGGTACAGTGACTAATTTGACCAAATTCACATTTGAGAGATCAACACTAGAACCCAGTTTTCTCAGGTGTTTAACTTGTGATCTTATCTACTTTCAGGCTAACAATTCAAGATTGCTCTCGTCTTTTGAGAGAATTTTCTGTCAGATTCCATTCCCATCTTGCCCTTCCCTCCACTACCCCATCACAGTTGAGTCTTCATCTGTCAACTGAGGAATATTCCTCTTCTCTTTACAGGTTCTCGGCCAAAAAGAGCAAAGTTCTTTCCTTCATGGTGGCCTGTCTCTGTCAATATTGTGAAACGCACAGAAAAGCTGGGCGTGCATGACTCAGCAATTTTGCACTGTGTAAAACCAACAGAACACTACCCAGGAGACCAGGAAAAAAGATAATCCATGTCCTTTGTTGCTGTTGATGAGTTCTAGAATTTCTTGTTGGGATTGAGATAACTGTAGAGTTGGCCTCAGCTGCAGAGCCCGGGGCTATCAGGAGAACGCTGGTGGCTCTGGGGGGATGTGGGGCGAGGCTGTTCTCAGGGGACTGTGCCAACTTCCTTTGCCAGCCTCAGCAATTAAAGAACCCCACTCCTAAAACAAACCCTTAGAAAAACTGTTTGTCTGCCACGGAGACCAACATGCAAATGTAAGCCAATTTTAAGAAGTGACCAAAAATGGTTAATACACACTGGCCTTTTATTTTGGACAAGGCAGAGGACAGCAAAGCCCCCAAACCAGCCTAACTCCCAGGTTATAAACCCACTTGAGATGCAAAAGGTGTACCTAGCTTGGTATTCACGGCAGGCCAGAGCCCTGAGAACTCCAGGCTGTTCGCTGGGCGCAGGGGAAGTTTCCCTCTGGCTGTATAACAATGCTTGCTTGGAGCCCACTTGGCACTCCCTTGGAGAGAAGGCAGGGACAGGGAAAAGGACACAATAGAAGGGGTGCCCGGACTACCATGAGGCCTTGGGACTGTTTCAGAGGAAGGAGGGAAATGGTAGACACCTTTCGCTCCACCACCCAGGTCCCAAGATAGCAATAATATCTGAGGCCTCCACTCCCAGAGAAACTCCGCTTCTCTTTCACTCCCAAACGGCTTCCTCCTCCAGACTGCGGGTGGAGAGTCCCTAGGGAGTTCCATTCTCAGCTTTCCAATCAGCTGGCCATAAAAGTATCACACCGTCTGATCCGTGTCCCACTGCAGTTTTTAATTTAATTATTATTACAGTATCACCGTGTCTAATCCATGTCCTCCTGCATTCTGTTGTTACGGTTGTTGCTATTATTACCTTAAACTTGCTGATGTTTCTCCTGGCTAACAAAGGGACTTCGTGAACAGAGAAGACAAGTTCTGTCTTGCAGTGGGTACAAATGCCAGTTTGACCATACAATAGGGTCGCTTCAGCATTTTAGACCCTTAGGGTGAACAGAAAGTTGCTTAAACTGCCGAGACTTCATATACAGGGCTACAACTTGCACGTACCTTTTATTCCTCTAAAGGTTCAAGGGAGTCCTTCCTAAGTGGATGAGAACAAATCTCAGGAGTGACCACCGAAAAAGCGAAGTCAAGTTGCAGGCTGACGTGGGGCCTCTCAAGCCTATACCCACAACCAACCTCGCCCCTAGCCGCCCGTCACTCTCTCCACAGCGCCTCCCTCCGCATCCCCTCCCCCGCACGCACCGTGGATCACCGCAGGAGCGAAGCAGCAAACCTGTCCCAGCAAGCGGGTGGCTGAACTGCGGGCACTTTCACTCTGCGCGCCAGGACTAGAAGCAGGCGCCACGCCCACTCTGCCTAACTTCCTACTAATTCGCTCTCAACGCTGAAAGGGCTCCCAGCCTCGTCAAACCCCTCCCCTAAATCGCCTGATTGTGGGTTTTTGTTTTTTTTTTTTACCCAGAGTAACCTGCGCCTACAAGTTGCCCCTTTTTGACCCTCGAATTTGGCGCCCGAAGCAGCTCTGCTTCCTTAATTGCCATTTCTCCCATTCAGTGGGGCGGAGACTTGGGCGATTGTCTAGAAACCCCGTAGCCTCCAACATTTCAAGTATGGGAAAGCAAGGCAACGGCGGTTAACTTTTATTGAATTGGAAACAATGTAAAAAGACCTTAATGTTGGATCTTGAAAGCATTAAAAGCTTTACATAAAATTTAAATATCTGGGCGGGGCAAGGGGAGGGAATACTGATTAGAAGTCACCAATAACGTTAAGTTCCTTTGAATTTCACTTTCCCTGCACCGGACAAGGCAAGGGCTGTCACTGACCCAAGTAAACGTTTAGTAAAGATCGCCTAGACTATCCCAAAGCTGTGATCCCAGACATCTTGCTTCCTCACTCTATCCTCTTACGTTTAGAATCGGAAATGGAAGTGGAGATTATTATAGTTCACTTCACTCCACAATCAGTTTAGTATAGTTTTTACAGGGACACTTAGGGGAATGTTTTAGAAAGGCATATTTATTGTAACATCAATATCTACATTAAGGGTATTTTCAAGATTCCTAACCCCACAACAATATTTATGGATCTAGCTCTTGTGGTTTATCTAAAAATGTTCAAGGATTTATGCTTTCAATCTATGTTACTTCTCTCCTGGTAATACTCCCTACATTTTTACCACCTGCTATGTGTAGCACGCTACCTTTTTTTTCTTTTTGGTCATAATGTTACCTCTTGTAAACTCTAAGGGGGGTCCTGGGAACTAGCTCTTAGATTTGATGGCCAAGTCCAAGTTCTACCAAAAAAGAAAGTAAGACTTAGCAGTTTGCTCAAGAAAAGAGGAATTAATCACAGGCCTGGGAACAATTTCTGCATAAGCATATAAGTAGGAGTATTGGAAAATCTAGCATCAGAAGACATTAGCGCTTCATTTCCGTGTTTGTATTTTTTGAAAACTATATTTATTCACCTTTCTTGTTGAAGTACATGGGAACCTAGCTGTCACACTAACTGAAATAGGACAGAATTTGAGATAAGTCTATTTGGAATTCTCACCACAGGATTTCAGTACTACAAGCATTTAAAAGACCCCTTCATTTATTATGAGGAGACATGGCCCCAATCTTATGGATAATATTACAGAAAATGGTACAGACAGCCATAACTTAAACAATTTGCTCTATAGAGTCCCAGATGAGCAGTTCTAACATGCTTTTGAAAATAAAAGTAGTGCCTGATTCATCTGATACTCGGTTATAAAATGCATTCAAACTTAACTGATCAATGAATAAATACTGAGTCCCTGCTATCAATAAACCATGCCTGTCTATTATATATGTGACATTGTCATACAACATCAGCACTTGATTGGAACAAATTTACTACAATAAACAGGAAATAAATACAATGCTTTCTGCTGGATGCTACAGTCTGAAACTAAGATAAATAAAATCAAATCATTGTGCTTAAGGAGTTTCAATCTAGTAAACACAAGACTCCCCCAAAAGTAAAAAGTTGCCACTAACCTTGAGAAAGAAAAGATTTCAGTTTAGGGATGAGAATGAAAATTGGGGTATGAACTAGGATAATAACAGGAAAAAAGTTGTGAAAGAATTTACACTTTATACTCATCTTTGCTATTTGCTCTTAAATGAGTATGGAAGAGACAGAGTTATTATTATTTGGCTTGTTTTAGTGTGGGTAAAGGGAAGGGTTCAGACCTTGAACCTTGCTGCTCCCCACCACCATTTTTAGCCTATGAAGAAATCTATCAGAAAACCTGTACCCAAGCTTTGGGACAAGTAGTTACTTATTAGGTATTAAGTCAGTTTAAAAGGTCATCGGTTTGGGTTAGGGAGAGCAAAGGTCATTCATTCAGCAAGGAGCAGCTGTCACAGCAACGAAAAGAAAGATTAAATGAAAAAAGTCTGGAAGAATAAAGCATTAGAATTCTAGTAGCTCTTGCCTTAAAAAAAAAAAACAGACAAGAGAGAAATATCAGAAAGGATCGCCATCATCACTACACTAGGTTTCTTGTAAGTGGGAAGGAATCAGGTACCCATCACTTGTGATTATGAGTATCTTAGATCTTTTCCCCCCTAAATCCACAGACTAGGTGTCCCCACAATCCAAAACTGAGGGCACATTCCCTTCTTGGTGATTTCAGTAAACATAAATGATAATATGTCTTAAGGTTAAGGAAAACAAAAAATGGAATCAAGATATGCAACATTCTAAACATACAATTATTATTTTAGGATTATAACCTATTTTAAAGGCATACGAGATTGTTTACCCCTCCCAACAACCCAATAAGGGAGTTCTTATTTCTCCTATTTTATACACAGACACTCAGATCCAGAGCAATTTGGAACTTGTAGTGACTTCAAAAATAAACTCTGATATTAATAACCTACCTGCAGGGCACAAAAGTAGCCACAAGGAGAGGGACAAATCTAAAAAAAAAATAATAAAACTCATGAAGCTAATCCAGAGAGTATGGAACAGGAGAGAAAAGTAAGCGAAGGAGTAGAACGGGATCCAGAAGCAGGGTCGCACTAATTGGTCACTTGAGTTTCGACAAAGGTGTTGGAGCAATTCCACAGAGCCAGGAAAGTTCAACACCTGGAGAGCCATCTGGAAAAAACTTTAACCCCTAGCTCACACCACACACTAGAATTAACTCGACATAGATCATTGACCTAAAGCTTAACACTACAGAACTTCTAGAAGAAAATATCTTCATGACCTTGGGGTAGACAAAGATTTCTTAGACCATATCCAAAAAGAAATGGATATCTTACAGATATCTTACAGATATCTTACATATCTGTAAGAGAAAATAATTTGGATTTCATAAAAAAATTAAATCTGCTCTCCAAAAGATATCACTAAAAAATGAACAGGCAAGTCACAGAATAGGAGAAAAATATTCTTAATATATTTATCTGACAGAGAACTTGTTTGCAGAATAGACCAAGAATACTTATAACAATAGTTGAGACAAAAATATAATTAAAATAGAAAAATACACAAAAGATTTGAAGAGACACTTGGCAAAAGAAGAGATATCAATGGCTAAGCAGCATATGCAAAGGTGTTCAATGCCTTTAGTCTTAAGAGATATGCAATTCAAAACCACAGTGAGATACTCCTGCCAAAACATTAGTATGGCAAGAACGAACAGACGGACACCATCAATGAATGAATGATGAATGTGTGAAACAAATGGGATGCGCATGTGTTTTCTGTGAGAGTATGAAAGGGAACCGCCCACACTAGAAACCTGTCTCCTATCTCCTAGTTTCTTTTAAAGGTAAGCGTAGATCCGGGCTATCACCCAACAGTTCCACGGCCAGGTGGAACTTTTACAAGAATTCAAAGATTCATGCTATTATTGCACATCATAGAACTCGTGCCTGTAGCTTGAAAACTTCTAGAAGAAAATTACCTTTATGACCTTCAATTAGGCAAAGATCTTGTAGACCAGACACAACAATTACTATCTGTAAGAGAAATAAATGCTAATTTGGATTTCAAGAGAAGTGAGCACCCAGAGATACAAAAAGGGGAGTTTAAAACTTTCTCTCCAGCTTTATTCATAATTACCAAAAACAGAACATGTACATGTCTATCAGCAGAAAAATGGAAAAATAAATTGGGGTGTATTCATAGACTGATATTAGCTACATCACAATAAAAATAATAAACTTATACATACAATAATATGATCAAATTTCAGTATTGTGTTAAGTAAAAGAGACAAAAGACTATATACTGTATAATTTCATTTAGATAAACTTCAAAAACAACTAAAACTATGATAATAAAAATGAGAAAGATAGTTATTCCCAGTGAGAGGGTGGTGACTGGCTAAAAAAAGGGTAAAAAACCTTTTGGGAGTGATGAAAATGTTCAGGATATTGGTTACATGAGAGTACTGCCTATAATTGTCAAAACTTATTGAACTGCACACTTAAAATCTGTGTGCTCCACCATATACAAATTCTACCTCAATAAAGAACGGATTTGAAAAAATTCATTAACTGTGAAAGATGGCAATGAGCTAAGCCTAAAATAATGACATATTCACCTCTACCAGTTCCATCTTAATATCAGATGGAAAGTGTGGAAAGAAAGATGTAGACACACATATTATAGAGAGAGGTCAGCACAATCCTGATTTATTCCTGTGTTTCTCTCTCTTCTAAGTGAAAAATTGCTTGTTTTTCCCAGAAGAGGGACATGCATACGCGCAATTGTCTGCCAAGGGTTAAAAAGGGCATCATCCCTTTCATTTCCAGCAGTTAAGCAGCAACACCTGACCTTGCCAAGATTCTCTGGCAACTATTTCAGGCAACGTGGAGACATGATTTTTCAGTTGTGGGATTCACGTTGACGTTCCCAGCATACATACTCCACTGATTCATGGGCCCTATGGTCCAGGGGCGGCATCCTGACACTCCAGTCACAAAAATCTAGTTACAAGGTCCGGTTAATTTAATCAGCCCCTTCAGTGTAGGTGGCATCTTGGAGACTTTAACACAATGAAGTCACAGAAGCAAACCTGAACATATTATTTCAAGTTTGGGAAACAAGCACCGTGCACCACTTGATAGTATCTCCATAACTGCTTTTGTTTCTTCAACATCACCTAAGCTCACTAGCAACCATCAGCACATACTAATACTAGCACATACTAGTTACCGTCATTTCTATCATGGAGTCCCTTTTAGAAATATTAGAGCCCTCTATGTGCTGAGAGAAATCACTTGGCAAATCTTGTAGAAGCTATTTTATTCTGCCAAACCTCTTCTAAATTCGTCTTTTTCTCGGTTTTGATTTAGTAACTTTAGATCTCTGCATTATGTTGTGCTTTGCAGGGAGCTATTGACTTCAGCTAAGGAACCGTGAACAATAATTATTTTGCATGACTAAGCCCCAGTACACCATTGTCAGACAGGCACTTTACAGTACCACCAGTTTCAAGATTTAGAACAGAACTGTCAAACAAGCAAATGCCTACACCAAAGACTTCTATTTTCAAGCTACAGGCATGAGTTCTATGATGTGCAGTAATAGAGTGAATCTCTGAATTCGTGTGAAAGCTCCTCATTTGACAGTCCTGGAAATGAAAGCCTGTTTCTCTCCAGAACAGATATATCAGTGGGAGCAACAGTACACATTTTCAAGTAAGGCTGAAGTGTGGCATTTGTGCTGGCAAAGGGAGACTCGGGCACCGAGATTATTTAATGGTACTAAGAAGCACTGTATTTGTGGTGCCCAGAGAACTACTTACCCCAAACAGAACACCTGATGTTACTCATCTCAGTTGGACATCTTTCCAAACGTTTAATGAAACTTTGATAGAGTTAATTTATATCAACTAGAAATTTTATACTAGAAATAATACAAATCTAATACAAATATGTCTCAACATTTTAAAGGTTAGTTTCTTTATCAATTTTTACATTATTTTGTTGTATTTTTCCATTACCACGTATCCCCCATACCCTCTTCCACTTCCACCCACTGCCCTCCTCCCTGGAATCACCACACTGCTGTCTCTCTGTCCTTGAGTTCTTTCTCTTTTTCTTTTTTGCTTGATCCCTCCACCCTGCCTCAAATGCCCTCAGCCCAGAGCGGTCAGCCTGCTGTCTATCTCTGAGTCTATCTCTGTTTTGCTTGTTAGTTCTGTTTGTTCATTAGGTTCCACATATGAGTAAAACCACATGGTAATTGTCTGTCTCTGACTGGTTTATTTCACTTGGCAAATATTCTCCAGATCTGTCCATGCTGTCACAAAGGGTAAATTTTTCTTTTATATGACTGAGCAGTACTCCATTATGTACATTTATCATAGCTGGTTTATTCGCTTATGTACTGATGGACACTTGGGCTGCTTCCAAATCATGGCTATAGTAAATAATGCTGCAATAAACATAGGGGTGTGCATAGTGTTTCGTGTTTCTTTGGATAAATTCCCAGATTTACAAAGCCCAAGAATGGAGCATGCTAGAACAAATATGAATAGATGGGGACATACATTTTCTATAAATTAAATGTGTTTTACCCTTCAGCACAGTCAGGACAGCCCATCGGGAACATAGGCCCAAACAATTTCTGTTCACAATCTTTGGTTGACCTTTTATCCCTTTACATTTTTATAATACTTTAATTTTTTTACACTTCTCTTTTCTTCTTCTGACAATTCGATTCTATTTTTCTAAAGATTTTGTTTATTTACTTTTAGAGACAAGGGAAGAGAGAGAGAGAAAGAGAGAAAGAAAAGACAAGAAACATCAATCAGTTGCTTCTCCCATGCCCCCAACTGGTAATGTGGCCCACAACCCAGGGGTGTGCCACGGGAATAGTTCACAGGCCAGCACTCAATTCACTGAGCCACACTAGCCAACACCAATTTGCTTCTTAAAACAATACTTTAAGACGAGTATTATCTTCCCTGCATAGATCAGGAAACTGAAGAACAAAGATTAAATGTCTTTGAAAGGCCATACGATAATTAAACAATACAAAGTAGGGTAGGGAGAAGCATGGATGACTAAGATACCTCACCAATACCTCTGTCTTCAAATATTTTGCATTTAAATATTCAATTCACTGTCAAAATATTTTCACTTTTTCTGTTTTATTGGCCCAGGAAAGTGTCTAGACTCTCCAAAATGAATTCATACTAATATATTTATTATTGCTGATTCGTAAATCAAAATCCCAAGTTATTAATTTTAAAAAAGAGCTCTGCTTTTCCACTGATCAAACCACTCAAATCACAACTTTATAAAGTACTCCCTCTCTAGCTGTAAAAACAAATGGGAAATGACAAAGTATACAAAAAAATGCCTCATCTGGCTGCATTAGGACTTGGAGAATTATCTCGGGTTCCCTTCAATAGATACCTTTCAAGGGACCACAGAAGTAGTACAAGTTTTTGATTGGACTCTCCAACTTTAGCCTCTCTCCCCACCAGTATAGCACTGCCTGTTTGGACTTCCTGAAGCGTAGCTCTGATCAAGCCACTCTTACACTGGAAACTTGTAGTAGAATTTGAGAAACTTAATGATGTTGACTGGTCTAACTTTCCAGTCTCAACAATAGGATACATAATATTGCAGGAAAAGGAAAGTGTGTGAGAAATGGAATGAGTCTTCTTACCTGGTTTGTTCAGCCTCTGGGTTGTCAAAGTGTTGACCGGAATAGTGAGGTGAGCTGGACCTCCACACCCTTATAACAGTACCTAAGGGAGTGCTTATGTCCGCCTAAGCTTCTCTCTCTGAAGAGTGTGAAGGATTTGTTGAAAATCCTTAAGCAGATATTTTGAAAATAATAAATCTCAGTATACATATGTAAACTTGTAAAATTTGCATTAGGGAAAATGAGTAATTTATAATTTCCTGACACCCTCAAAAGAAGTAGGCAACTGAAAAAAAGACTTTCGGGAGCTCTACGGTGAATAAAAGACAGATCAGAAGAGGAGAGGGTTCTTAGAGCAGGAATCCAACCGGTAGGCCAGCAGGAGCAGCTGGGGGAAGGGCTGAGAAAGAGATGAGGTGGTTGACAAAGAAGAGGAAGCTCAGCGGAAGAAGAGTTGTGGTTAGTGAGGCTTTTTATCAGGATTTTAGGCATAGTGTGTATTGTAACCGTTCCCCTCCTTTCCCATACAATCTTTAATTGAGTCTCCAGCTCTCTCTAAAGTCCCAGGGGGGTGATTTTCCTCCAGAAAGTTATGGAGGAACACCACCTCCAGAGAGGTGGTGCTGAGCTGGGCTCCTACCACCAGGCTGAACATGCAGGGCCCTGTGAGCACAGCCATGTCTTGGGTGAACAGACCCAAAGCAATGAACATCCAGCAGGCTCTGATCACCATTTCAGTTCCTCCTTGGGAAAAAGCTGGCAATAATTGTATTCTATAACTCAACAACGGGAGATAATGTGACTCAGAATGAATTTGTCTCTTATACGTGTTACTCTACTTCTGTTCAGCAAACCCATGCTGCATTTTGTTTTAGAATCCTTATTGGGCAGTCTCGGTCTTTGCTCGGACAGTTGCTCACAGTGCAGTCTATATATTTGGAGGTCTATATGTGACCTTAGTGGGAACGCTGTTTGTTTGTTTGTTTCCAGTATGATCTTTAAGGCTGGCTGGCTGTTGAATGATGATATTCCCCAAATCTGCCATCTCTTCGTAAGACTGACAGCTTTTTATTCTCTTACTCACAGGGGATAGGGAAGATAGGGCTGAGGTTTAAACCCCCTATTCTGGTTCAAAGATTTGCTTCCTTCTCCACGTGAGATCTGAAAATAGTTTGCTCTACATTGGCATTGGGCATGACAAGACTGTCTGTCAACATTCGGAAGCTTCCGTCCCTTATAATCTCTTTTAGCAACTGCTTCAAAATGTCAAAATATTTTAATGACAAATAAAGTATACAGGCTATTGATATTTTAACTGTATTGGGAATTTCAGTCCAGGCAGAGAAAGTAGATTGGGGGAGAATCCAAATGCATTGCTTACCTTGGGTTGGTGAATCGACACGCCGTGCACCCGTTTCCATTGCCAGCTCTCAACTCCATTGTCCTATCTGAGATTACCTTCTTTCTCACATCAGTCTATCTGGAGTGCATATAGCTTAACCTAGTTCCTATTTTCCCTTAATTCTGAAACCAAGTTAAAAGTGATTTCATTCTCTCTGAACTCTTGTAATGAATTATATTTATCTTTTTTTATGATATGCATATATTATCTTATTATTTTATAATTTTTGTAATATTTTAACACTCCCCCTAGACTATCCGTGCTTGCCTTTAAGTACATAGTATATAAATATATGGTCCTAAATTGGATGAAAACCAATGTGCCCATGAGCGTGCCCGCAGGCACACACACAAGGACTAGAAGCAACGATCCAAAATGGCATCAAATGTTTTCTCTGGTTTCAAGGCATCCATATGATTTCCATTTTCTTCCTTATACTCACCTCTGGTTTTTTAAATGTACACCATGATATATATTACTTTTAATGTAAAAATAAAATAATAAACATATTTGATCAAAAAGTCAATATTTGATTGCTTCCTTTGCCAAGGAATTTGGGGTCTTTTTTTTTCACAAGATGCTGCGAAGTGATGTCAATAAAATGCAAGTCACTTACCATCTAGGATTTTTTGCTGGAAAGAGAAATAATCTTAGTTTTCCTGTTTATATAATAAAAAGAAACTCTGGTAGCATAAGTTCAAATGTACTCCAAACTATTTTTAGTAAAATTGTTTTCAAATGAAATCTAAAACATAATTTCAATGTTTAAAATAATTGACAGCAAGGTGTAAGTTTCCCAGACAGTCTAAACTCTTTACCGATTGGTGAATGCAAACATGTGCTTCCTTGGTTAGGAAATCCCTGAATTACCCTCATGAAAATGTGGGTTTCATCTAGTCTAACATTCTCATTTTACCAAAAAAAATTGAGGTAAAGAAAGATTATAATACCTGTCCAAGATCACTCTGCTAGTAACTAGAACCTCCATTTTTCTAAGTTTAAGTTTCTGACTATTTTATTATATTGTCCTAATTTTTGCTTGCTATTATTTTAGAACATTATGTTTCTCATGATTGTGACATGCATCCAGTTTGACTTCTTGAGTCTCTACCCTCTGTTTATACCCTAGGCTTCAATGTGTGTTCTCCAGCTTTCATTCCATACCTCAGGAAAGATTTACCTGCCACAGATATCTCTATCTCGTCACCCAATGGCTATTTCCTTACTTCCACAGGGCTCATAGTCAATGCCTGGCCTGTTATTTGCAACATTGTTCTTTCTTTGACAGACAGTGAAGGTTTGTTTGAACCTGAAGGTACCTATGTATCTTTCTGTCTCTTTCACATTTGGCCTGATTTTGCAGTTGAAAACACTCCAGCTTCCATGTGTCAATCTCTAAATTTACCAACCCCAGCCTAAGCAATACATCAAGATTACCCCCATTCTATTTGCTCTTCCTTTCCCAACCTATTGGGAAAATCCTTTGAGTAAATTATCTCTTGATCGTCTAAGAATGGATTGGAGTGATACATCTTTCTCTTTTTCTTTCATGTACACAAGTCCACAAGGTAATGACGTAAGACAACAAATGACTAAATGCTCACATGAGTAGAGGAGGCAACACCAGCTTTGATGGTTTAGAAAGGAAAGCTCAATATGGATGAAACAGACAGAAAAAAAATGCTTTTGAAGGAGACAGCACACTTTGGTACCATTGAATAGATAATAGGGCAACACCGTGAGCAAAAGAATAGTCAGAAATACAGGGTGCCTGACCTAGACTGAGAAAAAGGTACAATATTTGTATCCCCTGATTCTATTTTTTTGGATCCCTTCATTCCTGCAATTTTTCCCACTGGAGTTAAGATGAATTACTTTATATAACATTTAGTCACAAATCCTTCAAAATTTCTTTCTGGTTTTGATTTAATTGGTGTATGGCCACATTTTTCTTTTTATTTGTTAGTCATTAAGTGAGCTTTAGGCTACACCATGAAGTAGGCAATAGCTCACTGGCAGAAAAGGTCAGCTAAGCTTTTCTCTACACCTGAAAAAACCTGAAAATGTCTGTGGTGCTATCCTGGCTCTGTGATTGTCCTTCTGTAAGTGTGTGGCAGCTGCCTACAACTTGAAGTTCACCTCAAAAAGTTTGAGCTCCTTCCCTGCCTAACTTTTCTCTCTCTACATTTGTTAGGACTTTTTAAGTTACAAATATAATAATACCGAACCCAAATTCAATTATAGGGATTTATTAACTCACATAATTGAGTAGTCCACAAATAAATAAATCTAGTTTTTATAAGGGCTTATGTTAAGTTTTATAAAAATAAAATTGGGATCTTTCTCTGTTCTTCCACTTTGCTTCCTTGGCAATGTCTACATTTCAAGAAACCTCTCCCCTCATGTTTGCAAGAGTTATGTGTCTGGAAACACATTATGTCACAGAGTAATCTTTCTTGGCCCTAATCGGTATTAATGGGGTCAGGTATCCATCTCTAAAATTAGGTAGATAAAATACACTGAATGGCTTACACTGCGGTGGCAGGTAGTTTTATGTGTCCAGTGAGAAGGTGTTTTTGGATGAGCTTAATATTTAAGTTAGTGAACCCTGAATAAGCAGATTCTCTTCCACTGGAGGATGGGCCTTCTCCCATCAGTTGAAGAACCAAATAGAATTAAAAGACTGACCTCCCAGAGAAGGAAGGAATCCTCCAGCAGACTGCCTCCAGCCTTTGCCTGCACCGTAGGTCCTCATGTGCACCATTGGCTCTGCTGAGCCTCCACGCTGTCTGTCAGCCCACACGGAAGAGTTTAGACTTCCTAGTTCCCATCATCACACAATGTTCCATTTTTCTATCATTTGTCTGTCATCTATCTATATCTATCCTACTGCTTTAGACAGCCCTGACTAATACAACTGCTGACTAGGTTAACCTCTAGAGTCAGGGATGAGAGCCAACCCCATCCAAATTTTAGTTGGGAAAATTGGGAATAGTTTTAGGAGTGCGGTTAGGGAAGCTTGGCTCCTAACAAGACAATACCCACTAAACATCCACTAAAACTTAGAAATTTTTGACAAACTTCTGTTTCTATTGCTTCCTTTTATAATTCATTTCTTAGACCAAGTAACTGGGTTTAAATGTCAGTTTGGCCAGTTAATAGGTATATCACCTTCAGTAATTACTTGATCTTTCTGTTCCTCATTTTCTACCTTTGCAGTTACTCATTTAGAAATAATAATAGTTCCTACCTCATAGGGTTGCTGTGATAATTAAAATAAATATGTGGAAAATTATTATAACAGGGCCTGGAACACAGAAAGCGTTCGTTCTACTGTGTTATTGTTATGGTTATCATCATCATCTCCTTTCATCCCCGCTTCTTTCCAATTTATTGAGTTTCTACTTTCCCCATATTGCATGCTCAGGACTCTCAGCTAAACCCTCCTGGCCTAGTTTTTCCAGGTTTCTCTGTCTCCTCTATTGTGATTCACCCATGCCAATAAGATTTTCATCAATGCATTCTTTCTATTAATAAAATTTACAAAGCTAAACAGGCAACCTAGAATTACAGATTTTTAGAACTTGTGGAGACCATCTAGTCCAGTAGTTACCAAAGTGAGGCACACAGGAATCTTGATCCATGCAGTTCAAGAGAAAATACTTCAAGATTTATATTTTTTATATTTTCAGTGTAAAATTTAAGAAACATGTTTATTATTTAATAAATAAATTCACAATGATATATATAGTCTGTTCAGAAGGTATCAGGCCATGTAATATTGAAAAATAGAGACATTTGCTCAAGATACAAGATATAAGAAACATTTTACATATGACAGTGATGCCTCAGTCCCCTTCAAAGTAGGCACCTTGGGGCCTCACACAGTTCTCCCAATTGCCATTTGCTATCCCATCATAGTTTGCTTGAATCTCATCATTGGTCTGAAATCTCTTTTCTGTCAAAGGTGATTTTAGTTTTGGGAAAAGCTAGAAGTCACAGGGCACCAAATCTGGGCTCTAGGGGAGGTGAGTCACCTGGGTGATTTGATGTTTCACCAAAAACCTCTGCATGAAACGTAATGCATGAGTGGGTTCATTGTCCAGATGAAGCTGCCAGTCACAAGCTGCCCACAGCTGAAGCCTTCTGATTCATCCAAATAGTTTCCGGGGAGCAATGTTCAAGCTTAAAGCAAAATTTGATGCAGATTTGTTGCTCCACTCGCTCAGTCATTTTTAATGCAATGGCCACCCAGTCCACATGCTCACTAAACAACATCTACCACCCCACTGACTAGTACAATGAAGTCGTCATTGTTCATACATGCACATTCCAGTCCACTCTCCTTGGCTGCCAAGTTACGTCGATGTCATGCAAACTGTTCTTGTTATATTACAATGGCTGGACTTTTTCTGGACAGACCTTGTATGACTTATAGATATATATATATATGCTAGAAGGTAAAGATCAAAGTTTTTTTTCACTAATACCATAATATAACTTTTTTAAAAAAAGTTGAGAGACCAATGATCTCCTCTGCTCCTCCTACTTTGCAGAGGAGGCAAATGATCCAAAAGAAGGGAACAACTTGCCTGGGATCTCATCTGCAAGTAGAAGAGTCTGGTTGCCAATGGGAGAGAGTGTGAGATGACCAGAGCTAAGCTATTTAAACCCACTCATCTCAGTCTCCTTATCTTTAAAGGAGAAATCATGAGTTCTATCAAAAAGAATTGTTGAGCACTCAATTAAAGGAGAGCATATTTAAAGAGGCTGGCACAGTGCTTGGCCCAATTTGAGGACTTAATATTAGGGATTTTTCTTTCATTTCTCAAAGTAGAGGTATTTTTGGTGAAAGATAGTGCCTTTCAAAGACTGAAATATGTAATGCTATATTATTTGGTGCTAATAAAGATATATGCTACTAAGCATATTCTTGCAAATCAAAACATTTTCATTTTTATTTTCATTACAGTTACTGGGGTGACATTAGTTAATAAGATTACATAGGTTTCAAGTATAGATTTCTATGACACATGATCTGTATTTTGCATTGTGTACCCAGCATCCAAAGCATTTTTAAAGGACACAGACAGTAGAATAATAATAACAATACTTCAGGTAACACAGTAGTCTAGAGGAATCTACGGCTAAGGAGCTCTTTTGCTACCCTCCCCCAAATCAAATCATATAGGTCAACACCACTATTGGTACCAAAATTTTCAATATATTGGAGGAGTTTAGGAGCAGTGATCTGTTTGGAAGGGGAGGCCAGAGACTTGTCCTAAAGCTGGTTGCATAGAAAGAACAGCATTTACTTAATATATATTTACTGGGGGTAGCATTTTAAAGGGGTTGTTCTACTGTCCCATCCCCAGTCCAGCCCTCACTGGTCGCTGCCACTGGTTGTCATATTTGTCTGTATTCTCAGCCGTCAATGTTCCCATTCCTTCTCAAAATCCTACACAAACAATCATGAATCTTCTTCATATCCGTATGTGCTCTAAATAGCTACTATACTATGTGAACTGTTCACTCCAACTTAATGTCTTCCCATCGCTAAATCAAAACTAATTAGCTTTGTTTTTCAAATTGCTGACACTGGGGGTCTTTGCTATAACAAACCTGTGTGTGATTAGTGATATAATGGCTGGTGCTGAGCTTGGGCAAATATTTATAGAGTAATCATATTGGATAGGGTTGAATAACCTCTTGGATTAAGTGTGAGCTTCTGCCAGGCAGTGCCGCAAAATTGTGCTAATTTAATGGTACAGTCCAACCTTCTGTCTCCTGACACAACCTCTACAGACATTGATACAAATATAATCAGGGTATGAGGGGACAGTACGTTGCCTTTATTGGCACCCTTGACAGTAATATGCCAGAAAAATCCAAATATCACTTTGCAAATATAAATTATGGGATAGGTAAATGAGACCTTATACAGCAAGAAGATTAAATATATATAGCACAGTGATGAGAATAAAGTAGTCAGTGGATAAATAATTGTCGTGTTGTTAGCATATTAGATACCAGAGGAAGAATTGTACTTTTATTTACTTTCAGGAACAGTAAATGAGTATTAATTAGGCAAGCCCATTTTAGTGTTAATAGAGGATTTCTTCTCTATCAGACTGTACTGATATTAATCTAGCCTCTCACATAGACACAGAGAGTAAATCTGAAAACATACAATTAATTCTTAATATGTAGTCCTTACCTTGTAGTCTGAGAGGAGACTGGGATCTTGGGAAGGCAGAGATGAAGGCAGTAGTTTTTAAAGGTCATGCAGTGGCCAAATGGAGACTAGAATCTCATTTTCCACACGCTGCCCCAGGGCTTTCCCACCTGGGTATATAGGCCTACTATAACGAAATAGTATCATATTGTTACATAAATGACTTTAGGATTTGGATCATTTCCTTACGCACATTCCTTACTCATATTGTTATACAGTTTTTAATTTAATAAAGATTATATATTTGATAAGTACAGGTAAAAAGTCCTTGAGCTTTTTATTTGCATTGATTAATTGCAATTGCACCATTTTTAAAATGCTGTGGAGCCATTTTTCTTACACACCCCAACCAGTTGGCTATATTTAGATGTGAGGAGGAAGCAGAGTAATTCTTAAAGAGTCCTATGTTTCTTACACCTGACTTGACTGATGGGCCTTAAGTACTATTTCTTTCAAAGCAAATATGACTCATAGCCCTCAGGTAGTGTGTGCACAGGCTAGAAATATTGATCTGTCCACATCCTAGAAATATTAAGACACAATAAAAAGAATTTTTAACTTAATTCTGAATAATGCAGTAGCCAAAATATACAAACAGTACACCATTGACCATGGTAATGCCTCTGTAATGTTTCATAATGTCAAGGATGTAATTTAAACTCAAGAAACAGAAACTGTCTCTCCAGACTGAACTCACCCCCTTCAGCTTAACGGTGACACTTTCTTAGAATAGTACATGCCTAAAGAAACTTATTTAAAGATATAAATAAACAGGCATTCTTTAAGTCATTGGGTATAAGATACCCATCTCGTAAGGAACTCATCAGCAGCTCAAAATTTAGAAATGAGAGCAACCAGGAGGCAGCTTGGTAAACTTTGCTTTGGAGTTTGCTAATAACGGAGGGAAGGAAAGTCCCGATTACTCCACATCAACACTGACCAGAGGAAAATGGAGGCAGACGCAGGTTACAAAAGGCAGCCTGGGACCCAGAGGTCCCATTCCATAGATGCTCCCCTCCCTGCTGCTTCCTGGGCTACCTGAAAACTCCTTTTCCTACCTGCCCCTGGCCAGCCTCCTGCTTCTCCTGATTTCTGGTTCCCACACAAGGCAGGAGAGAAGAGTTGGTCAATACTGCCGTGGGTTACGAAACACAGTTTCCTCACTTCTGGCTCTGGTGGCTCTCCCAGCCCCGTGGAGGCACCGGCAGCTGGGTTCTGCCTTCCAGTCACAGTTCAGGGACAGGGCTGCAAGCCACGCTGCTGTCACTATTGTAAGAATAGTATTTTCTTTTTCTTTTTTTTTTAGAATAGTGTTTTCAATTGAACAAAACAAGCAAACAAGCAAAACAGAAACAGACTCATAGATATAGAGAATATTTTGACCGTTGCCAGATGAGAGGGGAGTTGGGGGAATGGATGAAAAGGCGAAGGGATTAAGAAGTACCAATTGATAGTTACAGAATAGTCATGGGGATGTGAAGTTCAGTACAGGAAATGAAGTCAATAATATTCTAATAACTATGAATGGTATCAGATGGGTATGAAATATATCGGAACAATCACTTAATAAGTTATATAATGTATAATCACTGAGGTGTACACCTGAAACTAACATAATATTGTATGTCAGTTTTAGCTGAAACATTTTAAAAGTGGTTACAAAAATAAAAATAAATAAAATACAGAAAATGTGCCCTGATGTAAACTATGGACTTTAGTTAATAATATGTATCAGTCCATTCATTGTAATAAACTTACCACAACAATGCAAGATGTTAGTAATAGAGAAATGTGCAAGAAAAGGAAAGGGGGTGTATGGGAACTCCGTACATTCTGGTTAATATTTCTGTCAACCTAAAACTGCTCTAAAATAGTCTATTAATTAAAAAATGCAATTCAGAAAAAAATGGGTGAGCATTTTACTAATGGCCCTGTTTCCATTTAATACGTGTATATAATACTTTCCTAGGGCAATGGTGATATGCTTCCACAGGATCACATTATTTGGAGTCCCAACGTCAATAGGCGAGAGGAAAATGGGCTAGAGGCAGAGGGAGCTGGGGAGCGTGGGAAGAAAAAAACTGATATGTCACCAAGGGACGTATTCCATGCCCACTGACTTCTCCCGTTTCCCAGGACTGACTCTCACGTACTACTTTCTCAGTAACTCCCTAATCGGCAACGATGTGCATGGCTCTTGCCACAGAGATCATTATTATTGCTGGGAAAAATGTCCCCGGATAGGCTAAGACTTGCCCATACAGTGCAGTCAGCCCAAGGCAGAGGGATTAAGGCAGAGGAATTTAAGCATTCATATTCAAGATGATTTATCTCCATGTGAAATCAATTTGTTTGCTTTCTTGACACTGTGACAAGTGCAAACAAGTTTCTGCAAGTTCAGGTTCCTCTTTGTTACTACCTGGTTCTTCCTTCACCTACTTGGTGCCCCATCCCTGAAGGTAGGTTTCTGACATCTACTGAATTTCTGAATACCTCTTCTTGGGTCTCTGCCAGATCTGTCTATAGAGCCAGGGTCTCTGTAGACACTATAATAACACCTGCTACAACTCTGCTTCAAGTGGCACATGTGATTCACTCTAACCTTGGTTCATATGTGGACTGTTCTTTTCTCTTGGCATCATATCCCAATTTTATATTCCCTTTCTAGAGTCACATCCTTTCCTCCCAAGGCGAGATCAATAATCTAGTTACAATCCGATTTTTGAAGCCCTGAGGTGTCTATGGACTCTTGATTCTGAACTTCTTTGATCTGATTCAGCTCCATCCCCCAAGTATAACAGATGCCACATAAGTAATAAAAAAGCATTGATGAAAATAGTTATTTCTATTTGTTGAATACTTACAAAGTACTGGACCCAATGTTTTCAAGTATTATTTTAATAGTCACAGCCACTTTTTGACTTTTACAGGGCCAACAGTTTGCTGATAAGCATATGGATATAGCCTTCCCAATTCTGAAAATATTGTAACACTTTCTTATAGGTAAATAGCCCCCACCTAGGTCTTTCAAGTGTCCTCACTGGACTCCCCAGCCACCAGGCTCTCTGGCTACTACCTGCCCCCCACCCCCCCATGATCCAGCAGTTAAGAGGCTGACACCCAACTCAGTGCTCTGGCCAGTGGTGATCAGCCGCTGCTGTGCCATTTTTACTATCGAATGCCTCACTATCGGCCCCTGAATATTAGTATTATCCTTCATCTACAGATTAGACTAGTAACGCTTGTGGACATTTACTTGCCCAAAGCCTTATAATTAGTAAATGATAAATCAGAAACTCAAATCCCTGTCTGTCTGTCTTCACAGACCATTCTCTTTCCCTTACCTCAGAGCTCATAGATATAGAGAGGTGTTTCCCAAACGTATCTGATAGTAAGAGCAAGCTTTTGTCAAAATTACAGATTTGGCGGCCCCTTCTTTTTGGAGTTTCTAATTCAAATTCGTGTAGTTTTAGGCTAGAATCTGTATTTTCAAGAAGGTGATTATTATGCTTTCAAAATACTGCACTGGGTCATTTCCCCCCAAAATCATGTTGATAAGAATTATTGTGACATCTCCACATCTCAAATGAGTAAATAAAGACATTAAAACAACCCCTGACTCATAGGCAATGTCTAATGGACAGGATGGGACATGTGTTTCAGGGGGTGGGCAACCTGTTCACTGTCTTAGGTGAGGCAGTACAACTCAAAAGTAGAATCATTCTTTGATATATCTAGAAACATCATTAGAGACCACCAATTTTAGAATGAAGCAAAATTATAGTTTACAAATAGGTCAACTGAAAAGGACATAGAATAAGAGCTTTCAAAAAATAATTGCATGAAAGCCCTGCCTGGTGTAGCTCAGTGGACTGAGCACGGGCCTGTGAAGCAAAGGGTCGCTGGTTCAAATCCCAGTCAGGGCACATGCCTGGGTTGCAGGCCAGGTCCCCAGTAGGGGACACATGAGAGGCAACCACACATTGATCTTTCTCCCCCACTCTTTCTCCTTCTCTTCCCCTCTCTCTAAAAATAAATAAATAAAATATTTTTTTAAAATAAAAAATAATAATGGCATGAAACCTAGACAGGGGGCACTGAGTTTGCTAAGAAATATATTAGGGTTCTAAAACCTAGAACATGTTCTTCAGAATCATAACCTGTGAATAAAGAACTTAAGGAAATTAAAGGTAGGTTGTTGTCTGAGGCAGCTGTCAGTGCTTCTTCCCCATGCGTTGCCTCCTTTCTGCTGCCATATTTTTTCTGGAAATGTGTGACAATATGGTTTGCCACATAAAGTCTTTTTGATAGCCTCTCTCTCTCACCATTCTCTCTCCATTTCTGCTGTTAGCAAAAGCTGATCATGAAACATAAACAGGGGTCCAGAAAAAGGCAAATATCACACATTAATTGCACACAGCAGGTTTATGATGCAATTCTCTTTCTCAGGAAAGCGCTTAGAAAGAAGCAGGAAGAAAAAGAGCAAAACAGATGAGCAATTGTCTCCAGCCTGGTCTTATCATGGGACTTGATTCATTAAACGTTTCTGAGAAGGGCAGAGTCATCTAAGTCAATAGAACGTCCTAAAAGCTCTTCCTCGCATGTACATCATCAATGAGCAAGAGAAACCTGGAGCGGAGCTGAAATGTACTACCGCAGGACATGGCCCAAGCTGGGTTGATTCTCTTCCAAATGCCAACCCCTGCCAAACGCTGAAACACCTGCTTCAGTTATCAGTACATATATCCCCTTAGACATCTGAAAAACAAGTCCTCGGCTAAACCAATAAGTAAAATCAAGTGCCAAATATGCCCTCAACAGAAGCTGATAAAATAAAACACTTAAATAAATTTAACTGAATGCTTCCAAATGGCACAGCTGACAATGAAAGAATGCACAGTAGTAAAAGCTATGGACAGAAAAACAATATTGAGCAATTTTTCTATAATTCTAAAGAGCCCAATCCATATCTAACCTCACCATCATCATCTGCAGAGAATGTAACGTCTGCAGATAATGTAACACTAAGTTAAGAAAAAAATAAAATAAACCAATAGCAACTACAACAAAAATAAACAGAATTACATGGTATAAGGGACTTGAAATAAGGAACACTGCCCCCCCCTTATTTATTTAAGTGAAGAATGAAGCTTTTCTTCATTTACTTATATTTTTCCCTCCAGCACTTAACACCTGTATGAAAGTTCCTGACTAAAAAGGTAGGCTTAGCTAATGGGGTGTGTCAACACAATTGGAAGCCCATTTCTAAATGAAAATTGCACTTTGCTGTGAGCACAATCCCTTCAGGTTGAAGAGGGCATTTAGAAAGCAGCAGGGGTGGTAGCTGGCGCTTTCTCCGTCAGAAGGGCCTGTAGGGTTACCACAGCTGGGGGAGAGACAGGCTGACCTAGAGCAATGGGCTAATGTAATAATTCTCCCCTAAATTGGTCATATTTCTCCAGGTTACCTTGGTAGATAGAGAGTAAAGGCAGATATAATCCCTCTTCTAATTGTAAACCAGCACTAGCCTAATTATACCCCCATTTACCCCAGATACTCTAAAATCACAGGCTTTCTGTTTGCTAATTCCTCTTATTCATGGTTTTATGACTCCAGAGGAGGCTTCGGGGAGTACGAATTGAAAAACAAGTGCAGTGAGTTAGTTCCACATAGATATTAACTATGAAAAAAGATGTGGAATGGAGCAGAAAAGGGGGTGGGAAGGAAAAAACACTTCTATGGAGTTCAGACTGATCCCAATCAAGGCTAAAGGACAGTCTCAGGCCTTGCCACGAGAGCCTGGGGGAGAAGGCCACAGATGCTAGAGGGAAAAACAGAGCGAACCCCATCAAGCCTACGTTCCTTATCTGTGAAACTCAGCCATTGTGTGATAAACTCCACTCCCTTTGCCTTAGAATGTGTTTTATCTTTATCCTAGTTGATATTTAAGATCCATGTAATTTTGAGTATTTTGTGTCAACTTATTAACATTAGCCTTGGGAGAGACCATGCACCAAGGTCATGGGCTAATGCCGAAAATTGCATGTTGTCGGGAGCCACGAGTAGGACAAAGGCTGAAGGTCACAGTGGTAAAGGAATTCATTCCTGTCTTTCTGGATAATGCTGTCTCCATGCTCTTTTACCAAATCATCACTCCATGTGATTTGTGTGCTTCTAGCCTGGGTTGGGGGGTATAATCAAACCGGGAGATTATATAACGGTATGCTCAGAGAGAAGGCTGTCTCTGTGTGCATGCACACACACTTGTGTATGATGGAGTTACCAAGCTACATAATTCTTGATTGCAAATGAACACTCTTAAAACAGGCTTCCATGCTTCATTCCTCTGTGGTTTGTTGATGTAAGTAAATAATTTAAAATTTTTCAGTTATGGTGAAGATCACACAACCTTTGTCTCTTAAGTTTTCCCAAGTCCACAACTAAAAAGGGGATAGTGGCCTCAATATTATGGTGCTACTACCATGGAAAGCCACATATTATCTCAGTTTTTAGTTAGAAAAATGTCTATTGCTTGACACTGAGTCAGAACGAGTTCACAGGATAGAGGAGGAGCAGGAATTAAAGTTGAACAGGGATAAGGGAGCAAATTGCGTGAACGGGAATGTTTATACCCGGAAATAGGAGCATTTATGGTGGAGACATGTTAATACAAGGCAATACAGGTTCCAATTTGATCCCCCGAGGCTACAAGTCAAGGATTTTAATGGTCAGCTCCTCTGGGTGTCTAATAAAACCCACATTTATACCAAAAAACAAACACAATCTGGCCCTGCCAACTTTGTAAGCAAGCTGAAAATAGGGATTAAGTTCCCATCAGCTTTGTATCACCCCACAACCTAGAAGAGTTCCTTGTATAGATTAAGTGACAAGTAGCATTGCTTAAATTGATAAGAGAGAAAAATCTAATAGTTTCCCATGAAAAATCTGCTTTAAAACAGACAGCTTGACTGTGGTTTTGGTTTTTTGTTTCTTAGTGCTTTCCTATCTTGATAGGGAAACACTGAGAAACTGAATTTAAATTCAAAGGTTGCTTGGTAAATATGGAATCGGAGAAATGAAAATTGTGTGGCCTCAAGAGATGATATTTTCATCAAGCTCTAAAGCCAATGAGTCATTCTTCTCCAGAAAAAGACTGTGTTTGCCAATTTAATCACATATCTGTGTTCCTCAGTCAAGCTGCCCTCTTCCTCGGGAACAGCATTTTTCCCCTAGAAACACATCTTTCTTACCCTACTCTTTTCCCAGGTTCCATAAGAACCTTATTGGTTGTATTTAGTATCCCCATGCTCCTCGTTTTAATTGAATCATCATTTCTTCCTGTCAATCTCTGGGCATTTTCCCAATTAACTTGTTGATTTTTAACATCTACGTTAGTACCTTTCTTCCCTCACCTACCCTGCTGGCATTTCCAGGAACTTCAATGTCTGATTCAATTTGATACATGACCATCACAGGTAAGGCAATGGATCAACTGCTGTGTGTATATAAACATGGATAAAGTATAGTTCTGGATTTCAACATCTAGGATCAAGGTCATGCTGACAAGCCAGTTAGGCTGCTTTAGAGCCACAGAGTGAGGTGGTCGTGTTTGTAGGCTTTGGCTCTAGACAGCTTGGATGTGCACCCTGCCCTGACCTTTCCTAACTGTGTGATTTTGAGCATCACAATTCCTTATCTATAAAATAAGAATATTAATAACTGCTTCTACTTTGTGGGGTTATAGTGAGAGTTGAATGAGTTAATATGCTTAAATTTCTTGGTGTAATTCCTAACAAATAAAAGCAAAGTGCTTTTTATATCATGCACTGCTTTCTCAATTGTTAAATCCTTCATATTTATTTTAACTACCTGGAGGTACAGATACACCTTGTATATTATTGTCATGTGGGTGGTCTTCTTTGTTACCTCCTTTTCTGACACCATGGAGACATGGATGGGCAATAATACCACCTTAGGTGCATTCACTAAACAAATATTTACTGAGCACCTACTCTATGTTAAGTACTCAGTGGGAGTATTATTAATGGAAGGCCTTGGAGGCCATGGTTAGAAGTTTGAATTTACTCTAATCAAAACAGGAATCAAATAAAAGTTTCTAAATATGGTCTCTGTGTTAAAAGGAGAACATTTTAGGAATGGGACAAAAGTTGGAGTCCCATCTAGAAGTCACTGTCATTGTCAAAGCCACATAGGTGTTGAGGGGTGGACAATTTAAGGTATATTTTAGAGATAAGGCAGAAAGTACCCCTTCCGAGAAAATGTGTGAGCATCATAACACAGAGAAGCTGCTTTCTCAGTGAGCCAAGAAGTGAGGTAGGTTGGCGAGATTTCTGTAGGACTGAAGGAGAAGGGCACTTGGAACCAATCTATTTATTTAGATTATAACCTAAACAAATTAAATTTAAAAATTGGATGTCAAATCTAAATTTACTAAAAAAATTTACTTGCAAATAATTGTACACGATCAAAAATGCCTTTTCCAGACATAATTATGAGGTAGGCAATATTTGTCTTTGGCATCACAATCCATGCTTTAAAACATGTTATTAATAATTTTGAGCACTTATGGAAACTAAGTGCCCTTCGTTCATTTTATCATTTCATTCAAACAACAACCCTATCAACATTTACTATGATTACGCTCATTTTTACAGATGCAGTGAAATGAATCTCTGTGAAGTAACTTTTCCAAGGTGATAGAGCCACGGAGCACATGGCTAGGATCGAACCCAGGTGTCTGACACAGAGCCGGAGCTCTTAACTACTATGTACAACCACCATTTCACACCATTGACGGCACCTCCCATCTCTCTCTCCCCGCCCCCCAATACACAGACACACACACACAGACACACACACACACATACACACACACACACCCCTCTCTTTTTAATACAAATCTCTCCTCAGGGAGAATTTATTACTCTCAGACTCTACAAAACCCCTAATGACCTACCTAGTTTTGATGAATCACATCCTTCATTCCAATAGTAGAACCACTAATTGTGAAAACCAAGCTTGGGCAGGGCAGTAGAAGAGATGCTTTCGGAGACAGAGCTACCTTAGAGATGCCTCAGACACACCAGATCCAGCCCTGTGGATAAATGTGCCCTTAGCCAAGAAAGGATAAATGATGGATGATTTAGAAGAAATAAATGGCAGGGGTATAAAAATGTTTTAGGGCAAGAGACATTCAGATAAATGCTATTGGATGATTTATTTTCTAAAAGGTGTTATATTCACTGCTGAAACACACCTACATGTCTGCCAGAAATGTGGCCATAAAAAAATCTATGTATATAAAAAATTTACACTGTAGCAGGCTGACCTCAACCTTTTATTTACTAAGCCACCATCTTAGCTCCAAGAACACACTTCCAACTTGCTCGAAGACTTCAACACCTGGATGTCCCACAGCTATTACCAAGCAGAACATATTCAGAATTCAGCTCATTACCTTCTCCCTAAAGTTTTCATATATGAAATCTCAGTTAATGCATCATTTCAGCCGTTTGCCAATGCTATGAACTCCAAATTTTCATAATTGCCTCCTTACCCTCACTCTCCAATTCTAATCCAGTGCAATAGCAAATACAGAAACTTCTTCTAATCATCTCACACATCTACCCTTCTTTACCATCTGCAATGTGACTCAGGGAGTTCAAGTTTTCAATTTGTCTCAAGCGCAATATCTTATCTCAGGTTTTCAAACATGCAGAGTTTAAGGCAAAGCCTAATTGCTAGCATTTGAGTGAGGACAAGAGTGAGGGCAAAGAAAAAGTGAGGTAGAGAAGAAGGAAAAGCAAATACAAGATGATCAGGTACTGAATTAGCACAGTTTTTCAAAGAAATCCAACAAGTTCCTCACTTCCACGTGGCAGGATGAAGGCACTGCTGGGAAGAATCTATAGGAAAAAGGGATAAACCGATTACCTGATGGTCCTGTCTTCCATGTCTCATTGCTCAAAGTGCAACCCTTGGGGCTTTAACTCCCCCACACTTCCATCTTGGTTACTGGGTCTCTCTGGGTAGCCGCTGGAGAGGTCAGAACCTCCAGGTATCAAACCTTAATAGCCTCATACCATGTCCTAAGGTCATGTTGATAGACACAGTAAAAAAAAGTTTACATATGACATTGCAATTGGGGCTTCAAGTTTACGGTGAACCTGTCGTCATCTGTCAGGTTATTGCAGAGGCCAAGCACATGAACTGAGCAGGAAAATAGTGGAACCGCCATCTCTGTCTTCCCTCCTGGAATGTTATATTGTTTCTGATTCACTATGTTTTCTGAGGAATGGAAGATGTCATAGGGATTTCCGCTTGGCCCTTTCTATCACAATGGGCCTTCCACAGATCAAAGAACCTATGAGAGAGTTCTGCTAGCAGCTAAGCATATCTATACCAATTATTCTTTAGGAAAATGGGAAGACGACCACAAATCGAAACCATAGATCCACAGAATCCACTATGAACCCAGCGATTCAATTATCACCTCTATAAGCCCCCATTCTAACTAAGGGACTATAATGAAATATCACATCACAAATTTAATATTCTTGAGAAAGGTTTTGTATTTCCCTTTCACTGTTCTGCAGTATACGGGCCCATGGCCTTTTCTGAAGGCTCAGAGAATATTTACCGAGTATACTTGAGGTGGCGTGGTGAGGTCTTTCCTCAGAGGAATTCAGTTTCCTCTTTGATCAATGTGATCTATGTCGGTGTACTGACTTAGATTTGGAAACCAAATGAGGGGCTTCAGTTCTCCATTATTGCAACTAACTTCCACTTGCCAGCTCTGTTTTTATTTTTTATTACATAAATTGAGCAATACCTTAGTTAGCTCTTTCTATATCTCATTGTCAGGAACGCCATGACCTATTGGCCTTTGCCACAGATTCTTGAAGGTAAACAAACCTTGATTGCCATAGTTGATTTGCTCCATTTACTTACTTCCTATTCTGTAATTAAATCCATCTTGTCGCTGATGGTTAAGTGCTGCCACCTGGTCCCTGGCATTCTGGAATCTCAATATCCCGACAGATAATAGAGAGTTTAATTCCATGGCATATTTTAGTGTCAACCCCAGCCTTCAGAGAACAGCAACCAGAAAGTATCTCTCAGATTTTCAGATCCTCCACCTTAGTGAATGCCTTATCACCTTAGTGAAGAAAAACATCCTCTCTTTCACTTCCCTGCTAAGGCCCTGCCCCCGGACCGTAGTCAAATGATGAATCTTACCTAACAAAACCACTCAAGCAGTCCCACCTCCCTGAGCCTTCTCGCACTTTGTCAAAATGCCAAAAAAGACCCTGGCCCATGTGACTCACTTGTTCAGAGTGTCATTCCATGAACCATAAGGTCAAGGCTTTGCACATAGCTAGGTTGTGGATTCAGCCCCCAGACCAGGCACATGTAAGAGGCAACCAATCAGTGTTTCTCTCACCCCGATGTTTTTCTCTTTCACTCTCTCTCTTCCCCATCTCTAAAATCAATAAGCCTGTCCTTGGAAGAGAATTAAATAAATAAATACATACATATATACATACATAAATACATGCAAAATGCCAAGGAAGTTCTGGGACTCTTTCCTAATCTATCCACTTTTCCAAATCTTTTTTCTTATCTACTATGCCTCCCCTTTCTTATCTTTGAATGAAAGACTTGTTGTTCCAAAGGGTGAGAATCTGCCTACATATGATAGATTACAACCCTTTAGTCAAGGCTCTAAAAAAAAATGATAACTTCTCAACAAAACCTTCTAGGCTAAAACACCCAGGCAGAAGAAGTCAATTCCTCTTCTGTGTTTCCCAATAACCTTGCATCAAAAACCCAGACCTTAAAAGACCCGAGTCAAAGAGACCTCTAGCAAGAGCACAGGACCTCAGTGCTTCAGCTGGAGCCTGTATTTGCATTCCAGGGCTGCCATGACATGGTGCCATCACTGGGTGCTTGAAAGACAGAAATGTATCATCTCACGATTCTGGAAGCTGGAAGTCCAAAAGCAAGATGTTGGCAGAGTCCGTTCCTTCTGGATACTGTGATGTAGAATCTATGCCATGCCTCTCCCTGTGCTCCTGGGGGTTTGCTGCTAATCTTTGGACTTCTGTGGTTTGTAGAAGCCTCAGTCTGAACTCTGCCTTTATCTTCACATGGTGTTTTCATTGTGTGTGTCTGTCTCCAATTCCCTATTTTAATAAGAACACCAATGCTGTTGGATTAAGAACCCACCCTACTCCAATATCAACTTGTCTCATCTCAACCAATTACATCTACGATGACCTTATATTTCCAAATAAGGTCACATTCTGAAGTGCTGAGACTTAGAAGTACAGCTTATAAATTTGGGCATGAGGGTAGGGACACATTTCAACTGGTAACCCCAGAAACCCAATGACTTTGGGGAAGTCTCATAAATATTCTGGGCCTCGTTTTTCTATCAGAAAAATAGGAATAATAATACAGGTATAAGACCTAGTTTGACTGAAGACCAGCAGTAATGATTTAAAAGTTGCTGGATGAAATAGCAGAGAAAGACAAAGGATCAAAACAGAAGGAATTTTGTCAAACTATTAGGCAAAAGAGTTATGTTTGAACAAACTCACTCTTTTAGAGAAGAATCTGGGGTTAAAATGATGGCCAGCACATAGAATAGAGCAACAGTATGAAATATAAAAAGAGTATAGAATGAAGAGTTCTTCAATAGTAAGGAGTTTCTCTTTCAATGGTGAAAGGAGAGAAAGCAAAACCAAGAACGAAAGAAAACTCAAGCATATTACATGATCCTTCTAAGCCACCACTTCCACATTGGACAAGTTGTTTAATCTCCTATAGGTAAGTATAAGAAAAACACCCTGAGTGGTAAACTAGCTATATCTGAAAGCATGTTGGCCAAGGCAGATTAGCACCATTTATTGGAATGTATGGGCTGTTCTATTCCAAACTGGTTTCCTTTTACTTTTTTGATACTTACCGTTGTTATAAAATTACTGAATTAAAATTATCTATTTATATCCACAGGTATTCTGCACCACTTCTGAGTAATTTTTTTAAAAAATACAATATTTCTTCATAAAAATATTTTATGCAAGCAGAGTCAAATCATTCTCAGAAATAGCTGGCATTGAAAATACTTTGTATTCATCTATTGAAACTGTTGAAAAAGTTGTACATTGGAATCCCCAACTAAATTGCACATTTTTCATTATTCTCAATATTTAAATGAGGTTCAATCTGGTTATACTATAAATAAGAATAGAAGATGGCAGCATAGATAAACATGGCTCACCTACTTGCACAACCACATCAAAATTACAACTAAACTATATAACAACCATCATTCAGAACCATCATAAATTGAGATCCAAGATGGCAGAGGAGTAAATGGAAGCTACACTAACTTCCTCCCAAGACCAGTCTGGAATTACAACTAAATTGTAGAGAAATCATCCTGAACAACCAACTGAACACTAGCTGGAGAGAAGCCTTGTAACCAAGGACAGACAGAAGAAACCACTTACCATGAGTTTGGTAGGGTGTGCAGAGGAGATGCAGGAGGACTGGCTGAGCTCCCATGGGCAGCGGCTGAAGTTCCAGTGGGATATATCAGCATCTGGGGAGTACCCTGTGAGAAGTATGGGGTCTGCACCCCAACTGGGCTCTGCAGCCTACAGCACCACAGCCAGAAAGGAACCTAGATAACATCCAGCAGCGAGGTCCCTGTCTGTCAGGGAGAGTCAGCTGGAGATGCAGAGAACCTCTTTAAAGTAAACCCACAACATTTTGTTTGCAGTCACTTACCCTGGGCTTCAGTGGGGCCAGTACCAGGAAGAAGACTGGACTAGAGACACTTGAAGAGAATCAGGTTGGTGGCTCTGGGAAAAGAAGTGAAGTAACAGCCACCTGGATGCCTGTGCTGAGTCACTCCCCACACTGAAGGAGCCATCTTTCTCAGGCAGAGCGCCCCTCTCCAAGTGGCATCAGCCTGAGCAGAAGCAACAGCCCTGCCCACAGGAATTACTCTGCCCCACCCTGTGGTACTTAAGCTGGGTTGCTGATTATAGCTTGAGGCTATATCATTGACTAGTTTAACAACCACACAACAGATCTATACAGAACCACAAAAGGCCCCGCACAACAGCGATCCTGAGAAAGAACACAGTTGGAAGACTCACACTACATATATCAAACTATGCTATGAGTCCATACTAATCAAAACAGCATGGTACTAGCATAAAAACAGACAATGGAACAGAATAGAGAGCCTGGAAATAAACTCCCACTTTTACAATCAATATTTGATGGAGGAAGTAAGTACATACAATGGGTGATAGTTTACTCCATAAATGGTGCTGGGAAAACTGCACAGATATGTCCAGAAAAATGAAACTAGACCATCTTTTTACACTACATACAAGAATTAATTCAAATTGAGTCAAAGACTTCAATTTTACACCTAAAGTCATAAAAATCATAAAAGAAAACACAGGCAGCAAAATCTCAGGCATTGCTATAGCAATATTATATTGGCCAAATCTGCCTGGCAAGTGAACCAAAAGAAAAAATACACAAACGGGAATATATCAATCTAAAAAGTTTTGCACAGTTAAGGAAATCATCAACAAAATAAAAAGACAACCCACAGAATGGGAGAACTTATTCACCAATACATCTGATAAGGGGTTAATATCCAAAATTTATAAAAAATTTACAAAATGCAACACCAAAAAAACAAAAAATAATTTAATTTAAAAAATGGGCAAAGGACCTGAACAGACACTTTTCCAAAGAGGACACACAGAGGGCCCAGAGACATATGAAAGGATGCTCAACATCACTAGCCATCAGAGAGATGCAAATTAAAACCAGAATGAGATATCATCACACAATTGTCAGAATGGCTATCATCACTAAATCAACAAACAAGTGCTGGTGAGGATACAGAGAAAGGGGAACACTTTTGTACTGTTGGTGGGAATGCAGACTGGTGCAGCTACTGTGGAAAGCAGTATGCAGATATCTTTAAAAATTAAGAATGGATCTGCCTTTTGACCCAGCAATCCTGTTTCTGGGAATATATCTGAAGGAACCCCAAATACTAACTCAAAAGAACATAAGCACCCCTATGTTCATGCAGCATAATTTACAACTGCAAACATGTAGCAGCAGCCCAAGTGTCCTTCAGTAGATGAGTGGATAAAGCATCTCTGGGACATTTAAACAACGGAATACACTTGACATTAAAAAAGAAGAAAAGTTTACTCTTTGCATCAGTATGGATGGATCTGGAGAACATTATGCTAAGTAAAATAAGGCAATCAGAGAAAGACAAATACCATGTGATTTTATTCATATGTGGAATCTAATGAATAAACTGAACTAACAGGAAAATGCAGACAGATGCATACATGGAGAGCAAGATGGCAGCGGTGGTAGGTTGGAGGTGAAGGGGTAAGGGGATTGAGCAAAAAGGGAGAAGGACTCACAAACATGGACAACAGTGTGGTAATTGCTGGGGGAATAGGAGTAAAGGGGGACTATGTGATAATGGAGAAAAAACAATAAAGATTAAATCTAAATAAGAAATTAACCTAAATGGAAGTCCTACAACTATGGAATTTAAAAAGAAACCACATTAAGACTGGTAGGAGGTGTAGAGACATGGAATGAACTGGTTCCACACCTCTGTGTAGCAGATAAAAATCAGGAGGGATATCTCAGGAGCGAGGGGTCTCAGCCCCACACCAGGGCCCCCAGCCCAGGGTTCCAGTGCCAGGAAGATGAGTCTCTATAACTTCTGGCTGTAAAAACCAGTGGGAATTGAGGCGGTGGAAGGTAGAAACTACTGGAAACCCAGGCAGTTCATCTTAAAGGGTCCATGCACAGACTTATTCAGACTCACTCCCTCCAAGCTCCAGCACCAGAATAGCAGCTTGAAAGACATCGGAAACAAACATAGGGGGAGGAATTGAATTGTTCAGCACTAGGGTAAGAGCTATGGGACAGCTTTCTCCCTAACAGAAGTGCTGGAAGAGGCCATTGCTCCTTTTCTGAGTCCTCCTCCTACAGAGCCAGCAGGTGGGTGACATATCTCAGACTCTATCACCTGGATCACAGTGTTTTCCCCACCCTGCTGATTCCCTGAGGTCCTGTCCACCCAACTTTCAGACCCACCCATACTGTGTTCGGTGGATTTTCCATATAAATGGCTTGTCATGGCCTCCACTTCAGATTTCCCTAAATTCTCTCAAATGAGATGCATCTACCTCCAGTGAGCCCTGTACCTCTCACTAAGTGGTCCCAGGCCCAGCACTAGTGGCAGCAGGCCTTGGTTCACAGTTTGTCCTCTCCTGGGCACCTTGAAGCCCAGCACAAGTACCCCATCTTCAAATTGCTTTGTAGTTTTCACCATATGACTCAGAACTTAACCCAGGCAGTGAATGAGATTCAACATTCCAAAAGCAATGAAGGCTCAACTACAATGGGAGGGAGTGCAGAGCACACATGAAGGGTGCACCTTGAATACCCAGCTTGGGTAATAGAGGAGGTTGTGCCACTGGCCCCTACAGGACACCTACTACCATTAAGCCACTCTATTAAGCCTGGGAGAAGTAGTATCTCTATCTAATACATAGAAGCAAACACAGGAAGGCTGCCAAAAATGAGACTAGAAGCATAGGCCAAATGAAAGAACAGAACAAATCTCCAGAAGAATTAAACAAAATGGAGAAAAACAATCTATCGGATGCAGAATTCAAGACAGTAGTTATAAGGATACTCAGGGAACTTGGTGAGCACTTCAGCAGCATAAAAAAGCAGTCAGAAATGAAGGATACATGAATTGAAATAAAGGACAATTTATAGGGGAACAGCAGTACAATGGATAAAGCTGAGACTCAAATCAACGATTTGGAACACGAGGAAGCAAAAACAACCAATCAAAACAACAAGAAGAAAAAAGAATCTTAAAAAAAACAAGGATAGTGTAAGCATCCATTGTGACTGCTACGTTCAATGACTTCAAGCATTCCAGCATTCCGATCATAGGGATGCCAGAAGAAGAGAAAGAACAATAAATTGGACATCTATTTAAAATATAATGAAGAAAACTTCCTTAACTTGGTGAAGGAAAAAGACATGCAAGTACAGGAAGCACAAAGAGTCCTAAACAAGATGGACACAAACAGACCTACTCCATGACACATCAAATTAAAATGCCAAAGGTTAAATACAAAGAGAGAATCTTAAAAAACAGCAACAGCAAATAATTAGATACTTACAAGGAAGCTCCCTAAGAATGTCAACTGATTTCTCACAAGAAACTTTGCAGGCAAGAAGGGACTGGCAAGAAATATTCAAAGTGATGAAAGCTAGGACTTACTACCAACATTACTCTACCTGGCAAAGCTATCATTTTGACTCAGAGGACGGATAAAGAACTTCCCAGACAAGAAAAAGCTAAAGGAGTTCATCATCACCAAACCAGTATTACATGAAATGTTAAAGGATCTTCTTTAAGAAGAATATAAAAACTTTTAACAATACAATGGCAATAAATGCATATCCAACAGTTGAATCTAAAAACCAAAATGAACACACAAGCAGACCAGAAACAAAATCATAGATGCAGAGAACATTTTGCTGGTTGCCAGATGGGAGGGGCATTAGAGGATTGGTGAAAAAAGTGAAGGGCTTAAGATGTACAAATTGGTAGTTACAGAACAGTCAAGAGAGTGTAATGCACAGCACAGGGAATAGAGTTGCCAAAGAATATATATGCAAGACCCAGAGAGTGGGCAGGGCTGGGTGAGGAGGACAAGGGGGAAAAGTTTGTGACAATTGTAATAGCATAAACAATAAAATATAATTTAAAAAGAAGAACATAATGGTTATGCATAGACAAGCTATTAATACTTTTAGCAGAGACTTCCTAATCTTAATTTAAATATTTGGAAAACCTTCAAACACAAATATAGGTGAAAGTAAGAGAGGAATATTCTTCGATTAGTTCTCCAGCAGATCGAAATTCAACATATTTCCTGCGCTTCACTTCTGCGCTGAATTTTGAAGTTTCTCGCTACCAACTCTATCAAGCATTTACTTTTGTTCTTGGTAACTGTTATTTTTGGTCTCACATTATTCTAGTTGTTATAAGAATAGTGAGATAAAAGACCAGACGTTGAGTACAATAAGAATCTTTTATAATGAAGGAGGTTGAAAACGTGCATATAAATAATTTTAAGACTGAAGACACTATAAAGAGAAGCACATTACAGTGTGTATTGAGGTGAGAAAGAAATCCAACTGTGGATGGGGGTGGAGGGGGACAAGGAAGAGCTTCCTAGAGAAGCAGTATTAGAAAAGGCTTTTAGCAATGAGCAGAGTTTTTTTTTTTAAATAGACAGGAACATTAAAGGAATCAAGCTTGACTAAACTTGAGTATATTTGCGGATCAGGGAGACTAAGTTATGTGGTTGAAACATAACAAAATGCTGTCTGTGCAGGTCAAAATTGTATGTTGGACCCAAACTGTAGAAGATCTCAAACGGCAAAATCAGGAATCTGTAGAGATGCAGAGAACAGACTTACGGTTACCAGAAAGGATGGTGTTGGGGGACCGGGTGAAAAAAGCGAAGGGATTGAGAAGTACAAATTGGTAGCTACAAAACAGTCACAGTGATATCAAGAACAGCATAGGGAATATAGTCAATAATATTGTAACGACTATGTGGGGTGCCGGGTGGGTCCTGGAAATAAGAGGGGACACTTGGTTAAGTACATGATTATCTAACCACTATGCTGTACACCTGAAACTAATACAAAACAACATTGAATGTCAGTTGCAATTGAAAAAATGTTTAAAGGATAATGCAAAAATAAAATGAGGAGTTGGGGCTTATTTTCTTTAAAAATTGGGAGACCTTTGGGAGGATGCACATATGTGTTATATTTTTAAGAAAAATTACTGGATAATGAGTTTAGGCAGAAAATAGAAAGCTGTTAAGAAGCTCTTGCACAACTGGGTGCCAACCGAGTCCCCAAAGCTCCACCGGACTTGATGCCATCTAACAAATACCTCTTCTGCCACGCTCCCTACCCCCCTACGTTTCTGTTTCTTCGACATCCCTGACCAGTCCCTGTGTCCTCCCCTGGTATCCCTGCACAGTCACAGGACTCTTTCCTCTCCATCTGGAGAGGCAAAACTCAGCTCAGTGGGGAGATGGGGTCGGTCTGTCTAAACTTGCAGTAACAGTGATGCTTATTCGCTTCTGTGATGCTTATTCCATTTTACTGTAATATTTGTTTGCATGTCTCCATCTTCCCCATCTGACCGTGCTCCTCTGAATGGCAGTCATAATGTCTCGTCTACGGGCCTCCGGCCTCGCAGGACACCTGGCATTCCCCAGGTGTTTAATAGACATTAGTTTAGTGAGTAAAATTCCCACCATATGGACCTGGGGCTAGGGAAAGGAGAGAAAAAAACAAAAACCCCTGGTTGTTGTGTTAAAACTTTTCCTGATCTCCTATTCCACATTTGGAATAACGTGCGGTTAGGGAGCCTATGGCGCAGGTTTTCTGGGAAACCCTTACTTATCTAAAAAAAATTTAAAAATCCAGTGTCTATGATACTGTTTCATAGAGCCCTATTTAATGCACCTTTTAAATTTTCCTTGAGGCTTGTCACATCCAACTGTGATCACATATAGATGCTCAATAAATATGTTTATTGATTTGTTAGATAACCATTTCAGAAATATTAATTACCAGTAAATCAGAAGCCCTTTACGACATGAAGCTAGCACGCAGTCACTGGACACATACTTAGTGCGATGCTGTGCTAGGTACCAGGGGGAGCCTCCGCTGATGCGCGGAGTGTGCCAGAATCCCGAAAGAAGTTCCAATTGCATCAGCCTTTTCATACCACTGGCCAAATAAAACTTGAAAATTGACCTGATGAGGTGATCTAAAAGTCTCTTTAGGCTCATAATTTTCCAAGGCTCATTATACAATTTCACATTAGAGTTTTCTGCTCTTTAGATCAAAAAGTAATAGGCCAAAAACAAACTAAGAATATAAGCAATATTTAGACCACTGTTGGAAGACTCATCCCCCTCTCAGCTAACTGACTGAACCGGAAAGTCTAATTAGTGCTACAATCACTTCATACTGGAAAGCATTCACTGTACATTAGAACAATCTAATGTTAATCAACATTGTACATTAAACCTAGATCATGTTCATTAGCAAGAAAATCATTTTTAATGGAAAGAATTCAGTTTTAATGTTTTGTAATGGGCCATTTATTAGTATACAAGAGGGTCGGAAGAACTAATTAGAGACTATTTGAGTAGTGTAAGTAATATGGTTTTCCCAGGTGGCCAGTTGGGATTCCAAATCCCAGAGCAGAATGCTTAGATGCAGATATAGTATCAGGTTTTACATGCCTGTGGGATTACTGGAGCGCCCCGAAGCTCAATTTAAATGCTAGATTCTGAAAATTTGCTTCAGTAAAATAAGTTTAAGGCACATTCATTCTTTTGATTTATATGAGATCTGAACAGCTAAAAGCCTGCTTAGTTTTTTAAAAAATTAACTCTATGGCCTCCTTTTTTCCACTTTATCTACTTCAGTGTAAACATTAAAGAGAAAATCTTTCCTCTTTTTCACATGGTCCAGCATTCATGACAGTAATTAACTGAATTGCTTAAGTCCCGCTCTCTTCCTGCTTGTATGTAAGGCACTTCACCCAAATCTCCTCAATGCGAGACCTTCCTAACAGTTTCTTTTTTCAGCAGTTGCGAGAAAAGCTGTCTGAGGAGAGGGAGTAATTTTGGAATTTGATAGCAAGGCCCCTGAGGATATGAAACTCACTCAAAATGCATTGTACACGTGCCTGAGGCAAGTAAGGTATACCCAAGCTATGAACATCTGGCTTGCGACTATTATTTACATAATGAACTCGTTCTATTCCACCCTCAGTGTTTACCACAGAATGCTCTGCTCTCTCCCTCGGGGAGTGCTCCAGAATTCAGTTGGTTGTCCTAAGCCAACCTGGGCCAGCTGGTAGCCAGCACGGCCTTCACATTCTACTGTGCTCAAGAGCAGGCATGTGTTTTGCTCCTCACACTCATCTTTTATGATGCATATTTTTATTATTTCCATCTAAGGGCTTTTTTTCTGAATGTGCAAATTTCTTGTTTAAGCAACGACAAAAAACCTTCTTCCTTTTAAAAATAATTATATACCAAATATCTCTTTACTTTTTCTCTAATGTTGAACTGAAATTACAATACCTGTAAAACAAAAAAGTATACAAGTCAGGCTTATAAGAAACTTATATAAAAGAAACATGTTTAAGTAAACATAAAAAAAAGAACTAGACCTGGAAATTTCCCCCAGATTAATCCATAAAAGCAATGGACTCTACAAATACAGTCGAACAATATGATGATCTCATTCTGAAAGTAAGATAGAAATGCAAAGAAACAAGATTATCCAAGAAAATCTTCAATAAGAAGAACAAGGAAGAGTGGAACCTCAGCCTATATAACACCAATGTTTTTATTAAAGCTACACCAGGACAATATGGCACTTGCATGGGGTAAATGACAGAATAATGGAAAAAGAGCCCTAAAATAACCTCACGCAAATAATATAGAGCAGGAATTAGAGATCAGTGGGCTGAGAAGGGGGAAAGAAAATAATATTTATTCAGTCAGTGGGTCTGGGAGAATTGGTTATCCATAAAGAAATTAATTAAATTTTATTTTTAAACCATATCATATCCAAAAGTCACTTACTAGCTATAGGTTTAAAACAAATATGTAAGGTGAAACTACAAAAATTACAGAATAAAATAGAGAACATCTTTGCAACCTGAGAGAGCAGAGAAGTTTTTAAACAATAATAAACCCTGTGCACCATAAAGTAAAAGGTAAGTAGATCACGGCATCAAAACTAAAATAATGCATTAACTCTTCATCGAAAGACATGAGGAGTTAAAAAGATAGACAAATCATGGAGTTGGAGGGGTTTGCTATACTTATTTTTATATGTAGAATAAATAAGAAAAAGATAGCACAATAGAAAAGTGAGCAAAACTGTGCCTGGGCATTTCACAGCACAAGCAAGACAAGGAGCTCTAACCACGTGGAAAGCTGACTGTCCTCACTGGTAATCAGAAAAATGTAAATTAAAACCACAATGAGAAATAAGTAATTGGTTTTTGAATATAAAAAGATTTAAAAAATCAGAATTCAATCAACAGCAAGGTTAAAGTCTCCAACACGCTGCTGGTAATCACTTATATTGTTATAGCCACTTGGAAAAATGTTTATCCTCACAATGCTGAGGAACATTGGACATGAACACACCCTATGACTCGGCAGTTCCATTCCTGAATACCTATGCTGTTGGCTAAATGGGCGTGTCCCTCATTCACACATATGTCCCGCATATGTGTGTATCAAAATTTCTATGTCGAAACCTAACCCCCAGACTATTAGGAAGTGACTAGATCATGAGAATAAAGCCCTCAGAGAGCCCTATAAAAAGCAGAATCTTTTAAAATAGTTTTTATGTAAAAGTGGAATCTAAAAAAACTAAACAAATGAACGAACTAAACAAAACAGAAACTTGAAGATACAGAAAACAAACAAGTGGTTGCCAGAGGTGAGGGGCTAGGATGGTGGGTGAAAATGGTACAAGGGAATAAAAGGTACAACCTTCCAGTTATAAAATAAATAAGCCATGGGGATGTAATGTACAACACAGGAAATACAATCAATAGTAATGTAGTAAGTATGTGTGATGACAGTTACCAGACATTATCCTGATCATATCATAAGGCATATAAATGTCAAATCACTATGTTTTACATTTGAAACATATATAATATTATATATGAACTATATTAAAAATTTTTTTAGACAAAGCAGCCTAAAAGACCCCCTTGCCCTTTCTGCCATGTGAGGATACAGAGAAAAAGGGGCCATCTAGGAAGTGGGTCCTCACCAGACACTGAATCTGCTGGTGTCTTGAGCGTGGACTCCCCAGCCTCTTGCACTTGAGAAGTAAATGTTTGTTTATAAGCTGCATACTTTATGGTATGTTTGATATAGTAGCCCAAACAGACTAAGAGAATACTGTGGATAAATTCTATTCTGTGAGAGAAGGAGACTTGTATAAGAATACTCTTAAAAACACCAAACAAGAAATGATCTAAATTCCTATCAACAGGACAATAGGTAAACTATGGTGTATTCAGACAGTAAATAAGACCTAAGAGTGATGGTCCATGAATTTCAGTTATAGGCATCACACAAGGCCATTGGCTCTAGGACCATGATCTCTGCCCTGGAGTGCTGTCCACGTCCTCAGGATGGGGACGGAACTACTGATAGTACATCCACATTCCAGCACGTGGGGAAGGAGAAGATGCGAAGACAATCAATTTCTGCTAAGGAAGTGACCTGGGAGTCAGACACATCACTTTTAATCATACCACCTTGGCAAGAATTTAGCCACATGAGCATACAACAGCTGCAAGGAAGACTGAAACATGCAAGGTTTAGCTAGGGAGCCACAACTCTGCAACTTGGGTGAAAAGTTCTATTGCTATTGAAAAGAAAGGAGTGATATGATATGGAAGACAGAGATGTAGCCCCATGTAACCACATCTACTCAATGTCATTGCCCTCACACTCTTCCTGAAGATAATCTCTAACCTGTGTTTGCTGTTTATCATAACCATTCATATGTGTGTATCCATGACAATTGTTGATTTTTTAGAGTTGTAAATGTTATATGCATGGCATCATACTACATGTATCACTTTTTTTGCATGTATCACTTTTGCACATTTTTTCCATTCATTCTTATTTTTTGAGTTTTTCCTTGTTAGTATATGTAGCTCTAGTTCACTCAATGTACCTGCAGTATAGTGTTCATATGTGAATACAATGCAAGCTATTTATTAATTCCCACGTTGGTGAATATATAGGTTGCTTTCAATTTTTCTCCAAAGTGCAGAGAATAACCTTGCCCTGAGCTACATACTATGTCTGCATAAAAATTTAAAAGATGGAGCAGATTTGGGAGAAGAAAAACTAGTTTTAAATCTTCTTCATTGGTACTTCCTCTTCCTGTTCATAAATTTCTGTTTTCCCCAAAGGTTTGTCTTTTTCTGGTTCTACAATTTCTCCTGGTGTAATATTATCTGCCCGTGTGAGCCAAAGCATAGAGTCAGCCACTGCAGCAATTCTGCCTTCACTGATCAGACTTTTCTTTTTGCCCCTCCTTCCTGCAGTCTTCCTCCCTTCTCTCCCCCTCATCCTCCCATCTCCAGTTTACTGATGGAGAACAGTTCAGCTCTCGCTACCTGCCATCCCTACATTTAATTCTATACCTTATTTTTTGAAAGTGGGCATATCTAAAAACTGCAATAATAATAAAATTGGAAAAACTATGTATGGAGATTTTATTAGGTTATTGACAAAGGACTTCTATTCCTCCAGCCCTTATGTGTTTGTTGTTATTTGTGGCAGTTTGGGGGGGGGGGTGGAGAGTTGTTTCCAGCTACAAACATGAGGGTGTCTGTATGTGAAATCCCTCTTTGTGTGTAGATGTCTGAAAACTTCCTTCATATGTTTCCTCTAAGCATGAATTACCACTGGTTGATTTAAATACGTTGTGTATTTCAGCCTCTTTTCACACTGTGAATCTTGGGCTTCAGTATAGTTTTCAGAGGTAGCACAAATTACTTAACAGCTATTTTATTTGCATACCTGGAGTGGGGTTTCTTGTATATTATTGCAGATATGTGTAAAAGTAACCAAATGAACATTCCTCTGACACTTTTTGAATAGAACCGGGGCCTAGTTCCAAATAGAAACAAGTTACAGTAAACGTCCACCTTTAAAAACTGATTTTCCTCAACCAGGGTTGATTTTGATCTGTTTCACAGAGAATTGTTTTTAAAAGATTAGAAAACCTCTTAAAGTAAAATATGCAACTAAAATGCTAAGGGAACAAAAAGAACTTGAAAAAATAAATAAGAGAGCAAAAAAAGGTTGGATTCTTTTCTCTAAATCATAACTTAGCTTGAAACAACTTAGAAATTTTGCTACCACCAACTTTTTTACAGCTCTTCTACCCAAGATTACAATTCATGCAGCAGTTCATCCTCTCCTGGGTCTCCTATGGGACCTTGATCAGGCTGGCTTCCTGCAGGCTTAGCCAGGACTAGCGAGAAATCCATCCTGTGGTCTGAGGCTGGAGCCCCCCTCCTTGACCCCTATACCACACCCACGTCTTAAATCCAAAGATTCCCATATTTATTTAGGCAACAAAGTAGGACATACAGTAATAAAAAAACAAATATGAAAGCTTTGAGGGCCTGAAAAATCAGTCTGGAGAGTCTTGGAAGCTTGGGAGATGGGATGAAGACAAATAGCATAATACTTCTTTCACTCTTTGCTCAACACTCCTCCGCACCCCCAGCAAGCACACGTGTGCACACACACACTGCTTGCTCTCAGAACTTAAGTAATATTAGTGACCAGTTAATTGTAAACAAGAGAGAAAAAAGTCTTCCAGAATGTATAAAATAATTTTAATGAAATACTTACATGACATTGACACAAACCAAAAAGATTGAGGTGCCCCAAATAATATTCCAAGATACAAAGATATACTGGAAAAAGTTTAAAGGGCTTCATAGGTCAAGGGGGAGCAATTAAGGGAATGTGACTGATCACTAAGTGGATAATAATTATTAGCAGTAGCAGCAGTATCTTGAACTTATATGAAACTTTATATTTATTATCAGTAGTGGTAACTTATTAATAATTAAATGTAAAATGTACCTTGATTTTCTATTCCTATAAAATGCATATTAAATTCATTCCAGATGTCCATCTACATTTTCCAACATACCCTCACCAATATGTGTAGTAGAGTAGTCTTCCTGGCAAAAGGGACAGAAAAAGGAAATAAAAACTTTATTTGAGTTTTTACCATGTTCCAAGGCACATTTTATACATTATTTCATTTAATTCCCACAACAATCATGAGTATTATATCATCCACCCCAATTTATAAGTGGGAAATCAGAGATTTAGAAAATCAAATAACTTTTTAAATGTTTCACAGAAGGTGAAGAAACATTTAGAAGGTGGGAGAATGAGTATTTGAACCGAAGTCCATCAGCCTTCAAATTCCAGCAAGGTTACTTTCCCCTGTGTTAAAATACCCCCCCCCCCCCGATGACTGTATTGTATGCAACTGTGAAGAGTTAGAATGGGAAAATTTCCTGTATGCTCATAATCTAATTTCCAGGATTATTTTAATGGAGATAACAGACACCAAGCGTCATAGCAAAGCCTGCTAGCAGTGATAGCCTTTTGGGAATCTTCCTGGAATACCAATCCCTTTAGGTAGTTAAGCAACGGGGCTCTGCCTCCTACTACTAGGTCAGGCCCAGCCTAAGCTTTTCACTAAAGTGCTGCTGATTGCAAGTGACTTCCAATCCAAACAAGCGTTTTAGGTCTATTTAATAGATCAATACAGTAATTCGCTCCTGGGCCCCTGAAATCATTTGTTTGGACCTGATGTCTATGTAGTCAGATTGAGGTGTGTATACATTAGCGTGTGCAGAGAATTAACACAAACCACTTGCATTGAAAGGTGTTAAACCAATTTAGATTGTGTGAAGGAGGTAGTATTTAACTCATTTCCAAGTGACTGGGATTAAATGGGTCATTATGAAGGCAAAGCCTTCAAAAAGCATCACAAAGGAAAATAAACTAAGAGGCCAAAGGATTCACTCTGTCATGTATACATGCTTCAGAATTCAACTGAGAAGAGGCTAGGAAAAAAACAGTTAAGAAAGCCTGATATACACAGATAATGAAAAAATTGATGGGGGGGGGAATGAAAAAAGTAAAGAAAACCAAATATAAGTTGAAGAGGTTTTTTTTCTTCTTTTCCTTTTTTTCTTTCTTTTTTTAAATCACTTTTATTGGACAGTGAGACTTTCCCAAGGGAACTAGGAGCTAGGACCTGTTGCTTGCATCACTTAAGCTGAGTAGACAAAGCACCAGAGAAGGATAACTTTGTCTCAACTCCCCAGAGAAGCAGGGGGGTGTATGTGGAACTAATAATAATTTTCCATCTCTGATTCTGATGACATGAAAACCAGAGTTATGTGCTTATTTGATCTAATGTTGGATTGGATTTTAGCAGCAACATTTCATACCAACTGAAGTCTATTAATTATGTGTACTGGGAAACCAGCCAAAAGACCATTATAATAGTCTGAAGAGAATAAAATAAAAAGTTTTAACATGAATCCTTTCATCAGGAACAGAGAATTAGCAGTAGGAGGAAAATTTCATTACAACTGAGGTGTGACTCATTTGTCAGGTGCGGAGTAAAAGAGGATTCTCCATGAGAGAAACAGAACAGAAACTTTTGAAAAGAGAGTTAAAGTTAAAGGAAGCTCTTTGCTGACCAATGAATGGCTTGAATGCGTCCATCAATGTAATCCTGATAACAGTGAAGTCATATAAACACTCATTCATGTATTTAATCATCCCACAAACAGTTGCTCTATAACCAAGAATTTTGGAGATATAAATAAATAATTATAATGTAAAACCTTGAAACAGTGTTATACGAGCATGGACAAAAAATATATTACTTGCCATGGACTAAAGCACAGGGACATCTTCCTAGAGGACAGGATACCTGAAATAAATTTTGAAATATGAATAAAACTTGGCCACCTCTAGAGGAGAGGATTAATGAAATAGGAGACTGTACAGGCCGAAGGAAAAAAACTGAGGCTGGAGTTGTGTTGGGAGCTACAAGTCACTCAGTGCTGAAGCAGAGAGAGTGTTGAAGAATGGAAAACAGGTAGAGGCCAGATTATGGAAACAAAGGGAGTCTTCTCAAGTAGCAAGGCTTCATTCTGGAGAGTGATATGGTAAGTAGAGATATGGTAAGCATTCATCTGTGGCTAAAAATGGGTGAAGCCTGATGCATGATGGGATGTGGAGGATGATAATGAAAGAGAATATCTGGAACCTCAGAAGTTTAAATGAAAAAAGGATAAGGAGATAATGAAAGGTAACAACACCTAGCCATAGGTCTGGGAAATAAGCTAAAAGAAACCATAATAAAGACATGTAGAAAGAGGGAGACTATCTGAGTAATTCTTTTAAAGCACACCATTTCAGACTTCCAGCTAAAATGGAGGCATAGGTGGAAACACTGTACCTCCTCCCACAACCAAGTTTATGAACAACAAACATTTAAAAACTAGAATGCAACCAAAGCCGAGAGAAAATTAAACTGTACCAAAGTCCAACAACAATGAACCATTCATCCAGATCACATCACAACCCAGCAACCTGGATTGCCCCACCCTGGTGAACACCTAAGGCTCCACACCTCATATGTAACAAGCGCAAACAGACCAAAACATTATGGCTCAAGAAGAAGAAAAGCTCAAAGCCCCAGAGCCAATACTTCTAAGCAACAAAGAGATAGTCAACCTATGGGATGCACAGTCCAAAACACTGGTGATCAGGATGCTCACAGAACTGGTTGATTTTGGTCACAAATTAGATGAACAAATGAAGGCTTCACCAAGTGAAATGAAGCAAAATGCACAGGGAAACAATCGTGATGGGAAGGAAACGAGGACTCAAATCAATGGAGTGGACCAGAAGGAAGAAAAAAATGACCAAATAGAAAAATATGAAGAAACAAGAATTCAAAAACACGAGGAGAGGCTTAGGAATCTCCAGGACATCTTTAAACATTCCAGCATCTGAATTATAGGGGTACCAGAAGGGGAAGAGGAACAGCCATGAGTGGAAAACTTATTTGAACAAATAATAAAGGAGAACTTCCCCAATCTGGCAAAGGAAATAGACTTCCAGGAAGTCCAGGAAGCTCAGAGAGTCCCAAAGAAGGTGAACCCAAGGAGGAACACACCAAGGCACATCATAATTACATTAGCCAAGATTAAAATGAAAGAGAGAATCCTAGAAGCAGCAAGAGAGAAGGGGACAGTCACCTACAAAGGAGTTCCCATCAGACTGTCAGCGGATTTCTCAAAAGAGACCTTACAGGCAAGAAGAGGCTGGAAAGAAGTATTCCAAGTCCTGAAATCCAAAGACCTGCACATCCAAGATTGCTTTATCCAGCAAAGCTTCCATTTAGAATGGAAGGACAGATAAAGTTCTTCTCAGATAAGGTCAAATTCAAGGAGTTCATCATCACCAAGCCCTTATTATATGAAATGTTTAAAGGAACTTATCTAAGAAAAAGAAGATAAAAAACATGAACAGTAAAAAGACAGCAAACTCACAGTTATTAACAACCACACCTAAAACAAAAGCAAACTAAGCAGACAGCTAGATCAGGAGCAGAACCATAGAAATGGAGATCACATGGAGGGTTAGTAACAGGGGAGTGGGAGGAGGAGGGGGGGGAGAAGGTACAGAGACTAAGTAGGATAGAGAGTAGGCAGAAAATAGGGGGGAGGACAAGAATAGTATGGGAAATCAGAATCTAAAGAACTTGTGACACGTGGACATGAACTAAAGGGGGGAGTGGGGGGAGTGGGTGTGCAGGGTGGAGGGGAATGAAGGGGGGAAATGGGAAAACTGTAATGGCACAATCAATAAAACATATTTTAAAATTATAAATAAATAAATAAATAAATAAATAAATAAACCACGCCATTTCATGAACGAATGTCCTCACTTTCCTTGGAATATTTGATGTGAGGACACCTAATATCACATCCAGGTCTACTACATTTGTTTTTTGTTTTTTCCAATATATAATATATATCTGTATGCTAGATACAAAAATGTCTAAGCACATTTTGATTGATTGAATTTGAACCTAACTCAGCTCCTATGCGCTGTGCCATGCCTTCTGTAAGTCAGATGCCAAACTGGTTTTATAATGCCCTTGCCTAATTAGGCCCATCATGTCCTTCTCTTTTCTTTATTTTTCTGCCAGTATCTCCAATGGACTGAGACACAGCTGAAAGCTTCTATCCAATGTAATCATCTTGCAGCACAATTCTGATATGAATCAGCATTTTCATTACATAAAATCTCAATTTTCAGCTCAAGCTTCCAGTTACAAGGCATTATATTTCCTGCCATTTAGAATCTCTGACTCATTCAAGTTGACCTGTATGTATGAGTTAAGAAATGATAAAAATCAAAACATAATTCTGGTAGCTATTTAGACAGATGGAACAGCAACATTGGTTTTTCTGTTCTGGCTTTTACTATTCTGCCATGACATATAAAAATTTTTATTCACTTAACAAGCATTCATTGGACACTATTTTGAGGCCCTTAAATGTTTCTGTAAAAAGAAAACAACAGCAAAAATTCCTGCTATTATGGAATTTAATTTAACTACAGGGGAACATTTAATTAAATGTGTGTGTGGAATGGAGGGGGGTTTATATGTGTAGATGGATGGATGAATAGATAGATAGATAGATAGATAGATAGATAGATAGATAGACAGTTAGATAACAAACTTGGTCAGAATTAGGGATATTGGACAAAGGTTTTCTGAGATGTGAGGTCTGTAGTGTTAAAACCAGGAAAGTCTCATGAGAACCAGGACAAGTATGAAGCAGAGACACAGTAAAAACAATTTTAAAGAGGAAGCTTGGTGTAGGCCTATTGAGAAGATGCTATCTGAGTAAAGTCTTGATGGAGATGAAGAAGTTGGACATGAGTATATCTCAGGAAAAGCATTCTAGACAGAGGAAAGAACTTAGGAAAAGGCTCTCCACACTGGGGATACATGTGGGATATATGGACATAGCGAAAATATATATCAGACAGGACTATGCTTACAAGGCAGCAAAGTTAAAAGACTAAGGTTTGAGTCAGAAGAACATTTAAATCCAGGATCTTCTACTTCTTAATACTCTGATATTGGACCTCTCCAAAGTCTCTAGGAACATAATTATGCATTATTAGAAATATAAAAAAATAGTCACTTTAAATAACGAGTGGATAAATCCAGGATCTTCTACATCTTAATACTCTGATATTGGACCTCTCGAAACTCTCTAGGGGGATAATTACATATTATTAGAAATGTAAAAATAGTAGGTTTAAATAGTGAATCAGCAAACCAGAATTTAGACCAAAAATCTACTGCAGCTCTTCTTGAATACCCTTTGAGTCATTTAGACTTTGCCAATATAAATAAACCCAACATAAAACCAATTAATATAATTTTTCTTCTGAACATTTCTGCCTTTTGCCTTAACAACAAAATATAGATATGGGAATCCTAAAGTATTCAATCAATATTTGGTGTGACTCTAATAACCTCAACCTTAATCTGTAGCAAGACTAAGTAAACATTTCACACACACACACACACACACACACAACTCAGAAACTTCTATTTTCTCATTATTTTGTTGAGAGGTTCTCAGGATAATTCAGTAAAAAGAATCTAGCTGAGAAGGACTTTATATGAATTAGTTAGAAGTATTGTTTCAGCAAACCATGCAATTGCATTAAATTTCATATTCCTTTTGTATGTTGTGAACAGTTTTTAACCATGTATACTTCAGATAAAACCAGGTTTACAGAGCTCCAAATCTTTCCTCCCTGGTCATTTTCTACTCAAGAATATATTTTGGCCTAACGTGTACCAAATCACAATAGAAGTCCCTTTCTTTTCATTTTCACCACCTCCTAAGCAATCCCTCCAAGGACTTCCTCAGAGTTATCTGCAGATGGGAAAGGCAATTCACAATGCAATAAAATTTATAGCTCATAAAATTATGAATAAGCCAAACGTTAAAAAAGAAAAGTTAAACTAGGTTTAAAATGATTTTTATAATATCAACCACATGAATTGACACAGAAAATGAATTGCAAATGTAAGGCAATGCAACAACTAAATGTTCTGTGCTCTCTGGGTGCTAAATGGAGATTGTCAGCAAAGCACAAAAAGATTGGAGAAATCATCATTGATTTCTCTCAGTAGAGGTGGCCAAAGTCAGGCCCAAAGCAGATTTTCTTAAAGCAGATTTGATTATAAGGACACAAGCCAAAAAAAAAGGAAGTGTTTAGAAATTAGATGCTGAAATGGAATGGACCCAAATGATCAGTGTGATTATTTTGTTAAAAAGAATAAAAATACAAGGAAATAAAAAATTTAACAATCCAAGTTTTACTTTCTCTCAGTAGTAGAAGTACTTTTTAAAAATAAATAACAGAATACTTAGCAATATTAGAATAACATCAAGTTTCCACATCACTTAGCTAATTACCAGGGATACCCCTCAGTGGCAACTTCTGATTCTGGAAGGGTGATGAAAACAGGTATTATAAACACCCAATCCAGAACTGTTGAGTCCCCTACAGATCTGTGTCCTTCACAGTCTTCTTTTCTTACCATGTGCACTTTCCTTCGATGACCTTATCTACTCTATTGGCTCTAGTGATTATACATTGGTGATTCCCAAATCACTGTCATCAGGGCTCATATCCTGTGTCCCAGGCCCATGTTTCTATCAATACTGGAATGTTTCCTGGTAACTTCATCCATATGCTTACATTCAAGCTAAGTATCGGACCCCAACCTGCTTTTTCCCCTGCATTCTCCATCCTAGTTAAACATCACTTACCCAAAGTGTGTGGGGTCCTGGGGAACAGGTAGGAAGTCACCTTTCATACATCTTCCTGCCCCATTCCAACCAATCAGCATATTTAGATATCAACACTTACCTTTTTCTGTCCATCTCCAGTACCTCTTGCCCTCGGGCCACACCTGGCCTTCCACCTGCTTTGCTCTAGATCACTGAAGGCTGACCTCTGGAGATTCTGTTCCAGAAACTCCCTTGCCAAGTAGCTTTTACTTCCATTTGATCAATGAGGAAGGGGGAAGACATGTGGAAAACTGAAGGCCTGGAGAAGGGCAGGGAGTCAGGTTATTTCTAGTCACACACAGACCCAAACACCGCATGTTTATCAGGCTTCAGGGTTTCACTCATACTGTTTATCTGAATAGAATTCATTTTTTCACTGTTCGTACAAAGCAAATTCCCACTTTCTTCAGGCCCAGCTCAGGTATTATCTGAATGTCTCCTCAGCTCAGGGCAATTAACCCCTCCTTCTCATAGAGGCATCAGGTAACATGCTGTGAGCACTTGAAAAACATCTTCAATATATAGTACTCAATGTACCAAAGAAATCGGTCCCTCATCAGATATTAACATCTTGTTTATTATTAAATGACAAAAATACCCTTCATTTCTTACCTAACTTGACTATTCAGATCTTCCTAAAACTCCCAGGGAATCCACCCTTGTTGCCACTCCCATTTTCTTTCCATGTTTCCACATAAGCCATCTTTTTTGCTGTCTTAAATATTGAAATCCTCCCAGATGCTCCCAGACTCTCCCCATACTCCTTGAATGGCTTCAGTCACTCTTACAGTTTCATCTAACATCAGTAAACAGACAACTCAATCTATAGCTCAGGCGCAGGTTTGTCTCCTCAACTTCAGATATGAATATTCTACACATCACTTTCTGTATGCCCACAGGCTTCTCAAAGGAATAGATCAAAGCTTAGTTCATTATCTCCATCACCCCCATCTAGTCTCCCACTACAAACCCTGTCCACTGTCCTGTCTCAGACAACAATACTGTGAAATTTCTCCAACCAGAAACCTGGGTGCCAAGACTGATTTCCCCTACTCCATCACAGATAATTTAGATCAGTCAAAAACTTTTGTAAAGTTTCTCTTTTTAATGACTCACTAATCTGTACCCTATTTTCTATCCCCATTAAACATATATAAATATCTCACCACTTATCACACAGGTTACTTATATACCAGCCAGTTTCTATGGTCTCCTCCTCCCCATTGCTTCTAGAAAAACATTTCTCGTTGCTCTCAGAATATAGTTCTTGCTCCATCATTCACAGAGGAACACTTTGAAGGACTTGCTACTGAGCTCAGAATAATATCTAAACTATTTATCGTAACACAAGACTCCACAATTTGGTCTCATCTAACTCTTCTCTCTCCACTCCTCTTTTCATTGTGCTCTAAGACTAACAAAGTATCTGCAGTTCTCAAGCTCACTTTTTGTTTCACACATCATTGCCTGGGGCCCACTTCTCCCTCGTCCCAGAACGCACCTCCCTTCCTTCTTGACCTGGAAAACCCTGTGCTTCTCATCAAGATTTCACTGAGGCATTGCCTCCTCCAGAAAGTCTTTTCTGTACAGTTTCGACACAGTGTACTCCATTTGTTATTCCATAGTGCCCTGTGTGTACATCTATAAGAAAAATTGCCACTACTTTCTAATTATATTTTTATTTTGATCTCTACTATCAGACTATGAATTCCTTGAAATTCAAATCTGTCTCTTTCTCTGAGTCCTTCCTCTTTATTACAGTTTTCTAGTACACAGTAAATAAGTATTTCTTGAATGAATAAAGTAATCTTATCATAGTTATATTCATATACATATACATGGCATATCTAAAATACACAATGTACTTACTGCAGGAAATTGAAAGTTAAAGATCAGATCTTAGTCACTATTGAACCGCCTGACATATAAAAGGTGCTCAATAATTGTTGCATTTTTATTGGTTCTAAATGGCCTAGATTGAGCTGATCTGGGGCCTCAGCTCATTGGAAAATCATGCCAGCCCTCTGTTCTCTTGTCCTATGCCAAACCTTCAAGTAAACCTGTCATTTGCGGACTCATATTGGGCAGAGCACAATGAAAAGCCTAAAAAAGGGTCTGGTCTTTGTCCTCTCAGAACTTTGCAATCTTAATGTATACATAGATGCATGTGTATATGCTTAATATCAGAGTCCATCATATGGGTGAGACAGACAGAATCTTACCAGATAAATAAAGTAGTTCCCCACTTTCACTACCCACCATGGATTCAGAAATAATATTGTTCCCATTTGATTATGCTGTTTTACAATACAAAAACTTTTCTAAAATCTAAGAGCTAGGAAATGAGTCAGAAAAAGACGTCTCACCCTGAGATAACTCACTCTAATTTCCTCATTAGTGAAATCGACTTCATCATAAAGAATATCTGCCAACAATCTGATATAAAAATGTACATGCATCATGAAAAATAATTGCTGTTCAATTACTACTGAATTATAAAGCTGTCGTACAGGTGCAATAATGCAAGAGCTTTAAAAGTATGAAAAACTGCTTAGCTTAGGTAATTACATGTGTTTAAATAAAGTCCCCAGAATAAAATTTGCAGAGTTTGAAGAAACAATGAAATCAGGAACAAAGCGCTATTTATAATTATATTTTTTTAAATTTTTGTTTTCCCTCCTGTATAAATTTTGAAAGGCTGGGGATAATTTTTTAACACTAGGATCCAGAGAGGGAGAATAATACATCTCCTTCTCTGCTTTCCACCTTCCCCGCCTCTCATACTGGATCCACAGGGACATCACTACACAGACAGAAATCGAGCCATAACCATGGTAATTGCAACTTTCAAAATAGTTAAGTCTTATGCCTTCTGTATAGTTTACATATAGGAAAAGCAAAGTTTATAGGAATTCAATTTTATTACTACTATGAAATGAATATATTTCTTACAAATGTTCAGGGTCTTTAGGAAGGGAAATTAGAATCAAAGAATTGGAAAGGGCCTTAAATACCCTCCAGTCTAAAGTCCTTAGTCAGCTGGGTAAGAAACGTGAGGCCCTTATGTATTAAGGCCACTGTAGAAATTTGTGGAGATAGTAGAACTGAGTCTAAAAGGATTTCCACAACAGTATGCATTTGACTCACCTGAAGTTCTCTTGGCCCCAGTCAGTTTCTAATTTTCAAACCCAAAATACTCCAGGTTGTAGGTACTCAAACCTAAAAGCTCTAAGACAGGTTTTTACCCAACTACGGTGCTATACAAATTGGTCTGGCAGCAAAGGGACTAAATTTTACTGCAAGACAGGCTATTGATTAGCCAAGTTAACTTAGACCTGCGGCCTTAACTCTCAGATCTTCAGCTGTAAAACACTGGAAAACAAGGGGTTTGTCCAAAATGCCTTTCTTCAGGCCTAAGATTGTGTCATTTTGAAATTAAGGGGCAGTTGGTCTAAAATTGTAAATTTTTAAAATCAGGTGTCACCTTTGAATTCAGCATCTCCAGTTCTCCTTCCCCAATGGCAAGATGCCTTCATTAAGAAAATCACCATTCCTTCAAAATATGCCTCTAAACTGGTCTAGCCCATATTCTAAGCAAATGATTGGTATTAAAACCTTCAACATTCATCAACATTTTTAAGACCAGTCCTATAAATGTTAGTTGTTTCCTCCTACATATATAATTGGCACAGGCAAATCCCAAATCTTAAATGAATGACAATGAAATAATGTTGCCGTCACATTAATAGAGCATGATTCAAATGCTTATGTGCTTCTTCTTTAAAATATAATCTAGTGTTAAAGCCACAGCCAAATTTTTTAGTTTTCTATAAGAAATTTTTAAGTGACTCCAAGAAGTTCACATTAAAATAGAATCAGATTAGTGTTTTGTAATTCATTTCAAAACAACTAAAACGTCCATTTTCTTGTTTTAACAAAACCTGTCTTTTTTCAAAAAATGTCATTGTTGTTTTATAGTTTATGTTTGGCCTTGGTTATGGTATCCTACAGCTTTGTCTGGTTGCTTTGCACAGGATCAGTACAGTGTCTTCATAAAGTCTCATGAAATCCGAATGGTATTCAGGAGAGGTGATTAAATAGTAATGTTCTAAGCTGCCTTTGCCTTGAAAATGCTTAACATGTTATACAAAGAGCCTCTGGAGGTTATGCGTCACCTCTACCCAAGGCAAAAAGAAACGCTTCCCACACACACACAAGAAAGGGAATTTGATTTCATCATCTATTGGATGTGCCATATGTGTGTCAGACACAACATGTCAGATAGTAAAGTCACCTTACTTTACCCCAGACCTGTCCCTTTGTACTGAATAGCATCACCATCCACTGCGGTGTCTACACTAGAAACCTGCATGTCATCCTCCATGTCCTCCTCATGCCACCTATCCAATTAGTCCTAAAAATTCTGCTTCCCATTTCTTCCAGATTCCAGTACTTTTTTTTCTCATTCATGTTTGTGTCTACTACTACACTAGTATTCTAGGGGATGGTCTTAGTAAAATAAGTAGCTAAGGATTATTAAGTTTTGTCGATGCCTCTTTAACTGGTGCTCATACTTCTGATGTTGAATAGAAAAAAAATGATTTGTTATGAAAGACTTTAGTCCTTTACTCCATGCTTTACTGTAGAGTCCATTTATTTGGACAGGTCCACCATATAAAAGAGGAATGTCTTCAAGAACCAATCAAAAGTCTGTCTTATGAAGCCAGACTTTGTGATCTGGCTTTTTTTTTCTTTCTCTTCAGCTTCATCATTCCTTTCTTCCCACATCCCCCTGGCTCCCTGGTCTAGGCCTTCTGAATCTGCTCCTGCCTTGAACCAGTGAAAACAACTTCTTGAGGCCCTTCAAGAAAAACTTGGTCTGTAGTTTAAAGAGCATGCTCTCTGTTAAGTATCATCTCTGCATTCCAAAAACAATTAAAAAAAGACGTTTCAATTAAAAAAATAAAGTCTGACATTTGTAGTGTAATTTGACATTATGTATTAAGACACCTAAAAACTTCCCTACACCTTGACCCAGTAAAATTGCCTCTGAAATACTAGCCTAAAAATATAACGTGGGCACAGGGGAAGCTTTATGCACATATATCCATTCTAACAATTTTAATAAAGGCATTTTTTTTCTTTTAAATGGGAGTTCATGGTCAAAAGTTAAAGAAAAACTGCTTATAACTCACCTGAGACAAAGGTTACCAAAAGTGGAGAAACAGTTAAGTAAATAATACATCTATTAATGCAACCATAAAAGTTTCTATTTACCAAGAGTTCATTATAGCATGTTAAAGTGCTTATAGCATTACCTACAAAAGGAGTAAAATACGCATTATACAGTAATTGTATACAATTATATAATTTAAATATTTAAAACCTACGAATAAAAAATAGTCATGAAGGGAAAAACATCAAAATAAATGCTCCAAAAATGTTCAGTGTTTGTTTTTCTCTTTTGTATCTTTCGATGGTTTCCAAATTGTATCTACTGCTTCTATAATGGAGGAAAAATATCACTGTGTTCAGAGAGGTCAGGAGAGGGAAGGAGAGGGACAGAAAATAAGCCTGGGTGTGGGGAGAGTTACATAAAACCACAGTATGTGTTTGTCCTCACTCAAGGTTTCAAGCTTGCTGATAAAGATGGTGGCATTCAATTTTCCCTGTCAATTGTTCTCAAGTGGACTTGTTATTTGTTCTTTAAGTTCACTCTGAGCTTGGTATTGAGAAACACTAAGAAAGCAGTGTTTTCCTTATTGCTTCAACTCTACTCAGCAAATGTTACTCTACCTAATTCAACCACCCCCAAACCACAGGCTCCTACCACCTGTGGCCTGTTCTTAGGCAAGGATACACAGAGGAGCCAAGGAATTCAAATATAACCACCATGGGGACCTGGGAAGGGCAGCATAATTTTTAATATGAAATAACATTCCGGGAATTCCTTGTCAGATGCTGGATAAATGTCTCAGCTTGTGGCTGCAGAAAAACTGTCCCTTGCACCCGGGGCAAACATGAACTATCATATTTGTTCATGGTAGAGGTTCTTTGTAAGCCATAGAAACCAAAGGCCGCTGACTTGATCAAATCGAAGTTAACTGGAGATTAAGACCTTCACAGAAAGAAAAACTACTCTGCATCCTGAAGGAAAAGAACCCAGGAGGCACTGAATTCTCCACCATGACTAGTCTTGAGTCTTCTGCTCATGATTCAAATTCCTGAAAGGAATGCCTTTCAGGAATTGAAAAAAGTGAAAGGACTGCCTTTGACCATGTGCTGATCTGCTTGGCCAGAAGGAAAGAGATACCCTGATTAATTGCCCCACCAGGATCTCATGTAATAGATGGAATTCATTCCCCCAAAGTAGAATGACCACATGTTGGGGTTTGCCCTAGACAGCCCCAATTTATAACTATTTTTCAAGAATAGCTATAAATAGAATCACTTTTACTCACAAAAGTGTCCAAGTTTGGATAATAAATTGCATTATCACTCTACACAAAGGAAAAATAGGGCATTGTTACCAAAGAGGGGAAGTGATGCTGAGCAGATGAAAATAGCTACCATTACAATGCGACTATTAGCAGGGGTCAAAACAAAGTGTTTTGCTCCAATGGTTCAGGTCAAAAGATAAGAATCAGAGTCAAAAGCCCTTATCAGTCTTTTGCTTCTGACTCCAACATGAAAATAACATTCCTCTCCTCACTCTCTGAGTTGAATCATTATGACTTTGACCCAACAGTCCATTGCCTTGTCTTTGTATGTCCTTGCAGCTAAACCCCTGAATGTTAAAGTGTTCGCTTTTACTGCTGCTTTTTTAGCTTAATTGGTGCCCTCCTGCTTTCCAAAATAGAATGCTAACATCCATTCACCCAGCTGGAGGGTCAGGGGGATACCAGATCCGATATTCCCCAAAGCATGTGCTGGATGGTAGCTGTACCCCTGCTGCTGACTAGTAATGAGTCAAATAGCGCCTTTTGATTCTGATTTCCTCCGAGAGGCTGCTCCGTGAGCTGGGGGTCAACTTAAAGGAAGAGGGCTTTTGTTTAATATTTTCTCCTTTCATTAGTGCACTTAAATTACTTTCTTGCAAACTCTGCTTGTTACCTAAATGTACTAGCACTTTCGTTACCTAATTAGCTTTCTTATCAGAATTCCAACCAAAAATAACAAGAAATGTAATAATGATAAGGCATCCTGCCCCCTCAAAACAGATTTCCTTTCACACTTTATCTCTTGGTACTGTTCTGGCTTGTTTAATTAAAGTATCAGAAATTGTTAGACTCAAATTATTTCTTGATCTAGTGCTCAAATTCTCCCGGAAAACTGCTTCTTCTGCCTCAGTATTTAAACCTTTATCAGTGCGTGGCAGATGAGGTTCCACACATATGCAACTGGATTCAGATAATTCGATATCATTTTGGAGGAAAAGCCTAATTTAGGCTCTGAGTAATTAGGCAAACAAATTAGATTTGGCTACACTGGGTTACCGCGAACATCTAAACTCTAGTCTTCTTTCTTGTGCTCCTGGATCATTAAAACGAACGACATTAATGTGTGAAAAACGTTATGAAACTTTAGCATGGAATTGTGAAATTCAAAGCAAAGATCTTATTTATTTTTCCATTAAAGGGGTAGGGGTAAAAAATATCACCAAGTTCGAATCACTGACACAAGTTGTACTCAAGGAGGGTAGTCATGTCTGTTGTCGGCTTTAAAATAACTGAGGAGAAAGTGCCCTTAAATCACAGCACTGAGAAGGAGAAAAATGTAAGACATATTGGTCACTATTCTTCATCGTACTCCATGAAAAAAATTCAGGTTGGAATCCATTTGCTTCTGGTGGAGCTGTGGAAGAGGTTCCCTTTCTTTGAAGTCGTCTGCAATACGATCCCCTTTTGCCCTGTCAAGCTTGGCTATCACAGTTACCAAGTAGCCATTTTGAACTTGTGTTTTATCGGAATTTCAATAACTACCCCCGTGTTTGTGGGGTGGTTTGCTGATGTCTGTTTAGAAAGAAAAGTAAGCTCATATATATGTGCTTACTTCTACATTTTCTGGGTGAGTGTCCTCTTCTGACTTGATTGTTTTGCAACTTAATTAAATAGATTGTTAGAATTTTGTTAGAATTTTTAGTTTATATTATTTCTGCTTTGATCTTACAGTAAAATGCCATCAATGAAGTAAGAATGTTGTTTCAGTTTACTCCACCTTCTCTGCATTATTTGAGGAATGCTAGTGTGTGTGTGTGTGTGTGTGTGTGTGTGTGGAGGATGCTTTGATATTATCTGGTTGCCCTGGTTATTTTATAGTAATTACCTTTATATATTTCTGTCTTGTGTACTCCTTAGAATGCCTCCTTCCTACCCCCTTTCCTACCTCAAGTCCAAATTCATGAAAAACGTTATGTGAAACATGTAGTTCATTTACTTTAAAACTAAGATTAAATGTGCTTAAAGCGTTTTTGAAGTTCATGTAGAGTAAATGAGGAATGTTTTCATCAAATGGCTATCTTTTAATTAGTCGTATAGTAATTAAGATTGCATATGAAGATGTGTTTTTCATACCATGAAATATGGCTGCATGCTAAAAAATTGACGAATTCAAATACTACATCATGCCTCTTTACAAAGAGAAAAATAAATATATCTAAAGTTTGGGAGTGACATGATTGCCAGAAATGTTAGGGAAATATCAAGACTGTTTGAGGTATAGAGAGCAAGTTGATAAACAGCTTAGAATTATAGGCTGAAAAGTTCAAGTTGTTCTTCTAGGCAACAAGGAGTCACTGATAATATGACGAAAACATTTGGGAAATGTTTTTCTTCTATAAATAGGATGGGCAACTACAGTTAAATAGAGAGAGACCAGAAAAATCTCAGGATGATGATCCAGGCAATGGAGAAGTGTCAATCGACAACAAAAGGTGGAAAAAATCCCATAAAAACTAGGCAACTAAATAGGGGCATTAAAATGGTGGAGGAACAAAAATAAGCTCCAAGCTCCTTAGCTGAGGACCTTCAGAAAGTAGTGCACATGCTGTTCAGCAACATGGAGAAGTGCAGGTCTGGGGAAATGGTGGGAGAGGGGAATGAGGAAGGGATGGGTAGCGGATGGACAACACACCACACAGTTTCCCACAGGTGGTAAATTAATGCTCGCTGGATAGACTAGAGTGTGATACAAACTTGCAATCTTCTTTACTGCTTCAGTTCTGGGAGATAAAAACTAAATCCCTGCAGGGCAAATATTCATTCAACATACATTTCTCATTGATACTCTGTCCCAGGCATTGTTCTAGAACCTGGAAGTGTAACAAGAGAAGAAAACATTCTCTTCTCTTCCCAAGTTGACTTTCTGGTGCAGGAAGAGATGAAATAAGTGAATAGATATTATGTCAGATCAATGTATGTCATGATCAAAAATATGCTAGGTAAGGGGACAGGATGGACTAGACAGTGACAAGGTTGCTGATCTGTATCAGGGAATGTTTTCTGATAAGGAGACTTTTAAGCAAGAACCTGAATGATTTACTTTTAACTGGTAACAGTTAACATGGTAAATTCTTTTATTCTAAATTTCTGTATAAATCATCAGACTAGAACTGAACTTCAAATTTTGTAATTTGGTAGACAGAACATCTAAGCTAAACTCCATGCCCATTCTTTTTAAAAACTAAAAATTATTTCCTTGTGTCTCCCTCTCATGTCTTCCATCAATTTTCTAATCAGTTACTAAATATCACAGGTTCTATCAAAAATGTGTTTTCTGTTTAAATTGCCCAGAAATGCAGCTTTTTACTTGACCACACAATCATCCATTCACTGGGCTTGGCTGTCAGTGTGACTCCAGTACATATATCTTTCCATCAACAACACTGACTTCCGGAAAGAATAAATCTACACATTGGCTCAATTATCTAAAAAATAAAATCTGATTTTGTATATAAACTTTACAATTTGTCCCGAATTTCCTCTCCAGACTTCTGTCTTTTTAAAGTATATTTTATTAATTATGTTATCACCTTTATCCCAATTTTCCCTATTTTCCCTCCCTCTACCTAGTACCCCCCTTTCCTCAGCATTCCTCCCCACCTTAGTTCATGTCCGTGGGTCATACATATAAGTTATTTGGCTTCTCCATTTCCTATACTACTCTTAACATCACCCTATTTTATATCTAATAATTATGCTTTTTGATCCCTGCACCATTTTTCCTACTCGGCCCCTTCCCCATCCCAGCTGATAACCCTCTACCTGTGATTCTGTTCCTGTTTTGATTGTTTGCTTAGGTTTTTTTTTTTTAGATTCAGTTGTTGATCGTTGTAAATTTGCTGTCATTTTCACGTCCACAGTTTTTATCTTCTTCTTTTTCTTAAATCAATCCTTTTAACGTTTCATATAATAATGGTTTGGTGATGATGAACTCCTTTAGATTTACCTTGTCTGGGAAGCACTTTGTCTGCCCTTCCATTCTAAATGATCACCTTACTTGACAGAGTAATCTAAGTTGAGGCCTGTGCTTTTCGTGACTCTGAATACTTCTTTCCAGCCCCTTCTTGCCTATAAGATTTCTTTTGAGAAATCAGCTAAGTCTTATGAGTACCCCTTTATAGGTAACTCTCTGCTTTTATCTTGCTACTTTTAAGATTCTTTCTTTATATTTAACCTTTGGCATTTTAATTATGATGGGTTTTAGTGTGGTCCTCTTTGAGTCCAACTTGTTTGGGACTCTCTGTGCTTCCTAAGCTTATATGTTTACTTCCTTCAAAAAATTAGGGAAGTTTTCTTTAATTATTTTTCAAATGCTTCTGTCTTATTCTTCCTTTTTTTCCTTCTGACATTCCTATGATTTAGATGTTGGCCCTTTTGGAGATGACCCAGAGTCTTCTTAAACTCTCCTCATTTTTTTGAATTCTTGTTTCTTCATTCTGTCCTGGTTGATTGTTTATTTCTTCTTTATGTTTCAAATCTTTAATCTGAACCCCAGCTTCCTTCCCCTCACTGTTAGTTTTCTATAAATTCTTCTTATTCCACTTAGTGTAACCTTCATTTCTTCCTTTATATTGTTGCCTTACTCAGTGGGTTCTTGGAGCATCTTGATCACCAGTATTTTGAACTCTGCAGCTGATAGGTTGGCTATCTTCATTTATTTTCGTTCTTTTTCTGGGGTTTTGTTCTGTTCTTTCATTTGGGTCATATTTCTTTGTCTCCTCAATTTGGCAGCCTCCCTGTGTTTGTTTCTGTGTATTAGGTAGAGCTGCTTTGTCTACCTATAAAAGGCACCTGTAAATTGTGTGGGACAGAACCTTAGCTAATTGCCAGACTGGGGCAACCTGCTTCACTATCTTGTGGTTCGTGTGGGTGAGGGTGTTCAGAGAGGGGACTGTGCCAAAGCTTGTCTTCTGGGAGTCTGCCCGGCATTCACTCCTTTTCCAGTCACTTCGCCCATTCCCTGTATGCAACTGTCACCATCCCAGCTATGGCCTTGGTGTTGAATCCCAGAGTGGGTGGGTTTGCATACTTTTTAAGACTACGTGGGCCCTTTAAGAGAAGTTTCCTAAAAATCCAGCAGTTTCTTCCACTGCCCCAACCCCCTGGTTTTTACAGCCAGAAGTTATGGGGATTTCTCTTCCTGGCTCTGAAACCCTGGGCTGTGTGGTCTGGCTTGGGGCTGGGATTATTTGCTTCCAGGGTATCCCTCCTGATTTTTACCCACCACACATGAACGTGGGACAGCCTGTGCCAGTTCCACGACTGCCACTGCCCCTCTGCACCGTGCCATGTCTCCTCACTTCTCCACCCTATCTCCCCCTCCCCCTCCCCCCACGCCTGTCTGGATGCATGTGGCTTCTTTAAACCCTTGGTCGTCACACTTTCATACAGCTCAATTTTCTGACAGCTCTGGGTGTTGTTTGCTTCGAGATTTAGTTGTAATTCATTTCGTGGTTATGAAAGTAAGGAAAGCATGTCTAACTACGCCTCCATCTTGATTAGAAGTCCAGACTTCTGTCTGTATATACAACCACAACCATGATAAACTTCTCCTTGCCTAGTTCCTTATTTTCTTAATCTGAAACATGCTCTTGCCCATGCCCAAAATGCTCAGCCTTCCTATATCTTTCCACCCTATATTCAATGCTTAAATACTCCTGCTCTTACTTCAAGTCCTATGTAATGTTTATTGCTTATTTTTTGTGCTCTACCACCCTCTGATCTTACCTATACGAGTGCATTTACCACATCACAATACAATTCTCCACCTGCATGATTGCTTTTCTTGGATTTGCTCGTCAAGAGAAGAGCCAGGGCCCGCTCTATCCTGCCTCCTAACAGGGGATATGACACATCCTGAGGCTTTATGCAAAGCTACCAAGTTCAAGTGCGTTGATTATGCAGTGCGCAGTAGCACACATCATAGATGTCATAGATGTGTATTTTTATTACCTCAATTTTGTAGCAGATGGAAATACAGTTTTGAGCTAATGAAATCAGTATATTATGACATGCTATAAAAAGATGGAAGTAAAGTGCCTTTGTCACACAATGGTAAAACTAAAAGTCCTTTGTCTTTCAATAAATGGTTGCTGCAAGAAGTAATTCCTCTGTCCACCCTCTATGGATAACCTTAGCCTAGCCAGGCTTCATTGCACCCTTCCGGAGATGAGCATTGAGTGGCAGAGACAGAACAGTTGGTTTCATGTCTGTCTGACCAACCTTGATAGGAAATATTTTAAAGTCAACTGTTTGAAGGGCCTATCTTCCTGATAAATCAGTTTGTTACCAGATAACTATTCCTCACATTGCGAATGCAACAGAATTGTTAGAACCATTTTGTGCCTTTAAGAAGCTTATAGTCTAATTGAGAAAATTAACCACGTAAAATTTATACCAAAAATATGAATGGTAAATTAATAAAATGGAGGACAAATACTAACACACAGAAGCCACTTTTCACTAATTGAGTTAATTTAAAAATTGATGATTTGACTATTTGAAAACAGGAACTCCAAGAAAAGGAAGACTATACCTGAATTATCTGGTAGCACTGAGAACATCATTTAACCTCACTAAAACTTTCTTCTTTTTTTCTTTCTTTCTCCCTTCATTCCTTTATTTCTTCCTCTTTTTTTTTTTTGCAAAAGTGGAATTAGAAAATCTATTCTTTGACATCACAAAGTTTTTCCCAGAGGGAATAATATAATAAATAAGAATGTTTTCTCAAGCTATAAAGAGATTATTAAAAGTATAGAAGTGAACTGTAATTTCTATTAGACAAGGAAAGTCTTCAAGTGCAGCCACTGTGAGGAACGCTCATCGCTCCGTTGTCACTGTCAGGCCTCCCCTCCTCCCACCTTGAACTGCATCACCCACCTCACAACCCTCTGTCCAGGCTGCTTGCCTCTGTGTGCTGCAAAGACACCACCTACTGTGTGAGAAATGAGGGAAAGAAGGGCATTCAAAGGAGAAAGAGAAGTATAAAAGGAAAAGAGAGGCTATGTTCTCCTCTAACTACAATGATGTTATTCTTAAAACATTTTACTTAATAGGCTTCTGAGATGTCTGAGATCATGACAATTTTTATCACTCTCTTGATTAAGAACAAGTAACCCTTGTTAACAGTGGTTTTTCTGGGAGTGAGATTACAGGCACCTTCAGTTTCTTACATGATATATTTCTGAATTATTTTAATTTTGTTAAAATGGGCATGATTTGTATATATATTCTGAGGAAAAAAAGATAGTTCAAGCTTAACAGGGGGCAGAATGAGGACTCTGGGTCAGATAAAATATATATTGAAGGAAATCTTCACATTTAGAAAAATCACACTATCTCTGGGATGGCAATGGTCAACATATTTTAATAAGACAATCACATAATCAAGCTACTTTCAGAGGAAAACCCTTATGTATGATGTGATTTGGTGATTTCATTAGTTTATGCCATATTTCTCTCCTTTTTCCCTCTGTTTACAGGCACTGCTTTGTTATCTGTGGTTGCTTTCCCCTTGGGAGATTTCTATGTAGGGAGTCACCATAGGATCAACAACATACCAAAACAGGAGAAGAACAGGCTGTTTTATGTAGCCCTGCTGGCCATCTGCCTCAGCACAGGGGGAGTAAGAGTCATCATTTGCCCACTGGGTGCTTACAGCCTTCAGGAGCATGGAGCACAGAAGCAAATGTTTTTGTTTTGTTTTTTAACTGGTAGGCTGCACTGGTTAGGAGAAAACCGAGGTTTCTGACATTCCTCTCCCTTTGTGGTTTCTCCTTGTTTGTTCCCTGATGCTATTCTGCTGGTAGTAGTTCAATCTCCATCATTGATTAGGCTAGGTAGTTCACAGTGTGACCATGCCTGTGACAATGATTCAGTCACTAACTGCAAGGAAATATGAGTCAGACACACATCGATGCCACTTACCAGCACCTTCTGGAAACACACTGATACTTTATCCTCTAAATAAACAGATGTGAAATGGCTCGACATCAGGTATAGAATGTGGCTTTGGAGCCAAGCAGGCCTAGGGGGAAGTCTCAACTTTATTTAACACTAACCACCTGACCTTGGTCAAGTCATGTATTCTTTATAAACTTCAGGGGAATCCTTTCTAAAGGGTTATAAGAATACTTCTTGGCTTTTCTTAGAGGTAATAATGTGCATATTGCCAGCAGAGAACCTAGTTAGTACATAGTAGGTGATCAATAAGTGGTAGTTATTATTAGTAGCTATTATATTGGATTACTCTATTTTGGCAGGGATTATCATTCAGAGGGAAATACAGAGAGAAGATAGGAAGGACAGAGTATTGTACAGTCATCAACCAGTACCTCTGTTTTGCATCCACTTTACCCATCATCTAAAAATTTATGTTCCCTGAAAACCATACCACCTTTCTATGGATCTTCCTTTTCCCATGAGTTTTTATTCAGTCTTATGTGGTTTTAAGGAATCAATTTTTATTATCAAATATAAATTTTCAAAAAATGAAATTTTGATTTTTAAGGCAGAGCATTTCAATTTAATAGAGAAGTTTGCTGTTTTTATTGGTATTCATCAGTGGATGTCAAACAGATGTGAGACACGTTGTTGTTTTTTAAATCGATTTTATTTTATTTTATTTTATTTTTTAAATATAGTTTATTGATTATACCATTACAGTTGTTCTATTCCCCCCTTCATTCCCCTCCACCCGCACACTCCCTCCCCCACTATTCTCCCCCCCTTAGTTTATAACCACGTGTCTCAACTTCTTTAGATTCTATATTTCCCCCACTATTCTCACCCTCCCCCCTATCTATTTTCTACCTACCATCTATGCTATTTTCTGTGCCCTCTCCCCCCTTCTCCTCCTCCCACCCCCCTGTTTCTAACCCTCCATGTGTTCTTCATTTCTATGGTTCCATTCCTGATCTAGCTGTCCTCTTGGTTTGCTTTTGTTTTAGGTGTGGTTGTTAATAACTGTGAGTTTGCTGTCCTTTCACTGTTAATATTTTTCATCTTCTTTTTCTTATATAAGTCCCTTTAGCATTTCATATAATAAGGGCTTGGTGATGATGAACTCCTTGAACTTGACCTTATCTGAGAAGCACTTTATCTGTCCTTCCATTCTAAATGAAAGTTTTGCTGGATAAAGCAATCTTGGCTGTAGGTCTTTGGATTTCATGACTTGGAATACTTCTTTCCAGCCCCTTCTTGCCTGTAAGGTCTCTTTTGAGAAATCCGCTGACAGTCTGATGGGTACTCCTTTGTAGGTGACTGTCCCCTTATCCCTTGCTGCTTCTAGGATTCTCTCCTTCATTTTAGTCTTGGCTAATGTAATTATGATGTGCCTTGGTGTGTTCCTTCTTGGGTCCAACTTCTTTGGCACTCTCTGAGCTTCCTGGATTTCCTGGAAGTCTATTTCCTTTGCCAGACTGGGGAAGTTCTCCTTTATTATTTGTTCAAATAAGTTTTCCACTCGTGGCTGTTTCTTTCCCCCTTCTGGTACCCCTATAATCCGGATGTTGGAACGTTTAAAGATGTCCTGGAGGTTCCTAAGCCTCTCCTCATTTTTTTGAATTCTCATTTCTTCATTCCTTTCTGGTGGGATGTTTTGTTCTTCCTTCTGGTCCATTCCATTGATTTGAGTCCCAGTTTCCTTTCCATCACTATTGGTTTCCTGTGCATCTCCCTTCATTTCAATTAGTTTAGCCTTCATATGTTCCTCTAATTTGTGACTGTACTCTACCAATTCTGTGAGCATCCTGATAAATAGTGTTTTAAATTGGGCTTCTGAGAGGCTGGCAATCTGTTGGTCGCTTAGAGTTATTGGCTCTGGGACTTTGAGTTCTTGCACCATCTTTTGGGCTGTTCGTGCCTGTTAAGTAGCAGGAACGGAGCCCTAGGTTTTCACCAGAGCAGGGCAACTCAGTCACTGGGTTGTGACGTTGTATGTGGGAGCGGGGTCAAAGAGGGACAATGGCTTCCCTCCGGCGCCCGCCTCCGCGACCCCCACCAGCACTGCAGCCACCACCGTCACCAGGGCCATGCGCCCCACTCCACTGCACGCGAGTGTGCCACCGCTGTCAGCCCTCCACCACTGGGTTTGCCCCCTGGGGCCTACGTGGTCCGTCTCACTGCGCGCGAATGTGCGACCTTGGTCAGTCTGCCCCGCACCCCGACTAGGTCCAGACTGCCTACGCTCCTAGGTCTGTCCTGCCCGACCCAGCTCCGCTGCTGGCTCTGCCTCTCTTACCGTCCCCGTTGAACAGTTCGTAGCTGTCGGACTTCCATATAATTCCGTTTTCTGGTCTCTGGGTGTGTCTTAGTTCTCCAAAACTTTTGTTGTATCCAAACTTGGTTGTGGGAGAAGGCACAGTGTTTCCCCCTATGCCTCCATCTTGGCGGAAGTCCTCGTTTTTTTAATCGATTTTAGATAAAGAGAGAAGGAAAGAGAGAAAACATCAGTTTTGTTGTTTTACTTATTTAAGCATTCATTGGTTGACTCTTGTATGTGCCCTGACCAGGGATCGAACCGACAACCTTGGTTTATCAGAATAACACTCTAAACAGCTGAGCTACCTGTCCAGGGCCATTCACTTTTTTGTTCACACGTCTCTGTGAAATAGGTTGCCAACATTCTTCTAAAATAGCCTGTCTTTCCAATGCTAACAATGGGTAATGTTAGCAACAGATAAAGCAGTGCACAGAGAACATCGGACAAAATGTTTTAAGAAAATTTATATTAAAATCATTAAATGAAAAAATGTTAGCTAAGTACATGTAGTTATCCAAGGCAGTTTCTCTCTCTCTCCCTCTCTCTCTCTCTCTCTCCAATTATATTAATATTACAAAGCACTCAGGCCTATTTTGGATTTAGTCCAAATGTCAGAGAATAATGCAGTTTCACCAAAGGTGGAAGGGACTCTTCACTTCTTTATAGCAAATTCTGCCTCCTTGACCTGCCCAAAGGAGAAAGAAAAATCCTTCTTTTTTATTCTATTCGGAAGTTTAAATCCTTAATTAGCAACATCATTTTGATTAAATAAGACTCTGGAGGATTAAGACTGGAGAGCAATGAGTTGTTCTGAAAGATAGCTCTGGAGAATTTATTGTACTGTGGTCTTAGTCATTGAGTTGTGTTTAATCAAAGTGACACTTCTCAGTGTTGATTACAAAGGAGACATTATATGAATGAAATATTTCCTTTGGGAAATGGAGGCAACTCTCAATGGTTTTGTGTTTTAGGACTTTGCAAAGGGGGATGGGGAACAGGGGGAAATGAGTTTCTGCAGCTGTGAGGAGCCAGACCGAATTTAGGATGAACACACTTTAATTTGGTTGACTATTCTTTTCTAATGTCATTAAAATCTCTAACAAGAAGACCTATGCAGTATTTTTAAAATCTAAAGTTAAAGCATCTAGAAATGTGTACAAAGAATGGGGTGTTGTTTATTATTGTTGAAAAGGATTATTGGAATAATAAGGTCCTTAAAGACTGAATCTGGTTGTTTCCATTTTAAAGAATATTTTTTCAGTCTAAACACTAAACTGCAGGATAACTTTTACGAACAGCTGCTGGTTGCAGTTTATAGAAATGAATGTTAATTATTCCCGTTCATACTGCAGGAGTTGGTGGCAAGACTGACAAAGACCCCACTAGGCAGCCAGACAGCTGGAAGCACCCCGGCTCTGTCACTTAGGAGTTTCCTGGTCTCCAGCAAATTCCGTAACCTCTCAGAGGCCTAGATCTCATCACAAAATGGTAACAGCTTGGAGGGCTGTTGTACAGCTTATATACAAACTGTCCTAGTACATTACAAGTATTCAGATCAGGATAGCCACTACTATCATTATTAAATGACAAATAAGTCATCAGCTAAAATCACTGTCTAAATTCTGAAAGAGAAGGAACTCATTTAAGAGGAGGCTATCCTTCAAGTAGGCAGCCCATTCACTCATAATCTAGTTTTCTGAGTGAAAAATGCCGCTAGAAATTACAAGCCTGGTTAATATAATGAGTTTCAGTAGTCTTTAAAAAACAACATGCCATTTGAATTTAGAACTGCTTGAAGGCTGCACCCAGTTCTGTTTTCAGCACAGATGTCAGATGTTCATAGTTACAGGATCTTTAATGGGATATGTCAGTGCATCTATACCACCTAAAGCTTCTCAATGATCATGTTAAATGGCATAGACTGGAAGTTTCAGGCACTGAAAGGACCACTTCTGAGTAGAGCTGCCAAATATAGGTGAGTAAAATCATTCCCAGCCGACGTCACCATCTGGTACTGGATCTTCCTCAACTGTGTACCTCATAGAAGGAATAAAGCTAACCTCCATAAAATCAAGAAGCATAATAACCTACCAGCATCCTTGCACCATTATCCAGATCAGAACCTGGCTCTTTCAGCATTTTCCAAAATCTGAGGTGTACAATTAAGAGTCAACACACTGCAGATGATCTAGGTAAATATTGTACACCTGTGCAGAATCTTTTTTAGTTGAATTTATTGGGGTAACACTGGTTAAAAATTGTATAAGTTTTGGGAGTAGAATTCTATAATACAAGGTCTGTCTAGAAGGTATCTGACCATATAATTTGAAAAGTAAAGACATTTATTGAAAAAAATATAAGATACAAGAAACATTGTCCATAGGACAAGGACACCTCAGTCCCCTTCGAAGCAGACACCTTGGGACGTCACACAGTTCTCCCAGTCACCATCAGTTGCCCTGTCATATTTACCTGAATCTCATCAATGGTCTGAAATCTCTTCCCTTTCAAAAGTGATTTTAGTTTTGGTAAAAGCCAGAAGTCATATGGCACCAAATCTGGGCTGTAGAGGTCTGAGTCCCTGGGTGAATTGATGTTTCGCTAAAAAAACTCTACATGAGACATGATGCATGAGGGGGTGCATTGTTGTGATGAAGCTGCTAATCACCAGTTGCCCATAGCTGTGGCCTTCTGAATCATTCCAATAGTTTCTACAGAGGAATGTTCAAGCTTAATTTGATACAGATTTGTTGCTATACCCACTCAGTCATTTTGAACATGACAGCCGCATAGTACCCATGCTCACCCAACTGCATCTACCACCCCCACTGACTAATACAGTGAAGTTGTCATTGTTCACATACACGCATTCCAGTCCACTGTTCTCGGCTGCTAGGTTACATCAATGTCAGGCAAACCATTCTCTATTAACAATGGCTGGACTTTTTCCACACAGATGTTGTCCATCATTTGTATTGTGTGTTTTCCACCTCAATCCCAATCTCCTTCCATCACCGTTTATCCCCCCCTTAATTCTCTCCTACCTTCCCCAGCCCCCTTTCACTGTGGTAATTACCATACTGTTGTCTATGAGTTCGGTTTTTATTTTATTTTATTTTTTGCTTAATCTCTTCACTTTTATCACCCATTCTTCTTATCCCCTCCCATCTGACAGCCGCCAGTCTATTCTCTGTATCTATGAGCCCACTTCTATTTTATTTGGCAAAATCTTTTCTGAAAACAAAAAGAAGCTGGATAATTAAGTCTGTTCATGACTATCATATTAAATTCTACCACAATTAACCTCAAACCTTGCTTCCACATTTCTTATTTAATTCACCTGTTAATTTACATCACATCTGCATATCATAGTTTGTTACTAAGTAGTTATCAGAGTGAATCGCACATAATTTAAAGGGCCAAATAGAATAAAGATCTTAAAAAGTCTAGAGACTTAATTCCAGAAATTTTTAATGTCTAAGTACTGAAATTGACCCTATATGATATCTGTCTCATATTTAAATGTTCTGATGTTAATACTATTTACTCAAGACCTGGCTGGTGTAGCTCAGTGGATTGAGCGCAGGCCTGCGAACCACACGATCACGGTTCGATTCCCAGTCAGGGCACATGCCTGGGTTGCAGGCCAATTCCCAGCAGGGGACCCACAAGAGGCAACCATACATTGATATTTCTGTCCTTCCCTCCTTCCCTTCCCCTCTAAAAATAAATAAATAAAAATCTTTAAAAAAATACCATTTACTCAAACACAGTATCTGTTATCATAGGGAGACAATAGAGGCAAAATTTATTATTAAAATTCATTATTAATTTAATATTAACTTGAGTTTTGTTTGAGATCCTCACTTCCAACCTTCATCAGAATTTTCTGGAGCATTGCTAAGGAATATACATTTTTAGCAAGTGCTTCATGATTTTGAAAATATCATGAGACATAAGGATTGGGGATCCCAAATGTAGTCTAGAGATATCTTTGAAAAAAATGGCACTAAACACACTGAACACACCTACTGTGTGCCAGACGGCCTTGGAACTTTGCTAATTCATTGCAATATTCACATTTTAAAATTACCTCATTAAGAAATTCTACATAATCCTTGAGAAAAAATATGAATCTGCATACATTTTGCAGTAGTGGAGTCATAATTGATAAGGTACACTTTGACCAACAAAATCAAAGTACTTTGTGGAATAATATTATTATACTCATTAATACTCAAAGCATCCTCTGAGCTGCATAATGAGGAATAGTCTATAAATAGCTTAGAAATGTTTGCATGGGCTCTAGCCAAGTTTAACAAATGCTCACTCGCCCTAATAACAAAAGGCACCTCCTTTTTTATTTCTGGCAAAATTATAAGCTTTCAGGAAATACACTCAGAATTTTTCTCCAACATATAACTCCAGAAACCAAAGAATATAGAAGTGGGGAAATAAACTAATTTCTTATATTTTTTGTTGCTCCTGATGACTCCTGCTTTTCCTTAAGCTCTGCTTGGTAGCTTTAAGTTTGGTAGGTGTATGAATAAGGGTTTATGTTCAGCAGAATACATGAGCTGGTTTAAAGATCTTAAACTCAAAAAATGAGAAAATGAGACACATAAACAACTGTTAAAACTGGTATATTGGCAAACACTATTTGAAAGACTGTATACGCCACTACATTCATTGCAGTGTTATTCATAATAGCCAAGATCTCTGCCCACCGGTAAATGAGTGGATATTTAAAGAGACAATGCCAGGGTGTTACCCAGAAGGAAAGGTTGGGGGGTAGGCAGAGTTGGGAAAAGGGGGAAATGTGGACAAGAAAAGAGACTTTACGTAAGGCAATGAGCACCCAATGCAGTGTGCAGGTGATGGTTTATTGAGTTGTACATTTAAAATCCATGTGGTTTTGTGAACCTTGTTACCCCCAGTAAATTCAATTAAAATATAAAATAATACAATAATAATATAAGAATAAAAAAGAAGGACAGAAAAGGTGCACAAAGAGAGAAGGAGAATGAGAGTGGTCAAAGGAGTAAGAGAGGCCGTGAGAGTGAGGGGAAGAGAGTAACGCATGCCCCCACATTTCCTGACAAAATCATACCTTTTCCTTTAATCTTCTGTCTATTCTCCAAAATCAATGATCGTTCTTTATTAAACTGCCCTTTCTTTAACAGTACTCTTGAAAAAATTATAGATAAAAAGTAAAAACCATAAAATTTCCATTTGCCCTTTCTTTCTCCAAATTCACGGCTGCCCGAGTATTCTCTGCAGCAGCTCAATGGGCCCACAGTTAGGCTGAAAGAAGCAAGGACTGACCACAGCTATTCACCATGAACTCAGCACCCAAGTGTTTCACCGAGTCTTCTACACAGCCCAGCTTAATCCCATTGAAAAGCTTCAAATTCCCTGATAAAGCACCTAAATATTATTCAGTGCAGAATAAAACATTAACTCTGAAATGTTTAAATTGTCCGGTAATGCTATGAAGACCTGACAGTTTGTTACGTCTTAGGTTAGGAAAGACTATTTTAAACCATTTCTCTTAAAATCAACGAAAATCAATCTAAAGCATGTCAACATTGTTCAGTCTAGGAAACGGCAAAATATTTCAATAAGTGTTAACATCATCGCTAAATAAATTAAGTAAATATTTAAAATAAATAATCTCAAAAATATTGCTGACTTTTGCAGCAATAAGAATTTTCTACTTATTTGTATTCAACACCATAAAATCATGAAGACAAAAAATAATCACCTCCTATATACACTCCGAGTTATTTGCAGTTCCAAGTCTGTATTTAAAAGTAAACTAAAGAAACATATTTTTACTGCTGCTTTCAATTTTCCTTAATCACTGGTATTTGTTTTGCTTTAGTGCTTTGCTCTCTGACTTTCCATGTGAAAGGTGCTTTATATATTCAATTTGCTAGTGAGCTATGAGATGAAAGGAGTCTTAATGGTAAGTTTGAAGACTGTGGATTTTTATTTCTTTTAATTTTTTTTACAATTGATATATATATACAACTTCACCCTTAATTATCTATAGCTTGTCCTGTTCATGGATCAACAAAGACACACATAAAACATGCCTGGACTAGGTAATTCTTTCAGAATATTACACAATTAAATAGGTTGGGTGGCATTTGTTCAAATACATTTTGTACTTTATGTGAAATCTCTTTCTCTACATAGATATTCAGCCAATAATTCTTTGGTTTCTAACTACCTTTCACAAGATTTAAATCTCAGAATGTTTGTCATTTTCCTTGACCCTCCTTAGAGAATTCAATTTGCATCACCATATGGTATACTCAACAGTCACACAGTGTCCTCTTGGATTTTCTCAGCAATGCTTAACATAAAAATATAATTTCTAAAAATTGAAAGGAATATAGCATTGCTTTCAGCTTCAGCTTCTCTCAGTTGCTGCTGCCACAACTCAAATATGCAGCTTGCAACCGCATGAAAGGATGACCCGAGGCTGAGCCTAGGGACTGTGCCCCGTTGTCTTAGAAAAGGCTCACTTTGTACTTCACCTACATTTTGTTAAGATTCTATTAGTGGATTATACTAAGTCAGTTTCCTCAGCATGGCTGTTTTGGGTATGTGATTACTTTCCTAGGTCAATTATTAAACATTTGGATTTTTGATGTTATTGTTTGATTGATTGTTGAATTTCTGGAAGAGATGCCATGTTATTCATCAGTTAGTTATGTACTGTCCATTTATTATGGAGCTAGAACTTTGCTAGGTCCCATGGATATAAGGTATAAGATGTTGCTGTCAGAGATCTTGTTGATCTATAAGTGAGAAGACACAACTGAAAAAGTGAAAATCAGACAAGGAGTATTTGCTTTAGAAATTCAGAGAAAAGAACAAGTGGAATATTCAAGAGAAAAATGAATGAAGAAAAAGACATTTGATATGGGACTTTGAAAGTGAGTCAGGGCAAGCCGAAGAAAATGACAAGTCGCCGGGGTGAAAATGAGCTGGCAGGTGTATAGGACAGGAAGGAGGCTAGTGTATCTGGACACATCTTTCCAAATAGATACCACATAGCTATCCACTTCTCTCTCTTTCCTTTGCTACCACTCTGGTCCAGTTCGCACTTAGCTCTCATCCAGACTATTACAATAGCTCCTTGATTGGTCTCCTTACCAAGCCCTATATAAAATTCACAGAGCTGACACAATAACCTGGGTTTTTAAATTCCCATTTCACACCAGATCATTTTAGTCCTCTGCTTAATTCCCTTCAAATGCCTCCCCAATGCACTAGAAATAAAATCCAAACTCCTTACCTTGAACTTCAAGGACTTAAAAGATCTAGACTACAGTTAACTGCTTTACCTCCTCCCCTAACATTATATTCTTTTCTCACTATGATCTAGTCGCACCGCTCTTTTTGTTCCTGAAATCAAGATTGGAAAAAATGAACAGCAACTACATGTGTTCTTCATTCGGTCTTTACAAAAATTCTGTGCAAAGGGTATGATGCTTATTTTAAAGATAAAGACTCAGAATTCCAGAAAGCCTAACATCATAGATCATCTGATTACCAGAGTTGTAATTCAAACTCAAGTCTTCTGACAACCATTCCAAAGAGAAAGGACAATATTTATAATTAATGGCATATAAAACATGTTAAGAGGCATGACTGAAAGGTAATTAATGAGGAAATGGCGGTGTCATGACATCTGTAACTGGAAAGACCTGGAACAAAGTACAGAAAAGACATCTCGCCCAGGTAGCGTCTTTTTGAGGCCTCACCAGACTTGGCTTCTGCTCGTGAGTCTGCAACAATAGAGCCCTGAGGTTTTGAGTAAATCAGTTTCTAATTCTCAAATTTCTTCTCAGAAGAAGAGAAAAAAATGTTTATGACCTTGAGATGAAGAGAGATTTCCTAGATAAGACACTAAAAATATGGCCCATGACAGGAAAAAATATGATCACCATACTTCATTAAAATTAAGAATTTGTCCGTTTCAAAGATAGTTTTATTAAAAGAACAAAAAGACAAAATACAAGCTGAAAAAACTCTAAATCACATATTTGATAAAGCACATATCCAGGATATATACAGAACTCTTAAAACTAAATAATAGGAAAATAACCTATTTTTTTAATGGACAAAAGATTTGAACAGAAACTTTATCAAAAAAGATATACAGATGGCCAAAGAATATGAAAATATGCTCAGTATCGCTAGCCATTAGGGGAATATAAAATAAAACAGCACATCTTTTAAAATGGCTAAAATTAAAGACTGACCATACCAAGTATTGCCCAAAATACACAGGTATTAGAACTCTGATATATAGGATGTAGTGACATAAAGATGTTGCAATTACTTAAAAACCATTTGGAATTTTTTTCAATGTTAAATATACCTCTAATATATCACCCTGCTATTCCACTCCTTCGTTTTTACCCAAGAGAAATGAAAATCTGTGTACGCAGAGCTTTTGTGTGAATGTTCAAAACAGCGTTATTTGGAATTAGCCATGAAATGGGGAAAGTGTCCATCAACAGATAAGTGGATAAATAAAATGTGGTACATTTATATAAAGGAACACTCCTTGGGAACAAAAAAGAATCAACTACTAATAAAGAAAGCAGCATGGAAGTATCTGAAAATAATCAGGCTAAGTGAAAGAAGCCAGATAAAGAGTATATATTTGATAACTGCACTTACAAAAAAAATTTATCAATTGAAAACTAATCTATAGTGACAGAAAAAAGATCAGTAGTTCCTGGAGGAAGGGATGGTGGCAGCAGGGACAGAGATTTCCGGGAGTGACAGATCTGTTCATTGTCTTAAATGTGGTGATTGTGTAATGGGCGAATGCACTTTCAAAACTTACCAAATCATGCACTTTAAACGCATGCAATTTACTATATGTCATTTATATCAATAAAACTGTTTCTTTAAAAAAAACATAAGAAAAAAACAGTGGTAATAACGACAGTATGATACTGGCATAAGGATAGATTGGTGGAACAGAATGGAAATGAATCACATTTATATGGTCAATTGATTTGCAACAATGGTGCTGAAAAATATTCAATGGAAAAAGATCATCTTTTTAATAAGTTGTGCTGCAATAACTATATATCATATAGAAAAATTACTCATGATACCCTACATTAATTCAAAGTAGATCATTGTCCTAACATAAGATCTCAGACCACAAAACTACTAAATAAAGAAAGAAAATCTTGTTGATAATTCCTGCCCTACTTCAGCTGAGTACTACGGAAAAATTGCCACCCACACCCCCACCTCCTCTGGCCCCATACTTAGAGCAGAAAACAGTAATCTAACATTTTCAACACACACACTTGAGCAGAAGCAGGCAGGGCACTGATTCCCCAGTCTGGATGGTGTTAGTGAGGCCTACAGAGGGGCCGGTCTTCTAGCCCCTGCCCAGCAGAAACAGGCAGTGTGCCAATTGACCCCACTGGGTAGCACCAGCTGGGCACAGCAGGGAGGTAAGCCTCCATCCTCAGCCAGCCAGCGGAATGAGGTAGGGTAAGGAGGTCGCTCTTTAGGTAATTAACAACCTGATTCTGCATCCTCATTTTCTCTCTCCATCAATTAGAAGATGTACAGGAAACCTCACAGGATGACTCCCAGTAGGTCACACTTTTGACAGACCCATCCCCCTGACCATGGGAATAACCTGTAACCTGTCTTTACCCGGTAAAATTCGGCAAAGATGACCAGATACCACCCAATGTTTCTGTTATATTATATGACAAAAGGTGAAGGGATTTTGCAATGTAATTAAGGTCTAATCAGTGACTTTTGAGTTACTCAAAGGGAACATAATCCTGGTTCCCTCGGTGGGCCTGATCTAATCAGATAAAGACCTTTAACTTTTAGTGATAATGTGTTTTAAAACTTAGTTCTATTAGTGTTTCCACAACTAAAACATCTATCAAAACTCATCAACTATATATCTAAATAGGTGAATGTTATTATAATTAATTTAACCTCAATCATTTTTCAGATTCCCTCCTCTGCGATGGGATCCTAACAGCAGGATTTAGACCCAATGAAAGGCTGAGAGATACAGATGATTTCCCTACAACCTGCAAATCAGACAACTGGGATAGGTATTTATTTGTAATACTATTGACAAGGAGGAGACCCTGAAAGTTTTATTCAAATGACACACATTCCTTTCATTTAATGCGTAGTCTCCATATTAACTGAGTGTGCCTGTGTTTCCCCAGGAATAAATAGAAAGATTCTACTCTTTCACCACGCAACCTTTCCAGGTTCATTGGGTGTATTCAGCTACGGTTCCTGTAGCTCCTCAACAGAGCTGAGTAGCTGCTGCAGACCTCATGACCTGCCAAGCCTAAACTATTTCCTATCAGGCCCTTTACAGAAAATACCTGTCCGCTTCTGCTTTAGACAACACAGAACACACTCCTTCTACACCTCTTCTAAATAGCAATGAAACAAAGAGAAGGAAACTGTTAAGACAGCTGGTAAGTATAAACTTATTTAGAAAGCTAATAAAAAATATTTGCAAAATGTAGTTCAGCTAACATGCTATTATTTTATAGCTCACATTTATGTAAAAGCATTAAAATTCGAAGTTGTTATCTGACGTAACTCCATGGTGTGTTTGTTTTTGTCTGTCTGTGGACCTCAGGTTTTATTGGATCATGAACCGAAATGCAACTGTTGTCTTTCTGGGAATATCTTACATTCGGCACTCGGGGCTCAGGCCCTGGTTTTACTTATTCCTTTTATGCCTACACTTACGGCTCTGATAACTCTTCACATGGTGCATTATAACCTGATTTATCAGCCAGAAAAATGTAAGTAAATCACACTTTATATTAACTTTTGGGGTTTTATGGTTTTCTTGACATATCTCCTTCCTCCTTGATTCCCTGTAAGTTCTCTTTCAACTCACAGAATTTGCAGATTCTGCCAGTTATTCCACTTGGGAGCAACAGAGTCTGTGAGAATACCAATAATCTCTATCTTCTTTTAGTTTTCCCTTGTTAAAATAGTTTTAATAGTGGAATTTTTAAACAAACAAAAAGTAGAAAAAATATTTATGAACTCTGTCTATCCAGCTCTTAGCTTCAGCAATTACCAATTTATCTTTACTCGCTTTTTTTTCCCATCCCTCCTGGCAATTTTGAGGCAAAAATTAAATGTTACAGCATTAAATGTGTGTATGTGTGTACATAATATATATATCGTGTTACTTTTTTGTTTGTTTGGTTTTTATCTTAAACAACAGAAATTTACTTTCTCACAGTCTTGGAGGCTAGAAGTTCAAGATCAAGATGTTGTCAGGGCTGATTTTTTCAACTTTATTTTTATTGTTGACACTATTACAGATATCCCTGTTTTCCCCTGCCTTCGCCCACCTCCCACTCAGCCTTCACCCCCCACATTCCCTCTGGTCATCCCCACACTGTTGTCTGTGTCTATGGGCCTGGCTAATCCCTTCACCTTCTTTCATCCAGTTCCGCTTTCCTTTCTTCCTGCTGAACTCTGTCATTCTGTTCCAAATAATCAAAAATTATCTCATACACATGCATACAAACAGATAGAACTTCTTAACATCATTAAATACCTGGTCACTGTAAAATGTCTCTAATTGTTTCCATTTTTTGAATTGGTGTGTATTGTTTTATACTTAATTCAAATAAAATTTAAATAAGGCTCATATAGTCCAAACAGTATGTCTTCAGCCACATATATTCCCCCTAGGTCTCTGTCTTTTTCTTTTCAAAGAAATTTTTTTAAGAAACCTGACCATTTAATACAGTATTTCACATAGTCTTTTGCTGATCACATCCACATGGTATCATCCAGCAGCTTTTCCTCTTCCTTATTTCCCATAAATTGCTCGGTAGACTTAGACACTTAATCAGATTCAGATTTTGAAGCATGGTGAAAAGTTTTCCTCAACCTCAGATGACAAAGGAATTCATTCATACTTTCTTTTGATACTCACATTATTATTTCTAACCTTTAATCTGTAATCTATGTGGAAACTTTATTAGAATAGGTTTGAAGAGTTGATTTATCTTTTTTCCATGTGACTATAACGTCATCAGCCTTGCTTAGTAAAAAGTCTGTATTTTCCTCACTAATCTGAGACGCCACCTTCATGTGTACTGCCATTTACGTTCTCTACAGTTTCTATTTTGCTCCTTTGATTGATCTATCTATCTATCTTGCCTAACTATGACCTTAATTTCTAACATATTTTACTTTAATAGTACTTTAACTACTATCACTGTCTCTACTACTTACCTATCCAACTACCACTAATCACAATGCAATGAGCTGTATTTTAAAAATTAAATACATTCACCAGTGTTACTTCACTTTTACTACACCCGTGTGAGCTGTAGGAAGGGCACCGTGTATTGTTTTACAGATGAGACTCCGTATACTCTGCCTCTGCTCCTGTAGCGCCTTACGCACATCTTTATGATTCCATCTACCACATTATATTGAAACGATCTGTTTTTTAATACAATTAGAAATTTCTGTGTTATATACATACTTGAAGTAATATAAATGCTCAGTGTTTGTTATGGTTGAACTGAGTACAGAACTGAGACATAATTTAGTTAAATGGCTTACCCAAGACCTCACAAAAATGCCTAAAGTGGAACCGAAACCCAGGCCTTATCATTTTGTTACGCGACAGACAGAAGCAGTCAAACATAGAAAATAGCACCCCCAGAAGCCTCTGGCCCTGTTTCTCAGAGCTCTGTGGTTCAGAGCTAAGCAGCACACAGCCTCCTGGTAGTTTAAAATGAGTCCACCATGCAGGAAGGTCTCTGAAACATCCTTTCTCAGCCCAAATAGAAACAAAAATTAAAGTATAAACTTTTATTGAAAGACCACTCTAATGTTTTCTGGAATGTGTAATTATCAAATAATTCTGATTTTTGTCAGTATGTGTATATATTGTGCTCCCATGTATAACGTACACCCATGTTTTTGGCCCAACCAACTTCCAAGAAAAAAATCTTTCCTTTTTATATTTTCAATCCAATTATTATTTGTTTATATTTAGAACAAAGCCAGTTATTGAATTCTAGGGTATTACTTTGCATGCAGAAATCATTATCACTTTCCAATGTTATCCTTTTAATGCATAAGCATAAATAAGAGAATTTATGCTTATGCATTAAAGAGAATTTAAAGAATTAAAATGTTTATAAAGATCTGGAATTAGTACTACCCATGTATAATGCACATCCTTATACTTCCCTCAAAAATTTGAACAAAAAAGTACACATTACACATGACAAATACAGTAGATACATACATACATACATACATATTATTTTCAGATTCAAATTTTCTAAATAATAATTTAATATCAATCCCCTTGCTTTTTAATCTCTTATTTGAAAATATGTTAACTTAAATAAAGAAATACAATTCTTCATGTTATACAGATCTATGTAATTAACTGCCAGCCCATTCTAGTCTACATGTTACATTTTTTCCGCATGTGATAAGGTCAGCTTTCTTTGGACATATACAAAAACATTTATTAGCTGCAAGTAAAATTTTAGTAGAAAATATTCATTCATCAGTGGTTTACTTTACACAATACTCTATCAAATAAATATTCTGGAGGTTTTTTCTTTTGTTTTGTTTTGTGTTATGTTTCCAAGTTATAAGATCACCCAACTCTGATGAAGTAAAACTCTATCTTCTCTCTAGCAAAGTACATAGTCTTTATTTTGGCTTTTTACCCTCTGATGACTAAATTGGAAATTCCTCAAAGCCGTAATTCAAAGCCATATGTGACCTTAAAGAAATGATTTTTTATGTGCTACCTTTTATTTTAAGGTAACTTTTCAAATGTGGACCATGCATTCCATTATGTTTAGCTGTCAAGCACAGCCTTCATTTGCATTTCTTCCCACTGCTATAATTTTGAGAACTGGCAGGTGACCAAAGAAGAAAAAAATGTGTGTCTACCATCCAGACTGCAATGTAGGCTTTTTTATTATAATTAAGTAGCATAGATATTCAAGATTAGATCAAGGTCAGAGGAGCAGAACATCAGAGCCAAGGACTTAAAGGTACAAAGAATAGAAAAATTGCTTTCTAAAGTTTTTTTTAATAGTAATGGTGACAATCTTTAAGTTTTGCAATAAAACATTTTAAATAGCTCATCTGTTTTACTTTAGAATGGGCACGCCTGGTGTGCTTGCACATTAAATAGGAGCTGGAAGTCTCAGTTGCATTTTCAGCCCAGTTTTTTTCCAACTTCCCATTTCTGCTCCTGGTGCAAAAAAGCAATTTGAGAATTATAATGACAATGGATTTTTTTAAAGAAAGGCTGAGTCTACATGACACCCAAAATTATTTGTACAGAGGCATGAGTTTTCTATTTAGTCTAATGGATTAATCCAAGGAGGCAGTGTGATGTGTAGATGTAGAGGTTTTCAACTTCCAACATTTGGCGATAACTCCATGGTTTGATGGGACAGGCATGTTACTGTACATTTCCTTTGCTTGCCCTCTCTAACCAGCTTATTGGCTCCCTCTAGTCCAGCTGATCAATTTAGGTTATTACTCCTTCCTTCTGACTTACTAAGCACATTGTTCATTATTCCTCCCTCTCCTTGACTAAGTTTTCTCCTGCCAGTTGATGTAGAGCCCTGAGATTATTTATTGTATGGACTCCGTTTCTTTTCTTTCCACCCTCTTTCTTTAAGTTACCTCTCGTTCCATAGTTTTTAATGCTAACTGTACCCAAAGCACCCAGTTCCATGTTGATTCCCCTTATCACTTTATAGCTCATATATCCAACTTCCTATTCAACATTTTGATTTAGTTATCTAATAGTCCCAAACTTAACCTGACAAACACTCAAGTCTTGATTCTTCCAACCTCAAACTGACTTATCGCTTGTCTTTCCCATCTCAGTGTAAGTCACCAACACTCAGTTGTTTTAGGGGAAAATAAGTAGCCTTCTTCAATTTTCTCATTTCTTCAAACTTTCTCCATATCAGAAAATCCTATTGATTGTTCAAAAACACATCCCATCCTGTTCATTTCTCTTCATTGCAATTACTATATGTCCTAATTACCACTACTTCTTCCTATCTCACAGCTTCCCCTCTGTTCACTAAAATCCATTATCAATACAGCTACTGAATTTCAGAATAGAATATTTAAAAACGTGTATTATAAGATATCTTTACTCTGCATAAAACATCTCAATGGTCTCCATCACACTGAGGACACAACTTAAGAGATTCTTACTTTGACCTAAAGTCTGACCCTTGAACAATTCTTGGACTTTATCTCCTCCCAGTTTTCTCACTAACTGAGCTGCTGCCTCAGTGGTCTGCACTGTCCCTGAACCTCTCCCAGCTCCTGATATGCCCGGCATATGTTTCCTCCAAGGCTTTTTGCCTACTTCCAGTCTGTTCAACCCTCAGCACAACTTTTAAAGTCTGCACACAAAACTCCACAATGAATCTCTATCTTATCTACTTATTTTTATTATTGAATTTGCCTAATATTTTCCTGCTTGTTTACTGTCATCTCCACCAGAAAGAAAAGTGAGAAACTTGTAGGTCTTGTTAGTCGCTATATTCTTAAGGCCTAGAAAAGTCCCTAGCACACAGTAGTTACTTAACATATATGTTAAATGAATAAATAATTACATTCATATTTGTATGGCATCAATTATGAGAATTCACAGTGCTGGCTAAAATTTTAGACCTCGTTAACGCTTAGTCATTTCTTGTTCTTAACCATTTTGTTTTTGTTGTTTTTTTTTATATCACCACATCAGATACAATTTTACTTGTTTAAATAAATTCATTTTTCAAAGTGTATATTCAGTTGAAGCCAGCTCTACTCAAAGCCTGATCCATGGAGCAGAGCTGATCAATAAATTCTTTGTTTACTGGTATGCAACAAAATAAATACAGAGACTGAGAGAAAACATGAAGTATTTATGAGAAGTTGCATTTTATGTCTGTTGAATCTACTAATAAAAATATAAGGACTTATATTGTGTATGGTTTTTGTTTCTTATTTTATTCTCTTGGTATTTCATTTTTATTGCATTTTGCAAATGTATTGACCATGATAGGTGAGAATTTTTTTTGAAAAATTGATCTTTCACACAGCTAGTCTAAGATGCACTAATCTAAGCTAACTCTCTTTAGAAATAGTACAATGGTGGTATTTAAGTGTTTAATAAAATTGCAGGTATCAATTGATTATGCAAGAAATACTGATTTGTTTATACAAAAAATAGTACATTTAAAACATACATTCAATAAAGTTCTTGAATTTGAAATATAGGAAGAAAATTGAAGATGATATTTTGAAAGTAGTCTTTCATCTTGCAAATAGTTATCATTTAATAATAAAGCCTAATTTAAAGCATAGAGTAAGTTGGATCAATGCCAGTACTAAACCTACTATCTACACAGCACTGTTTTGCAAGAGTTGAGCAGAGAACGGGTTGATAAGAAACAGACAAGATCATAAGGAGATGTCAGGAAGTTGAGCCTCCTAGGCCAGACCTGTTCAAATCTGAACAGTCTCTAGACTGTTCCTCAAACCATCCTCAGTTCTCATCTTACTAAAACCTTAAGTAAACTAATTGAAGTAGCTAGAAAAGTCTCATAATAGAGCAGTTCCTTCTGCAATAATAAAGGTCTTCCTATTACTTTTTTCCTAAGAGATACAAACATTGGCCACTCACAGGTGCTTCTGTCCCTTTGGCCTTCTCAGTCCCTGGGCCTTTTATTTGTGTCTGGAAAGATGGTCAAAGAAGAGTCAATGGTGACTAAGAGCCCATCTCCTGTCAGCAATTACCCAACACACTTTCAAGTATGACTTGAGGTCACACTTGACCTCAACACACTTCACAGAGGCCACCAAAGAGCCACTGCTATAATCTTTCCTGGTCACTAACGATTGACTGGATTTGATTCAGTGACTTAGAGGTAAAAGGCTCCATATTCAATTACCAAGCCCTCAGCTTTCTCAATTAATCAAAGACTGACATAATAGGTCTATTACAACTCTTAGAGAAAAGACCAGATCAAATCAACATAATCACTCTTTAACCTTAAAAATAAATCTTAATATAGTTTATTTAAATATAAAATTCAAAACTCTATCGCATTTAAATGAACTTGGTTAGAATGCATTTCATGTAGAATTTTAATATAGGAAACTCAAACATAATCAAAATGACAACCAAACTATATTTGGAGTTTCTATAGCAGCCTCCTTTGGAGAAATTCAAATGTTTTCACATTTACTTTACCATTTATCCCTAAACTATGGTTTGATGTCTATATAATTTGCAGAAGGATTTATCTGGTCAAAGGGGTTGCGTAAAAACTTTTAACAATCATAATGGCACAAGTGAACTGCTAAATAAACAGGGGTCTCTTATCAGTCATTGTATCAGGAAGTTTTAATGGAGTCAAAAAAAAGGTGGAATCTGAATCATAAAAGAAGCAACGATGCCGTTGCAAATCACTAGCAGTGAGGACTGCAAACATCTAACGCAATAAAATGCTTCTGATTCGAAAGCAACAGACAGCCGTCTAAACCCAGAGGTAACTATTAGAAAAGTCAAAAACCAGCTAATCCAATCTGAACTTTTAGTGACACTATCAACATGTATAAAAGCATTTGAAGAGTTCAGAGTTTAACCTTATGTCTGAGATTCAAGGATAAAGTCAAAGCAGAGAACACATTTCCCTTCATCTCCATGTCAAAATAAGACACCACCTTCCCCATGACAAGTAAAGTGAGGATTATTTATATAACATTTTATATTTGAAAAATTGTACCAGTTCTTTGTGTTAAAGCTGTAAAAGAAAGTTCAGGTTGTCTTATTCATTAACAAGTTAAAGTTAGAGACTTCTGAGAGATTTTTAAAATTTTTACTTTGGTGTTTTGTCTCCTTTCTTCCCTTTTTAACATGTTCCCACTGATCTTAACTTTTTCATGTCTTACATCAGCTGTCAGGCACCACCTTAGGCTGGTCACAGGATGCTGGCGCCCTTGTCAGAGCTCGTTCCTTTGAATTCAACCCCTTGGGTGTTAAACCCTTCTCAATCACTTGACTGTCCTTCATCCATGCACTTGTCAACTTTCTGACTAACATCTTGGAAAACAAAAGAACAGTTTTTTTACAAATACATAATACCTCCAATTATTTGCAGGTTGCTCCCTCCTGACAACCTTTGGGGTGTTTGTTAATGCACAGAAAATGTGCAGTCTGCGACCGCTTCATGGAGATCTGACAAGCTGGTTAGACCATGCCAAGGAGAAAAATGGCTGCCCCTACAGTGAGCTCCATGTGGAAGACATAAAATTTTCCTTTGCCCTTCTCCGTCTCTTTATTCAACTTCTTCATAAAATATACATTATGCAGGTAAGGGACAGTAATTAATACTACCCCCAAAACCAATAAAATAATTGCATGTTAACAAATAAACACGTTTTTTATCCCAATAAGCACTTCCCATATACTTTGCCAGGCAATTAAACTATAAATGCTTCTAATCATTATAGGCTTTAATTTCAAGAACTAAGTGGGGTCAGGTGGAGGCACATCTTGGCATGTTGTTTCTCCTGTAGAACTATAAATGTCTTTGAGTAGGTGAGGGCAATACTTCAGAGTGCATAGTTATAAGGCATAAGCGCAGTAAATGAAAATATGAGATCTAAGAGCAATTATCCAACCTCCATTTCACCGAAGGTTTTGCCTTCCTCCCTCATTAAGCCTTTAAAACCTGGTACTAACAAGTAGTTAAAATGACTGATTTGAGTACCGCCCCCACTGTACTCTTAAGTACTAATGAGCAAGTGACTCTCTCCCTACCCACTCTTAGTTCCTTGATGAATCAGTCCCTATGCTGCAGAGAAATCAGAGGAAAAACACTACATCCAAAGTGTCCTTTATAAATAAAGGTGATTTGATGTAGTAATGCTTAAAGATTAAATTACTTATGAAGAAATATTATTTTAAGTATATTTTATTGATGTGTCCCCATAAAATATTACAGTTGTCCCAATTTTCCTTCTTTACACCCCTCTGCCCAGTACCCCTTCCCTCTTGCAATCCCACCCCTCAGTCCATATCCATAGGTCATGTATATTTCTTTGGCTTCTCCATTTCCTATTCTATTCTTAACCTCCACTGTCTTTTTTGTACTTACCAATTATGCTTCTTATTCCCTGTACCTTTTCCCCCAATCACCCCCTGCTCCCTCCTAGCTGATAGCCTTCCAAATAATCTCCACATCTATGATTCTGTTCTTATTCTAGTTATTTCCTTCATTCTTTTTGGTTTTTGTTTTTCAGATTCAGTTGTTGATAGTCATGAGTTTGTTGTCATTTTAATTTTCATAGTTTTGATCTTCTTTTTCTTAAGTCCCTTTAACATTTCATATAAAAAGGACTTTCTGATGATGAAGTTCTTTAGCTTTACTTCGTCTGGGAAGCACTTTATCCTTACCTTTACATTGTAGAGGTAAAGTTCCTCCCAGCCCGGGAAGAACTGCCCTTGCATTCTAAACAATAGCTTGGCTGATGTGTCTCAGAGGTTGAGTGCCAACCCGAAAATCAAAGGGTCGCCAGTTCAATTTCCAGTCTAGGGCCCATGCCTGTGTTGCAGGCCCGGTAGGGGACACGCCAGAGGCAACAACACATTGATGTTTCTCTCCCTCTCTTTCTCCTTCCTTTCCCCTGTGACTAAAATTTTAAATAAATAAATAAATAAAATATTCAAAAATAAATAAATAAGTATATGATAGCTCTGCTGAATAATCGTGGTTGTAGGTCCTTGTTTTTCATCACTTTGAATGCTTGTTGCCAGTCCCGTCTTGCCTGCAGAGTTTCTTTTGAGAAATCAGCTGCTAGTCTTAGGGAAACTCCTTTGTAGGTAAGTCTCTGCTTTCCTTTTGATGCTTTTATGATTCTTTATATTTAACCTTTGGCATTTTAGTTATGATGGGTCTTGGTGTGGTCCTCTTTGGGTCCAACTTGTTTGGGACTCTATACTTCCTGGATTTGCATGTCTATTTGCTTCATCAAATTTGACAACACATTGATGTTTCTCTCCCTCTCTTTCTCCTTCCTTTCCCTTGTGACTTCAATTTCTTGTTCTTCCTCTTCTCCTTCTGGTGCCCCTGTGATTCAGATGTCAGCACTTTCACAGATGTCCCAGAGTCTTCTTATTCTCTCCTTATTTTTTTATTCTTTTTTCTTCATTCTGTTCTGGTTGATTGTTTATTTTTTCCTTATGTTCCAAATCATTTATTTGAATTTCAGCTTTCTTCCTTTCACTGTTGGTTCCCTATGGATTTTTCTTTTTTTTTTAAGATTTTATTTATTTATCTTTAGAGGAGAAGGGAAAGAGAGAAGGAAAGAAATGTCAATGTATGGCTGCCTCTCATGAGTCCCCCATCAGGAACCGGCCTGCAACCCAGGCATGTGCCCTGACTGGGAATCGAACCGCGGTCATGTGGTTCGCAGGCCCGCGCTCAATCCACTGAGCCCCACCAGCCAGGGCCCCATGGATTTTTCTTTATTTTACTTAGCGTAGCCTTCATTCCTTCCCTATGCTTTTGGCATACTCAGTGAGTTCTCTAAGAATCCTTATCACCAGTGTCTTGAATTCTGTATCTGATAGGTTGGTTATCTCTATTTTCTTTCATTCTTTTTCTGGGGTTTTGTTCTATTCTTTCATCTGGGCCATATTTCTTTATCTTCTTGATTTGGCTGCCTCCCTGTGTTTGTTTCTGTGTATTCTGAGTCTCTATAAAAGTCACGTATAAATTATGTGGAGAGGAGCCTTAGGTAATCACCAAGGTGGGGCAACCCGCTTCACCATTTTGGGGCTTTGTGTTGGGCCAGAAAGAGGCCCTTACGATACTGCTCATCTTCTGAGGGTTTGTCTGGCCCACACCTCTTTTCCAGTCATGTCACCCACTCCCTGTAGGCAACTGGCATCATCCCAGCTGTGGCCCTGGTGTTGGATCCCACAGTGGGTGGGTTTGTGCACATTTTAAGACTATGTGGGCCCTTTAAGCAAGTTTCCTGAAAGTCCGGCAGTTTCTTCCACTGCCCCGGCCCCCACTGGTTTTTACAGCCAGAAGTTGTGGAGATTTATCTCCTGGTACTGGAACCCTGGGCTGTATGGTCTGGCCTGGGGCTGGGATTACATGCTCCCAAGGTGTCCATCCTGGTTTTTATCCCCCACACGAGAACATGGGGCCACCCATTCTGCCAGCCGCGGCCACTGTCGCCTTGCCACCACCACACCTCATCCTCCCTGCCCTGGCTCCCCATCTCTGCCCTTCCTACCTGTCTGGATGAATATGGCTTCTTTACATCCTTGCTTTTCGAACTCCATACAGTTCAATTTTCTAGCAGCTCTGTGTGTTTTTTGTTTTGAAGTTAGTTGTGATCCTTCTTATGGTTGTGCAAGGAGGCAAAACGTGCTCCCCTATGCCTCCCTCTTGACTGGTAGTCTGAAGAAATATTATGATCATATACCAAATGGTCACAAAAGTCATTTAAGAAATTTGGGACTTTGTTGCACCCCCAACTTGGAATTTGGGTGGCTAATGAGTGGGTTGTATCTATATATCACAGACCAACAGAGATGGATAGAAACTTAGTAATTAACTTACTCAATGACTTCATTTTTGAAAGAGGAAACTGAGGCTTAGAAAAATTAAGTTTTTTTGGATGGGGTGAGTAGTCCACAAATTGACAATAGCAAAAGGAGCAGCAGAATATACCTTCTGACTCTTACTGTAATACTTGTTTCTCTAAATCCAGGGTCATCAAATTACAGCTTGCAGGCCATATCCAGCCTACTGTCTTTTTTTTAACATGTCTATAAAGTAAGAGGGTTTTTACAGTTTTACTTAGTTGAAAAAAATCAAAAGAAGAGTATTTTGTAGCACATGAAAATATATGAAATCCAAAATTCAATGTCCATAAATAAAGTTTTATTAGAACATAACCATTCTTGCTTGTTTGTCATACTATGTATTACGTATGCATAAAAACAGCAGAATTGAGCATTTGCAGTAAAATCCATATATGGAAATATTTTCTATCTGACCCTTTAAAGAAAGTTTGGTGACCCTTACTCTAAACGGTGTGTGAAAGCTAGGATGATTCAGCAGATTCACACTCCCTCCTGACTCCACAATAGTAGTTGGGACAAAAACCCAAATATTACCCACATATATGATAATTAATATCATAAAAATGTTTTAGAATGAAAAAATTAATAAGTACATATTTATTAAGTGATTCATAGCTAGCCTTGAATTTTCTGCGCAAATAACACAAATTACTGATTCTTTATCTTCATAGAGAGTAACACCTGATATTTCTTTTGACTGAGCCTTCTCTGAAAAATGTCATATATTTTTTAATTTGACTTAAATTACAATAAATTCTGATAAATTAATTTGTAAACATCTCATCAAATCTAGATGCCCCATTTTACTGCAAAGAAAAAAACTAATACTTATTGATAACCTATATGTGTCATAGCTTCTGAAAGATGACTTTGCAGCATCTAATATAATCCCCACAGCAAGCCTACATAGCTCGAAGTCACCCTACCAGCATGTGGCAGAGAGGCCATCCCAACTCAGGGCTGGTATCAACACCAACACTCTGTTACCCTTAGTGCTTCTCTTGCAACTTGGTTAAAAATCCCTGATACAGACTCTATATGTTCCAAAGTATATACAGTCATATTTGCCAGAAACTTCAAAGAAAATTACTTCACAGAATGTACTTCTCAAGAGAAGCAAAGGGAACTTCCATTGAGATGGGCTGGAATTAGATTTTTGCCTCCAGAAGAAATAATCACCAATATAAAAGTAATCAAAGAACCAAGAATAAAGCATCATAGAATTCCATATTTTAAATTTAGTGGCCATTATTGACCTTCACTTCCAAGACATACATTTAAAATATGTTGACATTAAGGCTGATGATGTTGCCATTTGACATTACTGGGCATTCAAAGGTGAAAATGAATCTCTATTGACAGCAATTATTTCTGAATACTCGGAGGCTTGTCTGAAATAAAAGTATTTAAAATTTTAAAAGCGGATGATTTCAGGACTTGAGGCAGAAGCAGAAATGATTTCAAGCTTTCAAGACACTGGAGCCTTTTTTAGATTAGGCAATATATTAATATTGCTTCACTAAAGATTAATAGTACATTTGCCACATTATTAAGTTAACAGATTTCTATGTCTGTGATTCATGCTGATAATAACTTTATTTCTATTAACAATAATTCTCATTTGAAATCAGTAACAGAAACTTCCAGGTTGTGCTTGAAGACTTTCAGTCTTGCTGTGGGTCTGCTGCCAGCACCTTTTTAAAAAAAAACATCATTCATTTTGCTCTGATTGGGCGATACGTGCCTAATAATTTTCTCTGAACTAGGGCAGAACTAGCTAATGCTCCCTTCACTCTTGCCATCCATACCCAACCAACACAACCCTTGTTTATAACCTCATGGCTCAAATTAAAGATTGGAAGGTAAATTATCATCAGGCCATATTTCATACAGGTAGAAAAAAATCTCATGGAGAACCTGGCCCATTCCTGGGTTTAAGCAGTTAACAGAGCAATAGGCTCATTTTACAAGCAGTCAGCTCGTTTACAGCTGTACTGAGTTATGCCTTTGATTCTCCTATAACTTCTCAAAATGTATAATTGACAATAGAGAAGGGGTTAGTGCAGATTTCAAACAAGAAGTTATCCTCCAGGTGTTTAAGCAAAGCTGTTCTCTCGAGATGGTGGGAAGGCAGGAATCTTAGGGTAGTTCACACATTTTTAAGAAAAATTGGAGAATACATTCCTCAAGGGCAAGGCTCAGGTTGACTTTTTCTCCTAGACAGTTAGTAGTTTTGTGTGCCACTGGGGATTAAAGAAATGCTCTGTGCTGCTAAAAATGATAAAGATGTGATTACTCCAACAAACCTCATTAACTAGAAAAGTGAAAAGAGGCCCATTTCTGTGACAATAAGCTTTAAGTTCTGATGTTAAAACCTAAAAGCAGGTTTGAAATATAAGAAGAGGCTCCATGTTAGGGTTGGAGTTTTAGTCAGTATTCGGGTTATTTTAAAAATGAAATTCTAACATGACTTTGAGTGCTTGGAGTGGGACAGAAGTTTTCTGTTTGTTTTTTCATTTCTTATCTGCTGCTTTATTTTGCAAACCTCTGTCATGTAGTTCCCTTTTTGGTTGGGTAGTACTACACGGTTGATTTAAAAAGAGAGTATAGACACAAGTAGGCCTTCTTTTTTCTCGTGTTGCTTGGCTCATGTTAGAAACGAGGCCAGTCCAGGGAGGCCACAAACAAGCCTCCAACAAGCAACGTTTTTCCACCCTGGGCCACTCGTCTTAAGAAAAAAAACCACACCACTGAACTAGACACTATTTAAAGGATCTATTCTAGCCCCGGCCATTTTTTTTTTCATTAGAGTGCAAACAAACATCCTTAATACTTTCTACTGGCTGTTGCTTTATTGTTCAAAAAAAGCTGCGTGCAAAATTTAAATCATTTCATTTCTTATGTGTCATCCTAAGCACAAAATTAGGGCCACTTTTACTTTTCATAGGAAAATTTAAAAGCTAGACCAGACGACAAAAGATGCCTCTGTAAAGAATTAGTAGGTAAAGCTCCTGCTGCCCACCCTTTGACAGTTCATAACTGGGGCTTTAAAGACCTGGGAAACACCCACGCCCCCCGTCAAAGACTCCATGCAAGAAGGGAGATATCTGCTGCAGGACTCTGTCTCAAGTTGAACCACTGTCCTAATGCATAACTCCCTTGCCCCTGAAATATAGGTTCCTTCGGGGGATTGCCTGCAGACCATGAACTCCAACCTCGACTTGGATGGATTTCTTCTGCCAATTGCAGTAATGAATGTCATTAACACCCTACCACTATTAATTCTGGCTCCTTGTATGCAATATCTCAGGACCTGCCTATTTTCCAATAAGAGAGATGGATCATTTCTGTTGGCGTGCATTAGTAAGTACAATTTACCATCACAAGTGAATGATTTGCAACCTTTTAGAATAAAAATACACTCTGCTAAGATCTAAGCTAGTGATAGGTTCTACAGCAAGTTCGATTTTGACACACTGGGAAAAAGATGAATCTGAGAGTGATAACATCCATCCTCCCGAATCTCCATGCAGACATCAGTGTGCCATTTTCTTCCCATTCTTCTATGCTTCCTCAGCTGACACACCTGTTAGAAAGTCATGGTAAAACTTTCTGCACCAAATGGTCTATCCTTCAGGGAAGGAAGGTGGTCCTCACTCCTAAGTTCATGTTGAGTATGCCCTTAAAAATTAACACAGGTAATGAACCTAAAAAAATAATGTGAGGCTATACTTGGGAGGCATTAACTTCTGAACCAGTAGCAACATTTATTAAAAATTAGTACTTTTATTAACAGATTCAGTATAGTACTTTTTCAAATAGTAAAATATATAGTAGTAATTTTCAAAAAATTTTCTAGCTTTATTGAGCTATAATGAACATAAAACATTGTGTAAGTTTAAGGTGTAGGATGTGATAATTTGGAACACATTTTGCAAAATGTCTACCAGGGAAAGGTTAATCAACACATACTGTACCTCATGTAATGACCACTTTGTTGTTGTTCTTGCCATTGTTGTTGTTGTTGTCGTTGTGACTGGGAGCATTAAAGCACCACTTGTGCCCTGGCTGGTGTGGCTCAGTGGACTGAGTGCCAGCCTGTGAACCAAGGGGTCATTGGTCTGATTTCCAGTCGACGCACATGCCTGAGTTATGGGCCAGGTCCCCTGGCCAGTGCCAGGGGCAACCTATTGATGTTTCTTTTGTACATTGATGTTTCTCTGGCTCTGTTTCTCCCACTCTCTCTCCTTCCCTGTTCCTCTCTCTGAAAATAAATAAAATCTTTTAAAGCTCTACTCTCATTGTTTTAGTAAAAAAAAAAATTTAGGATATCTTACTTAGAACACAATTAATGGGCCATAAAATAACTTTTCTCTGATTAAAATGAGACAGGAGGAGCTGAAGTCTATTTTGATCACATTCTCCTCTCCTCTCCTTCACAGTGGACCCCTGGTCCTGACATGGAGCAAGAGGATAGTAAAATCAGGCTCAGTCTAAAGGAACCCAAGCACTGTGTCTTAGTCTGTGCTCTGCCACGCAGGTGCCGTTGGGTAACTCTGAAAAGCCAGCTTTCTTGTCTTCTAGTTCTCTCGTTATCTTCACTGAGAGGCGCACCCTAGATAAACTGTAGGTCCCTCTGTTCTGTAAGATTTTTGAAACCGCTCAGGATGATTCCAGTGCCTGGAATGTGGTCCTGACACATGGTGAAAGCCCTGTAAACATTGACTAAGTATTGAGTCATCATTTGCAATTTGGTAAGCATAAACAGAAAGCAAAGGGAGTTGGAAACTCTTAAGAAATATCATATAATGGTAATGTGATGTCTTTTTTTAAAGATGCTCTTTTCCAAAATATTTATTTATTTATTTCTAGAGAGAGGGAAAAGAAAAGGAGAGAAACATCAATGTTTAATTACCTCTCTCACGCCCCTAACAGGGGACCCAGCCCACAACCCCGGCACAGGCCCTGAGTGGGAATTAAAGTAGCAACCCTTTAGTTCGCAGGTCAGAACTCAATCCACTGAGCACACCACCCAAGGTGATGATAACCCGATGTCTTATTGTCTGCTTGAGAAATAATTCTATCAAAATAGTCAGGGCCAAGCATTTCAAAGATTCTCTTCTCCTTGTTAACCTGTTCTAGTTCTTAATTCCTCCTTTTTTAGAGAGTTACTGGAAGAGAGTTACTAGAGACCATGGAGTCTTCCAGTATCCATTATTATATTTTTTGCTGTCTCTCTGCTTATAGAAATTACACTGCGGTGTGCGTGATTCCTGCTACTAAAGAAGGCCATCAGCAAATGATGCTCGACCATGTCACAGGGTAGACTTCTTTTTGGAAAGTGCCTAAACTCAACTTGGTTTATCTTCTCTTATTGTCTTCAATTATAGAGGCCTTCACCATGTAAACTTTTCTGATTCATTTTCTAAGCCAAACCCTGATATTATTTGTTGTAATAGGTTTAGGCAAACTATAAATATTAATAAATTTTGACTACCCTTAAGTCTTAAAAAGCATTTGTGTGTGTGCCAATGTGGAAATCCCTAAACCAGTATTTAGTGACTGTCCAGCATTATTTGAAGATGTACATACCTTCAGCAAGTATACTACTAAACCAGATGAATGCAGGACTAAATGGAGGCAAATCTATTGCAAAATGCCAAAACTTTTGCAGTCTTGTACAGTACCATGAAAATCTAGTCTGGGCTTCCAATTGTACTTGATTACAGAGAAAATTCTTAAATGGCGACTTTGTGAAAATATGCTATACAACATGGCTGAATGAATTACTTTAGAAATCCTTCCTGAGAAGAAGAAGAAATCCTTCCTGAGAACCGACCAAGGATCAAACCTGCGACCTCTTTTGCTGTACAAGACAATGCTCTCACCAACTGAGGCACCCGGCCAGGAATCATTCTATTATTATCATTCCAATTACTACCTATACATACCTGTTAGGTTATGTAAGTTGAATTATCAGCGTTAATTTGGTATCCTTACTGTTATTTCTAAATAAGACCCTGAAGTGAATGAAAAAATTATTTTGCCACCACAATGGGCAGTTACTCCTTAGACTGCCACCCCTTCCACGTTCAGTCATTATCCCTCCAGGGACTGTGACATTTAAGGAGCCAGACGGTGCAGACAGAGTCACCGCTTCGTGTAGGATGTTGCAATCGCAGCCCAGGCCACACATGAGTGAGGAATGGGGAAACCTCGTTCAGGTGATCAAAGTAAAAATTTAAGAAAGGAAAGAATGAACTTACATCTTCTTATCTATCTTATAAGCAGTGCAGCAAAAGAAGAGTTTCTGATTCCAGGTATGCCATTCACAAGTTTAATCACCTAAAGAAATCAAGAATTACATAACACTACCAAGTATTTTTTTTAAATCTCCAAAACTTCCAGAACTGTGAAACACAAAGTCTTGACGTGCTCACAGTGTTTTATCAAGACCGTATTACTTTTCTAACATTACCTATGAGAAGATCTATCTATTTAAAAGTCAACCTTAATTCACCAAATATTTAGAATCACTGAGACCATTTTGATTAATCTGTATGCCATAATGGGATATACTTCATTTTAGCCATTTTCAGTTAAAAAAGGTTTACATCATGAGTATTTCCTTTCTTTAGCATTAATTAAGACCCTGCGGTATGTGGCATTTAGTAGTTAGTGCTGACACACACGAGTATTAATCTGCCTAAAATTAGCCTAATTAAGATTGTTATTAAGCCTTACACAAAGCAGAAGTGTACAACACAGTAGGTAGCAATTATCTTGGCTTTTAAATGACATTTAAATTGAAATGTGGGTGAAGTACATTCAAATATATGCCAGACCTTCCTCTATGAAATAAAAACTTGAAATTCAAATTCTTACTTTAAGTCCTTTATGAAGTAGCTACAGCCAAGGTGTTGGTCAGTTTTTACATAACCAGTAACTTCTACTAGTTCTAATAGTTGGCAGTAAAACAAACTTTATTTTTTGGTAGAATCCAAGGTGCTTGATAAACTAAAAATTGAGTCATGGATGCAATTATCTTCACTGAAAATAGGATTACTTCAGCAAAACTACTTTTTCTCTATTATAGTTTCTGAACTGATAGATTTTTTCCAGGAAACACCACAGCATATACCCATTGCAGGTATATACTGGATGGGAGGAACAATGTGAACACTAAAAGAAAAAAAATGTGTGAATATCTATTCTGGATAATTCATTTGATCAACTGTTCATTTGTTTAATAAAAACACATTAATATTCTCAGGTTCTTTTTTAAAAAAATCTGACTTCCGGCCAAGATGGAGGTGTAGGTGGAAATACTCTGCCTCCTCACACAATCAAAATTAAGGACAACAAAGATTTAGAAACAAAAACACAACCAGAACAGACAAAAAGTTGAACTGTAAGAGGGGCGGAGTCAGCGGCTGGTGGTGGAGAGGGATCTTGGCAGGAAGAGGCAGTGGTTGGCAGACCCAGACACGGGGAGGAAACGAGCAAACCCAATGAGGTGTGCAAGGCGGTTGGCTGACCACAGTCATATATTCACGCGAAGATAAACTAGGCAAAAACGGTCAGTGAAACAGACTCTGCAACCCAGGCCCCCAGTGATTGGAAATAAAGCCTAAAAGCACTGATTAAAAACATTTGTGGGGGCTGAGGTGCCAGGAGAGACTCCTAACCTTACAGGAGAGTTCATTGGAGAGACCCACAGGGTCCTAGAACATACACAAGCCCACCCACCCAGAAACCAACACCAGAAAGGCCAAATTCGCTTGTGGGAAGCAGCAGAGGGAACTGAAATCTAAGAGAGAGCAGAACAAGCACCACTGCCCCCTCTCTGACCCCACCCCCACATACAGAGTCACAACCCAGCAACTGGGTTGCCCCGCCCTGGTGAACACCTAAGGCTCTGGCCCTCATATGTAACACGTGCGAACGACCAAAACATTATGGCTCAAGAAGAACAGCTCAAAGGCCCTGAGCCAATACTTCTAAGCAACAAAGAGATAGCCAACCTATCAGATGCACAGTTCAAAATACTGGTAATCAGGATGCTCACAGAAATTGGTTGATTTTGGTAGCAAATTAGATGGAAAAAAATGAAGGCTACACTAAGCGAAATGAAGAAAAATGCACAGAGAAACAATAGTGATGGAAAGAAAACTGGGACTCAAATCAATGGAGTGGACCAGAAGGAGGAAAGAAATAACCAAATAGAAAGCAATGAAGAAACAAGAATTCAAAAACATGAGGAGAGGCTTAGGAACCTCCAGGACATCTTTAAACATTCCAACATCTGAAGTATAGGGGTACCAAAAGGAGAAGAGGAAGAGCAACAAGTGGAAAACTTATTTGAAAAAATAATCCTCAATCTGGCAAAGGAAATAGACTTCCAGGAAGTCCAGGAAGCTCAGAGAGTCCCAAAGAAGGTGGACCCAAGAAGGAACACACCAAGGCACATCATAATTACATTACCCAAGATTAAAATGAAGGAGAGAATTCTGAAGCAGCAAGAGATTGTGGCGGACTCTGACCAGCAGAGTGCGCCTGTTGTGGCTGACAATGAGAATAAATGCACAGGCAACAACAATCTTACAGAGAAAAAGGGAAGGGCATGGCTACTCTCTCAAGGGGAGAGTGTCTATGGACACCTCAGCCACTCTCTCAAGCAGAGAGCGCCTCAACCCTTGCCTAGACAAGCTTTTGTTGTTTTCTCTGGGTCTTACATTACAGAAAGATTTATTATTACATAGAACATTATTGTCTACATTTTAGGTACAATCAAGGAAATGAAAATAACACACAGAAGGAAATGGCGACAAGCCAATTAGCTCTGTCCTTGGGAAAATTTATACAGGCTTTGGAAATCATCTTGAAGATAGACAATACACATTTCTTGTTTTAGACCAGGGTGATGGAGTTCTGGCAAGATCAAGCCATAACAGTCTATATGCATTTTCTAGGCCTGATTCCCAAGGGAAAACTCAGTTTGAAGGTCTGGCTCCTGCCCACCACTTTGCTTCTGTAGGTTTTCCATACAAAGCTGAGTCACATTTGCCAGACTAAAAGAAACCAGTCCTCTATAAGAAATAAGGGGACAGTCCCCTACAAAGGAGTTCCCATCAGACTGTCAGCTGATTTCTCAAAAGAGACCTTACAGGCAAGAAGGGGCTAGAAAGAAGTATTCCAAGTCATGAAATCCAAAGACTTACAGCCAACATTGCTCTATCCAGCAAAGCTTTCATTTAGAATGGAAGAGCAGATGAAGCAATTCTCAGATAAGGTCAAGTTCAAAGAGTCCATCATCACCAAGCCCTTATTATAGGAAATGTTAAAGGGACTTATGTAAGAAAAAGAAGACAAAAAATATGATCAGTGAAAGGACAGCAAACTCACAGTTATTAACAACCACACCTAAAACAAAAGCAAACTAAGAGGACAGCTAGATCAGGAGGGGAGCCACAGAAAAGGAGATCACATGGAGGGTTGGCAACAGGGGAGAGGAGGGGAGAAGGTACAGAGAATAAGTAGCATAGACGGTAGGTAGAAAATAAACAGGGGAGGGCAAGAGTAGTATGAAAGTGTAGACGCTAAAGAACTTATGACACATGGACATGAACTAAAGTGGGAAATGTGGGTGGGAAGGGGGTGTGCAGGGTGGAGGGGAATGAAGGGGGGAATGGGACAACTGCAATGGCATAATCAATAAAATATATTATTTAAAAAAATCCTCACCCGAGGACATGCTTATTGATTTTAGAGAGAAAGAAAGGAAGGAAAGGAGAAACAGGGGGAGAGAAATATCAATGTGAGAAAGAAACATTGACTGGTTGCCTTGTATGTATTCTGAAAGGGGACCCAACCAGCAACCTAGGCACGTGACCTTTTGGTTGATGGAACAATGCCCCACCCAACTGATCCACACTGGCCAGGGCAGGTTCTTATTCTTAAATTTGACATCAATACTGTAATTATATTTGAGGTGAAGTAGAGTATCTAGTACACCATCTGAAACAATAATTGATGGCTCATGGATACATTCATGTATCTGATATCATGTAAATAAATGAGTTATCCACTCCTTTTTTCAGAAGTTAAAACGCAAGTTGAATCTCCTAAGATGAGTTCCAGTAGTCTAAAGAGAAACAAGAGACAGAACATGGATAGCTCAGTTCAAACAGAGAAATACATGACTAATCGTAGAAACAATAAAAGTAAAAAACATATGCCATTCTAACAGTTGATGAGAAATACCTTCCACAAATGCAGCAGATACATAAAGCAATAAAAATATCGCTGTCTCTATGAGAGTGGTTTATGGATATCCACACATGAGCAAATTTCTTATTCTGGAAATTTGCCAAAATCATGGATTCAAGGACAATTTCTCAAGAACTCAATTGAATTTTCATATTATGGTTGTGTTACATATCACAGACTCATACATCAGACTACCCATAAAAACTCATACTTTTCTCAGTGAGTAAATTTAACCAATAACTGAAGAATCTTAACGTTTTTATTTTTTAGTGTGAGATTTTGCTTCAGCATGAAATAGCAAGTGCAACCTTAATGTTTGAGTAAATTCTGACTCTCTTTTCTTTCATTGTGATCTAATTTGGAAAATTATTACATGGCAGAATAATAAACTGTAAGAGCTTCAATACTCTTATGGACTTGTCTACAACTACACAGCCAATATTAAAATGTACATTATTTATCTGAGTATAATATCTTCTTAGGAACCATGTGCTTTATCTTGTAAATACAGGTCCGATAGAGGTTTAAAATGTGTACATTCTGATAAAATGCACTCTGCTTTGGATGAGTTATGATCTCATAGAAGTTAAGAATAAAAATGGAGCAGATTAAATTTAGGATGGAATCACACTTTGTTTTGAATTTCAAAAAACTCATTTTTCACTGGCACCAGAGTGCAGTAGCAAATAAAACACAAATGTGGTTATCTAGACCCTTCAGGAAAAATATGCTTTCCCTTAAAACATCTGGGTAAATAAGTTAAATATTTGTGCTTTGCTTGAAATTGTCTGGAGAACTGTCTTTCACTGAATTTTGCTAGATCAGTTCTCTGAGTGCTCTATGCTTGAGCAATACTTCTCAGGGTTTAATGTGTATAGGACTCTTCCAGGGATCTTGTTTAAATGCAGATCTGACTCAGTCCTCCTGCAGTGGAGGCTGAGAATCTGCCTGGCCAGCGATCTCCTAGGTGACACTTATACTACTGCTCAGGGACAGAGGACAGAGGAAAGAAGAAAAGATGGCTCTCTCATATTTTATACCTATATGCAGGCAGCCATGACCCACATAAAGATACCACAGCTTCTCATCGGGTCTGAGCTGAGATTCAAGAGTAGGCAGTAAAAGCTGATGACTTAACCACTGTGCTCACGGGCCAGGTCTGGCCAGCCATTGGTGCTGCCTGCAAGCTAAGAAATTTTTAAGAGATGAATGTTGGCAATTTGATGATAAGAAACAATAACTTAGAAAATCAATTAAATGATTGAATTCCATCAAAAAATTATAGAACTTTATTCTGTCTCTTGTTACATAAATACCTACATATCTTCAAAATTTGTCTTTGTTCCATAGAACTAAAATGTTTATTACTGGCTTTTTAGAAAAAAATTTTTTTGCTGATCTGTTATGTAAACTATTGCCTCTAATGCTACTTCCTGAATAAAATATAAGCCTTTTTACACAGTGCATGTGATAAACAAAAACAAAGTGGGGGGGTGAGTGACCATGATTTTTTTTATCTGGATTACCCTGAGTTAGTTAGAATGAGGAATATCATTGAAGATTGTCACAGACTAACTTTTCATCTAACTTTCTGTACCTCTGATTCAACTCAAAAGCAAATTCATTTTCTCCACGTCTACTGTGGGTCTCATCTATATGGTTGCCACTACCACCTTCTCCATCACCTGAACTCATAGTCAACATTGACATCTGTGCCTCCTTGTTGCTTGCTTCAGGGGCTATGGTTTTGTCAGGTGCTAATGTTAATGTTGGAGTCTGTTGTACCCTGTGTTTTTACCCTCTATATTTCCTGGGAGTGGGTGTCCTGATAGTAATTTGGCCCCCATTACACTTTACCAGGTCATTTTTTAACTTCCTATCTTCCATCCTCCAATATCTCCCATCCTATAGAGCATCACATGGCCTTTAGAGTAATAATTTTAAATGACAATTCAAATCATTTTATCTGTATCTAATATTTTCAATGATTCCATTATCTTCAGAATAATTTCTAAATTCCTCAAAAATATACTAAATGCCTCATAATCAGATCCCAATCTATCTTCTCCCAAGATTCCCAATAACTTGAGTTTCTCACCATCCTGAAAATTTGTCTGATATTCACAATTGTGCTTTTGCTCATGCGATTTGTGCTGCCTTTACCTCTTCATATTGAAGCCTTCCTCCTTTAAAGCATAAAATGATCCTTCTTCACCTTTCCAACCTGAAATAAGTTCATCTTCTTATTTTCCCCAATAGACTGTAAGTCTGCATGACAGAAGACAGGTGTTTTTCATCCTACCATATATCCCCTCACTGTACCTAGTGTAACGCCTTGCCTATAGCAACAACACAGTAAATATTAAAGGGAACTGACCTATTGGCTCTCTTTCTGATGAGCCTGTGGCCTGCCAAGCAATCTAGATAAATGCAATTATGCAATAAAATTTGAGCTTAAAGGTAGATAATATTGAAATTCATGTCTTTTTTTATGAGCTTTTTTCAAAACCAAAATCTCGACTTCACTCTAAATGGGCCTTTATGAAACTTAATATAAAATAATAATAAATAAACAATCCCCCAAATTTTCTGTTACTCAGATTTCCTTCTTATTTTTACACCTTCTATTTCTTGGGAACGTATTAAAGAACAAAATTTGTGGATACATTTAAATACCGAGATATAATTTTTTAAAATTATCTACCAATTTCTCTATTAAGCAAAACAAACACTAAACTATTTAATAATTAAGTTGGTTTTTCTGAATTAAAAACGTTGTATTATTTGAAATACCATGCAAGTTAGCAAAATGTGACTATCTCTAAATTTCAACTAAATTTCATCCAGCTAAATTTTGCCTGTGCTTTAATGATGGGACTAAGCCCAGTAATATGAAGGACAAATGGAATCATTGCAGTAAATACAAACTATAACAAAACCCCTACTCATTTCCAACCAAAATTCCCTAGATAATTCCTCAACAGTAAAAGAGAGAGCTGGACCACCATTCAAACAATTGCTTCCATTTATACACTTTACCTAGTTAATTCACCTGTAATATTTTTTTCCTATAGAGAAGTTTCTAGTCTTTAATTCTCTAATAGCTGCTTTACTTTGTAAGACAACTGAAAACTGATAATGCTTACAGGTTATTCCAAAACCATTTTAAAAATAACTCTTAAAATCTTATGAAGAGATAATTTTATTTTAAATGCCCCCCCCAAATTATTTTTAATTTCTATATAGCTAAAAAAAGTGATAAAAATGACATATCTCAGGATAAAAGTTAAAAATTATTGCTTTATCTTTAATAATAATTGCTACCAGTTACTAACAGGACTGGTTGTAATAATACCAGTACATTATCTTATTTAAATCTCATAGCCACCCTACAAAGTAAGTATCATTAGCCCCTACCTTAGAGCTGACAAAAGCGATAATGAGATTAAAAAACTTGCCTGAGGTCACACAACCAGTATGTGGGGAAGCAATGCAGCCACAGCCTATCAGGACCTAAGCAAAGGATGGTCATACAACACAATTAGTTGGCACCTGAATATGTTCAAGACAAAAAAAAATGTTGAAGAAACAAACATTCCCTAGAGTCAATGTGTAAGAAATTCTACAGCCATTTACACTGATTTGGGGCTATCTCTTCCTTTTTTTTTTCCTTTTGCACTCTTTTCCTTCAGTCTCCAGAAATCTTTCTGCCACCTTGTCTGTGATAGTAGCTGGCTTCTTTGAAATACACAGAAAGCACTTCCCTCCAGTGGAGCAGCCTCTTTCAGCAAAGTTCTCACCGCTTCCTCCAAGCCCTGTTTCTACCTGGTTCTTCAGGATGCCCCACTGGGACTGGCTGAGACACTGGTCCACCCAACCCGAGTAACAGTCTTATTGCCTTGAGTGAGAACACACAGAGTCTCCACACAGAACACACCAGCTCAAGCTGCTGGCAATCTATTCACTGCCTGAAAATTGCCCATATTTCAAAGCAGGCATATTTATCACCCTCTTTTAATGTTTAATTGTTCTTCACTCTTCTATGACATACAGAACAATTATGAGTTTTACCAAAAGGTAAATGAAAAGAAAGACTTACTAACCTCATTAAAAGCAGTAACTATTTGGTCAGATACATGAGAGGAGGGAAAAAAAATCTTGCTAAAACCTAGAAGAAAACTCCAATACACTCAGATGAAAATTCTCTTCTACCTTCCCTCCTTTCGCCTCCCTCCTTCTCACTCATAGCTGAATTCACATATATACTCCCTCCAAAAATGACATTCATAATGTACTTTGGGAGTCTATGAACATGCAAATGAAATGAAAATGTGAGGCAATTTTCTAGACAACTCAGTGTCTTTAAATTAAATTACACTAAATTAAGTATGATCACTAGTGTTTCATAAGACAGGTTCAAAATAACTTTATTAAATATCAACAGTTGTCTGGATTGTCTAGATTGCTGTTATTAACTAAAATAGTCACTTTAAAATTCATCAAAATATTTCAGTGACTTCTTGAAATACAGTAATGTGTATGTATGTGTGAGTATATTTATCAGTGTAATATATTGTCTTATATTTCTACCTCTTTCTATTCCCCTGAAGTGAGAGCTCTGATTATAATTCAAGCCCAATTATATTTTACCAAGATTATTTTTATAATTTCTTATCTTTCTACTTTCAATATCTCTCACATTCTATCTGCTCAGCACACAACCTTTATAGTAATCATACTAAGTGATAATTCTGATCATTTCAATTATGTCTAAAACTTTAATTACTCTATTATCTTCAGAGTTATCTTCAAATTTCTTAACTAAATATATTTAATAAAGATATATGTATACAAATATATGCACATACATACATACATATATACCAAAGCAATTCATTGAGAAATGTCAAAATAAAATTAAGTTTGTATAATTATAGCCATATGTGTGAGACTTTTTTATAATTTTAAATCATCTCACTGCCTATATTTGAGTAAATAAATTATTTTATGAGAGTCTAAGATGTGGATGTAATTTGACACTGTGAGGAATGAAAAAAAGTATAAAAAATGCCACTACGCAAATGTTTGTGACTTTCCTGATGTTGTTTCCAGAAAATTGTTGGAAGTTGTCAGCCAAAATTTTGTGGTCTATGTAGGAAGAAATGTAGTGAATAAAGGTGATGGGTGAACACAGACAGAAAATCCCCTGACAACTTAGCAACGCTGGGTCAATACACAAGAGGCAGATCACATGATATCAAACATATTGGATATGATCTACAAGAAAAAAAAAACAGAAAACTTTCAAATTAAGTCTTAATTATAGCAGTATGTAGCCCAACTATCTCAATACTTGTGCTTATTTACTCATTGCAACAATACCGTGTGGGTATCTACAATATGCCTGACACTGCTCTAGATGCTTAAGACACATCAGTTTAAAGAAAATCTGGCACCATGGAATTTTCAGCATGTTAAAAGGTGATGAGTACTATAGAAAAACAGAGGGTAGGGCCAGAGAAGGGAATTAGGAATGCCATGCATAGAAGGTAGAAAGTTGTAACATTAAGAGATTGGTCAGGATAAACCTCAATGAAAGGTTAATTTCTGAGCTGAGACTGGAGAAAGTTGAGGGAGTCAGCCACAAGGATATCTGTAAAGAAAATCATTGCCGGTGGAGGAGTCAGTATATACAAAGAGGAAGTGTGTTTGGCCAGAAAGTGCAAGGAGTCATGTGCAGCTGGAGGAATGTGAGGAAGGAAAAAATAGTAAAAGAAGAGGTAGAAGGCCATTATAAAGACTTTGAGTTGGGCTCCAAATAAAATGATAAAAAGGAGTGACATGATATCACTTACACTTTAAAAGAACACCTCTTCGTGTGAGGAGAGCACACAATAATGAGGAAAAGGCTAAAGGAGTGGAGACAGTAATCCAGGGAAGACAAGAGTTTCAGAGGAGGGAAACAGCAGGGTTCTTGGTGAGATATAGTAAAAGTTTATTTTTATTTCGAAGACAGAACCAATAGGGTATGAGAAAAAGAGAAGTTAATAGCAACATCAAAGTTTATGACCTGAGCGACTGGAAGGAGAAAGTTGCCATCTACAGAGCCATCACAGGCTACAGGTGAAGCCAGTTTGGGGAAGAAGGTCATGAGCTTCGTTTTAGACATTTAGAGAATAAAATGTCAAATAGAGATATCAAATAGGGATTGGATATCCAAGTCTGTAATTTGGTATTGAAATAAGGGACAGATGTAAATTTGAGAGTCATGAGCATATCAATAGTATTCAAAGCTGGGTGACATCACCAAGGGAGTTAGGGTACATAGGAGGTCTGAGTAGACAGAGAAGTAAATCAAAAACCTGAGCCCTAAGGCACTCCATCATTAAGACCCTCCAGAGAAAATTTGCAAAGGAGATAAAAAGAGAAGTGACTTTAAGAAGATATGGTACAAACATACAATGCTCAGCAATAAGAAAAGATGAGCTACTGCCATTTGCAGCAACAGAGACTGACCTTGAGAATATCACGCTCAGTGAAATAAGTCAGATGGAAAAAGTCAAGAACCACATGATTTCACTCATATGTGAGATATAAAACTGAAAGCAACATATGAATAAATTGACAAACAAATAAACAAAAAGTTATGGACACAGACAATGGTATGGTACTTACCAGAAGGAAAGGAGGGTAGGAAGGAGGTCATGAAAGGTAAAGGAGGTCAGACAGAGGGTGACGAAAGGAGATTTGACTTTGGGTGGTAAACACACAATGCAATACATAGATGATGAAGCATAGAAATGTACACTTGAAACTTATGTAACTTTATTAACCAATGTCACCTCAATAAACTCAATTACAAGTTTTAAAGAAGAGTCTTTGGTTCAGAGAGGCTGAGCAATTTTCCCAAGTTAAACACAGCTATGAAACACTTTTGTACATCACAACTTCACCATAAATAATATTTGAGGTGTTTTTTGTGTGTGTGTGTGAGAATAATAAAGAATGTTATCAGTTGGGGGAAGAACGAAGTGACTGGTGAGAAAAGAAGAAAGCCAAGAGTACTATCTTAGAGGTCAAGTGTGAAAAAGGTATCGAGGAAGAGGGAGTGATCAACCTTGGCAAATGCAGCTGTTAGGTCAATCAAGCTGAGGACCGAGAATTGACCACGGATTAAGCAATTTGTGGGTTATTAGTGATTTTAACAAGAGCTTTCTCATGTGCAAAAGCCTAATTAGAATAAGTTTAAGAGATTGTGGGAAGGGAGAATTGGAGACAATTCATTCAAAGGATTTTGTTTCAAAGCGAAACAAAGAAATGGAAAAGTAGCTGACAAAGGGATAAGATTAGCAAAGGTTTGTTTTTTTATATTTTGTTTTAAAGGAAAGAAAAATAATGAAATCATACAGTACGTTGGTGGGAATAATTCTACGGGGAAGGGACATTAATGGTGTCAGGGAGAGGGGAAATACCGGAGAGAAAGAGGCTAAGATTGAATTTACAAGCTGAGAATTTAGTTTTAAATAGTAGCGAGGATACATTATCAACAGTAACAGTTTGGAAGGCAGAGTCTGTAGGTTCAGAAGCTCATGTGTGCATAAATACAGCGTGAAGATTCTGTGGAAATGCTCTTCTGGCTGACTCAATTTTTTTCAGTGAAGCAGGATGCAGAGGTATGAAATCATTGTCTAGGACAATGGGAGAGTGAACAAATGAGGGAGATAGGAAATGTTTTCTGGGAGCACTAGGAGGCCATTTGAGGATTGGGGCAGGAATTTAAAATAAGCTGGACAACATGGTTACGGAGTTTTCTTCAGCCACGTGAAGCTGCATGGATATAGGAGCAGAGATGGCAGACAGTGAATTGTTTTACCAATGAAGTTCTAGAAAGCAAGAGATAGACAAGGGAATGAGAGTATTGTAAATGACTGTGACGATAACAATTGACCATGAAACTTAACGTGGGTAAAAAGTGTAGTGAGGGCATGAGGGCATGGGAGAGGGGAAAGTAATAAAAGGAGCGATGGAGTAGAGTCCCGGGAGGAGTGCAACAGTTCGTATGGATGTGGTGCGGAGGAAGCTGGGGAGACAGGAGCTGCAAGTCAAAGCGGAGTGCACAAAGAGGAGATTATGGAGTGCTTGCTTACAGTTATTGGTTTAAGGTGCGGGTTGGCAAACTTTCACTGAAAGTGTCAGGCAATAAATAGTTACGTTTTGCACACCAGTCTGTTACAACCACTCAAATCTGTCACACACAAACGATTGTGGACGTAATAAATGGATGTGGCTATGTTCTAATAAAACTGTACTTATAAATGGGTCAAGCTGGATCATTCCTGACCATTGTTCACCAACTCCCGGTCTGGGGTACAAGGTTCAGAGTGTGACCAATGGCCAGAGTAGAGTGGAGGACAGAGATTGGACAGAAGGTCAGGGAATGAGAAACCAAGATTTGGCATAATGGAAGGTTGACAGGATGGCCTCTATATATATATATGTTAAAACTGCCCAGAATTAAGGCAGGAGTAGTACTGGAAGGTATGATGGTGAGAAATGACCTGATAACTAGATAATGGAGGAAAGTGGCTTAAAAATTGGCAGATGATAACACAAAAGGTAAGTACGAGGTCATATAATCAGGTAATTTGAGGTTCAAATCTGAAGCTTTTTAGGCATGAAAAAAGTAATAAAGATCTGAAAGTAATCATCGGACAGAGTTCCATTTTCTGGACTGTGGTACTTCTCCACATGGCCAAAATAACTTCTGACCAAATACAGTACACACATCTTAACTGTTTAAGAACAATTGGAGTTAAAGTGATTTCTAGAAATGAGTCCCCAGTACCAGGTGCCTCAGGAAGGTGCTTATGGCCCCAGAGTCTGTAGATTCTGCAGATGCTGTGATGGGACATCTTTGCAAACACTCATCAGCCTCCACCTGGAGGCACATTTCAGCTATCGTTGGCAAGAGAACCAGCTTTTGCATCCACTTGGAGTAACTTTTACTGTGTCTTCATGGTAAAATGAGAATTTTACAATAGTGGAAGACTTGTTGACTATATCCATAGCATAATGTGCTAAAAGGGGTTTTGTGGAGTGCAAAACATCAAGTGATGATCAGTAAAGTCTAAAAAGATCAGACCACGCAAGGAGGTGCCTGAATATGAAGAGCCCGAGACTTGAAAAGCAAAGTCCTGTGAAAGGGAACAAGAGGCTTTCACAACAACTAAAATGACACCAAAGAGAGATTAACCAGCAGGCAGAGGCTGGCAAAGTGTGTTCATGAATTATATACAGCACCAGAAGTTCTAGCAAGAGAAAAGCGTAGGATTAATAATTAACTAGCAGAGTAATAATAGGCTCCTACATTCTGCTTTTTCTCTGTGAAAGAAATCAGCCAACTTAGTCTTCCTGCCCATTGTTTGTCTCCTTATATTTATAGTGAGGAAAGTTCAGAAGCCAAATCCTTTTTATAACTGTAAATCCTTTCTTCCAATGACTCTCTAGCGTTTCCCTCATGCCCCCGCCTTTGAATCTTCCTGAAAATACTTACAATTTGGCCCCAGGCTCCTGCTGGTACTTGGCACTGCCCAAGAAACCTGGGGTACCCACAGCCACTGGTCACCAATATGTGAAGGCCTTCTCCACAGTATTGTATTTATCACCACCATTATCTTTGTCTCTAATAAGTATTTGTGGTATTAAGTGCCTGGTTAGCACTGCCCTCAGTATATCATGCATATCTGCTCTCTGCCCTCTCAGAGTTTAAAACCCAGGAAGGAGGTACCCATGCCTTTCCCACCCTCCGCCCGGGCACTCAGCGTGTTTCCTAGGCACAAATAGAGACACCTTTCAAAATGTATTGGATGATAAGTAAAAACATGTGGAAGACATGCAGAAAGCAAAACAGAAATGTTAAATGAATGCAGGAAAGAACATGAGTGCATTTACATTATGTATTAGTAAGTTGGTTTAAAAGAGCCAGACAAATATATTTCCTGGGGTAAAGTAGGGAGAAGATAAGATCTCTTTCTTCTTATAGACAAGGAAACTAAAGGTTTAGTGGTCACTGAATATTAGTTTTCTATCACCACTTTTTTAAAAGATTTTATTTATTTATCTTTAGAGGGGAAGGGAAGGAGAGAAGGAGAGAAATATCAATGTATGGTTGCCTCTGGTGAGTCCCCTGCTGGGAACTGGCCTGCAACCCAGGCATGTGCCCTGACTGGGAATCAAACCGTGATCCTTTGCTTCACAGACCCGCGCTCAATCCACTGAGCTACACCAGCCAGGGCTCTATCACCACTTTTTAAAATGAGCTATAATGTTTATTTATGATTGCTCATTGTAGAAAAATTTGCTAAGTACAAAAGAGCAAGGAGAAAAAAAATTACAGATCCAATAATTCAAGTAATCTAGGCTAAAACTGTTCCTGTTATTCAGTGTATTTTCTTTTGAGTTTGTGCCACTCTGGTGTACCCACATTCCAGCTTCAAAAATTTTTGACTCACATCCAAACTTGTTTTATCTCTACCCTTGTTTGCACACCCACTTCCTCCTTGTGGTGCAATGTTGAAGCACATCCCAGATATATTATAATAAATATTATAAATATTTTAGCATATGTGACTAAGATTGCCATGCATATTTTAGTAGTTATGCTAATATGGTATGTACAAAGTCATATATACTTATTTTCATTGATTTCTGATATCAAAAATTATTTTAATTGAATTTTTATTGAGGTATAATTGACAATTGACGTATAACATTATTTTAGTTTCAGGTATATGACCTAATGATTAAATATTTGTATACACTACAAAATAATCTAGTATAACCCCAGTAAGTCTAGTTACCATAAGTCACCTTACAAAATTACAAATTTTGGTGGGTTTTTTGTGTGTGTGTGTATGATGAGAACTTTTAAGACATACTCTCTTGGCAACTTTCAAACACGCACTACAAAATTACTGGCTACAGTCATCGTGATGTGCATTACACCCCTATTATTTATTTTATACCTGAAAGTTTGTAGCTCTCAACACCCTGCACCAATTCCACCTACCTGCTGATACCTTTTCCCTTCTGGAAACCACCATCTGTCCTCTGTATCTATGAATTGTGTTTGTTTTTCTGATTCCACATATAAGTAAAATCATATACATTTGTCATTCTCCATCTCACTTATTTTACTTAACATAATACCCTCCAGGTCCATGCAGGTTGTAACAAATGGCAATTTTTCATTCTTTTTTATGGCTGAGCAGTATATTGGGACACCCAACCACTAATCGATCAAATTTTCTTGTAGCTGTACAAGATATATTTTCCCATATTTTAATTTTTAGACATATATAAATTTTAGGATCATAATATATCTTACTATAGTAATATTAACAAAGTCTAACCAAGATTTTAACTATATCAGTACAATGTCTTTGTGATATAAACAACACTAACTTGAATAATATCTGTGAAAGTATGTTAAAGAGAATGTTCTAAATTCTGACCTCTTTTCCTCTCAGTTTCTGTATCATACAGATTTGTTCCAAGTACCATCAGAAGAAACCTAATGAGTTTTTGACCCTGTTTCAGTGGATTTGGTTGCTTCGTGGGGGCACTGCTGGTGGAACTGGTATATCTCATCTTAGAAGGTAAAAATAGGTTTATGTTATGCTTATATACAGATAGATAGATTTGATGACTAGAGAATTGGGGGACAAAACCTTAAGAGGTGTTTTGCCAGTGTAGTCTTTCTTTTTCAGTTGATCCACTTTTGCAATTAAGGTAGGAAATAGACTCTTGCTATATTCACCAATTTCTGAGAATTGTTTTTCTTTTGATAGGAAGAGGTGATTACAAAATGTCACTTCTCATGAGACCCCACCTGCTGTCTTTCTCTAATGTATTCTAAAACAAACTAGTTATTATAATCATATTAGGTCTTATTCAGTAATGCTGCAGAGCCGGCATAGATAACCCTCAGAAAAGGTGAGTTCTGTGTAAATAGGAGTATCAGGATGATCTCTTTTGGGGTGGGGGTGATTTGGTAATTTGCCAGAAATCTGGCACATGCAACAAAAGAGAAATTGTGCATGAATACAAATGATCTTGGAAATTCTTTCCCATGCAAAGTTTGGTCAGAAGAAAAAAACAAACAAAAAAATCACATGCAAACATAAAAAATACTCTTCTTCCACGTTCTGGTAGAAAAATCTGACATGGTGCAAATAATGATTAGCTGTCACAGTGAAATGTCTTTGGCTATATTTTAAAACCATAAACTTTTTCCTTTATTTGTTCTAAAATGTTAACATAATTTAATTTTTTTAATTTACTTTTGCTTATTTTATGGAAAATATCACAAGCTTTATTCTTTTTTATTTTCAAAAATACTTATGTTGTGCACTTAAAATAATACAAAAAATATGGGTTTGTATAGTTTTGTAACCAACGAATCTAATTTACCTACTTTTGAACTACAGAAAAAAATAACTGCTATGAATTAGAAACTCCTTTTAACTCTAGGTCTCTATTCAAAAAATATTTATCAAGGAGCCTCTTTGTTCCAGGCACCAAAATGGGCACTAATGATACAAAAAAAAAGCAAAACAAATACTTCCAAACTCTCATAAAATTTCCTTCCAACCAGGGTTGCAAGGAAACAATAAAATCAAGAGTGATAAGTGCAATAAATAAAGTTGTAGGAAACAAATATACAATCTATGATTGGTTAACAAGATCACACCCTGCCCTGGTCCCAGTTAACTGAGCAAGTTAAGCAAAAATATGTATTGAATACTTACTATGTGCCAGGTCTTGTACTACACTGAATTATGTGAGATATAGATCCAATCCTCAAAGAGCTCAAATCCAAACTGTCACAACCAACTGTGTGAACTGTGTTGACTTCTCTGGTGATTCAAATCTTTATACATAAACAAGAAATAAAACATTGTTATTAGAATTTTATAGACCGGAAAAGTTCTTACCTATATTTCTACCTGAAACGTATTAGATAGAAAGAATGTGTGGGTTTTTCTTCACATTACACAATGAAGATGTTTCTTGCTAAACATGTAAATTTCTATTATCGAACCATATTTGATGTATTCTAGAAGAACTATAAAGTCAAGCATTAATACCAGTTTATCTTTTATATAAATCTAAATTTTCCATTCGCGTGCTTAAGCAACTTACCCAGAGTGAGTCCAAACCTCACTGGGTACGTTCTCCACAAGACTGTCTCCCCTTTAGACACCAGCCCCAAGTTCAGAGACCCCACACTGCCATCACTTCTGATAAGCTGGCTGTGAATTTGAGGTCCCCACAGACTCCCTCAGGTTTTCTAATTTGCTAGAATGACTCACAGAACTCAGGAGAGCACAACACTTCGACTACATCTTTATGACAGGAAAAGACTAGAAATCAAAATGGGCCAAAGGGACGGACACCTAGAACAAGTTCTGAAAAGGTTCCAGAAGGAGAACTTCCTTCACCCTCAGGGACTCACTGGGTCAGTACCTAACCAGCACATCACTGCGTGACAGCATGCAGAGTGCTGCCAACCGGGGAAACTCATCTGAGCTTCAGAGCTTCTATAGAGCTGTTATTATGTAAGCAGAGTTGATTGAATCACTGGCTATACCGTTGAGTTTAGTTTCCAGCATCTTTTCCCACCTCTAAGGCTGAGCCCATAGGGTGTGGCTCAGAGCTGCAATCCTCTAGTCCCATGATTAGTTTTCCTGGCTGGCCAGCCTCCATCCTGAGTCAACTCTTTAGCATCAGGTGAAGTTTGGGAGGCCCACCATGCATAATAAAGACACTCCAATTACTCAGGAAATGCAAGAAGTCTAAAATTTACATCCCAGGGACCAGGGACAAGGCCAAGCAAATTCTTCACTACGTGTAAGAATTTCACTCAAAACCTAAATATCTATTGAGAATTCGCAAAAGATGGAGGAGCTGTTATACACATTGTTGCATTAATTCCAACAATCTTGTAAAGGTGATATAATGGTCCTTGTTTCAAAATGTAACAATTAAGGCAGGAAAAAAAGGAAATGAAATGCTCGTTATCACAGCCAGAATCTGACAGCTCTCACCCTCTCAGTGTTCTGAAACCAATGCCAGCATTGCCTGCAACACACCGGGCAGCTATGAGGACCGCCTCGGATGGGCTCTGCATACAACGTTATTGGTAATGTTCTAGATGAAGGAGAAAATAGATAAATGAAAGTTTATGTAATTCTGGCAGAGTCTGAAGGGAAGTTTACTAAGGACATATGGCGAGGACATCTTAGCCAAATGAGATGTGCAGTGGGGCACTCTAAATTTGTGTTCAGGAGAACACCATGTAAAATTACCACTGATTAATTTAATTTACTTCTTATCTGAGAGTTTTCCTGTCATAATAACCTCATTATATCAAATCACATCCCCGTAAGTTAGAATCCTATAATTGGATATTACTTTAGAGGTCATCTAGTCTAACACCGTACTAAAAACTAGATGTACTCCAATCTGCTACTACCTAGAAAAAGACCTTACTTTGAGATATAACCTGAGTCTGCCCATCTGTTGAGAACTATGTGCCACAGAATAAGTCTAATTTTCTACCCACATAGCAACTCCTGAAACATTTGATAAATATTTGGAGAAATAATGTGGCATAAGAAAGTAGGTTCTGGAGTTGAATCCAAAAAGTCTCGCTATGTGTCCTCAGTTTCCATGCCAATAATGACAACAAATAATTCAGCACATTGTTCTAAGGTTTACACATGGTAAGTGCTCAATAAAGATAAATATTATGATGTTATAGACAAACCACCCCAGTTTTCTCACATTGCATGATTACATGGATTTTTTTACTATAGGAGCCCCTCCATCCGTTAAACAAGCAACAATTTGTCAGTATCTTTCTTAAAATATGGTGTCCAGAATCAAACACAATACTCAAGGTGGACAGATATGTCACTTTAATTAGCCTCTCTCTCTCTCTCCTTCTCCCCTGCCTCCCATCTCCCTGTCCCTTTCTCTGAATGCCAATAGGGATTCTGTTGACTTTTTAAGTAGTTGCATCATGCTTATGGTCAATGAAAACTTTAAGGTGTTTTTCTATTTTTAGCAGCCTTTCTCCATTCAGTTCCACTCATCACAATTTTTTTCTAATTAAATGCAGGAATTTATCATTATCCTTAATAAATGTCAGCCCATCATTCTAAATAATACCTTTTTAAAATTTGGTCCTGTCATCCATTGAATTACTAATCTTCCCTTCTTTATTAACTCTGTCATCTGTACATTTAGTAAGGAAGTACCTATACATCTTCCAGGCAATGGATAAATTGTTGAACTGGATACAACCAAAAATAGAGCCTATGGGAAATTCTTAGAGACCTCACTGCAAGTTAATGACAATCAACTGAACTTTTCTTTTCGGATTGAGTCAGGTCCCACTGCATTTAATCACTGTATTCGGCCCACGTACTTCTCCATCATTCCCTGATGGGCACAGGACACGTTGTCATATGTTTTTCTCTGAACAGGATATGGCTGTGTTTATGACAGTCCTTTTAGTCATCAGAATAGCATTCACCAATTAAGGAAATGAAGTTCATTTACATGATTTGGTTCTAGTGACCTTATGCTGACTTATAGTGACTAAGTAGGGCCCTTAAAAGAGAGGGATCCTTTGACCCTATGCCGGATTTTGGGTAACTCATCATGCCTCTAAGACTGTTACCTCTTATTTATCAAAGGAAATGCTGCACTTCACTTTTTTCAGAGATGATAAAAAGATAAAATTAAATAAGGCTTTTGAAAAGTTTAATGTCAGAGATTATCTTAAATACAAAATTAAGTCATATATTATAATACGGATAAAGATCGTCTATTTGGTTTTACAAAATCACTCTATTTAGTCAAACAACCAGACCAATTTTGTAACTGAGCCGACCACAACGAAACCAACACTATTCACTATTACTATGTGCTTAAGCATTCCACACGCCTCCACGTTCCATTTAGCACATAGGATATTTTAAACCTTTAAGGATTCATGTCAGCTGAGCATGTGTGTATGTGAGTGTGTGTGTAAGTGTTAGTGCATGATTGGAAAAGATAATCAGCTATCACAGTCTCCCAGTCTCCAAGCTGCATTAGTCATTTTTAGCACCATGATGGAGAATGGTGTGAATGCGGTAAATTCAAAAGATTTCTCAAAACTTGACTGTGCAGACAGATAACTGTTAGAGTGACATTTTCAGTACAAGTGAGAAAACTGATCCTTCTGGGATCTCTAACTCCGACTGCTTTAAAGGAGAAGATACAAGACTAAACCCATCCTCCTCCACTAATCATTTCAGGAATAGTTTATCTAAAAGTAGCAATGCTAATATAAAGAAGTGAAGAAGTCAGTCAGTCAAACTGCTTATTTCAACTACATCCCATTAGCAACCAGATCAATTTTCTCACACTCTAGAGTTCGAGCTTACTTTTTGACGAAAATAACAAAATAGCGTTCAGTGGAAAACGACATCTTTGTTATGGAGGTGCAGGTGATTGAAAGATCCAAAGCAAAATGTCCAAGGGAAGAGGTGTAGTTGGACAGAATGAAGAGGTCAGAGTGTACATCTCTGTGTCCCTGCTGGTCCTCCCTCCACGGAATTCTGGAAAGGAACAAGATCATTTTACATTAAAAAATGTGATCTTTTAAACTCATTTAAATGCTTGTGGTAACTGAGGCCACTGACAGCCACATCAGCGTGAATCACCTAGTTGCTCTTGAAATAGGAGTTGCAGTAAATGTGAAAGAAAATATTTATGCATCTGGAAAGGTGTTCATCTGGATTTCACAGGTCCGTGCTTATTTTCCAAGAGATACATTTCTTCAAATCCAGATCAAAGCTTCGGGTCCAACTTCGCATGGGTTTTAAGATGACAGATTTTTAAGCCCTGAGGGAAAAAGAGGTGGCAACTACCCTGTAATCTAGCTTTATTTTTTTAATATATAAGCAATGTTCATTTTTTAACTTTTTTATTGTGGTTCAGGTACAGATGTCTCCATTTTTCCCTCACCACTCCCCCCTTCACCCCAGCCATCCATACTTCCCACCCTTGATTCCACTTGACTTTGGTTTTGTCCAGGTGTCCTTTATAGATGTTCCTGAAAACCGTTAGCCAGCCAATACTCTGCTGTCTGAACTACTTCCATGCCAGAGTTTCTGTGGCTAACTAGGCATGCCCCCAGCAGCTCCCACAGGCAAACCCTGTTTGTAGGTCCTCAGTCAGACTTAGATACGGAGTCCTCCTTGTACAGTGGGGTTATGTATTTCAGAAATAATTTACTCTGCACCCTCAACCTTTGGCTCCACAAAAAAATCTGTAATGCTACTCAGGGGCCTTAGGGTTCAGAATAGTATCAGGGCAGAGCCCAAATTACGCGGTAGGCTATGGAAAACAACTGTTAATTTCTATTGGTCCATAAGAGATAGAAAAAGCACAACTCTGAGTCAGACAAATCTGAGTGTAGACTCAACTCTTAAAAAATTGTGAGATCTTGAACACATTATATAACTTCTCTGAGTGCCAGTGTCTCTCCTTCTAGAATGGTGTCACTAATAGCTTCTAAGAATTCTATGAGGACAAGAAGAAGTAAATATAAAGTACCAGATAAATAAAAGCACAAAAAAGGGATTTTTGTTGTTGCCATTGTAATTTGAGGGAGATCACAATAATTTTGGAGTGTGCAAGGTTTATCATGGATATGCTATTCTGGGAAGGCACTTTAATAATTCTGCAGAAAAGAGTGTGCTCCATAAATGCAAAGCTCCACTGTCCTATTGAGCTTCCATTGCAGATCTACTTCGGGATGAGATGAAATAAATCAGTGCTCTGAGACTCTTCTTGGCCTCATGGACCCATGTCATTAGTGTAGCTTCCTTTGCATGGCAAACTTCGAAGTCTAGGTAGAGTTAGCATCACATCCATGTTCACACTGAGTGCCTGGAAATGCGATGGAAGAATGGGTGGTATTTGGCCTGTTGAGCATAGGAGCAAAGTATTTCTGATAGGGAGTACATGTATCAAGGCTTGGAAGTAGAGAACCCTGAGGTACGTCAGAAAAACACGGAGACCAATAACCTGAAAATACTCACCAAACATTTTCTGAAGAGAGAATATGAGGAGAGAATCAGATGAAGTCAGCTAGGCTTACAGGGATTTATTTAATTTGAAGGTAATAAGAAATCATACAGGCATCAGGCTAGTGACATGATCTATTTGGTTGGAGGATCACTGTGGATGCAATGCCATTTGGAATGGAAAATGAATGGTTTGGGAGAAGCAAGAAGAATACATTGAAAGCCACGCAGGCAAATCTAGATAGTGATGAACTAAACGGGAAGGACGCAGACAGAGAGAAATGAATGGATGTAATCTTGATTTTAAGGGTAGAATCAAGTCCTCAGTGATTGTTTTGATAGAGTGAGAGGACAATAGGGTACAAGGAAAAGACAGGTATCATGAAGGAATCCCAGATTCTGCTGAGAGCAACTGTGTAGGCAAAGCTTTCATTTTCTAAGTGAAGAACACTAGAAGTTGACTAGATTTAAAAACGTGTCACCCATTCATGTTTTTATTGAATTTATCAGGGCGACATTGGTCAATAACATTATGTGAGTTTCAGATGTACAATTTTATAATATACTGCTATACATTGTACTGTGTGTTCACCACCCTAGGACAAATCTCCTCCATCACCATATATACCCCCTATGCCCTCTTTTACCTCCCTATACCCACTTTCCCTCTGGTAATGACCAACTGGTTGTCTGTCAATAAGGGTCATTATTATTTTTTGCTTAATCCCTTTATCTTCTCAGCCAATGCTGCAGGGCCCCTCCCCTTTGACAGTTGTCAATCTGTTCTCTATGAGTCCCTTTCTACTTTTTGCTGGTTTATTTTGTTCATTAGATTCCACATAAGAATGAAATCACATGCTATTTGTTTTTCTCTTTCTGACTTATTTCACTTAGCATAGTGCTCTCCAGGTTCGTCTCCACTGTGTAAATGTACCAGGGCTTTTATCCACTCATCTACTGATGGGGACTTCAGCTGCTCCCAGATCTTGCTATGGTAAATAATGGTGCAGTGAACATAGGGGTGCATATATGTTTTTAAACTAGTGTTCTGGATTTCTTTAGGCATATTCCCAAAAGTAAAATGGCAGGCCATAAGGCAGTTCCACTTTTAATTTTTAAATAACTCCATACTGCTTTCCACAGTGGCTGCACCAATCTGCATTACTATGGTTCCCTTTTCTCCTCAGCCTTGTCAACACTTATTCTTTGTTGATTTGTTGATGACGGCCATTCTGACAGGTGTGAGAATAGGATAGAAGGGATATTTCATTGTACTTTTAGTATATGTTTCTCTGATGATAAGTAACATTGAACATCCTTTCATATGTCTGTTACCATCTGTATGCCCTCTTTGAAGAAGTGCCTAGGTCCTCTGCCCATTTTTTAATTTGATGGCTTTTTTTTGGATGTTGAGTTTTACAAATTTTGGGTATTGACCCCTTATCAAATGTGTCATTGGCAAATATGTTCCTCCATTCAATGGGCTATCTTTTCATTTTGTTGATGTTTTCATGCAGCCCCATTTGTTTATTTTTTATTTTGTTTCTCTTGCCCAAGGAAATATGTCAGATATGCCAGATAAAATACTGCTATAAGAGATGTATGATATTTTATTGCCTATGTTTTCTTCTAGGGTTTATATGGTTTCAAGTCTAACATTCAAGTCTTTAATCCTTCTTGAGTTTATTCTCGTGTGTTGTGTAAGAAGGTGGGCTGGTTTCATTTTTTGGCACATATGTGTCCAATTTTCCCAACAACATTTATTGCATAGACTATATTTTCCACAATGTATGTTTTTGGTTTCTTAGTCAAATATTAATTGACTATAAAGGTGTAGGTTTATTTCTGGGTTTCTATTCTGTTCTAGTGATCTATATGTCTGTTTTTATGCCAGTACTGTGCTAGTTTGATCACCACAGCCCTGTACTGTGCTTTGAAATCAGGCAGTGTGATTCCTCAAACTTGGCTCTTTTTCTTCTCAGTATCGCTGTGGCTATTCAGGGCCTTTTGTGGTTCCATATAAATTTTTGGAATATTTAGTTCTAGTTGTTTGAAATATAACATTTATATCTTGATAGTAATTGTGTTGAATTTATAGATTGCTTTGGGTAGTATGAACATTTTAATAATGTTAATATCCAAATTTAATAATGTTAATTCTTCCCATCCATGAATATAGTATATGCTTCCACTTATTTCTACTTCTTCAGTTTCTTTCTTCAGTGCCTTATAATTTTCTTAGTATCCTTGGTATCCTTTCTAAGTAACCTTAGTATCATTTCTATGCTGGGTGAAATTATTCCTGGGTATTTTATTTTATTCCTAGATGCTTGATATGATTTTAATCTTTTTAAATTTATTGAAATTATTTTGTCTCTTCACATGTAGCTTCTCCTAGAAAATGTTTCATGTGCACTTGAAAAGAATGTTTACTCTGTTCTTTTAGGTTGAAATGCTCTGAACATATATATTAAATCTATCTGATCTAATGTGTCATTTAAGGTCATCATTTTCCTATTGATTTTGTGTCTGGAAGATCTATTTATTGATGTCAGTGGGGTCTTAAAACCACTACTATAACTGTATTATCCTCAATTTTTCCCTTAATGCCCATCAAGATTTGCTTTACATATTTAGGTGCTCCTATGTTGGGCACATAAATGTTTACAAGGGTTATGTCTTCTTGTTGGACTGCTCTGTTGACTGTTATGCAGCGTCCTTCTTTGTCTCTCAGTATAGCCTTTGTTTTAAAGTCTATTTTTTCATATATAAGTATCACTACCCCCAGATTTTTTTTCTATTTGCATGAGGTGTTTTTTCCTTCTTTTACTTTTAGTCTATGTGTATCTTTCATTAGGAGGTGGATCTCTTGCAGACAGCAGAACTATGGGTCTTGTTTTCTTATGCAGTCAGTAAATCCTTGGTTGTCAGACTCCTGTTCATCTGTTCTCCAGTTGGTTATTCGGGATAATTGATCTATAATTTAGCTGCAATTCCAATTTGGTCCTGGGAGGCGGTGAGTGTAGTTTCTACTCACTCTGCTGCCGTCCTGCATCTTGCCCATTCATTTTTAGCACATTAAATTTGACACACTTGTTTGACATCCAAATAAAAATATCAGGAGCTCAGGAAAAAGATCTGGGTCAGATGCATAAATACGTATCTTTGACACAAAAATAACATTTGAACCCATAGAAATGAATGAAATTACCTAGTGTGAACATTAAGAATGAGGAGGAAAAGGAGCCCAGGACCTAGACCCAAGAAGCCTCAATATTAGAGGTTAGATAGAGGAGAAATGGTCTGCCAAAGAATGATAATTAGCAGCCAGAGATGTGGGAGAAAAACTTATATCACACACATATGTGCGTGCATTCAGGTGCATCTGTGCATGTGTATGCAGATACATATGTCTCACTGAAGATTAAGAGAAGGTTATTTCAATTAAGAAGTAATAAATTGTGTTGAATACCACTGTGAAATCAAATGGAATAAAGAATGAAGAGCATTCATAGATTTAGCAACTATAATCACTAATAACTTTAGTAAGAGTCACTTCAGTGGTAAGAGGGGACTGGAAACCAAATTGGAATAAGGCAAAAACATCTATGAAGTGAGGAAATAAAGGTATTGCATTTAAACACCTCTTTTGAAGAACTTGGCACTGAAGACTTAAGAGATAAATGGTGGCTGGATAAAAACACGGGGACCCAGTTACATTAAATTTCAGGTAGATAGTAAATAATTTTTTGTGTATGTTCCATGAAATATTGTGAACCTACTATAAGCAAGGAATTATTTGTGCAATATTCAGGGCATACTCATCTTAAAAATAATTTATTATTCTGAAATCCAAATGTAACTGTGAATTGTGTTTGATCAGGGAAGCTTAGACGTGGGTTCAAGATAGTTTCCTATTTCGCCCTGGCTGGTGTAGCTCAGTGGAATGAGCACGGGCCTGTGAAGCAAAGGGTTGCTGGTTCGATTCCCAGTCAGGGCACATGCCTGGGTTGCAGGCCAGGTCCCCAAAAGGGGACACATGAGAGGCAACCACACAGTGATGTTTCTCTCCCACTCTTTCTCCTTCCCTTCCCCTCTCTCTAAAAAATAAATAAATAAATAAAATATTTTTTTAAAAAAAGATAGTTTCCTATTTTGAGAGATCTTGGGCATATGTAAGTGAAGAAAATATCAGAGGAAGTTAAAAATGCAAGTTAAAGAAGGAAAATGGACTTATCAAGGAATGGATACTTCTTTTCTGCACTGAAACAGAAAGGAGAGGCTGGTGCCAGTGTGAGTAGATGTGTTGTTCTCATTTTGGAAAGATGTTGGACCCTTCCTTTCAAAGCTTCCAATTTGCTTTGAGAGCAAAAGGGGATTAAGAAATGAAGGAATATGAAGAACAGGGGAGTAAGAACTGACTTATTGTAAAAGTGAGCAAAGCTGATTTAGAAGAAAAATGATAAGACTGATGGCAGTGTTGAAGGTCCAGTTAATACTGGTGATCATGAAGAATAATACCAAACTACTTGAAGCATGATTTTGCCTAGGGATATTCAGGTGCTCAAGGCAGGTGTGAAGCTGCCTGGTAGATTTTTAAAGACTGTAAGACACAGGCCCTGGCTGGTGTGGCTCAGTGGATTGAGCGCGGGCCTGAGAACCACACAATCGTGGTTCGATTCCCAGTCAGGGCACACGCCTGGGTTGCAGGCCAGTTCCCATCAGAGGACACACAAGAGGCAACCATACGTTGATATTTCTCTCCTTCTCTCCTTCCCTTCCCCTCTAAGGATAAATAAATTAAATCTTTAAAAAAAGACTATAAGACACAGGAAGAAAGGTACTAATTTTACTCTTAAATTACAGTAATTATTGGTAAATCTTATAGGTCATTTCTTTCCAAATATGCAAAAAAAAAAGAGGAAAGCTTGCTTCACCAATTCTGAAATAAATAAGTTTACATCATTGTCTAACTGGAGTTGCAAATAAGAGAATAGGTTATACAAACAAGCAGATATTGGGCAAAGTCAGTTCCTGCTATACCCATTATCTGATTTAAATCAAATACTTTACTATTTTAAGTAGCTCCACTTAGAGATTAACTTATTAATTCACTTCACAAGTACATACTGGGTCCCTACTATGTGCAAGTACTGAATTAATACCAAACCTGATGTTTAATTAACAAGGAGAACCTTATAGAAATAGTTGACACTCAAATTAATATCAGATATATTCATTGACTAATGCTATTACAATTACAGTTCATAGCTAATGACATTATCAGGCTATTATCACAAAGCATTACCTCTCTTCTAAAACTCATTTCCATGATAATTCATTGAAATCATCACGAGAACACACTATCTTGATGGGTTTTTACCTCCCAGTGCTCTTCCAGAGAAGGAACTCACGGAGTAAGAAAGCTTATTATCCCAAATATTACCGATGCCCTTTCTCTGTACAGTTCAGGCGAACAATGCATAGCAATTTCTCTACAGCTTTGAAAGGCACAGTGTCCCTTCCCAGAAACAGCAACTAAGCTTTATTTTAATTCACAATTCCCAAGAAGTGGAAATGCAAATTACAGTCTCCACACAGACATTGTTATGAGAGGAGAGTACTGAGCTCCTGCAAATTTGGGACCCAATCTCAGTTCACCCATTTTATGCAATACATATTTATTCCGCCTTCTTTACAGGACTTTCAGAATACAGCCCAGGCTTTCTGTGCCTCTGTTTCCTCATCTGTAAATTGAAGGTGATAATCTGAGTACTTATGAGATGAATATGGAAGATGATAGAAAAGTCAAAGTAGAAATAGTTGTTAAGTATTATTTCCTTCAGGTATCATGAAAATTAATGTGTTTTAAAAATTAACTCAGGTAGGAGAGCTATGAATCTCAAATGAAGCATTTAAATCAGGTTACTGAAAGGAGGAAGGAAAGAAATTAACATTTATTAAGTGTCAGTTATATGCAGACCTTGCTGTATGCCTTTCACAAAGATATTATTTCATTAAATCTTTACAACGGTTCTCTGATGGTAGATATTTGTAGCCTCATCATATATATATGTGGAAAGTGAGCTCAGAAAGTTATATAAGTTGCCTAAATCATGTAGCTATGGTGGATTCCCGAGACCAAAGCCCTTCTTACTGCCCAGTGTTGATTTCCCACGACACACAAGCACAGCCGCCCAGGAGAGCAACTGTTACATCTTTCTAATTGTCTACTTTTTCACTCCCATCCAAAAAGCATAGCTGTGTCTACAATAAAGCAAGTATAAAATCCATTTCAGTTTTGTCTCCACAATTTTGGATTTTTTTAAATAACTTTGTGGTTTTTTTCACTTTTATTTATTTTATTTTTAGAGAGAGGGGAAGGGAAGGAGAAAGAGTGGGAGAGAAACATCAATGTATGGTTGTCTTTCATGTGTCCCCTACTGGGGACCTGGCCTGCAATCCAGGCATGTGCCCTGACTGGGAATAGAACCAGTGACCCTTTGCTTCACAGGGCTGTGCTCAATCCACTGAGCTACACCAGCCAGGGCTGATTTTGGATTATTGATAAATACCAGCACCACAAAAAACAACTTTAAAGAAAAGAACACTAGTGAAGTCTGAGGAAAAGAATTGCTTACTACATTCAACTATTATTATTTGAAAGATTCCAAGGGCACATTTTAAGATTTTCAAACTTCCATCAGATTAAAAATAGAACAGTAATTAGTAAAAAAGAGGAAATGCTATTCTTGTAAAAAGAGATGGCAGAAATCTGTCTTGAATCAAAAGCAATAAAGCCTAGCACAGAAAATAATGACATGTGTGCTTCGGGTGCTTCATGTATACTCAAGTGAGTGAATCTTAGGGTTCAGAATCAACTGTTGTTGTTACTTTGTGGTATCACGATGTTCAAAAGAACATCTTAGGACAGTTTCATAAATGGCGCAGAACTTCCAAGTTACAGCGTCCAGGGTGGAATTCAGGACGTCAGTTGCTGAAGAAGAATTAGTTTTAATGGAAAACCCCCCTTCCTGCAGTTGTACAAGAGTAAGTCAGAAATGACGTTTAGAAATCAAATTTTTTCAAGAGTATGTTTGATGAAGTGATCTTAAAATATTATTTTCTCTTTTTTGCTATAAATGATGAAATAAACTAACACTGTAAAGGAGAGGGGGGAAAGACTTCAAAAAGGTGATGAAAATTATTATTCACTTCCATTTTTATAGTATTTTTCCATTTGTGTGCTCATGTGTACGTATTAAATTTATATATGTGTGGATTTTACACTAAATTAGGGTCTGAACAAACCCTATGGAATATTTAATAAACAAATTTCTATCAAGTATCCACCTTATTTCTTCCTTCAAATAAAATTCTGAACATATTTCCATGCCATTTGAAATTCTTCTTAAAAAGCAGCTCACTTTTAACAATTATATGGTTTATTTTATTGCATGGTTATATTTTAATTGAATTTGCCTTTTCCATCCTAGTGGGTGTGGCTCAGTGGATTGAGTGCCAGCCTGCAAACCAATAGAGGTCACTGGTTCGATTCCCAGTCAGAGCACATGCCTGCATTGTGGGCCAGGTCCCCAGCTTGGACACAAGAGAGGCAACCAAACACTGCTGTTTCTCTCCCTCTCTTTCTCCCTCCCTTCCCCTCTCTCTAAACATAAATAAATAAAATCTTTTAAAATATTAATAATAATTTGCCTCTTCCTTCTTAAGAAATGTTTAGGATGTTCCCAATTTTCCCTTTTTTTTTGTCCCACACTACCCAATTTTTCAATGCTGTAAATATTACTAATTACTATCATTCTTTTATATAATGTTTAAATGCATCCCTTATTGTCTCCTTGAAAAACATCCTGGAAATGGGATTGTTTTTTCTGAGACAAGTTAGTTAAAAACTAGGAAAATACCTTGGCAAGTGGAATGAGGAAACTGAGACAAATGGTTGAATAATGGCCAGAGGGCTAAGCAATTAATAGCCAACTACTAAATCACAAGACCCTGTCCTCCCTCACTGAAGATGCATAAGAGCAGATGGTTTAAATCATCATAGTCAGGGAGACAGACAACAAAAACCAGTTAGTCCAGGCTAATCCAAGATGAAGGAAAGGGAATGATGCTAAAGCTCAGTATATCATCATTATAATGAAAACTGACACCACAAATAGAAGGAGGCTTGAGGGGGACAAAAACCACGACCCTTCTGAAAAGACCATATTCTGAACAAGACCCCCTCCCAACCAGAAGGCGGAGTCCAAATTGGGCACCACAAAGCTTGGAGACAACTCCTCACTCCCAGGAACACATCAAATCCCAAGAACTAACTGACCACGTGAACAACTCACTGGAGCCACATCAGCCAGAGCTAACTTGTGTTTTTTAGAACAGGAAATTGACATCTGGAATGTTATAAACATTTTTATTTTTCTTCCATCAACAGAATGCTTAAGCATATCCTCTGCCCCATTTTTCCTTTGGTAGACTTGTATTTGTGTTTTGGGTACTTTTTTGCTTTGTTTTATTTGTGGTGGTAGTTGTTTACTTCTTAATAATCTTATTATTTTAATAACAGTTGACATACAATATTATATTAGTTTCAAGTTTAAAGCATGGTGACTAGACATTCCTATAACTTACAAAGTGGTCACCACGATCAGTCTGAAACCCGCCTGATACCACACACAGAGCTATTAGAATATTATTGGCTCCATGCCCTATGCTATACTTTACATCCCCATGACTATTTTTATGGCTACTAATTTGTACTTCTTTTTTTAAATTTATTTATCTTTAGAGGGGAAGGAAAGGAGAGAAACATCAATGTATGGTTGCCTCTCATGAGCCCCCTGCTGGGAACTGGCCTGCAACCCAGGCGTGTGCCCTGACTGGGAATCGAACCGAGATACTTTGGTTCACAGGGCCTGTGCTCAATCCACTGAGCTACACCAGCCAGGGCTAATTTGTATTTCTTATCCTTCACCTTTTTCACTCATACCTGTAAACTCCCTCCCATCTGGCAACTACCCATTCGTTCTCTATAAGCTTATTTCAGTTTTTATTCATTTATTTTATTTTTTAGGTTCCAAAGATAAGGGAAAGCATAAAGCATGTGTCTTTGTCTGTCTGACTTATTTCGCTTAGCATAATGCCCTCTAGGTCCATCCATATTACCACAAATGGCAAGATTTCATTATTTTTGTGGCTGAGTAATATTTCATTGCATGCACGTACCACTTCTACTCTATCCATTCGTCATCAATGGGCAGTTAGAGGTTGTTTCCCTGTCTTGGCCACTGTAAATAATGCTGTAATGAACAAAGGGGCGCATATATTTGAATTGCTGTTTTGGATTTCTTTGGATAAACACCTAGTAATCAAAGTGCTGAGTTGTATGGTAGTTCTATTTTAATTTTTTGAGGACCGTATTGTTTTCCAGAGTGGCTGCATTAATTTGCATTCTCACCAACAGTACACAAGGATTCCCTTTTCTCCACTTCTTCACCATGTTATTTTCCTATTTATGTACATATTATTTATACATTAAGGATATTATCATTTAGTCCTATTTATTGCTAATATTTTTCAACTTTTAACTCACCTTACAATTTTATAGCTGAGTTTGTTCTTACACAATTTTGCTGATCTGTGTAATCAAATCTATGAACCATTTTCACTGTGATTAATTTTATTACATTTATCTATGGTTGTGGAATTTTAGTATTTAATTTTTGAATACAATTTTCTCAGCCATGTGTACTTTATTTTTGTGTAAAGCAAGGAAAGCATTTATTTGCTTCATGTAACCAAGTTTTACAACATAATTTGATATAAGTTGTGAAAAGTTAGTTAAACCAAAAATATTACTCAAACATGAAATGTATGGAATGAAACCAATCAGCTAATGATGTGTACTTTAACGTATTCTTAGTGTTCAGGTGATCTTAGGACTGCCAGGGAGCTATCTTCGTCTTATTCTCTTCCGCTGCCTCTTGCTTTGCACTTAGTATCACCCTCTTTTTAATTATTACATATTGGCTATTTAAATTACATATCAGGTTTTGCCAACCATACTTCTCCTTATGATTTATGCTTCAGTAAATAAAGATAATATTTCCTATAGCTTATATTTCCAGATGAATTTTAGAATGATTTTATTGGTTTTCCCCAATCTTATTTCTAACAAGTAAAACTTGTTAATTATAGAAAATAAAGATTTTACAATATTTAGTGCACCATCTACATCTATGACATAACTTTTTTAGTCAATGTCTAAAAATTCGGTTCAACAAGATTTTCTTCTCTTTGTATGTATCCCAAACATTTCTTGTCAGAGTTACTGTAGGAACGTTTTCTCCTTTGCTGTTGTGAACCGAATCATTTCCCTTCATTACAACTCATGAGATAATCCCTATTATATAAGAAGATTACAGTTTCATTGAACTTTTTTAACTTCCTTAGTAAATTTACGAGAGTATTTTAGTCTTTAAACTAAAAGCAAAATTATTCATCTTAAATATACTTTATTATCCATATTTCTAATATTACCTCTTATGTTTTGTGTCTTTATCAGGACACAGAACAGCTAGGGCAATTGTAATACCAGAAGGCAATCACATTTTATCTTGCTCATGATTAAGATCATTCTTATTTTTCTGTGCAGCATATTTGTAGATATGCAAAGATAATTTTAAGGGATATTCTTTGGCATAAGAAAATTTCTATTTCTTGTTTTCTGAGATTTAAACAAATCAGGTTAGATTTTATTGAATTCTTCTTAAACAGCTTCTCAAGAGCTATTTTATTTTCTTACTGCTCCTGACATTGTAGTATATTTAATTAATAGATGTTTCAATATTAAATCATCTTTACCTACAAGGAATAAATAATACTTGACAGCATCAATACTTGATGATCTTTTTGCTACACTCTGGAAAGATCTAGGAAAGGTTCACTTCTTTCATGAAAATTAAAAGCTACATTCAGGACCTACTGTCTGTTTGGAAGACAATTCTGTGAAACGTTTCCCTGTTATTTCTTGCCACTGAGATTGTTTATTTCTTCTTCATTCAGTTTTTGCGATTAACAGTTTTCTAGGTAATTATCCCATTTCTATAAGATTTTTGACAATAAGATAGATTGCTCACAGCTAAACACTTTTGTTACATATTCTAAACAGACTTGTTAAGGGTTTTCGTTGTTATGTTTTTTCTGTAATGAGTCAGCTTTTAGAACTATTAAATCTGATATACTTTAATATATTGACTTTCCTCTCTCATCTTTATTTCCTCTCATTTTATTTTCCTTAGACATGTTTTATTTGTTTTCTAATTTTTGTGTGTTTAATGTTGAATCCATTTATTTTCAATCTGTTAAAAAACAGGACGCAGTGAGTAAATGTGAATATCTGATTTGCTTTATTCAATGATTTGTGAATCGGGCAGCATCCCATCTAGTACACAGAAGCTCTAAGAAGCTGTTCAAAATAGAAGACTTTCTTAGAAAGGGGTGTGACAAGAAAGTTATGAGCAAAAGAAAAGATCTGTTCAGACAAAGTCACCTTTTGGAGGAAGGGTAGGAGTCTATCACGAAGATTACCTAATGCGGGTCAGGAAACTGCTGATTGACTGGTTAAAGGTCAAATTCCTAAGAGAACCAAATTAAGTTTTGGTTTGCTGATCTGGGGCAAGCGACTCCATTTTGGGTCTCTTGGGGCTTTGTGTGTGTGTGTATGTATGTGTTTAACAATCCTTACTTTGCAATTACAAACATGTTTCATATGTGCCTCTAAGTAGAATTTACATCTGTACCCTTAAGCTTGTAAATGCAATTTCCTCACTTTTATTTTCTAAATACTTTGCAATTGGTTTTATTTCCTCTTTGACTAACTATAATTGATCCTTGACAACCATGGGTATGAACTGCACTGATCCACTTATGCGTGATTTTTTTTAATTTACAGTTGGTCCTCCCTATTTGTTGGTTTTGCACTTGCAGATTCAACCAACTGTGAATCCAAAACAATACCTTCCACCTGCAATTGGGAACCCAAGGACACAGAGGGCCTACTATGTGTGCTATTTTATGCCATTTTATATAAGGAATTTGAGTATCCATGGATTTTGGTACCCACAGCGGTCATGAAAATAAGCAAAACAGGGCACGGCCAAGAGTGGGGAGGGGCAAAAAAGGGATTTAGAATGTGGTCCAGAACTCAAGGTGTCCATGAAATATTAGAAAGACATATAAGATGTCCTCACCCCTCTCCCCTCAAAACACACAGGTGTCAGTTGGGGGAAGGGACAAATGGAGCAGGGCCATTGAGAATTGTTTTGCATCGCAACAATTTTGCAGATAACCTCTAGAGTAGTCATTTAACATATCTGTGACCTTTAACTGGTTTCATAGATATGTTAAGTAGCTGTGGCCAGACTTTGAGCCAGGGACAAGGGAGTGAATTCCACCCAGGATGTAATTGGGACGCAACACCCCCTGGTTACAGTGCCTGTGTGAGAGCTTGGAGTTGATTGGCTCCACACCATGGGGCCACACCTGCCCAGACTCACTGTGGCAGCCCAGTAAAGCTGGGAGGATAGGGGAGTCCTGGCAGGTGCAGCCAATTGTAGGAAGAGTCAGAAATGGGTCTGCAAAGGAGGACTGGCGTGGGGATTTAAACGCAGATGCGGCAGCCGTTGAGGGGAGAGCCATGTGGTTCTAGCAGAGTGAGGACCCCCTCTTGGCCAGGTGAAGGAGAGAACCACACAGCTTTGCCAGAGTCCGGACCCCCACAGCCATGTGAGGAGAGAGCCATGCAGTTGTGATAGGGTGGGGAGCCCAGCAGACATGTAAGAACCAGGCAGTTTTGGCCAGACTGCAGACCCCTGCAGCTTTGGTAGAAGAGGCCCACACAGCTTTGGGATGCTCCCTTTGGCTGCGTGGCCTGGGAAGCAGGAGAGACTTTGCTTGAAAGAAGGGTGAAGAAACTCTTTGCCAGTAGGCCATGAAAAGGTGCCACATGGCTTTGGCGTAATTAGCAATCCTGCCTGGACGGTGACACAGCTGACGGTCCCAGCAGCCTAAAACACAGATGTGTGCTTCTTTTCCTAAGATACGGTACCCCAAATTCGGGCAGGAGGGGAGGAAGCACTGTAGGTGTCTGTGGTTATCCTAAAGGACTTTGATATATTAATGGGGACACCGGGTCATTACTTCAAGTCTGTATAGCTTTTAATAAAACTTTCCTTTCCTTTTTACAAATCTCTGGCATTGAGAGATGTCTTTACTCTGGCGGTGGATAGACGAGCCCAGTAGGTATTAGTATACCGTCCTTGGGAGGGGCCCCTGTTGTTCTGTAACAGTTTTTGGCATCCCTGGGTGGGCCAAATATTGCCCCCCCCCCTTGTACCTCTGTTCAGTAACATAATCACCATGGATACCTAGAGATAACTGTAGTTAAATTTGGGGGGAGTCCAAAAATTATATGTGGATTTTTGGCTGAAAAAGGAGTCAGTACCTCTAATGCCCACATTGTTCAGGGACCAACTGTATTAGAGGCAGCATCTTTAATTTCTAGATTTGGTTTGTTATTGATGTTATTGGGATGGCCAAAAAGTCTGTATGTTCTTTTCCATAAAATAAAACACACATTTTTCATTTTCATCAGTAACTTTATTGATTTGGATATTTTGAGTATGCCAGCTTCTCCTGTGTGGTAGAATGTTGATTGTTCTCAATGTCTCGATTTGATCACTATCCACTTGAACTGGTCTAGCAACCAGAAGCATCATCTAGCAAGAAATATCCAGCAAGAAACTTCACAAACCACTTTTGACACATCTGATCAGTCAGCATCCATCCCTCTTCCATACACTGCACAAATCTTTTTTTTTTGCATTTCAGTGCAGTTTTAACTTTCTTGAAATAATAAAGCATAATATGCCAAAAATGTGGTATATTTTCTTCTATATTCAATATTAAAATGTCTACAGAAAAATTCATCAATTTTGGTAAGTTTTTTTAAATGCACATTGATATGACAGCTGTCATAATACAATCTAACAAAATTATTTCAAATGAAGTTAGACAACTAAGTGCTACTAGAGTCATCTTATGGAAAAAAACAAGTGAACTTTTTGGCCAAACCAATATTTAAAGCTCTACAAAAGAGTATATTATCTTTTTGGACTAAAAAATGTAATCTTTATTAAACTATTATCAATCATATTATTCTAATTCTATACATTTTATTTTTAACAGTCTTATCAAAAACTGATCAAAGTGTGATGTAATTATTCACTAGAATTGTTTACCATGTTTTTGTTCTTGTGCTTCCAACAGATTTTATGTTTTCTCCACTTAGATGTTTTTTGACTTTTCTTCAATTTGAATTGTACTTTTTATCAATACAAAAAGATCCTCAGTGTCCCTTTGACATAGTTTTTCCTATAAATTCACCTTTACCTAAAATACATATTTTCTATTTTATTTTTGTCATTTTCTTATCTGTTTCTAATTCTATTCTATTTTTTATTATTATTATTATTATTATTATTATTATTATTATTGCCTTTGTCATTTTGTTTTAGATGTGTTTTTGGTAAGCAAGCATTATTGGGTTGGCCAAAAAGTTCTTTTGTTTTTTTCACAAGATGGCTCTAGTAGTGCTTAGGTGTCTTTAACGTCACTCAAAACAATTTTCTTAGATTGTATTGTGACAGTAGTCATATCACTGTGTTTTTTAAAAAACTTCAAAATTAGTGAAGTTTTCTGTAGCCATTTTAATATTGAAGATGAAAGAACATAACACAACATTTTCAGTATATTATGCTTTCCTTTTTATTTATTTATTTTTGTCATTCACGTGTAATTGTCTCCATTTTGCTCCCACCACCTCCCTCAGCCTCACCCATCGCTACCTCCCACCCTCAGACCTACCCCTTTGGTTTCGTCCAAGTGTTCTTCCTTACACACGTTCTTTGATGGCCCTTCCCTATTTTCCCCCACTATCCCTCACCCCGCTTCCCTCTGGTTACTGTCAGTTAATTCTTTCTTCCCATGTCTCTGGTTATATTTTGCTTGCTTGTTTGTCTTGGTGACTAGGTTCCACTTACAGGTGGGATCATATGGTAGTTGTTTTTTACTGCCTGGCTAATTTCCCTTAGCATAATGTACTCCAGTTCCATACAGAAAAATATATTTGCAAATGATACCTTGGACAAGGGTTTGATCTCCAAAATATTATGCTTAATTATTTCAAGAAAGGTAAAAACACAACTGAAATGCAAAATAAAAAGATTTGTGCAGGTATGGAGGAGGCGCGCTGACTGCTCAGATGTGTCAAAAGTGGTTTGCGAAGTCTCATGCTGGGGATTTCTCACTGGACAATGATGCTCCTAGTGGGTAGACCAGGTGAAGCTGGTAGTGATCACATCGAGACATTAATTGAGAACAATCAACATTCTACTACAGGGAAGATAGTCAACATATTCACAATATTGAAATCAATAAAATTAATGGTGAAAATGAAAAATGTGTCTTTTATTTTGTGAAAAAAAAATACAGACTTATTGGCCAACACAATATAATATGTATTATGGTCACTTTTTCTTCCTCATATTGGCCTTTTTTTCTATATACTCATCCTCAAAAGAAGAGATTTTTCTGAGAGGCAGTATTTACCAGTTAAAAATGTGTGTGGGTTCCCTTAGCCCACAGTCTTCTGTCCATAGTCTTCTTTCCATGTTTTTGGTAAAGTCGTCTGCGAAAGTGCCCCCATCAAAACCCAAGCTGCAACAAGAAAAAGATTGCATTCATGCAAGAGCAGCTACTAATATTCTGTCTAGAACTGATATGGGGGTTGCACTGGGGAATAAATTGAACAAGCAGGGTCTTAGGAGGCAAGCTTTGTGGTAACAAAGCAATGAGATGACCCCCTGTTTCCTGCAGGAGGATGTGATTGTTGTTTGAATAACAAGTCTGGTAGGGAAGTGAAAGTTGTTGAGGACTGACTAGCCAGGGTACAGAATTTCCCACTGGATGGGAAGCATATCTGATGAGAGCAGGGACATAATATGGTTAGACATTAGAGGCCCTGTGAAGTCCAAAGACATAAAGGTAGGATGTGAACTTTTGGGCCTTACAATATAGGGCATAATGTGGGACAAGAATAAAAAATACTCCTCTTTCGTATTAGCAACTCTGTGCTGTTTCTATAATAGTATCACAGCATGTGTAAGTCACCATATGTTTCTCAGTCCAATTTCAAAAGCCTTAAACTTAGTGTAAATAACTCTTTAAGACTTTCACAATAGGTTGAATGTCAATCCAGGGATTTAGGTGGAAATGTTCTCTTAAGTACTTTAGAGAATATTTGAGGTAAGCTATTTCAAAGTCTGCTGTCCAAACATTCCTAAACTATTGAGAAGATGCTAGGAAAAGTCATACAAGTGGTACAGTTGAAACAGTTAAGAAGTTGAGCGTTCTACTGAGAGATGCTTCACCTTACCTTTCTGTACCTATACCCTTTAATCTGTAAAATACCAGAACTAGTCTAGGTAATCTACAGTCCTTTTGTTTCTAAAATGATCATGATAATTTAAGTAGGAATATTTTATTTAGTGTCTATAAAGTCTAATTAATACTCCAGAATAATCCCCTGTTTGTATATCTCCCCTATTGATCTGTTTCTTTTCTTAAGCAACTTGGAATGTCCATGTCCTACTCCATGAACATTCCTTCAGTGATCTGAAAACAAGCAACTACAGCTGAACAGAAAATATTCGGGGGACTTCTAAGTGAGTCCAAATATTTCATGGGTTGTATTATCTCAGTGACCTAAACTCATTATTTACCAGCTGGTTATGCCATTAAAGTATTTAATTAACTAAATTTCACCGTGAACATCAGTGAACATCACTTACTGATCCCCAGGCTCTTTTTGAGGCACATTTTCTTCTCACGCTCTAATCCATCCTACCCATCCCACCTACAATTTGGAGTTCAGTTAGTACCATTCTAGACCCAAATTCTCTTTGCTTCTTCAAGGATACTCCTGATTCCCATCAGCTATTAGAAGTGTCAGATGAGAAATGGCACAAATGTGAATTACGACAATAAAAGTTTATAAGCTCTTAAAATAAAATTATAGTACCTAAGAGCTGAGTCAACTGACAGTGTTAAATGGAACATTTTACAACCAGTCCTGGGATAATGATAAAAGAAAAAAAGCACAGAGAACATGAAGAAATATCTGACAGGAATTGTCTGAACTTGATCCTGATGGGCCCAAGATCAAGCTCAGGCTACATGATTTTGGGTGAGCTCACTTAAAAGTAAGGATGGGGAGGGGGTAATCTAATGTCTGTGGGTTACTTCCTCCATGTCTGACTGTTAATTTTATTACCCCTTTTGCTTCCCATAACAGCTCAGTGAGAGAGGTTTGTTTCCATTTTAGAGAAGGGAAATCAAAGCTAAAGAGGTTGAGTTGGGCTAAAACCCAACAAAACTGTTAAATAATAGAGACAATATTTGACATCAAAAGTCTCTCTGATTCCACAGCCCATGCTCTTTTTATAGTTCCTTATACCCAGTGCTATCTCTTTGCATACATAGATAATCTTCATAAAAATAAAGCAAATCTTAGGCTTTCTAAAAATTTTTCCCAACTTGCTGCTAGTGTTTTTTCCACACTATCAATTCAGGTGATGGCTCTCTTTACCATGTAGCTTTCCACATAAATTAGCTACACAGAGAATGTTAAATTACTGCTAAGTAAGGAAAACTATAGGACTAAAGTGAAGAGCAGCATTAGAAAGCAAGCTGAACTCTAAAAATGATATTTCAGAAGGAATGTGAGTGTTAGGAGAGTTTAAATAAGTGATATGGCAACCTTTCATTTTAATTTTAAATAACTATACTCACAAAATGTTTTGTATTACTTATAAATTTCCACTGCCTTCCTCTAACCTTTCTACTAAGACTTTCTGCTGTCACCCCTCATGCCCATAATACCAAATCATAGTGGTTCTCATCTGTGCCCACCCCATGTCCCCAATGACAGACGCACGCACATGGGTGTGCCCAGGGGACCTGGTGCTGTCTCCCAATAGGCTAGTATTTGCTGTAATTGCATACTGTCTTAGAAAAATTATGTTTTACCTTTAAAGAGCTTACAGAATGTATATTCTTTTCTCTCATCTGACTTTGTTATAATATAATGATGGTCTTTTCTATTACTTACTATGGACCAAAATTCGTGCTCCAAGAATTAGTGTCATGTTAATTCTGAGGCTTCACATATTCTGTGCAAACTCCTCTTACTCTAGTCAGAGAAACACAGTGATGAAATGATATAATTGTATGACATGCCAAGTGCTGATGTGAAATGAAAAGGGCAGAAATATGATTGGGATATTAATTCAAGAGTAATAAGAAAACAGGACTGTTTGAATTGGCTTAGCCGGATGGTTTAACTTTTTCTGAAAATGTGTGATATTATCTCAATTTACTTTGGCCTCCACCCCCAACTCCCTCCCATTTAAGCACAATTAAATGCTTAGTTTTTACACACACACACACACACATTGAGAGGGTTACAAAATATGCAATAGCCAGACACAGAAGGAAACATTCCATGAAACTGCTCCTAAACAGCCAATGAAGGTATCATGTCAACATAGCAATAAAACCATAAATTTCTATTGTCATGAAACACAAATTAGTAAAATGGGAAAGTAGAACTTACAGAATCACTTTAAACTCGATACCATGTTTCATTTATAGGTCCAAGACTATAATGGACAAAAGCTTATTTTCATGGTTGATCCATAATAATGGTCATTGAGAAGCTAAATGACAGAGAAGAAACAGCTTTAAATGGGAAGTGGCACAATTAATCACAACTGTCATACTTATGCACTTGCTGACTATCAACCTTGAACAGAGCATTTAATTCAAATCCCATTTAAAAGTCTGCACTGTCAAGGGAGAGGCCAAGAACCATTTTCTAGTTCAGGAAGCAACCCACAACCCATGTGCCGAAGATGGCCCTGGAAATCAAGTCTATTGGCATACAGACTGATTGCTCTGATCCCACACCCTCTCCACAACCCACTGTAGGAGCTGCTCCTATGAAAAAATAAAATGCCAAGTACTTTGACATCTGACTTTTCAAAGATGATCGATTCCTCTTCTCATAATGCATAACATTATTTAGGAATATTCTGCACATGCAGAACTCCAATTGAATTAAAGTTCTCTCTATGAAATGAGATTCTGGCTTTTAAACACCCTTTTAAACAGTCTGAAATACTATGTAGATTATATAATATATGTTACATATTATATATTTGTTGATACTAAGATCCCATTGCTGTTTTGAAAGTATTACATAAACATAAGTGTTGTATATATAATATATATTTCATATAATGATTAAATCTCAAAATCCACCAAAGGAAAATTGAATATGCTGAGATGGAGATGGACATATAGATATAGATATTGACATAGACAAAAATAGATGCTATAGATAGAGATAGAGATCACAGAGACAGAGAGAAAGAGATGCAGAGGTAGAGATAAACATACAGATATAGATTTGGATATGAAATCAGAGAGGAGAGAGAGAATTATGGCAAACACCCAAAGCAAAAGTCAAAATTTAAGAGCAAACTAAAAACAATTACCTTGAATCCTAAATAGTTTCATATATACTTATTGAATGGTTTCATATATACTAGTTCAACATCAGAAGGATTTTGAAGTATTAAACTGAAGGCGTTGAGCATCAGTTCAAAAAATATCTTCCTGTCAACCAGAGATTGCAAGTAATTTGATCAACATTATAAGATAACACTAGATTTATATAAGTCATCAAAAATAATGTAACATCTGGCATCTACACATATTATCTTACTAACCTTAAAATTAGCATATGAAACAGACTCTCTGGTCATGGTAAATATTTTTAATTCACTTATTGTATATTTACTAGACAATTCTTATGTGCCAGCCATTGTTCTACACACTAGAAATGAATAAGACAAAGATGGTTCCTGAAAATTAATAGGATAATCAGGGTGACTTTTACAGTCCAGTTCCTCCGACATCTAAACTGTGTTATGAAAATTAAGTTCTTCTGACCTTGGAGTGTTTTGCTTGTCATTTTACTGATATTTACAGAATTAAATAAATTTTGACGATGAGTTTCAGATGAGCCCTTTTTCTTTGTGGATATTATTGAAGCAAATAAAGCTCTATGAATCGTGGAATGATAAAATATTCTCAGAAACGTACAACTCTGCAGTTGAATAACAATTACATTTGTTTCAAAGAGGCAATTGGTTTCCAAACACATTAAACAAAGGTAATTTAGAAAGCTTTTTCTTCTTGGCATCGTTAACATTGTTGAACATCCTGGGATTCTGGAGTATTTCACAAAGGTAAGTGTGTGTGTGGTAAGGTGAACACTGTCTAAGTTCATGAAATATTGACTTGGGAACCATCACCGAGCCAACAGGGATCTCATATGCCATGACTGGACAAATTAGCATATTAGACATTAGACAAATTTAACACTATCCAGAGCAAGAAATTCCCATTTAGACTTCACTTTTTCAATCAATCCTTATAATAAAAACAGTCCTTTACTTGATTCTGAAACATGGTCTAAAGAAAACTTATTTTCTCCATTATGTAGTACCACTTTGGAATTAGAAATGACCATACTGGAAATAAAAATGAATGAATCATTATCATTAAAAGCAAATATCATTAAATAAATAGCTAGAAATCTAATGATGCTTAAGATTTCGATTCTACTCAGGCCTTTAAATCAGCAGTGACCATTTCAAGGTCAATAATAAACTGGGTAAAGTCATTTAGCGAGTCACCTGAGACCACTCAGTGACTTCACGTGTTTCGTCCACCATTCCTCCATTGCCAGTGCACCTCTCTCTCTCCGACATGTTCTTGGATGGCTGTGAGCTTTTGAACAAACTGTCTTAACATTCCTGAGCCCCTGTTCTCACATAGCTAAATCAAAACAATTATACCAACCTTTTATGGGCTTTAGGGAGATGAATTCTGATCAAGGGCCAAGCACAACATCTATCATATAGTGGGGACAAAAGAGATACTCATTTTCCTCACTTCCTTCCATTCATTTGTCTATTTACTCATATTTATCCCATCCATTGCCACTTCTTTCCTGCCTATAGCATTCTTCTATTCATCTAATACATTTCTTTTGGAACATCAGTCATGTGATAGGTACTGCAGTCAAGAAGAAAGACACAAAGTCAGTAAGTCAATAATGTGTAGTGCCCCATGTAATCCTGCTAACACAGAGCTTATGGACCAGTATGAGAGGCAGGATTAATAACAAAATCATATAGATGATATATCATAGAATTTGAATACACTTGAAATCTATATAATTTTATTAATGAATGTCACCCCAATAAATTTAATTAAAGAGCCCAAAAACAAATGAAAAAATCTTAATGGCTACATGAATTTCATAATTTTTACCTGCCAAAGAGTGTAAGTTATCAAATTGACCCTCCATAATGTATAATCTCCCTAAAATTTCTATTTTGTCCTTAGGCTGAAAATAAAATTAGAAAACCAAAGTCTTGCAGAAGGACCCAGCAAGAATATCCCCAGCTTTATAGTAAAAATAGAGTCAGCAACAAAATCTGAAGCTAAAGCAAGGTCTTTTTTCCCTCCACCAATTGCCTGCAAACGTATCACTGGTGCCCATCTGCCAATTCTCACAGACTTGTACTATTTCTCAATTTTTACTTTTTCCCTCGCTGTAAGATTTGACCCCTGCCTTTCTTAAGTAGTTTAAAAGCCAGTCCCTGAAGCCAGCCCCGTTGAATTCAGTCCCGCAATCTAGCTGTACTAACTTCAGCAAACTGTTTCACCTTGCTAAATCTCAGATTCTCCCTTTGTAAAATGGAAACAATATAAATAGCAACTGTGTTACAAAGCTGTGAGGATGAGTAAGTGCTCAGAAAGTCAGCAACATTGATAATAATAGCCTCCTACTTTGCCTCAGGCTCCCTTCTTCTTCTTTTGTATTCTTCTAGACTAGTGCTGAGGTGTGGCCAAGGGACTATGATTATGAGCTGATTTCAGGTAGAACTAGCACTAGGACCAGAAACTATCAGCGAAGGGATTTACTCATTCGTTTATTCATTCATCCACTCATTCAACCAACATACTTCGTATTGTTCCAGGAACTAGAAAAGTAGAATAGAAAAAAGCAAAGTCCCAGTCTACATGAAGCTAACATTTAGTTCTCAAATTAAAATATGTAAGTGTATTCTTTCTCTGTGGTTGTCAAGCAAATGAGTTACTATGAAGTAAGAGATGGTGGAGTGGGATGCAGAAGAGGCAAGAATAAAAATATACAAAGCACCAGAGACTGGAGAAACCAAAGATGAGACGGGACTAAATGATAATATAGGGCTTATTTAGAAATGAATCTGATTCTTACCATCTTCCTCATCTTTTTTATACTGTCTTTTCTCTTTTTTTTCTGCACGCTTTTTGAGGGAAGGGGAAAAAGAGAGGATGAAACAAGCAAGAAGGAAAAATTAATTTTTAATGTACATGGCTAGATACAGAAAAGTAACCTCACTTAATCTTTACCAACTACCTACTCTAAAAAATAAAGTGAGAAAATAGGTAAGTAAATTGAGTACATTCACACAACCGAGATTCAGACCCAAGTTTGCGTCTAAAGCCCATACACCTTCTCCTATACTCTACCGCTTCTAAGTTCCATAGAAGAGCCCTCCACCTGCTCTCTCCCCCTACACCTCTTACACACACACACACACACAACCCCTTAACTCTGGTAGGTAGGGAGGAAACCAGTCCCTTCAGTTAAAATAACTAAAACCGCCACCATCTGTTAATCAGCCACTCCACAGGAAAAGAATGAGTATCACATAACAGAAGAGAGTCTGAAAATTTTGCCTGCAAAGACTGAGTTGCTAGAACCAACTGTTAGAGCAAAGGCACCCATTGCTTTGAGTACCTGTTGCCCGTTGGGGTGAAATGGGCCGACTCAGAAGAGTTAGGTAAGAAACTGTATGGAATTTAAGGTGGAAAAGTCAGTGACTTCAGTGAGGAGTGTGTGATTCTGATTTCTTTCTATACTGACTGCTATTGTCAATAAGTGTGCAAAGAAACAGGAGGAAACACGTGTCTCAGGGACAGTATTATTGAAACATATTATTTATGAGTCAGATAGTGCTTGATTGCAATACATTGCAATACACCTCTAATCATAATTCAATCTTTACCAAACCTGAAGGTGTTCAGAGCCAGATAACAGTGACACATCTAAGAACAGCACAGTCCCAAGCTGTTCTTGTCCCCAAGACTTTGAGGATGATAGATTAATTATCAAAAAGCATAGTCATCAATACGTAGGTGCCACTGGGTCTGTATTAGCACCAGAGGCCACCCCACTGCCAAGTTTACATTAGTGTGATGCAATCCTGGTGTAAGTGCTAAAATCATCCAAGTCTTGTCTGGGTCCCTGAGTTACCACCTGAGTACAGTTAGGAATTATCTGTGAGTGTCAGGCCAGGCTCACCTTTCATTTGGTCAAAGAAAAGCTTTGTACAGAGTCCTCCTCTCAATCAAATCTGAATGGGGCAATGGTGACATGTCATACCTGAGGATCTCCAGGTTGTAGGTAAAGAAAGAACGAACAAAGTCTTTTTCTTGCTGAAAACTATTAGATAAGCATCCCCATAGTACTTAATACAAATATATAGTCCTCACTGAATGCTAATAATAACAGGTATTATAGATGTTTTCACGGGAGGTGTTTCATCACAACCCCACTATCCCTCCAACACTGCAAAACACAGCTTATCGAGTTGATATGTATTATTGCACTTATTTTTTCAATGACACCAGTAACCTCTGTGCATAACCTGAAACAGTCATTGAATGCAACATAAGTCAGATACAAATGTCCAGTTATTTATGCATATTCTTCTCTTATAGTTATTTTTAGCCATATATTGAGAAGGAAAAGAAGGTAAAATCATCTTTGGAAACCTTCACAAGTCAAAAATAGATGTCTGATCTCAAAGACTTATATGTACTTGATAGAACTGAACGTATGACCCATATTCACTTGTTCATTCAACAAATATAAATTGGACATCTGCTGTGTACCAGGCACTGGTCAGGGCACTAGGAATACAGCAGTTTGAGTAAGGCAGTCTGAAACTCCTACCCTGGAACTTACTCAGAAGTGTCCAACAAAATAGTGTGCCTTTAGAGGCAGCCTGTCATAGAGGGAAAAGGCCAGGAGTCTAAGCAGTGAGTGAGTTCTGACCTCAAACCCAGACTTTGCCAACTACTATCCATAGGAAACCTAAGCAAGTTACCTCACCTCCTAGAACTTGTTTCCCTACCTGTGAAGTGGAATGACCCCATCTTTCCAGGGCTGTAGTGAGAACTCAGTAAGTTGAGTGAGTATAGTATTATATCCTGGCATGGTGCTTGGCACTTAGAGGGCACTTAGGTAAAGCAGGTTTTTCTTGGGGCAAGGGTACACATGCTGTTGTAGAAATATATTCATGGATTTCTTCAACGCTGATGTTTTCCATATAGTCTCAGCACCAAATTTACAAATCCCCATGGCGTCTGATAAATCTTTTGGGAGCCTTGGCTGTCCTGAAATCGACAACGCTGGTGGAGTTTCAGACTTTGCTTTCTCACTAACAGACTCACTGTGTGTTGTAAAATAGCGCCATCTAAAGGTCCTTGTGAGACACCTTCATACACTCTAAAACTCCTTTTATTGTTTCATAGAGACTGTTGTGGTGAGCAGTGCTCTTAAATAATCGTCACTGTTGGGCCTGTATATATGGGCCCGTAATAAAAGGTAGACATTCTCAGGAGCAAAGCAAATGATTTATCAAGTCATCTACATCTGGCCCTAAAAAAAGTTTTCTTTCTTTCTTTTTTAGATATTGTATTCTAAATCACTTTAATGCTCAGAACATCAGTGGGAGTAATCTGGAAGAAACACTTCTCCTCCGTGAAAAGTCTGAAATTTTATGGCAGTACGCAGGAATTTTCTTCAAGTATTGATCTTTGGGAGACAGCCCTATGAAACTGTATTTGACGCCACCTGTCTTATGAGCAAAATATTCATCGTTTTCTTCAGCGGAACACTTTATGCATTTTAGTTTGAGCCAATATGTAAAGGAGTGGCTTTTTGAATATTATTTGTGTACTATATTTACAAAGACTAATTATGACTCTAATAAACCATTATGCTTTTGCATTAATGTGCTACGCATTAAAATTATAAAGTGATTTCAGAGTCTAAATAATTGCAAAACCAAAATGACAGTTTCCTATACAGCACAATATTTTACAACTTTTTACAATGGTTTGGCCAGTAAAAGCAACATACAAGGTCCAGCAGAAGTAACACCTGCTTGAGTGTGGTTGGTAGGGTAAGGATATGGGTGCAATAATTTACAGCTTTAATTTGAATATTTGGCCTAAAATGTCATATGATGTGCTGAGTATGATATTGCTATGTTACAGAATTATATGTTTATGATCTTGTGATAAAAGATTTTGCAATAAAAAATGGGGGCATTATTTGTGCCAGACCCTGTATATGGGGGCTTTTGCGGGGGGTTGAGTTCTAATGTGCCATTAGAATCAAAATAACAGTATGTTATATTCTTCCTTTTAATATATTCATTGAGCACTCATTATATGCAATTTGATCATATACTGTGTCCAAGCAAATAATAAATCTACATACTATTTGATATCGATATTCTCAGAATTGAAAGGGAATGTTACTAAAATAGAGGACTTTAAGAAACAGCAAATGTCCACATGCTGAGAAAGTTGTACAATAAATTTAAATTGTGGAATAACTGAGGTTAAAAGAAAGAAGAAAATTAAGGAAGGCTTAATGAACGCTGAGAGGAAAGCAAGTGGCCCATCAAATAGAGGGGCTTAAAGGACACGCTAGCCCAAATGATATCTTTGGGTCACTACTGCAACCCATTCAAACATGTCCAGAAAATTATCTCCCCAAAGAGATTTTTACCATTTAATCAAAATAATGCGGAAACTCATTTTCTAAAAAAAAAAAAAAAAGTAAATGAAACTAATGTCCCATATCTTTGTGGCAGTGCCTTTATAGCAAAGTTTGGCTGAAGACCACCTGCTTCAGGCGCACCTTCTGGCCCCCACCACAGACTTCCTTTACCCAGATCTCCTTCCAGCCACCAGTGGTGTGAGCAGACTCACCCAGGTGACTACTGCGCTCCCTGAAGTTTGGGTGCCACTTCTTTTGGGATAGTTCCCATTGGATAGGATAGGATAGGGTAGGATAGGGTAGGGTAGGATAGGGTAGGGTAGGGTAGGGTAGGGTAGGGTAGGATAGGGTAGGATAGGATAGGGTAGGGTAGGGTAGGGTAGGGTAGGACAGGATAGGAGGGTCTATCAACTGATTGCACATGATTCTGCCATTAAATGCGTCCCTTGTGTATGCCTGAATTATTTGAGATCTGTACAATAAAAGATTTATTCGTCTTGATTAGGTACGATATGCATTTTTAATTACAGAAGAGCAGCTGTAAAGTGCCAGGTGTTTCTCTTCCTCAAACTATAATTTGTTTGCCGGCTTGTTTGAGGACAAGTGAAGAAACTGGCTCTTACAGACATAAAGTCTTGCCCTGTAACTTTCTAGAATCCCTCTCTCTCTTTTTCTTTTTTAGCATTTTTCTCAGACAAAACAGCGAGGCCAACCCCTGATATGCCTTAGATGCTTTCTTTGCTACAAAAGGTTAAATGCAAAGTTTACAACTTGAGTTTAATGAACACCCAAAAGATCAAGAAAACTTTAAATACTTCACCTCAGTAGGGGGTGAGAACATTAGAACATTAGAACATTCTCTTCACCATTAGAAAAGGGGTCTATCTTATTTTGATGCCCCCCCAAATGTGCCTTCCTCTCTTAATTTCTATATCATAACAGAAAAAGGCTCTTGTCATGCTTTCACTCACCCTTAGAGATGAAAAGAGAGCTACAGAATTATAAAGCTGACCCAAAGCAAACACCAAAAGAGCTTAGAATTCTCACGTTGGAGTTGACACTCGTGATTAGCTAAATTGCAGTAACTACACACGCTTCCACTCGGAACGGGATGCATTCACACAGCAGTTTCTTCTCCAGTGCCTAGCAACATTATCATTGAGCACCTGGAATAGTTTAGGCATTAAGTGTAATTGGTTTTGCTTTACATAAATCTGTAGCTTTGTAAATAAGCGGAGCATTTCAGCTTCTATATAACACCAATTAACTTAAAGGGATGCGTTGTTTGCAGAAGCCTGCTGGGTCTACTGTATTTCTCTGGTAATATGCTCAGTGGCAGGCAGAGTTCTGTGTCCCTGCAGTGTTCCATTTACTCCCAGCCACTCGGTGCCAAGGGTCTGTGCCCAGCCACTCATTTGCTCTATTTTTCAGATGTGAAAGATTGGGAAAATTAAGCCTTCCCCCCAAGCCCCTTCTGTGCTCTCTTTCTCCCCATGATGGAGACCTGAAAGGCAAGGTATTTGAGAACATCTTCTGTGACCCACAGAGCACAGGCCTGACCCCATCTGATTCTGTCCACAACCAACGGAGACATCTCTTCATCTTTTTTTCTGGCAGCACTGTGATCCAATGCAGCCAAAAGTCACTACATGCAGCCTGTGTACAAAATCAAGAAAACCCTATTCTTACTACATGAAAATGTTTCCATTAGAGTGATTTTTTTAAACTGCACTCAAATATCTGCTCTCAGAAATTTGTCCAAGCTCTTGGATATTTCTTCTTGTTATATCCCTTTACTTGGCTTAATCCCTAACCTCTCATATCTCCTCCAGGTAATCTTGATTTATACCATTCACTCCACCCTAGCCAACCTCTAATTCTCTTGGTTTCTGAAAGTGGGTTATTGAGTACCAGATTAATGGTATCACCAAAACACAGCTCACGATTCCAAAGTTTCCTGTTAATATTGTGTGATTTACAGTTGGAAGGAGGGAGAATCGCCCCTCCTGAATACTATCAAGTGTCCTTATTTTATGGGGCAGAGCTTCAGTGTTTGTGCCCTGAACCAGTCCAGCAATGAGCAAATACTGTCTCCACTGCGAGAGAAGCCGGAGTACAATGGCTGGTCACAGGCTGAAGAGTGAAGCCTTCAAACATAATCAACAGCCTGGTGATGACGGCACACAGGTGCTGCTGAAATTCAGATCTGCTTGAATGTCCCCTTAGAGTTTGCCAGGTGCCGTCACACATATCACTTTTGATTAGCACCACCCTCTGAGACATAGGTACATTCTGTACATTCTGGTACATTCTGGTACATTCTGTACCATTTTGGCCGTGAGAAACTGCAGCTCCAAGTCATTAAATCAAGAGTTAGTTACAGGGATAGTAGATGCCACAGACAGGACCTGAACATGGGTCTGTCTCTAAAGTGCCAGCTCCTTCCACAAACAGAGCTCAAAAGGTCACCGACACTGGATCATCCCCAAGCACTTAGACCAAACAGTGTCTACATCACCCATAAGAAAAGACCCCTGGGAGCTGGAGACCTTGACGGAATGATTAACAAGTGTCTTCCTCACATCTCTTCCCCTCACTCAGTCTCCCTGGGAGGCTGTGCACTGCCCTCGTGTGGACCATAGTCTGTCAGAAACACCCCACTGAAGAGACGCCCTCGGCCTGACCATGCTCTGCGAGGGCGGGGAGGACATCTCAGGCTCACAAATATCCTTTTCCTCAAAACACCCTGGAGATGCAGCAATCAATCCAAAGTGCCTTTAAAATGGACAACTTGAGAAAAACAAATTTACCCAAAAATATTATTAATAATTGTGATGATGCCTGAAGCACTTGCTCAGAGCAACAAACCATTCTAAGTGTTTTTCGTATATTAGCTCATTTAATTATTACAATAACCATCTGAGCTAAGAACAACTGTTAAAACCATTTTACAGATGAGAGACATGAAGCATAGAGCAATTAATAAGTTTTCAAAGACTATACACATTATGGACAAAGTGAAAATTTGGACCCAGAGAGTCTGGCTGCAAAATCTGGGGGCTGGCCCTTTCTTCATAACTGCCTCTAGTTCAGCTCTTGTCTACAATAGGCTTTTATATATCCTCAGGGGGATTCCAGGGAATACAGTGACCTAGTCCAATATTTTTCAGTCTTCCTCTGCCCCAATTAACAAGAATATGACTCTTTCCATCCAGTATTTACTCAACTGAAATAATATTTTTTATTGTTGTTCAATTACAGTTATCCCCACTTTTCTATTCTTAACATCCTTAGGTTGTGCCCCCTCCCTCCCATTTCATGAATAATTGCTGTCTTCTGCTTAAAGTCAATGGTATGACTCTAAAGGCAGAATTTCAGGCTGTGTAGGAGTGAGTGCATCTGAGAATTGTTGTATGCGTACTTTTCCAGTGTTCTTTAAATCACAGTACAAACCAATGTTTTCTCAAATAAAAGTCATATTGAATCAATATGGAAACCTGAGGTCAACTAGGTTCTTTGCTTCCTTAGCATCTACGCAGACATTCCCTGGAATTCCTCCAGGCCTGTTCTCCAGTGAGTATAAAATTGTCAAAGATAATCATGGATAGTGGTGACAAGACTCAGTCTCTCTCTCTCTCTCTCTCTCTCTCTCTCTCTATCTATCTATCTATCTCTCTATCTCCCTCCCTCCATTTCTCTCTCCCTGGATGTGTATCCCACTAAGGTTGTCTAGAATGCATGCTCTTTGACAGCCAAGATCACATCCCAAGGTGCTACACTGTCACTTCTCCACTCAGAGACCATACTAACTATTAAATAATGATAGCATCCAAACCCCAATCTATCATCCATCTTAGACAGGTTTGAATTCACTTGCTGGCTGAGAATCAGGTTGCTTCTTAAGCCTGCTAAACCACAAGTGACCAAATTGCATATAAATATAGTAATGACTCAATAACCTATGACAAGTGCCTATTACCATGGTAGCAGCTAGTCAGCAGCACATTTCACGACATTTATGCAAAGAGCAGGGAACAGTTCTATTGGACATAAAAGATAGAGAAAAATTGAATCAAGATGAGGCAGAAATTTGGCAAAAATCAGGGGGAAGACACAACAACATCAAAGACACTGCTAAGAAAGCACACATGTTATCACAGACAATTTTTATTTCCCCAAAGCAATCTCTTGAAGCAAAATGATAAAGACAGTAGAGAGGATATGCTATATTTTAAAAATAAGAGAAAGAGCTCTGAGAAATGCTAGAGAGAAAGCATGAGCTCCAAAAGCGAGAGCAGCAAGAGGCCATCTGGAAACACTGACTTCCCATTTTGACATAACACATTGCACACAGTAGGTACCTCATTTCATATTCATTGATTATGCCCCCTTGAGCATGCTGGAATGATTTTGGGCACTTTCCCAAGCCTCTTTTACATGCATTAAACCTTTCCTACTAGGCTCTATGGCATCTCCAGAAATGCAGACTTTTGTTTCTCGTGTACCATGTGCAATTCTGCCTTATTGCATTGCAGCCAACCATGCCTGAACAACAGGGACAAACAAGATGGACAAGTGTGGCAGTGAATGAACCATTTTACTGCAATTAGAAGTTCACGGAGAATAAATTATCCTGTAGTTCAAGCTGTCCAGCAGTAATTCTCATTAATAATAACATTTCAAGAACAGTCTGCTTCCCACAACCACACTGAGTGCTAGAAACTTTATTGTTTCTCTTGAAGCAGGAGCCACATCCCAGACGGTTAGCTCAGATCGACATATGCAGCACACATAGGGCTGACATTACGAAGAAGCTTGAATGTTTCACTGTCCGTGAAGTTCACTGGTTAGATGAGCAGGTGGAAAAAATCCAAGGGCTTCTTTCCTTCCAGCTTTCTCTTCTAATTTATGCTAAATTGTAAATGACTTTTCACATTAATGAGTAAGTCCATTTAAAATGATACTTTCCTCTCTTCTTGCCTCACTGAGGACATCTCTTGTTCTCCAGCATCCTTATTTCCTACACATGGACATAAGGTTAGAGAGGATTTGTGGTTCACGTAGGCAGACATTTTTGTGGATCTATATGTCTACACAAATATACATATACATACACATGTGCATATATATATATATATACATATATATATATACATACACATATACATATTCACATACATATACAGTGAGAGAGAGAATTCCAGCCTGTAGTTGATGCTGACTATTGGCTACGAGCCTTTGTGCTTTCCCTACAGACTTTCTCACGTTGACTCTCTACATGTGCTACTTTGGGCTTCTTTTGAGCTGGGTGGCTGCTATCCCAGGGCAAGCATCATCCCCTTAAAAGAACTCCAGGCAGAAACCCTATTGCCTTTTATGACCTAGCCTTGCGAGGTTATACAACATCACTTCTGCATTGTATGTTTTGAGGTAATCAGAAAGTCCGGACTTTCTAGATTTAAGGAAAGGGAAAACAAGCTTCATGACAGGATGAGAAGGAGCGAGATTCTAGAAAGTCAGCTGGGACCAGAAATGTTGCTGTGGCATTTTAAGTTCCAAGAGGAACAGATATCTGATAGACGAAGGGCAGTGGCAGGAGCTCTTCAACCGCCATCAGGAAGCGACATAAGCAAAATAGCAAAGTGTGAAGGAGCACAGCTCATTCCAATGGCTGCAAGTCATTCGGCCCTCTGCCTCAAAGAGGTGTTTGACTGGGGCACAAAATTCAAGGACAGAACAATAGGACAAATTTGTGTTTCAAACAGATTACTCTCTCAAATAAGGGGAGGATAAGTTGGTCAGAACTAGATAAGAGTTAGCCCAGGTTGATGACGATCTGGAAGTGAATATTGGTTAAGAGATAATGAGATCTGAGGTTAGGGTGGCAGTGCTGTGGATGGGGGAAAGGGGAAGAACCTAAGGGATTCAGAGGCAGGGTAGTAAGAAGAAACCGTTCATTGAATTTCCATTGTACATTTAATCACCTCATATAATTTTCACTAACTCTATATCCTGGAATTATTATTATCTTCAGAATATCAAGTATTTATACTTAAAACAGATCCTAAGGAATATCTAGCCACATTTTTATTTTACAAATGAAGATACCTGGATGAGGCAATATCTAGCCACCTTTTTATTTTACAAATGAAGATACAGAGGTGAGGCAACTCGCCCATAGATAAACACCTATTTAACTGGTAAAGCTCCCAGGACTTCCTACTCACAGTCTAGCTTAGTACGGTATGGATTCGCCAAAGAATTATCAGGGAAGAAGAAAAGTGTCCATAGGCAAATGCTGGATTTATCTATCAATTTTGTATGACTTTTTCAGGACTGCACAGAAACTTTATTATGTACATTGAAAATCACTAAGAAAATGTATTTGCTGTTCAGAGTTTTTTAAATCCCTGTGGACATACAATTTTCTACTCAGAGAACATTTCTCAGCACTGGTCTTCTTTGTTGTTCATTGGAAATGCTGGTAGGACTGTATGGCCACATAAGCATAGATGCAAAAATCGTCAACAAAATATTAGCAAACTGAATACAACAGCACATTAAAAGGATTACTAAAACCAGTGCAATTTATCCCTGGGATGCAAGGATAGCTTAAAATATGAAACTGGATTAATTTGGCACACTGCATTAACAGAATAAAGGATAAAAGTCATCTGATTATTGAAATGCATGAAGAAAATCATTGACAAAATTTAACACATTTTCATGATAAAAATTCTCAATAAACTAGGAATAAAAAGAAATATCCTCAACACAACAAAGACCATATATGAAAGGCCCACAGTCAACAACTCAATGGTGAAAAACTGAGTTTTTCCTCGGAGATCAAGAAGAAGGCAAGAGCCCTGGCTGGTGGAGCTCAGTGGGTCGAGCACAGGCCTGTGAACCAAAGGGTCGCCAGTTCCATTCCCAGTCAGGGCACATGCCTGGGTTGCGGGCCAGTTCCCAGTAGGGGACTCAGAGAGGCAACCACACACTGATGTTTCTCTCCCTCTCTTTCTCCTTCCCCTCCCCTCTCTCTAAAGAAAATAAATAAATAAATAAATAAATAAATAAATAACAAGGCAAGCATGCTACCCTCTCCACTTCTACTCAACTTAGTATTGGAAATTCTACCCACAGCTAGTAGGCAAGAAAAAGAAATAAAAGGCAACCAAGGAAGAGGCAAAATTGTCCTTGTTTGCAGATGATAAGATCTTATATGTGGAAAATTCCAAAGCCTCCATAAAAGGCTATTATAACTAATAAACAAATTTAATAAATTTTCAGGTTACAAAATTGACAACTAAAAATTAGTTGCATTTCTATATACTAAAAACAAGCTTTCTGAAAATAAAATTAGATAAAGAATCCCATACACAATAGCAACAAAATTAAATAAAATAAGAATAAGGAGATGAAAGACTTATATACTGAAAACTACAAAACATGGGAATGAATTTGAAAACTGACTATATTTGATAATATTAAGAGATTATTGTTCATTTTTGATGTAATAAAAGCACAGTGGTTATGTTTTATTAAAAGACTTCTTATGTTTGGATATCCACATAGAAATACTGATAGATATAATGCTGTGATGTCTAGTATTTGCTTCAAAATAATTTAGGGTGAGGGAAAGTGGGGAGAGTAGAGATCAATCAAATTTGGCTATAAGTTGACAAATGTTGAAGTTGTATTGGGTGCATAAGAGTTATAATCCAGCCTCAGTATTTTGTGTTTGAAACATTCCATGCCAAAAACAATTTGTTTAAAGTGTGCTTGGTTATAAGGCTATCAGTATGTCAATGGCATAAAGGTGCTTAATAGATGATTCTTGATAACCTGGTGTTTTTCATCTAATGTTTGAGAGATCCACTGTCAGAAATAAAGGAAAGTGGGAAAAAATATTAAATGTGTATATTTGCCCCAGTGAAAGAAGCTCCAGATTTCAAAACTACAGTTAAATATTCTGCCCTGATCTAAAATAGAAGATGAACATTGTCTAACTCCCATCCTTCCTGTTGACTGTGCTGCTTCATTGTGATGAACCCAAGTTAATAAAGAACATATATCACATGCACGTGATGAACGTTTGTCTTGACTCTGAGGATATATAATAACTCCCTGTCTTTGGTATCTCATATAAGGGAGGCATATGTTCAGAGGAAATTCCAGTCTACTGATATGTCCCTTGGCTTTTAAGTTCATTCCTAAATATATATAGCTCTTACGTACAGCTGAATTGGACATGGATGAGGTTTAACACGTGGAAATAAGTACTCTTCTTACCCCCCATGCCAATCATAAGTAGAATTACTTTAAATGTGCAGATCTAATTAGGTAGATTAAAGACATGGGAGTTGGAAATGAGGTGGGGAAAATAAAAATAAAGAAAGTAAAGAAGGGAGGAAGGACTAGGAGAAAGGAAGAAGGGAAGAAAGGCAGAAAAGTTGACCCTTTTCAGAAGAAAGCAGAACATCACAATTTAGTAAGTCTGGTACAGATGTTCTCATAAACCCAGGAAGAGTGGAGCCAATTGCCCATTAAAGATTTACCAGCCATTCCTAATCTTCACTGTGCAAAGTGCCCATTGGAGATTTCCCTGTAGTAGTTGGTGAGGATTACTTTTCCTTTCAAAGTCATTTATGGTCACTGAGGAATCTGAACTCTAAGAAATGGATTGTTGGTTATATAACCAAAAATTTACATACAATTACAGACTTTGTTGGTTCTCAAGTTGTCCCAAAACACTCTGATAGGATCTTAAATGTGTGCAGAAATAATTTTTGACCCGCTATCTGTAAAGTTAAATAAATAACATCCTAAAACCAGATCATCTCCCCATGTTTGGGCTGTATCAGAGATGTTTCCTTGGGAATACTCTCTTAAGCCGGATTTCTTAAGCTATCTCCAGATTTGAAAAGTTGTAGCCAGGACCAAGACAATACTTCTTGTCTTCTGAGAGAACCAAACTAGCAAAACCTGGAAAGCACCAATAACCCTCTGAAATGTCAAAATAGCTTGATTCAAATAATTCAATTATTCACATTCATATTATTTCAAAGATATGTACTGACTGCTTGGTATCAAGCTCAATACTTAATAACACTAAGGTGATGAAGACAGGAAAGACTACTCACGGGGCACACAGTCTAGAGAAAAAGAAACAGGTAGGTCTCATCTAAACCCTAAAAAACAGCTACAATTTAACCCAGCAAGATGGGATATTTGGTGGCTCCTCAAGTAAATACATTGATACAGGAAGTCCTTGGAGATCTAGAATTATTCTTGCAAAGACTCATGGCAGGGAGCTCATCCTCTTCTCTCTACTCCCATTCTAGGATTAGTTTCAAAAAGACTGGAGAGAAGAATAAAATCCTTGGATAATTTGGGGACTCCAAAAGAAGCCATAGGCTCCCTGCATCCCTTCTAGAACCCTGAGAGACAGCATGCGCATCCATTCAGTCAGTAATCAATGATATTCAGAGGGACCCTTTGGTGCCGGGCATATCTATATAGGACTTTCCTTTTTAGCCACTAGAGCAAGGCAGCAGTGAAGCCAGACGTCTTCATGGGATTTCTGGGGCAGAGGTCCCAACATTCTCCAAGTCTCCAGCACTCCAGACAATGTGGGAGACACACTGACCTTTCCCATATTCCCGTCTTTTCAGGTTACAGAAGTTAATTCTGAAAGAAAAGTGAAAGTAAGAAAGAGAAAAAAAGGGCCCCAGTGGACCCGACAGTCATGAGGAAAGGTACAGAAGCAGGAAGTAGCATGAAGGAATTGTGTATCTTAAGAGAAAACAGTGCAGGACAAGCAAAGACAAGGAGTAGCTCTCTCTTCGCTATTATTCTGGAACTATGAAAACATTACAGCTTAGATTAGTCCTAGGAAAAAGGGAGAAGTTATGGCTTGATGGAATTTAAACCAAAAATAAAGAAAATGCAGAATTGACTTAGACTGTATTATTTATAAACAGGGACTAATGGTGTCTTTGAATGTATATTTAGTTGAATATATAAAGCTAAGATCTTTTCTAATACAGTGAAGACACTTGAAAATACTACAATCTGTATACAAGCTGTGTGTGTGTATGTGTTTACAAACATAACCAAATGTACTTGAATATTGGATCCTTCAGAACTGCCACCTTGGGAGGTTCTATTTATGATGTTGTCATTGTTCAAACTCTTTCTTAAGCCTTCAGCACTATTGTATAAGCCATACAGGGAAATCAATTCCATTAGTTTATATTGATTCTCCATGTTTGATTACCAATTATAAAAGAAAGCAAGTAAAAAAGGAGAGAGTGAATGATTTGCTTAAATCATGGATTTATTCACCAAAGCTTGGCACAAGCCATTTCCAAAATTCAATAAACACATCATGTTTATTAACTCTGTATAATACTCAAAGAATGAAAGCAATCCCAAAGTTGTTTTAAGCAATGACTGCTGTTTTTGTAATACATATATTGTCAAGATGACTATTTGGAATGAAAGCATTAATGTGGATGAATTAGTATACTTGTGAAAAACAAGAACCAATCCGAAAAAATGGTCACATTATTTTAGTCATGGATATTTAGGGCAGTGACAAACTTCTCAACTTTGACTGAGTGGTCATTTCCCTTAAAATCACATGCTCTCTGTCACTGTCTCAGTCTCCAGAATCTTATAATTCTCCTCACTTTGGAAAGAGCTTTTTCAAGAAAGCCACGGCATAAGTGCTTGTCACGCAAGAAGAGAGGAGCCAGAAAGGGTCTTGGTCCTACGGCCTGCACTGTCTCTCCTACAGGCATCTTTGCATTTTTATGAGCATTGCTCTTAATCTCATTTTTCATTCCCATCTTGCAACTTTATGTTTTACTATTGATCTTAGTTCTGCTGCTTAGAGACACCAATATGATATGCTGAGAACATTCAATAAATAAAAAATATCCATACACCCTGTACGTGATTCCTCTTGAAAATTATGCAAGTAAAAGAGTGTTTTTCTGCTCCTTGTTCCTTCTTGAGACCAAAGTCTATGACGTGCATGTGGAACTGACTCCAGGGATGGGTAGAGGGTGTTCTAAATTTCAAATCTCAATCCTGGTTCTGAAGTGCAATGCTGCCTTAGAGAAGTTGCCTTCTATAATTATTGATTACCCCTCACTTACTGTAATTGAAGTCACATCTACAAAGATCTGTTTATGTAGCATTTGTGATTTTTTTCCTGAATGAGAAATGCAATTATTTGCATCACTTCTATACATTTAAAAAGTTGTTTATGAATGAGAAAACACTGTCCTATAGCACATATTTTGCTAGTATGAATTCAGTTAGGAATCTTTGTATATCAGTGCATATTTCATTCAAATGATTCTTGTTTAAAGACATTAACAAACACCACCTGAGAGGTGAGGGTTTTTTAATATATTTTTTGATTATGCTACTACAGTTGTCCCATTTGCCCCTTTATTCCCCTCCACCCTGCACACTGTCTCCCACCCGCATTCCCCCCACTTAAGTTCATGTCCATGGGTTGTACATATAAGTCCTTTGGCTTCTACAAAGAGGTGAGGTTTTAATCAAACAGGAGAGTTAATTCGGGGGGTCAAAATTATACTCTTCATTTCCGTACTCTGAACAATTAAGGTAAATACCATTGAGTATTACAGAAAGAATCCTAGACATCAGAAGATGTGGGTTCTAGTATTTGCTTCCCAAACTATGTGGATTTAATTTGACTTCCCCAAGCTCTCCTCTATTATCTGTGAAAATGAAGTGGTTGCACACCTGATCGCCACTACCACTGATATTTTTGGAGCTTTATGCTCAAAGTGTGAAGGTATATTTTCATACGCACCTTGCTGCACTTATGGCTACTTTATCAGTCCCTCGTTTCCAATTCTCTTAAGAACATTACAAATATTTTGTCATGGAGAGCAGAATACCGAGGAGGGGAGCTGAGAGTCTACACTTGGGATGCAGTATCAAAACAAGCAACCTAACCTGACATGATGAGAAAACAGCATTTGGAATTGCTGCCCAGGCATTTCACAGCACAACACTGCTCACACTGGGTCTGAACCCTTAGATTAAGACCTTAGTGTAGGAACCCCCCCTACAAGTTCCTGCTTTGGTTTTCCCAAAGCACCTTTCTTCTATTGTTGTTCCATTTTTATACTTACCTTTTAAATGTTCAATTCCAGTTAGTGTTCAATACCATCCTGCATCGGCTTCAGGTGCACAGCCAAGCGGCAAGAAAACCACTCACTCCACAGAGGGGTCCCCTCAACCTCACCCCAATACCTCGGGCACCCATCTGGCCCCACATGTACCCACCGTGACTACTGACGACATTCCCCGTCTCTGTGACTATTCTGTAAGTACCAGTTTATACCTCTTAATCCCTTCGCCTTTGGCACCCAAGCCCCTAACCTTCCTTCCCCTCTGTAAGTCTGTTCTCTTTATCTACGCATCTGTTTCTATTTGGTTGGTTGGTTGGTTGGCTGGGTTTCTTAGATTCCACATTTAAGTGAAATCATACGGCATTTGTTTTTCGCTGTCTGACTTACTTCACTTAGCATAATACCATTTAGGTCCATTCATGCTGTCACAAAAGGTAAGATTTTATTCTTCTCTGTGGCCCAGTAGTATTCCATTGTGTATATATGAGTGCACCACAGCCTTTTTATCCCTTTAAAATAACCTCTTAGCACTGGGCCCCAATAAAAGTTAGTGACCTCTGCCTTTACCACTTTATAAGTAATGCATTGTTACTACCCTGCTCTCTATCTCCTGCTTGTTCATGACTTGAGACAAAAGACTGCCCTTTCCTGGGCTCATTGCACCTACCAACCCTGCCCAAGATCACCTCATTTCTGGAGTCTCTAATAAATCTTGTGATTTAACTTCCTTTGAGTGAATGTATTGAAACTGCACCTTTGACCAAAATGATACAGGGGTTTTCACTTCTCCCAAATGGAAGCTTGGATGCTAAGGGAGCGACCTGCCAACCCCATTTGGGTAGCTCGTGACTCCTCATTCAAACACACCATAATCTGCATACTCTTAATTTAATACACCAGCTACAGGCCTTCCAATATTCTTGACATTGAAAAGGGGGAGTAATATGCCCTGGCTGGTGTAGCTCGGTGGTTTGAGCACAGGCTATGAACCAGAAGGTCGCTGGTTCAGTTCTCAGTCAGGGCACATGCCTGGTTGCAGTCAGTTCTCCAGTAGGGGGCATGTAAGAGTCAACTGCACATTGATGTTTCTTTCCCTCTCTTCCTCCTTCCCTTCTCCTCTCTCTAAAAATAAATAAATAAAATATTTTAAAAGGGGGGCCAGTAATGTATTGGCTCATGCTATTGAAAAGTCTAGTTGTGGACTGAATTACAACACCTCTAAATTCAAATGTCCAAGCCTTCACTCCCAATGTCTCAGAATGTGACTGAACGTGGAGATGGGGACTTTAAAGAGATGATTAAAGGTAAATCAGGTCATATGGGCAATCTAACTTGTGTCCTTATAAGAAGAGGAAATCTGAGCACACAAAGAGACACCAGGGATGCACACGCACAGAGTAATGACCGTGTGAAGAGGCAGCAGACCGGCACCATCTGCAAGCCAAGGAGAGAGGCCTTAGAGGAAACCAACCCTGAAAGCACCTTGATCTTGGTCTTTCGCCTCCAGAAAATAAATTTCTGTTGCTAACATAACAGAGTCTGGTAGGTGTTCTGTTATAGCAGCCCTAGCAAATAATACAAGTCCCTTGCAGGGCTGAATATATCATGTGCAAAACCCAGTGAAAAATGAAAATGTTGTGCCTCTGTTTCAAAATGCAGGAAGAAAAATTGCCACTAAAGGCACTGAAACACTAGGCTTTTCCCCCCTTCTCCTCTGCCTTCCTCTAACATATCTTGGTAGTGGTGTTGTTTGGCTGTTTTGAATGTTTTTGTTTTATTTTGTGCCATTTAAGTGATTCCAAGAAAAGAAAAGAAAATGTTAAATTATTAGCCTGAAGATTACCGTTCATCTCTGCAATGTACAATGCCAATTTTAAATGTAAATGTAGGGACATTTAACTTCCATGCCACATCACCGATATTGCACAACTACGATTTCGTAGCCTGCACATGCATATGTATGTTCGTCATTCTCACCAGGACAATGGAAATGCTGCGGAAACTAACTTAATTGTGTTTATTTCATTTCTCGATATTCATTCTACCAGCACTCACTAGCCTAGATTTATTGACAAGCATGGAAGAACTAAAAGGAAAAGGAAGTAAAGGTTCTTCTCTCTCTCTTTCCTTCTGTCGCAACTTTCAGTGTAAGTGGTTGACCTATACAGGGAAGTAACACACAAGTAAGAGATGATCTGACTGGGTGCTTTGGTCATTTGTGGTTCTTAGAATGCCACTGCCTTCCTCCGGCATTCAAAGTAAATTCCAATTCAAAGGGAAAGCCTGGCCTCTCCGGACTGTCAGCACCCTGCTTACTCAGTCATAAACATGACAGGCTTACCTTGTTCTTGCCTTCAGTCTCACTGAACCTCTGCACATTGTGGAGCTCACTAGAATTCTGTGCTTTTGGTTCATCGTGAATGCTGTGTGCAGAAGAGGTGGCAAGGAATGGCAGACACATACTATGTACACTCCTCTGTCCACACACATGCTCTATTGCCTCATTGAGCTTCACTTACAAACCACAAGTTCAAAAATAAAATGTATTAATAATTTCAAGATTATGCTCTGTCTGGTGTAGCTCAGTGGATTGAGCACTGGCCTGTGAACCAAAGGGTCACTAGCTCGATTCCCAGTCAGGGCACATGCCTGGGCTGCAGGCCAGGTCCCTAGTAGGGGGTGTGTGAGAGGAAACCACACATTGATGTTTCTCTCCCTCTCTTTCTCCCTCCCTTCCCCTCTCTAAAAATGAATAAATAAAATCTTTTTTTATTTTTAAAATAAATAAATGAAAAAAAGATTGTCAAGATTGCAACAGCTGAGCACTAAACCAAATACAGGGTCCTTCTGAGCATAGGGCCTTGGTCATCTGCACAAGACTTACACCCGTGAAACCAGTCCTGGTCTCTTGATATGATGTTATGGAAAGTTCACGATTGCATCAGAACTCAATGTCTCTTTCTCCTTAATCTCTCTTTACTTACTTCCATGTTCCAGAATATCCCATTTCAATGCTTCTTTTAGCATTTTTCCTGCATTCTTACCATTATCATCATACATTTACCATCAGATTAACCTGGACCCCAAAATACCATTCCTATTTTTAACTCTTATGAAAGAACTGCTTTCAAATATTGCAATGCCCAGCACCTCAACTGTTTTAGCTCTGGTCTGTTCAGACTTCTCATGAGATTTTACTCCTGACCAAGTGGTTGTTCAGCTGTGGGACGAGAGGTCGTCAGAGAGAGGAGGCTGAGGTGTTAGAGGAAGAGGAGGGAGTATGAAAATGAGGTCACATTTCCAGTTATATACCATGTTTGTCCAACTCACCCCTAGACCTGCGATTGTTGGAGCATCTGCTCTACTCAAAGTCTTACCCTGAGGGACCAACAACTTCTCATGGAGAAGCCTTCTCCACCCCATGTGGAGTACTGATTACTGTGCCCCACCCCCTCAACACACACACTCCCTAAAAAGCCACTAAAGAGGCTCTCACTGGCACAGCTGCAGCCGGTATCCAAGTAAGGCCACCAACTGCCAGGGTCCTGCTTCCCAGCATGCCCAAGACCACCCCATTCAGGTACCACCACTACCAGACCACCTTGTTGGAGCCTTTAGGTATCTTGACAGCTCCTGACATTATTACTCTGTTAGAACCTTTGAGAGTTTATATTCTGAAGGCTTTCGATTTGCCAAAGCCACGTATTTGTACTTTACCAAGGAGGTTACCCATCTTGTGCTCTGCTCTGCCACACACATACCAAAGCAAAGTAGCCAGGCACTTTTAGCTTTTTCAGTGATATCAGTGGAAAGAGGCAAATAGAAATCATAGACAACCTATGTATTCAAAATCCTTTCAACCTCCAATGCTAGTAGTTGGAGCAATCTTGGGTGCCTAGAACTCACTTCCCTAAGAATTACTTTCCTGGACAGAGAAGACACAGAGTTGACAGATCTACTGTGCAAATAAGCTCTTGCTGAGTGATCTCACTGGCTTGGTTTTGCCAAAAGGAGATGTGTCCAACTGTCTCCAGTGACAGCATCTTAGACTCAAGGTTGGAACTCACTAGCAGTCATTTAATTCTAATGATGAATTTTGGCAGAAAAAGGTCTGAGCTTGAGGTTTAGTTCAGAACTAGGAGTTACAGGGATATAAATTATAGAAAGCTTGCTCTATTTCCCCCAGAAGCTTCTGTCATAAAAAGTTTTGGACTCAAGTTTTATAGAAACTTAGCTCTGAATGGGAACTTAGATGTCATCTAGTACAATGCCTTCTTCTTAGCGTATGAAGAAACTTTTTCTTCAGCTAGTAAGTGGCAAACCTAGAACTAGGAACCTGATATTTCTTTCTTTTTCCTCTTACTGGAAAAACCACAAGAATGGGGCAGGGATTGCTGAGACACTCAGAGCTCTGGCATCAGCCACATTTGTCCTGGAGCGTGGAAAAGTTGCCCGCATACAATCAAGATCACTTCTTATTCTGTAGTCTCTTGAGAAATATTCGAAAGAACCTGTCAAAATCCTGAACATTTTGATTGGCATCTACTCCCTCGGTTGATATAACAAAGCCAAAGTCTTACATCTTCTTTTCCATTGCAAATACACTGGCTCCTCCCATTTTTTTCCACTGAATTTTTCTCATCTGTGACCCATCTAAAAGGAATGTTCTCATCTAAATGATTTCCTCTCTCACACTTGCTCTATTTCCTGAAAACTCAGATATAACTCCAGAAAGCTGATGAACTCACATCTCTTTGTTTTACAGCTCCCTCAGATGTTGACCTCACCTCCAAATGTAGTTCTCCAGAGATATGGAAGAGTTTCACTGAACAGAAAACAGTAAAGGTTTGGGTCATTTTAATAATGGAAAAACTGCAGAAAAGTTAAGTAGGAGTCACTCAAAAATGCTCTAAGGACATGACTGAGAGACACGTGTGATCTTGTCCTCAGGCAACTAAACAGAACCTGTATATTATTTAAAGAACAATCTTGCTGACCCCTTTGCCCTCTATTTATAATTAGGCAGAGATCAGATTTTCTTGATAGATGTGTGTGTGTGCGCGTGCATGTGTTTGGTTCAAGGATTTAGCCCAGATAAATAGTTTGCTACTTAAAACAAATTTGGTGCTTCTTGAAAACTAACTCAATACTCTGATTCAAGCCTGCCTCCTTCTTCTCCATCCACAGGACAAAACTGGGACCCACAAGACTAGTCTCCCAGGTCACAACCATAAGTAACTTAGTTGTCAGCCTTTCTACTAAAACAGCCCAATTGGATCTCAATTAGTGTTAATATTATCTAATTATTATAGGGATTCCATTACCCAAGTGAGGAAATGCCTCCCCTGATAAAATCTGTGCTATAGAAAAAGAAATTAAATTTGCCCAATTACAAGGCAAACATCCAAATTTTAAGTGAGCCCAATATCTGACCTTTGAGTAGAGTAAATGTTAAGACCCAACATCATGGAAGCGTGCGCCCATAGTGCCAAGTCATGAAGAGTCAAAGGGAGTGCCGGTAGGAGTATCTCTACACGTAAAAGAAGATTGGTTGTAGTGCACAGCACTGGCGTGGCACTACACAGTACAGGGAGTCAATGCTATTGTTAAAGGGGCAGCCCAGGAGGAAAGGAGTGGTGTCTCCTTGGTCCTCCGTCCTGCCACTTCTCACTAGGTGCCAACTTCACTGATCTGCCCCTAGTCTCCAACGGGGCTTCTACTGACATTTCCTCTAGATCAGGGCTTCTCAACCTCAACACTGCTGATGTATTAGCTTGGATAATTCTTTGTTTTAAGTGGCTGTCTTGTGTATTTTAGGGTTGTTTTTGTAGCAGCCCCAGCCTCCACCCACTAAAAAATTCCAATAGCACCCATTAGTTGTTACAACAAGTCATTTCAAGATATTACCAAATGCCCCCAGAGAAAGAGAAAAACTTCTCTAGGTTGAGAACTACTCAGCTAGATCATAGAAAGTGGGATCAGAAAGAGGTCACAGGTGAGCTGGATCTCAGAGGGTAAGCGTTAACCTTTGTGGTGGCTCAATACTCTCACAGAATTTGGGAATTTTTTTACCTGGTATACACAAATGCACTTAAGTACATATAGGAAAAATTGTGCTTCAGATACTCCCTCAAGACCAAGAGTTAATTTATGTTCTAGGGCACTTATTCCTTTATGTCAACATGAAATTTTCTTAAGATTTCATTTATTTATTTTTAGAGAGAGGAGAAGAGAGGAAGAGAGGGAAAGAAACAGCCATGAGCGAGAGAAACAGAAACATCAATCAGCTGCCTCTCTCACACTTCCAACCAGTGACCTGGCCCAAACCCAGGCATGAGCCCTGATTGGGAATTGAACCAGTGACCTTTTGGTTTGCAGGATAGCGCCCAACCCTCTGAGCCACACCAGTCAGGGTAAAATTTTTCATATAGGACTTTCCCAAGAAGCAAAGCAAAATCAAGATAAAAAAACAAATACTGAAAATGTAGAAGTTCAAATACAGACAAGTTTACAAGATAGAGACATTTTAAAATCACTGAAGTCTAGTCACAAAATGGCCTGGCACAGTTTAAGGGCCCACAAGCTCTACTTTCTTGTTATTGTTCTGAATAACCTCATTCCATTGCTTCATTTTCTGGCTCCACCTGCAACCTCTTTCTCTCCCAGAAAAGCACTGAATTGGAAACACAGTAACAGCTAACTTTTATCCAGCACTTACTAACAGCCAAGCACTCACTGTTCTGAGCACTTTTACGAATACTCGCTCATGTTATTCGCACAAGAACTCGGTGGTGTGAGTACCTTTTTTCCCACTTTATAGACAGGAAACAGAGGCACTAAGAGAGTAAGTGACTTTCCCAGAATCACATAGTGCTTGAGTGTCAGAACCAAGAGTCAAACCTAGAAAGTCTGGTCCCAGTGTGCATGTTCTTGGCCCCTCTGGCCTCCAGACCATGTGAAGTCCACAGTCCTAAGTAGACAATAGATAGTTTTCTAACAGTAAGTGAAAGTTTTCACACATTTCCGAGGATGCATGATAATAGCCGTCAATACTACAGACATTGAATCAACTTTATTCCCTCCCATCCCTTTGTCCTCCACAGTTTCTCTGCCCCTGTTCCTTCTCTTCCTGTAGGAGGAAGGTAGAGCTTTGTTTTCTCATGGTATCCTGATTAGTGTCCAGTGAACTCAAACAATTCAGGCATTCTTTTACCCTTGTTTCTCAAAGCTTGGCCCAAGTACCATCTGATGATGTATCACAGGTAGCGTCGACACTTATTTAAAAGGCAGATGCATGCGTTCCACCATAGATCCACAGAATAAAATCTCTCAGGATGGCCCGGACTGTTGTTCCAAACAAGACTCCAGGCGGTTATGATGCACACAAAATTTTGAGCTTGATTTAGACTTCGTGACTGGTTAGCTCAGCTAGTCAAAGCAAAGCCAACTTTACCTGGCAGTTCCACTTCTGCCCCTTCCTTACGTATTCATTGGTCTCAAACTGTAAACAGCCAGACAACATGGGACTGGGGAGTAACATTCCGTATGGATGAAGTCTGGCTTATAATCCAAATTGGAAAACAAACTTGGAGTGTGTCATTTTTATTCACAATGGGCAATGTGTTTTCCATGGGCATCTCTTGAATGAGTAAACATGCTTAATTTATAATCAAGACATAGTATTAGTTTCCAAAAAAGGAAACCCACAGTGAGGCATACCCCAGTTCTTAGTTAACTCACGCCTGGGCCTTAGATCCAAAGATCTTAAAGACAGCAAAGCTTGTAATTTACTGCACATGGTGTCTTGCGTGGTTGCACTGTGGGTGGAGTCTTTTTACAAAATATGGTCAGTAAAAGCTCTCAATGGGCTAACCAAAGCCAATTTACAGGAGTTGTACTTCAGCCATGGACCCTGATTAGTATGATCTCTTTATCCACCCAATTCCTGAACTTCCAAACCTCTTAGCAGTTTTGATTCATTCTCAACCAAGCCAAAGCTAATCAAAGCTTTTGAATCTTACTTTTTCACTCAACAATATCGCTGAATCTGAATTAACTTTTATTTAATCTGCCAATGCCAGAAGACTTACCTGATTTTTTTCATTAAGCTATATAGAAACATTGGTAGAAAATACAAACCCCCACCCCCAAAAAGAGTCAGCTTCCTTCTCTGAGAAATACTAATTAGTAGCCTGGTAGTCAGTGCTTAGAAGTGAGCACCAACACCGCCCCCTGCTCCTGCCAGACAGGATCCAACACCGTTTTCCCAGCAGGAACTGTGTGCCTGCACTGCTCCTTAGCTATGAGCAAGTTTTATTGTTTTTCCCTAAATGAAAATAAAATGCCCTTGTGGTGGAATGGAATTAAAGAAACAAGACTTCATTTGGGAGCTTGATCAAAACTCTTGAGAGAGGATATTTACTCCATTTTCCATATTTTCTGTTTCCGACCATGGATCCAGAACAAATGACATGAATTCCTCTGCCCTTTGTCCTGTCAACCTGACATCTGCACGTCAGTAAAGAAACTCATTGCATTTGCACTCTCCTTCCCTCATTACAAAATGCTAAGAATTAACTAAGTGTAGCTCTTTACTTTTAATAGGGTTCTGTTTTCCACAGTATGTTTTGTTTTGTTTTGTTTTGTTTTGTTTTGTTTTGTGGTGAAGCATTCAGTAGTTATGCATAATTCTCTCCTGGAAAACTTCCCTCCTGCCCAACAAAAGAAAAGAGCCAAGAGAGTTAAATAAGTTTTCATTAACTCTGAGTAGATAACAGAATATATTGTGAGTAAAACTAAATCTTTCTATTTTCCATTTTAACTAGGCCAAAGATTTTTGAAGATGTAAAATACTTGTTAAACTTTTCATTGCCTCCCAAATTCCTAATATATTTAACTTTTTTCTATAACAACTATATCTTAGGCTCTTTCATATATATATAGAATGTCACTTAACTTTTTGACAAATCTGGGGACAGTATTATTATCCCTATTTTACAAACAGAAGCCTGAGGTTCTGGAAGACAAAGCAGGGTTGTCTAATGTCACACAGCAAGTAAGTAATAGAAATCAAATTCAAATCCTGGGCTCCTATCTCTAAGTTCAATATTCAGTCAATCGTCCTATGGTTATTAATTAGATATGTACAACTGCTGAGAATAAAGAAATGATCAAAATGCAGAGATTCTACCATGCTGGAGAATCTCACATACTTTATATTTATCACTCTATGTAGCAGTTTTGCATGTATTTCGCAAGGTTGGCATGCTCCCATCTTTTCATTCTTCCCAATTCATATTTGGTTTACCTGCAGAAATTATAATAGCCATATCTGCAGACATATACTTCCTTTCTAGAGTTTTTCAGAAAACTAGTATTTGGAGAGGATTATTAAACTACGCAATGGCACAGAGCGATATGACCCAAAGAATTCCTTCCCCTGCACTCAGTCTCTGAGTCACCCATGTCTAGCATTCTGCAGTTGCCAGGGGAAGGCAATGCTGCTAAGCAAACCAGAACTTGTATAGAATCTTTCCAAAGGTTCCCTGCAAATTGCGTTGTTTTTACACCTGTCAGTTAAGTGACGCCTCCACCGCATTTGAGGCAGAGTGGGGACATCCAGTGGTCACGAAGGTTGATAACAACTGAAATAGCACGTCGATGGTATATTAGGATTTGATATAAACCCTTGTGCTGCAAAGGGTCTTAAAACATTTTGATTTTGATAATTTTTTAATTATTGCAAGTGTGACCCTTTGGCAGCCAGCATACTCATATTTAGAGTTCAATTGGCAAGTATATCCCCCTTCAAAATAATGTTTTTTTAATAACTGGGTCATATTCAATTGCTCAAAATGATCTATCACATTAAACTTAAGTACACGATGACATTAACTTCTTTTAAAAAAACTGAATATAATAAACATTTTGGCTCCATCCATTTATATGAATGACCCTCTGGCCTCAGGGTGTGCATGGTACACTGATGTTGAAAGGAATCATCCTTTTAATAATACCCATAAAAATGAAAACCTTTGAGGGGTCAAGAGGTCACATTGACCAGCTAGTGCAATTTGGGAATTAAAATCTTTCAGTGAGAAAAGACTACATTCACCTTGAATATAAAGCTCATGCAGACAGTTCATCTAATGATTCTTCTAGAGCATATTTCCTTTCTGAGGTTGGCCATCTCTGCTTCGTAGTAACGCAATGTCACGTTCTAGGGCTGCTTGGGAAAGACTGAGGATCGAGAGTTCCTCAGGATCAAGAGTTCAAGGGTTCCAGGTCTGACTTTCCTACTCACGAACCGCCTGACCCGACATGAGTCAGCGCACATTTCAAACTCTGCTTTCTCATCTGTAAAATGAATAATTCAGATCACTTCTACAGGTCTGTCATTATAAAACATGCTCTCGTCCCATTTCCCTGTTTGTAATTTATCTGTTTGTCTAGTATTATGACTGCACAAAAGTCACCTGACGTCAAGGTCTTCGTAGAAGATCCTCCCCTTCTAAAAGAAGCCATAGATGCTTCATTAACAGAAAGAACTTCCGCACTGAGGAAATTATTCAGCAACGTTCAGGCTAGATAACATACGGCACGGAAATGCCTAGTAGTGCATCCTCCTCTAAACTCCCGAAGTGCTTTAACAGACCTCCTACCTTCTGCAATGTGCAGAAAAGAGGCAGCTGAAGTGAGAACCCAGGAATCTTGCATCCTCACTCTGCTCTAAACAATAATCAGCATGATTTCTGGAAAAAAGCAGAAGAAAAATGAGCAGTGCTGCTGCTCCCGCCATGGTTCCCCCCAGTCCGCCACAAAATGCATTTGAAGACCTTTCTTACTTCTCCCCTGCCAGAACAGGAATAGGAGGCAGAGCTGCAGTGAGGGACGTCACAGAAATTTGCTTTCTCCATCTAAAGAAGAGCCATTCTATTTCTTGCCCGAAGTTTAACTTGATTATGCATTCATTAAAGACGAGTGATGGCGATGATTAAACAAAAACATCTTTAAAATGCAGAGTTCATTTCAACCCATTTGGTTTTGTTACACACAAATTGGATTTGCATTGCATCCCGCACAGCAGGTACTCCACTTGAAATCAAAGACAGATGCTTTTATGGGATTAAAAAGAAAACCTAGAGGGAGGGGGGTGGGCTAGAGATTGAGATATTTTGCATTTCGGTAATAACGGCTCCAAAATGAAACACCGATCGCATAGCTGCTTTATCCATGTAAGTGTCTGGACTGTAATTAAAAGGAAACAAGAACCCCCATCATAACTGGAGTCATTGTCAAAGAAGAACATTTAATTTGCAGGAGGAAAAGTGACTTTTCCCATAGATGTCTAATAATACCTTAGCATATTTGAAATTTAATCATAAGTGGTTTAGAATTAAACCATCTGAATTATTGCTGAAACATTTTAAGTGGTGACATTAAATGCTTTGTTTGAAACTGGCCATTCATTCACAAGTCTTCTCCAGAGCTGCAGTGAGAGTTGAACTCCTTGTCTGTAAACGGAAGTCCCCGGTTCTCACACCAGGCAACTAATCTTCATTCCTCTAGAATACTCCTATTGCTGGCTATTTATTCTGATACCTTTGGTTAAATTCTTCTGCACACTACAATTTTATAATTGATATTATCTGCTGTTTCACAATTTTGATATATTTATCAGCTTGCTGGACATCCGTTGGGAGCATGAAGTAAAAGTAGATTGACAGAGCCTGCGTGTGCCTCACCTTTCCATTACTTCCAAGAAACTTTGTACAGTCAATACAGTTAATCGCTTACAATGTCTTGCAGAGGGTCTTCCTCTGTAACAGGGTTATATTAACATTTCTCATCTATTTAATGATTGCATCCTATGGTAGGCTGATTGCACTGATGGCCTCAATTATTGGCCTCCCTGTATCTGTGCTCATTGCAATGTAAATTTGCACATCTCCCCACGAAGAGGTGGAATCTATTTCCCCATCTCTTGAATTTGAGCTGGGCTGGTGATTTGCTTTTGTCAATAGAGTTTGGTAGAAAAAAAAAATGATATGCCAGTTCTAGGCCAGAGCCTAGGCTCTGGAGGCCTTGCATATTCAGCTCTTTAGAAACCCTCACCCTGCCATGAGAACTAATCCAGGCTAACCTGGGGGAAAATAAGAGATACATGGCCCAGTCGCTCAACAAGCACTGCCAAGATCAAATCTACCCCTGGGTGCAGAGCTGCCTAGCCAAAATGCAGCTGACCCAGACAGAACTGCCTGGCTGAGTTCAAGAGAAAAACCCATTGATTTGCAAGGTGCTTGATTACATAACAATGGGAGATAACAATACATGGCTGGATCACATTTTTTAAGTAACATTTAATTTGGACTTCAAATGATGAGTATGATTTTTGATGTTTACCACAAGATTTACATCATAGTATGTGTTCTATAAATACTTATTTTTTTATTTTTTATTTATTTACTTATTTTAAAGAGAGGGGACAGGAAGGAGAAAGAGTGGGAGAGAAACACCAATGTGTGGTTGCCTCTCATGTGTCCCTCACTGGGGACCTGGCCTGCAACCCAGGCATGTGCACTGACTGGGGATCGAACCAGAGACCCTTTGCTTCACAGGCCCGTGCTCAATCCACTGAACTACACCAGCCAGGACTATAAATACTTATTAATTGATAGCTGAGTGGATATTTATCTACTTTAGACTGTTGGTCACCATGTTGTAATAAAATCTTACAGCATTTAAGTATGGCCTTCATACTTTTGTAAAATTCTTGGGTTGGGGGGCATAGAAAAAAGCATAGTATCTCACTCTTTCTCACTGAGATTATTGCCCATGAAAAGTGACCCAGAAACATGGGTAAAAGTCTTGTTGGATAAAAAAGCCAGACTCTTCTGCAAGTGGTTTAGCTGGCCTGAAAATTCATGTATATCCTACCTTTATGACATTTCAACATCTTCATGAAAGATAATTTCACACTCAAGTATAGATATCACTTTCCAGTGATCTGCAAACCTTTAAAAAGAAGGATGTTTCCCCAAATGCTGAACCTACTGAAACATGGAATTGGAATAAATTTTAGAGATTGCCTTGCCCAGCCTCCCACCTCATACAGAATTTGCCCAGCCTCTCCACCTCAACTTCCCCAAAAGGTAATAATTGTAATTATAATTTACATACACTGACTAAGTTAGATCATGTTCTGAGTATCAGCTAGTTCTTCACAATAACAGTGTCCAAAGTCATGTGCCTAGTACATGGCAGAGATGGAATTCAGACTCTAGAGTCTACTCTTTTAGCTATGAAATGGTTCTACACTCTTAACAACTAGAGCCATTCACTGAAGACTGAGCTACCTTGTGGTGAAGCGAGTTCTCCCCTCCTCCAGAAATCTTTACCACCTTCTCATGCCTATCTCACTATTTCAATTCAGAGACTAGGCATCATTGAAGCCTAAGATAGCAACTGATTTTTATATTGTGGTTGGTTGGTGTATGGGTAATTGGTTAGATAATTTTAAGTAGAAAAATTGACTCTAAAAACTTACACATTGAATTAACAAAACTATAAATATTTCTAAAGCTATTCTATAAACATGTCATAAATTTTTGTTCTTTACCTAAGTGTAAAGGTCCCAGTTAGTGCTTGGAAGGGCATGTGAGCCAAGTCCATTACCAGATTCAAGAAAATGTTATTGTTAGCCTATCATAAACATAGAAAAACACAGATGATATAAATTCATTACTTTATTTTTCTTGATAAATTCCTTTCCAATTCATCCAGAGTCTGCCTCAGACAAGTGTCCAGCATCACTTCTCAACTGGCCCTCTCCCAAGTTCAGTGATACATCTGTACCTGAAGTCATGATACCTCTTCTCTGGTCTGGACAAGGCACCGACACACAGTAAAGGATGTCTTCCAGATGCTTCAAAGCATCTGAAAGACCAACAACCTTTCCTCTTGCTAATATTGCCTAACTCTCACTGAAAAACTTAATTGTGTCTCTAAACAAATATCTGCTTCTGCAATTGTGTGGAGTTTTGTTTGTTTGTGTGGGGTAACTTTCGAAGCTTTTGTCAATAAGCTGCTGGACCTTTATAAAGATCATAGCTTAGTCTGTATGGCATTTAAGTCTCTTGATGATAACAGTAAGAGCAGATTTCTTGTACTGAATTCTTGAACAACATGGGTTTGACACCTGCTCATCCAACTACATGCAGAGTTTCTCGATAAATAAACAGTTAGTTCTCCCTATGCCCAGGTTTCCCATCTGCAAATTCAACTACGTGCGGGTGGAAAAGTGCCTTGTACATCGACAGTTGTGGGGGCATGGGTGTGACAAGTCTACTGCATGCACTAGAGTTTTGATTCTGTGCAGGTCCTGGAGCCAATCCCTCAAGATACTGAGGGGCAACTATACTTAATTTGGGGGGGAGTCAAAAGTTTTATGTATGTTTTCAACAGCATGGGTTCGGTGCCCCTAACATCTGAGTTGTTCCAGGGTCAACTATATGCATTGTACTTATTTACTTGTATTTTGTTACTTTATGTAAGACATTTGTCAAATAATGTGAAATATATATATATATATAATTAGCAGCTAACTATGTATGATATATAATATCACATATATGTGTGTAATTTTTTCCTCATAGCAGTTACAGAAGGCAAGATTTGTTTAAGTACATTTTACTGANGTGGAGGTCCTGGAGCCAATCCCTCAAGATACTGAGGGGCAACTATACTTAATTTGGGGGGAGTCAAAAGTTTTATGTATGTTTTCAACAGCATGGGTTCAGTGCCCCTAACATCTGAGTTGTTCCAGGGTCAACTATATGCATTGTACTTATTTACTTGTATTTTGTTACTTTATGTAAGACATTTGTCAAATAATGTGAAATATATATATATATATAATTAGCAGCTAACTATGTATGATATATAATATCACATATATGTGTGTAATTTTTTCCTCATAGCAGTTACAGAAGGCAAGATTTGTTTAAGTACATTTTACTGATTATGCTATTACAATTGTCCCAATTTTTCCTGCTTTACTGTACTCTGCCCAGTACTCTCCTTCCCTCTAGAGATTAGCACTCCCTTGGTGAATGCCCACGGGCAATGCATATAAGTTCTTTGGCTTCTCCATTTTCTATACTGTTCTTAACATCCCTCCATCTATTTTGTACCTACCAATTATGCTTCTCATTTCCTGTAACTTTTCCCTCATTTTCCCCTTCCCCCCTCCCAGCTGATAGCCCTCCATGTGACCTCCATTTCTATGATTCTGTTTCTGTTCTAGTTGTTTGCTGAGTTTGTTTTTGTGTTTTAGATTCAGTCATGGATAGTTGTGAATTTGTTGTCATTTTAATGTTCATAGTTTTGACCTTCTTCTTTTTCTTAAATAAGACCCTTTAACATTTCATATAATAAGGGTTTGGTGTTGCTGAACTCCTTTAGCTTTACCTTGTCTGGGAAGCACTTTATCTGCCCTTCCATTCTACATGAAAGCTTTGCTGGATAGAGCAATCTTGAATATAGGTCCTTGCCTTTCCATTCTAAATGGTAACTTTGCAGCATAGAGTAATCTTGTTTGTGGGTCTTTACTTTTCATCATTTTGTATATTTCTTTCAAGTTCCTTCTTGCCTGCAAAGTTTCTTTTGACAAATCAGCTGATAGTCTCATGGGAGCTCCTTTTAAGGTAACTGTCTCCTTTCCTCTTGCTGCTTTTAAAATTCTCTCTTCATTTTTAAACTTTGGCATTTTAATTATGATGTGTCTTGGTGTAGCTCTCTTTGGGTCCAACTTCTTTAGGCCTCTCTGACCTTCCTGGATTTGCATATCTAGTTTCTTCACCAGATTGGGGACGTTTCCCTTCATTATTTTTTCAAATAAGTTTTCAATTTCTTGCTCTTCCTCTTCTCCTCATGGCATCCTTATGATTTGGATGTTGGCCCTTTTGGAGATGTTCCAGAGTCTTCTTAAACTGCCCTCATTTTTTTGAGTTCTTGTTTCTTCATTTTGTTCTGGTTGAATGTTTATTTCTTACTTATGTTCCAAATTGTTCATTTGAATCCCAGCTTCCTTCCCTTCACTATCAGTTTCCTTTGGATTTTTCTTTGTTTTCCTTAGTATAGCCTTCATTTCTTCCCTTATGTTTTTGCTGTATTCAGTGAGATCTTTGAGCATTCTGCCCACCAGTGTTTTGAACTCTGCATCTGATAGGTTGGCTTCCTCCATATCGCTTAGTTTTTGTTCTGAGGTTCTGTTCTGCTCCTTCGTTTGGACCATATTTCTTTGTCTCCTCATTTTGGCAGCTACCCTGTGTCTGTGTATTAGGTTCAGCCACTTTGATTTCCAGTCATAGAGAACCTGTTAAGCTGTATGGGGCAGAGGCTTAGTTATTCACTGGGTCAGGGCAACCTGCCTCATGGCTTTGTGGCTCTGTGGGGGGGGGGGTGGTTGAAGAGGGCCATGCCCTGGCTGGCTAATTTCTGGCAGCTTGCCTGGCACTCGCCCTTTTTTCAGTCACCTTATCCACTTCTCATATGCAACTGTCACCCCTCCAACTGCTGTCCTGGTTATGGTTCCCAGAGTGGGTGGGGTTTTGTATCTTCTGGCCTCTCCTGAGAAACTGATAGTTTCTTCCACTGCCTCAACCCCTACTGGGTTTACAGCCAGAAGTTATGAGTCTTTATTTTTTTTCCCAGTACTGGAACCCTAGGCTGTGCAGTCTGTCCTGGGGCTGAGATTGCTTGCTTACCAGGTATCCCCCTATTTTCTACCCACTGCATGTGAATGGGGGACAGCCAGTTCCACTGGCTGCTGCCACCTTACTGACCCCAGCTTGCCACAGCCACAACACATCCTCTCTTCCCCAACTTCCCGTCTCAGCCCCTCCTACCCTCCTGGATGAATATAGCTTCTTTAAATCCTTGGTTTTCAGAATTCTGTACAGTTCTGGGTGTTTTTCTGAGTAATTTTCTGACAGTTCTGGGTGGGGTTTTTTGTTTTCAAGTTAGTTGTGTTCCTTCTTAAGGTTTTGCAATGTGGCAAAGCATGTCTTAGGTAAGCCTCTATCTTGACCAGAAGCCTCAGGAGACAGGGTTTCTGAAATCAACTATACTGAAGTATAATTTTAAGCAATAATATGCATTCATGTCGAGTTTGATGAGTTTTGGTAAATGAATACATCATGTAACCACCATCTAAATCAAAATGCCAGACATTTATAAATATTCCCTTAGACCACTTTTAAGTAAACCTTATACCTGTTCCCCATCCAGGCAACCACTGATTTAATTTCTGCCACATTCATTACTTTTCCTATACTGGAATTTCACTTAAGTAAAATTATATAATGCATACTTTTTTGCCTGGTTTTTTCCCCAATAATATGTTTTGAGATTAATCAATATTACTGTATCAGTAGTTCATTCCTTCTTTTTTGCTGAGTACTATTTCATTGTGTGGCTATAACACAGTTTGTTTATTTGTCACCTGTGGAGAGATATTTGAGTTGTTTTCAGTTTAGGGCCATTACAAAAAAAGGCTGTTATGAGCATTTTTGTACATATTTTTTACAGGACATAGTTTGTATTTCTCTTGGCTATGTCTAGAAGAACTGTTGAGCATATGGTAAGTATTTATCTAACTTCATAAGAAATGGTCAAACTGTTTTCCAAAGTGTTTGTACTATTTTACATTCTCATAAGCATAATAAAAAATTTATCTTTCTTTCCTTGTTCCATGTCCTCACCAACACTAGTTATGATCAGTCTTTTATTTTAACCATTTGAGTGCATGTGAAGTAGTATTCATTTGGTTTTCTCTTTTATTTTCCATAATAACTAATGATACTCAACATCTTCTTGTGTATTTACTGACCATGGTGCATCTTCTGTTCAAATCATTTGCTCATTTTGGAAGGTAGTTTGTCTTTCAGAAAGTTGTGGAAACATTTGATCTATTCTGAATTCTACTTCTTTGTTAGACATTGCAAATACTTTTTCTCAATTTGTTGCTTTCCTTTTCATTTACTCAATGGTGTATTTTGAAAAGCAGAAGGTTTTAATTTTGATGCAACCCAATTTATCAACCTTTTTCTTGTATATTTTTATAGTCTAAAAAACTCATTTATTCCAATGTTAAAATTCTTTCTTCTATATGTTCTTCTAGGTGTTTTAGGGTTTTACTACATCTTTATATCTATGATCCAGATCCAGTTTATTTTAGTATATTTTGTAAAGTAGGGATAGAGATTCATTTTTCTGCCTTACTGTTAGCCAGTGTTTTTAAAGTTCATTAAAAAGACTATCCTTTCCCCCAATGAATTGCCCTAGCACCTTTGCAGTAAATAAATTGACAAAGTGTCCATCTGTTCTGTTCCATTAATCTATGTGCCTATCATTATGATAGGCCAGTTTTACACTGTACCGATTATGATAGTTTTATATTAAGTCTTGAAATCAGGTGGCATATGTTCTTCATCTTCTTTCTCTTTTTCAAAATTGTCTTGTCCATTTCAGATCCCCCTCCTTATAAGTTTAGAATCAAGTCATCATTTTCTATAAATATTGTACTCACACTAATATTTTTATTGACATTAGATTGACCTTATATATCAATTTGTGAAGAAGTATTCATAACTGTATTAAATCTTCCAATCAATGGATATAATATATCCTTCCCTTTGCGTAGGTCTTAATTTCTCTATTTGTTCTTTTGATTTGTACTATATAGGTCTGGCACATATTTCAACAAACATACTCTAAGTATTTCCAGAATTATTAAGTACACTTTTAAAATAAGAGAACAAGGTGATCAGAAAGATTATGTAGTTCATTCAAGGATGCAGAGCTAGCAAATGGCTGAGCCTGGATTTGAATCTGGAAGTGACTGAATCCAAAGACCATGTTCTTAATTACTAAGCAGCAACTGACAGAGCAAAAATAGACAGAGGGCCCTGGCTGGTGTAGCTCAGTTGATTGAGCGCGGGCCTGCGAACCACACGATCACAGTTTGATTCCCAGTCAGGGCACATGCCTGGATTGCAGGCCAGTTCCCAGCAGGGGACTCACGAGAGGCAACCATACATTGATATTTCTCTCCTTCTCTCCTTCCCTTCCTCTCTAAAGATAAATAAATAAAATCTTTAAAAAACAGACAGAGGGGGTTGAACCAAAGAGAATACTTTTTCAAATCGTGCGTGTCACCCTACCAGACATTCTGGTATCTCACTGGAGAGGGGACTAGTAGGCCAGGATAGCTTGAAAAACTCCCAAAGTGTTTCAATTCTCCACCTGCTGGTGGAGAACTACTGAGTAAGACTTTTTTGAAATCATTAGTCTCAACATGGTCAGTTTTAGCTGGCCACCGTTTAAAGCCCTTGCTACCTGGTTTCTAAAAAGATCAGGCCAGGAAAGAAAAAGCCTGGCATGATAACAAGAGCCAGGTACATCCTATATTACCAGATTTATAAACAACAAAGATGGATGTTGCTTCCACATTCTGTTCGCACCTAAGCTTCCATTCTATGAATAAACGTCTAGTCTAATCATTAAAGATGAGACACACAAATTAATTTTGGATGCAAGTAATGTAAAGCCCAACATTTATTTAATTTTTTGTGTATCTATTCTACCTCAACCTATTATGTTTTCCCTTCTGTCTCTCCTTTCTTTAAGAAGTTGAACATTTAGTTTTGAAATACTAAGTTTGAAGAATGGAGAAGCAAAGCAAGGAAAAAAATGGAATGAGGTATTTCAGAGTAAGCGTGCCATGTGCTATGTTTATAGAAAAGAGGATCACTGTCGTAGGCAATAAGTAAACACAGAGCCATACTCAGGGACTTCCCTGCCTGCCCTGGGACTTGCCAGGATGTGCTGGCTTTGGGGTACACCACTGAAAAGAAATAGTCTCACTAGTGAAACCTGTGTATCTGTCACAGAGGGAAGAACTAGCCAACAGTTCGCAAATAAGTTATGTGACTGAAAAGCAAGCTTTCAATAGGTATTATTATGATATTAGGAACTGCTAAAATGTATTTATCCTGTATACCTAAGTACAAAAACTTCCCCTGGAGTCACGTGGGATAAAAAGGGAGAAAAAGACTATGTTTACTTCTCTTTTTGTTTTTTCTTTTTTCTTTTTATGTGTTTACTTCTCTCAGAGTTAATAAGGAAGAAAATACACCTGTGTAAAATACAATTCAAGGCATCTTGTAGCAATTTCTGTCACCCAAGTCAATCCTGCATGGCAGCCTGCCGCCTGGGTACCCTGATGCAAAGAGGCAGGCGTCTTGAGTGAAAGCTCAGGGACTTGGGTTTACAGGGGCTGAATCAATATGGCCTAGACACTTGATAGAGCTGAATATATGCTTCTACCTAAAAAATAAAATAAAAGCACATGCTTTATAAAGTTTCAATCAGTGTTAACAGGGACAACGGAGAATGCTTGGTAAACTGTCAACATAAAGTTACTGGCACTGATGGTGGCAGCAATAACAGCAATAGCATCATGATTACCAACTGTCGTCCAGCCCACTGCCTATATGCCCACTGCAGTCCAATTGCTTCTGTTTTTACATACTTGTACAACAAACACAGTACCCTTGTATTGATAAACTCACCCAGTTCCTTATCCCCTATTCATAGAGTTCCAAATATTGCCAGAATACCGTAACCAAGATTCAGATGCCTGAGTGGCAGCTGCTGGGACCATTTATGGCCTTGAAGCAAGCTTACCTTGGTGTTAGTCTGACTTAGAACCCTGCACCTTCTGTACAACTGCTTAAGTCTGTGCCAGTCACGAGTCATGACACTTTCTATCCTCTTTAGCCTGCCCATCTACAGAGTCCTCTGTCTTCACCTCTCATTGTGATCACCGGTGTGGTCCCCCCTGTGGCCTCTGGCATCCGGCAGTGACTATCACTCACGATTTATCCATTCTGGAAAGACTGCATCGCTTTATCCCAGACGGAGCCACTTCCTTTTCAGAGTTGAACTGCAATGTAGGATGTTTGAATCTTATTTGCAATAATAACTAACATCTAAAAACAATTCTTAATTGTAATAATAATCTAGTTCACATCCATCTGGCTCATAAACTTGAAAGAGAGACATTATTTCATCCCCACAGTGAGAAAATTAAGACTGGAAAAGGTTAAGTGAATTTCCTAATATCATACTAGTAAACCCAAGTTAAAACTTAAAACCAGGTCTTCTGATTCCACCACCTATGATTTTATTGTTCTCAAACTTGTGTTTGGTCAAATAATCCCTTATTTGCCAACTTGATCAAAACATGTATTTATTTATTAATTCAACAAACATTTAGTGAGTAACTTTGTGCTACAAATACCTCTTCCCTCAAAGATATTCACATTCTAGCAAAAATACAATCCTGTTCCTGTAAACACAGGAGCAATGTCTTATTCTGCTTTTCAACTCCTGATACAGTATCTGGTGTAGAGCATTTATTTTATTTATTTGTTTGTTTATTTATTTGTTTATTTATTTTTAGAGAGAGCAAAGGGAGGGAAAAAGAAAGGGACAGAAACAGATCGGTTGCCTCTCACATGACCCACTCAGGGACCAGCCCACAACCCAGGCATGTGCCCTGACCAGGAATCAAACTGGCAACTTTTCAGTTGGTAGGAGGATGCCCAGCCCACTGAGTCACATCAGTTCAGGCTGGTACAGGGCATATTCATTAAATGAACTACTTGATGAATGGCATATGAATGAATATATTAAAAGTTAAATTAGTTTTGAAGTCAAATGCTAGCACAATGAGAAATTACTCTGAAAAAGCACAAAGTGCTTTCTAAATTTTAAGCATTATAGCTATATTCAATTGTAGGTGGAATTTTAATTTCAACTAGAATGCCAGAGTGAGTTCTTAGATCATCTTCATAAAGTCTTTTGTTCCCTATTTCACAGTATTTTCTTCATACTCAACATACCATCAGTAGGAAGACTGCTTAAAGTTCCTACTTCAGGAGTTTTTAATCCTCTGACCTGATTGCAATCACTTCGGCAAACTCACCCACACCCTAATTCTATCATTGCCAAAGTCCCCAGAAGGCAGGGAGGAGCTCTCTCGGGGGACTTGGCACAAATCCTTGCAATCCGCTCATCACATTTTATTGTAATTATCTGTTGACAGGTCATTTTCCCCTCAATTCAATTCCTGCCATCTCATACTTCACCTACCAAAGATTTCCAAGACATCAAAGCACAACTCGCAATTTTTAAGTAAAATTTTCTCCTTAAAAAATTACCCCCAAATAAAGTTCCTCTATATTTAGAAAATACTTAACAACACCTATGCTATGTAGTTCAAGTTCCTTAATACATGCCCTTCACTAACGTTTTAAATCAATATGTAAATCAATAAAATGAATATTTGGTTTTTGAAACACACATAAGCTAATGTGGGAAGACAATTTCAAAGAAGGTCCCCTGCTTCCAGCTGATGGAAATGATGACCAGGTTAATGTTAACACATTTCACTATAAAAAGTTCACCTACTCAGTTATTGCTAACTTACTAGCTAAACAAAACAGCGTTGTGCAGCTAAGATTTTCACGAGGCACTTTTCACACAGAAGTCGGGGACCTTGTACTGATTTTTTATGTAAGATAACAAATCTAAACCAGTTTCTTTTATTTTAAGAAAAATATTTGAGGATTAGGTAGTATCACTGTTTTAATAACAGAGGGTCATTGCTTCAAATCCATTTTCTTAAGTGTTAGATGTGCTCATTGTTTTATGTGGCACCTGTGTACACATGCTCAGAGACTCCACATGAGGTTAGAGTCCCATCACTATCGGGCCCCCAGAGACAGAGAAGAACTCGCAGTACCGTGGAAGCTCAGTGTCTGAGACGGTTAAAATAGCTGTGGGGCTGAGCTGTTACTGAGCCCCTTGCAAGGCCAAGATTTTTCTGCTCTACATAAATATCCCCCAGCAGATGTTTCGTTTATGCTGTGTACCAGCACAAATAGATACTTGGATTGGCTTTAAGCTTAAGAGAGGGACAAGACCAGAAACGGTATTTGATGCCCATAACTCTCAGAATTAAGCTAAACAAAAGTAGGTAGTTAACTTTCAACAAACATACTCTAAGTATTTCCAGATAAGTAATCTTATTACTTATTTCTTACTTATTTCTTACTCTAAGTAATCTTGGGACAAGATATTATGCAAGTAGGATAATATGTGGCACTGATGTACTGCCGATGTACTGTTCTTTATACAAGTCCTAAAACCCATCCTCTGAATTCATTATTCCCCAAAATTATTTTCAAAAAATAATTCCAGGCTATGGTGCTGAGAAAGTTAATTTTAACTTTCTAGAAGTCAAGTTAGTAATAGAAGTAAAAGGCTCACAAACAAGGTAAAAAATGAAATTTGGAAAAGAATATTCTGTCAGAAGAATTCCAGCCCTACTGGCAATAGCTCAGTGACAGCGGTTACTGCGGTGTTCTGCTGTCGAAGGCAGAGTTGCTGGGGGAACTGACTGACACATTTCATCAAAGCTTCCTCTCAGCTGCCTGAGCCAACTGTCGCTGGTAAATGACTTAATCTTCACTAAACTTTTATGCAGGAAAAGCAGAGTAGTTGACATGCACCCACATATAGACCTGAAACTCTAATGAGATCATCTGACATTCTGATTGATACAAAATCTACATTGTGTTTTGACTTGCCTGCCACCATTGATATGGTGTTATTTCTAGTCTGAAAGGTTCAAAAGGGATAGTTATTTTACAATACATCCCAATGCTAACTGAGAAAGAAGAAGGAGTTAATTGTCAGTTATTTGTAACAAGGTAAATTTTTAATCACATCTCCCATGTATTATTTTTATTCTTAGTGAAAATAATTGGTTAGAAGGACAGAGGGACATAAATATTTTATGTAATCTCCTAAAAATAAAGAGTTGTGTGGGTTCTTTCATGGATGTATATTTATATGCCTTAGATTGAGGGAATTTATTTGTGAACGTTAAAATGAAAGCTAATTCCAGCTGCAACATCTGCCTAAGTCAATTGTGGATCGGTCATGGTCATCCTAAGACATCCATAGCTTTACCAGGACTTTGCATTGGTCTGTATTTTATGGTAAACCCACACTTTCCAAAAGTGTTTGTGTGGCATTTTTCTGCTTCACGCCGATCTTTCCTACAAACCTTTGTAAGTAAGGGCAAGAACCAGAATGAATTCCATGCGCCTCCACTATACTGTATTGCTAAGTAAGGTAAAGCCTCTGTATAACATTGACACGTGGAGTGGGTAGACGGGCCTGGCATTTGCATTCACGCACATTCCTCCATTTCCACCACGGCTTGAAAAAGATAAATTGCTATTACCAGGAGGATTAAGAGGAAAAATGTTTGGCTTATGTCATCCAAAGCTTCTTTACCAGGGGAACTTGGCCTAAGCTTGTTAGTCACCCAACATACTAAGGCTCTGTGACCGAAGGCAACAACCTCCAAATTGCACTCTGCCAATCACTCTTTTTCCTTCCACTTCTTAAGATGTCAGTCCATCTGTTTCTGATTCTTTACAATGAATTCTGCACATTGGGTCTGTGTGTGCGTGTCTGCTCTGTCTCTTTCTCCCCCGCTCTCTCCCTCTTTCAGTCTTAAAAACGGATTTTCTTTTAACTAAGAAATGTTATCTTGCCAGCAATCAGAGCTCAAATACAGACATATGCACATTTCAGTCAAAATTCTTAATACGTAAAATTCGAATTGCTTCTAAATTTGGCAAAATGCCTTGCTTTTTCCAAATTCATAAGACAGATGAGACACAAGAGTGAGATAAATGATACCGTCCTGCTATTTCAAATGCCATATTGATATAGTCATTATTTGTGCCAATAAGGCTCACTGTCATCTAATTTTAACCTGTTCCTGTGTTGATTGCGCTAAATTTTGCCTCTTCTCTCTTTTGATATATGCTCTTCATTTAATAGAATCTAAGTTTGTGGAACACTGAAACTTTCAGACAACTAAATGCTTATTAGGTTCAAAACACTATACTTTTTGTCTGGGGCAGATGTTGGGAAGTATAAAGATATAAACTAGATATGCCAGACACATAACATGGGCTTAATAAAATGTGTAAAAAATGGATAGGAAGAAGAAATGGACAGCAACAAAGAGGAGAATAGCAAACATCTAACAATTCATTCTACGTAAGAAAATACATACTTTTTCCCACCATTCTACTCTAATTTCTTCACAGCAGATATTACTACCTTATACTGTTTTAATTATCTGTGTGTTTATCTTTCTTCTTAGTCACAAAGAATAATGAAAGCAACAAACTTACTGAACTGACTCTCAATTGTGAACAAAATATGTTTTGTCAGACCCTGTGAAACAGCAAATAAAGTGAAATCAAAGAAAAATAAAAGAACCCTCTGATCTTAGAAAGGCAAGAATACTTTTCCACTTTCTACATTAGCCCCCAATAAAAAGCCTTCCTAGAACCTTCACTCTGACCATTGTGAGGAAATCTGCTCTGAACGTACCTTGCTCATCTAGCAGTCAACATTACAATCTGACATCATATGCACTGAAGTGTACTCACCACCACAGCAGCATTATAGCCAAGATATGATCACAACCTAAGTGCCCATCAATAGATGGTGGATAAATAAGATGTAATATATATACACAGATATGTGTGTGTCTATACACAAATGCAATAGACTATTTCTCAGCCATATAAAAGATGAAATCTTGACATTTACGACAACACAGGTGGACCTTGAAGGCATTATGTTAAGTGAAATAAGTCAAAGACAAATACTACATAATTTCACTCATGTAAAACTTTAAAAATGAACAAACAAAACAAAAACAAACTCACAGATGCAACAAAAGATTGGTGGTTACCAGAGGGGGGGGATGGGAGGAGGGTGAAATGGGTGAAGAGTGTCCATTGTATAATGGAAGGAAACTAGACTTTTGTTGGTGAGCACTCAGAAGTACATACAAATGTCGAATTGTAATGTTGATCGCTATTTTTGGATATCCGCTAGCAGGTTAATTGTAGTATCCTTATACCTCCCCTTTAGTCCTACTTCTAGACCTACCCCTTCCTTCAATTTCATGTTTATTTGGGGTTTTCTTTCATTAATTCTTTTCCATTTGGCCTACAAAAGTTCCTCTACACCTTTCCGACTGAAGATTTGTTGCAAATATTTTCTTGGAGTCTTATCTCCCTTATTTCCAACTTCATTATATGATTTTTTCTTACAGATCTGATTTACCATCAACAGTAAGCTATATCCTCCTGGGAAAACTGGTTGCTTCAGAGAACACTCTGTTAAAATGATGGAACTTTCATAGTTGATTATTGCACTCAACCATAGTTCAGATACTTATAAAAACTCTTTATTCCTCTTTGCAATTATGTGGAACAATTAGAAGAGTGTATATTGCTCTCCAGTCACCCTTTAAAAGCCTTCCTATATTTGTGGGTGGTGTAATTGCCTCTTAATTTTATATTGTATAAGTAGATTAAAAAGAGGCAGCTTACCCTTAAGAGATCTAATGAGTAGGTTAAAAAAGGCTGATAAAGAAATAAAAGCCACACCTTGGTCACCCCAAATACATCTGGGGTCTCCTAAGAATGGGTAAGAAAACAGCTCCAACCAAACTGGAGCTGGTGCCCAGCGCAGTGGCACTGACTCTGAAAAGTCATCACTTACCACCTTGTCTATAGTAGCATGGTGAGCAATAACTGGTATTGTTATTTATTTTTTCACTTAAATAAGGTCCTATACCTTCCTGAAAAGTGTCATTTTATAAAAAATATTGCCATAGGCAGGTCCCTACTAAGAAATGGAAGGGGTGTGCAATTCACACATCCCTGCGAAACGCAAGTGCCTGTGAACTTTGGCAGGCTCCCATTGCTGGCAGTCAGAGTTGGCCGTCACTCACTAGTAAGATTTTAGTGGGGTGAAATGCTTCACTACTGAGATTTCATCCTGTGTGGCAGATACCTGGAATTCCTCTTTTAGACGTTTATATGTTTAGGTCAATGATTCTCCAGAGGGTGAGAGGAGGGAAAGATGGAAGCAATGAAGGAGAAGGGAATATGAGAATTTTCATGTAGTTTGGAAAACATATCTAATACTTCATTGTTTGGGTCTACAATTACTGGAACTAAATATCTTGGTTTTATCTTTCTTGGCTTAGAAAATAAAGTTTAGAAACACAGAAAGATGCCTGAGTTTTACAATGTTGAATCATAATAGTTTCGGCGGAAATTTGCTTTCTCTGGGGTCCTTATTAGTAAAGGGTGGAGGGACTGAGCAAAAAGGAAAAAGGACTCATGGACGTGGGCAACAGTGTGGTGATTGCTGGTGGGGGAGTGGAAAGGGGACTAAATGGTAACAGAAAAAAACAATAAATACAGATTAAATTTAATAAAATACTAATAAATGGAAGTACCTCAGTGGAAATGAGTTCATCCACTTTACTTTCTTCAACAGGATCAATTTAGTAGAGTTTTACGATGACTTAGAAAAGTGACATAACAAGATCAGACGTACTCAAGCTTAGAACCTTCCCCCAACCTTCCTTTGGCTGGTCGCACTGGGTCCTGGGCACACCCCAGGGCCTCGGCAAACAGCTGTGCAGCTCATGGCCTGCACACCTGCAAAGGGTGCCACTCACACAGACTGCATGCAGTATGTGATGGCCCCGAATCCTACCTTCTACTAACCCTCACTTCCTTTTTCTTCACTTCCTTTCATTTCCAGATATGATTCCACGATTCACTGTCATAATCACTTTATCATACAGTCTCTGCTTTCTTGCACCGCCCCCTCTACTTTGGGCTCACCTGGTTGTGCCAATGATTAAGTTATTGCCTTTCAGTTCCAGACCCACTCTTCTCTGCCCTGCTTTGTGACAGCACAGCTGGACGTCACAGACAACATTTCTCCTTTGTTTCAGGATAGTCTCTGCCAACAGAGGGTGCAGGAGGGAGACTGCAAAACTGGTGAAGAGGGAGATGCTTTTCTTCTTCTGGTGTTGTGTTTATCCCGCGATGCAAGCAGACTGCTACGTAGGCAGCCTGGCAGCATGTATCACGGTGGCATGGTTCACGAGCAAGCATCACTGTTCAGCACACAACTCCTGCAGTAGCCATGAGACCTGCACCTCTGTCATGCATGGCCTTCCTCCAAGTTTCTAGATCCTTCCTTGGTCATATTTCCTTTAGTTGGGGAGCTGGAAACTGCTCTCTCAGTTGTTACCTTTGTGTACCTTACAGTTCTCTTTTACCCCCTTTTGGTAGTTGGCCATTATTTGCATAGGTATTATTGATATTAAATTTTCTTTGTTCTAATTCCTGGTGTAGTTTCTGTCTTCTGACTGGACCCTGACTGAAACACCTGGCTAAACCCTAGTGCTGGTTAAACCAACTCTGTCTCCTCTGCTCCTGTTATCTCAAGGCTGAGCAAGCTGAAGGAAACATTTAATTCTTCTGACTATCTCACTCTAATTCCACAACCACAGAGATTAAGCAGTAATTCTATATTTGCTAACTGTATTCATTGTCCTCATCTTCTGTGTGACAATTCTACATCTTCTCATGTCTCCGAAACCCTCCAATAGCTCTCTCCTGGTCCTCACTTTTAGTTTATGACCCTGTTTTCTATATCATTGATAAAGTAGCAGCTATCAGAAGAATGTCCACACACTTCTACCATCATATCTATAAATTCACTTGCATCTACATATTTTCACTTACCCTACCCTACCCTACTCTGCCACAATGGATGAACTGTCTGTGTTTCTATTTAAGACCAAGATCCACATGTGAACATGAGATTTCCTCTCCTAGGGACACTCCAACAATTATATTTCCCTATCATGGATCCTGACATTTTCTTTCTCTACTGGGTCATTCCTACCAACATAAAATTTGTTTAAATGTCTCTCATTTTAAAAGACCCTCTCATGTTCCCAGTGTCCCACATGTTACTAGTCAATTTCACCACTCCTCTTTATATTCCAACTCCTCTGAAGTTTGTCCATGGTTGGTCCTTATTTCCTCTTCTCCATCCTCTCTTCAACTCACTCCAGTGCAATGAAACAGCAAGTTCATAGAATTATCAGCAACATCTGGCTTAGTTTACCATTTCCTCCTCCTTGAAATATTGTCTTTTCTTGCATTCAAGCAAACTTAATCTCTTAGCTCTCCCCCTACTTCTTTGACCATCTCTTCTTAGCCTTCACCATTTCTTCTCATCCTGTGACTATTTGAACTTTTATACAAATACGAGGCCCCCAAAGTTGCCTAAGCAAAAAGCCGACGGTAAAAGTAGCACAGTTCTCAAAGAAGCACTTCAATATTTTGCCAGAGGAAAATGAACAAGGAAATCTTCCCAGAAGGTCGAACCAGGGTCTAATCACAGAACTTCACTGCCAAACCATGGGGTTTAAGTAATTCCCATCTAGCAGGATTCATCACTACATGGACCAGTGTTATTTTTTGCTTTCACTGGAAGTTTTTAATGTGGTTATCCTGCCCCCAGTCCATGATGTATGTTTATAGGGTATCTCTGTTACAATGTGAGTATTCAGCTTGTCTTTTGGTTTTTAGATCTCAAGAGTACATCTAGATCTGATGGAGAAAATTGCTCATTCCCTTGAGATTCTGGGCTCTGATACAGATGCAAAAACTTGCAGGGACTTCGGGTTGTCTTTCTTGAGGAGACTGAGTATATATTCTCCATATGAGAAGTGTGCACAGATGTTTGGTTAACAAAGGAGCGGGCTTGGCAGAAATAATCAGCTCCTCAGTATAATGTGTTTCCCTCTTCTCCTTCAGTAATAGAATTGGAGCCTGGCACAGGACTAGTCAGCTTCACGACATCTCCCAGTCTCCCTCCACGCACGTGACAAAGTTCTTGACAGTGGAGTACAAATCACTACTGAGACAGAGCCTTTCAGAAACTGAGCTTAACACCTTCATGCTCTTTTACTCCTTCCCATGAGTCTAGTGGAACACAGGAATAAGGCTTTGACAATGCAAATGAGGACAACAGTTTAAACTTGACAAAGAAGAGTTAAAAATCTTGAGCCCCTGAATAACTGGATGGAGTAGAGTCATCTATCAATTTGGAACTAAGCTTATTCTGAGAGAAATAAAACTTTATTGCATGTGAGCCATTATATTTGATGGTCTCTTTGTCATAATAGCAAGTCATTAGTCTTATATTAGTCTGCCAAAGTTGCCATAACGTAATACAGTGGAACCTTGGTTCTTGACCTTAATTCATCCCAGAAAACTGTTCAAAACCCAAATCTCCCTTGTTTGTTGCCTGAGAGATGCATGACTGATCATGCAGGTATCAGCCTGAAAGGGCTGTTGGGTAGAGACTCAAGACCTGAAGTTTTGTTTGACAACTGAGATATTTTTTCCCATGAACACTTTGATCAAGAACCAAACTGTTCAAGAACCAAGATGTTTGAGAACCAAGATATTTAGGAACCAAGTTTTGACTATATTACATACTGAGTGGTTTAAACCCTAGAAGCTTATTTTCTCACAGTTCTGGATGCTGTAAGTCCAGGATCAAGATATCATCAGGGCTGGTGCTTTCCCATCGCTGTTATTCCTGGCTTGTTGATGGCAACCTTTTTGCCACGTCCACATCTGGCCTTTCCTCTGTGCCCATGTAGAAAAGTGGTCCCTGGTGCCACTTCCTTCTTCCTCATCCTTAGAGCCTCACTCTCAAGACCTCGTTTAACCTTAACTTCCTCTTTAAAGGCCCTATCTCCAAATCCAGTCACACTAAAGTTAGGGCTTCGATATAGGAATTTGGAGGAACACAATTCAATAATTCAATCTAGAGCAACCTTAAAACTATATTCTGTTTTCCACATAGTTTTCAGACTCTTTCTTTTAAAACAACAGTCAAACTAACTCAATATTTGACCGGAAACTCTCTGATGGCTTCTCATCTCACTCCATAAAAGACAAAACCTTACAATGCCCTCCCTCGAGCTGACCTCTCCCTACCCCTGTTTCTGCCACCCTGATCTCATCCTCCGCATTGTGCTCCCACCTCCCTCCACTCCAGCAGCAAGAGATTCCTTGCTATTCTTTGCACGTACTCTACATATTCTCACCTCTACACTTTCTGCTCTTCCATATACTTAATCTCATTTTACCCTAACAGATACATTGTTGGCTCCCTCGCTTTATTAAACTGTTTGGTCAAATATTTTCTTAAAGAAATTTTTCATGACTAGCCTACAGCGATTTCCCCACCCCTAGTTCTCCTTCTTCCCCTTACCTGTTTTACTCACGTTTCTTCAGTTATCATCTCTCTCTTACCACTAAAATATAATTTTCATAAGAGAGGGATTTTTATTTTGTTCACTGTTGTATCCTCCGTATCCTAAAACAGACCTGGCACATAGTAGATTTGAAATTTGGACACACGAAAAATTATTTGAATGAGTAAATGAATATTCAAGTGCAAACCCTATAGAAGATTGGTCAACACAAACGGGTCAACAGGAGGAGGAGGAGCGAGTTACAGCTTGGATGATTAGGTTGACGGTGATGACATGGCAAAACCAAGAGAGAGAGCACAGTAAGTGAAACAGCACTAAAGACAAGGAGTTCAGTGTTCAGTATAATAGGTGTGAATGTCTGTAGAAAACCAAGGAAAGGCATTAAGAGACTCCAACTCTTTTTATACTGGTGACAAATTAATGGCATTCCTTGCATCTGAAAATATTTCTATTTTAGATTGAACTTTGACTCTGAAACCTAGATGATGTTCTACAAAAGACAACATCCCACTAAGCTAATGCTAGGTCCTTAATTTTCATGATGGCTTTAGAGCAAAAAGGAAAAGTATACCACATGAAATTACAGAATTTTATACATGTAGTACCTTTGAGGTTAGCAGCCCATTCCCCAGAAATGAGCTATTTTCTCTTTTTTTTTTAGTATTTTTAAACTTTTTAAAATTGTTGTTCAAGAACAGTTATCTCTATTTTATTGAGGGCTGTAAAGGAAGGTGATTGTCTTCCAATTGCTTCCATCAGTAACAGGGCACTAGCTCTTTCAATGAAAAACTTAGTTTGCAATTTCTTATTCCAATTAAGTGTGTCTTTGGAGGGAGCTGGGTTTTGTGGTCTCTTCAGGAAGCATGCAGAATTGAGTGAGGGACTGTGCATTCTTTCAGGCACACAGCATCCACTGCCCCCTGTGTGGCGCCAGTGTCTTCCCCATTTCCTTTGCTTAACCTCCCTTCTCTATTCTCCTAGTATGGAATTCTGGTGTAGTTGACATCGCCCCCTAGTGCTGGAGACAAGCATGTACCTCAAAATGCACAAGAAGAAAATCCATCCTCCCAGACACAGTGATTGACTTGAAGTTGACCCTAAGACCATATCTGCACTGATTAGAGAGTCACAAGGCTTATGTCTAAACTATTCAGTGAATGGAGTTCTGGTCCATGAGGCATGAACCTTGGAAGATGTAAGGCTGGAGCTGCAAGTTTTCCACTTGCTCTCAAACAGAACTATGCATGAAGTCAATAGAAAAGGCAGAATGGAGAGACAATGGAGGATCAGTCCTGACTGCATCATTTTAGTTGCTGGATCAGGGCATATCTGCAGTTCCTTCTGGGCTGACACTTTGCACTTCCCAAGCCAAAAAAACTCTTTTTTTACTGCTTAACCAAATTTAAATTGGGTTTCCTTTCATCTATAAATCAAAGAGTCTAATACAGAGAATATGGTTACAGTTATTCTACCCATAGGAAGAAAATTCCAGATGACAATCTGCAAATGATCTGTAGAGAGACAAATTCCATGCATCGTTCCCAAAGCCTCATCTGTATGAGGGGTACCCAAGAACTCTGGCTCCGACTCTGTTTCCTTAGGATGGAGTTGATGACAGTTTATTTCACTGTTTTCGGGTGCAACTGGAACTTTTAAACTGCCCCCACCTAGTAAAGGCGAGGTTCGTACAGCTCTCACAATTCCAGGGAGTACAAGATCAGGATTTCCTTAGAGACTGCAAGACGATTTGCATCAGATTGTCTAGCTCTATTCTGCTCCCCCTTTTTTTTAGCAACTGAAATTCAGTCAGTTTAATTTGAACTAAAGAACAGGGAGATAAATAAAACCACTAGAAGACCTAGACCCCAAACTCAGAGGATCATCCTCTGCATCTTTTTTTGCTTCATTGTTGTTCTATTACAGCTGTCTCAATTTTCCCCCATTACTCTCCCCTGCCCCACCCACCCCCATAGCAATTCCCCTGCCGGGATGATTCTGCTCCTTACAATAGTGACGCCTATAAGTGGTGCCACCGCAATTCCAAGACCAGGGTTTATTTACGCAAACCTAATAAACTTGGCCCCAGGTTTCCTGCTCTCTAGCTTGGGGGTTGGATTAGTGTCATAATCAATTTATCAAAGATTTGGGGCCAAAGGGACTTTGATCTTAATATTATCCACCTTCAGACTCCTTTCATTTAAGCACATACTTAACTAACTGTATTGATTAAACAGGCTTTTAAAATAAATCTATTATCTTTTTACACAGATCAGTGAATAGCAGGTCAGCTGATTTTCACTATATTCACATGGCAAACTGCTGGAAGAGGTAACTTTTTGTTTGTTTGGTTTGCTTTTTTTTGAAGGAATAGGAGCTGGCACTTCCTGCATAAACCTTGTTCTTTTCATCCTCTGACAAGGATTCCCAAAGGAAGAGCCTGTGGGACATGATCCACCCCAGGTGGAAAACAAAGAGAAGCTCGTCCTGCTTTTGAAGTTTATCACTTTTAAAATATTGCTATTATGATGATAAGCCCTTTTGAGATTGACTTTTTATTTTCATGGTTATCCTGATAGTGTTCAAATCAGAAGCAAAACAAAGTCACCTTTGCATCTCCTTTTTCTGTGCAATGCACTTCACTGAAAATTGAACACCTCATTGACAGGGAAAGAAGAGGCCAACAAGGTAGTCTGGCATTTATCCCCAAAGTCTGATGTTCCAGGACAGCGTGCAATAGTCTCCCTGACACAAGCTGCCCCACCACAGTGTGCCCTCAGACACAGGACCCCAGCACAATCTATCATTGTGAGCTGGCTCTGCTCCTTCCTCCACTCCCGCTCTCAAGAAGAATGCACGTTACAGCTCAGCCAGCTGAGAAAATATTTTATCTTTGAACCCTCATGACCAATTTGCAATTAAGAGGCATTGTTTCTGGGGGGATTTATTGTTGCTGTTGGAATATGAGTGGGATGTTCCTAGCCTTCCCCAAGAGGCATTCAGCAGAGTCAAAGTGGACTTCTTACATATTCAACAAGAAACTGTTGGAAACCCACAACAGTACTCGTGTTCATTAGTCATCATCCTCAAGAAAGGACATCTAGAGTGGTACTATTCACTGAATATTATTCGTCACTTATAAAGCCTATTCTGGTCTTGACACGAGAGAAGTTTGCTTTGCCCTATTCCCATATAGTCCATCTACAATATTTTCATGTAATTTGTGAATGCCTGTGGCATAGTATCTTAGTAGACAATTCACAGATGCAAAAGTAAACAACAAAGAAACACAAAAACAGATAAAAACTTTCATCCTCATAACCAATAAAAATTCAACATTGAATATCAATTACATAAAACTCAATTTAGTCTTCACAGGGAAAAACCTAAATCCTTCCTAATGTCTTTGGAACTTTTCAGAATTACTTACAGTTCATTCTAAACCTTATTCCACTTTTGCTCTATGAGCTCAGTGCATTGGATGCAACATTTTGTCATTTCATAAAGCTGTCCTTTTTGCAAACAATTTGCTGCGGACATGGACCATATCCCCTTTCTTTACTCTATATAAATAACAAATTGACCAAAGGTTTATGGTGACAGAGAGGTCGTGAGTCACTATTTTTCTAAGCCCTATGTCCCTTAAAGACTGCACTGCCCCCTGTATTTCAGAATCCCTGCCCTAGACTCAACCCACTCCCTGCCTTCTTCACCCTTACCCTCCCCACCTCTCCTCTGAATCGCCTACCTACTTCAAAACTCAACTTTCCTATTTTTTTCTTGTAATTTTCACCGCCTACTTGATTCAAGGTATTGTGAGTCACGTATCTTTTCTCCTTAATAATAAATTTCCTTTCTGTGGCCCACCTTCAGCACAGAAAAACCAAACTGACAGACACTTTGATATTTTTTGCCTTCCCCTTCTGCCACTCCACAAGCTTCTCTGAAAAGAATGGAATAGTTTAGATAGTTATTTTCTCACTATTTTGAATTATTTCACCTCCCTTAAAAAGCAGAAACTACTGCAATTACTTTTGGCTTTACGTAACATTTTTTCTACTTTTTAATTGAATTAAGTAAGATTTTCACAATAATAATAATACTGAATGCCAGTGAGGGTAGAGTGAGATAGACACATTCATACTTAACTAATAGGCATGAAAATTCATAAAAATTAGCTGGAGAGAAATGTGAAAGGAATATTAAGGTCAAGACATTTTAGAGAATCCATACTTTTGAACCTAGTAATTCCGCTTCTGGAAATTTACACTAGAAATAAGAATTTATGAATTGTCTTCTATGTAAGGATGTTCCTTATATTATTGCTTACAATAAGAGATTAATAAGTCCATTGATAAGAGAATAATGAAACAAATCATGGTATTTTCCTACAAAATGTAGCCATTAAAAACCGTATTTTTTAAAGAAATTGTAACGCATAGAAAAATGTGTTATTCTTATTGCTGGACTCGGTCTATCTAAAAACATGATTAATTAAGTGACTAATTCACATTTCTACCTCCCAGAGTCACAGCACAGTGCCCAGCATGTGATCAATGTGCAAGTGTTGAAGAATGAATAAATACACGAATAAAAAAGTGAATTTTGGCGTTGTGAAATTCCTTTGCTTTTCTTCTAATGTTTTATAATTCCACATGAATTCTTTTTCACAGGATACAGTTTAGATGGGAAGATAAGATAAAGACAATAATGAACAAAAAAGACTCTACAATGAAGTCCTACTGACTTCATTCTTTAAATGGCTGTTATACACAGAATGAAATCATTCTGACTTCAGTCCTACTGACTTCATTGAAGCACTGGTTTCAGTTCTATGTGTAAGGATCTTGGAAGTCACCGCTTCACCCTAACAACGGACTGAAACAGCAGCAATGCCTCCTGGATCTCCACGAGAGGGGAGGACACGAGGCATACTAGTGTTCCCAGTACTGGAAGGACAAGCGAACGGAGGCGGCCATGGCTGCCCAGAGCAGACTCTCACATAAGAACCACGTGGGAACTGGGGCCAGGGTGGGAAAACCTGAACTGTGATTGAAGTACTGCCCGTGTGGATAACTCTGAGAGTTATAATGCCCTGAATTACACTCATGCTATGAGGAGGTATGGGGCAAGAAATCATAAATGTCCTGGTGAAAACTCATNCACCCTAACAATGGACTGAAACAGCAGCAATGCCTCCTGGATCTCCACGAGAGGGGAGGACACGAGGCATACTAGTGTTCCCAGTACTGGAAGGACGAGCGAACGGAGGCGGCCATGGCTGCCCAGAGCAGACTCTCACATAAGAACCACGTGGGAACTGGGGCCAGGGTGGGAAAACCTGAACTGTGATTGAAGTACTGCCCGTGTGGATAACTCTGAGAGTTATAATGCCCGGAATTACACTCATGCTATGAGGAGGTATGGGGCAAGAAATCATAAATGTCCTGGTGAAAACTCATAAACCCATCTCCACTGTTGGAATAAATGAACCCAAGTATACTGGCTACTAGCCTTTCAAGAGTTATACAGTATTCATTGTCAAAGGATAGCACATCTTTCCAAAATTGCAATAAATACCTTCCACTCATACTCCTACTCTCTTCAACAGTTTGAGGAGACTAACAGAGTTATACAATCCATGAGAATTCAGATTCACACCTGCAAGCCTACACAGTCTTCTTTGTTCAGCTGCTAGTCTTGATACCAAATTTCCAACAAAGCCCAACCAATCCTTATAAATTTACATGGTTAAATGTCTTCCAAAACAATACTTTAGTAAAGAAAAATTTCAAAAGGTGAAGCTGCCCATTATAAAGCAAGGTTAAAATAAAAGCCAGATACTGTGTATCTATTTACATACCATAGCCCTTTGGAGGGTAATAAACTATAATGATACCCAATAATTGTGTGCCCACCACACCCCCAGAACCAATTTTTGCTCTCTTGGGGGCAACGTCATCCCCACTGAGAATGAATGGTCTGCACGATTCTGATGGAGAAAACGTGTTAAGTGCTATGCTCTTAAAATGCAGTGCTGGGTCTGTAGGATTATCTTTGTGGGTAAGATTCACGGCATGTGAAAAAGGCAGCACTTTATTTTCTTAAGCATTTGATTCAATCAGTTTTTCCCCATAAATGGTTTCTATGTCTTTGAAGCTTAGGGATGGGAGGGAGGGTGGTGAGAAGTAAAATTTAAAAAGAAAAAATTTTGACAACAGAAAAACCAACAAATGATTAAATTAGAGATAAAATTCGCCATCTATTCTAGCACTCCTGACATTCCTTTGATAAATTGCTATTGGCCATTCTATACATAGTGGCTTGCATTCCTCTCTTTGTCCCCCTCCCCCATTCTCTCTCAATCATTCATTCTGTGTATAACACCTACAACCACATATCTATATCGCTGAGAAAGGATCAATCATTTCTTTCCCTATGCTGCTGAGACATACAATATTTATCACAGGTTATAGAAAAGAAGAAAAGAAAACCCAAGAATGTTCCCTTCAGCTGTATTTCTGCTGTGGACCCAGGAGTGTCCCAGTCCTCCTCATTTTGCTTATTTGTCAGCTCAGTCTGGGACAATCTATAGTGCAACATGGCCGATAAAGTTAGGGACCCAATGGTCAGGGGAAAGAAAAACAGACCTGATTATAGGTGATCTTCCTCACTATATTAAACACAACTCCCATTACACAAACTCCCTTCCATTTCTTTAAACCTCTCAATACCTTGTAAATCAAATATTTATCAACTGAGAACCTCTTTCCTAGCTGTCTGATGTTTCAGCTCCAACAAAGTTGGACACTAGCCAGTCGGTGAAGAAACCTGTGAAAGGAAATCAGCCACAAGAAAAAAGAAAACTCTATTTCATTTTTATTTCACAGGAACAAACTGCCAACAACACCCTCACCCCTCCACATGCCTTTTTGTGTTTTTTTTTTTTCTTTGAACTTGCCCTTGTGAAAAACGCTTACCTGGAATGAGCAGGCCTGGCTACTGACTTAGTCAACAAATAATTACTAGACATTCATCAGCTGGGGCCATATGTCTTTGGGTCCTTGTAATGCATATTAAAAAGTTGCTGAATGGCTATTAAAGTAGAAGTTGTGACTAAAAATCAACTCATTGACGTGCATGCATAAAACACAGTGATTTACAAAGGTACATCAGAATCAGTTTGACAAACTGCATTCTTAAGGAGAATAGACAAAGCTGTTTATAGGATGCTTTCTGAAGGAGACAAGCCCTGAGCCTTGACTTAAAACAGAAGAAGGAATCCATATGGTGAGTGGGCAGAGAGAGGTGACAAGTCTACATGAAAGCACAATTGGCATCTTCCCAGGAAAAGTAATTGCTCCAACAAAATTACCATGTAGATGAAACACATTTCAAATAAGCCAGAAAAAAATTTAGGACTGTTCTTCAACAATCATATAGACCGTGGCCTAAAGTAATACTATCAATAATTACCTACAAAATATTTTCAATTGAGAAACATATCATAAATAATCTTGCATTTGCTATAGTTGCTGGCTTATTGATATTAAAAGTACATACTCGACTTACTAAGAACACAAATCTAGCTACCCAAGAATAAAGTGCATTCTCTTTTCTGTTCTAAACTCTGACAATTTCTAAACTGACAATTTCTAAACTCTGGGACATATAAAGTCCCAGAACTCACCACTGGAGTTTCTGATCCAATGGATCCAGAGAGAGAAGCAGGACATCAGTGCTTTTCAAAAACTCTGCGGGCAATTCTATGTTGCTTCCGATTGTAAACTATGGCTCAGCACAGTTTGTTGTTACAACCAAGTTCCAAAGTAATTGGCTTCAACTAATCATATGAGCAAGTTTATACACTGCTTTGAAGATTGGTTCGTTCACTTACTGTACATGTTTGATTTTCAGAAACTACATTCCCTTGTGGCAGAAAAATTGTGACCACTTCACTCCGAGATACTACAGCTAATGATTTCTGTATATATATATATATTAGTCAGGCCCTTCCACATAACACCAAGATTAAGAACTCTCACGTGAACTGAGTATGCAACACTATTTACAAAAGCCTAATGGCAGTCACGTGACCAAGAATTTTAGGTTAAAATGGTGCTGGTTTATTTCAGGAGTATGTGTATATGTGTGCATGTAACCAAAGAAGAAAAGAGAGAAGACAAAGTTCTGGTCCCAGCTCCCATGTCAAGTGCCCACGCAGGATCAGGCACCTTGCTAAATTCTGGGCACTGGGTGATTCAGCAGCAGCCTTGCCTTCAGGCGTCATACAGAGGCCAGAAAAGGCAGGAAATGAGTGAGGAGGCACACAGCACACTGACTTCTCTGGTAAGCGATGGGGAGAAAATTAAATTAGGCACAGTAATAGAGGAAGGACAAAGAGCCTTCCCAGATAGAAGACTCAGAGAAGGGCCCTTTAAAGTGGTGAATTTTAACATTTAAGCTTTCAGCTAAGACTTGAAGGATAAGAAGACAACAGGCATTTAAAGAATGAGGGAAAGCATTTCAGGCATGTGACAAAACCTGGGGCTGGAGAGAAACTGACCATCCCGGGCCACCTGTGAAATGGTGAAACTGGGCTCCGTAGTTTCAAATGATACTTCCTGCTCTGAAATGCTGTAAAGAACAGACCCAAGTAATTAGAGGGTAAGTAAGAAAATGAAAAGCATGAAGCAACGCATTTTATTCTAATCTGATACACATACTAAAGTTAGAAATGGAAAAGATGTTTGTCTAATCCCAACTCTAATTGGTTAAATGACCCAGAAATAAAAGGTTACATGCCCTTCCGTATTAGTATAACCAGGAAACTCTCCTCACACATCATCTATATGACATTTCTTGAAAACATCACCTTAAAACGAAAAGCTTAATGGACAAAAATACATAAATGGATAATGTAATAAGAAGGCAGGAATCAATTATTTTCATTAGTCCAGAAGACAGAAAAGGAACTAATGGCTTTTAAGCTGTGGTAGGGAAAACTTGGGTTAATAGAGCAGAACCTTGCTGGTTCTCACTTCAATAATTTCCAAACCCTATAATTTCCAGAAAGAAAACTGGTAGTCCTAGTTATATTTCAATAAGCATTTAATAGCACAAGGCAGACAGAGAACTCTCATGAATTACTTCTCATTACTCTCCAAAATATGCTACAAGAATGTTTGCTAGGTAGAGTGCCATGTAATATTACTAATAAAGTAAGTCTTTGTCAAAAGCAACAAGCTAAATACAAATTTGATTAGGGCAGTCTTCTGTCCTTATAGAACTTTCCCTCTCAGTTGAGCGCTTATTCTGAAAGTCAATAAATCATCGGGGGGTTTCTGTATAGCCGTGTGAATTAAAAATCAGACATCAAAGCCTCCTTTCTCCACCAGCAAGGGTAAGGTTTGCTTCATAAAGTTTTTCATTATATTTATTTTATATTGATACCTACATCACATAGAAAGATGAAAACTGTCCGACAATGTCATCTTTTCTACATATTCAGAACACACAACAAAGCGTTACTTAAAATAAAAAAAAAAAATTTAAAGGAAATAACATCCGGTATGTTTTAGCATTTCAGAGGCTAACTACTAGTCCTCTTAAGAAGTTCATGGCTATGCACGAGCCGTGGGCCTGCGGTTATTCAACACTACGTCAGTGGCCCTCAGGCAGTCCCTCACCCCACACCAATGGGCTCCAAACCCTCCAGTGTCGTATCAGCAATTGGTGATCCACGTGGGAAATGCGTCTGCTGCACGGCTGAGGGTGTATACCGTTGTGCAATAGGCAATGTGTTGTCAGCTACCTTGCCATGGGGAGGGCCATAATTGCTCCGAGGAAAAAAGCAGAAAGCATAGGATAACAGCAAAGTAGGTAATGCCAGGTGAACTGCTAGCATCCACCAACACTTACTGAGCAATCACTGTGTGTCAGGAAATGCTTTATTACTTCTCTTTTGGTGGGAGGTAGTGTAAAAGCAGTTTCTATTTTCCTTCTTTTATTAAGCCACATGTTTCTGTAAATAACTCAGAAAAGTCTATTATTTTATAAGTGCCTTCATACAAATATCAAGGCTTTATTACTTCTTTTAATCTTCACAATAACCCTTAAGGGAAGTACTGTTACTAGTCCTATTTTCAAGTTCAGGAAATAGGGACTCATATAGATTAAGTAACTGTCCCAATTTCAAAGAGTAAGTGGTAGAACTGAGATTTGAACCCAGGCATCCTTACTTGAAAGCTTGATTACTTAATTTATAAACTGTAATTCAAACTATTAGCACATAAAAATATTTTTGTGATATTAAACTTTATCTACTTGGCAATCTTTCATTATTCCCAATGCAAAGACATCTTAATGTTCCCCTGTTAAGTCCATGTCTCAAGGACTCAAATCACAGGACCTGGAGGAAGTAGAGAAGGTTAGGTGCAGGGAGAGGTGGAGAAACCTCCCATTAGAGATAAAAGAGCCTAAGAGACTCTGGAAAGAGGCTGATTGATGCATTCATTACCCCTGGTCTGTGAGTGGCTACAGTAATGTAATCTCAATGGCCCAACACATCAGCCAGAGGGAAAGCCAGAATTCAGCTCCCTGATGATAGAGACGGGATTGAGAAATTGGACCACAAATTTGCTACATGCTCTCAAAGGACAGCTAGACAGTTAGTTGAGCCTCAACCAAGCATAAGAGAAGAGATGACAGGTTACAACAGTATCACACTTCGGCAGTGGATACTATCAGAACAATAGGAAAAGTTGTACTTTAGACTCAGTTCCACAAGCAACTCAAACAGCCACCCCTCAGCAGAGAACAGCAGGATGCAAAACCCGCAGTCAGAGGTAAGCAATTACCCTCTCTCGTGTACTGCAATGCTGTCTTAAAGAAAAGGTGGTTATTATGGCTTGGACTGTGTCCTCCCTGGAAGGAGATGTTGAATTCTTAACCTCTAGTACTTCAGAACGTGACCTTATTTGTAAATAAGATCATTGCAGAGATAATTAGTTTAAATGAGATCCTATTAGACCGGGGCAGGCCCCTAATCTGATATGACTGGTCTCTTATATGAAGACGGTAATATGAAGATAGAAAAACACAGGGAGAACGCCATGTGACGAGGAAGAGGTCCATTGGAGTTACGTACCTTCAAGCCAAGGAACACCAAGGATTGCTGGTACATTTCCAGAAGTTAGGAATAGGAAAGGAGGGAGTCTTCTAAGTCTCAGATTGGAGGATGGCTCTTGCCAATGTCTCGATGTTAAACCTCTGGTCTCCAGAACTTTGAGACAAAAATTTCTGTGCTTTAAGTCACCCAGTTTGTGGTACATTGTTATAGCAGCCCTGGAAAATGAATAGGATTGTCCTGGAGATGGAATTCCAAAGGACTGAGCATTTTATTTGCGTCATCTACACAGAGGCCAATGAACATGAAGAGACTAAACACTAGACTAAAATATGGCTGAGTTTTTTCCTCCCACTATGCAGTAGGTGGGTGATTGTAAGAAGACCAGATCTGCTGAAAATTTAAAATTTCACATTTCTTTTTGTATATCTGACTATGGCATGTGTGTATTTGTGATCTCATGCTGTATGGTTACTCAAATCAGTACCTCTGCATCATGGGTAAGTAAGAAAATAGGGTCAGGGCAGTAAAACGTCCTACAGTGATGAGTGGGGGCAGCAAGTGAGCAGAGTGATAACAGTGAACACTTTTTCTCAGTTTTCCCAATTTGCTTATTTAAACAACTTTTATGTTTTAATTTCTTTAGTCATGTTGCCAGAAATTACACGGGTGTGGACACACAGGTATTTGAGAGCCTCTGCTCATTATTCTTTTCTTCTGACACACTATCAACCAGACTCATTTATTAAACACACACTATAGGTTGGACACTTGAGATATGAAGTCAAAAAGGTATAATCTCCCTGCTGAAGATATAATCAAGTAATCCATACACTACAGGAAAATGTGTTAATTATGTGGTAGGATAGTATTTTTAAATAACTTCTCCAAACTGAAGTAAAATGCAGAAAAGGAGAAGAGAGACCACAGGACCCTGCATTCTAGACCTTCACAGAGCAACAGGAGTCTGAAAGTTTCCCTACCTAGCGAGACATGGTAGCAGCAGGGCCCCAAAGAGACCACGTGAAGGACAAAGTGAAAGCTTCCTAGGGATTCTGTAATAAAACAAACCCCTCAAAACAGCAGAAATGTATTGTCTCAGAGTTCTGGAGACCAGGAGTCCAAAACCAAGGGGTCAGCATGGCCATGCCCCCTCTGTTCCAAGTTCTCTCCTTGCTTCTGGTAGTTTCTAGCAGTCCTTGGCATCCTTTGGCTTGTAGACTCATCCTCCAATCTGTCTCCATCTTCATTCACATGGTCTTCTCTATGACTCCTGTGTGTCTCAAAATCTCTCTCTCCTTATAAGAACACCAGTCACAGGATTTAGGGCTCACTCTAATCCAGTATGATCTCAGCTTAACATGATTACATCTGCAAAGACTACTTCCAAATGTCACTTTCACAGGTACTAAGGGTTAGGACTTTAACACATTTTTGGAGGGACATAATTTAACTCCCAACACGGGGTGATGAACGTTTAGTAGATGCTGGCTTTGAGAGAGGACATCAAGAGTCATACATATTCCTGTCCAGACCCTCTTCCCTGTCTGAGCCTTAGCATCAGACAAGGGCCCTGAAACTCAGACTCGACTCCAGGGAAAGGATAGACCTCCAACTGAAGACATTAAGTGTCCAACACCTTGGGAGAATTTATAAATTGAAGTTTAGCATAGTTACACTTTTCGCTTTCCTAGGTTGTGTACTGGAATTCAGACATACTGCAGTACATTTGAGAAGTCGCACAAAGTAACTATGGAGCAAAAGAACAGCAAGGAAACCAGACTGAGGGGATAGGAGGCATTTATCAGAAGCAATGGCCTTGAGCTAAGCCTGACAGGAAGACTAAGAATCAAATGCACAACAACGAGGAATAAGAAAAGTGCAGAGGCCTTCCTGGCAGAAAACAATTTTAGCTTAGGTACAGAGGCAAGAAAGATGGTCAGGGCACTGGAATTCTCTCAGTATGACTGGCATAAAAGCTGTACGGGAAAGAATAAACAGAGATGGGGCTGGAGCCAGGCCATGCATGTCAGAAGGATTACTCCAGCAGGTAAGTGAAGAAAAGTATGAGAAAGGCGGTCCTGGAGACAAAGACCAGTGAGGAAATTACTGCAATAAATTTCACTAAAACAATGGACACCTGAATGAAGGCAATAGTGGGAGGCATGGAAAGGAAATATGAAATCTGTCCAGAATTATTCAGCCACATAATATGAAAAAATAGAGACATTTATTGAAGAAGGTGCAAGATACAAGAAACATTGTACATAGGACGACATCTTCAAAGTAGGCACCCTGGGACCTCACAGTTCTCCCAGTTGCCATCAGCTGCCTCGTCTTATGTTTCTGAACCTCACTGACTGTCTGAAATCTCTTCCCTTTCAAAGATGATTTTAGTTTTGGGAAAAGCCAGAAGTAACAGAGCACCAAATCTGAGCTGTAGGGGGACTAAGTCACCTGGGTGATTTGATGTTTTGTCAAAAAAACTCTGCAGGAAGAGTGATACATGTGTGGGCACATTGTGATGTTAAAGCTGCCAATCACCAGCTGCCCATAGCTGTGGCCTTCTGAATTATCAGAATAGTTTCTATGAAGGAATGTTCAAGCTTAACACAAAATTTGATGCAGTTTTGTTGCTCCACTTGTTCAGTTATTTTGAGTGTGATGGCCACAAAATACACACGCTCACTCAACAGTGTCTACCACTCCCACTGACTAGTACAGTGAAGTCATCACTGTTCACATGCGTTCATTCCAGTTCACTCTCCTTGGCTGCCAGGTTACACTGATGTCACGCCAACTATTCTTGTTATACTGATAATAGTTGGGCTTTCTGCAGACAGACCTCATATTAACAAGGAGAAAGTTAATGTGAGTCCCAGGTTTCTTTGCTAGATGACAGAGAGCAGCAGTTTTCAATCTGTAATCCACATTAAGAGGCATTTTACATTGAGAACCAGTGTACACATATATGTACAGTATACAAACACACTCATGTGTAACTAAAACTAAAGTTTTATGTAACAATGTTTCACCTCACTATATGCAATGTACACTGAGATTCTTAATTCTGTTTTTAAAAATAATAAACAAATGGGATCTCATCAAAATAAAAAGCTTCTGCATGGCTAAAAAAACAGTATTAAAATAAAAAGAGAACCAACCATATGGGAAAACAAATTTTCCAATGATACCTCATACAAGGGTTTAATCTGCAAAATATATAAAGAACTCACACAACTCCAATCTAAGAAGACAAGCAACCCAATTTAAAAATGGCCAAAGGACTTGAACAGGCACTTCTCCAAGGAGGACATACAGAGGATCCAGAGACACATGAAAAGATGCTCAATATCGCTAGCTATCAGAGAGATGTAAATTAAAACCACAATGAGATACCACTTTACACCAGTCAAAATGGCTATCATAAACAAAGAAACAAACAACAAGTGCTGGAGAGGTTGTGGAGAAAAGGGAACCCTAGTGCACTGTTGGTGGGATTGCAGACTGGTACAATCACTGTGGAAAACAGTATGAAATTTTCTCAGAAAACTAAAAATGGATCTGCCTTTTGACCCGATAATTCCACTGCTAGATTATATCCTAAGAACCCTGAAACACCAATCCAAAAGAACCTATGCACCCCAATGTTCATAGCAGCACAATTTACAATAGCCAAGTGCTGGGAGCAACCTCGGTGCCCATCAGTAAACGAATGGATCAAAACACTCTGGTACATTTACACAATGGAATTCTATGCAGTAAAAAGAAAGAAGGAGCTCCTACCCTTTGTGACAGCATGGATGGAACTGGAGAGCATTGTGCTAAGTGAAATAAGCCAGGCAGTGAAAGACAAATACCATATGATCTCACCTTTAACAGGAATCTAATCAACAAAACAAACAAACAAGCAAAATATAACCAAAGACACTGAAATTGAGAACAGGCTGACAGTGACCAGAGGAGAGAGGGAAGAAAATTTCAGGGAAAGGGGGGAAGGGTTTGAAGGACCTAGTATAAAGGACACATGGACAATAACAAGGTGGGAGGTAGAAATGGGAGGAAGGAAGGGAGGGCTGGGGGTGGGCCAGGATGGGGGTAAAGGGCAGAAAACTGTACTCGAACAACAATTTAAATAAATAAATAAATAAATGCTGGTCACAACTCACTAAATGGATTTTACAACCCCGGAAGGGGTCACAATTCAGAAAGTACTCAGGAAAACACTTACCAAAAAGATGGTGACACTGTCACAACAGAAATTAATCCTGGAGAAGGAGAAATTTCAGGGAAGATAAGAATCAGATTTTATTTTTTTAAATTTTATTTATTTATTTTTAGATAACAGGAAAGGGAGGGGGAAAAGAAGGAAAAAAACACAGATGTGAGGGAAACATCCTGACTGGGCACCAAATCCACAACCCAGGCATGTGCCGACTGGGAATCAAACCAGCGACCTTTGCTTTGCAGAACAACACCCAAACCACTGAGCCACACCAGTCAGGGCAAGAATCAGATTTCAGACATGCTGCTTTTTATGTGCTGGGACTAAAGCCCATCCAGCCTGCTTTTGTTCTGATTATACACTTGTCTGAAGATCTCACCTTCAGCTCCTAGGGCTGACCTTCCAGGAAAGTCTATCTGAGGAAGGACATGCTGGATCCACGAGAGGCAGCTCTACACTACTCACCTCCATGCCCAGGGGCTACTTTGCTCTTTGACCCTATTGCTCCACGAGAGGAAGAAATAATTGTCCCAGATCCTTTATATCAGCAGTCCCCAACCTTTTTCGCACCAGGGATCCGTTTCATGAAGAAAATCTTTCCATGGACAAGAGTTGGGGGGAATGTGGGGATGGTTTGGGGGATGATTCAAGGGCATTACACTCAACCGCACCTTGTGCTGTGTGGCCTGGTTCCTAACAGACCCAGACCAGTACCAATCTGCAGCCTGGAAGTGGGGGACATCTGCTTTATACATTTAAGTAAACTCTGGACAAAAAATGAAGTCAATAAATATTTGATGAATGAATCTAAAAACTAATAAATAAACCCAAGGAAACATACGGACCCTCACATTTTAAATTTTTAAGTTTGAAATGCACATCATTGAGAAAGATGAATGTTGGGGGTATAATTTTAAACTTCATAGTTATGAAGTTTACTAAGTAGATGCATGTGGCCAAAGAATCAAGTATATATTCAGTTATTTCTGGAGTATATTTCTGTTCACGGTATATGCATTGGTTTTATACATCATTAATTAATATAAAAAGATATTTATGAATATTCTGTGACTCAAGTTCTGCACACATATGTGCACACATATGCACACATGCACCTCTATGTTCCCCTTTGAAGCGTATTTTTCTCCACCCTCTCATTCTCCTACACTCTGGTTCTCTGACCCTCTCACACACAAGTCTAGCAATTCTGAAAGATTTTCTGTTTTGTCTGTCACCAGCCAATGCTCATTAGACCATCCATCTCAGCGTATGAGTTAGGAGGATGGCTGAAACGTTATCATGGCTTAGACCAAAAGAAGATTTCTGTTTCACTTTCAGTCCAGTACTGTATGTTCTTCTGGTAGTTTTCTTGTACTGATTTTCTTTTGCCAGCCACACCACAAGAACTTGGTGGTCCCTTCCAGTCTTATCCTGGATTCCATTCCTCACTTTATGCATCACTGCCCTTAGGGAATCTCATTTACTTTCATGTTGTAAATGACCATCTGGGCCTAGATGAGTCACTTTTCTACCTTCAGCCCATACTTTGTTTCTGAGTTCCAGGGCTATTTCTAAACTGCTCTATTAAGTAGCCCCATGCGGAGCCCTTCAATTTCAATGTGTCCAAACAGAATTCATTTTTCATTTCTCTCTCCCTTCCTAAACCTGCTGCATCTCTTACATTCTTGATCTTAGTCCTTGGAGGAGAGAAGTATTTTTAAGTAAAGGACAAATGGAAAATTGAAATAACCACTATTTCAGAATTCTGTTTGCTTTAACAGAAGCTCTTAATCCTCGTACAAGGGGAGATTTGGGACTTTTTATCCAGAGAGTTGGTCTTACCAGACGGATCAACAGCAGACCATGTGAACAAGGGTTGTTTTGCTTATTGAAACAAACTCTTTGGACTGCCAAATTCAATCTGATCCCTCCCACTCTTTCTCTTACTTTTTTCTGCTTGATCTGTGAATTCCAGCAGACCAGTATGGTCAAGTGAGAGCTTCTCTAAAATGTGAAATAAAAAAAAAAAAAAGTTTCACAGAGGCTTCAGATTCCTTTGGCCCAAAGATAAGACTCTTTTCTAAAAAGTGAGTATTTCATCAGCTCAGAAAAAAATCAGATCTGCAATCCCAGTGTGTTCACCTAAAAAGCAGGTGCTCGTTTTTGAGCAACTGTGTTCTCCACAAAAAACCTTGTAGGCAGGCACTCAAACAAAGCTTTTTTTTGAATGTCACAGTCAGATTAGATAAGGTTCGTCTAGTCTGTTAATCAGTTTCTAGGTTTTATGCATCTATCCTTTACCACTAAACTTGCTGCTCCTAAGAAGGAAACAAAAATTCTCAAAAGCTTGTGAGTGCTTCATCAGGACCTTTAGCATACTGTCAGAGCCCATGACGCTGAGCTGCTGGGCTGAAATGTGGAGTGCCAAATTGTGGGTTAAGAGTAGAAAATTATGCCTTGTCTTCTTAGCAAGTTAGGGACTAAATGTTTGTGCCCCCCCTTCCAAAATTTATGTGTTGAAATCCTAACCTCCACTGTGGTGTTATTAGGAGATAGGGACGATGGGAAGAACTTAGGTCAGGAAGGGAAGCCCTCAGGAGCAGGATTTAGTGTATTTGTAGAGAGACCCCCAGAGAGCTCTCTTGCACATCCCCCCACGTGAGGAGTCAGTGAGAAGACAGCTAGGTGTCTATGAACCAGAAAGTGGGCTCTCATCAGATACAAAATCTACTGACACCTTGATCTTGAACTTCTCAAGCTCCAGAATCATGAGAAATAAATGTGTTGTTTTAAGCCATCCAGTCTACAGTATTTTTGATATAGCAACCAAAACTGACTAAGACATCTTTCAAAGATACCACTTGGCTCAGGGAATAGAAAGTAGTTTTTTAAGTTATTACCACTTAATCTAAAAATAATAGATTAATCTCAAATATCCAATAATCACTGGAGTAGGCAAAGAAAGTACCAGGCTATACTGTTTAACTTTCTAAAATACACAATGTCTGATGCAGTTTTGGACACATAGCAGGTGCTCAATAAATAGTATAGTTCTTTCCCTCCCCTTCCTTTTCTTCTCTATTCCATCCCTTTCCTGCTGTTTCCATCTATTTCTGTTACCACCTTACTGTACAGAACGGGAATACAAGATAGAAGAATATCTTATACCCCAATTACTTTACTTTGGCTCAATAAGTGAGATGAGAAATCCTATTCGAGACACGAATATTTAGAAGTCTTAGAACTCTTTCTCAGACATGATGGAAGGCTAAGAGGAGGGACATGGTTTTCGGGCCATGTAGTCTTTTATGCATCCTGTGGGGCACAATATGTTTCTATCTCATACAGGTACCACTTCCCAAACCGAAGACTCTAAAGTCTCTGTTTTTCCTTCGGTAGATAGAGTAGAACTGGCGTTATCAGGTGAGAGGAATGACTAAATGTCAGTCAAAGCCTGAGCAAAATTTGAAGTGGGAAGAACTTATTTCACCTCTTCCCCTTTCCTCTTACAGTGCCTCTTACATATGCACCTGCCTAATCCTAGGGGTCTGCCCTGCACCCTTTGCTTTCCATGAAACAGCAACTGTTCTTTCATCATTATTCTTTAAAACAACTGGTGTCTGTCATAACACTACTGCCTTAACATCAGGATAAATCTTCGGTGTCTGACCAAGATTATAACTGATGTTTACCACTCTTAAGGTGCACAACTACGAAACAAGTGAAACAGTTGTTATGGCCATGTTTTGTTTAGAATAACTGAAGCTCAGGACTTCTCCAAGGTCATGTGCCTATGCGGTAAAATACAATGTAAGGCAGGCTCGTTATTGGCCTTAACTGAGATGACTGTGTGAGAGAAGCTCTGTGTGTGAGTGTCTCTACTGAGTTATAGGGAGTGAGACATGATTCCAATATGAAATTTCTACTTCTCTTAACAATAACTTCTTTTCTGGGCCTTTATGGTTGACTTTCATGGTTTATCTATACAGCACTAATACAGTAAAATTTTGAAAGTTAGATAATTGCTGCAAAAATTGGACTAGCCAATGATTTAAGTTGAGTACTAGACTTTGTTTCACTAAAATATTTTCTCAAGTTTTCTCTGAGGCTCACCCCCAGACTCCACTACCTGAAAAAGTTAAAGGAATAGATAAAATAAAACCAAGTGAAAATGGCATAACTAACACATACCCTAACCCTTCTTAACCTCGACAATCTGAATTTGGTAGTTGGTGTCCAGCAAATTCATAAATATTGATGCATAAATGTCTTTAACATACTAGATTTTAAATTACCCAAATAATAACTAAAGCTTACTAGAAAGTAAGATGCTCCCATTTGCAACTTGGAGCGAAGGAAACATGTGTAACCTATATATATATATAGACATTTCCCATGCATCTCCTCCGTGACGGCAGCCTGTCACTAGGTTGTCACCCACAGCATGCACATTTAGAAAGTGGAAGGAAAGCAGGGAAAGAGAAAGAGAAGGAGGCAAGAGGAAGGAAGGAAGGAAGGAAGGAAGGAAGGAAGGAAGGAAGGAAGGAAGGAAGGAAGGAAGGAAGGAAGGAAGGAAGGAAGGAAGGAAGGAAGGAGAAAGGAAGGAAGGGAGGGAGGGAGGAAGGAAGGAAGGAAGGGAGGGAGGGAGGAAGGAAGGAAGGAAGGAAGGAAGGGAGGGAGGGAGGAATCGTTAGCTTTTATTGAAATACTCAGCATTTAATAAGTCACTTGAGAACTAGACAGCAGAGTCAAATTGCCTTCTTGAGTCTCAAAATAAATTATTAGCCTGGTACAGACCCAGGCTAAGACAGATATAGCATTTAACTTCACCGGTGGCTATAATTTCTGGATTTGTGAAAGAGTGATTCCTGCTTACTATATTCCAAAAAGGACATGAAGTTTCTTAAAGGCCCTGTATAAATCAATTCACAATCATTCTGAGATAGTTTGACTGTGACTCCAAAATGTCTGCGTTTCATTTTCTCCCTGTTAGAGATGAAACCACTGACATTCATTTTTTATGGACATTTCCAGCTAAAGACTTTTTTGGTAAGTTAAAATTTGAAGAGCATGAAAGAGAAATTATTCTGATTTATGATGACTTCCAATCAGGACCAATTAAGAGAAAATGAACCAGGGAAATTGGAGTGGAGAAGAGAAATAAGATCCTGCAAAGTGAAAGTATTTAAACCTAAGTTTTCTTTCACTCGTGATCCCCTGGGTAGAATCAAGCACAGGCAGCTTGGGGATCAAGGTTCCCAGCGCCCCCAGGCATAACCCACATCCTGCCTTTTCACCTCTGATCTTGCTCTGGGACCAGGCTACACACAGCACCCTTTACTCAGGAGTCTATCCAACACAGAAAGATGCTTCTCCTTCATTAGAATATGCAAGTATAAATGTAAAGTGAATTCTTCTAATAGTACCATATGCTCTATCTAATTATTTCTGACTCAGTTCCCACCTAAACACCTCCTGGTTTCAAGCTGAAAACCTACGGCCTCAGATTCACACATCTTTAAAAGGCATTCATGTCAGCACTGCCCTTAGTTTTAAGCACAAGGAGCCTGTGTGCTGGGTCCCCCCCTTGCACTGCCCTCCTCCCCCGAACACACCCACAAACACATTGGTTAAGGAAGGCCTGGGTGTCTGTCTCTCAGGAACCTGCTCTGACACAGGACACCTTGTCTTCTGAACATCCACCCTCATGACCAACACTGTTAGGATCCCAGAAAAACAACTTTCTCTCTTGCCCTGTATCCTCCACCCAAAAGGTGACTTTATCCAATTACGGTAAAAGTTTGCAGGCTGTGCCAGTGCTGATGAATGGGAGAAGGAGATTTCTGTGGCAGGGGTACTTAAGAGACAAGACAAATTAATTAACCTGTCAAGTCTTTCTTCTGAGGTAGTGTGAACACATACATTATTGCATAACAGAGTATTGTTTCCCAGTAATGCTAAATATTTATTTGCTTTTCTTTGTGTTCCAATTCATGGTTCCAGAGGTACTCACAAATTAGGACAACGTATACAGCCATTATACATGGTAAGCTAAGGAATATTTTACAACCTTAAATAATTCATACTATGCGTGTGTGTATAATTTATGTATACACATGGTATACATAAATAAATATTGATTATATGGTGTATACATATATACCAAGATTTATCAACCCCTGAACTATTTGCATTTTGAGTAAGAATTTTGGGGGTTTTGTTGTTGAGAGTTAGGGAGAACCCTTCCCATAAACAAAATATTTAGCATCATCTCAAGCTTCTATCAACTAGATGCAAGTAGTTTCTCCCAAACCCACTTGTGATAACCAAAACTAACTCCAGGTATTGCCTAACCTCCCTAGCTGAGGACCACTAGGCAAGACATTACATACGTAAAACATGGCACATACGTAAAACATAAAACATGACTATTTCATTACATTGGCAACCTGGGGTTGCTGAACTCTAGAATTGTGGCTAGTTCTACCTTTATAAAATATTTAATAAGATTTACTTAAGTGTTTTTAAAATAAAATTTTGAATGTCAACTCTAATAAATAACACTTTAAATTTTGATATTTATCTATTATTATTTGTATTTTGCCTTTTAATTTTAAGAGGTTATTTTAAATATTTTAGGCAAATATAACATTTTGCAAGCATTTGTGAAAAAATTTTAATCTTTTTACATTCATTTAGTTTACATTTTTTATAAAAACAGCTTGAAATAGACTTCTTTGGCTTACATTTTCTCTGTGGTCTTTTAAATTATTTAAAAATTTTACAAATAGAAAGTACCAAAGCAAATTTGATAAAATAAAACATAGCAAAACCCCTAAAAACATAAATTAAAAAGTCTTTAAAAGGTCTTTAAAAGGAATTTTTAAAATCTTTAAAATTCATGACTTTTAAATATTTCTCTCTTGCCCCTTCTTGCCTGCAAAGTTTCTTTTGAAAAATCAGCAGATAGTCTAATAGGCACTCCTTTGTAGGTAACTATCTCCTGTTTCCTTACTGCTTTTAAGATTCTCTCCTTATCTCTCCTTATTCTCTCCTTATAAGGCGATCTCCTTATCTCCTTATATTCTCTCCAATATCTTTAATATTGGGCACCTTAATTATGATGTGCCTTGGTGTGTTTCTCCTTGGGTCTAATTTCTTTGGGATTCTCTGGGCTTCCTGGGCTTTCTGGAAGTCTATTTCCTTTGCCCTATTGGGAAAATTTTTCTTAATTATTTGCTCAAATATGTTTTTAATTTCTTGCTCTTTCTCTCCTCCTTCTGGCACCCCTATGAGTCAGATGTTGGAGCACTTAAAGTTGTCCCAGAGGCTTTTAAGCCTCTCCTCATTTTTTTTGAATTCTTGTTTCTTCATTCTGTTCTAGTTGGATGTTTATTTCTTCCTTTTGTTCCAAATCATTGATTTAAGTCTCAGTTTCCTTCCCTTCACTGTTGGTTCCCTGTACATTTTCCTTTATTCACTTTGTATAGCCTTCATTCCTTCCTTCATTTGCAACCCAGCTCAGTCAATTTTGTGAGCATCCTGATTAGCAGTGTTTTGAACTCTACATCAGATAGGTTGTCTACCTGCTTGTAGCTTATCTTTTTTTCTGGAGTTTTGATCTGTTCTTTCATTTGGGCTATATATTTTTGTCTCAGCACACCTGTTATGTTGTAAGGGGAGGAGCCTTAGGTATTCACCTGGGTGGGGTGACCTTCTTTGCTGCATTGTGGTGCCGTCTATGGGGGAGGGGTCAGAGGAAACACAAAGCTGCTGGCTCACTCCTCTCTAATCCCATTTTCTGTCACTTCCCTCACTTCCCACAAGTGGATTGTGCCCTTTCAGGTGCTGATTCCCAGGTTGGTAGGTTTGTGCGAACTGTCTTGTGAGATAGAGTCTCTCCCACCTTTGCAACCCCCACAGGGTTTTACAGTTAGAGGTTTTGAGTCTTTAGCTTCCTGGTCAGCCAGCCCCTGCCTCACCTGTGTGGCCCACAGCCTTGCTGCGGGTCCTCTCCACCCAGCTGCCCATCTCCACCCCTCCTACCCATCTGGATAGGTGTTTCTTTAACTCCTTGGCTGTTGGAGTTACACTCAGTTTGACTTTCTGGCAGTTCTGGGTTTTTTATTTTTTTTAATTATTATCCTTCTTTTGGTCATGCAAGGAATCGAACTTCATCTTGGCTGGAACCCCCAAACAAGAGAAATTTTAAATCAAACTAAAAAAGCCAGCCAGGGCCTCCAAACTAAGAATTTTTTTAACTATACTATACCCACACATAGAATTCAAAAACAGGACCTGCCAAATTATTTATTTAATAAGATGTAATTACTGATCACAAGACTTTACCAACAAAGCTTTTTTTTCACAAGACAATAAGTAGAACAGGCCACATGAAATCTCTGCAGCTTCATCTTCTTCCTTCTGTAAGTGAAGATTTCAGTACCGATCCAACCTTTAGAAGGAACATTGGCCTTCTGTACTCTTGTCTTGGCTTGGAAAATGTTAGGTGTAGATCTAATCTAACATGATTCAGGAGAAATTTCAAAGGACTTACAGAAACATACATATACTAGGAAATAAAAAATTAATGAGGAAATCACAATGAAAGAATGAAGAGAGAACTATCCAGAGATAAATCCCTGTTTTCTGCATTTATAACTAACAGCAAAAAAGCTTGTGTCTTTAGATTTAGATAGTGTAGGATTTGCAGAGATGGGCCAGCTCAGTGACCAAAACAAAGAGCCATTATTTTTTCAAAATTCATTAAAGACCTATCAGAAAATAAAAACAACTAGTTGCTGAAAAGAGATGCACCTTTTCCAGGAACTGCAAACCTGAGAAGAATCTATTCTAGATTCCTAGAGCTGAAAATCATGTTTTGTATGGACTACAATTAACATTTGTAATAATGTAGTTACTAACGTTAGCTAACAGGTTCTTTCCCATTATGATTTCCATCACAGGAATGTACTAGGGCCCAAGGAAGTGCATTTGCTCTTACCCATGCTTATCGTCAGCACTACTGACTTCCCAGGTGGTTTCAGGGAAGCAGGGCTGGGAGAGAGAGACTTGGGAAGGCAAGTGTGTTCGTGCACTCACTTATGGCCAGGAACGCACTTCAACTTGGCAACATTGCCTGAGGCTCCAGGTGATTTCTCTTGCAATACATGTACCCTACCAACCTTTGTTTCTCTAGTTTCCCCAGATTCTAGGCACAAGCTTCTGGGTAACAGGCATCTTATCACTGAACAATGATGTTACAGTCAGAAATTAGGAGCCATCATGTTTCCATATTTCAAATCACAGATTTTTGCTCAATAAAATTAAGTGTTTCAAATATCTCTGTATTACACATCACAAAATAGTAAACTCAATGGGGTAATTGAGAGTGTGTATATCACTGTACAAAAAGAACCACACTTTTATAAACAGCTAAAGTCCTCAAGGTTGAATATTCTAACAATTCTCACCAATGCACCTTTGAAGTAACCACTTCAGTACAATTTGACTACAATTATCAGGGTTACGAATGGCCTGTCCTAATGGACAAAGTTTTCCATCCAGTACATGCTGCCCCAGCACGGCAATTTCCAGTCTGGCCCCAGAAGACTAGAGACAGTCATTTTCCAAGTTACAACAGTATCTAACCTACACATGCCTTCTATGTGATGTGTGAGCTGCCATTGCCACACTGGGCCACCTATTCCAAGGCTTCTTACTGTAACTCTTGTTTCCTCCGGTTGTGAAAAAAATGTTAAAGATCTTTGCTCTTCAATAAATTGGGAAAAATCCTTCCCCTCTAAAACAAACCAAAAACAAACAAACAAAAAAAGCCACCGCTCTCTGGAGGTTGGATGTTATCAGAGTTTATTTTCAGAATAGAAATAATCCTCCATCTACTTTACCTACTAAGCCCAGCTTTCTTATTATTTTTGTTTTGTTTAACAACTAGTCAAATTTCATGAGTGCTTATTCCTGCTGGGCACAGTGCGAAGTGCTTTGACTCACATGCATTATGTCATTTTATGCCCAGGACAACCCCATGAAATCATCCCCATTGTACAGAATCATGTGTTCAAGGTTACTCAAACATGACAAAATTCTAGAATTCACACTCCAAGTTTGTCTAACCATGAGCCTACATCTTTAACCATATGACCTTACTAATTTTGCAATAATTAATATTGCAGGTGCATGATTCACTGCATTAATCAAATGTGTGTATGTATGTGTATATAGTATATATTAATACACACATTCAGACTGCATTTCAGGTATGTCATGGATTAAATAAACTTTTAGAACACTTCAGCCATGCTCATTTTAACTTTTAAAGTTAGGTATATTGAGTTTTTCTATTTAAAGTTAGTGTGTACTCATTAGAGAAATCTAGGGATGTACAGAAACGGTAAAAATCATCTAAATTCTAATATTCAAAGATGAATACTTTTTGATATTTTCTTACCATAAGTTACAGCCTTTTTACTAGGAAAACATTCTAGGCTAATATGTATTTAAAACTTTAACACTGATTTTAAAATATTTTTAAATAAAGCAAGCTTAAGAGTCAGAAATAGGTTCTAATTCCAGAACTACCACTTGCTAGCTGGGTGACCTTAAGAACCCATTTGACCTCATGAGCCTGAGCTTCCTGCATGCAAAAGCAGAATAATAGCTGTTCTTACATGCAAGTCCCACTGGGATGTTCTGAAAATTGAATAAGACAATACAAGTAGAGGGTTTGGAAAATACTTATTAGTTGGGAAAAGATGGTGGCAGTGGACATGGTATATCCTTCTTTTCTTCCTCTGAATTGCTACATTAAAACAGACAAAGCAATCAGATATCAAACCAAAAATCCAGGGTCAATCTTTACAGTAAAGCTATGTGATTTGATTTCTTTACAAATCTCAAAATGCAAGCATGTGAGGACAAACCACCAAAGCCATGAGAACAGCATGGTATCAGCATCTGTGCAGAAGACAGCAGAGAGAAGCAAACACAAAGCACCACAAACCTATCTGGGACTGGCCACTAACACAGTAGTGGACGAGGGCAAAGGGAGAGCTCAGTGTGGAGGAATCTAGCACTTAGGAGCCTTCTTCCAGGACAGGGCTCCCCATCAAGAAAAGACAATGCACTGAAGAGAAACTGCTGGGATACAATCAAAATCGAACAGAATAGGCCCCATAGAGACAAAGGAAAAAGAGAGAGAGAGAGAGAGAGAAAAGTGAAGGAGGAGAACAGAGTCAGGAAGCCTTAGAAAAAAACAGAAGAAACAACTCTCTGAAGTTAGAACAGTCACCCTGAACTGAGCTCCCACAATTTCAGAAAACTGATTCCACATAAAAATTAGCAAGTAAGTATCAAAGTATCAAAGTCAAATCCTCTGCAAAATTATTAAAAGACAAAGGGGAATAAAGAGCAGAATAGTATCACTATAGATAATAAAATCGTATCAGAAAGATAGGGACAGATCAAAACTGTAATCTATTTCAAAATGAGCTAAAAGACATTAAGAAAATAATACAGATGTAAAAGAACAAAATAAAACAGAATAAGAAAAACTCAGAAATGAGGTGACAAAGCATAGGAAAGAATTATAAATAAATAAAGACATTTCAGAAATGAAGACTAAATTAGAAGAAACACAAAAGCAAATAAACATAAAATATGCCTTAAAAATAGAAGGTTAAGAGGAGGACTATTTTAAAATACAAAAAAGAAAAGAGAGATAAACAATATTAAAGAGGAAGTAGCAAAGAGAAGATAGACAAAGAACATTTAAATTATGTAACATAGAAATCCCTGAGGAAGAAAACCAAGCAAGAAAGAGGACAAACACTAAAGATTAATTCAAGAAAACTTCCCTCGAATCAAAAGTTCACTGAAGCTAAATATTAAAAGAACACACCACACATCTGTGACTATGAACTCAGAATGAGCAACACCAAGGTATATTCTAATAAAGACATCAGATTTTAAAGAAAAAAATTATTTTAGCACCCAGGGGAAAAAGCAAGTAATTTATCAAAAAAAAAAATAAAGTTACCATTATACTTTATNACAACAGAAGAAACAACTCTCTGAAGTTAGAACAGTCACCCTGAACTGAGCTCCCACAATTTCAGAAAACTGATTCCACATAAAAATTAGCAAGTAAGTTTCAAAGTATCAAAGTCAAATCCTCTGCAAAATTATTAAAAGACAAAGCGGAATAAAGAGCAAAATAGTATCACTATAGATAATAAAATCGTATCAGAAAGATCGAGACAGATCAAAACTGTAATCTATTTCAAAATGAGCTAAAAGACATTAAGAAAATAATACAGATGTAAAAGAACAAAATAAAACAGAATCAGAAAAACTCAGAAATGAGGTGACAAAGCATAGGAAAGAATTATAAATAAATAAAGACATTTCAGAAATGAGGACTAAATTAGAAGAAACACAAAAGCAAATAAACATAAAATATGCCTTAAAAATAGAAGGTTAAGAGGAGGACTATTTTAAAATACAAAAAAGAAAACAGAGATAAACAATATCAAAGAGGAAGTAGCAAAGAGAAGATAGACAAAGAACATTTAAATTATGTAACATAGAAATCCCTGAGGAAGAAAACCAAGCAAGAAAGAGGACAAACACTAAAGATTAATTCAAGAAAACTTCCCTCGAATCAAAAGTTCACTGAAGCTAAATATTAAAAGAACACACCACACATCTGTGACTATGAACTCAGAATGAGCAACACCAAGGTATATTCTAATAAAGACATCAGATTTTAAAGAAAAAAATTATTTTAGCACCCAGGGGAAAAAGCAAGTAATTTATCAAAAAAAAAAATAAAGTTACCATTATACTTTATAGCAGCAACACTTTACGATAGAAAAAAATAAAGCAACCTAATTAATATATGCAAGGAAGGAATGTCTAAAAGAAATATAAAGAAAAAGATTATCTTATCCAATGAAAGTGACTTTCAGATATAGAGACACAAAAAAACTGTTAGCACATGTAAGAACCCAAGGAATATCATTCCCATGAGCCCTTCCTAATGAATATGCTAGAACTAAGCTTCAGAAAACCAAAATCACTAGAAAGACATAGACACTAGGACTGATGATAAGGACTAAATATATAAAACATATAGTTATTACAGAACTAAGATCAAATGAGCATTAAAAATGGAAAGTATAGCATTAATGGCTATATGCTTAAGCAATATACATATAGTACAGCTATAAAAATTAATGGAAGATGGGGAAAGAATATGTAAAAAATTAGTTATTTTTAGTGATCATATTGCCAGCAGTAGTATTAATATTTGTGTATATAATGATGACATTGAGTAAATAAGCAATGATTAAATATTCTGATTCCATCATCCTCTGTGTCCTTGAGAAATCAGATTTTGGTATGGAAGAAAGAAAATAGAAACATAATAAGTTAAATAAAAAAACACTATGTTCCTGAAATCTAAATTATAACTACCAGTATTCACTCATGAAGTAACTCTGTCCACTGAAGAGACCTAGAAACAATGACCATCCCAAGCAAACAGACTGTAGTTTTGAAATACCATTTTCCCTGAAAAAAACACCTACGTGTTCTTAGGGGAGCGGCTGCTGCCTTACCAGGCAGTGTTGGACCAGATGAGCCTGGGAAACCCTGCCACACCAAATAGCAAAGCAGCCAAAGAGTCATGTTGAAAGAATGCAGAAGCCAACCTGAAGAGTCCCCTAGCCAAATGCGGGACAATTTGAGCTTCAATAAAAACTGTTGAAATGGATGGAATGAGGATTGAAATTTCTCCCCACGCAGCGGGGATCAAACACAAGTCGGGTCAAGTGTCTGGACCCCGCTGCCAATCTGTAGGGAATGCAGAAGACACAAGAAAGCGCCAAAGTGAAAAGTCCAGACTATGAGAAACTGCCCATCAAATCCCTCGGATTCTTCAACAGATAATGTGTGACGAAGAAAAAGAGGTGGAGGAGGAAAATGCATATTAAAAGAGATTTCAAAGACTTACATTCTTAAAATATAGGTAAGCAAAGCTACAGTGTCTAGGAATACACACTTTTTGACAAAACTACAAAGAAATGCACAGAAGCAATTATAGAACCAGGACAGTGATGACTTTGGGAGCACTGAGATTGGGATGGGGTGCATGGAGGAGTTTCTGAGGCAGCAACAAAATTTTACTTCTAAAACTGAGTAGGAGTTACAGCAAGTGCATTGCTCATTAATCTATGAAATTCTACGTGATTTTCTGTATCTGCGTTTTATTTTACAATAGAAACTTCAAACAAATAATAAGTACTAAATAAATACTAGCTTTACTTAAAACTAAACTGACAACATCTCCTAACAAAATAATAAGCAGCTAAGTGTAAAAGAGATTCCAAATTAAGATGTTCTGAGAAAGTCTCAGCCACCTGGTGCTGGCTTAATCTTAGGAACTGGCCACAGTGAAGATATTAAATTAAAGAGCTTTGGTTGTTTTCTGGGTCAGAAGAGGAAGTTGTCTATCCCTGAAGAATGGGAACTTTTAAAAGAACAAAAGAACAAACTATAAATTATGAAAACAGCAGAAACAAAAGGGGAATAACCTCTGGAAGAACTGGGATAAGAAAATCAGAACCCGGCAAGGTACGCTTGGTGCTGAGAGGCGCATTTAACATTCAGCACGTGAGCTGTAAGTGTGTTGAAGAGCCAGCCTGTGTGATAATAAGGACTCTTGTTTAGACCCATGCCAGCCGGCCTAGCCTTCCTTGATGCTCTGGTTACCATTTTTAATTTTGGCAAGACATGGGTGTCTGCACTGAGCTGGGACCAAAGCCTAAGCCCAATTCTCCCTGGGGTATTTTAGCTCTTAAAAGAATGTCCTCTTTTCTGTCTAGAAACAGTAAGTGACATTAAAAGTCTCAAATCTGGCTCTACAGCGAGCCAACTCCAAGAGAGTGGGCTCACCCATGAGGTTTATGGGACCAACATCTGTGAGGGAATAAAGAAAGAACTGGACAGAGGAAATAAAGAACTGTGATGGAGGCAAAATACAGACCTCAGACAATGCCATAGAAACCCCAGAACTATGCAAAGTCATTCCACCCTGGAACAAGAGGCACAGGTCTTTATTGCCACCAGCACCACCCCATTAACCAGTCATTGGATGTGGGCTGTTCCTGGGGAAGCGGTGTGACCTTAGGCTAAATCGTTTTCTTCCCTTGACGGTAATTCCCTTAGAGTCACTCAGCAAAGAGCTGCCCACCACCAGCCTTCCCACCTGTTAGGACCTGAGCGCCTCAGTCCTAGGGAGGATCTGTCTGTACAGTGCACCAGAGCATCTGCTATGGAAAGCAGTTCCACCATCTCACTTCGCTTCAGTCCATCCATGCGTTGGGCACACTTTGTCTCCACAAGTTTCACCTTGCGTTTAATTTTCCAGTCGGTACCTTTGTCTAACGTTCTCAAGTGAAGTGTTGCTTCGAAGTTCCAAAGACGTCTAGGGGCTTGCCCTCTGAAGAATTTTCTTTGCATATCAAAATATAATTTAAGTGAATATTTGCAACCCATCCTGAAGATCACAACATTCTCATTCACTCATTCAACCAATATCTGTGGAATGCTTCCTAGGAGTCAAGCCCTGGGAGCTAACAGTAGGAACACAGTGGTCACTATAAAAGAGGCCCCTTTTGGCTAAAGCTTACTCTCCATGTTATTCAATTCGGCATAATGATGACCTTCTGCACAAGTTCAGAGTAATCTCTCATTTCACTTCTATTCTGAGGTTGAATGCTAGAGAAGATAATTATATTATTCCTGAAAAATCTAAAGCGCTTCAAGATTTTTCTATGACATTTTTTTCTCGGAGTCAAGACTATGACTTCTTTGACTTTGTATCTGAGATTGTAGCCAGAATATTGGGCAGGAGCTTTAGACAGCAATTCGTGGCAGTACTCTTGACACCCTTACAACGATCAAGTTTCACACTCTGGGGCAGGTGGAAGAATCACACCACCTGTGTTCATAATCATTTTACATCATTCACTTTCTTGCATAAATACATAGAACAGGTATTGAGATATAATTCTTCCTGGATCGTTCACATTTCTGCATATTTAAAGCCTAAATCTAATTCTTGGCCAATGGAACACATTTATCACTTTGTAATGTTATTGTTATTGTTACCATTAGGTTGCTTTATTTCTAATTATTTGCATATAATTCTCATTCCATCCTGCCTACCTCAATATTCTTCCCTATCAATTATTTCTTCTTCCTATTTGTCACTGCAGTCACTTGCTCCTCACAAGTGCCTTTGTCTCAGCCAATAAATGTTAAACATACTCAAATTTCCTATGCCTTAAAAGAAATCTCCTCCTCAACTTATCTTCCTCCTGAATGTATTGCTTTATCTCTTCTCTTTCTTGTGCAGTCAACTGACTTTCTTGAATGAGAAGCCTCTACCTATTGTCTCTACTTGTTCATTTTTTGTTTATTTCTAAATCCTTTGGTATCTGGTATCACCAGCACCATCAACAGGAATTCCTCATAATAAGGTAACCAGTGACTTTTCACTGCTGTGATGGTAAATGCTATGTATCAGTGTGCCTGACCAATGGAGTGCCTAGATATTTAATTAAATATTACTCTGGGTGTGTTTGTGAAGCTATTTCTGGATGAGGTTACCATTTGAATTGGAAGAATACTAAGGCAGATTGCACTCTCTGATGTGGGTGGGCCTTATCCAATTCACTGAAGACCTGAATAAAATAAAAGGTGAGTAAAGGGAGAATTCTCTTTCTCTGCCTGACTATTTTTGACATCTATCTTCTGCCTTTGAACTTAAATGAGAGATGATAGATAGATAGATAGATAGATAGATAGATAGATAGATAGACAGACAGACATAGATCCTATTAGTCCTGTGTCTCCGGAGAATGCTGACTAACATAATGACTATGTTCAAATCAATTCTACTTTGCCTGGTTCTGGTACATGATGTTGTTCACCAAACCCTTCTTCTTCAAACTCTTTCCTCCCTTAGTACTGCCACATGCCTCTTTTCTAGTTCTCATACTTTCTGACTCTACTTCATCAGATCTCTTCCTTTCAAATGTCTACTAAAAGTGATTCCTTTTTCTTTATCCCTGCTATGTTTCCTTGAAGAATTTTACCCACTCCTTCAATTTCAACTACCATGTAGTTGATTTGTAAGTATTCATCCTCCTGATCCACACAGTTTCTTCCAATGGTTTAAAAGGTATGGTTACCTGAATACTTACATGTGCTTCAGGCTCAATACACTCAAGACTAAGCACATTACTCTCATAATCATCCTCATCATCATTAACTCAGTTATATAAACAAAAATCAAGCACAGGCCTGTGAACCAGAGTAACGAGGTTCAATTCCCAGTCGGGGCACATGCCTGGGTTGCAGGCCAGTTCCCAGCAGGGGACGCACGAGAGGCAACCATACATTGATGTTTCTCTCCCTTTCTCCTTCCCTTCCCTAAAGATAAATAAAATCTTAAAAATAAAAATAAAATAAAATAAAATAAAAGCGACCCCAACTCTTCTTTTCATGAGCAGTATCCTCCATTCACGGTTCATCATATCCATATAATCGGACCCGATTGGCACCATTTTGATTCATTCTCTTTCCCACTCTCCTGCCTTATTTCTGGTTCTTTTTAAAACCACTTCCTACTAAACACTCCTACATCCTGCCCTTCCCCATCTACAATCACAACACTGCCGGCAGGAGTACTGCTCTAATCGGAACCCCAAAGTGCCCATCCTCTGCTTAAGTGACTTCTAAGGTTGCCATTGTCAAAAGAACAAAATATGCATTCTGACTCAAACTTGCTCTCTCCAACTCATCTCTCACTCACTCCACCAGGAGCTCCGCACCCAGTCTAACCAGGACCTGGTGGCTGTTATTCTTTCAGTGACCCTGCTGTTCATCTGCCTAATTATTCCCCATCTGGTGAATGTCTACTTATGCTTCAAAGTCCTCACTAAAATGTCACTTTATCTGGCAAATTCTTCCCAACACCTTCAGGCATAATCAGTGACCGCTTCCTTTAACTATCCCTAGTGCTTAATACACCCTCTAGCTTTTCTGTCATGATTGGTTTACATGTTGATGTTCTACAACCTTTTTGTCTCCAGCCCTCATGAGGTCCCTTGAACATGGTAAAGACTCAAAAAAATGTGTTAAATACTCATGTGTTAAACAAGTGTGTTAAAATTAATTAAACTTGGGGACAGAAAACTGCAATATGTGATACCTATAAAGCTTTTTATATTATTAACACAGCAAGTTCATATCTTAGAACTTATCCTAAATAATTTTAATTATACACAAACATGTAGCCAAAATAATGTTTAAACTTTTACTTTTGCTTATTCTCAAATACTTCTTGGAAACCTGGATGGTCCATATTATCTTTAGTCACTGCGCTTCCTATAACTTAAGGAATATATTTTATATTAAAAAAGATGCAACTCAATTTTCATTTTCTGAGCTCGAAAAGAAAACCAATTTTTTTCTAAAAACCTGAGCTTTTAGCCAAGGCTTCAACATTTATTTAGGTAAACTATGGCTTTTAGTTGTTATTAATACACAAAGATTTTAGGAATAGGTGGTTCTTGACAACTGTGTTAAAGATATGCACTGGCGGGTGTGGCTGAATGGATTGAGTGCTGCCTTGGAACAAAAAGGTCATCGGTTCGATCCCCAGTCAGGGCACATGCCTGGGTTGCAGGCCAGGCCCACAGCAGGGGGAACACAAGAGGCAACCACACACTAATGTTTCTCTCCCTCTGTCTCTCTCCTTCCCTTCCCTTCTCTCTAAAAATAACAAATAAAATCTTTTTTTTTAAAGATGTAATTTTTTTTTTATTTTTAGAGATAGAGGAAGAGAGGAAGGGAATGAGAGAGAAACATCAATGCGAGAGAAAAGCATCGGTTGGTTGCTTCCCATATGTGCTTCAACCAGACCGTAAGTGCTCTGAGCAGGAATCAAACCTGCACCCCTTCAGTTATGGGACTATACTCCAACAAAATGAGCTATACCAGCTTGGGCTAAAGATGTAATTTTGACCCAAGTTTTAAGTCCATATCCTTACTTGGTCTGCATACCTGTTAAAAGACAATTTATTCTCTTAGATGAGAAGCAAAACTTTAGCAGATTTCATAAAAGTTACTGAAGTACAAGAGAATACCTGCAAATGGTCTGTGGTACCACTATACTAGAGCAAGAAGACAGGGAGGCTGAGCTGCAGGTTAGGGCTCCTCAGGGAGCTTCCTAGCTCTTGGGAGGGAGAGGTGGAGGATCTGGGGGAGGAGTGGACAAGCTGGGAGTCTTGCCAGACTTCTTAGTGGACTGTGGGTACATAGGTTGCTGTTTCCACTCCTCCAGCTACCATCTAACTATAAGGAAGGTGATCAGCCAAGACTCTCCTAAGAGTTCCTAAAACCAGCCTCCTCCTTCTGGCCTTCTAGCCAGACAAGTGCTATCTACATATTCTGGAACTTGACTCAGGTTAAATTGTATATTAACTCCAATCTCCACTACCACTGCCAAGAACACTTACCTCCAGGCCCAGCCTGTGGCAAAGGCCACACTTCCCATACTATCTGCATGCCCTGGGGTGAGGCCTACTCATAGTAAGAGTGGTATTTAGCTTGGAGTCATGAGCTGCTTCCAGAAGAAAATGATGTCTTGTTTAGTAATAGCAAATTAGTCCGCATTTGAACATGGCTTTCTGTAGCAGAGAAGTAAAGCTCTTCTAAGGGATTTATTTCAGAGCATTGCTAATTAATCCCAGGAGCTACACGGGGGCGTTATTTCATGCTCTTCCTGAGAAAGAGCCTCTCTCAGGGCATTAGCATTTCTCTCCCAGCTTCAAAATCCAAAAGCTCCCTGGAGGATGCGCTGCCTGCCACACGTTGGCAGGGCCTGTAGAAGTGTCCTCTTTATTTTTCTTCAGAAATTTGGTAGATACCTTACAAATGGACAGAAATGTAAGTAGAGACAAGACAGAATGCAGATAGAGCAATTCAGGAATCCCAGAGCTTGATAAAACTGAACAGTGGTAGAGGCTCTGAGTAAGTCATTATATGTATACACAGCTTCAATTCTCTTTTCCCTTTGTCCCATGGGAGTAGGGGGTACTTACAGAAGGCACCATACTTAGAGAAGGTAAAAAATTACCAAGTCATAGTTTCCGAGATAAATGCCTAAATATCCCTTGTGTTTCAAAGTATTACAGTATGGAGGCTACCTGTAACAGTAGAAATATTAAACTGCACATTGTCCAAGGACCTCTCTCTTTAGAGGAGGAGAGAGAAGATAAGAATCAACTAACAGATGTCTGCAGAAAAAGAGAAGAGAATATGACGGAAACTCAGGAAGACAAAAGTACTGATTTATGCAACCAATATTATTTGCAAGTCAGGGTTAAATTTTGAAAGAGGAATAGGTACCAAGATGAGTAAGGGTTTTGGGGATGGAGAGAATAGCATGAGAGAAGGTGGAGAGGGGTGAGTGAGCAAGCATTGTCCAAAAACACCTGGAGGCTGGATATTGGCAAATAAGAATGTCTAACTGGGAATGAGGCCAGAGAGAGGAGCAGGGGGCCAGGCCAGCTAAAGCTTTTTTGCCGTGCTGAAGACTTTCCTTTCAACCTGATGACTCAGGCAGCACAAACTCCGCCCTTGGACACCACCATGTGGTTACAGGAGCTTGGAGGTGCAGAAACTGTGCTGCAGTGCAGCTGGAAAGAGCCACGTCCTCACAAGAGAGGACATGAAAACCCACATCTTTACTCTGGAACCCGCCTTGCGCTCAGAGGGTCCAGTCCTGGCGCTGACATTTCTTCACTCTGTAAGGAAGTCACCTCCATCCCTCTGAGACACTTTTTCATCCTTTGGAGGAGGAATATTTGTATCTCTGTCACAGGATTGAAGTGACAGTTAAACGAGTCTCTAATGTAGGTGAAAGCATATAACATAGGGTCAGGCATGTAAATTTCAGGAAATGCTGCTTCCATTTTTCTTTTCTTTCCCCCTTTCTTTTATATTTTTATATGCTACTAGAACCCTACTGGAATAAGTTTCCACCCCTCCATCTATTCAAATCTTACTTTATCTGTTTATAAATGTATTCATCAGTCTGCTCATTCCACGATGGCTAATAGCGCTTGTGATAGGAGTTAAAAATGAATATAACAGTGCCTGCTTTACAGAAAAGGAGAAATAAATACACAAAAGCCAAGTAAAAATGTAAAATCTTCCTTGACTCTTCCAATTGTAAGTGATCAATCATTTGTCTGATTCTTTATACCACTTTCCTCACTCATGGCAAAATCACCTTGTAATGTAGTTAACTTCTCAAGTGGCTGTGATTCAACTCCCCAACCAGATGTCGGTTCCATAAGAATGGGCACCATGTCTCATCCTTTTTGCAATCACTTCAGTGCCTTGATCTTAAGAACTCAATAAATATATGCTAATGGTTGGGATGAGATGGAGAGTCAGGATCTTATTCACTCACACATTTACACTGGCAAATCCTTATCATTAATACACTAACACTGTTCCCCTCTATGTTTGTCTTTTTGTGGAATCAATATCAAAGGAAACAAGACGTGCCTTATAAATTTTCGTTCATAAGATTAATTAATGTGTTCTCCCTCATTCCCTACATATGGTCTTAGTCTTACAAGCTAGCCTTTCTCAGCCCCATTCATGCACCACTTACACTCTGCAGGTAGACAATCTAGTCTTTTCTTTCACAGAAAAAATAAAGCATGTTGGATGAACACTTCTCAACCTTTCCCTCTCCTGTCCCTCACCTGCGAACTCATATATATCCCCGTCTGTTTATCTCTTCCCCCATTCCATCTTTCTTCTTGTGTCACATTACAACCCTCCTCCTTGGATTTCATTTTTCTTCCACCCTCAGTTGAATCTTGCTTCCTCATTTATTCTTCCCTGTTCTCATAACCCATCCTCAGTAGTTGAAGCCTTTCTCTACTGGTTCTTTCCCCCGAGCAGGTAAGCATGATGCACTGTCTCTAATTTATTAAAGAGTAAGAAGGAGACTAGAGGAAGAAGAGGAAGACATAGAAAAGAAAAAAGCGTTCCTTGATTGATCCCCTCACGGACTGTCTTGTCTGTCCTGCATTCATAGCCAGGCTTAGTTTGGGCATACACAGCCTTTTTAATGAATTTCCCCCAAATTATAAAATGGATATAGTCTCAATTCAGAAGTCTTGGAAAAGATATTTCATAAGCATTTTTAAGGTCTATTTCTGGAACATAATTTTAATGACAGAATATTTTTACTGTATGACTAAAACATAAATTACCTAACCAATGCCTTATCATTGAATGTTAAAGTTGTTTCTATTTTTATCATTATAAATAATGCTGTGATGAATATCTGTATATGTATATTTTTGTGCATGTCTCTGATCATTTTCTAGTAAAAAAATACAATTTCCTGGCCAGAGGCCACATTTTGGGGAGGTTTAATAGATTCGTAGCTAACCAGCCTGGAAAGAGTGCACTTAGCACCTACACTTCTTTCCCTGAAAATTCACTCTTCAAACCACTGAATTCTGGCTTCCACTCTCATGACATTACTGTGGCTCCATGGATTGTCCTCAACTTTCCAATTCCTACATTGGTCTTAGTAACTTCTTGAAAGCATTTGACACCATTGATCCCTTTCTGCTGTCCATAAAACTTTCTCCTTTCTTGGTTTCTGTCACATCACTGTCCCTTAGTTTCTTTCTTGCCCCTCTATGCCCCCTTCTCTCCGTTCAGTTTTTCCACATTGCTTGTATTGCCCATTAAAGTTGTTATAGTGTCCTTGACTTTCTTTTCCATGTATTTGAGCTTCCTGGGCTATCCTGTCAACTGACATATTAAACCATCACCTAAAAATAGATAATTCCAAAATCTCTACCTCGTTTATAAATGTCTCTCCTTAGCTTCAGGCCGGTATATCCAACCACCAACTGGACATTTCCTTCAAACTCAGCACTTCCAATATTGAAATTATCTTCCTCCAAAAATTTCTCCCTCACCTGAATTTTATACCTGTTAAAATCCTGATGGCTCTCAGCTGCCCATACTAGCCATTGTGGGACAATCTCACTTCCAGTTGCTCACCAAACACCATCTCTTTCCTGCTTAGACTTTTCCTTTCCTCTGACCTGTGCCTGTTATAACCTGTGATGCATTTGTCATGTAGCACTTTATACTATGAACTATGATCAGCCTCTTTTTACATTTTTCTACAATGGGTCACTCTGTGGCCTTTGGGTCTATTTCATGTCCCCACTGGGTTTGTGTCCCTAGTCCAGACTGCGAAAGTTCTTTGTGGGGTGGGGTCTCAGGGAGTCATCAAGGGGGGGCCAGCAGGGTTTCTAAGGCACAAACAGACTAAAGTCTGGCCATGGAAAGGGAGGGCTCTGCGCTGGCCAGACTGTGAGGGGAAACCATCCCCATCCTAGAGGCGGTCAGCTCAGCCTGGCCCGGATTCTGTCCAGGCCTCCTCGGAGTGGAGCCCCAGGAGGCGAGAGGGTGAAGCCACCTGGAACCAGCAATGTATTAGGAACATCTTTCCATGTCACTAAATATAAACATTTAAAATATATCATCTTCATGTAAGAATTATAATGGATTTCAACATTATATTCCACCCCACCCCCAGGAACTCTTAAAATCTTTTTACTCTAACTGTGCTGGGGAGATATGTATGACTTTGTTACCCAAGAAAAAATTAGTTTTTTATCAAAAAAAAGCTTTTTTGGTAAAGAAAGATATAAAGTGATAAGTAATTTGTTTACACTCAATAAATGTTTGTTGAGTTGAATAAATAAGTGAATGAACGATGGCATCACTGCTCCTCAGCAAAATGCTGAAATAGGATGTATATCATTGGTTCCTGCCTTCTTTTTCTACTATCTTTCTATTATTCTTTTCTCTGTGAAGTTACTCGGCCTTTCATATTGACCAGTCTCTTTTTCGAAAGAGAAAAAAGTGATCTGATACAAACTTTTGGTGTGAGATACGTGAGACCTCTCCCAGGAGTATTCGCATGTTTCGGGGTCAATGGGGTTGCACAATTTCACAGAAACCAATGAATGACAAGTGAGGATAATTGGAGATTCATCCCAGGAGGATGTTTGCAACCACCTCATGCTGCTTGTGAGAAGCAGAAACAGACTTCTCATAATATGTAAGTAACTACAGTGTTCACTTCAGCAGCTCATGGGTGGTCTGTCTGGGAAAGGTCCAGCCATTGTTAACATAACAAGAACAGTTTGCACCACATCATTGTAAAATGGGGAAGGTAGACACCACTGAGTGAGCATGTGCACTGTGTGGCCGTTGCATCCAGCTTAACAATAACCCACAACCTTCGGACCAACTGGCTGTTGCATTCAAAATGACTGAGCACGTAGAGTAAATCTGCTTCAAATGTTACGTTGTGCTTGAACATTCCTCTGTGAAAACTATTTGGATGATTCAGAAGGCCACAGCTATGGGTAACTGGTGACTAGCTGCTTCATCAGACAATGCTCTGCTCATGCATCACGTCTCTTGCAGAATTTTTTGGTGAAACATCAAATTAACCACGTGACTCAGTGCCCCCCTAAAGCCCATACTTGGCACCCTGCGACTTCTGGCTTTCCCCAAAACTAAAATCACCTTTGAAAGGGAAAAGATTTCAAACCATTGATGAGATTCAGGAAAATATGACAGGTCAGCTGATGGTGATTGGGAGAACTTTGTGAGATCCCAAGGTACCTACTTTGAAGGGGACTGAGGCATCATTGTCCTATGTATGATGTTTCTTATATCTCGTATTTTCTTCAACAAATGCCTCTATTTTTTCATATTATATGGATGGATACCTTCTGAAAGTATATACTACCTTCTGAAAGTATATACCTTCTGAAAGTATACTAGTAGTAACTATGAAGAAGTACTTACTTGATTTGAAAAATATATTAGGGAGATTGCAGTGCTTATTATCCACTACGTAGAAACATTGTTCTCAGCTCATCTTTCTGGTTGCTGACTCAGTGACATGGCTCTGCTGTGCACACCAGTGGGAAGGAAGCCCACCCCTAAGCAGTAAAAATGAAGATACATTCCCCTTGTCCAAAATGACCCTGGTGGTACACGATTCTTACATCAATAAGCCACACAGCTCAACCTCAGAGACTGTCAATCATCTTTTATTCAAGAGTTTAAAGGAGAATGGCAAAATTTTTTCAGACATGAAACATCTATGGACAATTCTTACATGAAGTCATTAAAATCTCTTCTCAAAGCTTTCAAGTGCTTAAGTGGATTTAAAAGAAAAGTGCAGGACAGTTTATATTTCAAGAAGCATATAATCTCAGTTGGCTTAGTCCATGCTTTGTTTTTTTCCAAACTCGAAGTGGCCCTCAGCTTTATGTGGAGAATAATGTGCTCACAGTAATGCCAGTAGGCACAGCCGTGTTCCCTTTTCTCAGGCAGCAGGAGTCCTCACTCCGCACAGCTGAGATACAGTCCTACACTGACATGCTGGGCTCTCCCGGGACATCGCCACATTCATGCAATATAGTGCAATGTCTCATCAACGAAGAAAGGAGAAATGTCAGGGTGCGATCAGAACAGCAAGAGACTGGTCTTTGAAGGGCTGTGATATTATTTCACAAACCTCACATCTCAATCCAAGAATATTTTATATTCTAGAGAGTATAAAGTTCATCCAGCTTGTCTTAGTATCTGCTAAAATGTGTTTTCTATAATTCTTGTGAAGACATTAGCATGAAAAATTGAAGTGCTTCCATTCTGCTAAATAGCTATGCTTCATTTCACGGGTATCTACGCCTGCCACTGTTGCTGTCCAAACCAGTAATACCTGATGAATGACATCACTGAAGTTGTTTCCGATATCCCCCCAAAGAAATGTGGTACGAAGAAGAAAAAGACAATTCTGCTTCTCTTCCTCCTCTGCACTCCTCCCCAGAAGCATGTCTTCCAAACGCAGTACTTCATTCACTTATGGACTGTCAATTGTGGGCAAGAAATTCATATTCTTGTTGGGTATGTGGGGTGGGTGGGTGTTGGTGGTGGTGGTGTGATTCTAAGGGGCAGTCAAGAATGATAGAGACATCTGCTTCCAGCCAAAATGAATAACAGTAACTAGACTTACCCCTTTGCCTGAAATAACTGAAAGAACAAACAAGTGAAATGCATTAAAGAAGTAGTTTTCAAGAAAATGGACGCCAGAAAATTAAGGGCAATGGTTAATAGGAGACAAGAAAGCAATGAGGTGAGCCATATTATTGCCCTGGCTTCCCAACTAAGCAGTGTTCCCAGGCTGCAGCACCAGAAAGGAGGATCCAGGCTGAGCCCACAAGTGAACTTGAGTGGAGGAGACCGGAAGTCTGGGTATGCCGTCGCAACTAGGTTTCATAGGGAAGAGTGACCAGAAAGGAGAGAGTGACCGACAGAGCTCTGGAAAGGTACGATGGGTGCCCCTACAGTACAAAAGGACTATGCCCATAATAGAATTCTGCCCCAAAATAACACCGTCGATGGGATTAGTAATAGACAAGGACATTGAAATATGTATAACTATATTTCATATGTTCACCAAGTCAGAGGAAAGATTGAACATGTAAAAACATGAAAATATATAAAAGATGTAAGTCAAACTTCTAGAAATGAAAACTACAATGCCTGACATGCAAAAATGCATCATATGAAAAATAACAGATCAGATGTTGCAGAAGAAAATGTTAATGAACTTCAGATATATAATTAGAACCTAAGAAGAAACACAGAAAGAAAAAAAGACTGGAAAAAATGAACAAACTTTCCATGAGTTGTGAAACATCTTCAAGTAGCTAAATATACACATAATTGGAATCCACAAAAGAGAAAGGGTAGATAAAATATTTAAAGGTATAATGACCAAATTTTTCCAAATTTGATTAAATATATAAGTTCACAAATCCTAGGAGCTCAACAAACCCCAAGCACAAAACATATGAAGAAAACTACACCAAGGAACATAATTTAGCTACTTAAACCAGTTGAAAAAAAATAAAGCAGACAGACATTAAAAGGAATTTTATATACAGAAGAGCAAAGAATAAGGAGGATAAGAGACTTCTCATTGGAAGTAAGACAAATGAGAATACAGTGGAGCAGCATCTTTAAAGTAATGGGAGAATAAAACTGTAAACAGAATTTTATTTTATTAAAAAAATTTTTGTTGTTGTCCAAGTGCAGTTGTCTCCATTTCCCCACCACCACTCCCTCTACCCCAGCCATCCCCACCTCCCACTCTCGATCCTACCCTACTTTGGTTTTGTCCATGTGTCCTTTACAGACATTCCTGAAAACCCTTTCCCCTTTTCCCCACACAGAATTTTATACCCAGAAAAAATATCTTTCAAAACTGAAGGCAAAATATTTTTTTTAATGCACATACTGAAATAATGCATTAGAAATTATGTAATAACATAAAACCTCTTTCTTATTAACTTTTTCTGAAATATAATTAGCATGTAAAGTGAAAATAAAAATCTATTGAACAGATCTTAAACATCTTTAGTAGTTAGGGAAATGCAAATGAAAACCACAATGAAATACCATTACACAGCTATTAAAATCTCGAAAATTAAAAATAATTATGGTACAAAGCAACTGGAAGTTCATGCACTTTGAAACAGTTTAACAGTTTCTTAAATAGGTGAACACACACCTGCCAGCCATTCCATTCTTAGGCATATTTACTCGAGATGTTGGAGCCTATCTCCACACAACAACGTGTCCACAAATGTCCACAGCAGCTCCGTCTATAATAGTCAATAACGGAAAACAGTCCAAATGGCCACCATCAAATGAATAAACAATGTGGTATATTCATACAATGGATTCTATGAAGCAACATGGAGGAACATCAAAATAACAACATTGAGAAAAAGAAATCAAACCAGAAAATACTATATTGACAGACATAGGTGAATGGTTGTTTGGGGACTGAATGGAGTGGGGAGGAGATTTAACACGTATGTATATATGCGAAATGTTATTTCTTTAAATTTAAATTATGTAGTTGAAATACATGTAGTTTATTGTTTGTCAGTTACACTTCTATAAATCTCTTTTTCAAATATTTTTAAAATGGTATTAAAAACAAGCTCTAGGAGGCAGAATTTTTTTTCTATCCTAACTATGGTATTCCATCCATAGATGAATGACTGGCACATACCACATTCTTGTTAAACATTTATTAAATTCAAAGTACTGGAAAAACTGGCATGTGGTTAGTTGTCACATATATCTGTGCCAACTTCGTTGTCTGTCCTCGGGACCCTGGGTGGCAGATGCCATTCTATTAAGATATGTCCCTACTCTGAGTTTTTCTTAGCCAAACCAGTGGCATTCTGTCACCTAAGAAAGCATGAGCCCAGCAGGAGTTTGCTAACTGTTCTTACTTGACCACCGTACTTACCCACACCACATGTGAGAAAACCCTAGTATTTGCTAATGTAGTTTGTCATTATTTTTTCAACAAGTATCTGTGTTTTATTCATAAAATTTTATAACCCCCAATGCTTCATGACCTGGAGTTCGGGGAAAAACAGGTTAAGATAGTTAGGTTAAGTGTTCAGCAAGCAAATGTGGATGAAAAAAAAAAGGGCTCTCTGGAAAAGTAACCTCACAGGGCAATCTACTCATCAATTCTTAATTGGGGAGGTCATGGTGTGTAGTCATGTCCCAAGTCAATAACTTCTTTTTTTCCCCAAATTTTTAAAACAGTTTTTAGAGAGAGGAAGAGAGGGAGAGAAATATCAATGTGAGAGCAAAACTCTGCCAGCTGCCTTCTGTAAGTACCCTTACTGGGGACCAATCCTACCACCCAGGCGCATGCCCTGACCAGACATCAAACTGGTGACCTGGTGGTTTGGGGGATGATGCCCAACCAATGGAGCCACACTTGCTGTGGTAGGCCTGTAAATTCTTTAGTGAAAGGTTTTAAACCAGCCTGGTCCATTGCTTTGGGGCATCTAGATTAACACACCTTTGAAATGGCAAAAGTAATACCCCTTCAAACAGGTATTAACCATCAAAAAGGCCCAGAATCTTCTTAACTACCCTGTAATCCAATCCTTGCCTAGCTTTCTCCATTCTTCCTTATGTCCTCTCCCTAATTTCAAATGCATTAAAGAAGCTGTAAATGTCATCATTTTGGCTCAAATAAACTCATAAAATTCTCCGTAAGTTTGGATATTTCCTGGTTTGACACAAGCAAGGAAGAATTAAAGTAAGAGTAATAATTTATCCGCTATTTTTAATTATTCAAATCAATTTTCTCATTCAACTATAGATAACATCTTGTAAAGATCAACTGGAATCAAAAGACTTCAGTTTGCATTCCCACTTAACTAGTTTCAGTCCGATTACCTTGATCGTACCCCTTGGACTTTTCTGGGTTAGTATTTCCCCTCTGTGAGACAGAGACGGTGGCAATGAGTTCCCTGCGTTGCTGGAGACGTTAAAGCTGAAAGCGCATGTGAAAGGGCGTGGCACACGGCAACCAGTGCACGCTGGGTCGCAGTAGCAGGGAGCGAGCTGGAAAGCCGTCACACAAATTCCCTGTTGCTTGAAAACATCAGAGTGAGTAAATCAAGTGAGCTTTCAGAATCCTTTCAGTGTGCTCCATCGCCCTGATGAACCAACCATCACTTCCGATGTTTCATCTAGAAAAGAGTGGGTTAGACGGTGAGAACCCCTGGGCAGAACAAGACCCCGGTGCCCATGTAAATTATCTCAGAGTAACCCGATTCCTGGACCCGGAAACAGTGGAAATGGGCACCGATGACTGGCTCAGGTGACGGGAATTTCCTGCCATGAAAATAGTAACTGAAAGCCAGTAAAATGGTTTAAGTTTGTGCTGGTTTTTCCTCTAAGCAGATGCATCCCACTCATCATTTGTTTTCATTACTCCTGATGTGTTGCCTATCATATCACAAGCTTCTTCAAAGAGAAAAGAATAAGCAGTTGTCATAACAACACAGCTCTTCATTACCCTGGGAACCTTCAACAGCTTTATTTAAAATGAAGGAGAAAAAAAGAACCCTAACCAATTAGCTTTATCAGTCTGATTCATGTTCTTCTTAAACTGATAACAGTGTTTCCTGAAGAACTTACAATTTGATGGGGAATGTGTCATGAATATTTATGGTAACATAAAACTCAGGGAAAAAGTGGCAAGCTAATTATCACTTGGAAGGTGTTTCTGGTCAAATTCTCGCCCAGTGATCCATTTGATTTTTTTAAATGACTTTTATTAAACAAATCAAAGAATTAGTGGGACTTTTGCCAACATCTATCCATCAGTTCAAAAACAGTAATGTGTCCTATTTAGGTTTAAACTTTAAAGCCAAGGCTTCACCCCCAGCTAATTTGATTCGCATTAACCTCGTGTTCAGTCAAACCGGAAATGTTCTTGCCTGCCTTCCACCCTTCCTTCTCTGTGCCAGAGACACAGCGCAAGTCCCCAGAGAGTTTTAATTCTGCCCTTCTCTGCAGATTAAAAAAAAAAAAACCAGATGTTTTCTTCTGGCTGCAGGAGATAAGACTCAGAAGCAATTACTATTCTGGTCCCAAATCCCACAGGTGTTTTCATTCCTTCCCTGTGACCACAGGAAAAATAAACAGTACATCTGAGAAGGTCTAGCTGGGGTGCTCTTCAACTCTTCAAGTTCAGACTGGAAGCCAAATATTTGAATACCTCCTGCAAGTGAAAAACTATTCAGGAATCAGAAAACTTTTCTTTCTATAAAGAACTGGATATTAACTTTTTTGGCTTTGTGGGACCTAAGATTTCTGTCATGACTGCTCAGTGTTGCCTTTTTTGAGCAACAAGGCCATAGATAATGTGTAAACCAATGGGGCTGTCCCGGTTTGGTCCAGCTGACTCAAAAGGGTTCCCAAAAGATTAGATATCTACCACGAACGGAGCACATGCATAAGTTCCTTAAATAAACAATATGACTCTTGAAAAGCATATGCATAAAGGTTTTCACATATATTATTTCATTTCATCCTGAAATGAGGATTCCACTAAGAGACAACCACATCATGTATTTATTCTACACATGAGAGAGCTAGACTCAGGTACTCAGGTGACTTCCTTGCTTTTCAAAATTAAGAAGCTGATCTCTTGATTTCAGTTTCATAATCCTTCCACCACACATCCAACTGTGTCATAAACAATATACTTCATATAGATCAAACAAAGAGAAGTATGAATGATAACAATTTCTCAACAATGTTCTATGCCAGGTAAGTGTAGTTAGTGCTCAAGAGTTTTTTAAAACTCCATCGACACACATCAGGTTCTCTTCAGTACTTCCTTGACACTAACTCAAGCATTAGAATAAGCTCTTAGTAACCAGAAAGCCAGAAAATACTGCATCCTGGGTCTCAGGGTCATTTCAGGAATTAACCATATAAGCCAGTTTGTGCTAAACTGCTCGCCTTCCCAAAGTGAAACCAAGAAGTACTTCACCAATTGTTGGGGTCACGGAAGGAAATCAACTCCCAAATCATCTGCACTGAATCAAATGCAGAAGCAGTTATTGAGCAGGATTGGAACACACTTAAAGTCCACACGTAAGAAAGATTCTTCAGTTACCAAAGATTTTTTGTGTGTGTGTGCGCGGCAGCAACTGCGACTTAATTATGACAACTATCCACGGTCAGGATACTGCATTAGGAAACACAGATGCACCATCTGTTAAAGAAACATGATTTAACTAAATTTTTCACTAGACTTTTAGTCTTGTAAATATTAACTCTACATTGTTCAGCTCAAATGAGAGTCTCCATAAAAAACATTGCTGATGGGACATCTATAAATGATATCCTCCATATCCAATTTAATTCAATTCTTTAAGCATTTACTGAGTGTCTCCTAAGTGTCAGACATAGTAAAATAATCTCTGCCTTCAGGGAGTTTATGCTGCTAAGAAAAAGAATAAAACATTTATAAGTAAGATACATAGCAGAATTTGGTATAGAAAAGGGTTTAATATTACATGGATTCAGGGGAGAAAAAGAAAACTGGAGAAAGAGAAGGGAAGAGGATCAGGGGCAGGAAGAGGATCAGGGGCAGTTTCAGAGTGAGTTGACAGGGAGAAGGAAGACGGCTGTCCTGCCCTGTGGACTAGCGTGAGCAAGGAGACTGGGCCAGCTGCGTTAGTTTGCCAAAGAGGTAAAACTAGAAGTCACTGGGTTTACATGGTACTTTTTTTTATTTGAATCAATTCAAAAATTGGAAATTTCACATGAGTTAGGTTTCTAGCTCCTCTTACAGAATTGCAAGAGACAGTAACCAAAGGCATAGTTACTGCGTGTCAATAATCAGAGCTATTCAGAGGCTGACCCTCTCCCGTTTGGTCCCTCCAGATCCACTGCACCTACTGACGTCACCTGCACGCCCGAGATAGGCATTCGAATTTACAACAACCTGTCCAGAAGAAACACATGAGATGTCTTCTAAGAACTTGAAACAATTTCAATGTGATTAGAAAGATGCTTAAAGTTATTCTATTCACTTCCAAAAGAAGTAACCAAGTATTAAGTTGTAAGCCATGAATTAATGAAACAAAAAGTAAATTGAGTCATCTACACTGTGTAGAAGAGTGGAAAAGATAATTGAGTTCCCTATAAAGTTGAAAATTATTCACTTGACTCAATAAACAATCAAAAGCTTTTGTACAGAGGAGTGATAGGATTGTGCTCATTTCGGCTTTTTCAAAAGATGTTATTTCTGACTAAAGTAAATTTAAAAATGTATATTCTTTGTTTCAGCAAGTAAATAGGTTATTTTATAAACTATGTTAGAAATAAATGTACTGTGAAGTACATTTATATTTTGATTTATAACTTGGTTGACCTCAATATGAGTCATTTGTCCTGTGACTGTTTTTCAGCACTCTACATGAATTTCAAAACACTTCCCATAAACTCAGGCATAAATATCTGTGGAACCAAATCATTAAAATCCTTTAGTTTTATAAGCTGTGTGTTTGCCTATAACTTTCCTTTTCTTTAATATATAGCACTTGCAGGCAATTATTTCCAAATGCAAAATAATTCATCCTGAATTTATTCTAAAGCCCGTTTATAAATAAAACACAATCATTTTTAGCTATATATATTCTAAAATTTTTCACATTCACTGTTGACTTTTTTTGCAGTTCACTATATAAAATGTCAAAATGTCAGTTGATTACATAAGGAATTTAAAGTTATTTCTTTCATAACATTTATATATGCATAGTCAGCCTTTCAAGTAAATAGTATCAATAACAAGAACTATTTTTCCTACATTTAAACCATTCATTTTTTTTACATATTCATATAATAAATTCAGTAATTTGCGACGTGATGTAGTTATCCTTTTAAAAATGAACCAAGGTAATTTTGAGCACCTTTCTGATGACAATGAAATTAACTCAAGCTCTCTCACCTTTTCTAAGAAACTCTGCCACTGAGCGCACCTCTCACCCTCTAGCCTTCTTTTTTCTCTGAAGGTTATCAGTCACCTCTTCCTTTAAGATATTATATTTATAAAATTTTAAACCTTGCACTTGGGCTATTGGCCAAGAACAAGTCTGGCAACAACCACTAGTTATCTGTCAGCTGAGGTTATTTCTCACTTCCACTGCCTCTAAAGCCATTTGTTTCTAGAGCTATAGTCTCTTCACTTCATTACAAATAAGCTTGAATTTTACAACTGTATGTGCGTTGCACATAATTTAGTTGCCTGAATAGGGCCTGACTGATGACAAAGTGTAAAAAAATCTCCTCTTCAAGGCAAGGGATCTTATTTAAGCCAATACATGCTTATCCCGACAACAAGAGACAACAAGACTGCAAAGGGAGACTCTAATTATTTTGATAACCATTGGGTTTCTCTGAGAGATGTCCCCACATACGCACACATTTAGGTGACTGTTGTGCCATTCATACCTCATAAATCAATCTGGCAGGTCTTTATAATCACTCGTGCTTTTCACATTCGAATCTCCTTTGTTTTTCCAAGTCTTCCTAGTGCTGCAATCCTGAGATCATGTGTATTATTCCAAAAGTGTTTTGCCAAGGAGATATAAGCAGACTTGCCTATATTTTTCTTGATCTATAATGTGATTTCTTTGCTTAGTCTACCGAAAGTCATATTGCCTTTTTTTCTTTACCTCCATTGCATTACATGCTCATATAAATTTGCTACGAGTTATCACCCCAGGCCATTTAGCGTTACTACTTTCCAAGTTTTTCCTCCTTTATGAGTGTCTGTGTTTCATACCACATTTTCCAAATACATTCGCTCCACTTATTGTAACATCACTATTTAAAATAATTCCGTGTATATCTTTGGTGAGCAAATTTCCTCTTCATATTGTATGCTCATACAAACCCGGTAGGAATTTGGTGTTGATTTTGAGAGTCCCTCTCACAAATAATTGGAGCAATTTCCAAAAATACCACTGATACTGAATTTCCTTCATTTGGACCTCTAACTTTCACCTGCCTAAGGTACTAAGTTCCTCCAGCATCACTGGAATTGGGTGATTTCCACCTCTTCATGATTCATAGAGTAAAGCTACCTCCGTGTGAAAGAATCAAAAAGTCTAAATTATTAACAGCTAGATTGAATGTGTGAAATGCTAAGTTTATAAGGCATATCATTGTTCACATATCAAAACAGCCATAGTGCATGTCTCACAATAGTGTTTCATATTGCTGTTCAACTCATATATTTAACTTTTATATCTTGTCTCCTCAAATACATTATTAAATATGTGTGTGCATGTGCGTGCATGAGCTACTTGAGACTTCCACAGCTTCTAACACTATATGGTGTACATAATAGAGGCTTAGAAATATGTGAAGAAGGAAGGGAGGGAATGGAGGGGGAAACAAGTAAAGGGAGTAAATGTCCTTGAATAACACTGGGATGGGAAAGGCGGGGGATCCAGGATTTACTGAGCATCCTGCCAACTCGCTTATCCGTAAAATGTCTTCAGGCAAGTGCAGTGGTAGATTGGAAGAGGAAACCCAATCATACAGGGCTTATACTTTTTCGGAAGAAAAAAATCATTGCTACATAAAGTATTGTTACATCGCACTAGCTGAATATTCAGAAGGTTTTCAACAGTCACACAGCACACAGCAGGGACTCGGCACGTGTTTGCAGGTCCATTAATAGTCATATCTCACCATCTGTATAAATTCAGTCATATGTCAGTCACTGAACAAAAGGCTTTATGTGAATTATCTATTTAGAAAATAGATCATTAAATTTATATGGATAGGTAATCAGTTCACTGTATATAAATCCTTAATGTATATGGCTCACCTTACTGAATTATTGCTATATCTCTTTAATGCAAGGACTACTATAATCCCTATCTGTATACTTATACAGATGAGGAAACCAAAGCTAAAAATGATGAAAAGCTGGTCCAAGCTTTTACAACTAGCTAGTAAGTGACCGGGCAGAGTTCGAACTCAGGTGCTCTATCTAATGCCACAGCCTGCATTTTGGCCCAGGGACTCAGCTGCTTAAGTAATATGCCTTACTCGGACAGAATTACACAGTCGTGTTGGCGTGTTCCTACCCATGCTAGGCACCGCATGTTAACTCCAGTAGATGACTCCTATATACAGCAATATCCAAAACAATGCTACAGCCTCGGGACTTCATTAAGAGATTTCTGGGGTATGCCTGAATCCACACACAGGAATGAGAGCTACATCTATTTGGCTATTGTTAGGCCTAATTATAGACAACAAGTTATAAAAATTGTACAGTGAAGATGACAGGCCAATTCCTATTAGAAACCCTGAGCTACTGTGAGCATGCGAATAGCGTATCTCTGCTTTGTTCTAGTCCAGATTCTTCTCTGCGTGGTGTCCTTGTTCTTCTACACTTTTGTATTCTGGGAATGTCTGTCCAGATTTTGAGGTCTCTGGGATGAACTTTTGGTCTTTTTATTTGCAAATGCGTATAGTTCTCTTTAAATAACCCCTTTATGAGGGCTTCCTTCCCCTCCAAGATGAGAGTTCTGGGTGCTTATCTTCCTCAGTGGTTTTGTTTTGGGCACAGATTAGTCTGTCTAGGGCCTCTCTGCCAATGAGTCTCTTTAGGCAGACAGGATCAAAGTGTAGATTTCAAAGTCCACTCTCCTTGGCAACAAGAACACCTTCCTGTTTGAAAACATGTTCCTCAGTGTCCCGTGCCATGCATGACACTCTATGTCAGTCTACACATCCTGTTGGAAGTGCTGGCTCTGAGATATTAGTCTTCAATCATTTCATACCTAGTACCATGTGAGCTCTATTTCTACTTCAGGATCCACCTTTCACATCCCCAAATCTTCCCCCATGCTCCTTAGGACCAGCTTTTGCTGCCAGGCACGGCAGGGTTCTTTGTTTCTTTTCCTCCCGTTGACATTTCCCAGTTCTTTGGTCCTGGGCCAGAGAACAGACTTACTTAGATAAACCTAAATTCCAGGCCATGGCACACCACACTGCCACTCGCCGCTGTGGATATTTCTGCAGTGGTCTCAGTCCTTTCATTTACACTGAGACCCTCTTTCACTAACCTTTGGGTATCACAAAAATGTGAAGCACCCCAAATGCTTTATTCTGAAAAGCAAGAATATTTGTGATCTGAACTAGAGAAGTTTGAGTCCCTGAACAAGAAAAAAAATGTAATAACTTCTGTGTACTAGAGAAATAGCAGTAAACAAGACAAGCAAGGGTTCTGCTCTCATGGAATTTACATTCTATTACTTTGTCATTAGTTAAAGTTATCAACTATATTCCATATGGAAAACATATGTGAGGTATTGGGGATGGCCAATAAACATCTCTTTCCCAACTGGGTTCAGAAACAATTCAGAGATGGAAGAGATAGACACACAGAGGTCAAATGAATAGCTTTGTCACTGTCAAAAGCTGATTGCGGAATGTGGCCTAGATCATCTTCTGTTGCTGAATTGAAAAGACCAGCTTCCTTCCTCACAGGCAGAGTTCGGCAGCTGCAGGCCATTTTCCCCTGGAAACAGTGTGCTTACCACAGAGGGCTGAGGAGAACGCACACGTCCTGCGGGCGCTTCACTCTGAAAAAGCCAAGTCCGGAAGGAGCAGAAGCCAGCGTGTTCGGTTTCTTCTTTTGAACTTAACAAATCAGAGTAGCTGAAGGGAGAGGCTAGTTAGGGGTATCATTCTAGCAGAAATCCCATCGCATGGAAACCTGAGACCAAAGCGATTGTTTACACAAATTATAAATGAGAATCCGAAAACAAGTACAGTTGAGTCAAGAAAAAGTTATTTGTCCTCGGAACACTGACAATTTGTTGAGAATTACGAAAAACTGTCTAAGAGTTATGGATCCACAGGTTAATTAAGACTGATTTTGAGAGCTTATGCCATGCGAGGGTTTCAGTAAATGGTCGTAATACGAATGGAGACTTTTATTTTGAAAGCAAAAATTGCAGGTGAATCAAAGATATAGAGATCAGGAGTTGCAAGCTTTCCATTCACATCTGAATTAAAATAGACTATAATTTAAAATACAGTCTATGTAACAGTGAAGAGCAATTATGGCAGTAATTGAAGAAAATATTTTTAACAAAGCATTACATATAGAGACAAATTGTTTGAATAAGTCTATCGTTGAAAATGTATCATCTTCTCACGGGTTTGGACTTATTAAATTCTTTCCCAATATAATCCAAAAAGAAACCGTTTTCAACATAACAACTAGGGTAAACAGCAAGAAGACCTCAAGTAACTTTGGATGACAACTCACACTCCAGAGGCCGCTGCAAACACAAAACTCATACCACAGCTGATGCTTGTCCCTAAGAGATCAGGTCACACTATTGAGTTCTCTAATTTATTGAAATGTGTTATTTTACTTTAAGTGCTGATGGTTTCTCACAACAAACAGAGACTTCTCTCAGATGCAATTATTGGTATTACAATAGGTAATCAACAGGAAAGCCTGAACACAGAGAGGGAAGAGGTGCCTTGGTTACAAACTTTTTGACGCTTTTGATATTACAGTTCTAGCCATGTTTCAAAATTTCCTAAAACACTCCATGAAAAAAGGTGTTGCATTTTTCTTTTCTTCTTTGTGGCCCAGGTAAGCAGTTTTAACGATTATGGTGGCCCAGCCTTATACAGACATTCGTACACAGTCTCTTCAATAAATAACCCTACCAAATAGGCCTTCCATTTAGAACATTTGTATATACATGTTCATACCCTTCTAGAATAGTGAGGAGGAGTCATTATGTCACACTAGAGGACTATGTTATCATATTGCTCCATCCACAATCCCACAATGCAGTCATCACTCTGCATTGCACTCTCATCTCTCCTTTTTTTTAAAGCAAACAGTAAAACAAATCACCTTATAGCCCATTACTGTCCCAGTTCCAAAACTGTATCTTCCCTCTTGACTGCAGACTGAGCAGGGCCAGTCAATAGCCAAAAGGTAGACCTATATCAAAGCTCTGCTAGTAACTTTTTGTTTTGTTGCTTCCCCATGTATTTGGAAAATTGAGATTTTGAGAGTTAAGATGATTATCCAGATGATGATCTATTACTACAACTAGCTGCGTAGAGAGCACACAGGGTCTTTAACAGAACATCTGGGTTATCAGGTTACAGTAGTGGCCAGTATGATCTTTCCCTTCGCTCATTAATTTGGGTACAGGGAATATTTTTGTTTATTTCCAAAATATCATGTGTAGCCCCAGATAATTTACATTTCACCTACCTCAGTAAAGGTATTCAGAAGTATAAATGATAGCTACCATTTATTAAGGACATCATACCTGCCAAATCCTATACTAGAACGTTTAACAAATACTCTACTCTCTAAACATCATAACAATCCTATCATGCAAAAATTATTAACACTATTTATAGTTAGGAAACTAACTATCAACAGCAGTTGTAATATGACTTGAAAGTATTTTTTTAATCCAGGAACTGTTTTTACTAAGGAGGTAGCTATTGAGGTAATTGTATGAGTCAAAATATTGGATTAAAATCTAGCTCCGCTCCTTAGGGCTGAGTGATCGGCAAGTTACTTAACCTCTCTCTGTCATGGTCATTTTATTAATAAAATGGAGGAAATAAGAGAAATAGGGTTACGGTGAGAACTAAGTGAGTTAATACACACAAAGCCCTGAAAACGTAGGCAGGCACATGGTGATTATCCAATGTTAACTCTTGAAATATTTCGAATATCATAAAATTTCCCAAAGTGATTATGTTCTAATGTTTCCATTATATTACTGTAACTATTTCTTATATCTATCATTAGTTTAATTGCTTTTATCAGCATCATTGAAGATGACAAAATATTAGTGTGGATATAAAGTATTTCTATACTATGTTTAGCAGAGCTGACAGACAATACAGATTTTAAACATAAGTGTATATTATCATTTTACTTATATACTTACTAATATTTGCAACTAGCTTAAACCCTTCTTTGTTAACATTACCTAGGGACATCAGATACCTCAGTCAAAAATGACACAATGCAAAACTGTCACAAGGATGACCTACTAGGGCTACCCCCCCCCAGTAATTTCATTTCTGTTCCCCTCCATTTCCACTAAAAATCTATTTCCCCAGGTTTTCTTCTATTCAGAACCAGTTTTCAAGTCTTTGCATTAAAAATAAGTGCACTGGTTATTAAACTACCATCTTTCGGATTGAAATGCACCCTTCTTTCCTCTCTGATGATGGGGCTAAGACTTAGCAAAACTGTTTTCCTTTGTCTGTTAGTCATGACTTAACAGCAGTAGAGCGAGGGAATAAAGGCTCGATTTCTGTATGTCGGTTGTGTTCTGACTCGCCAGCAGTAGCCTAGTGGTAGCGGTAGTCCCTCCCAGTCTCCAGCTTGCTTCATCATTCCCAGATACTTTAGAGGCACCAGCTGCGAACTAGGTCTCTGAAAGACTCTGAGTCCTAAACTCATGGGGCCAGTCTTCTGACTTTTCGAGCTACTAGAAGCTGCTAGACAGCTCCCCCTACTGAGAAGGCAGAATTCCAACTGGGCAGGAACTCTTCCCTAAGCTTCAATTTAAATTTAGATAACTCCAATCTTTTCCTCAGAGCCCCTCCTGGGGCTCTGAGTGGTGGCTACTTATGTAATTACTCTTTATGTTATTTAAATGTTCACTTTTTGTTTTTGCATTTTTCCAACATTTGTTTAAGCAATTCTTTATTTTAAATTCCCTCTATCAAAATACCTAATGTTTCCAATTTTCTGTCTGGATCCTAACTGATCCAAAAGTGTTATAATTAACTGTTTGAATGCTCTGTTCTTAGAAATCTTGGGAACATGTTGAGGAAGAAAGAATATAGAGGAATTTTAAGCATATTTCTGTAGATAAAAAAGACTTTTATAGGAGTAGAAAAAAGTTTTCCATGACCTGCCCCACCTCCAAATAATTGTATTTTACCTCAGGAGCCAGTTCTTCTCACAGGTGGGAGGAATTGTCTCTTAATTGGGTGAGAATCAGCCTTTTTGTTGTAGTCAAGCCTTCAACTGATTGAATGTGGCCCACCCAACTTAGGGAGGTCAATCTGCTTTAATCAGTCAACCAATTTAAATGTTGACATCATCCCAAAACATCCTTAATGAAATACCCAGAAGAATGTTTGACCAAATATCTGGCACCCCATGGCTCAGTCACAATGACACATAAAATTAAATATCATGCTTGCCAACAAACCAAGTGACCAGTTGAAATTTGGTCCATGGTCAACTCAAATAGCTGTAATTGAGGAAGAAAGCTTTGGGGCAATTCAATAATCCATTGGAGTGTTTCCCTTCCACCTTGCCCCTACCCTTGTGAACTCTTTCCTGGTTGGGAGTTCTGCCCCTTTCAGCCAGCTCTTCTGTCTTCCTTGGCTTCCGGAATGGTCCCTCGGTCCTTGGGCCTCTACAGACTACATCAGTAGCAAAGCACTGAGAAAACGTATCAGGAACCAAAAAAATATCATGGGAAGAGTGGACTTGATAGAAGATGCAAGGCCCGAAGATAATACTAAAATATATATACACACATACATATGTGTATATATAAACGTATATATACACACACATAATTTAAATGGACAGTGAATTTTAAATGTGTGTAATCTTTCCTAAGAGCTTACAGTTTGGGTACTTCCAGAAAAACTTAAAGCAGGAATCACCAATATGGGTTTCTTCTTCACTAAGAGTTTCCCAACCACTCTTCCCTTTGTTATCTAAATTATGTCAACAGCAGGTAAAATACAGAATCTAGTAGTATGTGAAATTTTAAATTATTCAGAGACTAATTGTATGGCTTGTTAATTACTGTATCTCTTTTCATATCTCACACTTCCCACATCTATTGGCACTTCCAGGAAGAATGTGGCTTTGAAACATGAAATTCATAAAATGGGATCTTCTCAATCTGAAAGAGACCGAAAGGCTAACTGTGCCTGCTCCTTAACTTTGTGGGTCAGCCAATTGTCATAAAAGGGTAAAGTAAATTACTAAGGCAGGTGAATGAGTTAGAGGAAGGCATTAATATTAGGCCATTTGTTATTTATAAACCTCAGGTGCCTCAACAGAAAAATATGACAATATTAACAAAAGTAAGATTGGATAATTATGTAAGGATTTCAATTTTCTGTCTTATTCCTACCTCCTTGGAAAATTGGAAATTGACTGTGAATTGCTTATGTTCCTAGAAGAGACAGCTAATGTTTCCTAATCCAGAGTCCCAGACCTAACTAATGTGCATGTGTGTGATGATGCTACTTGACTCAAGCTCTGTCACTGACTAAGGCCAATGTCACTTAGTCTGTTTCCAACCAAAGTCCCTGCAACACCTACAGTAAGCCTGCAAGCCTGTAAAGTGGACTTCCCAGGAAGATTGAAAAAACCTGGAATGTAACTTGTCAATTCACCCTGACCATGCCCCTTACATTTCAGATGTGTTTAAGGAGCAGAAAACCAGAGAAAGAACAGAGAAGGCAGGGTGTGCACGCCGAAGGCATTTGACTGCTTCTAAGCAGTGTTGGAAATAAACGCGACAACAGGTGCAGCATTTATTGAATCTGGATGGCTTCCTTTTGAGATGCAAGTGTTAAGAATCATTATTCTGATTAAAATTGCCCCATAGCTGCCCATATGCTCTAAATAAAATATCAGACAAGGTTCTTTCACGATTTTACCTCTAACAATTTATCCAGCCTCATTTCTTACTGCAATCATCCAGCACCACCCTCCTACCTCAAAACCCTGAATCTTACAACTGAGTGATACTTAAACACTTTGCATTGCCTTTTTTAAAAAAAAGTAAAGATTTTACTTATTTATTTTTAGAGAGAGGGGAAGAAAGAAGAGAGGGAGAGAAACATCAATTGGCTGCCTCTTGCACTCCCCCTACCAGGGACCTGACCCACAACCCAGGCATGTGCCCTGACTGGAAATCGAACTGGTGACCTTTCTTTTGGCTCACAGGCCAGTATTCAACCCACTGAGCCACACCAGCCAGGGCTCGCCCTTTTATCCTCCCAGGCCTTTTCACAAGCCAACGCCTTGGCCTGGTACATTCTTCAACTCTTTACTTGCTATGGAGCTGATCACACTCACCTCCAATCTTCTCTCCGGCAGCAGACTTTCCTCCCTTCAGTTTGTCCTGAGGGATCTGCAGTATCCAGAATTTACTGTGGTCCCCAATGCGCTTGCCTCCTGAGGTCTGCATTCTTTTGGTCTCCTCCCACAATGAATAAAGTTGACCAGCGTAACCTATAGGAAATGGTCAAACATGTGACTTTTGAGACTAGGTCATTATAAAAATAGTAAATCCTACCTTGTTCTTTCTCTTTTATCACTTACTCAGAGGGAAGGCCACAGCCATATCTTGAAATCATTCACTCAGCCCTACAGAGAGGTCCAAGTGCTGAAGCCTTGTGCCAACAGACAGCATCCAGTCTCCAGCCATGTGAGTGAGCCTCACAGAAGCAGGTCTCAGCCCCATTAAGCCTTCAAATGACTGCAGTCCTGGCTGACACCTTCACCGAAACCTCATGAGAGATCCCAAGCCAGTAACACTCAGCTAAGCTGCTACCAAATTCCTGACTCATAGAAGCTATGTAAGTATTTACTTTTGGTTTAAACCTCTGTGTTTTAGAGTAATCTGTTACGCAGCAATAGGTACAGGGTCTCTCTCTAATTCTCCATAGCACCCCATGTTTCCCTCCATTAAAACCTACTTTGCATTGTCTATTTGCTAGTCTGCCTCTTCCACTAGCCTCTTTCCATCTTGAAAGCAGAGACATGGCAATTCATCCTTTAATTTCATTTCGAGAGTTTCAATGGCCAGAGAAGGACTACTCCTAACGATTGTACAGGTGGTACACCTGTGTGCTGAAGCCACGGAGGTCAAGCCCTGGCTCACCCAGAAAGTTGAATGTCCTGGTGAGGGCTGCTGCCACCGGAGGAGAGTGGCACTTTCTCCTTTGTACAAAGAAAGGTTCTCTTACTAAACCTTGTCAAAGGGCCACCATTCTAATTCACCCAATATGTCAGTGAGGGTCCACTGAGGAGAAGAAACCAAACAGGGAAAGTTTAACATAAACAGTAATTATCTGCAATAGAGGTTAGGGGTAGAAGGCAGTTAGCTACTAAAGGTAAAGAGATGTCTCAACAATACAAAGAAGACTGATACAGAGATCAGCCACCACCTCTACAACTGAGGCAAAGTACCCAAGTAAGGAATAGACTGAAAAGAAAGACCCCTGTCCACCAAGGCTGAGAGACAGGCTTTGCCGGAGGAGACTGGCAGGGACATTTCCTGAGGTGCAAGAAGAGCAGAATTTGCTGGGAAGCAATGGTTTGGCAAATCAGTGGAAGACACCAAGGAGGAGGTGCCTCTCGTGCCAAAGAGAGCGCACTCTGGAACCAGGAAGAGGAACAGCATTTCCCCCTGTGTCCCTCCAGCGCCCTCTATTGACAGGCATGACTTGGTGCTGGTTGGCAGGGGAGAAACGTTCCGTACCACTAGCAGGGCAAGGAAGAGCGGATCTGTGGCTGGGAGCTCATGATAGATTGATAACTAGCACATCCAAGTAAAAAGCAGTCATTTTTCTAATTTGTCCAATGAAGGCACTCTACAACACTAGTTTTTATTTCTTTTTTTAGATATTTTATTTATTTATTTATTTATTTATTTATTTTTCAAGTACAGTTTTCTATTATTCCCATCCCACCCCTCTGTGCTCTCCCCTCCCTCCCATTTCCACCCTTCTTAGCTGTTGTCCATGTATTCTTTATATGTGTTCCTCTAAATCCCTCCCCTATTTATTTATTCTTAAAGAGACTGGAGGGAGGGAGAAAGATAGGCAGAGAAACATCAATGTGTGAGAGAAACATCGAATGGTTACCTCTTCCGTGCCCCCAACTAGTCATCAGCCTGCAACCCAGGCATGCGCCCTGACCAGGAAAGGAAAGGAACCATCAGCTTTTTGGTTCGTAGGCCGATGCTCAATCCACTAAGCCACACCAGCCAGGGCATACAGCCCTAGTTTTTAAAAGAGTCATGAAAATATGGATTAGGGTATATGGTGTCCCAGGGTTGTTCCTTGTCTGGTTTGCTCTTAGCAGCTGCTCCGCTCAGATGGCTGCTTCTCGGGCAATGTGCGCTAGGGTAATCTCTTAGCTCCTTCGACTGGCCATGCCTTCAAACTGAACTTGGCAACCTGCAGGCACTCCTTCACATCTCAGGCCCGACTGGGTTCATCTACATGGCAATCGATTCCCTACCCTGGTGGCTTCATTTCCCAAGACACACAGCCCGTCCTCTCTGAGCACCGATGTCAGCAGAACACCTGGACACCTCGGTCTCACAAGCGTGGGCCTTGCAGTCGATGTTATGTATATCGAGTAATTGTGTCAGATGAAAGATGAAGCCTTTCCCAGTGCTGGATCTAATGAGGATACAGGGCTTCTATCCTTGTAAGGCTGACTGGCTCTTAAAAGCATTTTGGTTTCAATGCCTCTCAGAGAGGGGTAATATTTTGTGGCATCAAGTCACAATAGTATCTCCACTAGGGGACATAATACTAATAGAGACTAGCATAGAGTTACACAGCATGAAACTATGGCTTGTCATCTCTATTTATATCATTTTTCTATAAAATGAAATAGCATCAGTATAGATACCCAGCAGTCTCTGTTTATCCTGCTGCTCTGAAGAAATATGCTAATTATATGCTGAAAGAAAATCGAATGGATTAAGGACAGAATCAATGCCAGTTCAGTCACCATTTCCTGAGTCTGGTGAAGTTACAAGGAAAGAAGATTACTTTCTTGCCCAAAAGTGATATACAATCTATATATTTCCTGCCACAGCTTTCTGTGGGATTCTATCTACTACACTTTGTTACAGTATTTTTCCTCTTTTTTATAATATTTCGATATTAGATGAAAGCAGAACGCTGCAGAGCTGCACTGTATGACTACCTGAATTTTGTTGAGCAGTACTGTAACAACCATCTCCTTAATCTGGAAACGCACATCCTCGTTTACTAAAGAATCCTGGGAAAGGTAAACAGTCGGAAAGTACATTTAAACCTGGTTCTATAAAAATGTCTTTCGTAAGCAATTTTTATATGCTAGAAAAGTGTCCCACAAAAGAGAACTCCACACAGCAGCTCTAAGTGGTTCACTGTAGTTCTTGGAGCCATCAAGGAAAAGTAAGATTTGCAAGCAGGAAAAGGTAGTGGGCCTAGTAACCATTACTTTTAAGAAAAGAAACACAGGCAGCTACTATAAATCAAACTCATTCAGCAATGCTGTCTTGCCACAGAATTTAGAGAATACGCTTGATGAGCACTAGTGCAAAGGATGGAGGAACGATGCTTTTGAGAAAGGAAAGGGGTCAGAGGTACGACGACGGCAATACAAATGATAATTATAATGCTAACTAACACTCCCTGAACTTTTTCAGTGAGCCAGGCACTTTCTAAGACTCTAAGTAATGTATTAATCAGGGTTCTCTACAGAAATAGAATCAATCTGTTTCTCTGGAGAACTCTGACATATACACATACACACACACACAGCATATGTATGTATGCATATATATGTATGTATGAAGAGAGAAACAGAGAAAGACAGAGATTTATTATAGGAATTGACTCAAGCGATTATGGAGGCCAAAAAGACCCATGCTCTGCTGTCTGCAAGCTGGAGACCCAGGAAAACTGGGGTATAATTTAGTCCAAGTCCAAATGCCTGAGAACTGAGAGTGCTGATGTCCAAGAACAGGAAAAGACAGACATCTCAGCTCAAGCAGAGTGAGATGTGAATTTGCCCCTCCTCCACCTTTTTTTTTCTGTTCAGGTCGTCAATGGACTGGATGATGCCAAACCACATTTGAGAGGTCTTCCTTACTCAGTCTACCCATTTCAATGCTAACCTCTTCTGGAAACACTCTATAGACACACCCAGAAATAATATTTTCCCAACTATCTGGGCATCCCTTAGCTCAGTGAAGTTTGTATAAAATTAACTATCATAGGTGCATACTGTTATTATCAACCAGCCTGACTCCCCTTTTAACCACACTGCATATTTCTCCAGCTGAATATTTCTCCAGCTGAAAATAGAGACACACACAACTTACCACATGTTAACGTATTTATGGACAAGCATGAGATTTCCATTGGTATTAAACTATAAAATATAGAACCCTTAGTTGCTATAATCTTTACTTAATAAATGGGAACAAAAGGAACACAAACACCTAAGAGACTCTGACCTGCCAAGCATCATGGTAGGTGATTTGATAAACGCATTCCCCGACCTTGTTAAAGATCTTGTTAAAACGCATTCCAGATGTTGTGGGTGGTAAGTAGTACTTGGTGTCTTTATTTTTACCCTTTGGTCAATCCCGCCTTCTGATGACAGTGTGCGGGGATGAAATAGATGTCTTAGAAGCCCATGAATAAACCTGTTGTGGTGTTTGCAACTCAGAGTGGTTTGGGTGAAGCAGAACAGAAGCCCCTCAAAGAAGAATCATAGTTTTCTTGATATTTCTTTGGTTTTATGTAACAGAAACTCATTCAAATATGTTTAAGGAAAAATAGAGGAAGCTTTAGTAGGAGGCCATAGGGGTCTCCCATGGAACTCAACTGTAAGAAGTATACCCAAGTCCCCTGCAGATAGAACAGGACAGGAAAATATTGACAGTTTACTCTTCGCTTCTCACCAATGCTCCCTCTCTTTCCCGCTGCTCTCTACAGTGACTCTTCTCTGTGTCAGACTACTGACTGGCCTCTTCTCTTTGCTCAGGTGCTGCAGGGCCACCCAACCCCAAGATACCTCCAGCAGCCTTGGGAGAAAGGAAATATTTGGTCTAATCCACCTTTTGGACGATCCACCCTTATATCCAATTATCTATGATCCAAGAGGGAAGGTCAGAGTCATAAAATACAAATGTGCAGCTGTAACACCTCCACCTAGGGCTGATGAGTGTGTATGGGCTAAAGAGGAGCTGGAGGTCTTGCAGGCAATCTAACCAGTGTCTAGTGCACACCAGTACTAGAAGGTTACTGCTACACTGCTTCCCAGGGGAACTTGAGCAAGACACTTGACCTCTGCATATCTCAGTTTCCTCACCTGTGAAATGGGGGTAGTAAGATTTTTGTAAGGATTATGTGACTTAATTCACATAACATGCTTAGAATAGAATGTATTTTATCTATTATTATTATTGTTTGTGGTTATTGTCTGGGGTCAACTCCTAACACCTATAAGCTCAATAACCTAGAGATTCAAAACCATTCAGTACACCCTTTATTCTACTGAGATAATCACTCCTTCCCCACATGAACAATTTAATATTCCATCGATTTGGAAGTAAAAATATTGAAAGATTCCAGATTAAGAGAAATGAGAGGTTTAACTCCTTTAGAAACACATCCTCTTAGGTGACTCACACTTCTGCACTATTCAGGCATAAATAAGTTTTATGGTTGATAAGCAATGGAAATTTGGGGATTCCAAGAAGGAACATACAGAAAAATGAGTCCTAGGCAGTGGCCCCTAGGGCAGTAGGCCGAACTACTATAAGGGAACTGTCCAGCCGGTGAGTTCCAGCAGCCAATTTCACCGCTGTACCGTGTAGTGGGCTGGTAGCTCTGGAACATGGGAGTTTCTGAACAGAACAAAACAACGTGACCCATTAAAACAGACTGCGGTGAAAGAAACAGGGCCCTGCTGGGGGCAGGTCTGCAATAAGCAGGCCCGCTTTGCACACCAGAGGCTTTCTCTTCAAATCCTCATTATTTGGAGTTATTTTGTGGTTTGTCGTGTAGATACAGTTTTGGCACCATTCTCTGTCCCTGAATCAATCTCCCCTCCATTTCAAGGCTTTTCTGTAACGTTGTTGACAATTATTCTAATTCTAGTCAGTGTCTTATTTCTTATTCTTTCTCTGAAATCTAAAATTACACACTTCATTTAAAGAATTTAGATAATTTCTTATGCGTGTGGGGTTTTTTTGGTGTCCTTCCCCCTCCCTCTCCCTTTATTAAGTTATCATTCACTCTTTCTGCCTTTCTGCATCTTCTGTCAAAAAAGCCCCATTTTTTCAGTTCTTTCCCTCTGTACTGTCACTTCAGATTCACAGTTGCTAAGTGTTCCAGGAGCCTACGAAAGGGACTTTCTCATGGTGTGATTTGCAAACTTTGAAATAACACCCACCAGCAGAAGCACCATATGCTATGAAGTTGCACAATAAACTGACAGGAGCATCTCATTTGTCATCTGAAATTCAGAAAATGTCAGCAATTTTCATACGCAGCAATTGCCTAAATGCCTATCTGGTTAGCAAGGAGTAACATTTACTATAAACGCACATGAAAATATGAAATTTTACATTGTGATTCTAGGGGAATAATAATAGCAATGCCAGTATTGAGGCTATACAACTTGATGAGCATATGCATGGACATATCAAATCTATATACTGATTTTATATCCTATGTGTGTATCTCTAGATGAATGATTTTATCTGTAAGGTTTATGGCATTTAGGCTAGTCACATTCTATAACATTGGTAATTTAAATGTGCCTTTTTATGATCAAATATAGTACCAAAAATGTTTTTTAATCCATTGAAGGCAAATTTAACACAAAACCCAAGCTGTTCCCTCTGTGATTAAGCTCAGTTTTCATCCAGCTGCACCAGAGCAAGAGAGAAAACCACTACTTGGCAATCCTTCCTAATTAAAGGACGTTAATTACTGCTAAATACTATACACTTTCCATGTTATAAAGGTTCATCGAAAGCCGTGTTATTACAATACTAAAGAAATTAATGATAATTTCAAATCTAGTAAATGTGGCCAAAGTGCCCATTAGCTCATACTTTTAAGTGACTCCACAATGAAATTTTTGAACCGGTGTTGCAGAGAGCCTGGAACGGCCTCACACATTCAGCACATCTTGTAGGCACTAATCACAGCACCTGGTGGTGCCTCCCCTGCAGGAGCAGAGAATGTGTGACAATGAAGAATGGAACAGAATGAGACTCTCGGTGTTTCCTTCACTCTGAATTCGCCCTGGCCAGCGTGGCCTCCCTGGAACAGAGGATGTAAGACCCAGCACTCCGCTCTTTGCGTGACCAGCAGACCCCAACCAGCAGGGACACGGAAACTGACACTTACTGAGTCGTGGAAGCTTTCTCATTCTACACAATGGTCCTTCCGGGTAAATGTAAGTACCCCTGTTTGCATATGGGGATTTGGAAACTTAGAAGTGAAAGCTGCTAAGTATACCCAATTAATAGGTGGCAGAGCTCTACTTAAAGCCCGTTCTTTCTGACCTCAGATCACGGGCTCTTTCCATTTGTTTCCTTTTACCGTACCTCAGGGAAATCTGAAAACATTTTGCCGTACGAGCAATTATTCTGCCTTCCCTTATCACTTGGCCACAAGTCCTGCTATGTCTATTTGTATTTTGGCTCAAAAGGTGACTTGTAAAGAGAACTCCAGACTTGGCTCTACCACTGATGGAAAGTATAACTTAGAAAAGTCACTTCATGCCTTAGAGCCTCAATTTCCTCACCTACAAAATGAGTAATGACCCTAATCTCTCCTAAGATTGTGATGATGATCAAATGAGGTAATGGATTGGGAAAGAAGGTATTTATAAAACTATAACGCATTATACAAGACAAGGTACTTTGGTCAAGTTCTCCACAGGAGAATGAGTAGAGAAAAAGAGCAATTTGGACTCTTTATAGCCACAGTGGGTAATTATTTTTATATAATTAAAATCCACCAGTGGTTATAGGCAGTTGCATAGCTGAGTTATTACAGTACTGAATACTTAAAAATATGACCTCTTGGATCAGACAGATAGACATGAGTTCAAATCCAGACCTCTCCAATTTCTGTTTGTTTGAGCTTAATATATTATTCAAGCTCTCCCCACATCAGTGTCTCATCTAAAAAACAAAAATTAAGGTACTACATCATAGCCAGGGCTGACTTTATAGACATGCAACCTGAGAACTTATACAGAGTCCATGCTCAGGAGGGCTCCACGTGTGGTTTAAATGCTCCGCTGTCACTAACGTGGTTTAAATGCTCTGTGTTTTGTAAGTGAAGTCCAATGTGACAATGAAACATGCACGTGAGAAGAAGAGACGTGCACAGTATGTGTGTCTTCCTGAATTCCTTACTACTCCCCTGGTGTATAATACTCAGGATACCCCATGAGCACAGAGTCGTGTTCAGGGAGATTTAAAGCAAGTGCAAAATTAGCCTGTTAGGTCTGCAAGTGAGTAAATGAAAGTACTGACAGCCTGAGACACTATTCTTGTCTTTCGACCTGGAACTTCTTTGAAATAAAGAAGCCCAGTGCATTCACACAAACAGAAACAACGAAGGAAGCCTATCATACCCTTTTCTACATTAATGATACTTCCCTATGTTAGCCAACCATTCATTCTGAAAATGATGATACTGAAGGGAACTCACAGAGTCTCCTCTTTTCAGTCCTTCCTCGTTCATCAGTAAACCAAAGGCAGAGAGTGTGGAAGTAAACGTGCGTATTTCAAGAAGTGGAATAAAAACATTCAAGTTAGTTTTGCACAAAATTCTGCTGTTCTGATAAAAACAAAATACAGAGACATGTATGAAATACAGAATACAAATTACATAATTTTTGATACTGCATATGAGATTAATGTTCTTATATTTGCATTTAAAACTGCTTACAAATATGAAGATGAAGGTAAAATTTATGTTAATAATTAACAAAATTGTTTAGTTAGAATGAGATGAGGTATCAAATAAGAAACACCATTCCCAAGCTAAGAGAGATAAGGGAAGAAAGGAAAAAGCTTTATATTTCAGTGCTTCTCTAAATAAAGGACGCTGTGTCTTCATACCCCCCCAAGTGATGTACCTACCTCCGCTCTTAGCATTTGTGATTGCGAAATCATTTGGCAAAGTGTCTCATACGTACTCAACACACGATACTTAGCCAACAGTAAAGGCTGGCTACTATTATGATTGTTCCTGGGTTTTTATGCTGTTAAAAGTGTAAAACAGGTGCAGTAGAAAGCAAAAGTTAAAAGTATACACACTGGAGCCAGACAGCCTATGTCTAGGTTAAAATCCATATTCTTTCACTTTGTAGCTGTGTGATCTTGGACAAGTCACTTAACTCTTCTGAGCCTCCGAAAATTACAGTGCAGACATCACAGGATTGTTACAGAGAATCAGTGAGTCGACGTGCTTAGAATAATGCCTGTAGAACATGTAAGTGTTCATTACATTTTAGTTATTGGAATACAGAAGAGGGAGAAACTAACTCAATTTTGGAGAAATTAAGGAAGGCTTTACAAGGGAGGTAACATTTGAGTTGTCCCTTAGGAACTTCACATTCATAAGTTCAGAGTGGAAAGGAAAAGCCAGCCACGTAGACAGCTTAAAAGGGCCTTCACCACTTACTGACTATGAGGGCCAGGCCACATTAATCAGAGGCTCTTTCAAACTTTCAAATAACTCTTGTAAAACTATTTAGGCCAGCATGCTATTCTCTTTATATGTTGATTTATGTCCTTAGGAAGACCATTCTAGGAAAAAATAAAATTCTTTGAAAACACAGAGTTGTCAGAAACAATCCAAAATTCTCGCGCTGGAAGACTGCATAAGAGAACCTCTTAGCAGAGTAAAATGGCTCCTAATGTGCGGACACACACAGGAATCAATCAGCACTTTCCCGCAGCTCTTGTCTGTTCATTTTATATAGTTGCCCAGTTTGACAAGAAATCCAGAGAAGGGCTGGGGAGTGTTGTCAGCATAAAGACGGGAGAGAAGTGATGTACTAGGCTAATAAAAAGACTCACAAAGGTCCCTGAAGTCATAAATCCTTCTCGCGGCTTTTAAAATCTGCTCCTTTGTAGGACTGTGATGATGGCGCTTTGACAGAGTGCCCTTTCTGTCCTCTCCCCTGCATGTCGGGAACCCTGAGCTAAGTGTGTAGAGAGAAGACAAAATGCAATATAAGTCCCTGCCTTGGCTAGTCTTCTGTCCCTCCGTGAGGGTCTGTTGCAGCCTTGCTGATGGAGACTAGGCCACCCGCCCCCACCCCCTAGTTTTCTCCTGCCTTCGACGTCCTGCCCTCCCCATTAATTCTTAAGCCTGTCTCTTTCCCACGTGCACTTGGAGAACTACCTCTCCTGGGCATCAGTCTAAATCCTGGCACTAATCCTTAGTGCTTTTTATTAAGTAGGTGGGTTTCTTTGGTTTCAAGTTAGGTTCTTCAGGTGCATCTGGTATGGGAAATACTGCGAACCCCGCACTGGATTTTGACTTACCACAGTGCACGGGCAGGACCCAGAAATTCCACAAATGGGTCATCTCTAAGCACGAGCGATGACCGCCATGCTGGAGGACGTGGAGACGTGACTTCCGGTTGACCGGGCAACAGAAGGCTCCTGACCGGCTCCCGGGTCCTTGAAATATACGTTCCGCCCTCCGCTTTTGTAGCCAGAGCCTCTCGAGGCCGCAACCTTGAGAGGGTAGTGTGTCGACATGGGCGAAGATTCTGGCTTCTGTGTGTGGAGACTGACTTGTCTTACAAGCACCCAAAACTTACTCTTTTGTAAGTCCCCTTACTCATTAAAACTGCCACCTACCAATCAGGTGTGGTCTGCTTCTTTTTTCTGTCTCTCCCTCCCCTCTGTGGCTAGGGTATCAGATTCCCCCAGGGGAGTTTCAAACCAACACGCAGACACACTCAGCTGCCATGTTTCTCTATTTGGCATAATCTGCTTTCCCCCACTTGTAAAATACAACTGATGTTTATATTGATTCAGGTAAAATACAATTAGTAATTAATAAATGCCAATATAAAAATGTGCTATCCAAAAGAAAATACTAACATCTTTTTGTTGGTGTATTTAACTAAAAGGTTGTTTGGTCTTTTTTTTTTTTCCACAACCGTGCTCTAGCAGTGCTCAGTTGTCTTTAACTTCAATTCAAACAATTTTATTACATTGTATTATGACAGCTGTCCTATCAGCATATATTTATAAAAAAGGTCAAAAATGGTGAATTTTTGTGTGGCCAATGAGATATCAAAGATGGAAGGAAACACACAACATTTTCAGTGTATTGTGCTTTATTATTTCAAGAAGGTAAAAATGCAAATGAAACACAAAAATAAAAGAGTTGTGCTGTGAATGCAGAAGGTGCTCTGACTAATCAAACGTGCCAAAAGTGGTTTGCAAAGTTCTGTGCTACAGATGTCTCACTGGACAAGGCACCATAGTTGGGTAGACCTGCTGAGGTTGGTAGCAATCAAATCAAGACATTGAGAACAATCAATGTTATACCGCACAGGAGATAGCTGACATACTCAAAAATATCAAAATCAACAAAGTTATTCATGAAAATGAAAAATGTGTCTTTTATGTTACAGAAAAAACTAAATGGAGTTTTTGGCCAACCCAATATTACTTTTCTTTACACAGTGTAAATATCTCAAAGTTGCTGGAAATATATAGGAACCTAAGTGTCCTTCCCCCAATAAGGACATTTAAAACAAAGCAAAAAAGAAAAATCTACCTTTTAAAATAAACCTAAATTAGTTTCTCCCTCAACCATCTATAGCAAGTAGTGTGTTTGTTCCATACTGCAGTGCCCCAGGTGGGTGTGAGTCTATGGCTCACTGTTTCATTCGCCTTTACGTGGAGACAGGTTCCAGAGTGGCAGACCCAGTGGAGCAGATTCACGGCTGCCCCGAATAGTGGGAGTGAGATGTGCACCTGCTGCATGTGAAAGCATTGTCCCCCGGTCCATGGTGAACAATTCGATGTAGCATTCAGTGCTTTAGGAGAAATCTAGTCTCACTACTTCATAGCCACTTTTTCATCCTTCATTTGCCTTGTCATTCACTGCATGTCAGTCATGGTTAAATGACTTCATGCTGTTTTAACAAATTAGTTTTGCTCTTAGAGGATGAGGAGAATCACTGCCACCAAGTCTTAGTCGATGCTCATGGGGATGATAGGTGGGTATGTCTGGTGTGTAGTCATGTCTCTAGGGATCAGATGGGATCATGGTCCCTAAGGTCAAGCCGGACCAAGAGAGTTTTCGCCTAAGCGGCCTGTAGCACCTTAGGCTAGAGGAGAATCAGGATCATGGTCAAGAAGGGAAGTGAAGATTACAGCTAAAATTGTGGAGCTAATGGTCATGTCTGAATTATATAAACCAAGTTGCAAATGGGAGATTAAGTCATGAACTCAAAGTCTAGAAGGATCAGAATAGAGGGAGGGTATGAAGAAAGAAGAGACCCAGAATAAAAAGCCTAAGACTTAAGGCAATAAATGTTTGAAGCACACCTTTTTTTTTTAATGGAGCCACAGAATCCTGAAGATATCTAAAAGTGATGTCCCTAAGACTCCGGAGGCAGTTCCAAAATAGCAATTCCAAAAATGTTTTTATGAGTGACAAAGTGACATTGAAGTGTATAAACAGCCTACTCGAAGAGGGAAAAGCACCCATTTGGGTATGTGAATTCTGGCATATTTGTTTAACATCAGACACATTACTTTAGAGTGACTCTTTAAATATGCGATATGATCAGACACAGGAAAAACCAAGCTGGAGCACTGGTGCGTTTTCTTTCTGTATTGCTAGAGGTCCTATACTTTTCTTTGTTGTCTTTCTCAAAACAGAGTCTTCTTACTTGAAAATATTTATGTGTGTCTGAGAGCATGGGAGGTTTTTGTGCATTGTTCTTTGAAACTTTTTTTCTACATTACTGCATTCTCACACATCTTTTTCTGTGGGGCAGAATTATTCTGTTTTTGTTTATAACCATCAGTTCACAAATCCACAGGGACCCTAGTTCTGAAAGATTGGACGGGAAACTATATTAACTTTATATCAGCACATGAAACCACTCGGCTTTATTTGAAACCTTTATCAGTCTGACCCCACGTGGAGAAGTACCTTGGTGTGCTAGGTTCTAGTAGGTCTGTCTGGTGACATATCTGATGCCTGCAATTCAGTGTACAGTCTGGATTTCACCAGTTCACTTTGAGATTTGAGCTAAGTCACTTCACCTTCTAGCATTTGTTTCTTCTCCTGGTGTTTCCCACTCACTTCATGGAGATCTGATAAATATTAACAACAAAAGGCATTAAGCACTCCTGAAAAAAGGGACATCTCTGAATACAACACTCCACTTCATGATTATCATATAAAAAATCAAGAAGATTTTACCAAGAGCACAGTTACTTTGTACTAAATCTAGCTAAATAATGAAAACAATTCATGAAACAGACAGAAACTAACATATGTCCTAAAGATGTAGGTACAACAATATTTTAATCAGGGTGAGAATAAAAGTAAACACATAAGCGAACTTTGCAGAAGGTATTTTACACTGTTGATGTGCTTGGTTTTAAGTTATTGTCTTTCCCATTTGATCAAGGACATAGAATTCAGTGCAGGGGACAGAAATCTAACAAAATGTTGAACATCATTGGTCACCAGAGAAAACACAAGTTTAACCACAACGAGATAACTATACACCCAGTTGAATAGATAAAAGTAAAAAGACTGGCATTACCAAAGGTTGGTGAAGATGTTAGGCAGTCAGAAAAATAAATTACTGGTGGGAATGTTAACTGGCACTTTCTTATAAAGTTGAATGTAACCCACATAATGACCCCCCAATTGCCTTTCTAGGTATTTACTCAATAAAAAGGAAAATGCATATCCACAAAAAGACTTGTACAAGAATGTCACCAGCAAATGTATTCATAATAGCCCTGAACTGGTAATAATCCAAATGTCCATCCACAGATGAATAAATAAATATATATGGTCATACAATCGAATACCTTTCAGTAATAAAAAGGAGAAAGCTGATACAGCAACAGGATGGATACAGCTCACAGTCACTGTCTTGCGTGAAGGAAACCAGTCAACAGAATGAGTCAGGTTCGCCTTACCTATTTTGCTATTACATCACAAAGTCTATTGTCCATTTCTAGTCATGATACATATCTACACACACACACACATAATTTGTGGCATGTTAGAATGTAAATCATTACATTAATATTAAATCAATTAAAGTATTTAATATTACTTTATTAAGTAATATTTGAGTGCTTTCTATATGTCAGGCACTATGGTAGGCGTTCTACCTACCTCCCTACATGCATTGCATCACTTAATGGGAAAGGTACTATTATCATCCCCATTTAGAGACAAGAAAGCAGAGGCCTAGAGAGGGTGATTGCCATCACACTGCTGGATGTAGAACCGGGAGTCAGACTCACATCCATCCAAGTCCAAAGCCCGTGGGAAGAACCAATGCCTTCACCTGGCCCTCACTGTTCAATGCTAGCCTTGTTTTTACGGAAATACAGAACTTCATCTATCAGCCCTTATTAACCTATGTGATTTATCACATTATGATAGAGAAGAAATGAATCATGGAAGGGTTATTTACTGAAAAATATCTACACTTATCAGGACCTATTAGTTGAGAAGGAAGAGAAAGCCCTATCTAATCTGGAAACGAAAAATACAGGTCACTTGCAAGGAGTTCCCTATTTGGTGGCATGAAAGAATTCACTGTGGTAGTGAAATATATGAACTAGTTTAGTTCCCAACCTGCTGCCTCGCCCAGAAGCTCATAGCTAAGTTGACGCACCTTCATTCTCACACCAGCCAGCTGAGTCCAAGGACCTTTACCCTCATGCAAGGTGCAAAGACTCAGATTTCAGCTCCTCCAGGAATTAAGGCAAAAGAAGTAATTAAGTATCAAATAACCAACACACATACACATGAATCATGCATCCATGTATATGTAGACATATATGTACATAAGTACACACATATATGTATACATAAGGGGGCTTAATATTATTCTCCTGTGTATTCTGATGCTGACCAGTGGGACATCCTGTGTCCCTTTGCTGATACTTTCTGGAGTTTGGTGGCCCAGGGGCAGCCACTGGCACCCCCCATACTGCCTTGGGTGAAGCTCTCCTTGCCCCCGTGTGCTTCAGGTCTTGGGGAATGGATTGCCGCTTCGATTTGCCTTCCCGCTTCTGCTCTTCCCACTCTCGCTCCTTTGGGGACTAAAGCCTTGACTCTTGGCCTCAAAGTGAAGACACCCCTGGTCAGCCATGTTTCCTGCCTACCTGGCCATGAAACCCCACAAGCCAGATTCTCTCCCATGAGTCTGCTCTCTTTTTGAGAGCAGCAGTGTTCTGATAATGTTTAAAAATGTATTCTCCCTGGAAAATGCCCTGATTTACACCATTTTTGTGATGTAAATACTGCCACAGTGAATGAATCCAAGCTGCCAGCATGACATCATTTATCGTGAAGCTGAGATGAGAGGCTGCAATCACACAGCATGTGTACTGTAGACTACACGGGCGCAGCAGACACAGGGCCCCAAAGGCATCGGAGAGTAAAACGTAAATAAATTGGGAAGTCTTCAGTTTTGAGTGTTTATTCTGCTTCCAAACTTTCCAAGTTGTACTTCTTGTACTACCTTGAAGGAAACTAACAATTATTGAATGTATTCTGTATACTAGTCATTTATGTACCAATTTTATTTAAGTCTCACTATAACTCAGTTGATGCAGTTTCTATTATCCCCATTCTTATATGAGAAAACTGAACCTTTTTTGAACCAACAAAGGTAACATTTAAGGTCACATCTGTCTGACTGCCAAGTTCACATTCTTTTCTTCACACAGACTTCCTGTTAACTCTCTACACAGCTTTACTTGATTTTCTGTATGTTGAGGTGTGCCTACTATTTTTATATTAGCTTATCCTTTAGGTTATAAGCTTTGAAAGTATGAAAGCTTACACTTTCCCATACCACTTAGAGTAATAGAAGTTTAATAAATTTGGTTGACAGGTTTTATAAAATCTGTTTTATTTATTGCATTAGTTATGAAAATAATACATTTAAAAAACAATCACAAAGAAAAAAATAAATCATACATGATCCCACTACCCTGGGGTATCCAATTATTGCCATTTTATTATTTCCATGTTTTTCTTTCTATGTGTAACCTTTGAAAATATAGACATTATACTGTACATAAACTCATATTATTTTTTATTTTGATTTTTATACTTCATATTATTTTCCCATAACCTTTAATATTCTTCTATAGTATTCTCTTGTGTTCATTTAATCATTTTCTATTATTATTCCTTATGATTTATCATCAATAATGTTTGATGGACATTCTTATAGATATATTTGTGCACATCCTTATTTCCTAAAGTAAATCCTCATATGTGAACTTGCAACATTTTGAGTCTTTGTGTGTTATCAGTTGACTTCTTCCAAATTTTGCCAAATTACCTTTCTACTTTAAGTAGATGGACTGCCTAATACCCACACACTTGGCAACAGTTGGCATAATTATGTCCATTGTTAATCATTGCCAGGCTGATAAATAGAAATCAATGTCTTCTATTTACTCATCCTTGACTGTCATTGAGTTTGAACAACTTCATAAATTTAGCTACCTATGTTATACAAAATACTTGTTCCCACCTTTGGCCCACTTTTCTATTACAGCATTTTATTTATTGAGAAGCATCTTATATATTAAGGCATTGAATTTTTTCCTTGTTGTGTTGCATATGTTTTCTCTAGATTCTTTTACTTCAAAAACTTCACTTTAAAATAGTTATAGATTCATAAGTTTCAAAACACAGTATAGAGTGCACCCTTCATCAAGGTTTCTGCGTTGGGACATCTTACCTTACCTGTAGCACATTATCAAAACCAGGACATCGCCATTGGTACAAACTGCCTATAGACTGCAGACCTATATGAATTTATTTATTTACTTTTTAAATCTACTAATGAAGATTTTCAACAAATTTTAAAGCATTCATTTTTTTTAATTTTCTACTTCTGGTTTCTCATTTCACATGCAAGAAGCTTAGAAGCGGTCACACCATCTTTTTTTTTTTTTAATTTTTTTATTTAATTATTTTTCTAGTACAGTTTTCTGTCTATTACTCCCATCCCATCCCACCCCCCATCCTCCCCCCTCCCTCCCATTTCCACCCTTCTCAGTTGTTGTCCATGTATCCTTTATATAGGTTCCTCTAAATCCCTCCCTATTTCCCCTGAAATTCCCTCCCCTCTCCCCTCTGGTCACTGTCAGCCTGTTCTCTATTTCAGTGTCTTTGGTTATATTTTGCTTGCTTGTTTGCTTTGTTGTTTAGCTTCCTGTTAGAGGTGAGATCATATGGTATTTGTCCTTCAACACCTGGCTTATTTCACTCAGCATAATGCTTTCCAGTTCCATCCATGTTGTTGCAAAAGGTAGGAGCTCCTTCTTTCTTTCTGCAGCATAAAATTCCATTGTGTATATGTACCATAGTTTTTTGATCCATTCATTTACTGACGGGCACCTAGGTTGCTTCCAACTCTTGGCTATTGTAAATTGTGCTGCTATGAACATTGGGGTGCATAGGTTCTTTGGGATTGGTGTTTTAGGGTTCTTAGGTCACACCATCTTAAGAAGCAAAAAAGCTGAAGAGACTGTAAAATCAACAACTCTTCTTGGATCCATAAGAGAGGGGAGGACCCGTAAGAGAGAATGCTGCCCCCAAAAGTGGAGAGATGGGCAAACAGAGTCATGGCTTACGAGAGTGAAGACTCACGAGCAGAAATCACGGTGGGAAACAGTACTGGGGCAGGAAAATCTGAACTGCAGTTCATGAATTGCTGGAGTTTCAATGCAGACAAGCCTGAGAGTTACAAAGTCCAACATTTTCTATTTACAAAACCCCTAGTCAGCCTCAAACACTACCTATTGTATGAAGCATAACTTCCTGATAGAGCCTCCCTCTGCTTACGTAACATTTTCATACGTGTAAACAAATTCAACAAGTGGTATTAAGACTATTACATTCAAGATGTAACAGGCACAAATAAGGTAATATTCTGCCTTCAGAAACTTGGGGCTACTATATCTATGACAGCATCTCTGATATGGCTCTCAGACTTTTATCCTCCATGTTTATTCTGTCAGCAAATTTGGATACACTAAGCACACGGGCACCCTTTTCTGTGAAATAGTTTACCCATGTCGTTGCACCGTCTGAAATCTACTTCATTTGACCCCCACAAATTCGTACTCAACTTTCACAATGTGCCTGAAATTTTTCCAAACTATTCTCAACATGTAACCAGACCAGTATCACCAGTAATTAACCCCTAAACGTAACAGTTCGTGTTTTATCTGTCCCATTTTCCCAGTAATGTTATACTTGGGTAGATGCCTCTGTGCATTTGTGTGTTTTGTATTTATAGCCATAATGGTAGAAACCTACAGTAACATAGCTCATTATATAAGGATGTGGAAATAACATGGGCCAAATCCCAGATCCTAAGACCCAGCAGTAAATATAATAAAAGGCTAATATAACATATTTAACCTATAAGGAGGGCACTGTTTCTGTCCCTGAACAGCTCATTACAGGGGTCCCACTGCATTGCTGTTTCCCCGTATCTATGGCAGCCTGCAGACTGTTCAAGATCATGACCATTGGTAGGGTGGTTAAATGACCATTGGGGATCTGTTTTTCACCCCCCTGGAATTCCATGAGTTTCCTTTTCTTGGAATTATGGCTCAAAGCCTGCATTTTACCAAAGTGGCTGGCTCAGAACCTGTCAGAGTTGGTAGAAGTACAGATGCTGGAGCCAAGAGTAACTAGCCTCAAATTTCAGCTATGAGTGTGACCTAAATCACTTCATGTGTCTCTGCCTCCATCAACTCATTTGTAAAATGATAAGAACCATACCTACCTTATACGTATGCTGTGGGAACTAAATAGTCATTACATATAAAGCACTTAGAACAGTGCCTACCACATACTAAGTATACAGTAAATTCTGAATTACTAGGCAGTACCAGAAAATGTGTTCAAAAAATTCTACAATTCCCAGTTACTTAAAATATACATTTAATAAGAAACACTAGAGACTAATCTTGAATCCAAAATGTATAGACTTATTGAAATCCTTCTAAATACCTTTTCATCAAATTGAAAAGACTTTTAAATTAGAAAAGCAGTTAGTCTTTTTTGAAAACTAATTTTCAGCACATATACCAGTCATATACATGTCGTGTCTACCAGTGAATCTATTATAAGTCCATGCTTGCACAATTTTATTATATTAGGGTATTTATATCCATTTTTAGAGCTCAAATCAGGCATTTACAGAACTACAATATCTCTTCTTTGCAAAAACTTGCCGTAGGTGTGTCAAATGTTCTAATCACTCCAGCAGGTCCAGACGCTGACAGCAGTTAAAAGATATAATCAAACAACCTATTAAATGGTTCCAAAATCTTGGAAAATGAAGCTAACTTTCAACCATGGAATGGCTTAAGCAGTGGGTAAATTTGGCACGTTTGCTCTTAGGTCATTTAAAAAGCATTAAAACATATTTCAAAGATTTCAAACATGTAATTATTTCTGCTGCCACTCAAAACATAAAATAAACATTGCCTTAAAAAAGATATGTGCTTTATCTAGCAAAACAAACAACTTAATGAATAAAAATTGTTTTCTCAAACCATTTTTTCATGTATTTGCAACTCATCTGGCAAGTTTAACTCTTAAATTATAGAAACTATTTGTAAAATGTTATCATTGTTCTCTCCTAGGTGAAATGCATTAAACTAAAGTGGTGGTTATTTTATGAAAAACTCCTCTGAAAACACATATCATGCATTTATTTAGGAATAATATTCACTAGCAAAGCTGTTTTTTGTCCACCTGGATGGCACTGATTCTTTGTGCTAATCTTGTGTATCAGTCTTATTTTATAATCACACCTTCCCTGTACTTATCTGGGCTAATAAGTATGTTCTAAATTAATTTAACAATTAATCAGGAGCACCTACCCTCTTTAAACCTCTTAAAATATATGGAAAAATACCTTAAAGTGGTTACAAGGCTGGGCACAAAGGCTATGTAGACAGGCAGACTGAATGCCAAACTATGTGCTTTGTCCCTGTCATTTTACAAGTTCCAGGTATAGTGTCATCAGGATAAAGGGAGAATATACAGGCCAACCAACCAGTCTTAGACCACCCCTATTTGCCACCTGCTCCCAATTTCTTATTCTGTGATCTCCTAGTTCTTTAAATCTGTTTCCCTATACCTGCCCCAGGCTGGCACGTTCGTGGAGAGATTCATTTAGAGCCTCTTTGCTGGTGTAGATTTCTTCCCACTCCTAAGCACCGGACTTGCAAAGCGCCATATGAGAAATCAGTGTGCCAGTCCCAACCCTGCCTAGTGAAGATGACTTCCCCACCCCCTCCCCAACCTTCCCCACCAAATCCGACAGTCCATAAAAGGAGAGTCAGAGAAAGATACAAGGCAATACTTTTATCATAAGAATAATTCCAAGAATTATAGAAACCAGTCTTTACTATACAGTCAGAAGACGGGGAGAAATGGCTTCTGATTATGAATCCTCTGTTCTAAGGATGGATGGGCTTCAAGGATGACCAGCAGGAGGAACTGGAGTAGGAAGCATATTTATACTCATAAAAATATGTTTTTAAAAAGATTTTATTTATTTATTTTTAGAGAAAGGAGAAGAGAAGGAGAAAGAGAGGGAGAGCAATATCAAGGTGTGGTTGCCTCTCACATGCCTCCTACTGAGGACCTGGCCCACAACCCAGGCATGTGCTCTGACTGGGAATCAAACTAGCGACCCTTTGAGCTGGACTGTGCTCAATCCACTGAGCTACACCAGACAGGGCAAAAGATTAGGTTTCTATTACCAAAATATTATATTTTTACATAGATGATTTTCTTTTTTTTTTTAAGAATGTGAAAGATTTGACCACTTTTTTAAAAAGATTTTATTTATTTATTTATTTATCTTTAGAGGGGAAGGAGAGAGGGAGAGAAACATCAATGTATGGTTGCCTTTTATGTGTCCCCTGCTGGGAGTTGGCCTGCAAGGAACCGGCCTGCAACCCAGGCATGTGCCCTGACTGGGAATCAAACCACGATCGTCTGGTTCGCAGGCCCGCGCTCAATCCACTGAGCTACGCCAGCCAGGGCACATAGATGATTTTCTACCTTTTTTTTTGTAGTGTGATCATGGTAGTAGTAGAAAGTGTAACGGGAGCTTTTTGAACAGCCTCTGTATACCAGACACTTTCTAAGTTCAGTGTTACCTCCTTATTATTCCCTCCCCAGTCCAATGCAAAAGACATTTTACCTGGGGGTTAGATATGAATCACGCCATAAGCCTCAGACACCGGAGCTTCAACACCCACTTCTCCGCACTTTGTTTTAAAGTCGCTGTTGTTTCTACTACTGATTTCAAAGTGAAGCTGAATTTACATTCATCCCAAACACAATTAACAACTCATTCCATTCAAATGTAACATTTATACAAATTCTAAATCCTTTGCATCAGAAAAAGTCAGTAGATCAAAATAGGTGTCACACCTAGGCTGGTGGACCCATAACTTCTACAGATCAATAGGGACAGGTACACAGACTGGCAGCGGGAGCCCCCTGGACCCAGTGTGGCATCAAAGAGAAGCGGAGGAGTTAGGGTTAAAGGGAAAAAGATCATACAGTGACCCCATATTTGCAGGAAGCAGCTTGTGGTTGAGGCAGAGCCAGAGAACAGAACTGTAACGTGAGTAGACCTAAAACCATTGTCCTCTGACAAGGGGTAATTAAGGCCAAAATAATTCACTTACACAGCCTGTGTTATAAGGAACTATGTGTCTGTCTGTGAACAGTAAGAATTCCTGTTGGCTCAGGGCATGGACATGGCATCTCTTCCACGCAAACTTCCTGTAGTGGCTGATCAGAAAAAAAGCATACTATCTATGCAAAGCTACTGCAACAAAGTAAGAGAAGAAATGCACAGAGATAAAATGGAAGATAAAGAATATTTACTTAGCAGAAAAAAATGTCTCCATAAAGCAGATAAAAATTAGGACCAAATGTATTTGCCACAGACTTAAAAAAAATACTAAACAAAACTTCCTTATCTATAAAGCAAGAACTTGTATCAAATATACAAGAGCTTGGGGAGCGTACAGCAACACAACAGGAAATGAAAGACGATTTGGCAGTGCCCAGGAAACATACGTTTCACTGGCAGCAACCACATTCTGCTAACAAGCTAAAAACATGAAAAGAAACAAGAATGTCTGGAATAGAAAAAGTGCGATCCTTTTACGTAGGAAAAAAAAGAATTACAAAAAAAATACTAGACAGACCAGATAAAAAAGACCTTATTCTACTGTAATAAACTGAATAAACTTCATCATCCTGAGAAGAGGTGAAAAATAATAAAATAGAGAAAAGGTTAAGGATATACTTCAATGTAACTTCCCAGAAGTATGTCGTAATTCTATAAATTGAGAGAGCATACTGGACTCCAGGAAAAAATTACACAAAATCATTCAACCCTAAATCATGTTTTAGTAAAGTTACTGGAATTGAAAGGAAAAAACAACTGTTGTGAGTCGTGGCAAAACTTTTAAGCCCAAATGTTACTTTCCACAGCAACACTCAATGTTAGAAGACATCAGAGCAACAGAACAGTCCTCAAGAAGTAAAGTGTTTGATCCAAGAATTGTACACAAATAGTCATTAAAATGTGATGAAAATGAACATTTTTTGAGCTTGTGAAAACTCGGGATATATACCCCAAACTATTCTGGAAGAAACTGCTATAGGTAAAATTTTGAAAAGCAAAGAGATAAATGGAGTACTGATACTAAGTGTTGACTTCATTTAACTGTAGGACTAAAACTAGAACAATTGTGGAGATTTCGGTCACAGGACAAAATTACACATTACAAACTCTAATGACATAGAAATAATAATAGCAATGGCTTGGAGCTGAGGAAGACTGATGGTGGGCAGTCACGTCAATATGCGGACTTTCTTATCTGATAGAGCTGAGGATAGGAGGATTATTGAAGCTGATAAATCACCTAATAGAGCTATAAGTATATATCTAAGTCTAAAGAGTATAATATGAAAAATTAGGTAATATCAAGAATAAAGTGAGTTTGGGAGGAACTGGAAAAAACCTAATTTTATCATTACTCCTGGTAGGAAGTCAATAGATAGCTGTCTAGAGATATAGAAATTACAGTATTTGGGGGAAGCTGCACTCTCATATATTGCTGGCGAGAATAAATGTAAGGGCTTCAGGGATTCCTTTAGACCCATTTATGGAACCAAGAGACAAGGGGTGACTACATATAGTATTCAGCCGTAGAGACTGACTGGAAGTGGGAATATAGCCAAAGGGCAACGAGTCCTTGCCTACCACGAAAGATGAACAATCGCTCCAGTACCACCTTGTCACAGTGGAGCTGACAACTGTCAGTATCGTGTGCCACTTTTGAATACTATGTGCCATTTCCCACCCCCAGAAGGCCCAATGTATGTTCCCAGCTTCCTTTACAGCTAGAGCACAGGCATGTGACTGAGGCTCTGACACAGCAGATAAGCCACGCAGGCATTTGTTACCCAAGACAGCAATGGAAGAATCCATCTTTGGCCATTGTGTTAAATGAGGGCTCCACTTGCAAGGGTGGCAAAGGCACCAATATGGGTATTAAGTGCCCAAAGGTGGTAGCCTTGAGTCTTCCCTGGAGCAGTTAGTTCTAAAGAGAGGTTTGGGGTGTTATTCCTAGCCAGCTGCCTCTATGCCCAACAATCTGGTCTTCCTGTTCTGTAAGGTACTCAATACGCTCTAAAAATAAATTTTCTGCTTAAACCAGATAGAGGTGAGTTCTGTTTTCTGCAACTAAGAACCATGCCTGACCACGTATAACCTGGTAGAACACACACTTTAAAAAGACAAAACATTTTAAAACATGTTTTTGTGTTAAAAAGAACAAAGACCTAATGTTTTCATTAACCCCGGTCTAGAGATCACGTACATAGTACCTTCACACAAGAAGCCAAGTGTCTGTGAAACATCCCTTTTTAGAACTTTTTATCCAGTTCAAATATGTTAAAGAATGGGCTCTGTTAAAAATAGGTCTTGGTTTTAAGTGTGATTATACTGGAATCACCAAAAGCTAAGGCACTCTTAATAGGTAAAAATCACATACAGCTGAATCCTTGCTATGTTGGCTTGCTGAAATCCCTTGGAAGATTTTGGGGATAATGAGTCTAACCTCATCTAAAATGTTTATTCCAGGCTCCAAAGCTTGCTTTTAAACCCAAAGTGGAATCGAGTTCACTGCCTACTGTGAAAGGATTAAGGATAATATCATCTCCATTGTCCTGTCTCTCGTTCTTGGCTATGAAAAGCAACAAAATGTACACACTTACCCTGGAGTTTCTTGACTAAGAGCTGCCACAGCTGGTGGGTTTTACTACTGAAAGATGAATCTCCTTTGGAATCTAGGTGTTGCGTGCAGGCTTTCTTTCTAGTTGGGGGGGTGCTTCAAGTGTGGTTCCCAGGCCACAGTGTCAATATCAACTGGAGACTTCTGGGCAATGCCAATTCTGGGGCCCCATAGCCAATTTACAGACCTGGAAACTCTAGGGGTGGGGATGGAATTATCTGCTCTATAAACTGTCCCCGTATTTCTGTTGTATACTAGTTTAGTAAAGTAGTTAGCATACTGTTTTCTTTGACAGCAAAACTAAGCGCTCCCATCAAAGAAGAATCTACTTGTGAAAGGGAATAGCAAATTTTAGAGCATTAAAGGAATCCTTCCCTAGAACTAACCTAACTTCACATGTACCATAAACTCATTTCTTCTACGAAGGAAATGCAGAACTCTTACTTATTAACACGTCATGTAGACCATTGACGTGGTCCCATTCCTGGGACCATTTGACATCAAGTACCCTTTAATCTTCTCCCGGGTTGCTTTACCTTTACTTACAATAATTTTCTGAAACTCTTCATCATCCTTGTCAAGCTCCAGAATCAAGTATAACCTCATCTTACTACTCAAATAATTAAAACACATTTCCTGTCATTGAATCATAGAAAATGCCACAAAACCTAGGCTTCTTCTATTCTACCTACATTTTACAGTACAAGATGTATCAATACTACTAAAAAATTTTTTAAAAATCAAACTTTGTCTGTTATTTCTATATATTCTGATTCCTCCCCCACACCTCTGTTCTAAGTTTTAGTTCATCGTAAGGTCACTAAGTAGTTCACATATATTGCATTCAACATTCTGATCCTCATTTGTCCTATTAAATAAGAACTGACCAGATGGCTATTCCTCTGACTCTCTCTCCCGAGCAGGTTTTAGTTAATTAAAAATGATTATTTTTACTACATATTTTATGTATCAGCCAGATGTTACCTGTGGTCATTTCTGGAAAGGACCATTTGGTGGTGGTTATAAAATACATATGTTCTTTCAGGAGGCAAGACTCTTGTGCATGATCGGGAAAACAACTGCAGAAATTGATTTCACCTCATACCTTTTTCAGAGTGCCAAAATGGACACAGCATTTCATTTCCTTAGAAAGTTTAATCAAATTCTCCTTCTTTCTATTCCTGCACTCTGGCCCTATTTATGTTGCATAGAAAATGATCGAGTTGATGGGAGAAAAATTAATACTGGTCTCCCTCTGAACTACAAGTGCAAGTTGATTTTTTCAAAGAAACTGATTTGGTTTTTCTAGATTGGGCTTAAGACAGACACGTACAACACAGCAAACTGCCTGCTCCACCCAGAGAGACACCACGTCATGTTCTTGCGAGGACGCACGTCCAGGGAGATATTTGAAACAGTTCCCATGTGGAACAGGTCTCCTCAGATGCTGTATTTCATACAAACTAATTTGTCTAAATTTCCCACTAGTGCTGAAGTAATCCACAGTGAGATGATTCCGTGTTTATGAAACTGTTCTGTGATTACACTAATCATTTTCTCTCCATTTGTAGACAAACTAAAATCCAAATAAAATAAGCCCCCTTCTTTTTTTCTTACAAAAAGTAACATTGAACTTCCTTTTTAAAAATTTCAGTTCTTGAGGTCACCAAAAACTCTGGAAGTCTAACAGATAAAATTAACCACGTTATCATTCGGACTAAATGTATTTAGGTGGTTGGTCTTTGCCAAAACACCACTTAGAAGGCCAAACTGAGCCTTCTGAAAGTCTAACGTTCACATGCTGACAAACATACCAGGTACGGCAGGGTTTATACACAATTAAGGAATTTTCAATTCCAAAGCCCTGGCTATGTCTTGTAGAATATCTCATGGCATGAATCTAGGTTATGGGCTCAGCCACAACTTTCTACGTGATCTTGCGTACATGTCTTTTCTCATGTAAACAATGATGGACAGAACTTTAAGCCCCTAAACTTTATAATTGGTTGTATTAAGATAACTTTAAGACTTAGTATGCTTTATTGTACAACTGTGACAATTTTCAGGGAGATTGCTTTTATTGACTTAGAAGCTTTAAACGTAACACAGCAGAACTCATTTTCTCATTGCACAAAGCATCTGATCCCAGGGTTCTCAAGCAGACACATCTGCTTGTAGTCAATCAGTCACCTCAAAAATGACCTCTTCCTCTTGTGCTTTCACAGCAATCAGCATTCACTGGGGTCTTCCTATTAGTCATCTAAGTTACATTTCATTTTGAGAGCCAGGTAAGGTAACATTCCTGATGAATGTAAGGCAACATTCCTGATTAGAGGCCAATAGTCCTTGGAATAAACTGTCCCCCCAAAATACAAGATTATTTACTTTTAGATCAGGCCGTGCTCATCAGCCTCTAATAGGTCTGAGGGACTCACCAGTCTTAATTTCCTATGTGAATCTGTAATTGTCTGCAGAGGTCAATTTCAGTGTGTGCCTCATATAAATGAGAATTGAAGATAATGAGGCCTGTTCGCTTGATCAACTAAAATGACCAGCTGGGTTTAACAGGAGGAAAGCAGAGCCCCTGAGAAATTGGAATAGCTTCAAAGGTGATACGATGTAATTATTTACTGTAAAGTTTCTTCTCCAAGGGTGACTGACCGTTGAGCTGGCCAGTCACCTTATGAAGGAGGATATGGCCTTTGGAGCCACTGACCATATCTAAGGGCGTAAGTCAAGTCGGTTTTCTGAAGGTGTCGGATGAAAGCAGGATTACTTTTCCATTCTTTCTTTAGTCCTTTCACTTAGACTTGGAGAGGTGCTTTGAGGGACGTGCCTGACTGACTCCTGAGAGGCAAATTTTAATTTAGATGGCTACAATTTTTCTCTTTATAGCCATAAAATATTTTCTTAAGATTTGTTATCATTACCCCTAGGGTACTATAACTCCAGGGCTGAAAGCACCTTCATATCACCTGCCTCAACCCTTTCACTTTGCAGACGAAGAAACCGAGGTCCAGAGAGGTGGACTGGACCGAGGTCACAAAGTGAGAACGGAAGAGGCTGGGCCAGAATTCGGCAGATGAAAGATGCAAACACAACTGACTCCCAGTCCAGCATTTCTCATGTCTGAGTAGCTGGAGATTCATTCAGGAAGGGAAAGATTCCATTAAAAAAAATCTCAATTTAAGAACGAAGAGGTTCTATAACGTGGTAAAGCAGAACAGGCGGAGGTATAAAGCCGAGAGACCTCAGTGGGCAAAGTAAGCCATAGAAGACAGTGCAGACCGTCGCTCCGCGTAGCTGACAGTGAGCTCAGTGTGTGTGCCTGTGTGTGGGCAGGGACAGGTACCCACGGAAGTGACGACACAGACTCGGGGGCCAGGCTATCCGCCTGGGCTTGATTCTGGACTGCCACTTTTCAGCTCTGTGATCTTTGGCAACTTCCGTAAGCTCTCTGTGCCTAAGACCCTCATCTGTTTAAAAGGATGATAATATCAGTATTCATTTTTGGAAGGATTTAAACCTTAATGCACTTACATAGCTGTTAAAGGGATTAAACAAGGATTAAATAAACTGGTGTATGTAAAGAGTTTAACACTTACTGCGCTACATTATTTTCTGCTGTGTTACCCCTATTCGCTATACCAGAAAAATCTTCAAAGTTTCAGAATATGTATCTAAGTTGTATTCACTAATAATGTACTGGGAAGGGGTACTTTATCTGAGACAAACACCCAAGGAGTCTAATGGAGAGAGAGATTCAGGACTCAAAAAATCATTAATAAAACCTCTTCATATATTTCATGGATTAATTTTTCAATATGTACTATACAATTTAAAGTTAAAAATAAACAAATATAAGGGTTTGTTTTTTTATTCTAAACCCACGACATCCATAGCTTTGTAAAAAATGACAGAAACTTCATTCACAAAACAATAAAAGAGCGTATGTATCTCTTGCCAAAATCAAAGATGGATTTTCATGGCAGGACGTGAGTGCCGAGCCAGCTGCCTCCTGCTGCCTCCTGGGGCAGTTTGAACGCAGCAGCAGGCCAGGGGCGCGCGCTCTCCTTCGCCGCAGCTGGTTTCTTGGGCAGTTCAACATTTTTTCCCTCCGAATTTAGCGTTGTCGAAGCTATCATTAACATCTGACTCGGGGTGTTTAAGAGAAAACCTTCACGAAGTTACCAGCACAGATCTGGTGATGAAGGCCATTGCATATGTGCCTGAGTGAGTGCCGTATGTGGACTAGCTGGTATTTTGCCTTCATCCTTTGAATTACATTTCACGGATATTTCAAGGGAAAAAAAGACAGTTATCTGTTCCCGCATTTTTTAATTAAGTAATTTTTAAAAGTATGTCGAAAAGTAATTTTTAAACACTGTAAAAAAAAAAAACCTTCTCTGGAATTCGTTGCTGATTTAAGACATCGGAAGATCATGATAAGCTGCATATCTTCCAGTCACGTGATGATAAATCTGTGAGGAAAGCAGTTCCGTTAATTAATAATTATCATATTATTACATGTATCAATTAATAATTATACTATTATATGACAATCATTCATTTTAATCAATGTTTCATAATGATTATACTATTATACAATAATTAATAGTTTTAATTAACATTTCATTATAAAGCCCTCCTATTAGGCACTTCAGCAAAATCTCCATCCACCCTACTCCAGGATGGAGCAGGTTGCTGAGAAGCAGCAGGGAGTTGGGTACCACGATGGAGATCAGGTGATTGTTCACCTCTAGTTCTCACAGCCCTGGAGATGACTTTTCATTTCCTTCTCAAAAACAGTCGTCGACTTGTTCCAAGGACAGTGGGTTATCACTCACCTGTCTCTCGATGTCCAAAAGCAGAGCGCTGGCACCTATTCGGAAGAGTTCTGGCTTCAGCCACTCATCTCCCAGCTCCTCCTTTATGAGGGAGAGCCAAGCCAGGGAATCCTTCGACGTGCGGATGCCACCCGCTGGCTTAAAGCCTATCTAAAAGGGAAGGTGGGAAAGGAAACAAGGTTTGTTCATACCAGGTTACTTTGGAAAACGGTACCGAATTACCACAAGCCTCGATTCTCTCGCTCTCCTTTTTTAGTCTGTTTCCATTCACCCAGCAAACGAGCTTAGATCACTGACTCATGTCCATTCACCCTACAAAATGACTTTCCCAGGATTAATGGGGAAAATGTCACTGCTTCTGAGGAGACACTAATGAAAGTGAATAATCCTCATTAACATTTCACTTATCGGAAAGCCATAAACCTCAACCATTTAGACTACAGCTGTGAACCTGAGATAAACAAAAAAATGTGTCAATAAATAGGAAAACATATCACAAAAGCCCATTCATTCTATTTTCCTACAAGTAAGCCTATGTAGACACCTTTCAGCCCCTCCTCTCGAGGTGAAAGACACATCAGTGTATTTAGAACAAGAGGAGCAAATTGGCAGGGTCACGCCAACCAAATGGGCAGCAATCCGCAAGGAGGGTTGACAGTTGTTTAATCAGCTTAACTGCATGGACTTTTTTACCCTAAGTTGTAAGTAGACAGAGTTTTCAAGATCTGTCTGGAAAAATTCTAGCCATTGTTAATACAAAGAGAAACGTTTGGGCAACATCAGTGTAAACTGGCAGCCAAGGAGAGTGGACTGGAATTCGCATGCATGAACAATGATGACTTCACTGTACCAGTCAGTGGGGGCAGTAGATGCCATTGAGTGAGCATGTAGACTGTGTGGCCATTGTATTCAAAATGACTGAACCAGTATAGCAATGGATCTGCATCAAAGTTTGTGTTAAGCTGAAACATTCCTCTGTGGAAACTATTCAGATGACTCAGAAGGCCACAGCTATGGGCAACTGGTGACTGGCAGCTTCATCATGACAACGTGCCCACTCAAGCATCAGATATCCTGCAAAGTTTTTTAGTGAAACATCAAATCACCCAGATGACTCAGCCCTGCTATAGCCCAGATTTGGTGCCCTGTGACTTCTGGTCTCTCCCCTAACTAAAATCACCTTCGAAAGGGAAGAAGTTTCAGACTGTCAATGAGATTCAGGAAAATACAACAGGGTGGCTGACAGTGACTGGGAGAACTGTGTGAGGTCCCAAGGTACACAGCTTGAAGGGAAATAAGGAGTCATTGTCCTGTGTACAATGCTTCTTGTATCTTGTATCTCCTTCAATAAATGTCTCTATTTTTCATATATGGCTGGATAACCTTCTGGACGGACCTCGTAAAAAGCAGCCAGACCAGTTGAATAAGCACAGCAGAAAAAGACAGTGTAGGGGCTTTTCCCATTTCAGTAGTTTTTAAGGGTGACCATAAAATAACACAATCGGCCAATACCTGATGTTTACAAATGACATCCCTGAATCCATTAGAAAAAATAAATGTGTTTCATATACTGCAAAACCTGCTTCTCTGGATTTACTTGTCTCAAGACCTTGACTATGCAACAGAGACTCTATAGATGGGACAATGAAGAAACCCACCCCCCATAGTCCAAACACTGAAGCTCATGCACTTGACCACGAAGAGCTAAGGGTTTTATAAGCAGCACCAGCAGAGTGACTGCTAACAGAATACTAGAGAAGGGAGACAGTAATAAATGAGTAGTCCCATTATCAACCCAGGCTAGAGCCCTCACAGTTAATTTGGACTCTACCATTTTCCTCATCACGCTCCACAAAACTAATCAGCAGTCAAGTCCTGCCTTCTTCACATCCATATGCCCCCATGCATCCTTTCCTCTCTACTCTCACCTCCACTGTTTTAGTTGAGCTGCTCATCAGTTCTCACAAGGTATACCAGCAAAGGCCTCCCAACTGGTTTCCCTGCCTCAGTCACACAACATCACATAGCTAAGCAGCAGCCGTAGAGATTCTATCTGCCTATGGCTCTGGAACCCAAACCACCATGTAAGAGTGAGGGGAGTTGGGAGGAGTGGGGAAGATAAATGGGATGAGGTCCTTTATTGAGTAGAGGCAGAATAATAATAATAACAATGTCCCAATTAGCTGATCTTAGCACCCTGTTAATCCCAGGAGCACTTCTATCACAGAGGCCCTTCTGCCTATAGATTTTTCTATATAATTCAGTTGTGTCAGCGAGTCTGTTCAGCAATGTTTCTAAAGAGAGGTTCTAGCATAAGTTTGTACTTTTTTAAGGGAACGGATATGGAAAACATAAATCTGCAGTGAAATTATGAAATATTAAACCTCTGCTTCTCAGGAGTGACACTAATCACGGCCTGGAAGGTGGCTGATAACATTTTAAAATGCCCCTTAAATCAATAATGCAGAAACTTTACAGTCTGGGGGGCTGCCCCGGCAACTTGTCAACAACCTGAAAGGATGCACCTGATTTGCGAGCTACACCTGCAGCACCTCACTGTGTGAAATCGAGTGTGATTGAAATGAATCCAGTTTTTGCCTTGTACCTGTCCAAATCCATTAAGACAGTTCATTAAAACTATCATGAACTTTGCTTATTACCTGCGGAAAAGGGTCAACACAATAAAGTGCTGAATAGAGTACAATATATCCCTCACTCGCTACACTGGTCTAGAACATGGAGCATCTAAAACTTTTACTGAAATTCTTTGCTGGTCATGTAGAGGATGTCCTGGGAAGAGACTTGTTCATTTTCATGTCCTTAGCATGCAGGACAGGTTAATATGGCACATAATTAACGACTCAGTAAATGTCTGTTGAAACCAAAACAGGATTGGGTTCCCAAAGGAGACTTTTAGTGCCAACGAAGGAGCTTATGAAATGCGGAGATGCCTGAGGTCTACCCCGGCCACGGAACTGCAGGAATGAGGGCCCAGGCCACCAGGTGGATAAACAGCTTCACATCTATTTGCGTGTTCGTGGGCTGGGGATAAGAACCACTGGTGTAGTCAGTGGGCCCACTCACTCTACTGTGAGAGAGAGGTGCCAAAGATAAAGTTCTCTCATTTTTTATAGCTTCATTTTTTTTAAATGATAGAATCTCAATTTTTTAAAAGATTTTATTTATTTATTGATCTTTAGAGGGGAAGGAGAGGGAGAGAAACATCAATGTATGGTTGCCTTTCGGGCATCCCCTGCTGGGAGTTGGCCTGCAGGGAACCAGCCTGCAACCCAGGCATGTGCCCTGACTGGGAATCGAACCACGATCCTCTGGTTCACAGGCCCGCGCTCAATCCACTGAGCTACACCAGCCAGGGCTATAGCTTCATTTTTTTTTAAAAAAGGTGGATCACTGGAGAAAAGCTACCAAGTAGAGGTTACTCAAGTTGGGTCAACTTTCATATGTAGATCACAATAGGTACTTAACCTGTATGTATTTTTTAAAGATATGAAGTTATTCTGAAGGAGAAAATTCTGGAAGGAGTTCATTTCCTCTCAAATCTAATACATTCCAAAACAGGTCTCTAAGTCCAAAATAAACTAAAGCTATGGTTACATATAAAGTCATCACATCCAGTTGACAAAAAGATTCCTGGTCTTTTGTGGGGGTTTCTATTTGGAAGAAGTCAGGAGACTGGTTTTAAAAGATGTTTTCTGAGGAAGAGAAAATCCCATCAAAAAATTACCTTTCTCTCCAGTGATGTAAGAAAAAAAATTCTTTGAGATAATTTGCAACTAAACAAGCAACTTGAAGTAAAAAAGCAAAATCCAAACTCATTTTAAAAAACACCTCATACGCATTTTTTCTTTTAACTTCCTGTTTCAGAAACTATGTATTATTTTTCGAAAAGCTGACAAAAGCTAGCATACACCCTCCTCAGCTTAACAGTCTTCCAAGGAGCACATCTAACTGCCATAAAACGCAAAAATGGATATTTAATTCAAGAGCTATATAACGTCTAGCTAGCTTTTCCCTGCTGTTTCACAGCATTTCATTATTTTGTTTAATAAGTTCATCTCCTCAAGAATTTTCTCTTCACCTCATATTATTAAAAGTAATAAGTTTTTCTGGACCGGGGGTTTCCCAACAGAAAAACCAATTTATGTGTGTCCTTCAATAATGACAGGAAAAGATTATTTCCCATTATACTGCATACTTTTCATATCACCTCCACAGCTTATCATTCAATAAATGTTACTCTGCAATTCTTTCCATTCCTCAAGGAAGTTTAATTTCTGCATTAACCTGTTTTCACTGGCCAACGCCTTACCACACAGCCTCTGTGTAGCGGCAGAATTAGCTCGTTAAAGAACCCATTTAGGAATTTCTTGTCAGTGATAAAATTGTCTTCGGTTAATAAAAAAAAAAACGTAAAGGAAGTTTACATGTTGATCACACGTACTGGCTTCCACACTCGCACTCACTTCTGTTAATCACACATTTTTCCCATGAAGGTGTCCTTTTGTAAAGGAAGGTAAATGAAACATTCATCTTCATAAGGGGAACCCATTCACATCATCTGTATACACAGACAGTTATCATGGCTCGGACTAGTATTATAAATAACAGAATCTTTACTCTGAAGAAAGATTTGCTGGCGATAAAGTACCTTGTTTCCAGTTTTCCAGAAGAAATCTCTAATGGCCCGGAGCATCACTATAGCCACTGGGAAGGTGGCATTAACTGTTTCTTTCCCAGTAGAAGTCTTAATAAAATCTGATCCTAAAACAAAAGGAAGAAACACTGTAGGTTAATTTAAAAACTTACTTTTTACACTTTTGAGTCAATGGAAGAAGAGTTATGGACTATTTTTTCCAGAGGAATACAACTTCATTTTTCATGAGTCAGTTGAAAAAATGTTTTAAAAAGATAGATGTATTATTTTAAAAGTAATTCTTCCCCTACTTTTCCTTCTCCTGATTATAAGACGAATTAGTTAAGCACCAGATGGATTCTCATGAACCCTTGGGGCTCTTGCATTTATTTCCATATCACCAATTAAAATTGAGTTGGTTTATTTAAGGCATAACTAAGATGAATAAAACAATTTTATTCCCTCTGCTTAACATCATATAACACTTAGTAAAATAATAACATATAATTCCACAAAACTGGAGTGCCAACTCATTTGCCCCTCATTTCCTCATACTTGACAGAAAGTACATGGTACAGCTGTGACAACACAGACGAACCACCATTAGCTGATTTCTACTGAGTCGCTTGTTAATAAAAGCACTGTCTTCCAACCTGATTAGGGTTTTCATGACAGACACCATGCTATTTCATAACTTGCAACTATTGTAAACAACTTCCTGTCTCTCAAATATATCTTTTTTTAAAAAAAAGATTTTATTTACTTTTAGACTGAGGGGAAGGTAGGGAGAAAGAGAGGGAGAGGAACAGCAATGTGTGGTTGCCTCTTGTGCTCCCCCTACTGGGGACCTGGCCCACAATCCAGGCACGTGCACTGACTGGGAATCAAACTGGCAACCCTTTGGTTTCCAGGCCAATGCTCAATCCACTGAGCCACACCAGCTAGGGCTCAAGTATATCTTACACCTATTGATGTTTAACAGAATAGAGGAGACAAAGAAACAATAACAGCAGTTAAAATTCACTCTGCGTGATGCACTGTGCACTAACTGCAGTTGCTCCAAAAGAATTAACTCAGTTAACCCTCATGACCACGGCAAAAGTTAAGTACAATTTTTAAAGAGGAAATTGAGGCCCAAAAAGTTAAGTAACGTGTTTGAGGTTACATAGTAAGAGAGGAGGCAGAATTTTAATCAAAGCAATATAGCTTACCCAATACGCTATAGTGTCTCCAAGAAACTTACTAGGGTCACACCGACAGCCGAATGAGAACCTCTGTCTTTCATGTGGTTACCTATCCCCGAAATAATCGAAGTGTGGACCACAGACCAGCAGCACAGGCACTGTCAGGGAGCTTGTTACAAATGCAGACTTCTCAGGCCCTACGCAAGACCAACTGAATCTGAGTATCCACAAGGTTCTTGGGTGGCTCCTGTGCAGACGTATGGCCTGGCCCACTGAATCTGTGGATGCACAGATAAGGTGAACCTGAGTCTCTCAATGTCTACCCAAGAAGTGGGTGAGGCAAGTGGAGGAAAAAGGTGGCCAAAACTTCTTCCTCTAGTTTCAGCTGGAAAAGATACTTCCACCACTACTCTGCAGATTGAAAAGTTCAAATCAATACACCTTTAGTAAGTGCACTGTGTGTAAAGCACCACAAAAAATGTAAGAACAAGTCATTAAAACCCTTGCCCTCAAAACCATATATATTCAATGGGGAGATGAAGCATAATTCTGGGTAATCACTTGATGAGCCTGAAGTCAGCAGATCTGGTTTGCAGCCCTGCCTCTGAAATACCTCACAAATTCCATCTCCTAATTGCTCTCATTTGTAAAATACATCTGAAAATTCCTACTGGTTTCATAGCATTATCCAAGGAATCAAAAGAGACAGTCTAATGTGAAAGCACTCTGAAAACTGTCAAGTGTTACATAAATATGGGGCAAAAACCTAGGCAGGCTTGCAATCTGTAGAAATACCATAGGAATTCTGACATATTGAACAGGTCATCGGGAGCCTTCCTTTCTCTGGGTCTGAAGGTAGGCCCATTCGGGAGAAATGGAGACATACCATGCATGCACTCATTCACCAAATATTTACTAAGTGCTTACTATGCTCTAGACTGTTTTAGATGCTGTGAACAGACCACTAAACAAAACAGACAAAGTTCCAGCATTGGTGAGAATTTCCAGAAGAGAAAGGCAATATATATATACAACAAAAGCCAGGTGGAGATAAGTGTTGTGAAGTAAAAGAGAGTGATGGACTTGGGGAGAGAGAGCTATATTTAAATAGAGTCTTCATAAAGGCATCTCACGAGAGAAATTCAGAGTGAATAAAGGGAATCTGTGAAAAGAACTTCACAAGCCAGGAAACAGCAAGTGCAAAATGCAAATGCTAACTTCATTAATAAATGAATGAATGAATGACCATGCAACCTAGCTTGTACAACATCAGAAGACAACCAAAATAATAGATCAAAGCCTCCAAATAGATGTAAGAAGGTGAGGGGAACATCCTAAAATAATTCATGATGAGCCCAAGACGTGTTTTCTAGTATGTGACACTGTGGATTCACAAGAAGGCTTTTAGGTACAACCCTGGACACATCAGCTGAATTCTTGTAAGCACCTTGGAAAAGAAGATTATTAATACAAAAGACAGAGACCACATTTGGGGGCCTAAATAAAAGGTAGGGTCACTTAAAAGGCACACCATCCAACGTTAACCACAGAAGGAAGGGTTTGGAGGCCAGGTAAGAGAGGAGACTCGCCCGGTACATTTGGGAGGAGCGGAGCAGAACACCTGCCCCAGGAGCAAGAGCAGCCCAGGTGCAGTGACGGTGGCCTGCACAGTATTTGTCTGCCTGTCTCCCTTTCTTGACTGTACTGTAAGCACACCTGAGGGCAGGCGTTGTATCTTTCTTACACACGCCCCTAGAGTGTGACTCACCTGAGCAGCTCAATGAATACATTTTAGACGGTGAATGGACAGAAGGGTGAATGGATGGATAGCCGGCCACAGCTACCAAGAAAAGGCAAATTATTTTCCACCTTGAACTGACTGATGGGGAAAGGGAGACAGTTTGGAATTTCATTCTAGGCTCACTAGAATTAAAGCTGAGCGGGCAGCTCAGAAAAAGATATTGTTTTATTTATTTATTTAAGTAAACTTTTAATTTACAAACAAATTAAGATCTACAGAAATGCTGTGAAAAGACAGTGCAGAGTTTCCATATATCTTATACCTAGTTTCCCCTATTATCAACAACTCAGTACAGCATCTCTGTTACAATGAACCAATACTGACATATTATTCTTAACCAAAATCCATACTTTAGATTTCCTTAGTTTTATTCAGAATCCAATCTCACTCAGGATCCCACCACACATCTGCCATTCCCCCACAGGCTTTTTCTGGATATGACAGTTTCTTAGACTTTCCTTATTCTGACGACCTTAGGAGTTTTGAGTCCTGGTTGGCTGTTTTGTCAAATTTTCCTCAACTGGGATTTGTTTGATGTTTTTCTCGTGATTACACTGAGGTTATGAGTTTCTAGGGAGGGGGACCATAGAAGTAATGAGGTGCCGTTTTTGCCACATCATAGTGTGCAGTAACGTGACTTACTACAGGATGATGTTAACCTGGGGCACTTGGAGCACGTAGCGTTTGCCAGGTTTCTCCGCTGTAAAATTGTTCCCCTTTTCCTACTTGCAATACTGAAACTTTTGGAAAGAAGTCCATATATGGAAGAGGAAATCACAATTCACCTTCTCCAGGGGGGAATAATTACAGAAATTATTTGGAATTTTTTGCATGGGAGATTTGTTTTTTCATTCATTCATTCACTCACAATCATTTATTTATTTCAGTACAGACTCGGCAGATATTTATTTTTTACTTGGCTTTATAATCCAGCATAGTTTTATTTTGTTGCTCAAATGGTCCTAGCTTTGGCCACTGGGGGCTCTTTCAGTTGCTTCTTGTATTCCTTTGTGTACCCCCATCGTGTGGACTTTTTGTTTTTCCAGCACTTTCTGTTCACAAATGCTCCGGGCCCAACCTTGTGTGTTTTCTGCCATTTGGAACAAGCCACTTCTCCACAGAGTGCTGCCTGCTTTTGATGGACAGCAAGACCCAGGTGCTGGGTGTACTCATTACTATCGAAGGGGTCTTGCTTTTAGTCCCTCTCAGCTGACTCAGCAAAAAAAAAATATATGCATGCATACTAACCCATTTATATGCACGCATCTATCAATAACTACATATGTAACTACCTATATGTACATTACACTAAACACGAGCTGTGTTGATGTACCCAACTCTTGCCCCATTACCACATGGGTCACCTCAGCTCTCTCCCCTTCTCTGAACTCCCACTCCAGCGTCGAGAAACCTGGCACCTGCCACCCATTTATTTGATGGTTCACACCCAGTAACCATGCAGAAAGCTATCAGAATTGTGAACCATACCATCCACAGACACAACTTTATCAACACCAGGAGAGTGCTAATGTGCAGTTTCTTTGTCCTGAGCTTTATAAACCACGCTCATTTATAAAGTTACATGGGTCAGCAATTTTTTCTCCCACCTCCCTCAGTGGGTTTTTTTCACACGTATGTAATACAGTCAAATTCTTTGGTCACAGTCTGTATTCTATTTTGGAATCCCCTGATCCCCTCAATGATTTTTTTTCATGTTCATGCATTAAGGTTCACTCTCTGTGAAAGTTCTAGTGGTTCTAACAAATGTATAATGTCAAGTACCCATCATTCCAGTATCACGCAGAATATTCTCACTACTCTAAAAAACCTCCTGTGTTTCTCATTTCATCTCCCCCTCCCACAAGTGACCACTGATCTTTTGATTACATCAACAGTGTTGCCTTTTTCAGAATGTCGTATAATTGGAATCACACAGCCTTTCACACTGGCTTCTCTCCCTTGGCAATATGCATTTAAGGTTCACTCATATCATTTCATGGTTTCATGGTTCATTTCTTTTTATTGCTGAATAATGTTCCAATATATAGATATACCACTGTTGGTTTATCCATTCACATATTAAAGAATATTTGGCTGCTTCCAGTGTTTGGCAATTATCACTAAAGCTGCAATCAACATTCACATGCAGATTTTTGCAGGGACAAAATCAGTGGGGTAATTGCCTAGGGGACAATTGCTAGATTGTACGGAACGACCAAGTTTTGCTTTAAAAGAAGTGCCAAACTATCTCCCAAAGTAGTTGTACCATTCTGAATTCCCACTAGTAATGAAGGAGAGTTCCTTTTTCATTATTTTTCAAATAAGTTTTTGATTTCTTGCTCTTCCTCTTCTCTTTCTGGCATCCCTATGATTTAGATGTTGGTATGGTTGGAGATGTCCCACAGTCTTCTTACGAAATCCTTTTTTTTAGAATTCTTTCTTCCTGCTATCCTGCTTGAATCTTCATTTCTTCCTTACGTTCCAAATTGTTCATGTGAATCCCGGCTTCCTCTCCTTCACTCTTGGTTCCCTGTAGTTTTCTTTATTTCACTTAGTATAATCTTCATTTCTTCCTTTATGTTGTTGCCGTATTCAGTGAGTTCTCTGAGCATCCTGATCACCAGTATTTTGAACTCTGCATCTAATAAGTTATCCCCGTTTCATTTAGTTCTTTTTCTGGGGTTTTGTTCTTTTCTTTTATTTGGGCCATATTTCTTCATCTCCTCGATTTGGCAGCCTCCCTGCGTTTGTTTTTGTGTATTAGGTAGAGCTGCTTTGACTCCCTATAAAAGGCACCTGTAGATTATGTGGGCAGGAGCCTTAGGTAATCACCAGGTAAGAGTAATCCATTTCACCGCTTTGTGGCTCTGCTGGGGGAGGGTTCAGAGAGGGGACACTGTCATTGTCTGGTTTCTAGAGGTTTGCCTGGCACTCGTCCCATTTCCAATCACTTCGCCAACTCCCCTATGTGCGACTGGTGCCCTTGGTGCTGAATCCCAAAGTGGGTGGGTTTGCACACATTCTAAAATCACGATGGCCCTTCAAGCAAAATCTCTTCAAAATCTGGCAGTTTCTTCCATTGTCCCAACCCCCACTGGTCGTTATAGCCAGAAGTTATGGGGATTTATCTTCCTGGCACAGGAGCCCTGGGCTGTGTACCCCGGTCGGGGGCTAGGATCACTCACTCCCAAATTACCTCTCCCAATGTTATGCACCTCACATGAATGCAGGACTTCCCATTCTACCACTGCTGCTACCCCTCCACATCACAGCACATCTCTCTCCACGCCTCTCTCCACATCTGCGCCCCTCCTGTCTGAATGAGCTGTCAGACTTCCATACAGTTCAATTTTCTGACAGTCCTGGGCGTTATTTGTTTTGAGGTTTAGTTATAATCCTCTCTGTGATTGTGTGAGGAGGCAAAGCATGCCTACCTACACCTCCATCTTGACCAAAAATCCCTAACCTTTCTTTTAACATTTCTTACAGGGCATATCTGCTGGCAATGAATTCCCTCAGTTTCTGTAAGTCTGAGTTCCTTCACTTTTAAAGAATAATCTCACTGGACACAGATTTCTAGGTTAGTGGTGGTGGTGGGAGGGGAGACAGTCCCCTCAACACTTTAAGTATTTCATTCTATTCACATGCTGACACAGTCTCTAATGAGAAAACTACAAATCACTTTATTTTTTTCTACAGGTATTTTCTTCCTCTATTTTTATTAAAGATTTTCTATTTGCCCGTGGTTTTCTTCTATTTGAATATGATATATGCAGGTATGATTTTTTAAATATTTATCCTACCAGGTATTCTCTGAACTTCCTGGATCTGTGGTTTGGCATCTGTGGTTAGTTTTGGAAAATTCTTGGCTGTTACTACTGCAACTATGTTGACTGCTCCATTTTCTTTTTTTCCTCTGGTATTCCAATTACATATATGTCATACCTTTTGGAATTGGCCCACAATTTTTGTATATTCTGTTCTGTTTTTCTCAGCCTTGCTTTTTTCTCTTTCTATTTCATCAGGAGGTTTCCTGTGACCTATCATTGATTCTTTCCACATCTACTGATAAGCCTGACTACTAATGGGCTCAATCCTATCTACTGATGAGCTCGTAAAGCATTCTTCATTTCTGTTCTAGTGTTTTTGATTTCCAGCATTTCCTTTTCATTATTTATTAGAGTTTCCATCGCTCTGCTTACAACACCTATCATTTTCTCATCTGTCTATTTTTTCCATTGTAGTCACTAATATATTAGTCGTAGCTATTTAAAATTTTTCTTTCTGATAATTCCAACATCTCTATTATATTTGAATCTGATTCTAATGCCTATTTTGTCTCTACAGACTGTTTTTTCTTGCCTTTAGCATCTCTCATAATTTCAGTTGAAAGCCAGACATGATGTATTGGGTAAGAGGATATAACTAATATACTAGTATAAACAGGCCATTAACATAAGATTTTATGCTATCCCAAACAAACTCAGAGGAGTATTAGCCCTCGTCTTTTACAGTTTGCTGTATCTACCGGGACCAGAGTCTTCAAATCCTATCGCGTCTTGGTTCCTTTCCTTTCCTGCTTACTTAGGGCTTCCTAAATATTCCTCATTAGATTGTCTTCCCCTTCCTCTGCCAGAGCCAAGAGGGGCAGGATCTTTCTTGGCTCTCCACCATGAGAATCTGGTGCTCCTGGAGATAAAACCGACAAAAGTCCTGGGGTTATACTCAGCCCCCAACTATTTGTCAAGTTTACCATTTAGGTGTTCCTACCAGTTTATGGCTCTAGCAGGTAAACAGATCTCATTGTAACTCCCAGGATTCTGCTTGTCTCTCCAGATTTCAAGATGACAGTTTGCCCTGTTACCTAAGTTCTTTAATGGATCTTAGAAAATCCACTGACTTTCTGTTTATTCAGCTTTTTCATGTCCTAAGGGACAGGAATGACTACTTCCTAACTCTTCACATGTTGCAGCTGAAACCAGAAGTCCTTAAATATTAAGGTCCACCTTTATGACCTAGAAATCAGGTATGGATGGAGATACAAATTATATATGGTATTTAAGGTATTTTAGACATATGCCAACAAACTAATGCAGTCAACTAGAACTGGAAATATTCAGAGTGATTCATTTTAGGTAGAATTTGGTATAAACCTTGAAGGAGAAATAAAATGTAAAAAAAGGGAAGGCAGATAAAAGAACCACCCCATTAAGAAAAAAAACACGAGAAGCACAGAAATTATAACATTCACCCACACGATGATACATGGATCCATCCAAGGAAACTCTGTGAGAGACACAAAGCATGGCGTTGGGTGATGGTGATACCGGGGGAGGCAGGTGTCATTATGTGTTTTCGGACACGTGATGTTTAAGTCCCATAATTTCTGATCACCTGAAATCAGTGTTTAAGATGCTACATTTGGTGCCTTGTTCGACAGCTGGAGGAAGGACAATGGAGTCAGAGACCCACAGAGAGTAAAACAGCAATACACAGTGGTGCGTGCAGGCACCACTAGCTATTTCTTTAGACGCAGGAATAAGACCAAGCTTTAATTACCCAAAATACTTTAGAAAGTGCATTGGTATTTCACTACTGTCAAAAGAACAATAGATTGTGCAACGGGACTAAGCGGGCACACACTTTTATTTTACTTCTTATTTTAATATTGCTTCCTTTGCCCCTCTGCTAAAGCAAAATTACCTTAGAGAAATAAATGCTAGATTTCAAATATCCAATACCACAGAACACCCTCGACTCTCCTCAGAGCTTATGTAAACCCAACATTAGCAAAGCTCACTTCTGCTCGGCTCCAGGAAAAAATCTGATGAGAAAATATCTCACAATTAGAATAGCTATCCATATAAATGTTCTTTCATCAGCACCCACAATTTCAATGAAATGACTAACTTAGGAGATAAAAGATCTGAAAATCAAAAGTAACACATTAAATAGAATAGTATTCAACTGTAATTACTTGAAATTAAAATTAAGAATAAATTTAGAGTATTATATTAAATTGTATTTTTTTTATTTTCCTAACTTGAAATCTCTAGCACAATACTTTTTTTGTGGTCTAAAGCAACTCAAAGCTTTTCTAAGGCCCATAATTACAAGTCTCCATGGTACAGTTTCATTAAAAACTTTCATTAAACAACAGCTGCCCTTGTATATGGTCTTCTAATCAATTTGGTCAAACAGAATGACTTCTAATCAGCTGTTGATAAAAATAGAAGATGAAATTTTAATTCTAATAGATTAACCGCAAACTCAAGACAGTCTTCAAAATCCATCTAGCTCTATTCTCCAGTGGATTTAATGACTATTCAGCAACTCATTACTAAATAGAACAAGATGAACATTTTCCAGTTCATTAAAGAAATGTACTATGTATTTTTGCATTGTCCTCATGATTCGTTACAGGGAGTCTTAATTACAAGATAATGGATAATGGTTATTAAATGCAGACTGCAGTAATGAAGCTCTATTCATTTGCGAACCTCAGAGACTGCAAAGAGAGGAAAATAAAATTACTAGCTTCAAAAGATTAACGGATCAAATTATTATTCAATTTTGAAAATCTCATTCAGACTTCACAGAAACAAGAAGAAATTAAAAACTAGTATTAAGACCAAAGTAGTACATTTAAAAAAATAATATCTTAGGGCTATGGCTGTATAATAAGCTTCAGCTGTGATTATTAGAAAAACATATAGCTAACAATGGGAAAACATCCATTTTTATTTCCTAAACAACTCTTATTTATGAGAGAGGAAGTTCCTAGTAGGATCTTAAAGCCAGTCTTGGTGAACATGGAAGATACACGCTACCATGCTATGGAAGAACAGCACAAGGGAAGGTATTATTAACATTTTATACTTCGCTAATGAAAAATAGGATTAAAACCAACTGCTGCTTGAGAAAGCTTGTCATTAAGTGGAATTCATGCCAACCCAGTAATAAGAGCTTCTGGACACATCACTCATTAGCACCATGTTTTCTATCATGCTCTAAAAAATTACTGATTCAAGTTAGCAAGGGAGTTTTATACGGTAACTCTGATACTAATTTATACTTGCAATCTGCAATAGGACACCTTTTTTTTAAAGGAATATAATGTACAAAAATATGAAGCCCCAATTTAAGCATATTCTTTGACATTATATTATTTCACTCCACAGAGGCCTGAAAATAATTTGGGGAGAGATATGGATGCAGTGTTGTGGTTGAAGAACTGGCCAGAGGAAAGATGAAAGCAGAAGGTCCCTGTGGAGGTGTCAATATGGTGCTAATACTCAGTCTGGAGACCAATTACACCACAAGCACGTCCTTACATGATCCAGAGATAATAACTAACCTTGTGAAAAAGAGGGGAACTGTTTTCTAAAAGGGAGAAAAAATGTAAGAAGGAAAGAAAAAAAAATAAAAACATTCCCTCTCTCACTCTCTCTAGTGAGCTCTGGAAATACTTCTCAGTCGGTCCAGTCTATCCGATCGGAAAGACAACGGTGCATCAGAATTAAGCAGTGCAGCACGTTCAAGCTCAATGGCAATCAGAAAGCAATCACAATCTTAGAGTTAGAAACTATTCCAAATACCCCAAGGGTAAGACTGGCTCAGGATAACCACATTCCTTGTAGTTGCCTTTGCCTCAAGAAAAGAAAAAAATGTGGCCATTTGAAGTAATGCAAAAACAGTATGATCCAAATGGAATACAAGGTGGGGACTATATAATACTTGGTAATTGACAGAAATGTCCCCAGCAGAATTTTTTAAACAATTATGTTAACCATACAAAGATATGTGGCAGAATTGCTTGACACAAACAAGATTCCTTGAATTATGTCTAATAGGCCAGAAGTTCCCTTCAGAGTTGTAATAAAGCTACAAATAGTTATCAATCAATGAAAATATCTATTTTAGAGAGGATTTAAATTGTTTGATATTTTTTCTTAAGATTTTATTTATTTATTTTTAGAGAGAGGAGAAGAGAGGAAAACAGAGAGGGAGAGAAACATTAACATGAGAGAAACATCAATTGGTTGCCTATCGCACGCCCCCAACCGGGCCCGCGACCCAGGCTCGTGCCCTGACCAGGAATCAAACCAGCAACCCTTTGGTTCGCAGGCCAGCACTCAATCCACTAAGTCACACCAGCCTAAATTGTTTAATCTTTCAACCAACTCTAAATATTTTTGTTTGTTTCTTTCTTTGTTTTTTACAAATTTAGAAAAAGAAAAGGATTATTTAACCCAAATGTACACAAGGCCATATTGTCAGCATTTTGGACCAAGAGTCAAAATGGGAAACAACAGACTGTCTCCTAAACCAAGCTCTATACCACCTCTAATTTTTATGCTGTATTAATGCTCCTGAGAATGTTTGCAAATACCTCCACAGAGTTAACAGTTAAGAAATAGGTTCCCAAAATGTCATGCTACACTTCTTAGTTTTCACCTCTCCCCTCCCTCCTCCTCCTTCCCAGGAAGGTTCCCAGGAAAGAGAGTTGGGTGTAAGGGGGCCCTAGAAGATAGATGTGTAATTCAAACAAAGGTTCTGAAATTAGGTCATGGGGATGGTTGCACAACATTGTGAATATACTAAAACCCCCTGCATGGCACAGTTTCAAGGGTGAGTTTTAGCTCATGGTAAGTATATCTCAATTTAAAATAAAAACAGGGAATGTGCTCATGAGGAAGAAAGGGGACAAAAACAACTAACTCTAAGTCAAATTATCAGTTAGTTGGCAAAGTATACATAATCATCTAGACCTTCACTGCTTTTCTTGAACTCACGTCTAAAGGCTAATCCTCGGTTTCTCTGCAAGTGTTTTCCCAATTAGGGCACCATAATCCAGGCCTCCTCTCTAACTGCCATTCATAATTATAGCATTTAGACATCACTGGTCTAAACAGACATGGTTTTTTATTAATAATGTGTTTCCCTGTAGATAAGGTTAACCAAATGAACAGCATTCATAATCAAGCATTAAACTGTTTAAAGCATTACTTTTGAAGAAAAATACTTCAACATATTTGTGAATATACTTCAACATATTTATTGTTATACATCCTTAAAAGTATTTGTTAAGATTATATTTATTTAATTTTTAGAGAGGGGGAGGGAGGGAAATAGAGAGGGAGAAAAACATCAGTGTGTGTTTGCCTGTCATGCACCCCCAATAACCGGGGACCTGGCCTGCAACCCAGGTGTGTGCCCTGACTGGGAATCGAACCAATGACCTTTTGGTTCACAGGCCAGCACTCAATCCACTAAGCCACACTAGCCAGGGCCTTCTTTAAACATATTTTTAAAGAGTGGTACCAACACTGAGAATTTCATAATTATCCAAAGACAAAATTTCCAAAAAAAATTTTGGTTAAAGGACCTTGTAGGACCAGCTCAGGGACGCCAGCTGGGACCCTGGCTCGGGGGCGCCATCCCTGCCTTGTGCGCAGGGGACGCCTACACTGTGTACCCCGCAGGTACTCACACGTGTGGCTGCCACGCACCTGAATAGTGGGCAGTCCAGACTGGGATGTGCTGTACGTATAAAACATGCACAGGGGTTCAAAAACATAGCACAAAAAATGGAATGTGAAATATCTCACTAATAATTTTATATGGAGGATAAACTGAAATGATATATTGTGGATTTATTGGGCCAAATAGAATTTATTATTATCATTACTTTCCCCTGTTTCTTTTCACTTCACTAATGGGGCTATTGAAATTTTTTAAATTACATATCTTTATTAGGCAGGAATGAATGGTCTAGGGCTTCAATGAGACACTGCAATCTGTACTCGCCCTGCCTAAGCTGCAATTCAATGTCCTTTTAAACCAATATCCTTTAAGTGTTGGTTTTAATTTATTTAGGAAAAAAAGGCCTAAATCTGCCCTGAGGGAGAATAAGAAGTTCCCTGGTGACAGCACTTAACTATTCTCTCTCATCTGAACAACCAAGTCCCCGTACCTGACACCCTCACTGGCCAAATGAGTCTGTCACCACCTGCACTCACCCACCTCAGACTGAGGCAGCGAATATCTGTTTGGAGATCATACAAACAGGTCCCCACTTCTTAGGCCCAATCCCAATCCCATACAGTGGAGGAATCCTAGCAAATACATTTTTCGCTTGTTTTGAACATTTTCAGTGGTTTCAATGCCTCTTAGGGATTAGCACCCTGGGAAGCTGCCCAGCTGGCTGGCCCTTTAATCCTGTCTGGAATTGGTCTTGCTTTCAGGTTTCAAGCACAGAGAAATAACTCCAAGCCACTCACAAACTACATAAGACTTGTGCTCACAGCTTTGTGCCAAGCACTCTGTGTCCCAATCCTTCAACACCCATTCGGCTAATATTCACTGAGCACCTGCTATGTGCTCGTGCCCCTGTATACACTGGGGACACAGCAGTGCACAAGACAAGACCTTCCTTAACAGGCCTGTGCACTGTTAACGGCAGCAACCACTTAGTTATAGAAGTCGTTTTCTCTCCGTCCGGCTACCTAAAGAAAAAACTCTTTATCTGTCCCGATCACATGACCCTCGGTTTTTCAGAGAGATGATGGCACTACTGAAAAGGAAAAAAAAAATGCGATTCATGACAGTAGGCTAGTATCTGTTGATCAAAAGAAAATGCCAGAAATGCCCGCAGGCATTGTTATTGTATGGATATAATGGTTGGAATAAAATAGCAACGTGTTTTAGACTCAATATAAAATGAAAATATCAATCTGTAAATCAAATCACTGATGCCAAATGCCTCCGAAGCAAAACGCTTTTCCTTTTTGGCCAGCCTGTGCAGCTGAACTTACTTGGTGGAGGGATTTATTATGTTAAGCAAATGTCCTCTATTGATGTGGTAGTTTTTTAAAGTCATCTTATCTTAAAATGACACAACCATATCTAACACATTCTTTTTTCCTTCTCATTTGCTGGGAGAAAAGACGGAGATGGAACCTCAATATGAGGTAAAATGTGATTTGGTATCACTATATTTTGGCAAAGAAGAGTAAAATGAAGAAGCATTTTAACAAAATAACAAGCTAGATATGCTTTAAACAACTGAATTTCATTCTGATTGTGCTTCCCATTGTGACAAGCAAGTTTGGAATATATAGTATATGTTAGCATTAAAAGTCAGGTATGCTCGTGTGGAATCTATTAACTTGAGAGAAAATTACTCAAATTGAAGAAATAGCTGTTTAAAATGGGTTTAGAAATATATTTTACTGAACAAAGCAAGCTAGAAAATTAGGCTACTTTATCAGGATTAGAAAGTGCTATGAATTTTAAACACAAAGCTTTTAAAAACAATGCAGAACATATCTGAGATTATCATACCTCAATGTCATTATAAATCTTTTTCTCAACAACTGATGATGTCTGCAGAGTTACTTTTTACAGTGACCTGTCTTTCGTTAAAAAAAAAAAAATTTGTGCTAATTTCTCTGTGGGCAGTTTTATCTCGGCGACTGCTTCATTGTACCTGGAGACTCACATGCTTTCCATTAGCAGATGTACAGATGGGCTCTGAATGGGGCTCTTCAGCACGTGGAGCTCTGGGTTGGGCCGTGTGGGTTATTGCAGCTACCACTTATGGACCACTTTACAAGACAACGCTGCCTCTCACACTGCTCACAAACAATTCCCAAGTTGAACTCCTCTCTCTATTTTTCAACTAGTCACACCTCCATTTCAATCCCTACTCCTTTTCACTCAGCCACCACCAGAGACCTTGATTCCTCAACAAAAGAGGGATGTGCTGGTGAAGGAGGCCTTGCAAACCTCCTCTGGGGTAAGGGTCTAACCAGAAAGGGTTGCCTCAAACTTTTGCCAAGTCCTGGGCACCATCAGGACATGAGAATCATTCACAAATTCCTGAAAACACATGAGGCAAGGAGAAAGGATGGGAAAAAGACGTTTGGGAACTGGGCAGGAAGAATGGTCCTGACCTAGACTTTGGAAAAGTTATGAGTGAATACATCATGCCTGCAAGCTGGATTCACTCTGCAGATGCACTAAAAATTATCTAGGATCTCCCCGGATGGCACACATTTTTTTTCCAAGGCACTGAATAGGTGTACGCGTGTGTGTGTGTGTGTGTGTGTGTGTACATACACACTCATATCCTGTAGTTCCCTCATAACAGATGGGCTATAGGTTCCTTTTTCAACAGTCTTAAATAGAAATTACATATAACCATGTGGGAGTGATGTATATTTCAGACAAATAGTCTACACTGCACACTTATTACAGAGGTTTTATCTGCCTCTCACAGAACTTCCTATTATGAAACTAATAGGTTTGAGTTAAGGCTATTCCTGGTTAGATTTCCCTCATCAGAAAAGAGAATATAAATAGAAGAGAGAATATAAATAGTTTCTTACTACGTATAGTTGGATATAAACTTACCTTCCTTTTACATCCACATTTAAATTTTTATGCATATTTAATGTTTTTAATACTATGTGTATAATTGCTTTGAGTGTGGCATTTATTTCCTCCCCCTACGTACATGTTATATCATAGATGTAATTTCTCCCAAGGGCTTCAGGGGAGTTACTAAATGTCAAAATCCAAAGGGAATTCACGGGTAATCTTAAAAATGTAAAACCTAAGGGAAGAAAATATTTCAGCTGTTAAGTTTATAACCAAAAATGAGAAATGGAAGTTACAGCGACACCCTGTAAGGTAAAAGGGCATTTAGAAAATGGAGTTCCAGACAGTTAACACTGTCAACTGAGGCTGGATGTCCATTTACTCGGCTTCTGACACATTTACTCTTGAGAAAGGTTTACTGGGTTGACTTGGCTCAGTTTTTATATTTAATACATGAAAACTAAAGAGCAGAAAAAAAATTTAAATGTGAAAGGCTAAGAAGTGTTGAAATACAGAATGAACAAATAAGACAGGTTTGTTCATGGCATCTCAAGATGACCAAATGCTTAGAGAATAAAATTCTAGAATCTCTCCTCTCCAGGATCTGAATTCAGTCTGATACTCCATCGGTGCCTCTGGTGCTCGCCCTGAAGTATCTCATGCTCTCACAAACTCTGATGGTGACGACAACGATAATAATAAAAGCAATGACATTAATAGTAGTGGAATACAACTCCGTTTTGAGAACTCACTAGGTGCTGGGCTCCAGATAAACACTTCATGTATCTACTCTCTTTTAATCTCCACAATAACTTAAAAAACAGTTACTCTTATTATCTCCATTTACAGATGAAGAAACTAGGGGTTATAGATACTGAGGAACTCATCTAAGACAACAATTCATAAGTATCATGAATAGAATTGAACACAGCCTTTTCTAACTCAAAGTCCAGACTTTTAATTACTACACTTCCACCTCCTAAACCAGCATACTGGTAGTTATTATTTTGCAGAAATACCCCCTACCTTATCAAATTGGCATTCTCCATCCATTCCATCCCTGACAAAATCCTACCTAACCCAGTTCGACGGTTCCCTTCAATATGAAGCAGCAGAGACACTGCTTTCTTCCTTTTGAATGTAAACATGATGACTGGAGCTGTGGCAGCCATCTTTCAACACTGAGGAAAATGAAAGGAGAGTAACAGGCACCAAACCTGACACTGATTATGAACTAAGAGCCATGACAGATTGCATCTTCACACTTTTTACAAACATATTTTTATTTATTTTTTAGAGAGGGGAAAGGAGAGAGAAAGAGGGGACAGCAACATCAATATGTGGGTTCATGCACCCCCTCATGCACCCCCTTTTGAGGACCTGGCACACAACCCAGGCACGTGCCTCAGACTGGGAATTGAACCCCAGTTTGGTTCACAGGCCAGCACTCAACTACTGAGCCACACCAGCCAGGGCCATCCAGACTTTTTTTTATGAGAAAAATAATTCCTAGCCCTGGCTGGCATAGCTCAGTGGATTGAGCGCGGGCCTGCGAACCAGATGATCAAGGTTCGATTCCCAGTCAGGGCACATGCCTGGGTTGCAGGCCAGTTCCCGGCAGGGGCCAGTTCCCAGCAGGGGATGCACAAGAAGCAACCATACACTGATGTTTCTCTTCCTCTCTCCTTTCCTTCCCCTCTAAAGATAAATAAATAAAATATTTTTTAAAAAAAGAAAAATATTCCTTATGTATTTAAGTCAGTGTTAAGTTCAGAGCCATTTGTAACCACACCCAATCCTAACTGATGAGGTCCCCAGACGGTTTGCTTTTGCTCTATTGAGCTCGAAATCCAACGGTGCACTATCTCCATTAATTTCCCTTGGGCATCACTCTCTACAACCATGGACACAAAGTATCTCCCCCACCACACTCCCTCTGCTCTGCCTGAGACCCCTGGATACCACCAACTACACTTATCCAGGCCCCTAACTCCCGATTCATCTACATTGGTAAATCAGAAGGGATCAGAGTCCACCTAACAAAATGTGGAAGAAAAAGTAGCAGGTGAAAGAGGATCCTAGTAAGCTGTAGGTATTATCAGGAAAAGCTGAAAAATGAAAAGCCTCAGAAAAGCAGAGATTTCTGCGGGAGGAGCAACCATCAGAGAGGCTTCTGAAGGAAGCATCTATGCACTGATGTCTGACCACGTTACTGAAGAGACAGAGAGAGGAACTGCTTCATCAACAGATAGAGAGTATAAGGAGGTCTAGCATTAGTGGAAAAAACGGGAGGAAGTAACTCAGGCCCAACTCCTAAAAAGCTATCCGGAGAATATACTGAGTCTGCATAAGCCGAAACACGTTTCAAAGTGTCTGCCCATCCCAGTGAACGACAATCCTTGAGGGCCATGGCTACATCACTCGACGATGTTACATTGACCTTACATGCACAGTGGTCATGGTAAACTTAACATACACGAAATCTAAGTAAGTTCAGTATTAGGTAAGCTTTAATACAGCAGAATGTCTGCACGGAACACAACTAAACTCAATGAGTCCATCGCTGTCTGCTTGTATAAATAAATGGGATTTTATTTCATTAATCTCTTTCATAAACACTGATACAGCACTTAGCTTGTACTGGGTACTGTTCTGAGAGCTTCATACATAACCTGACAAATATTTAAAAAATTAAGCAGTTATGTGACACTCCAGGCTCTGACTGGAGCTATCTTGCTGAGAAAGTCTGGGAGTAACATGGTGGGTAGACCTGTTTTCAGCCTGTCCGAGAAGGAATTGTTGCTTTAATGAAGCAACAATGAAATGAAATTTCACTGACATTTATTCAACAATTTAATGAAATGTATTGCGGTAACCTTAGTGAATAGGGTCATACAGGTTTCAGGAACACATTACTAGGACACATGATCTGTATACTGCACTGTGCCCACAACCCATAGTCACAGCACCTTCTGTCACCACACATTCGGTCCCCTTTACCCTCTCCCGTCCCCCACACTCTCCACTCCAGTGACCACCATCCTGTTGTCCGTCTGTGTCTCTGAGTTTTGGCTTTCCATGCCACCTATGAGTGAAGTCGTATGGTTCCTAGCTTTCTTCAGTGACTTACTTCACTTGGCATACTACTCTCAAGGTCTATCCGTGTTGCCACGAATGGCAGAGTCTCACCTCTCCCCGTGGCTGAGCAGTACCCACTGCACACACGTGCCACGTCATCGCCATCCCACCCTCTACTGAAGGGCTCCTTGGTGCCTCCATGTGTCGGCCGCCGTGAATAATGCTGCAATAAACATAGGGGTGTGTATATCTTTGTGAATAAAGGTCTTGGAGTTGTTTGGGGTAGACACCCAGAAGAGGGGTGGTTGGGTCACACGGTAACTCTATTTTCAGTTTTTTGAAGAATCGCCAGACTGTTTTCCATAGCCCTTGATGGCTGCACAGGCTTATGATTCCCGGCCCAGGGAATCTTTCCTCAACCTCGCCTGTCCTGCCCCAAGGATCTGCGAGTGACTACTGTGTCCTATGCTGTGTGCTTGGCAACGATTAACAAACTTTCCTGACTAGAAACCACTCCAATCTAAGAGAGCACCGGGAATATTTGCTAAATGGCAAATACAAGTGCTGGAAGGAGGGGGACAGTCAGGAGATGCGATGGTGGGGTACAAGGACAGATCTGCAGCCCACAAGGGGGCAGACGTGAGGCAGAGAAGGGTTGGGGTTTCCTTCTTCAGCAGGGAGGAATCAGAGGAGAGGTGCATGGAAGAAGAGTAAATTATACAACTCTCACTAACAGACAAAGTATGGGTTTTGTTTTTATTTTTTTTAAGATTTTATTTATTTATCTTTAGAGGGGAAGGGAAGGAGAGAAGGAGAGAAATATCAATGTATGGTTGACTCTCGTGAGTCCCCTGCTGGGAACTGGCCTGCAACCCAGGCATGTGCCCTGACTGGGAATTGAACCGTGATCGTGTGGTTCACAGGCCCGCGCTCAATCCACTGAGCTACACCAGCCAGGGCTTGGGTTTTGTTTTTCTGACCTCAGTCCTAGTTTTAGTCAGTTGAACTGAGCAAATTTATATTAAATTTCTTCTGCTCTCCTATTCTAAGCTATGTATTTAGTCAGAGCATTAATAACAAAATGTCTTGATTGGCAAACACTGTTTTCAGCCTAAAGACAAACCTTCTCTTCTCTTGAAACGTTTCTGATTTTGGTTGAACGAATGTCCTGACTTCTTTCACGGTGCGGGGAAGGGGTATGGGGAGTACAGGGTGAGGAAGGCATTGTAACCTTATGGCTTCAACCCAACGGTATGTTCTCACCCAGTATTTGCACAAAGTCCATATCTAACGCGATCATCTACCAGTGAGTTTTGCCCAAGTACTGTCACGCAGTTCCAGAACCTGTTGCTTGTTTAAATGTATTTAAATTCTAACAGGCTTAAACCAAAGACTGAGGTTCCTAACGGTGGAATTTCAGGCATTAGCCACAGGAACAACAGGAAGGGGGTGGTGTCCAGAGAGCCCGCAAGGGCGGTTTTCTAAAACTGGACCACTCACACCAGCGTGCTTATGCTCCCACAGTTATGTGTTCATTGTACTCGTCTGCTTAAAAATCTACACTCCCACAGTGCATAATCTTCCGTGTCTACAGGACCTGACAGAACCTAATAATATCCACGTCCTCTGTTCTTTGGTTCAACATTAATAACGATACATGAGAAAACTCTGCCATGTGTACACTAAGGTTTCCTTTCTGTAAACTCGCGAAGTCTTTTCTAAGTGCCTTCGCGCTGTGAATGGCTGACAGGGTATATGGCGCACAGCACACACATGAACATTTCTACTACAGTTGTGGGACCACGTGACAGAGAAGTGTCCACTGAAATACTGTACACAGTCTGGATATCGTTGTTTTAGCTAAAAATTGCCCCCAAACATATAACCTTCCTTTATTCATTTGGTTTCAGGGAAGCTGGTCTTTACCTTTTCAGTTGAGACACTATTTTACTAATATTCCAAACCACCCACAGGCAAGTGCTCTCAAACTTATTATATTGCCTGGCTAATGAAAATGTGTTTTGAAGTAGACTGCAATAAAAGAAAGAACACAACCTTTTAAACTTTTAAAGCTTTTTAGGATTTTTTTAGCAAAATTTAATTTGAACTCTATAGGGTGTGAAACCAAATCCTCAGTTGCTGTTTCTTCTTTCTCGTTATTCACAGGTTCTAATTTTTTAAATGGGTTCAAAAATCCTATTAAATTATCAAAAGATTTCTAAGTCCTTGCACTAAGAAACAATCACATACAGATGATCTTTGTAATTTACAAATCAAGGTCTCCTAACCTTGATTTTGAAAACTCCCAGGGTGTTTCTATCTTAATCTGTAAGATTTTCTTTAAGTCTCAAAAAATTAATAAACATAATCCACATGAATTTTTGAAAAAAGAATATTCCAAGGAACCAAGGCCTCATTCGGTCACTGTTGCCGTTGTGCAAAGGACTTATTCACGAACTCTGTCTTGTCTTTCAGAAGAGAGCATACGATTTAATACACTAAAGAGATTACTAAGAAAAATGTAAGAACATGGCTGGTTTTTTTCCTATGTCAGAAAATACTACCCCTCTTTCCACATTAGCTGCATTTTTCTTTTTGGCGCATTAATAAAAAATTGAGAATTGTTGCATTTAAAATGAATTGAAAGCAACAATAGTTTTATTAAAACTATGAAGTGGCTGGATTCATAAAGCAAAGGAAAAACCGAATTTGATAAGGGAACAAGGTTGTTAGACAGATGTTGGTCTTTGTTGGTTTAGTTTTACTGTTTTCTGCGGTGGCTCCTTTACTGTATGTAAGGTCTTCCGGGGAATTACATGTGCTTTTAATTTTCTCTCTCTATCTATTTGTAGTTTGAATACTTAGATTCATATTTAATGATTTGCCTATATCAAACTGCTAATTGACTACACAGACAAACCCGTTACATTTTCTACCTTTCTACATTTAATACTCAATTATCCAACCTGGAAATGGAATGCATTCCCAAAGTTTGTAAATTCATAGCTGGCTGGAAATTAAAATGTTCCTCTAGAGATAAACAATATTTTGCCTGATACTAAGTCCCAAGTCAGCCCAGGTACGCATGTTTTACCTTCCCTAAACCTAAGACCTACCTCCCCTCTATCGCCCCTATCATCTGCCAGGTTGGGGATGGGGGTCACTCTGAGCTTTAATTTACCTGTGGAACTTGCATTTTGGACAAGGAACTTCAAGATGACAAGGCGAGGAGGGCTGGGTATCCGGTCCTTGGAGGGAGTGGATGGTGAGGAGTTAAGGGAGCTGAAAGCTTCTTAGGCACAAATCACTAGAAACATCCCTCACCCATGAGTCACGTCCCAGTCACTCTGGCCTCCTGGCACGCCGCCACCAACCACAGACTCACTCGCTTTCTTCCATCAGCCCTAGAATCTCCATCCTCTCCACGGCCTCTTACTGGTGATTTGGCTTATGTGCAGCTCACCATAGTACAAAAGTGCAATCTCGCTGCTTCTTTTCTACCGAAAACAAGCACTCAGCCTTTACATACATCAGCAAAATGAGCAAAAAAGGTCCTCCCTAAACTCTGGCTTTGCTTTCATTATTTAGAACTCGTTTCTTATGAGGTGAGTTGTGTCCTTCCCAAACTGCATTATGTTGAAGTCCTAACCGCCAGCATGTTGGAATATGACTTAAATTGGCAATAGGGTCACTGCAGAGGTAATTAGTGACTGCAGTAGGGTGGGCCCCTAATCCAATAGGATTAGTGTCTTTATAAAAACAATGCCAAGTGAAGACACACACAGACACAGGAAGAATTCGGACTAATGCTTCCTCCACCAGCCAGCACACCCCCAGAAGCTAGAGGAACAGGTTCTCCCTCTCTGCGCTCAGGCCTCTGGTCCCCGGAACTGTGAGACAATACATTTCTATTGTTTAAATCACTCAGTTTTGGGGACCATTACGGCAGTCCTAGGAAATAATGTATGAATCCATTTCAAAAAATAAGAAAGACATCACATACCTAAGTTTTAAGAGGTGAGTCTTAAGCAGTTCAAGGTTTAGTCACTTACATTTCAGGACCACATTTCAGAACAAATTCAAACTCAACTCTCCAGGGTACTGCTGCACAGCACCAGGGCGGGGGCTGGGTAGGGGACTGCCCAGGGTAGGGGACTGCCGGGGAGAGGAGCTGAGGGAGGAGGGCGCTGCCAAGAAACCGGCCCTGGGCCTGGCCAAGCAAGGGCTGCAGAAGACAAGACACGAATGGGACTGGTTCCCTGCCCAAGACAAGGTGGCAGTTCAGGAGAGGATAAGAAAACAGTAACAGGCGGCGACTAGCGAAGGAAAAAGAGAAGAGAAAGAGGAAGCTCCCACAGGGCAGCTCTGAGGAGCAGGGGCATCCCCAGTAAGTTCTCTGCCGATGCTCTGGCTGGTTCCTCGTCATGTGTTCGCGCCCCATTAAAGCCAAGGTGATACGCACCGGATCCTACATCTGTAACTTCCCTAGCAAATATTCAGAGTTTTTAACACAGTATCTGGCAACCACAATCTTACTTTTATTTGAGTGACCCTATTTGGGGCACTGAGAAAAGGCACTATTTGACCGAAAACCCACACTGGGGTTTCCTTTGCAAGCTCCCAAAGCATCTGAGCTGTAAGAACGTTTCTGGCCAAATGCCTGCTTCCCCAATGTGCCAGCAGCCGTTTCTGACTCTGCATTCAATGTGTACCCATCTCTGACTGGGGAGGAGCGCACAGGAGAGCTCAGTCTGCACATTCCCCCAACTCATGGCCTCAGCGTCCTCAGAAAATTCCTCCTCTAACACCATTTACTCTAAAAACTGTTACCACCATGTAACAGACATAAATTGAGGCAGATCCTCTGGAAATCGGTGGAGTTAGTAACACCATGTATGTCTGATACAGGGTGCAGCCAAGAGGGAGGCCCCAAAAAGGGATTTGGAATGGGGTCCAAAACTCAAGGTGTCTAGGAAATATTGGAGAGACATATAAGGTGTCCTCACCCCTTTCCCACAGGTGTGAGTTGGGGAAAAGGGACACATGGAGCAGAAACATGCAGGGCTGTTTTGTACAGCCACAGCCCTGCAGCTAATCCATGGCCTGGGCATTTAACATACCTATAGCCTTTGGTGGGTCACTCGGATATGTTAAATAGCCGTGGCCATGCTTGGAGCCAGGGGGGTGAAAGTCACCCCCCCCACAAGATGTAACTGGGGGCAGGTCTCCCGAGTTGCAGCGCCTGCGTGGGAGCTTGGAGAAGACTGGCTCTAGGACATGGGGCCACACCTGCCCAGACTCATGATGGCAGCCCAGTAAACTTGGAAGAATACAGGAATGCTGGCAGGTGTAACTGATTAGGAGGAGGAGGAGTTGGAAATGGGGCTGCAGAGGAAGACTGGCACGGGGATTTAAACCCAGACACGGCAGCCATTGGGAAGAGAAAGCCACGTGCTTCTGGCAGAGTGGGGACCCCTGCAGCCATGTGAAGGAGAGAACCACGAGGTTTGGCCAGAGTGGGGATCCCCACAGCTTTAGTAGGGGGAACCACCACACGGCTTCCGGGTGCTCCCTTTGGCCGCATGGCCTGAGAAGCAGGAGAAACTTTGCCTGGAAAATGGGTACACAGAACCTTTGCCAGTGGACCGTGAGAAGGTGCCACATGACTTTGGATTAATTAGAGATCCTGCCTGGACGGCGACACAGCTGATGGTGCCAGGAACATGGGTCTCCGACGTTTGCTTCTTTTCCTGAGTTCAGTACCTCAAATTAGGGTGGGGGATAAGGGAGCGCTGTGTGCCTATGTGCGTATCCTAAAGGACTTTGATATTTTAAATAAAGACGTTAGGTCACTACTTTAAGTCCTTATAGCATTAACTAAACCTTTCCTTTCCTTTCCACAAATCTCTGGCATTGGAGACATCTTGCCTGTGGGGCAGTGGACATAACGAATCTTGGCCCCTGTTGTTCCGTAATAGTTTTTGGCGCCCCTGGGTGGGCCAAATACTGTGCCCCCCTTGGACCTCTGTTCCGTAACATGTCCAGAAATACTCAAACGCTGCACACCTGGAAGAACATCAAATACAACATCCCGTGAGATCGTGAGACTGTGGCTTCGAGAGCGTCTGTCTCTCTGCTTCTGAGCATGAATCTCCTTCCCGGCTTCCGTGCGAGTCACGGTTCCTCTGAGTCAACCGTCTTGAATGAAAAACCCTGAACTTTTCCAGCCTGCTGAAGGAGCAACCGAAGAAGACAGCTAGTGGAAAGGGGTGGGTTCAACTAAAAAGTATGTTCAGTGACACAGGAATGCCAGGTCAGCTCCCAGGAGCACGGGTGTTAAAAAGCAGAGCAGGACAGACAGTATCAGCTACACCTGGGTGTGTGCTGACCGACGGGAGATGAAGATGAGAAATGTACTTCAAAAATAATTTCAGCAGAAAAGTCTATTTCATAAGCACTCAACTTAGAAAACACCATCTCGGATGAAAACGCCTCCGAGTAGTTTCAAAGATTTTCATTTTATATTTTTGAAAGGCATTACACTAATGAACACTGTAAGGTGAGAACGCTGGGCGGGGAGAAGCAAATGTGCTTTTTACTCCTCTGAGTTATCCAAGTTGCAATCCCAGCTAGAAGCCTCAACCTCTGTGAATGCAAATGTAGATAACATCATAAACTCTGAGGTAATTTATATGCTTTTTCTTTTTATTAAAAAATAAACAGGAATATTTTAATTATTCACTAGAATGTTAATATCGAACCAGTGTGATAGCAGCTAACACTCTACAAACAGCCTTTTGCTGGTTTTGTGTGACACAGATGATCTAAATTCTCTCCAATTTCATCGACTATTCAGTGCCTCCCCCGTTGTCCCTGCCCAATTTAGCAGCTTTGTAGCATAGAAAACAGACTTTCCAAGGCCCCAGTTGATGATAACTTTTTTACAAAATGCATACTTGTAACACTCATTCTTGGGTCACTAGCAACACAAAGCATCACCCCAATAACTCAAGTCAAAGCATGAATTTCCTTTTCACCCTGAATCACTGAAACAACTGTATTAGTTCTCCATTTTGCTTCATGTGCCTTGTCTTGCTAATGCTTTCTAAACAAAAAGATAGCCTATCTTTCTTTCACCTTCACAGCCTGAATCGGATTTCCTTAACAATGTTACACGGTTTCTTCCTTATTACAAGAAGAAAAAGAGAGAGCAGAAGTGGTGAGACCGGCAATAAAGGAACAGGTGGAGGAGGTCTTGGAAAGGGAAGCATCGGATTCCTGGCCTGGGAAAAGGCCTCGCTTCTCTTGAGTTCCCTCCCTGACAAACGGCACCATTGCGAGTTGTTTTGTCCTCTCCCTCCGGGCTTGGTGTACACTCATTCACCAAACGCTACTCATTCTGCCCCTTCATTTCCCACAGCTGCACACTCCTCTCTGTTCTCACTGCACTCACCTCCACCACTGGGACCCTCACCGTGGTCGGCGATACTGTTACAACAGCTTCCTAACCGGTGCCCTGTCTCCAGCCCACAATCTCTGCCCAGGGGATGTTTCTCAAATGAGAAACTGACCATTGCTCCTCCACCACAGATGTCTGGAGGAAGGCTGTCTCGTGGAAGACCTTTATCCCCAGTGTCTGGCACACAGCAACTTCACTAAATCCTAGTGAAGGAATGGAGGGAGGAATTACAGTTAAGTCTTCACTTAATGTCATCAGTGGGTTCTTGAAACCGTGACTTTTAGTAAAATGACACATAATGAAGCCAATTTTACCACAGACTAATTGATGTAAATAAGAGTTGGGTTACATGCAGCCTATTTCTGGTTGCCGAAACATCACCAAAGTTCTAAATAAGGACACAAAGCACTTCTAATATTAAACACTGAAATGAATGTGAGCTACACATACACTTAAGAAAGATTAATAAAAACCAACAGTGCCATTCTTTTCCAATTCGTGCATTTCAGACAATCCGTGTTTCAGATCAGAGGTCCCCTCATTCCTGCCTACAGGGGAGAGGCAACCACGGAAGTTTTGAACAGGACTAATTCCCTTGGCTCCATTCGAGACCAAGTGAAACTGGAATCTCTGGTGGCAGGATCTTTTCAGCTGTTCATTTAAGAAGCTTTTCAGGAAATTCTAACACGTAGCCCAGATTGAGAATCCCATTCTAGATGGTGGTTTGACTTTAGGTATTTGTCCCTGGGCAAATTCCTTGTGAATTTGACCTTTACGGATCCTGGTTTTCCCACCTAAAAATGAAAGTTTTGTGGTGGACGCAACTTCTTTATATTTTATAATCCTTTTTGGTTTTCAAAGCATTTACAACCTCTGTTTTGCTTCAACCAATTTTTTCCTCAGTTAACACATATTTCCAAGTTAAAAAAATATTATTTCATTTATTTGGCTTATAAAATAAACCCAGAAGCCTGCAAATGTTTTTTAAAGCAAACAAAGAAATACTCGCCCGTGCAGAACAAAAGAGGGCACAGGAGAACAGCTTGTTCCATTTTCTAACTTTCGAATGTTTAGTTGCTCCATTTCTCTTGGCTTATCTGACAATGTACAAATCAAGGAAAAACAGACGTGAATGTGTAAAAACCTTTTACTGACTTAGACAAAAGGGGAGGCAGGCAAAATTCCAATATGAAAAGTATGTTTCCCACCTACTAACTACTTCCTGGGAGGACAAAAATACCACACACAATCACCAAATTTTACGGATTTTGTTGAGAGCCATTGTGTTAATTTTGTTCAAAAGGAAAAGAAGCAAGTTCCACACTCTTTCACCTCCTCAAATGGATGGTTTCAGCATTCTAACAAAGACTTTTTTTTTGCATATGCTTCCATTAAAATCATGACTGCGGTATACGCTGATGATTTCAATAACACCCCCTCACTTCTTAAGTCGTTTTATTGCACGGCTTGCTGAGCAATTTAACACGCACAGTCCCTAATTTCCTTGTGCTAGGGATAGTAATACAAGCTTTGTCTTGCTTCAACCAATTTTTCCTTCAGTTAACACATCTTTCCAAGTTAAAAAAATTTTTTCTCATTTCTCTGGCTTATAAAATAAACCCAGAAACCTGCAAATATTTTTTAAAAGGAAATAAAGAAATATTCACCCATGCAGAAGAAAAGAGAACAGCGGAGAATCGCTCGCTCTGTTTTATAATATTATGGAACATTGTATAGTCTTCTGTCAGTATTTATTATCAGTCATTTAGTTTATGATAGAGAATAACTTTTGATTACTGATGCTTGCAGTATTACTCACTCTGTCTTGGACTGTTTGAAGATCTGTATTTTTATTACAAAGTCTAATAAAAATAAAGTGAAAAACCCATAGGTCCCAAAACTGATTCCTGGCTTGTGTTGTACGTCACTCCTCCGCAATCTAAAAAGTATTTCTTTCTGCCGTTACTCCCTGTCTCTTGCTCATAAGCAAATTTATTTCCTAATGCCTCATTCTTTATTTTAGCCATTAATCTCCCATTGAGAACCTTACCAAAGGCTTTTTTGCCAATAAAAATATTTCATATCTACTAGGTTTCCCCTACCCACAAAACCATCCAACACTGCTTGGAGGGGAAAAAAAAATCAATCTTTTGTACCTGGATTTAAGTTTGCTGATTTGACTCAAAGTATTTTTCTCTAACTTCTTTGGGTCTTTACAGAAAATAATAGAACCACAGTGCAAAGAACCCTATTTCTCTTTGTTATAGGTTGAACTGTGCCTCCCCTAAAAGAGATGTCTAAGTTCCAAGCCCTAGTACCTCAGAAAGTGACCTATTTGGAAACAGGGACATTGCAGAGGTAATTAGTTAAGTAAAAGATAAGGTCGAGGTAAGTAGGGTGGGGCACAAAATGATCAGTGTCCTTGTAAGAAAATGAGTGGCACAGAAGTACACAGGGAGAGGACAGCCACATAAAGACAGAGCCTGATCCATGTATAAGCCAAAGAATGCCGAGTATTGGCAGCAAACACCCGGAGCTGGAAAAGGCAAGGAAGGAATTCTCCCCTACAGACCTCAGCAGGAACACGCCCCTGCCGACACCTTGGTTTCAGGCCGGAACCATGAGAGTACATTTCTGCTTTTTTGAGCCACCCAGTGTGAGGCACTTTACTATATAGCAGCCCCAGGAAACCAATACACTCCTCTCTTCTCACTGTCCCCACATTTTTGGGGCCCTGTCTAGTTCACACACACATGTGCACACACAAACAGAGAAAGCATCTCTAGTGGTTGCTGAGCATCACTTAATCTAACAGTAGTTCCATCAGGTTGACATCCAGCTGGTGATTTGCACATCTATCTCCTGAGGCGGCCCATCTAATTTCTTATACCAGCCAAATCCATATTTCCACAACTTCTAAAAATTGGTCCCTCCTACCTCCAGGTAACAAAGAACAATCATCCTTTTCCATGATGTGTGTGTACAAGAGTTAGAGCACAACATCACAAGCCAACCACTGGTCTCTTTCTAAATGATACACCCACTTTCTTTTGACTCACTCTTCTTGGGAAGGTTTTCATCCCCCCATTCCCTGCTGGGCAATTCCTCCGCATACACTCCAGTACCATTTCTTCTCTCCCATCCCCTTTTATCTCTCACTGCTTCCGCTTCTTCATCTTCTGACTGTCCTCAGCTTTGACATCGCTCTCTGCCCTTCATCAGATGGACAAGAGAAGGAAAGGCCCACTTTTGTAGTCACTCCCTAGCTGTTTTCTGAGTGCCTCAGGTAGGGGAGTGTGAAAATAAACAAGAACTTTAGCCCAGAAATCAAGGGCAGTTGGTAAGTCATGACCCAGTGGACGTCCCCAGTGCATCATCCCTGCACCGTCAGCAGAGCAGGTAAACTGCCCCGCCCCCAAACAGTGGAAGTGCCCGAAGTGAGGGTGCTCTTGCCATCCTTCCTCTTCATGTCAACAAGGGTTTACTGTGGGCTGTCATGCACTTGTTCTACTTTTCCCTTTGAGTATTTCATGTCTGTCACCCCCTACAGTTTTTCTCCGAACACTGGGTCTCCCTATTGTCTTACTTTCCTTGTCCTCCAAAAAAGTACAGTTCAACATACAAATCTCATTCAGTGACTCCAGAAAAACAGCTGTGCCTCCAAAGGCTAAACACAGTCTATGTATAATATGTTACATACGCAGCAACTGCAGGCCAGGGAGCAGGATTGAGCAATAACTAAAGTATGGGATTGGGAGTCAAAGTCCTTCCGATTTCTGCCACATCCTCAATGTAAAATGGCCTCGATCTAGCCACTTAACTTCTGAGCTTCAAGGCTCTACTAAAAGTTCTTCCTTATTTCCCTCATAAAGGAACAGCAAAAAGAATTTGTAAACTACTAACTTCACATAATTTATTAACCTTTATTTATTTAATTTTTCTTTTCACCGAACATGTATATCAAGTCTGCCCATTCAAAAATTCTAATTTCCCAGCATTTAAGAGTTTGCTAGTAACCACCGGGCACAGACACTAAAGAATAATAACAGCCACAGTTAATATGTTAAGAATTAAATACAAAGGAATTATACAATATCAGAGACAAGAACAAATGTCTACAGATCTAACATCTATGCCATGTATCACAATTTCACTGAGAGAAAAAAATACTTAAGGTTTATTTTAATGGGAAAATACAGATTTATTAAAAAATTAAATTTTATACATGTGGTTTATCAATGTATCTATTGATGCCCCTGTACCTGAAAACTAAACCTATCAATAAGCATTTCCTAGGAACTTAGTATGTATTAGCCCGTGTGCCCACGGATTTCTCTAGGCAAGCCAGGTCTGGAGAAGGCAGCTATGGGATTCTGAAATAATATGGCATTTTATTATTTTTTAAAATAATATTATTTTAAAATGCATTATATTTTTTTAAATTTCACACAGTGAAATTTTCACACCTGGCTGGTGTGGCTCAGTGTACTGAGCACCAGTTCAATTCCCAGTCTAGGGCACATGCCAAGATTGTGGGCCAGGTTCCCACTAGGGGGCGTGTGAAAGACAACCACACATTGAGGTTTCTCTCCCTCTTATTCTCCCTCCCTTCACCTCTCTCTAAAAATAAATAAATAAATAGTCTTTAAAAATTTTTCACACAGTAAAATTTTACACAGGCTAGTATATACCACATAAAAAAAGTAAGCTTTTCCTTTCCTTTTTTTTTTTTTTTTGAATCCCAGAAGCCAAGCCAAGAGGAGGCAAAGAAAGTGTTTTATGTCTAAGAGTATAAACTTACCTGTTGGGAACTGCTCTGCCTGGTTTCAGGAATTATAACTACCCCCCATGGCTAAGGGTGAGTGAGCGACCTCCGGAATGTGAGCCACAGGAGACAGAGCTTGTCTCGGGTAGCAAACGCTGCCTCTGCTTCCTCTGCCCCCAGAGCATGGTCGATATCCATGATGGGTAAGACTCCTCACACAGCGAGGGGCAACCTAAGCCAGACACGATCACTTGGGAGGCCATCATGGAAGGACTCGGGGGCTGCAACAAAGAGAGAGCAATGGACCCTTGCCCCCCGGCTATTCTGACATAGCCCAAGTCCCCATGTTCTCTGGGAGAAGCGCTTCCTGGCTCTAATCCACTTAAGCCTGAAAACTTGTGATGGGGAAGGAGGTGCAGCTCCTTGCCTTGCTAGAGCAGGATCCGGAGTGATGGGGCATAAGAAAGAATTCCTAAAAGTCCTGTGAAACCTGCTTTGCTAAGAGTGGTTTCATTCATATGTTAAGGGTCTGAGCAGGAAATGAGTATGTCTCCCAAAGTTTCTGCAACCCCCTTTCCTGACAGACACTGACTCAGACTAAGCCCTCAGATTTCTTTGAAATGTTATCTACTGTTTGATCCTTGCTGCCCTGTATTCCTATATATTATAGCGCAATAAAAGCCCCTGGAGGAAGGGGCTCCTGGCCTTTTTCCTCCAAGAAACTGGCCACTTCTCCTCCCCAAGCAGATCATGTCTTGGTAGTGTTACTTTCATCTGTGGTATACAGGGGGACTTGGGGGAAAAGTCGCCCCCACACTTACCCTTTTCTTTAAAATGATACGCAGTTACCAAATTCACCATCAGTCGTTCCCACACTGCTAGGAGGCCAGCAAATACAACCTCTCTTCCACAGAGCTCTTCATTTTGCACTCAACAAAGGAGCGGGAGAGTATGAGTAAATGGGGGCACTTTCTGAAATTTTTGCTTGGGGGTCTCAATTCAAACTTACTTCCTGAATGAGATGTCAAGATAATTAGTCTTCACCCTGTAAGTGCTGGAATTCTCAGGGCTAGTTTAAGAAACTGCAAACAAATTTCCACTTTAAACCCTATAACTCTTAACCTAACACACGTTTATAGTCTTAGGCTTTCCTCACTGATAAACTTTCCACTGCAGCAAACCTTTCATAAATTGAAATGCTTTTCTATGAAAAGCAAATCTTATTAAAAAAATTAAAAAGATGGAACACCACAGGGGGCTGGATGTGCCATCTGGACCAATACTCCTTCAGTAGACAAAGATTTGCAGCCTGAGACGAAGGACTCGGTGTGACTTGCAACAATCTGTAGAAATACACAGCCACACTGCCATTTATTCCACTATTTGATTCCTATTTAAAGTTTCTCATTTTTTTAATCTTAGATGTTAATTTGGTATTAATCATAGCATCCTTTTACAGTTTTGATTTCCTTCAGTCATAGCAATTTTCCCACTTTTTCCCCTTTATTTATTTTTTAATGGCTTCTCTTACATTTTCTTGTATTTCTCTGCTTCATCTCCTTGTTTCTGTATCACGTTGGGTTAAATTTTGAATATTCCCCTAGTTTGTAGTTTGTTTTATTTTTTTATTTCCTGCACACTACAAAATCCCAGCGAAGTTTCAAACTCATTTTGCATCCCTTCAAGGTCTGTGTTTCTCAAGCCCCATCTTTCTGTGTTAGTACTCCTCCTTCCCACAGATCTTCATCAGCAATTCAAACCTGATGACGTTATGATTGCATCTTCGGTGTTTTTCTCCTCCAACCTTATTTATCACGCCTGCATTATTTCCAAAGATAAGGTCTAAAATAACTTCAGAGCAGAGTTTGTTAACTACTGCATGTGTGCAAACAGCCCACCGTTACTGAGAGATAAGGCCACACTTCTCTACATTCTGGCATTTGCTGAGCTGAGATCGCTTAGCGGGAGATTGACCTGCTTTCAGACGTCTCTTTTCTATAAGCTTGTTTCCTTTTCTATCTCTCTTCCTATCACCCTGTTCTTGCATAGTTTGATGAAACAAATATGGCTCTCCTTTCTCCTCCCTCACTATACTTCCTTCACGTGTTTACTGCCACTTCACCTCCTTCCTTTCTTTCTCTCTCACCACAGCGCCACTAGCGTAAATGGAAGATCCGTTTTCTTTGACAAAAAGCCACAGAAAAAAGTTTTCATCAGTACTTTTTTGCCTCTAATAACTGCATCAAAATCTTCACAAACCTTTATTATGTCCTACAACTATTTGGATTGCGTAACCAATGGCATCAATATGTAATCTATCTCTTGTTATTGGTTTGCCCTCAAAAGAACATGTCCAAACTCTGCAAAGTTGTGGCATATCTGGAAAGATGAATTTGGATCTCAAGATTTCACTTTGCCTGTCTTCACTTTTCCTTATACGGCTCACTTGCCTTCTCATTAATTAATCAATTCACTCATTCCTACATTCCAAAATATTTTCTTAAGCTCTCCCAGATGCCAGGCACATAATAATCACAGGGAATACAGGTAAGATTTAGTCTTCGGTCTCAGGGAGGTTCACAGTTTTGCCAAAAATCTGAAGGCAGAACAATTGATGGTAATACCATGTGACAAATGCTACTGGTATTTACAACTGTCCTAGGAGCATAGCAGTGTACACAATTAATTAATTCCACCTTAGAGGATCATGGAGTGGTTTGACAGAGTATGGGAGTCTTATTTAAATCTTTAAAAACAGCTAAGCAGAGGGGAGAAGGCTATAACAGAAGGAGAAAATGATACATAACAAAGACAGAAGTACCTGGAATATTTCCAAAAATCAATAATGACCATATGGAATAGAAGCAAAATATCCTTTGAACTGATATTCTTATTTTGCCATAGGAGACTACCTGCCTCACAGAGCTGTTATGAAGAGTAAATATAAATATACATAAGTCCCTTTGGTCCCTGGCATATGGTAAATGCTCAAAAAGTGGTAGCTGTTATTATTTTATTATAGATTACATATGTGCATTTCATCTCTCTTTTCTTTGTTTTTCCCCTCCAGTTCATGCCTTGGTTTCAGATCATTGTGGCTGCTGAGTAAGTGACGTCCAGTGAAGTGACACTCCATTTGGTACACATCTAAGGCGCTGAGGTGTCTGTGATAGCTTCCAGAGTAAAACAATTAGGAGAGAAGGCAAATAAACATAGCTGAGAAGTGGACCATAAAAAAGCTAGCTAGACCACATCTAATTTTTATTCTCAAATACTGAGACTCTTTTTACACCTTTCTTTTTTAAGAGGGAGTCAAGGCTTGACAAAACAAGTTCACAGCTAAGATTCACTGAACACTCCTACCAACAGAGCAAGCCTTGGGGTAAGTGCAGAATGAAATCCAGCTCAGTACCTTCTACTTCCTACAGCTACACAAATGCTTTTGAAAACTGAGGTTCTGAACAATGCTTTGTAATAGTCTGTGGAAAAAAGAGATTCAAGTATGCTCCTTTCTTATTGGAATGGGATAGGGTAGGAAGATGTACCAATATTTTTTAGTAACTTGCAAAGTATTTAATTTAGAGTTATAATGCACTCATATACATTACTTTGTTTGAATTGATAATCAGATTAATTTATTTGCTCAAGGTCACAAAACGTGCATGAGAGAACAAGACCATGCAGTCTTCAGACTCCACGGCCCAAGCGTCTTTCCCAAAGACAATTTAAAGGCTACTAATCACTTGGTTAACCAACATGCAAACACCTTGGTTAACTAAGGTTTTATACTTACAAGGATATATAATCCCAGACTAATATAATTATATATTTCTACCTCACTCTCTCTCCAGATAATTATTTTTGCAATAATCTAAATGGCTATCAAAGTTACAAGATAAATTATGAATATGTAAACTCCTTTTCTTCTAAAATTTTGATGCTAAACTAATGAGAAAACAAAAGCAATGAAGAATTCCAAACATGATAGAGTAATTGTTACCAACACTTGCGTTCTTGCTATAAATAACTTTACAAGTGAACGAAGTGTATAAGGCAACTATTTTAGGCACTGGAAAATTGGCAGCTTAAGATACACTCTAAAATAACCCAGACATACTTTAGCAGGTAAGAACTTACAATCAGCTGTTACAAATATGTTTGAAGACTTAAAGAAAAACATAACCTCAATGAGTGAAAAATGGGAAACTTCAGCAGATAAGTAAAAATTATAATAAATAATCAAATGGAAATTCTAAAACCAAAAAATGTACAATAGCATTCACTTCACAGGATGGGCTTAAAATCTGAGATAGAAAATAAAGGACACTGAATTTAAAGAAAGATCCATGTAACCTGGCCAATGGGAAGAACAGAAGGACAAAAAAAGATAAAAAATAAACAGAACTTTAGCACCCTATAAGACAATATCTAACATTAATGTAGCTGAGGTCCTAGAAGAGAGATAGGATGAGATCAAAAACATATTTGAAAAAATAATTTTTAAAAGTCCTGAACTGGGTGAAAAACAGTGATCTACAGATCTAAGAAGCTCCGCCAACTAGAAGTAGAAAAACTACAAAGAAAACCAAACTTAGGGACTTTGTGGTCAAATTAATGAAAAACAAAGATAAATAGAAAATACTGATTGGTCACACTCAGAATAAAATGAGATATCAGTTACAAAAAAAGGAGGGAGAAGAAAAAGAAGAAGAAATGGTATTCCAAGAAATGGAATAAAAGTGGTGAAATGAAGATAAAATAGTCATTAGGCTATGGAGGAATTGAAAAAAAAGAAAAAAAGGAAAAAGGACTCATGGACGTAGACAACAGTGTGGAGATTGCTGGGGGTGGGTAAAAGGGGACTAAATGATAATGGAATAAATATAATAAAGATTAAATTTTAAAAAGAAATTTAAAAAATAATAAAAGGTACAAACAGAAAACAAAAAAATTAATATACTGTCCTATTTCCTTCTTGCAGTTTTTTGTGTAAATATTGTATATGATTTTTAGCCCAAATTGAGGTTATATTACATATCTTAGAATCTGTTTTGTGTTCCCTAACCGTATATCATATGCAATTTCTAATGGTATTCTAAAACATGTTTCAATTGTTACAAAATATTTAATAATATAATTATATAATGATGTTAATAAAAAAAAGTCAACCCAAGGCTCTACATATAGTAAACTATCCTTAAAACATGGGGGTGAAATAGAGACATTTTCAAATGAATATATCCAGAGAGAATTAATCCCCAACACACTTGCAGGAAAGAACAAAGATAGAAATAAAGATGGAAGGAATAAAGATGGAAAAATATAAAGACTAACTTCACTTAGTTATTTTCTTTTAATTTCCTTAAAACACAAATGATTGTTTAAACAAAAATCCCATCATTGTGCTGAGAAGTTCATAATACAGGTGGAAGAAAAATATGACAATAATCCAAAGGACTAATGGGTGTAAGTGAAACAATATTAATTCCAGGTAGCCAGTGGTAAGTTAAGGATGTATACGGTAATAGCTAGAGCAATTTCTAAAAATATACAAAGAGGTTATATAAAAAGCCAACAGAAAAGGAATAAAATAAAATAAGTTACTTGACGAACTCAAAGGTAGCAGGAAATATGAAACAAAAAAAAAAACAGATCAAAAACAGAAATAAATTGCAATAGGGCAGAATAAATTCTACCTTATAATAGACATCATAACAGAATTTAAAATTGTAAGTCAACAACATGATGTCTAGAAAGGCATAAAATACTTGAAAAGTAAACATTTCATTCTAAATAAAATTCTAACATTCTAAATAATAAGAGAAATGCAAGGGAAATTAGAAAATATTTTAACTAAATATTTTTTTAAATTGGCTCTTTGAACAGATTAATAAAACTGACAGACCCCTAGCAAGACTCTACCAAAAAAAAAAAAGACCAATATAAGGAATAAAAAAGGAGATATAACTACAGACCCTACAGACATCAAACCAATAAAAGAATATTAGGAACAACTTTATACCAGTAAATTTGCCGAGTCAGTCTATTTGTACAATGGAATACTTCTAAGCAGATTCACGCACAGAGTGACAGGGACAGATCTCACAGCTATTATCTTTGGTTGGGGGAGACAAGCACAAAATCCCACTCGATGCTCTAGACCAGCAAAGCTAATCTATGGTGGGTGATAAAACCAGATCAGTGGTTATGTGGGGCAGAGGGTCAAACGAGGAGAATTCACTGGCAAGGGGCACATATGATATTTCTGGGATAATGTAATATACACAATGTCAAGACTTATCACATTGTACCCTTAACACCTGAACCTTACTGAATAAAAATTTACATCAAAAAATTAATGTTTAAGAAAAAATTAAAAATTACCACCCAAATAGGAAGTAATGTGAACTTAGTTCAATTTTTTTTTAATTTAAAGCATTCTTCAAAAGTGTAAAAATACTTCATTTCTATTACACACCTTCTTCACAGAACAGGAAGCATGCACTGTGGGCCTGGAGGTGCGCTAACCACTTTCACCTGCGACACCTCACGCAGAGCGTGCCTGCAATTCCCGGTAAGATCTAACACCAGGCCTCGGGAGCCAGAAAAAGCAACGAAGCTGGAGCCAGCAGACCTGGGGTCAAATCATGACCACATGTCATCTCTGGGTTTTGTGACCTTAGGCAAGTCACTTAATTTTACATTTCATCAGCTACAGGACTGATGTGAAGATTAAGAAGGTATTCTAAAGTAGACACTGATTAAATGAACGAAATAAACCACAATGTGCACAGAGCTATAGGAGACAGAAGATAACGGGGGAGAGTGCGGTTCCAGTCACATGTTTGTCTGTGGATGGGTGAAGGCGAGGGTGCAACATCCACTCTCGATGACTCAACACCAGGTTCCTATCATGAGCAATGGGTGCAGTGACGGCACAGGGTCAGCTGTGGCCCAGACTGAATACACTTTCATTGTGACCTGAATGGCTGCATTCTGGGCAAACAATCCCTTGTCCTGACAAGGTGCATGAAATGGCAGGCTCCTTGGCCACTTCAGTCTCTAAGGGGCTTTACCCAGTTTCCTAAAAGCTGCAAGGAGTCTTCTATTACTATAAATCTTCGAAGTGCCAACATGACTGATGACCATCCACTCCTCCTAATCCTGAGGTTTTGGGAGATTCTGCTCTAAACGAGACAACCAGAATGGAGGTCTTCTGCATACAGCAGCATCATTAAGGCCTAGTTGGCTGATCCTCGGTCAAGTTCTAGGGAACAACGTTAGGCCTGACAGAGTATTCTAAAAGTACCTGAGTATAAAAATCTAGAGGATGACTACAATAGAGGCCTGGATTTAAGACCTGAGAAGTCTCGTATCCTCACCCAAATACTAGTAGGGCACCTAGAAAGTCAACGCTCAGTCACAGAACAGTGTGATAAGGTTTTATCTGACAAAGGTTTTAACAGGATGCCATAGGGGCTCAATGAGGAGATAATGAACCGCGTGGTGGGGAGGCAGCAGTAGTGGGAAACATTCTTTGAGAAAAGTGACCCCTGTACTGAGTCCAAAGACAGGAAGGAAATATCTGGGCAGAAAGTATTTCAAGGCAGGCGTCGCAGCATAAATACTCAAATGGGTTGGACAGTGCCACTCAAAGAAAACTGCAAGAAATTCCACAGAGCTGAAGCAAACGACGTGCAGAGAGAATGAGGAGACGGCACAGGCAGGGTCTGGGGAAGGACCGGTTTAAAAATCAGGCCGAAGGAATTTACAGTTTACACTGAGATGAAGAAAAGCCACCGAAGGATTTCAAGGGAAGAATATCACAATGAAATTTGCATTTTTAAGAGATCATTCTGGCAACCGTGAGGAGAACAGAATGGAAGGGGACAAAAGTACAGACAGGGAAACTAGTTAGGAGACTGTTGAACAGACCCCCGCGGGGAAAGACAGTGGCCTAACACAGCAGCACTCAGACTGGAGGGACGTACTAGATGCAGAAAAGAGGCCCAGCACCCTAGGCTTGTTCCCTGATTTACATGAAGGGAGAGAAAGGAGTCAAGCACAATTCCTGGGCTTCAAGCTGGGCCGGGTACTAGAATAAGTCAACCCACATTTGAAAGCGTCAAAAACAATGACACTGCACTAAAGTTTTAAAAAATGAATCGACACAGAGGCACAGGTTTCCTTAAATACTATGGATGGATACACTAAGAAAAGACCTAAGAAAAATCAAACCCTTCAATTCAGAGAGGAATAAGCCAGAGCTAAAGAAATTCCTGTCTAACATGTTGATGAGTGAATAATCAAGTAACAAGGAAGGCAATTCACTAACAAGAGAGCCATCTACTGCCTTACAAGGATAGTGCAGCAATGGCATGCCACCGAAAAATGCGGAAGAAAGAAAGCCAAGTGTTTTAACACTTCACACTGGACGCGTTGTCACAAAATGTTTGACCCCTCCCGCCAAAAAATCCAATTGGTTAGCACTTGTGGCTAATAACCAAATGTTTTCACTTACTTATTTCACCTGAAAACATCAATTCAATATACATCACCACTTGAATATAATATGCTTACCTGCCATCATTGCTATCATACTGGCTTTGTAGACATTAGTAAGAGACCCAAGTTCTCCGGTCGCTAAGATGGTTTTGAGATGAGCTGTCCCACAGGCCTTGCGAAACTGGCGAATCTCGTCATACAGGGCTGGAGAAGGAGATAATTGAGGCCGTTACAAAACAGGCAAGTGATAACATGACTTGGCAGCCCTTTAGAGCTGGTAGAGCCCATCTCGGATTTAGGAAACATAAAACATTTGTCGCTTTCTAAAAACCGCCCCAATTTAACATAGCCTAGAGCACTCTGTTGCAGTTCCCATCCTGCTACAAGGACTGCTTAGTTCGCTACCAGGAAACCGTTCCTGAGCACTGGCCCCAGGTGGAGAGCCACAAAGCTTTTAAAATATCATTATAATGACATGCAAATTTCCAATAATGTCTACCTCTTCCAGATGACAGGTACTTATAAGAAAAAAAAATTTACCTACTATGCATATAGGGGCTTGCCACTTTGCAAACTAAAGAAAAAAATCTTGGGTCCTTATTGATTCTTCCATTCACACATAATAAGTTGTCTTGTTGGAATATAAAGCAGGCCTTTCCTGAGAGCTCGGCTAATGACAATAAAGACATAACAGCTTGTCCCACTGTCTGCCGGGGCATGTGCCTCCAAATCTGACTAAAATGGGCTGAGGCAGCCCTAGATGTGTGGGTGCGGAACCTGCGTAGAGGGACGCACAGATGCAGCCTTGATCTCTGAACCCCGAACCCTGGACCCACGTCTGGCTTCCTCGGGCTCCATACAGCATCCTGAAAGCAGTTTGATTATTACATATAAAACTACACACAACAAAATAAAATCGAAACAAAAATAAAAGCAAACCACTTCAGATTCAAAGTAACAGAAGTTTAGTAAACAAAATGAGTATAATAAGAATAAAAGTTTAAAAAAAAACTATTTTACAGCCTTTGGTCCTGACACCAGTGAATTTGGGCTTTCTCTCCCCCTCCATCAGGTTGGCCTTATTCATTTCTTCAACTTAAACTATTGCAAATTAGGTCTAAGATCGGGGCTTTTCCTTTCTTCTCCGTGTATGTTTCATGAGAAGCAGTTTTATAAGCACACAGACTAAACTGAGCAGAAAGAAAACATTCACAGAAGGGTTAGGATTGGAGTAAGCATTTTTTAATACAAAAAGGAAAGTTCTGTAACTCACAAGTTTTCTAAAGTACATATAAAAGACTTATAAGACAGCAAAATCAGTCAAATCCACAAAAGTTACAACAAGGACAAAACTTGTCTTCCCAATTCTAGATAACCCGAACTTAAGCTGAAGCCTGAAAGTGGAAACAATACAGATAAAACCAAATATTCCATTACAAGACGCTTAGGTAAACTTCAGTGATTGCTGCCCCAAGAGATGGTACTTGCAGATTTTTAAGAAAAGATGGCGTGTTTTCCCAAATCCCTAATAATCTGTAGTTCTGAGTATTAGAGATGACCCGAGATGCCACACCATGGGCCATACCCTGCCCCTCCTCCCTAAACTGTGAGAAAATCATCTTACCCACGCACCCAATATGACAACGTGTGTGAGAATGCTATGAGGTATGCACAGTAAAAGGACTATGTGATGATCATAATTTATATTCTTTTTACTTACTACCACCTGACTTACTGAATCTAAAATGAGGGAGTTTCCTCTAAGAAGTAGTGACAAAGAAATTGCTTGATCTAAAAATTCAAAAATGCTAATCCAGAGTTAACTCATGGTTTAATTTAATGACTTTTCTACAGCACAGTGTTGCCATCAAAAGCCAGCTGGAGAGTCGACAAACACGGATTTAAAACCCGACTCCACCACTCCCTGTGTGACCTTGGGCGAGTTACTTCTCTTAGTCTCAGTACCATCCTAAAAGCATCAATAGTAACATTTATTTCATAGGGTTGTTATGAGAATTAAAAAGATACGTGTGTGTATGTGTGTGTGTGTGTGTGTGTGTGTGTGTGTGTGTGTGTAGAGTACTTAACACATTGCCTGGCTTATTATAAGCACTCAAAACATGTAATACTAAGCTCAGAATGCTAGTAAAATGAGTTCCGTTAAGTGTGGTGTGATGAAAGTCAAACCTTGTTTCGTGGCCTGATCCCTGTGCTGCACTGAAATTTTTTATTGGGATTAGTGCTAATAATCAGTGAGCCATCAGATAAGGCTTGAAAGTATTTTATTACAGCACTTGTTAAAGTGAACTTTGGCCTACAGAACAAAATTCTTAAAACACTGATCTCGACCATATTTTGGACAAAAGCACCATCCTTTTTCTAAAGAGTACTTACCTTTTTATATCTGGTGAATTTCTCCATCTAAAATTAAAATCAACCAGAAAACCTGGACATGTTTTATGACTCAATTATCAGCCACCTGGAAGTTATGCTCTTTAATCCATGGTCCAAACAGAATGAGCCAAAAATGATCACTTAGAGCTGAACTGGATTCAACAAATACACAACCAGTGCTGTTTTAGCCTTTACCTGCCAACTCCTCACACCATTTTACTGACCTATTTCCCCACAGTAAGAGGGTCAGGTTTTTCTGAGCAAATATCTTAATCTGTGAAGTTCAACAGGGGGAAAGTTGCCATTTCCTTCTGTTACTATTCTTCCCAGAGTAGACCAGAACAGGTGGAAAAAAAAGCATAGCTAATGTGGCCTTTTTAGTTTCTAGTTTCAGGGTGCATGGCGTGAGACAAGCTCAGGCACACTGTTCTTAACCCTTTTGACCCAGCAATTCCACTGCTGGGATTATATCCTAAGAACCCTGAAACACCAATCAAAAAGAACCTATGCACCCTAATGTTCACAGCAGCACAATTTACAATAGCCAAGAGTTGGAAGCAACCTAGGTGCCCATCAGTAAATGAATGGATCAAAAAACTATGTTACACTTACACAATGGAATTCTATGCAGCAGAAAGAAGGAAGGCGCTCCTACCCTTTGCAACAGCATGGATGGAACTGGAGAGCATTATGCCAAGTGAAATAAGCCAGGCAGTGAAAGACAAATATCATATGATCTCACCTTTAACTGATACCTAATCAACAAAACAAACAAGCAAGTAAAATATAACCAAAGACACTGAAATTGGGAACAAGCTGATAGTGACCAGAAGGAAGTAGGGGGAAAATGGGGAAAAGGGTGAAGCGTTTATAGGGACAACGGTAAAGGACACATGGACAATAACAAGGGGGGGGTGGAAACGGGAGGGAGGTGGGGAAGGTTGGGGTATGGGGGTGGGGGGAAAGGCAGACAACTGTACTTGAACAACAATAAAAATCAAAAATATTAAAAATAATAATAATAACATGTCCTTTGTAAAATGTAGCCTGAGCTCCATCAAGTGAATGCTTCAACGTGGGCCTCTGAATCTCAGAGAGTGACCCAAAGACGGAAGAACGGTTAGAGGCTTTCATTAGTACTGCGGCATCAGCAACGGCAGCAGATGCAAGAGCCCAGCGGCCACAGCCAGCAGTGTGGTGACACACCGGCCAGTGGCAGCAGCACCAGCAGGGGCCCTGGGACCAAGCTCCTCCCCCCTGAAGTCTGGCTGCATCCTCCGCTCTCTACTGGACATACTCATTTCCCAAGCCTGGCTTTCAGGCCTCCTACTACTACAGTAAGTTACCATATATCCTCCTAATACATCCCTTACAGCTTAACTTGACCAGACCAGGTTTTGTTTTCAACTCATAAGTCTAGCATAACAAATATTTACTGAGGAAGGATGGAATAGCAGACAAGAGTATCAGTGTCCAGAATGTCTGGGTTCATATCCTGGCCGTAAAACTTACTTGTTGTTTGATTTGGGCAATTTACTTAATCTTTGCCCCAGTTTCCTCATCTGTAAAATGGGGATAATAGAGGTGGCAACACTGCATGGAGTTATCTCAAGGATCAAATAGATTAACACAAATAAAAGTGCTAAGGACAGTATTTGTCACATAGTTAATGCACCAGGAATGGCAGCTACTTGTTTTCCTATTGCTGATAGCGGTGGTAGTGCTGTTACTTTGTTGCTGAGTGCTTACTAGGTTCAGAGTACACAGGGTACTACAGAGGCCACCATGGTCTATGCATAAAATTCCTCTCCCACGCACTGGCAGAGCAATCTGGAGGAGACAAAGTTTACTACATCACAAACAATGTTCTAAGGCCTCACTCTGGATAACACAGACTTCTGGGGTAATAAGACTACTTACTACATTTGTAAACTTGTAGGAATGACTCAATTTTCTAAGCCTGATTACTTAGGGGGCCACAGTTTGCTCGTACATGTTTCTGACGATTAAACAAAGCAATGCATGTGGCTAGAACAGCATCAGGCATACCGTAAGCATTTAATCACTCAATACTTGTTTTCCATATTTTTCCTTACATACTTCCATGAATGCAAAAATAACTCCGTAATACAAAACAAAGCAAGCCCTACTGTAATACTGATGAAAGTATATTTAGCATTTACAAATCTTGCATATAAGAAAAAGAGGCCACTCGCACACAAGCCACAGAAGCCACAGGAAAACCTACTGGAAGTGTCTAGATCGTTCTGAGCACCTTGGCAGGACCACGACCGGCACCTTAGCACGAGACAGACGGTAAATGCAACTCAAAGAACTCAATGGCTGAAACGTAACTCAGACCATCTTGAATCACTTTGTCCTTTAACATGCTCAACTGTCACTTTCCTCTAATATAAACAAGCAGAACGACGAAAGAAACTGATGGGTGGATTTCCCCCTATATTAGCAGCAAAGGGCAGCAGCAGGATGTGGATTTATATAATTGTGACTTAACTATCTGTGTGGAGAAAATTACAAGTGAAGTAATAAATGCAAGAGACCCTCTTTCCAAAGAATTCATCATTACTCAAAAGAATGAAAGATACCCTATGTCTTCAAAACATGGTCCTTTAAAAATTTTCAAACTGTTTTCACTGCATCCAGGGACACTCTTACCAGAGGATCTGATCATTAACTAGCCTGAGTACGTGGTCCTGGGCCAGGGAGACGGCCCACAGGAATAAGAGATGATTATATACAAGAAAACTGGTCAAATAAGTAAATATACCGGGAATGATGGGAACAAGATTTCTCACTGACAAGAAAGAGGGACATAAATATAGAAAGGAAGAGGTGAAAATAAACCATGTGATGTTGGGTTGTAATAAAAGTTGTCAGTACAGACTCGTGGGTTCTAGCAAAGAATAACCCTGGTGGGTTCTAACCCGCCAGGTAGTAGAATAACATACAAGAAATAAAACACATTTTCGTCAATAGCATCAGAAGTTTTGAAGAGTCAGAGGATAAAATCAGAAACAAAAAAGCATACAGCTACCGGAAGTACCTCCAGAATCTTTCTACCACAAACAACCATCCAAACTGAGAAAGCACAGATTATGGATAATTTTATTCTTCCCCGCAAAGTGTCTGTGGATGTGCAGGCTGCATTTCTCATCTGACATTACGGTTAACCGCTCAACACAATGAAGGAAAAGACTTTTCTTTCAAGGGATGTTCTTTCTACCATTCTCCTTGTAGAAAAATAAAGTGTTGCCCAGATTCAAGATTTGCAGGATCCATTCACATAAGACACAATGACAGACACTGTAGCTTTGGCCCAAATATTTCATTCTCATACCCCATGGTTATTCTTGATAACCATGAGGCATGTACTCCACAAACCAAGTTTAGAAGAGCAACTCACAACTGCAGAACTGAAGGGTTGAAAGGCACATGAAGCTCTGGATGATATATAGATAGGCACACAGACAGATACGTACACGTGTGTAGATGGGTGCACTGTGCATGTGTGAACATTCATGTATTTCCTGTCCACTCAGAAGGCCTGGAAACACTCCCATCCCCACACAATCTTCCACAGCACAGTCACACACTCATTCAATCGCTTTTCTATTATTGGATGTTTAAGGTTTCTGCTTTTTGGTCTTATAGCAACACTTCAGTAAACATCCTTCTTGTTAAATCCATGTATACATCATGACCTTATTCCCTGGAGTACTGATTAACTATGCTCATATACTCACACACAATACACACTCATTATAAAACTTTCAAACATTACAGACACTGAAAATTCCCCATTTAAAAAAAAGACAAAACAATTCTTATGTAATCAGAAAAACAATAGTTTGAAAGGCTATTACAAAAGATGACTGACAAATGAAAACGGAATTGAAACACCATGACTGCAAGTTGGTCAGAATAATGCAGAAACCCAAACGCCAGAGAAGTGGATGGCAAAGAGATGTCACATTAAAAACCCGATAACACATGTTTTGATGTATAACGAGGTTTTCAGGACCAGCCGAAGTGAGTGTCCCAGAAACCCAGGAAATATTACATTGTAATCAATATAGTGTCTCAACCAGCAGAGGGGGTTGTCTCCTGTCTGTCCCCTGTCATCCCTCCTACTACTGCCACACTGACGAGGAAAAATGGAGGTCATCCCCTGACCTTCTGTTCATCATTCCCAGCGGGAAAACTACTGAGGGCAGCGTGTTCACTGACAGGAGTGAACAGGAGCCCCTCTGGGAAAGGTCTGCGTGCATGGCGGTGCAGACCCAGGCAGCGGAGGGGAACACTCTGCCCCCCTTTGAAACAGCATCCAAAATGGGGAACGGGCTCCACTTCTGCCTCCCGTGTCGGCAGGGACTTGCAGCTACAGCAGTTTACTTTCCTCTATTTAAAGAGATCGTGTTTCTCTCCAGCATCCACTCACAGGAAAAGACATTCTTAATCTCTAGGCTGCTGACAGTCTGTTCAGTTTTCCGGAACAGCACTGCTACAGACAGAAAACCATGTGAGTAAAGCTTTCATGTATAGAAATTATGACTTAAGTAAGAATCCTAGTGTTTAAAGGCTGTATTTCCTATCTAAAAGTCATAAAGTAGATTTCCTTTTATAGTTCATGCTATTCCAAGGCACTTAAAAAATAATTGTTAACGAACATATCTAAGCAATTATTTTTTGAGCACCAGAGAGATGTTCCAACACTGCGCAAAAGTGGCCTGAAAATAACTCTTAAGATAATTACATGTACAATAAAACACTTAATATAAAATTATACAGCAACTGTTTAAACTAAAAAAGTCACAAAATGTTCGAGAACAGTTTTCTTCCACCAAGGCATCTAATTAATCTTGTGCGAGTAAAACAGAGACGAGCTAACCCGCCAGGTAGTAGAATAACATACAAGAAATAAAACACATTTTCGTCAATAGCATCGGAAGTTTTGAAGAGTCAGAGGATAAAATCAGAAACAAAAAAGCATACAGCTACCGGAAGTACCTCCAGAATCTTTCTACCACAAACAACCATCCAAACTGAGAAAGCACAGATTATGGATAATTTTATTCTTCCCCGCAAAGTGTCTGTGGATGTGCAGGCTGCATTTCTCATCTGACATTACGGTTAACCGCTCAACACAATGAAGGAAAAGACTTTTCTTTCAAGGGATGTTCTTTCTACCATTCTCCTTGTAGAAAAATAAAGTGTTGCCCAGATTCAAGATTTGCAGGATCCATTCACATAAGACACAATGACAGACACTGTAGCTTTGGCCCAAATATTTCATTCTCATACCCCATGGTTATTCTTGATAACCATGAGGCATGTACTCCACAAACCAAGTTTAGAAGAGCAACTCACAACTGCAGAACTGAAGGGTTGAAAGGCACATGAAGCTCTGGATATGGGAGCCAAACAGCATTTCCCATTGCTACACTGAACATACTGTTCTGGCAAAATGGCACAGACGAAGCCACCTTTGGAGTCAGGTCTGCAGGTGCTCCAGGGAGCTCCAGGGTGAAAAGGGTCCCCAAACACTAGGAAAGGCAGGTTAGCTCTTCAGCTCAAAGAACTAAAAGACTTGAATGAGGCAGAATCTGATAGCACTACTATGTCACTGGTAAAAGATTAGGTAAACATATGCAGCAGAGAGGGGTCATAAAGAGGTGGAAAAATGAACACCTCTGTATATTTACAGAGCATGGAATGCATTTAACTTTCAAAAGCTGCTCAGTAAGATTTATGCGCTGACGAACCCCTTCTGCTGAATGCTTTCTTCAAAGAACTGTTTAAGGATGCAACTGAGATGTCAACTTCAATACCATCATTAAAAAATACAGTGTTACAAGCACTCATCATGGGAATAATACCCACAGACGAGGCAACGCCAAATATAAAATCACAGGCCATTGTAGTTCGGAAGAGCTATAGAAAGCCTGAAGTCTTATCCCTCTATTGGTAGCTTATTTAAATGCAGGCAGAGGGAAGTGACGTGTTTGCCCGAAGACTAGATGTAATTAGCAAAATTACAAAGACTAAAACCCAAGCCCTCAGAGTTCCACCTTCCTGATTGAATGCATGTGCTATAGGAAGGTTCCTTCCCTTGACAACACACCACCATCAGCAGGAGGAAGAGGGGGAAAGAGAAGACAGTGCAGTTGGCCTGCAGGGAGTCATCCGGGCTAAGCAACGGGATGATCAATTTACACACAGTATCTCATTTAATCCCTATGGCAACCCTGTGAAGTAGATGCCATGATTGCTACTTTGCAGACGGAACAGAAGACACAGAGCAGTAACTTGCCCAAGAGATAAGAGTTTCTGTGATCTTTCCTAGGATCCCAGAGCCCATGCAGTTTCTGTCTAAACTCACCGGAGCAACTTTCCTCTTTAGGCCACCTGTGTTACAGCTAACTGCAGAGCCAGGCTAACTAAATAGAAATACATGGAAAATGCAGTATGTACTAATTAATCAATGTGCACATTCAACAATGCATCAATTATCCTGCACCTAAAGTATGTGGAACCAAGAACTAGAAGTGAAAAAAAATGTTCCAAGTCAGTGCTTCTCCACAAACTACGGGGCGGTCAAGGTCAGGACGGGGGTGGAATCAAAACCACCTGGAGCAATGTCACAGTATAGGAGCCATTCTCCCTCACCTCCAACCCCCAGTTCTGATGTTACACATGCCTGGGCGGGTGGGTACAAGAATCTGTGAGAGGAGGAGCTGGGGCAAGTGACTTGAGAATGTCTGTCAGCCACAGACCCAGAGAACAGACTGCGGGTGGCCAGGAGTGAGTGAAGGTGGGGGTCTGGGTGAAAAACGTGAAGGGATTAAGAAGTACAAATTGGTAGTTACAAATAGTCACGGGGATGTAAAGTACATCATAGGGAATAGAGACAATAATACTGTAATAACTATGGTGCCAGGTGGGTACTGGCAATATGGGGTGGAACACTTTGTAAAGTATAAATTGTCTAAGCACTATGCTGTCCACCAGGAACTAATACAAAATAATACTGAATGTCAACTGTGATTGAAAAATAAAATGGAAAGTTCTTTAAAATAACGTGCCTGTCAGGTAATTTGGAGACCCAGCAACACATCCTACACCCCATCCAGTGAAAACCACCATCCCGAGCTGTAAGGGGAGTGGGGGGAGCATTTCTGTGCCCGGAGGGAAAGGACTGAGGGAAGTACTGCCAGGGGAGGACAGTGGGCCAGAATGAGAGAAACAGGATGTGGTAGTAAGAAGCCTCGGGGTAAAGGACCAGGCAAAAGCAACAACACCAAAAATGTTTACATGAAAAGACACAGAAATCAGAAAGCACAGCAGTCTGGGCCATTAGCTATGGGGCAAGTCATCTCGGAGATTTCAGCCCCTGAGAGAATTGCAGCATTCCAGTACAACACGATCATGGATACAACAGTGCTGAAATCAAATTGCGCTTACTAGAATGTGTTTAAGTCAGACAAACGTACATACTTTAAACATTTTTCTTCTAAAATGGTTATCAGATTCTCTGACTGGGTAAAGAGTCACTGATTCTGAATGTCTACTTACGTGAAAGTGGTGGGTGAAAAGCAACATAGTTTAGCAGGGAAATGGAAGATGAGTTGTGGAGTCAGAGAGACGTGAGTTCTGACAGTTCAGAGGGTTGGTAGTCTTCAGCAAAAGGAATGTAGACAGAATCAGTGAAGAAGTGAGCTTTCCAGGGGTGAGGGGTGCAGCATTGGAGGGGAAGTTCCAGAGCTTGCCAGGACAGGATCCGAGGACCACCGACACTCAGGGATGCCAGGGGAGCTGGGGAAGCTTGTAAAGGTAACCAGAATCCCTGGGCGGGGCGGGGGTGGGGGGGGCGCCTCAAGGACCTACAGTCACCAAACCCATGACAGCAGAGTGTTTCCAAAAGGGGGAAATGCCCATTCTGTCCCATGCTGCAGAACAGTGAAGACAAATACACAAAGAGCATCCCCTAGGCATAGTGAAATGAGAGGTCATTGGTATTTTGGTTAGAACAGATACAAAAGAAATAAGTAAACTAAAGAATTTTGGGAAAACAGAAAGGGAAATTTAGCTGGGGATGAGGGGGAATGTTGGTATGTGGGGATTTTTTAATGAATAAGAACAACTTACATACGTTTAGATGCTGATGGGAATGAGCAAGTAGAGAGAGGCTAAAGGTACGGGGAGGGGAAAATGGCCAATAAATGGAGTAAGGCCTCTCAGATTTTTTGGAAGGAAATGGGAGCCATAGCACAGCAGAGGAACTGGACTCGGGAGGAAGGAAACCAAGAAGCAGATCCGACTCGAGGGCCTTGAGGAAGTTCCTGTCTAACGTCTTCTATCTTCTCCAAGAAGCAGCGGGTAGGTCATCTGCTAAAAATGAAGGAGCCTCAAGGTGGGCAGAAGACTTAAAAGTTTGAGAAAAGCAGAGATTTCAAATCACCACCACAAAGAATTTAAGAGGAATATGAGCCTCCTCCAGTCTCTTCCTTGAGTTCACACCCTAAACTATGGACCTTTGTGACCACAAGAAACAGTTGAGATGCACCCTAAATGTCAGATTTGAAAACTGGGATTCTTTCTGTCTTCAACCAGCATCCTACACACCTCGGCGCACAGAGGAGAAGGACCTACCTACATTTGAATGTGTAATAGCCCGACAGACAGTTCCATCAGCAAATTTCAAAAAATCAATTTTAGACTCATATTTTAATAAACAGCTTATATTAAAACATGAAACTAAAAAATACAATATGTAATCAAATTGAAAATTGAAAGTAAGACACAATACTGCAGTGGAAAAACTCCTAAGTCATGCTTATTTTTATTTAGAATTTAATTTCTAGTATTAAACATTCCTTTTCAATTTGTTGTGGGTCGAGAGGTTATTAACAACATAAAAAAGGGTTAATAGAAAAGTACGGTGTAGGACAAAGATGTGTTATTATATTTTGCATGAATGCCCATTATTAGGAAATTACCAGTTCTTAAAAACAACCATTCCTAGTTCATTACTGGATTGCCAATTACATCAAAATCCATTTCCTACTGTATTTTATTTTCCTACTTATTAGTACTCTGGAGACAAAAAGCACAAGTTACAATATAAACTATACTTCTATACCTACAATGCTTTTAAGCATTAAAAAACTTATATTAGCAGACACTGCATCCATAAAGCAGAATGTAATCAAAATAAAAGAAACAAGAAAAATCTCATGTGAATTACAAATATACAAGTAGAAATAATTTTTAAATCAATAAAATACTTTAAAGTTGAGAAAATCTTCCAGCAAGCAGTGCAAAAACATAATGATAAAAAATAAAAATGTAAAATATTCACACCAAAGCACACCATTGTGAAATGTCTGAATACAAAGATAGAGAAAACCCCAAAAACTTCTAAAGAGAAAAACACAAGGAATCACAATGGCAGTGGATTTCTTAAAAGTAACACTGGAAGCTAAAAGACCTGGAGAAATGGCTTCAAGATTCCAAAGAAAACATTAACTTTCTACACAGAATTTAACACCTGGACAGACGTTCATCTCCGTGTCACACTAGAACAGTGCCAGGCATGGGAAGTGCAGCAGACAGAGACTCACCAATATCTGCTCCCCCTTTCCTTCTTGGCACCCAGATGACTATCCTTCCAGATTTCTCCAAGTTAGGCAAGGCCATGTGTTAACACCAAGTGCCTGTGAGCAGAAGTGACAGGGGCCACTTCCTGACCTAAGCCCAAAGAGACAGGTATGAACTCCATGCTTTCTGCAGAAGCCTCGCATTGACATGGTACAGCCACAAGACTCAGTTTGGGTCACTGAGTGACCACAGGACAGACAGCTGCCCTGGAGACTTATCTGACCTCTGGTAGACTTGTCTGAGTCACGAGAGACTTGAGAAATTAAACCATGAGGCTTATTTTATGAGGCTTATTTGTAGCACAGTGCAGCCTAACCAATATATAACCTACCAAAAACATTTCTCACTCCACCAGTTCTCAAAGTTAACAGCTACCCTGTGACCCAGAAATTTCATTCCTAGGTAAAATACCCAAAAGAAATGAGTATACGTGTCTAAGAAAAGACAGGTACGAGACTATTTGTAGTAGCTGCAGTTATAATATCCAAATACTTTACATTTATACCACATACCACAGTAAAAAACAAAGAGATTATTTATAAAAGATATAAATTAGGGCATATAGTTTTTTATCCAACTGAATCACAACTAGTTTATTTCCAGATCTGCCTTAAATATTATGCTTACTCATGTTTTCCCTTACTCTAGCCTTAAATCTTAACTGAAATCTGTGACTAAAAGCAGACAAGAAAAATTAATATATAGAAACAAAGGGACATCTGCTTCAAACAGACCTTTTATGGTTTATTGCAACTGGCCAAAACACACATGCACTACAAGAAAGGGAACAAAGATCAAAATCACAAAAAGATATTTGTGAACTCTCAAGAATTTAAATCTGGCAAGGGCTAAAAATATTGATGAGTATAGAGGGGAGTGTACAGCAATGAGAATGGCCTAATATATTTTTCTAGAATATTCAGAACTCTTGTATCCCTGATTGCTTCATCCTAGACACAGCTGACAGTATCGGGGTCCAGACTGAAATCTCTGGTCCAGACTGTTGTGCCTTTTGATTTCATATATCGTTTTATTAAAACATTCTTGCTTTGTTTCAGCTGCTCCTTTGCTATTAAACAGTTTACTGTCACATCGACTTTCACTCATTCTGGCCCACTGTCCTCCCATCTGTACTTCCCTCACTCCCTTCCATCTGGGCACAGACACACACTCCCCTCACTTATCATGAATGTACAGGAATGTATTGAATATTCCAAGCTAAAAGACTGTATCTTCCAGCTCACTTGCAGCCACGTGTGGCCATGCAGTTGAGTTAGGGTCAAAGAGAGGTAAGCCAAAGTGTGTGAGATTTGGGGTAGGACAAGCCCTTCTTTCCCATTGTCTAGCAGATTAGTGTAAAGGCTGGAGCTTCATTCAGAAGCTGGCGTAGACAATGAAGACCCCTGAGCACGAGTAGAAGCCGCAGGCTTTGGAAGTGGAAGATAAAAGTAGCAGTTCTCCGAGAATTTTGTGAGGCTGCACAACACCCCTGAAATAACCTCCAGAATTAACATAAGAGACTAAATTCTCAGTGTTTAAACCACCGATTTACAATCACAAGCAATTCTCAACAGATAAACAACTGCATTAGGAGTGACAGGTAGTCAGAGAGATGGGATGATAGAGTCACAGAAAGATACTCATGAGATATTAGCAAGTCCAATGGGTAGACTAAGGAAAAATACACTAAATACAATCTTTCTTTTTATTTAAACTTGTAAAAAGGGTGGAAGTTGCATGTTGGTATAAATGAAGAAAAAAGTCTAGATAGTTGTAAACTGCAGGGTTGTTTCTAGGGGAGGAGATTATGGGGAACAAACACCTTCCCTCATTACTGGTTGGCATTTTTATGTTTAACACTGATCAGGCATAACCTCCAAAATTAGAATAAAATATGTCTTTCATTTGGTATTCACACATCTACAAATAGCATTAAAAATTTTTAGTTAAACTACTTTTTTTATAATGACTTTTTAAAAAAATAGGAATTTGTACTTATTTTAGCTATTAGTGATCTCTAGTGTACAAAATGTACTTAAGACAGAGGTAAAGTCTATTTCTTTACTATCTAATTACAAAAAACAACAGCGTGTTACCGGAACAGCAATGTCTTACTGTAATCAGCCGGATAATAAGTCATGAATCTCAAAGATGAATATGAAATAGTATTCACAGAAGCCGTTTGCAAAAATAGGAGTACAAACAGGCTTAGCAGAGTTATTAATAATTCCACATTCTAAAAACCACAAAGATTAACATAAAAAAAAGAAATTTCCTCCATCATATTATAATAAACTTTGCATAAAAGACTTGCCTGGAGTGATTATTGCATTTAGTAACAAAGCAATACAGAATAAAATAAAAGTTAATAATCTATTGCATGGAAATAACTATTCACCTACGCACTCAAAAGGAAATCTAAAAAGCTCATGCAGATAGGCAACTTCTAAGATTTATACAAGGATGAGTGATCTTAGCCATGATTTCTCATAGATGCACCCTCTGATCCAAACATTTGTGATCTGGATCAGTAATTTCTAAAATATGCTCTCTCCTTCCAGATCCCCACCACGTCATCTGCCAAGAAAGAACTGTGTCTCCCTCGTAGGACATGTACCTACCTTCCCACTGGCCTGTCAGCACCAGGGTCCTGTTAATTACCACGTCGATTTCGGCAGCTCCATCTTCCACAGCCAATCTGATCTCTTCTAATCGTGTTTTTAAATGAGTCTGTCCAGATGGAAAGCCAGTGGCCACTAGTAGAGAAAAAGAAGAACAAAAAAAAAAGGAAGAAATTTTATTTGGTCAGTATCTCAAAGAACAATTTCAGACCAAAAAAGCCCCCAGCATTTAATGACTAACGCATTAATGACACTTAAGGATTTCATGCATACCCTGAAAAGTTCAGTGTGAAGAAGCAGAAGGCGATCTCACATTGTACTGGCATTAGGACAAACATTAGTATTCTAGCCTCTAGTAGACTTGAAATTAAATTGCTTCAGACATGTTCATGAGGCTGCTCCGAGTAAATAGAAATTTTAAAATATTATCCTCACACTGATGCTTACAAAACAGTAGCTACATCCATACCTTGATGGGCACTAATTCTGAATCCTACTCTTGATCAGTGGGCCAGCAATGTATTCTTGATTTACCACTTTTAGCTGTTGTAACCAAAGTGTAATATACGTTTCTCTCATAGCCTACCTTAAAACAACCAGCCAAAGAGATAGAAATGAAGGAAAAAGAATAATGAAAAAACACCTGATTGGTCCAGAAAACTGGGACAGGGACAGAGCTGGGAAGAACAGGGCCAAGTATAAAAACAAGAAAAGTGAACATACAACTACACCTTTGAAAAAGTATTACCAATTTTTACAAGGGCATCATTAACTCCATTCTGGGGTCTAAAGATAACCTGTCCTGTTGCCTTGATGTTAATAAGTGCCTTGGGTCTGCTACCTTAGAGGAATCTCTGTTGTACAGAGGAAAAGCTGAATTGACCGAGGCTGATGAAAAATTAACGTCGATAAAGGTATAGCTGCCAAATACTTTGGGAATCTTCACAAAAGTTATATATAAATACTGTATATTATGTTTCTTTGATGTGTTTCTGATAAAATAAATTAATCATCATTATAGACTCCTTTTTTAAAGCTCCAAGATATTCCTCCAGCATCTTTTTTTTTAAAGATTTTATTCACCTATTTTTAGAGAGGAGGGAGGGAGAAAGAATGGGAGAGAAACATCAATGTGTGAGAGATACATTGATCAGTTGCCTTTCACGTGCCTCCAACTGGGGTCCTGGCCCACAATCCAGGCATGTGCCCTGATTAGGAATAGAACTGGCAACCCTTCGGTTCACAGGCTGGCTCTCAATCCACTGAACCACACCATCCAGGGCCTCCAACATCTTTTAAAAGTAGAATCTACTGTTACCTCTATCGTCCATCCATCTGATACGAGGCAGACACACACATGCACACACATTGAAGCTTTTAAAAAGAATTTTCTTTCCTTTATGCCAAATCCTACAGGGCCTACCTTAAGCCAATAACTCTAACATACCCTCTTTTCTTTATTTTCCAGGCTTTAAGGTGGCTCTCATCATCTCCCACACACAGTGATAGGTCTCCCTAACTCTAATTCACCCTCTCAAATTTGTCCACTACCATGCCCCAACTCAGTACATCATCAAGTTGATCACAGCCTGCCTCTGCTTAAAACCTTTCAGTACCTTCCCCAGTGCCACACCATGGCATGGTCTCCCCATAGATCTCCAGCTTCAACTCCCATCGTGTTGGGAATTGCCCTGCCTGGTCTCAGAAGCTGTAAACCCCGTGGCTAAGGCTGAGTAAAAAGGCCTTGGGACCATAAGCCATTAAGCAGACAAAGCTTAGCTTCCTTGTAGGGGTGTCAACTCTGCTCCCCTTTACTTCATCCTGCTTGGCCCAGAGCGGATGACCAATCAGTCAGCCAATGACGGGTAAGACTCCTCAAAGGAGGGACAACCTAAGACAAGTATAGCTGTGAAGGGGCCCTCAGGGAAGGACTTGGGGGGCTATAGAAAAAGGGGATGATGGACCCCCACCCCTTGGCTTTGACATAGCCTGAGTCCTCATTCTGTCTGCTAGAAGTCTCCTGATCTCTTGGCTGTCTTACTTCCCCTACCAGACTTAAGCCTGAAATAATGCCTTAAGCCTGAAACAATGCTAGAAGTGGGTGCAGCCCTGTGCTGGAAAGGACGGATTCCCCAGGGCAATCAGGCCTAAGAAAGAATGCATAAAATCCCGTGAAACCTGCTTTGCTAACACCCTCAATTTAAATGATAAGGGTCCAAGCATGAAATGAGTTTGTTGTTCTCCAGTTTTGTGGCCCTTTAGCTATCTGACCCTAACTCAAAATAAGCCCTCATAGTTCTTTGAATATTTTCTATTGTTTGGTCATTACTGCCTGACAATGACTAATGAGCTTTACCTATATTCCCTGTGTTCCTATGCAAATTAAACACAATATAAGCCCATTGAGGAACAGGCTCCTGGCCCCTCTCCTTTGAGAGATCAGCCACCTTCCCTCCCCAAGCAGATCATGTCTTGGTAGACTTATTCTCATCCATGGTGGCTGGGGGGGCCCTGCGGGCAGAGCCTCCCCACACACCACAGTTCCTGCTCTATCCCACCTTAAGATCCAACAATTGCAAACCACCTGCAGTTCCACCAAACTTGCTTCTGCGCCTGCGCCTGCACCCACACTGGTTCCTCCATATAAAATGCCATTCCTTATCTTATCAACACTGTGAACTCCTCCTCACCCTTTAAGACTCAGGGCAGTTTTACCTGACAAATACTCCCTTACTCTCAGTGCCACCAACCTCTGCAGAATAAATCAGTCCCCACTCAGAGTTACAACTGTACTTTTCACATGTCCTTATTATCATATTTTTACATATATATAAAATATTACATATCTGGCATTATGATTTTTTTAACTTAACTATTCTTCCAAAACAACTAAGTTTTCTTAAGAACAGGGAAACAGTTCTATAGTCTTGGGAATTAATATAATTCCCTTTAAGGGAATTAGTAATTACTTAATCAATAAATTTCATTGCTACTTAGAAGGCAATTAATAAACACTAAAAGAATAAATAAATACAACCAATCAAATACATAAAACTAATTAAAATAATGGTAGAGAACTATAATGCCCCAAGGCGTCTGAGCAGAAGAGCTGGAAACATGTTGAAAGACAACAACAAAGGCCACACCAGCCTCACCTGATGCCACAGGGATGTCACAGCCTGCAGCTTTCAGCGCTTTCACCGCGTCGCACACTCGGGCTGGGTAGACACAGACAGCCGCTGTGGTGATGCCTGTGAAGAAAGCAAGCAGAGCAGCCTTCTGTGTGAGAAGTTCAAGTGGCACAATGTGCTTTTAATTATTATTTATAACATAACACTGGCAGAAATCAAAGTAGGGGAAACAGTAATTCCCCTACAATGGCACAAAAAATAAATAAATAAAAGGGATTTTATTTTCCACATTCCCTTCCAGTTCCTGACAACACGGATCCCTTTCTCACCATTATGGTCATAACAGAACAATTGTGGTGCATTCTTTGAAGTTAATATAACACCACTTTTTAAAAATTCTTTTTTTAATATTTTTAAGCATTTTTTAATTTTTTTAAAGATTTTATTTATTTATCTTTAGAGGGGAAGGGAAGGAAAGAAGGACAGAAACATCAATGTATGGTTGCCTCTCGTGAGTCCCCTGCTGGGAACTGGCCTGCAACCCAGGCATGTGCCCTGACTAGGAATCGAACCGCAATCGTGTGGTTCGCAGGCCAGCGCTCAATCCACTGAGCTACACCAGCCAGGGCTAAAAATTCTTAAATAATAAACTTGGTGGTCTTGCCTTGATCAAAATATCTTATTTCATGCAATTAACAAAATCCAGATTTGTCCAGCAGTCAGACAGTGAATTAAAAAAATGGAAGTGAGCCTTACAGGGTAGTACAGCAAAATAACATTTAACTAATCCTAGGTACCCTCTTTTGTAAGAAATAATACAATATAAATCTGGAACCCCCAATCTGAGGTATAAGCTTTTAAAAAAATTAAAAGACCAAATAGCCACTTAAAAAAAATTGCATAATAACATAAAGCTCCTATGGAGTTACTACATTTTTTAGCCCTCTCCCCCAAAGTCACTACTGTTCAGTGCTATTAATAGGTGCTGTTTTTATTGTCAACTCAAAAGAAACATCATAAATATTTTTCAAAAGCTATAGAGTTTTTTGGTCTACAGTTTATCTACGAATTACTAGCCAAATGCAACATCTCCAGTTGCACTCACTCCAGAAAGGTCCCTTCATGGGAAGCCCTGGCTCCTAAAACCAGCCCAGCAAGTCACAGGGGACGTCTCCTTGGAAATAGCATCTCGCCTTCCAGGTCTTGGCTTCCTCATTTGGAAATAAGGTGATCAACTCTCAGAGGTCTCCTCTCTTTCTAAAATGTTAAGGTTCCGTACTTATAGCAACTCTAGAAAGTTGCTATAAGTACATTCATGTATACTAAAAGAGTGAATGTAACTTTTTCAAAAGATCGAACTTCATGTACAAGCATGCAATATTTCTCATTTGCATTTATCCTCAAAAGTATTCCATTTACTCACAGAAAATACTTTATGTATGAGATGTGATTATTAAGTAATGAGACGGGCTTTTCCACATGTGGCTAGGGAATCAGAATCAGTATTTTAGACTCACTAGATGGAAAATTTCTAAAACTGAAGAAGCAGAAAGAAAAACTGAGAAACTCTCTGCCAGAAACATTAATCCATGACGGTAAGAAGTGGATTAAACATAAGACTCAGATTCTTTCCCTGCCGTTTTCGGAGACAGATCTCAACTAGCCGTCTATGTCCATAATTCTATTGTGGCTGGTATTGCTGGTATCATCATGTTAGCAGCTAAATCTTAAGTCCCGTTAGGTTGAGTCATCAGCATCGTAAAAAGGTAAACACCGTAGATTCACCATAACGTACCTTTGTCGTGCATGTTTAAAGCTTTTAGGAGATCTTCCCGGATTGGGTACTTGGCTTTATAACAGAGCCTTTTAATGTTGGAATAGGTGTCATCGCCTGAAAGTGTAGTAAGATCTATAAAGGTAACAGCTTTCAGAAGCCAAGCAGCCTGGTTTGAAGACAAATAAAATAAGGTTAAAAAAATCAACCTGCAACCCAGTTAGCAGAGACTCACTACACAGACATGCGTGCTAAAATCTGACATCTCTGCCACTGCAAGGCCGATCACTCTGTCACGATACCAACTGCTCGACAGTGACCAACATCCCAAACATTACATAGAATTAAATAACAGGGTGGAAGAGTAGCCCTAATTTTTTTCTCCCAAAGACAGTCCCAATATAAGTCCTTAATAAATCACGCTTCTCCACACCTGACTTCTCTCATTCAAAGGAGCCCTCCGTGGCTACCCCAAGATGGGACAAGGTGGGAATGAGAGCATTTCTATCTTACACTCTACCTCCAGCCCTGGGGTCTCGGGTGAGGCATTATAAAAAGGCTCCTGAACTTGAACTTGGTTTGTTTCCATTTAATCCGATTCCATTTTTAAAATAATACTCATATTTCCCAACGCCTTCTGATGGATTTTTTTTTTAACTTTTCAATGAGAATATTTCCAAGGATGAACACAATGTGAGATGTCACCCGAAAGGATCCAACCACAACACTGTGGCTCCCCGGTAAAGTGGACTCTCAGCTCCCTTCAGTCCTGCGATGCACAGCACGTCTTGGGTTGGTATCCACGGGAGAACGTGCTTACCGCAAGCACGCCACAAAACATCGTTTTCTGAATTTTGACAAATGATTCATGAAAATTAATAGTCAGGAAAACACGATGGTCAAAGGAGGTCACCTAAGGGCCTCAACAGTGGGCACATCAGGTGTGGATGTTACGGCTGGAAAATTAAAATAGAAGGCATCCGAAGGAGGTATGTCTAAGAACCTGAATCAATGTGTTGAGAAAATATGCCATTTGATGCACTCATGAATAAAGATGCCTCGACATCATTTGCGGCTTTGCCACTCAAGAGTGAGAACATTTTTTAACTTGTTGGGATAAATGTGTTATCTTTCTCCCACCCATCACCATCTTACATGAATTATTAAAATAAGTCCTGGACAGCTGCAATCTTTTAAGGTGAGATGCATCTTGAGTGAAATTCAATACTGTGGCCTTGGGGGAAGAGCCCAGGCACTGTAAACTGCAGGCACAGAGTGTTCGAGAAGAACCCTTACTTGCCACTCCTTTTTCAGGGTTCTGCGCGCCTGGATTTGCTCTGCCCGCCTCAGAACTGCCGGCTGATTCACTTGTATTTTGGAGATCCAGCTGAGGTCTAAAGGGGAATGAAGAATACCTTATAAAGCTTAAACATTTTATTAAATATATTCACCTATCTCTTACATGGTCCTTGAAAGGCCGTATTTATCATTTGGCATGAAAGTTCTTGTAACGCCTATGTGTTGTTTTTTTTTTCACACAACTGCAAATAAAGAGCCTTACTGAAAGAAGCCCAGGCATGAAAAGGCATACTTCATGTAAAGTTCAGCACATTCAGAGTGGGACACACCTAACAATGGGGGGGAAATGTTGTGTTACCCAGGCCACGTGCCTCGCTTCTGACAGCAAAGACTTATGTGTGAGTGCCCAGCCCAGGAGAGCAAGTGATTAATGCACACTTAAGTGAATTAATGTGGGGGCTCACAGGTATCCCTGACTACTACCCCCTTACTGACAAGATTAATATCGACTCTACGCTGATGGGCGACAGCCCATTCCTTCCTAAAAGGAGAATTTTTCAGAATGTTATTAGAAATCACAACATTGATATAACAGAAGTCAGAAAAATGCAAACGAGCGGCTCGAAATTCCAGGAGATATCTATCACTGGTGCTTTGGTTTTGAAGTGCTCTCTCCTACCACCAGCCCACCCTCCTTTCTCTCTGGTCAGCTGTAATTTCGACGGTAAGGCCCAACCTAAGTGGGTTGCTTTGTGAAAACACCGCCAGCCCCCCAGAGCCCACAGTTGCATATCCCCCTACTGTGGAACTTGCACTTAGTTCATCAAGGAGTTGTGGTAAAATTGTCTCTCGTACTTCGTATATTTTGAGTCACCACCTTATTCATCTTTGAGTGTCGAAACCAAATACAGTGTCTGCTGCACATGTATTTCCACGACACCCACCCACACTGTGTACACAGGCGCCTCACAGTAAATGGGGCATGGACCCATTTACCTTCTAGCAACCTCATGGTTTTAAAGAATCTTCTTAGAGGAGCCTTAAAAGACTATGGTGGAAAAAGTTACTCACTAAGAAATGTGTCACAATTCAACAATTATTTATTTTGTAATGGGGAAAACTGCTGATTGCATACTGTTCTATGTAACAACACAAATAATAAACTATTCACATCCACCACAAAGATAAAACCACAAAGAAAACCCGTTTCTACAAAAGACATTCTTTCTCTCTCATTTCTATTTGACTCTTATCAATTTTAATGGTATAAAAACTCCAAGGTAGCATTTGAGTGATTAGTAATGATATTCTAGTTTAAATATCACCGAAGGAGGAACATAGTCTGGGTGCATTTTTTCCTAATTATTTTGTTAACTGAAATCATTTAACAAACAGATTTTTAACATTTCAATCCATCTGCTCCTCAAAGATACTGTATGTTTTCCTGCTTGTCTGCTGAGCCTGCCTCGCAGAGAATTGGGAATCTAAGGTCAGGCGAACGAAATCTGCCTCTTTTTTCCCCACCCAAAAATTGATTGGGTTCTTGGTAAAGCCCAAGAGAATGAGACCAAACAGACATACTGGACTCAACCCAATTTATGAGACCTACAAGAACCTGTCTCTGACCAAAGGCAGGGGACTCTTTTTAATTACTAGTAATGGTGGTCAGGTTCATGGTCAAGACTGTTTCAGGAAGATAGTGAAAATGAATGAAGCAGGCCCTTGGGCGGCACACAATGCTCTCACCACCAGCTGACAGCGGTCGAAAGATGGGAGCATGTGACAGTGGGCAGGCTTTGAGGGGCCGTCCTTTATTTCACATAGTCTTCCTGCAAGCTCTTCCCCAGCTCTTCCCTACTCCCCGCCCACCACCACCACCACGGCTGCCAGAGAGAGGGGTCAGGCAACCCCAATCTTCATGATCTGGCTGCTCCTCCCTCGCCTGCCCCACCTTCTCCCTCTCTACCGACGGAGCACGTGGCACCGCCTTTGCACAGTGATGGGAGCTCACCGACGCATGCTGTCTGCTCCTTCCCTGGACCTATGCACGCCACTGGCTCCTTCTGCCTAGAATGCCTTTGCTTGTCCTGCCTCCATAATGAACTCTCACTCAAACCGTTAAGACCCAGGTCAAGATGTGAGCGAACATTCTCCCAGAGAAGACAGAGAGGGATCAGCAGGTACATGAAAAGATGCTAAACATCACTACTCGTTGGGGAAATGCAAATCAAAACCACGATGAAGCATCACCTCACACCTGTGACAATGGTTATCACCAAAAAGATGAGAAGTGTTGGCTAGGATGTGGGGGAAAAAAAGAACTTTTGCGAATTGTTGGTGGTTGGTGAGAATGGAAATTGATATGGCCACTATGGAAAACAATATGAAGATTACTCAAAAAAAAAAAGAAAGAGAGAGAGAGAGAAAGAAAAGAAAGAAAGAAAGAAAGAAAGAAAGAAAGAAAGAAAGAAAGAAAGAAAGACCAAATGACCCACAGAGAAAGAAAGGAAGGAAGGAAGGAAGGAAGGAAGGAAGGAAGGAAGGAAGGAAGGAAGGAAAGAAAGAAAGAAAGAAAGAAAGAAAGAAAGAAAGAAAGAAAGAAAGAAAGAAAGAAAGAAAGACCAAATGACCCACAATGCCACTGGGATTTTTATCCAAAGGAAACAGAAATCACTAAATTCAGAAGCCCCTGTGTTCACTGCAGCATTATTTACAGGAGCCAAGACATGGAAACAACCTAACTGTGCACTGAAGAACAGATAAAGAAAATGTGCCATATGTGTGTGTGTGTGTGTGTTTCATATATATATGAAATGGGGTGTTATTCAACCATGAAAAAGGAAATCTTGACATTTGTAACAATATGGATGGACCTTAAAGTCATTATGCTACGTGAAATAATTCATTCAAAGAAAAATAGCCCTCACTGGTGTAGCTCAGTGGATTGTATGCCAGCCTATGAACCAAAGGGTTGCTGGTTCTATTCCCAGTCAGGGCACATGCCTGGGTTGCAGGCTGGGTGCCCAGTGGGGGTGGGGGGGTGCGGGAGAGGCAACCACACATTGATGTTTCTCTCCCTCTCTTTATCCTTCCCTCCCCCTCTCTAAAATAAATAAATAAAGTCTTTAAGAAAAAAGAAAGACAAATAGTGTATGATCTCACTTATATGCAGAAGCTAAAAATATAAAAACTTAAAAACCCTGAATGCATAAATACATAGAATGGGTTGCTGGTTGCCAGAGGCGGAGGTTGGGGGGAAAGGGGGAAAGGGAGGGATGAAAGGTACAAACTTCTAGTTACAAAATAAATACGTCAGGGGGATGTGATATACAGCATGGTGACTATAGTTAATAATGCTGTATTATATATTTAAAAGTCATTTAAAGGTTCTCATCACAAGAAAAAAATTGTAACTGCATGGTGATGAATGTTCCCTAAATTTATTGTGGTAGTTATCTCACAACAACACATTTATCAACTCATTATGTTGTACAATGCTGTATACATAACACTAACACAGTGTGATATGTCCATTATATCTCAACAAAAAAAGACTCAGTTCAAGTGTCACCTTTGCTGTGAACCTTCTCTGACCCACAGAGGCTGGGCTGTTCTTGCCCCCCACGCTCACTGACAATCCACCTTTAGTACAGCCCCCTTCGTTCTGGATGGCACTGATTTCTCCAAATGTTTACTCTCCCAGCAGATACGTAAAAACCCAACCAAGTGCTCAATACATGGATGGCATTCAATAAATGAGCTAAATGTCAGGAAATGAGCTAATTCTGGAAGTCTTTCCCAGTTGCTTCTTCAAAAAAAATGTAGTGTTTATTCTTCCCACCCCCAGCTTCATTAAGGTATAACTTACAAATAAAAATTGTATATATTTACAGTGTGCAACTTGATGTTTTGATATACACTGGACAGACACTGTAAATCAATCACCACAATCAAGGTCATTAACATATCTATCACCTCCCACATCTGCCTTGTTTGTGTGTGTACTCAGAACATGTAAGACCTACCTTATAGCACACTTCCCTCTACTCACACTACTGTATGACAGATCTCCCCAACTTACTCATCTTGCGTAAGGAAACTCTGTCCCCCAATTGCTTCCAGTCAGAAAGGACTTGCGGATCTCCACAAGAGGAGTTGGGACTGCAGAGGTTCCTGAAGACACTCACCTTAAAAACTGATGTTTACTACAATTCCCCACCAAAGGTTAGAACCCACCAGGCCTACTCTCACGCTTCTCAGGTCCCGCTTTGCCAGAGGTCCCTGCAAACCATCTACTGGAGAACATAATACGATTACGTCTCTCCTAACATCAGCCTCGATTGCTAAAAATATCATTAGTGGTCATAAAATTATCCAGCTCCATATTTAATCTAGCCACAGAATTTGCCTCTGTGACCTCCCATGGTAATGAATTATAAGTGACTATCTCATTTTATTAGCACTTAATTTGCTACTCTTTAATTTCATCAAATAACCCTTGTTCTCATATTATGGGGTCTGGGGAAAAGAAAGGACTGATTGGCCTTTGTTATGTCCTTCATAATTTTAATATTTTATTCGAGTACCCTTTAGCGTCTCCTTTCCAGGAGCAGTGATTCTAACACACACGATCTCATCAGCACCATTGAATCTGCTCTCACGGGGCCAGGAGGGGCTTTCAGTATACGTGTCTTCGGGGAGAGCAGATATGAAACCACAACTGGAAGGCAATGCCACTCTTTTCTCAGTACTCTCCACTGAAGAAAACCCCACTGTTTCTCTTAGTATATCATTTAGTGGCTCTCAGGCTGTCTGTCAGTTAGACATTTGTTCTCAAATACTCTCTTCACAATTATTTATGATTATTACTTTTCCTGTTCAAGTCTCAGTGGAGACAGAGATCATTTCTTCCAAAAAATCTATTTTCTAGCCTTTCCACCACTCCCATGTGCATTTCTGTGGATACTCTTGTACTTCTCCACAATATAAAACATGTAACACCAAATAACGAGGAGAGAAGGTTTACTTTGTATTTGGATTTTACCTTTGTGCCTAATGGAGAAAAAAACTGTGATGCTTTATTAGAGACTGTATCCCCCCAATTTTGGAAGAGCAAGAAAGGTGAAATTCCCCATATTTTCTCTGTTCATTCTTCCTGGGTTTTTACATGTAATTTTACCACCCAAATCTGTTCCCTAGTGTTAGCTCCAGTCATTTTCTGATATCTACTTTGTACAGGTTTAATCCCAGACTCTATTGCTAACAACCTCTCCCTAATTGTCTATTACGTCTGTATTGTTTGTTCTTAATTCTAACTTGCAGCTTCCCAGGAATCACGCACACACCCCCAAATGCACAAGTGCCCAGCACAAAAAACAGCTGCTCAGGAAGTCTGCTGCGTCTCAGTACATTTATTTTTGACTTCAGACACTGAAACAAGTGAAATATCAACTTGATCTCATCTAGTCTTTCAACCTCGGCCACAGAAAAGGTTGGCTTGGCTAGAAAAACAAAAACAAAAATAAAAACTCTGGATATGAGTATATGCCTGATCCAGCCAGGCTCAGAAGATATTTGATTTATATAAACGAGCAGACTCAGCCTCCTCTAGCTGTTAAGCCAATAAGGTACAAGACAGAGACTGAGATGGAAGCCTCATCCTTACCAGAAGGTAATCTCTTTCCCAAGGCCTGGTGTCCAATAAATCCTGGGTGAGGCCACTACCGGGCATCTAGGCCCCCATTGGACACAAGCCAACCCTTCTAACATTCTACTGTATAAGCCTAGTCCTTAAAGTCCAGAGAGACGCTCTTGAACCAGGACACCAGCAGCCTGGCGACACACACTGCCACAGCACACAGAGCCAGCCGTGCTGCTGTGTCGTCTCCCCAGAGGCACTTCCCTACCCCAACCTCTGATTCCCATCCCACAAACACCACCAACCAGATCCTTCTGCAGGGTATCAGTCCCAGTCCAGGAGAGTAATGAGATTACTACACCTCCTGAAATACGCCCACTTAAATTGCTGGCACCAAATTAAAGCCAACTTGACTGGCTAACTTGATCCCTTGGCATTAGTCTTGTCTGTTCTCTGCCTCCACTTTTTCCGTCTGGCTGTCATTTCCAGTATGTCTCGTATCCGCAGCTACCTGGTTTGTAACGCTCTGGGAATGTTCGAAGGGCTGGCGAATGTCCAATGGATGGGCATGGATGCCCTAAAGGGCTCACCCAGGTTTGACTATGACTTCCATTTATTCATTCACTCAACTAATACAAAAGGAGTACCCACAATGGTGCCAGACACTGCTGTAGGCTCTGCGGGTCCAGCAGTGAATGAAAAACCAAATCCCTACTCTCACAGAGCTTTTTCTAATGAGAAGAAATAGGCAACATATAAATCTGTATTGGATATATTATATAATATATATGGGCTACATGGAAAAGTTATATAGGGTAAGAAATGGATGCCCTGGCCAGGTGTTTCACCGCTTGGAGCATCATCCCGTCCACGTACCTGGTGGGTTTGATCCTTGGTCAGGGCACATACCTAGGTCACAGGTTCGATCCCTGGTCAGGGTGATTATGGGCTTATGGGAGGCAACCGTCATCTCCATGTCTCTGTCTCTCTGTATCTCTCTCCATCTTCCTCTATCCGTATCAGTGAACATATCCTCAGGTGAGGATTTCAAAAAAAAGAAAGAAATGGAGAATGCAGGGATGGGTAATGTTGGGGAAAGCCTTCGATAAGAAAACACTTGAGCAGAACCCAGTTGAAACAGAAAGTGAGCTATGAGGCCACTGGCTAGGGAAACTGTGTTCCAGGCAAAGAGAAGAGCAAATGCAAAGGGCCTAAGGCAAGAGTGGACACGTCACATCTGAGGCAAAGCAGAGACACAGGTGTAACTGGAGGACAGTAAGCAAGTCGGGCAGGAAGTGGCAGAGAAAAAGGGAGGAAGACAAGGGCCAGACCATGTAGTAAAATGTGTTCCAAATTGAGAATCATGACCCAGAGGTATGTCATGAAATCAAATCTGTCAGCTGCAACCAGCATTTAAGAAAGAAAAAAAAGAGGGAGGAAGGAAAGAAAAAAGATCAGGGAACACAGTATGTAATACAGGTAGAGGCCATTTACGGAAGTCCTTTTTTAACTGCACGTAGTAGGTACGTACTGTGTGGCAGTACCAAATACAAAGCCTCGTGTGAGGTGTGGCCAGGAAGGCTGGAAAGCCCCTTAAGCAGGAATCTTTCCAGGAAACGGACTTCAGGTGTGCGGTGGGAGGTGTTTAGAGAATTCTAGGCTGGGGGGGGCTAAAGGATTTGATTTACATTTTTTAATGATTTCATTTCCTTTTTTGGCACGCTGCTTTATATTTTTTCTTTTTTTCACATTTAATTTTTTTTAAATATTAATGTTCGAATGCAGTTGTCTCCATTTTCCCACCACCACTTTCCCCACCCTAACCACGCCCACCTCCCACCCTCAATCCTAACTCCCTTTGGCTTGTTTTACATTTTAAAAGGATGCCTCTGGCAGCTGGGGGAAACCCATTAAAAGGCCCACTCAGGAGCGGGTGGTAGCTTGAACCCCACACTCCAGTGGCCTCCAGAGAATGGTCAAAATCCCATCAGTCCACAGCTGACTGGAGCATCTCCACTCTGCCTTTAAAATGTGCCTTCAGATGCATGAGAGCCGCTCCTTCTTTGGCGTTATTACTCTTTTCCAGGGAGCAAAGAGTCCAAGAAAAGCTGGTATTACAGAAGCAGCTCCACGGCTCACAAAGCACAAAACTCAAAAAATTTCCTCTGCTCTCTACCCACAAACATCCACAGAAAAGCGGAAGAGTTCACAGATCAGAACGAACTGTCAGGGCTGGTCTCTCCGAACCCTCCCACATTTTGACTGTTGGAGGGAAAGCTAGTGACTCTTCCCCATACAGTCCATCTGCTGAGCTTTTAGTCCTCACTAGGGGGACCATAGCATCCTGGGCAACCAGGACATGCCTGGTTGACATCCCCTGTGCCATCTCGTTTGGCATTTGTGTTGAATATTCATTTTAAACAAACAGACCAGTTTGCATTTGGCAGCCTCCAACTCCTACCATGGTCTCTAGTAACAGGGTGTTTAAATACGAGTGCAGCGCGCAGAGGTCTCATCTGAACGTGTGGTTCCCCCTCTAAGAAACCAAAATTTGACTGTTCCCCACCCTCCCAAACATAAGAGAACTAACACTTCCAGTATGCAGGGCATTTGCCGTTCACTGAGGGTATCTGGGGTACTTGAGACTAGCAGCAGCTAAGTCCTCCTGGTCCTGGGTGATGGCAGAAGTACACAACGCCATTGTTTCTCTGCAGCCATTTGAAACAGCAGCCAGCTGCACCCCGGCCTGAGCCCAAAACTGCAAGGAAGACTCACACACCTGCCACCAGTCAGTAGGGTCATGAGAAGGGTATGAACCTGTAAGCTAGACGAACACGGAATATGTATGGGGAATCTCTTAGGTTGCTTGACGTGAGCAGATTGAAAGCAATGCTTTGGTCATTTTTACATTCAATAAATCTAAAACTATTTATTTGAGGTTAGGCTTTTTCTACTTTGAAAAAACCCATCAGCAGCAGTGAACTCAAAAAAAGGTATGTTTAATGAAAAATTAAATTCTGAACTTCCATTTCTCAGGAAAGTTGATGATCTGTAATTTGCACAAAATGCTTTTCAACATTTATCACATGCCAGCATAGCTCTACAGAGATATCACTGGCTCCGAGAAGACCCAAATTTGCTGAAAAGCATCGTAGGTACTTCAAAAATTAGCCTGTGCCTGAAGATGACTAAAGATGACAATTCAACACAGCCTCAGAAGATACTTAACATAAAACTCTGAAGCCTGGCTTTCCCTTGAGATGAAATGAGTGCTCTAAATAGTGCTCATTTTGCATCCAAATTTCCTGGTGTGTATAAGAAATAAAACAGTAGCTATTCATTTTTTGGCTCCAAAAGCAGAATTTCACAAACAACTAGAAAATAACAGTTTTATATCAGAATCAAACCAAGATTCATCACACAGCTACTATTTGACAAGAAAACTTAAGAGGGAAGCGTTATCTGAGGACAAGGAAGGAGGATTCAAAAATGTCAGACTGGGGAGGAAGTGTTGGCCTCAAAGGGCAGGGAGGAAGCAGCGGCTGATTTAAAAACACAGATAATCAAACTGGAGCAACTACATTACACTGACCTCCCCCCCCACCCCAACTGAAATAATTGATACTGGCAAGCGTTGTCAGTGGATGGAAAAAACTTTGAGTGATAAGCTCCTGGGGAAACTGGAGATTCACTCGGTATTAGAAGTACTGCCTCACACATTACTTGCAGGTCAAAATGGGGTAAACTGGAACTATATAACCAGCGGATGAGCTATAATCTCCTTAAACACGTGATCAAAGTCAACATCAGTAACAGCGGAACAGACACTCACTAGGTGCCTCACGACAGGACGGAATATAAATACACCACATCAAGAATGACGTACTCCTACCAGGGTTCAATCTGAATCTCATCAGGTTTTAGAGCTGGGATGGTTACTTTTCTGTGTCAACTAGATTGCCCAGGTATTCATTTAAACGTTATCTCTGGCCGTGTCTTGTGGAGGTGCTTCCAGACCAAATCCACGCGTGAATCTGTTGACTGATTAAAGCAGACTGCCCTCTGCAGTGTGGGTGGCCTCATCCCACCCCTTGAGGCCCCAATGGAACAAAAGGCTGAGTAAGAAAGAATTCTTTCTCTCTCTCTGTCCATCTGCCTGACCCAGTGAGGACGCAAGTCTTGTCCCGATTCAGACTGTCTCTTCTGTTTTCCCAGACTGGAACTTACTCAGACTTTGGCTGGAATTTACACCATCATCTCTCCTGGATCTGCAGTTTGCCTCGTAATCACGTGAGCCACTTCCTTATGCTAAATCTCTTTATATCTTTACCTGCATCCGTATCTATCTAGCTGCTACTGATTATGTTTCTCTAGAGAAACCAGACTAATACAACATACAATATCCAAATTAAAGGAAACACAGAAGACAGAGAAGTAAGTTGAATGACATCATGGGGAAATAATCTGATAAATCCACCAACTGGGACAATAGTTTATTACTACAGGTCAGATTAACCAGTATCACCACACTCAGTAAAAAAAAAGGATTCTGTTTCAGATTAAGGGAAACAAATGCAACAACTGAAGGTGATGCCTGCTCCTCAGTTTGAGCCTGGCTTCTAGGTGACGATGGTATATTATAAGAAAATATTTTTACTTCTTAAAAATGCAAACAAATATTTAGGAGTGAAATGTCATGCTGACTGTGATTTTAAAATATTTCAGGAGAACCTTGCCAAAGCAAAGAGTAAATGATTAACAACTGTGAAGTCTAGGTGACTGGCATATACGGGTGATCGTTACATTAGTCCTTCTACTTTCCCGGATGTTTGAAATTTTTAGTAATAAAAAGAAACTATAAAACAAAAGCAAGCTTAAATAAATAACATCATGAATGAGGGAAACCATAACAGTCAGCCTCCAAAAAGGCCCACAGGGACTCTCATCCAGGATTCACGCTCCTTCCACAAGCACTTGACCTCTGTGACCAGGAAGATACTGTGGAAATACCAGTGTGTGACTTCCAACATGGGCCAATAAAAGACACTGTGGCTTTTGCCTTCCTCTCTTGGTTCACTCTCTCAGGGAGAAGCCAGGGGCCATGTCATCAGGACACTCAAGCAGCCCTGGGGATGTCCACGAGGTGAGGAGCTGAGGGCTCCCACCAGTTACGGGCACTCCACCGCCCATCACGTGAACGAGTCAGTCTGGAAGGCAAACCACAAGATGGCTGGAGCCTGGGCTGATAACTTGACTGCAACCTCATGAGCGATACCCAGCCAGACCACCCAGCCAAGCCATTTCCAGATTTCTGACCCACAGGAACTGTGTGAAATAATAAATGTTTACTATTGTTTCAGATCACTAAGTTTTGAAGCAGTTTATTTCATAGCAATAAATAGCACAAAAAACAACGTGAAAAAAGCTTTTAATAGCAAACTGATTCACAAGTAAAACATAGCAAATTAGAAGCTATTTTATTTTCTTCTCAAACTTTAAAACGTACATACTTAACACTCAACTAACACAAATGCATAAATCAAATTACCTTAAAAACTAAATTATACATTTAAAATTAGTATACTTTATTTATTGTGCATGTCTATATATTATGCATACATAATAATACAGATATATTATGCCTTGCTATGGTCTGTATGCTTATGCCCCACAACCTCCTCCAAAATCCGTATGGGGAAACCTAATCCCCAAGAAGATAGTATTTGGGGGAGGAGCTGTGAGGAGGTGATTAGGTCATAAGAGTGGAACCCTTATGAATGGGATTAGCACTCATAAAGGCCCAGAGGGATCCCTCACTCATTTGCCATGTGAGGTTCCAGCAAAAAGCCCTAAATGGGGAAGTGGGGCCTCACGAGACAGTAAATGCACCTACACCTTGATCTTGGACTTCACTGCCTCCAGAACTATGAGAAATAAATTTCTGTCATTTATAAGCTACACAGTCTATGGTATTTCTGCTACAGCAGGCCGAACAGACTGAAACACACCTCAATTAAAAAATTATAGTGAAATTCTATATTGAAAGAACATAGCAATAGACGCCTATGTTTAAAAACACAGCTTAAACACAGAAACATAAGAAAAATTCAGCTCATTTTATTTAGAAAGCTAACATATTTTTGGCTTTTCAAAGTATCTTTAATTTGATGTCCATCAATTGCTTGTCTACGCTCTCCTCCACAGAATCCTGTTAGCACTGAAAATGCCATTTGCCGTAATAAACTTACTGTCAACCAATGACTGACCCCTCTGGGGAAGGAACAGCAGCTGTCCACTTGCGCTCTTTTATGCTATTGTTTAAATATGTTTAACCGTATGAAAAAAAAAGCAATACTTTTTACTCTGTTGGCATTTTCCCTCAACTCTTAAGGGGAAATGTCATAAAAAGGATTTTCAGAAACGAAGTATTTATATCAGGTTCCCAGTATGAAGCATTTCATTAACTATTTCAAAGAACTCTTAACCTGCCAAGTTAGGACTATGTAGTCTTCCTCAGCAATCCACGTATCAAAGCTGACTGAGAAATGTACTCTAGGCTTGAATCAAGAAGTTAAAGAAAGAGGCAGTTAAAATATCCAGGAGTTTCCCACTCATTCTGTTTTTAATTTACTACACTCCCAAGTGAACTTACTGTAGAACTTGAACAGCACAGCACTAACACATGCAAACCAGGAGGCGGCCCATTGCAGCCTCCTGCAGGGCTGACAAGGGCAGTCACAGGGGCCCCATGGGGTAGTGGCTTCTTGACTCTCAGGGTCCCCACGGCCAAGGTTTACGAACAGAGATATCAGAGTAAAAACAACTGGACGGGAGTGGGGGTGGAGGGCACCAAAGGGCAACAAAACATTGTAGGAAGCAAAGAAAACTTGAGAATAACTGTAAGTAATGTCCTGATCCATAAACCAAGAGCAGAAATCTACTATAGACAGAAAAAAAGGGGCTCCTATGGCAAGTAACATCACCAGGTGATCTGATTGTAAATTACCAACTGGGCAGGTCATGGTGAACAGCCATGCCCCAGGCCTGTAACTTCTTTGGTAAAAGGTATTTCTGTTCCCCTCTTTCTCCTTATAAAAACCTCTGCCTCCACTGAGATGTGGAGATAGGCCTTGGGAACACGAGTCCCCCACCTTCCAGGGGCCAGCACCTGAAAATAAACCACTTGCCTTTACTTCGGCACCTGCCCCTCACGTATTGGCTTTCCAAGTGGCGGGCAGCTGGACCTGCATTCAGTTATAGTTCTCTGTGCAGCCAGAACAGCTTTTGTAGCAGCGCAGCCGGGACAGTGTGGACCCTGGGAAGGCTCAGAGTGCTTGGGCTGGAACCCTAGCCGACCTGCGTTCATGAGAAGTCCAACAGAAGCCTTGGAAGATGAAGTTGAAGGAAATCTCCCTAGTTCCCATTCTACACTCGCCTCCAAAAAAATAAGACAGGAAACAGAAGCGGGGGGAGGTAAAATCAAAACATCAGTCTAAAAAACGGTCCAACATCCAATGAATAGGAATGCCAGGAGAAAGTTAAGAATATTAAAGGGAAAAATTAATCAGAGAAATAATTCAAGAAAATGTCCCAGAACTAAAGGAAGCTACGGTTCCTAATCAAAAGAACCCATCAAGTGGACAGGGCAATTTAAAAAGTGGCCCCACACCAAAGCACACACTGTGAAATTTCACAACTCCAAAGGTAATGAGAGCATTTTTAAAGTTCCAGAAAGAAAAATAAAGGAAGTTGCACTAAAGAACAAGAAGAGCATCAAGTCTGTCGAGACGAACACTGGACAGACCCAAACACGATGGGAGGACGGATGCCTTGAAGTCCCTAAGGAAACAGAATTTCAAATACAGGACTCTGTACTCAGCCAAACCTTCGACTACAGATGACTGAAGAATAAAAGCATCTTTTGACATCCAAAGCCTTGATTTTCAGGCAGTTGCTGATGGCTGTACTCCATCAGATCAGGAAGACAACATGAACGAGGAAAACATGGATTCCAGGAAGCAGGGATCCAGGGAGCAGAGTGAAAAAGACACCCTGGATGGAGGTCGAGGGAGAGCCCAGAGCACGGCGGCGCAGCAGGCCTGCAGGGAGGCGGGATTCGAACTGGGCTGGTGAGGACACCAGGGGTGATGCCTCCAAGAAAAACACAAAACTAATACATTACACGATCTCTTTCTACCAAAAAAAGCAGCTTCATCTCCGACAGCTGGTGTGAAGGGGTGAGTTAAAAATAATTACACTGAAAACTAAACAATCCCAGAGAAAACAAAAATTTATTCAAAAAATAAAATGCAATCATAGTATTACCATATGGCTTATAAATTAATAGTTACACAGTCATAATAGAAACACGGAAAATTTATCTAACTAAAATTATATATAATGGGAAGAAGGAGAGAAAGAGGGGAGATAAAGTGTGAGAAGCTAAACCATTATGTTCCACAGCAGAATGTCAATGAATTAAAATGTAAAACTGAGAAATTAAAAATAACAGTAGACGCATGTTATTTTGCAGTATGGAGTCCAACGCTAGAAGCAAAGCTGCCTCTGGGGAGTAGGAGCCGTGGGTACAGAAGAGTGGGACGGCAGTTTGCTGTGTTAACTGTTCTAGACCCGCCTTCTTACAGAGTATACGTTGTACATCCAAGAAAAACTACAATTGTATTTTAAACGAGAGGAGGGAAGCATTTGACACTTAATTAGGATGAATACCAGCAAGTCTTATGGTGTACAATAAAAGAAGTTGGGGAGACCTCTACATTTTTTTCCTTTTTCCTATTTTTCTTTAATTTTTAGAGAGAGGGAGAGGGAGGGAGAAAGAGAGGGATCGAAACAGGGATGTGCTAGAGATCCCTCAATCAGCTGCCTCTCGCGTGCCCCCAACAGGCCCGCAACCCACGCATGTGCCCTGAGAATCAAATGGGCGCGACCTTTCAGTTCTCGGGCTGGCACTCAATTCACTGAGCCATACCTACCAGGGCTATTTTGGTTTTCTCAAGTTCTCCCAAGATTAGTTAGGAGTGAGAGTCTGAACCCAAGACTGACACTAACAGCCAGTTTCACCTCAGTATTTATAAACTACCTAATATTTGTGATTACTTGGTTGCTCTCATAATTCTCCCAAGAAATTCACTTCCAAGCACATGTCCAACATTAAGAGTCACTGACTATTTCCCAATAATTTTCTAAGTTCCATCCAGCTATTTCACTTCCTCTCTATATTGAAATTTCATTAGGAAGTACACCACTATACTCCTAAAAGATGCAGCTTCTCCTCCCTTACAGGCCATTCTGGACTTCACATATGGACTTACAGAATGACTGAAATCTCAGTGTTTCCCTGAAGTTTTGATTTTTACAGAAAGAAAATATCTCAGGGGCAAGGAAACAAAAAGTCCTTCACAGTTACACTCTACCTGGCCACTCCCTCACCCTTATGAAATGGACTCAACTCTATCAGCCTAAATCAAATGTTGGGTTCTTCAGCCTCTACCTATACCTCTTACTTCACCAGGCAAAGTCAGTCAGGAATCCACACGAGGCTCATAAATACTTGTCAAATTTGGAGAATGAACAAATACATGTATACACACACTTACATATCAAATAATATTGTGAATTACTCCTTAAATTAACAATACTGTTTGGAAACTGTCATCTAAAAATGAGTTCTTTCATCCTTTTCAGTCAAATTAACATCTTAAATAAATTTGCTAATAGACAACACTTCCCACATCACGAGACATCTCATTGCCTAGATCTTGACTTTACTACTACCCATTCGCATGAAAATACACCGTAAGACTTACTAAGTCAAACTTGGATTTCCAAATACACAGTCTTTCGCTCTAACATATTCTGAGAAAGTATCTGATCAGAGTGTCTTCAAGCCCCTACATGTGCCTAGCGTTCAGAAAGAATCACTAAGCCTTAGAGAAATTCATCAAGAAGGTAGAAAACTTTGGCACCCTGCTCAGCAAAGACCCAACTCTCAGTCCTTTGGGAAGATCTGATCAATTATTCTAGGAGCTAAAAGCTTCGGAGAAAACCTACGTAAGTCCTTCCTCGTCAGAGAATTAGTGAAAGATGTTCCTAAATTAAAATCTGAAAATGCTCAAAAATGCCCTGCTATTTGACTTCACATAAGTTAATAGAAAATATTATTCATAAAACTGCTACCCAAGCTGGGTGTTGCGCTGCTCACACAACTTAGAGTCTGCAAGGATACGTACGTGCGGAAACAGACCTGCACACAGTTAAACCTGTCAAAATACCATAAACACAATTTAAATGCTACAGAATAGAACTAAAAGTCATAACCTGTTTAAATTTGTTTGTCTGTTTGTTTGTATCCTCATCCAAGGACTTTTTTTCATTACATTTAGAGAAGAGGAGGGGAGAGAGAGACACATCACAAGAGAAAAGCATCGACTGGTCACCTCCAGTGCACACCCGGACCAGGGACTGAGGGTCAAACCCACAACGGAGGTATGTGTCCTGACTGGGACTCAAACCAGCAACCTTTTGATCATGGAAGGATACTCTAGTAGAGCCAGACAAGCCAGGGCATATTTGTTTAAATTTAAATATGTTAAACTCCAGAAAAAAGGAAAAAAATAAAAGATGTTAATGGAACTTAATGGTTATATAAAATCTGTATTTATTTTTCCTGAAACCTAGTTCCCATTACCACTGCCTGTACTCAAGGTCCTGCTCTCACCACACACTACCCCACTTAAATCTCACTGCGGGAAAAATCCATCATCAATCATTCGTACTGTACCCAAGAATTTAAAATATACAACTTCTCCCAGGAACATTTACCTTTATGCTTTACCACTAAGGTAAGATGCAGTAAATTATGAATGACATGTTTTATGAGGGGTGTTAATAACTAATTTCCTAAAGTTTGGGAGTTCACATTTATTCCTGACACTTTACCTTTTGGGCAAATATTTTGTAAATGACCCACTGAGACTCACCACCATTTTGCAATTAAAATTTGTATATTTATTTACTTTTTAAATATTTATTTATTTTTAGAGAGAGGGGAAGGGAAGGAGAAAGAGTGGAGAAAAACATCAGTGTGTGGTTGCCTCTCATGTGTCCCCTACTGGGGACCTGGCCTGCAACCCAGGCATGTGCCCTGACTGGGAATCGAACCAGCGACCCTTTGCTTCACAGGCCTGTGCTCAATCCACTGAGCTACCCCAGCCAGGGCAAAATTTGTATATTTAAATTTTGAAACTGATGCCTACTATCCCCAAAACACATTCCTAGTTCTCAAATAATAGTGTACAAGCATGTGTCTGTGATTACTTCCCTAAAACAGTCACGGGTTGGCACCAGTAAGACTCACTGAATGAACACTGACTCTACAGAAGTCCAGCATCCAAGGAATAGGAATTTCAGGAGAAAGTTAAGAAAATGAAAGGGAATTATCGACTGATTAATTACCAATTTTCAAAGATGCTAATCACAAAAATAAGTTAGAAAAAAATGAAAGAACCTGGGATGGATAAATTTCCATCTGGGGAGGAAAACCGCAATGATAAATACCATTAATATATCCTCACAGGCAGGAGAGGAAATCACTAGGAAGGTATTGAGTACACATCTAGTTTCAAAGCCCGCTGCACCCGAACACGGCAGCTCCAACCGCCCCAGGCTCTTTGGACTTCTCATGAGTCCATGCTACTTTCCACTCAGCAAATACCCTTGTTCACAATCAGTTAATCTTTAGTTTTAAGGTCAGAACTTTCCAACATCCCTATTATGTCTTGTGAAAGAGAGGGCAAGTAATTGTCATTACAAGTCCCTACCTTTCAGCACCAGGCCAGTTGCTCTCTACTTGTAATATCTCATTTAATCTTTACAATTACTCTATGACTTAGCTTTTATTCCTTCCATTTTTAGGTGTGAAAACTCAAAAATTCATAATTAGAAGAATCAGGATTTAAACCCCATGGAGTCTGAATTCAGAGTCCAATTTCCTCTCAAAAAAGAAGCTCTACTTAATTACAGTGGATTGAGCGCGGGCCTGTGAACCAGACAATCGCGGTTCGATTCCCAGTCAGGGCACATTCCTGGGTTGCAGGCCAGTTCCCGGCAGGGGCCAGTTCCCAGCAGGGGAGCACAAGAAGCAACCACACATTGATGTTTCTCCTCCTCTCTCCTTCCCTTCCTCTCTAAAGATAAATAAATAAAATATTTTAAAAAAGAAGCTCTACTTAATTAAATGGGTAACCATCCCAACACACATATCTTTTGCAGAAAATTTAAATCTGTTGTCTAGAATTACATAACCAAATTCTCAATCTTGAAAAACAGATCCTCCTTTGAAACTGAAGTAAACTAACTTTTGAAAGAAAAGTACAAATAAGCATTTCATGTGTAGCTACTCTCAGTCCTATGCTTTTTTTCCAATCCTCACATGAGAATATGTTGATTGATTTTAGACAGAGGAAGGAAGAGAAAGAGGGAGAAACATCGATCCACTGCCTCCCATACGTGCCCCAACTAGGGATCAAACCTGCGACCTAGGTATGCGCCCAGACTGGGAATCAAACTCCCAACCCTTTAGTGCAAAGGACAACACTCCAACCAACGGAGCAACCTAAGGCGGTACTAGACGTGTTTTATGTGACCTTCTCACTACCCTTGGATGTGTAAATACCAAGTGCTTCCCGGATCCCTACTCACCAGAGCCTCATGCTATTCCACTCCTGCCTTTATCTTCAGTTAAGTATATTTTTAAACACATGCAGAAGGGACCTGGAACGTAGGTGTACCCCTCCAGCAGCAGGTGTCTAACACGTGCTAAAACCCTGACCGCAAGCAGGCACGACTTGAGTAGATGTTGTCTCCCAAAACGAACCAACCAACCCCCGCCTGCCACGATGGAGCACAATGACCAGCAACCCCGTCCAGGAATAACCTGTTCAAAACGAATGTGAGTGGAAATCATCACCTGCTGGGGGCTGACTCAAAGCACTTGCTCCCACAGCACCTGCCCCTCCGCAATTGCTCCTTGGAAGAAGTTCTTTTGTGGCATGGGTTTTGACAAGGTGACTGGCTTTCCCTGTGCTTTCAGATGCTCTGTGACAAACCATCCAAAATGTCAAAATGCCACCTCCCTACTTTAGGAAAGAAATCACAAGGTGCGCCAACGCCAAAGGTGGTCTGAGTCGGGTGTACAGTAACACCTCCAGCCACGGGGCGCTGGAAGCAGACCCCCTTGTGGGGCTGAACGGGATCTCAGCTTCTCCACCCCCCCCCACCCCCCCCACCCCCACCCCACCCCCCGCTCCACAGAGCCAAGTGACCCTGAAGCAGTCGAGAAAGCGATACAATCAAGTCAGCTCGCTAAAGGAGCTGGCTCTTGTCCAGTTTTCAAAGAAGGCTACTGTCTGCACGGAGGGATTTCACAGCTACAGATTTAAGGTCCACTGTACAAGACACAGAGTGAAGAGAAGTCAAAATGGCAAGATTTCAGGCGCAACAAGATCCCTGCCACCCAACATTCCCTGTGGTTAAATATTTCATATTGAACAATTAAAGTGTCATTCCTTGGCACTTATGAAAGTCACCTTCTCCGGGAAAAAGTAGCTCTTTATCGGGGTGCCCTACGGCCCTCAGGCCACCAGCAGCCCAGGATAACTGTGAATGCAGCCCAACACAAAATTGTAAATTTACTTAAAACATTATGGAAGTTTTTGTCCTTATGGTGATTATGAGTCACAATGTATTTAAAGCGTGGTCCAAGACAACTCTTCTTCTTCCAGTGTGGCCCAGAGACACCAAAAAAGGCTGTACACCCCTGCTACACCATCAATCTCGCACACACTGGTGGGAAGTGAATTTTCCGTTCTCCTCCCAGACAGCTTTTAGACAAGGGGGAAGGCACCCTCACAGCAGACAATTTGCCTTGCCCAATGTGACTCGATGGGCTGGGTGACTTCCCACAAAGCAAAAGGTCGCCGCAGGCTGGATTCTGGTCAGCATACATGCCTGCATTGTGCATTCTGCCCTGGCTGGGGCACAAGCAAGAAACAACCAATTGATGTTTCTCTCTCATATCTCCTTCTCTTTCTCCCCACCTTCCCCTCTCTCTAAAAATAAATAAATAAAAATCTTAAATAAAAAACAAACAGTAGACACCTCATAGGTAGGGAAATCATGTAGCAGGAGGTACTACATCCAGAGGCAAATTTCTCCTTGCCTTCTAAGGGACATCCTGGACATCAGATGACCCTCAAATTACTCAGGGGCTAACGATACGAACAGGTTGATCTGGGCTGTTGGCCTTTCTCTGTTCTTTTTATTGCTTGCCCATAGCACTTCTACCATATAATCCAAAATGCAAATATATGAAGAGTTGAATATCAATAATTTTTTGTTCCAAAATTTTTATAAGAGGGAATGAGGAGCAAGAAATTTAAAAATTATTAATTAGAGCCCTGGCTGGTGTAGGTCAGTGGATTGAGTGTAGGCTGCGAACCAAAGGGTCGCCAGTTCAATTCCCAGTCAGGGCACATGCCTGGGTTGTAGGCCAGGTCCCCAGTCAGGGCTGCATGAGAGGAAACCACACACTGATGTTTCTCTAACTCTTTTTCCTTCCCTTTCCGTCTCTCTAAAAATAAATAAATAGAATCTTTAAAAAAATTTTAATTATTAATTAGCCCTGGTGGTGTAGCTCAGTGGATTTAGCATGGGCCTGCAAACCAAAGAGTCGCTTGTTCGATTCCCAGTCAGGGTACATGCCTGGGCTGCGGGCCAGGTCTCCTCAGGCCCATTAGGGGGCGCAAGAGGCAACTACACATTGATATTTCTCTCCCTCTCTTTCTCCCTCCCTTCCCCTCTCTCTAAAAATAAATAAAATCTTTAAAATAAATAAATAAAAACTATTAATTAAAATAACATTTGGAGATTATTTCTAGATTTCCTATGTACCTTTACTTTGGGTTTCCAATTAAGACAGTTAAATGAGCAGCTGGTCATATATGGAATATGAGGTTAAATGAATAACTAAACCATGAGTACATAAAGAGGCAATGTAAACTTCAGGTTAAGAGCAGTCCCTAGAGTCTCACAGACCAAGGCTGCGTCCCAACTCACGGCTCACTTGCTAGCAGGATGACCATGGGAAGGATGCCTTACCTCCCACAATTCAGCTCCCTCACTTGTAAAGTCAAGACAAAAACAGCATTGGAACTACATAAAGTTGTTGGGAGATGTAAAGAACAGGCTAAGGCATGTACTTAGCCCAATGCCTTGCATTTCAAAAGTACTCAATAAATGTTAACTTCTATTATAATATTCATATTACTATCTTCATTAAGGCAAGAGGATCTTCCTTTTAAAATCTCTTAAGTAAATCAATTTTAATTCATTAGCATGATACTAATCAAGTAGTTATGTAACAATATAATGTTTGTCTAGAGATTTATTTCCAAGTAGTATGGAGAGAATCACATGGCATCATTCTGCATTTACTTTAAATACCACAGCACAGGCCTGGCTGGTGTAGCTCAGTGGATTGAGCTCGGTCAGGCCTGTGAACCAGAGTATCACGGTTCAATTCCCAGTCATGGCACATGCCTGGGTTGCGGGCCAGTTCCCAGCAGGGGACGCACAAGAGGCAACCATACATTGATATTTCTCTCCCTCTCTCCTTTCCTTCCCCTCTAAAGATAAATAAATAAAATCTTTTAAATAAGTAAATAAATACCACAGCACAGAAGGAGGGCTGGGAAAGTCTGGGCAGCAAAATCGGTGTCTGCCGAATCTGGGGGGCAGGATGTGAGCTCACCACACCAATCTCCGCACTTCTAAAATAGTCCTGACCAGTGTGGCTCAGCTGGCTGGGTGTCATCCTCTGGGGAAAAGGCATAGGTCACTGGTTCAATTCCCAGTCAGGGCACATACCTGGGTTGTGGGTTTAGTCCCCAGGCAGGATGCAAACAAGAGGCAACTGAGAGTTAGTTCTCTCTTTCTTTCTCCCTCCCTTCCTCTCTCCCTAGAAATAAAATCTTTTAAAACTAAAATAAATAAAATACAATAAAAGGTTAAAAATAATCAGCTGGTCCGTCAATATGCATTTACAGAGAACAATCTATAAGAGCCTAATACTGGTGCCATGAGATAAGAATTAACCATTGTTTTTTTAAAAAAAATCAGACAGGCATTGTCTTTACCTTTCTGGCATGCTGCCAAGAACCAAAGACTAAGTAAAGAAAAGGTCTCTGCTCTATAAAGAGAGATTTCAGAGTCGACAAAGGCGTTGACGCACCTGACTCATCAGAAAACCCCCCTCAGCCTTTCTCAACCAGGGTTCCTCAATGAACCAGGGAATTAAAAAAATGATATGAATGACTATTTTTTCACTCCTCTCAATGCAAAACCAGGACCCTCCTAGATACACCAGAGAGAAACTGACTCACTCTTTAGAACAGATGCCCTTGGCCAGGAAGGCTTAAATCTCCTGCAGACGCTAATGGCGGAAGGCTGCTAGAACCTCCACTTCCAACCCACTTGTTCTCAGCTTACTCACCACTCCAGTAACCTCTGCTCTCTTGTTTCTAGCCTGGTGCCTATTGGAAACAGCAAATCGGAAGGCGGGGATCCGTGCAAGAGAAGCGTCACAGCCTCACTGCCGAAAAGGGCCCCAAATATGGATTAAAAAGACACTCAGTGAACCAAAAAGCAGAGCCGCCCAGCCACGTGATTAGAGCAAAGAGGCTCTAAAAGCCTCAGGGGTCCAATTTGCACCTTTTATACTAACAGTTAATGATTAATAATAAATACTTAGAATACTGAGCACTTGCAAGGAATTACATGCTTGTAACAATGACCCTCCAAGTCACTGAAAACAATGAGATTCCACGCAGCGCACTCTACCTCAGGCAGGGACTGAACCTTCAGAGTTCCATTTCTCCATGCGAAAATACTGAACGATTTTAATTCCCTTCTCATTTTGTGCTTTCTCAACAATTTCTACAATGACTATTCTTTTTTTTTTTTTAAAGATTTTATTTATTTATTTATTTATTTACCTTTAGAGGGGAAGGAGAGAGGGAGAGAAACATCAATGTACGGTTGCCTTTTGTGCATCCCCTGCTGGGAGTTGGCCTGCAGGGAACTGGACTACAACCCAGGCATGTGCCCTGACTGGGAATCGAACCGCGATCCTCTGGTTCGCAGGCCCGCGCCCAATCCACTGAGCTACACCAGCCAGGGCTTACAATGACTATTCTTAAAGATATTTAATTTTAGGAAGATTTCATCCCAGATGCATACATTTGAGTCTTTTTGTCATATTTAAAAGAGTAAAACCTTCACATTAATTTGTTCTCCAAAGTTCAGAGATAAGTATGCCTCTTAGGTACTACTTATTATCGTTGGTGTTAAGAAACATGTCATCGAAATGTCGAGAAGAAAATTTACAGAGAAAAAATTCAAAACAACATGGCCAAGGCTGGGGCCAAAATGCCGGGGTCCCACCCCAAGCGCTGTGTATCCCTTCCAGGTACACCACAACGTGCGGAGTGCAGCGTACAGGGCCAAGGACAGATTCTCCAACCTTCATTCCGTAGGCTGCCGAATTTCAACTTGTTCTGTAAAAGTGACTATTGTAAAGCACCTAAACAATCTAACATTCTTTAAGGCAGCAGAGAAAACTCTGCTATTCTCTGAGGCATCTTTGGTATTATTAGCGCCACTGCCGACTGTATGAACTCTCTTGCTCATCATCACTCTCGTTACATCGGACACAGTGACGACGTAATTACTAGGGTAACATTACAACCAGTCACAGTATTCATCTACCGACCGAAATTGTGATGTTTTCCTTCCTGGAGCCAGATCTACGGAGGTGTTTTTACTCATAAAGACACATCTTAGATCTTTGCCTAGCTCAAGGATTTCCCATAGTGTTTGTAAATGATTATTCCAAGGTTAGTACTAAATACAAGGTTGGCTGGTTCATCACTTGCAACAGAGCAACTGCCTACTGTTGTTGCAAAGTCTGCTTTCCTCGCCCAGAGTGCAGCAGTGGGCCTCCCCGCGGAGACGCCAGTTCGATGGAGGGGCGTTTCTCAGTGGGACGGCCTCCCGACTTCTGCCCGTCTCTTCCACGAAGACGTGGACGCGCTGAGTACACAGCAGGCACTCTACACACTCGTGCTGAATGGAAGAGTTTAAGGTTACCGTAATCACTGCCTCCTGAAGAGTCAAAGGTTTTAAAAAGGAAAAGAAACTCTGCTTATAAAGGTATAAGACTAGACTACAGGGTGGAGCAAAGTTGGGAGGGTATGAAACTATGTTTTTTGTATTATGTATTAATTATTCTTATTATTTTACATATGAACAACTATAAGTCTAATTGTGCCCAACCCTGAATGTTTGTTTCTTCTCTGGAAAATTACCAGAAGCAGTTAAGTTTTCCTTACCTACTGAAAAAGTAATAATAGTTTCCCTCAAAACAAAATATACGGAGTTGAACTCCTAAACAAGTACAAATATAATGAGGATTTTACAACCTACCTTCCTCCACAACACAAACTCACTCATTTCCAAGGAATCAGGACTGTGTCTTTTTTCCATCAAAACCTTAACTACATTACTCTTTCTCGTAGACAATTTCACATCTTCAGGCAATGGGAGACCTTTAGGGTCTGTTCCCTCTATAACAGAGAATGAAATGCGTATCATCTTTACATGGTATTGTACTAACCAGAAGTAAATGTACTAACTAATAAACTAACAAGTCTGTTTATTTAACTAAGAAATACAGGAAAAAAATTTTTTTTTTGCTAACAAGCGCTGTTTTAGCTCTTTTCTAGTACACTGGAAGGACCCAAAGTTCCCGTTCCTGCCCAGAGAAGAGCTGACCAGGGGCAGGAATGGGGCTGACTTGGCAGGACTCAGCACGCCGACACCCAGACTCTGGTGGGGACCAGACGATCCCTGCCTGCACGTCTCCACTTCCCTTCCCTGTCCTTATAAAAGCCACCCGACTTGACCAGAGAGGTTAAGATGGTTTTAAGGACAGGAGTCCACCACATTCTCAGGTCACCAGCCCCTGAATAAGCCTCTTTCCTTTTCATCAGCATCAGTCTCAGGAGTACAGGCTTCTGTCTCAGCACCCTTCGGAACCTGTGTTTGGCAACACCTCCAGTCCCTAAGACCAAGGAGAAGATATGCTCATGTGAACTTCCAAGATCACCAGGACGGACACTGGTTGTATTTTTCCATTAGCCACTGGCATTATTTGAACAAAATATGCACCTTGGTTGAAATCCAGTGCACCATTCTGATAGATGCACCTGCTTAGCTGCCTTACCCTCCTGAGTTTTCCAATTTCTCACTCATTTTAACAATTACTTACTTTTTATTATTTTTATTGTTGTTCAAGTACAGTTTTCTGTCTTTTACATTACTTTCTTAATCAGAAAATACAAGGCTAATTTCTCCCCAAATTAGTTCATTGCAACTTTGCTAATAAAATATGTAAAACTATAATAAACATCTATAGAAAGGTAAAAGTGACTGAGATGGTTTATCAAAAAGTGGTATATAGTAATTTAAGATTCTCTGAATCTCTAATTAATCTGGGAAACTCTACAGCTTAGAGCAGGGTCCTTCTGAATGTGCAGTGTTCATGAAAACCACCTGGGGAGCTTGTGAGAATGCAGGTGCCCGGGCCCCTCACATTACCGTGGACAGTGAAAACTGTAGTGGAGCTCAGGAATGTGCATTTTTAAACAAGCACTTCAGGTGGTTGTAATTCAGGGCCACAGCCCAACGGAGCTCCTACAAAGCTAATGGCAAGAGAAGTTATGCAAAGTATCAGAACAAACCAGCACAGAGAGAACCTGAGTTTCAATTCCAGCACTGCCTCTAACCAGCCATGTGGACCATCCGTTTAATTTCCCTGCATCTTAATTTACTCATAACAGAGGGTGCTGAACTGATAGCTTAAATGCCTTCCTGCTATGAAATATTGATATGTTTTTTTTAAAAAAAGAGGTAACTATAAATGTGGACACTATTATTTTTCCAGAAAATAGAGTTTGAAATATTCATAAGCAATGTTTACTCAAGGATTTCTACATTAGAGATAAAGAGTCTGTATATCTGAAGCATTCCAGATACCCAGCTGAATGGCATATTATTTTAGGTATTTTAATGAAATCACACACACACTCCTATCCTGCAGCCATGGGGCAAGAAGCGTGACCATTTTGTGTTCAGTAGAAAAGCTTATCTGAATCTGGGTTACAAGAGCAGTTAATTTGGCTCTTTTAACCAGCCTTGAAAGCACCACAATCCTGACATCATTAACCACATCCCAAATGAACCAAAGCACCTGTTAAGTGACACCTTTTTAGGAGGTCATTACCAGAGGCTACTCTCCTCTGAGACTTTGCTGCAGGGAGAAAGGCCTGACTGTAAAAAGACAGCCAGAAGTTGCAGCCAGAGTGTTCTCGATGTTTTAAAAAATCAGAACAGTTTGCTGGAGCTGAGATGAAACATTTATCCCTCTCCTGCAGCCACTTTGGTTTCCAGGGAACCGACTGCTCGGGCTGAGGCGGGCTGAGGAGAGGTGCCTCCGCAGACGCGCGCACGACACACACGAAAGCCAGCTGAAATTTTTCAAAGTGCCTTTTTATGCCGTTAACTCAAAGATGAACACATTTCAAGGTGACCCAATCCTCAAGTGACAGACAGTGTTTTAAAAGGGCCAGAGCTCTCCACTTAAACAATTTCTAGTGACACGCTCACACTGCATCCTCAAGGGCTCCACCGGCTGTCTCATTTGCTAGTCTGTCTTTCCTGGCAGAGGCGTCCCACTTTAAGTGAGTGCTTGAAGTTTGTCTTCCTTCCTAACAATTAAACTCCACAGGGCTTAGATGCTTTACAAAAATTTTTTTAACTTAGCAGGTACCATGGAGGACTTTAATTATTCAATTATACAACAATCCCAAATTATTACTTTGTAGTTTTTTCTATTTATCCCAACAGTACCAGAATAATAAAACACAGCCTCATCAGTCATGCTTATAAGCAAACAGTAACAGACTTCTAAGGTAAAATCAAAGTTGGTGTTCCGAAAAGGATGCCCGATTTAAAATCTAACAATACACATAACCACTGTGCTGATTCTGTGTGTGTGTTTCACACACAGGATATGACTTTCCTTTCTTCCTCACTAAAATACTGCTCTTCGTCACCACAGCCAAATGAGAAAATTACGACAGCAATCTGAAAACGAGGCTCCTATAGTTGGTGAAACATGCGGGCCGGTTTTGCTCAGTTCCTCTGCAGAGATGACTCCCTGTCAAAAACACCTTTTCCCAGAAAAGCACCCCTGGACTCTGTGCATTCCTCCCTCCTCTGACCACTCCTCTATGGTCATTTCCATCTCACTACAGTGATTTCTAGGACTGTCCCCCTTAGGGGACTGTGAGCTCCAGGACAGCAGGGCCCGGGGGATGCTCAATTACGTACACCAGCCACCAGCATGAACAACAAGTAACAGATGCCAGGGACAGTGGGCACAGCACTTTGGGGGTTTTTCTTAATTTGTATAAATGTATAATATTAAAAACAGATTCAAAATTTTATTCTGGTCCTCTCCTACTTCCTAAACAACTGTCCTAAATGGGCATGGGAGGAAGGGGGATGTGAGCCTTGTAGACATTTGAGCCAGGCTGGGGGGGCTGCTTACTATGGCCCACAGTGGGGTGGGGGAGCCTAAACAAGTGAGGGACGCACTCATTCACGGGGGTAGCCCAGAGTCTCATCACAGCACAGTGGGCATCTGCCCAGAAGGGAAGCCAAACATGGAAACTCAAGACAAGCAGAATAAGGAAGCCATCCTCGTGGACGGGGAGCCTGACACAGACTGATGCACAACTACCGGGGGTGCCGACGGGGGCTGCAGCCTGACGCAGGAAGAGGACAGCACCCAGCACCTGACTCACCCAGGCGTCAGAGCCTGAGAAAGCCGAGTGTCCACTGTGGGTGGGTGTGCACTGCCCCTTATGTGAAGTTCCACATAAGGAAGAGAGAAAAATGGAATAAAGCCGGTGGTGTCACACTAGAATTGGAGGTATCACTGTGAACTCACCGTTTTCACCTTACGGAGATACACTGGGTTGGCCCAAAAGTCCGCATGGTTTTTCCCGTAAAATAAAGGACGCATTGTTCATTTTTGCCAATAACGTTATTGATTTAGATATTTTGAGTATGTAGGCTCTCTCTAGCCACATTGTATAACATTGATTTTTCTCAGTTAATGTCTCCATTTGATCACTATCAACTTCAACTGGTCTGCCCAACCATGGAGCGTTGTCCAGCGAGGAATCTCCCCCACGAAACTTCACCAACTACTTCTGACACATTTGATCAGTCAGAGCACCTTCTTCATACTCTGCACAACTTTTTGTGTGTGTTTCAGTTGCATTTTTACCTTTCTTGAACTAATAAAGGATAATATGCCAAAAACATTGCGTATTTTCTTCCATCTTCTATATAAAAATGGCTACACAAAAATGTACCAATTTTGATTTTTTTAAATGCATGCTGATATGACAGCTATCACAATACAACCTAACAAAATTATTTTGAATGAAGTTAAAGACAACTAAGCACTACTAAAGCCATTTTATGGAAAAAATAGAAACTTTTTGGCCAAACTACCTAGATGAATACAGAAGAGTGTGTATGTGTGTGTGTGTGTGTGTGTGTGCGCGCGTGTGTGTGGTACATACATTCTCCAGCTATACCAAGTAACAGGCTTGGGAACAGAGACACTCCAGTCACCATGAGCATACCTATTGCCAAGATCTTGACATCTAAGTACTATTATTCAAGGAAAGAAATGTTCCTTGGAAAAATAGCTGACTCTAGTGCTAAGACAGGGGGGAAAGTATTAAATAAGCCTGGAATACCTGCACAGCCAGAAAAAAAGGAAGTACTTTAAAAATAATGCAGTATGTCAAAAAAGAGAGAGATAGAGAAAGGCCAGGGTAAAAGGGCTCCCCTTAGCAAACTCTAAAACAATTTGGATATTAAATAATATCAGTAACAACTCAGGAAATCTCAACTATATACTAATATAAACAAGTAAAATGAAAGTTTGCAGAATAACAGGGTACCTAAACAGTTTCAAAGTACTACCTTCAAACAGAGCTATCTAATTTCTTAAATAGACAAAATGGAAAATAACTATTGATACATACCATATTTGCAATTATTTTCATTGTACCTCTGTCCTGATGCCCAGCTCCCAAACCAGACCAACTCCTTAAAAGCAGGGACTATCCTTGTCCACCTTACATCCCCAGGGTAGTAACACAGTACACAACTGGTACCCGGTAACTATTTGTTGAATGAATAAATGTGCTTCAGAAAATGCCAAATCCCATCACAGTTCTCAGCATGGCAACGAAGCAAAATGGATAAGTTGCCCTTTCTGTTCTGACTTGGATTACACAAAGTGCCTTTACAACGCAAAACAGTCTTTACGTTCCACATTAATCATGACCTCTGATGATTTCAATCTGTGGATATGTGTCTACAACAATCTCTTGTTAACATAATGCAGGATATCCATAGAATTGTCCCCATGCCCTCCCAATTAAAAGTCAGTCTTCAACTACCTTTTTCCTGTTGTTTTTCAGATACCCTTGGAATCTCCCTTTTGCCAATTATATCTCAATAAAAAAGAAAGCAAAGATGGTTTAACTGTATTTCTTGAAAGAAAAAAATAAACGTGTAAGTTTAGGGGGAAAAACAGGGCATCGTCCTCTGTGGGTACAAAGTCACATCCCTGAAGATCACATCCCTGAAGATCCAAAGTAAGACCTACACCCCACCCCTGGGCCCCACCCACCGTCTTTCAGGGTCTTCCAATCTAGGGAATATTCCTTTGTAACTAAAGTCCACATTCCAGAGACAGAACCAGAGCTTCATACACAATTTCCTTAAAGGCAGTGACTAAAGCGGAATCAACTTGGTAAGGAAATCAACTGTCTCTATAAAAACACATCCTTACCATTCACCAGAAGGTCTGGACCACCTCTAGACTGTTTAATTAAAACAGATACTTTTACAGAAGTAGTTAATTTTCTCAAAATTAGCCTCTAAAAACAACTCTCTACATAATACTATTATTTATCAACACTTACTCGGTATCCACAATGTACCACATACTTCAAATCCTCTTATTTAATCTTCAAACCACTTTATGAGCAAATACTATTATAAACATTTTACAGATTAAGAAACATAAGCACTGAGTGATTAAGTAATGTGCCGAAGTCCCACAGCTACAATGAAGATCCATGATACAGATACCCAAGCTATAGAGCTTTAACTGAGATTCTTAACCTTTTGGCCGCATCGTGGTTTTGCTATGCTTTAACTACAAATTTTTCACATTTTTTGAAATAAAAAATGATTTCAGAATGAATCAGAACTAAGTTCCCTTGCCAGCAACATTAAATAATATTAACGAAATAAAAATCGTGAAATCATTCACTAGGCACTTTTACAAATCTTCATACCCCTAAAATCATAGGCAATTTTTGTAAATTACACAGTACAGGGGCCTGACAACTTTTCCACCAGCAAGGTCCCTTTGGGGATACAGCTGTGTTGAAATTATCTGCGAAAACGTGGATCACTCAGGAATTCTATTAAGAGTGGGCAAGGAAGTTATCAACTATTTTTTGTTTGTGGTTCGGGGGTTTGTATTTGTTCTTTTGCAATCCAGGAGCTAGAAGGTGGGTAGATGAAAGTCGAATCCCTTCCTATCCTTTCCGCTTAGAAAAAGAAGGCTTGGGGGCCAAAGACTGCGGGAACGTGCCCTCGAGGTTGGTCTTCCCCGTTCGGCCTTGGGGCGGGAGGGCCCCCGAGGGCCCCGTGCGTCACTGCCCCGGCCCGGCGGCCTCCTGAGCCCGGCCAGAGGCGCCCGGCTGGCCAGGGGCCCGGGCGGCGGCAATCCCCGCGCTGGCCGGGAGGAGGCGGACGCGCAGGAGGCAAAGAAGAGGGGTCCTTACCGAGCTCCGTGCCCGGGTTGCGCGCCGACATGGTGCGAGCCGCTGCAGCAGCTGCTGATTCCCCCGCCCGGTTCGCCTCGGCCTGCCCTTCCTCCTTCCTCCTTCCCCCTTCCCGGCCACCCCTCGGGAACCGCGTGATCGCCCCGCCCCGTCCCCTCTCGGGGCGGAGCCGCGCACCTTGGCCGCGCGGTCTGGATCCCAAGTTTGCCCTTTGCGAGGAAGCCTTGCCACCGCCTTCTCTGGTTCTCTCCACGAGGTGCGGGACCATCTCCCCACCAGCTGGCAAAAGGAGTGCTCCCAAAACCAGTTTTAAAATATTTAAAATGCCCACCGCACAGGCTAACAACGTGAGAAACTTTTGACTGGGAGATGGCACACCGAGAGGGGTAGTGGCTCTGTAGTCTGGACAATAACGGGGTCCACGGGGAGAAGACCTGGTTTTTCAACCCTGTGACACCGTCCACGTCAAGTGCCTTACCGAGTTGCATTTTCCTCATCTGTAAGAAATGACCTCGACAGGGTCTTGAAGCCTGAAACTATGAATCTGGGACCCTAAGATTTTTTTTTTCAGTCTGGTTTCTGTGGCCAGAAGATTAAAATTGTCTAGAGTCGTTCAACATGGGCTACTTGGTCAATTAATTCATCTGTACTCACAGAGGGCCCTCCTGAAAGAAAACGCGCTTTCAAAAAAAATTTTTTAATACTTTATTTATTTATAGACGGGAAGGGGGGAGATAGGAAGAGAAACATCAATGCGTGGTTGCCTCTCATGTGCCCCCTACTGGGGACCTGGCCTACAACCGGGGCATCAAACCAGGAATCAAACCAGTGACCCCCTTGGTTCCCTGGCCGGCACTCAATCCACACCAGGCAGGGCAGAAAACGTCCTTTTAGATGTACGCTGGCATTTGAGTCTTAGATCAGTCCTGCCAAGTAGGTATTACATCTCCATTGCTATACATGCAGACAACGGAGTTCTTATTAGAAAGTCCTCCTGCTGTATTGGAAACTGAGTAGGCTCAGAATACATAGAACCCCTGAATATACCAGCAGTTCCATTTAATAACTACATGGTTCTAGCGATGTTATAGTCTACTACTTTGAAAAATGGGGATAATCAAAATACATTTGCCTGTCAAGTTGTCGCCTATGTGTAAAGCACCTAGACACAGAGAGGCATATAGTAGGTTAGGTGTTCAGCAAATGGAAGTTGTTAATATTATTGCCAGGTTCACAGGGCAACTATGGGACTAACTAGGAAAAGCTATCCCAGTCTTATTTCCCTCCTCTGAGCTGCCTCTCAGCTTCTCAATACTTTATTGTGAATATTTGGGATATGTCTATAAGGGGTGTCCAACCTGTGGCCTACAGGCTGCTTTTGGCCCAGGACGGCTATGAAGGCAGCCCAACACAAAATTGCAAATCTACTTAAAACATTATGAGGGTTTTCTTGTGTGTGTGATTATGTGTTACAATGTATTTAATAGGTGGCTCACAACAGCTCTCCTTCTTCCAGTGTGCCCCAGAGACGCCAAAAGGAGGGACACCCCTGGTTCTAGCCACACATATAACAACATTTTCCCTTTATTTTTATTGTAACCCTGAGGAAGACAAAAGCAGGCGCCAAAAGCCTACTTTTAGCCTGGCACAATTACATCACTGTGCTCTGCAGTTAAACATAAACAATTTCACAGAAGGCCACCATCAGCTAAGGCCCTTATGACCATGATAAATCAACAAAAACCAAGGCCATTCAGAATCATGTCTGAACACAGGAATAAAAAAAAATGAACATTGCCCAAATCACAAAAATGATCTAAGGGCCTCTTCCTATCCTGGGTAATGTAAGTGACGTCACTTATACCCATCATATACACATCTCTACCCATCAAGTTTTAGCCTTATCCTATTCTCCTTGTGTTTTAGGTAAGAATTAAGATAACTCGTCATAGAATTAGCACCACTTTCTGCCTGCGCTCCAATCCAGAGCAATGGCACAGTTCCTTGAAACTTCCCCAAATCACCAAGTACAAGCCCAAACCCCATGTCATTTCTAACACGATCTTACCGAGACACCTCACAGATTCCCATGGTGAGCATTCTCCCTCGTTGCAGTAAGTCAGTGAACACAAACTGATCCAACTACAGGTGTGTTCCTGGTGATCTTCAAATGGAGAACATTGACATTCTTAAAAGATACGGACAACAAACAGAATTCTATTTTTAGGGGCAGATAAACTCTAAGCCAAATTCCAAGCCATTCATTATACATTCATATATAATATGAATTTATTAAAACAGAAGAAAAAGCTGTGAGACTTCCAATTTAGCTGAAAAATCAGAAAGGGCAGCCTCCTACACAAACATTTTAGCAATGCATCTGACAAGAGTTTCTCAAGGACTTTTTCCTAAAATTGACCTATTGTACGGTACTAATCTGGAATTAATCTCTACAGTTTGAAAGTATGTTAAATTGGTAGCAGGGAGATAGTGGTGATAGAATGCAAAATACAAGTTTCTTTAGTGGAGAAATATTGCCAAGCTTTGCTTGGTGAGCTGCCCCTTTAAATGTATTGCCTTCTGAAATTTTGGGAGAGCCCCTAAGGCAAGGCCTGTCAGTGAAGGATCTACAGACCACTACTGCTACATTGGAATCCCCCAAGATTTTTCCAAAACCCAGTTCTAGGCTTCACACAGCCCTACTCCAGGGCCCTGGACTCTGCATTTTAACGAGTTTCAGCAAATTATATTTATGTAAGCTAAGTGTAAAAAAAAAATCATCCACCTAGGTACGAGGAGTGCAAACGATGCAAGCCAGTCTAGAAATATAGACCTAACTGGCACTTACGAGAGTACAACTATCTTTATTTTATTCTATTAATCCACGAAGATTTTGCATGTCATTTCTTTTTGTGGATTTTAATAAAAATTTTAAATCACCATATAAATTTCTGCTTCCCACCCGCACTCCTTCTTCAATTAAAATTAAATCTCCAGGAATGTGTAATATTTATCTTGAAGCTTCAAGAACCTATGTGGCCTGGCAGATAGGAGTCAAATTCCAAAGATCACTATTTGCTTGGTTTGTCCTATGTGTAGTGTCTATTACAGTACTTGGCACATAGTAGACCATGAATTTTTGTTAGGTAAGTGATTGCACATTACTGTCTGTGCTATTTCCCTACAGTGCCCATGTTTTATCGAGTCCAATTTCATTTGACTGTAGTCTCTTATTCTGATTTCTCAGAGCAGTCATTCCACTAAATTAATCCACTTAGACTACAGATTGTCAACCAGCATTTCTAAGAGAGATGGGGAAAGTATAGAAGCAGGGAGGACTAGTGAGGGTTATGAATATTAGAACTGAATTATTTCACAACTGAAGGAAGACCCACAGACCATGTAATTCCTACTTCACAGTGAAATAAGAAAAATAAGAATTATTTTGAGTCTTTTCTGAAGCTAAAGTTACCCAATTTCAAGAACAATTTTTTATTCTGAGACTGTGCATCACAACTTGGATTTTAAAATGTCCTTTTTTAAAATGAAGATTGTGGTGGTATTTTTTTTCTTTTCTAATAGCTTTACTTGGCATGTTTGGAAGTAGACCATTCCATCTTGCCCACTTCCCTATTCTTCTAACACATTAGTCCATCAAATCCCAAAGTTAGGGAATTACTGACAGATTAAATATATATTAGTTAATATCCTTATTAGTTAAGCCCTTTAGATCAATTATTTGGTATCTCCCCCAAATATCTAAGTGTAAGAACTATCATTTCCCCTTACAGATAAAGAAATTTGAGTCTCAGGGAGATTACTTTGTAAGTTCTACAGAACGATTCAAACCCAGGCAATTTAACCCTATAGACCACACTCACTGTGCCTGCTCTCTCTCAAGCCAAACTCATTAAACACACCATTTAACCCCTCTGAAATCAGGTTTCCCATGTACAGTTACGCACCACTTCACAGTGGGGACACATTCTGCGAAACACAGTTAAGTCATCTGGTCGTTGTGGGAAGATCAGAGCGCACCTACACAGACCTACATGGCACAGCGTATTATACACCAAGGCTACGTGGTATGTAGCCCGTTGCCCCTGGGCTACAAACCTATAGAGCCTGTTTCTGTACTGAATACTATAGGCAACTGTAACACAGTGGTTTCTGCGCAACTAAACAGAAAAAAGGTACAATAAAAACATGGTATAAAAGTTAAAATGGTGTCCCCTGGCAGGAATACAGACTGCAGTACTGGAAACTGCTTTGGGTGAGCGGTGAGTGAAGGTGAACGCCTAGTGAAGGTGAACGCCTAGGACACTACTGGACACGGCTGCGGATGTCATCAACCCTGTGCGCTCAGGCCGCGCTACGCTTATAAAACACAAGATTAAATCCAGCACGAGAGAAAATGCTGCAATCCAGAGATGCCGTAAACATGAAATGAGGCTGCCGTCAGGGTTACCTGGCATACTGTTGAACAACAAACTTCTATTTTAAAAAGTAGAAATAAATACACTCTAAAATAGTAAGGAAAAGTGTAGCTTGGTACATACATAAACAGTAACGTAGTTTATTGTTACCAAGTATTATGCACTGTACGTAAGTGTATGGGCTAGAATTCCGTGACTCAAAGTGCAGGTTTCCTCACACCAGCACTCACCACAGTGAGTGGTCAGTGAGTGCCGACCACAGGTAAAATGGCAACAACATTACCAGGTGTAAGAATTTTTCAGCTCCGTTATAATCTTACGGGACTACTGTCATATGCGCAGTCTATAAACTAAAATCAGTTATTTTCCATTTTCCAAGTTCCATTCTCTCATATAACTATGTAAAGTGATTCAACCGATACAATATTACTCATCAGCTCTGTTAGCTACAATACTCCAACCTTGTTTCCACAGGCCAATTTGTTAGATGCCTCATTTGTTTCTTCAGGAAGTCCATTGACTTTATTTTTTAAGATTTTATTTATTTTTAGTGAGGGGTAGGGAGCGTGAAAGGAGGAGAGAAACATCAATGTATGAGGTACATCAGTTGCCTCTTGCATGCACCCCACTGGGGACCCTGCCTGCAATCCAGGCATGTGCCCCAACTGGGAATCAGGCCAGTGACAGTTTGCGGGCCAGCACTCAATCCACTGAGCCACAGCAGTGGTCCTTTAAAGCACCACTGATCTAGGTGACACTGTCACACTGAAAACTGTGCGTTCCTATACACAAGGAAGCCAAGCCTCCCTAGAACGTTCCTGCTCTGGTAAATCTTCCTTAGGAATCCCCTTGGGGTAAGAGAACATGTAATGCAACATATATGGTATCCATAGTAAACATCCCTTTTTGTTTTAAACTATCCAGGTGTAATACACAAGATACTTACCAAACACATATTGTCCCTTGGTCTCCATTTTCTTTTCTTTAATAATTATTTTATTGTTGTTCAATTCGTTGTCTGCATTTTCCCTCCACCGCTTCCCCTGCCAACACCAGCCAAACCCACCCCCCCCTTTGTTTTGTCCATGTGTCCTTTATAGTTGTTCCTGAAAACCCTCCCATTATCCCCTCCCACCTCCCCTCTGGTTACTGCCAAATTGTTCTTGATTTCTAATGTCTCTGGTTATATTTCACTTGCTTGTTTCTTTTGTTGATTATGTTCCAGTTAAAGGTGAAATCATATGGTATTTGCCCCTCACCTCTTGGCTTATTTCACTCAGCATAATGCTCTCCAGTTCCATCCATGCTGTCAAAGAGTAGCTCTTTCTCTCTGCTGCGTCGTAGTCCATTGTGTAAACGTACCACAGTTTTTTGATCCCCTCATTCACTGATGGACGCTTAGGTTGCTTACAGCACTTTTGTGCTGCTATGAACATTGGGATGCACAGGTTCTTTTGAACGGTGTTTCCTTGGTCTCCATTTTCAACTCCCCATTTTGTTGCTGCTTTCTGAAAAATCACATCCCTTTCCCCACCACCCCCACCTCAGCCTCAAAGAAAAGGCAGGCTAAATTAATAATTCCATTTAACTTAAACTACCAAAAATGTAACCTGTAAATTAATATGTTACAGTATGTCTTCACTATACTGTTTTGTAGCCATTAACAAGAATGTTGAACTTTATTTACTAATGGAAAAACACTTACGAGAACTGATGGACCACATTCAATCCTAGTTTCTTGGAAGAAACCTCTGCATGACACCAAAACTGAAAAGTAAGGATTCACAAGGTGAAACACTACACATTAGGCAGGAATTTGGTTACCCTGACCCACTGCACATTAGAGCCTAAAAAGGAAGCCCCAGAGCAAAACTGCAGGGGGAACCAGTGGGTGGAGATGAGGGGACTATACCAGACCAGCAGGACTCCTCCCAGGTAATTAGTTGGGTCCCAGGCTGGCTGAGGCCGTTCAAGGGTTCACAGAAGCAAGGAGTTTGAGTAGGATCCTGCCAGGTGGAGAGGATGGTGTGCACGGGAGATAACTGGAAAATAATCTTCCTGGCCTGATAAGATTTGGTGCTAATGCAGAGCCTTGTTTCAACAGCGTTTGACTACTTCCAACATACCAGCCACCTTTCAATACCACCCTCAGTAGTATCACTGAAGACAAAAAAATATACAAAGTTACTTCAGACAGTGACAAGAACTATGAATAAATTGGGAACAAAATGAGTGACCAAAGAAGGGATACAGGGCTGAAGACCCAGATCACAAAACGATGAACCATGCAAATCTTCAGGCAAGAGAGCCAAGTCGCAGAATTAACAAAGGACGTGAAAAGGCCCGGAGAAAGAAAGCAAGCAACTCTGGCTAGAGCAGTGCAAGCCAGGGGAAAAATATACAGGTCACAGAAAGCTGGAGTCAGACCATCATAAACACACGGTGCAATACACTGGGAAGCCACTATGGATTAAAACAAGGCAGTCTACTGATTCTTCAAATCCTAACGCAATTCCTTAGTTCCGCTGTGTGGAGTATGAAGAGGACACAGGCCTGTCCAGGAGCAGAGAGAGAGGTTAGGGAGGCAAGAGTCTAAGTGAGAAAGGAAGGCAGGCTGGCCTCGGCGGCTACACAGGAAGTGAGGCAGGTACAGACTCAGAAAAGCCCGCTGGACTCCCATGTACACTAGATCCTGGGATTACAGAGGACATCTTTGCCTTTTAGTCTGAACACACGAGTATTAGGTAGTGCCAGCTACTGGAGTAACAATTTGGAAAGCAAACAGGATTGGTTGAAAAATTATAATGTTTTAGATAGGTAAGTATGAGATGCCTATGCAAGGTTAAGGTGAGACACTCAAACAGACCATTCAACTCTGGGGCTCAGGCAGGCAAGCCTCATATACAAACCTGGAAGCTACAGAAGATACTAAATGCCACAACCATAGATGATTTTTATTTTCCTTTGGAGACAGCAGAAGGTATAGCCCCGAGGTCAAAAGGAAATAGCAAACAGAGCAATCACAAAGGCATAAGGAAGACCAGAAGTATGGTTTCATAGAAGTGCAGTAAAATATTTCAAAAACAAGGACACAGACCACTACTGAATGCTGCTGAAGATTTTAGTAAAGATGAAGACAGAGAAGTAACCACTGGCTTAGAAACACGCTGGACACTGGAGACTTTCACAAATGCAATGATAGTACATACATACTTCAACTTTTTGCTAAAGTAAATTCTACCATAGGATTTAGTGCTAAGTGTGGTGCATAGACTAATGGTCCCCAAAATACATCCATGTCCTAGTCCATGAAACCTGTGAATGTTACCTTGTATAGCAAGAGGAACTCTGCAGACTTGATTAAATCAAGGACCTTGACCTGAGGATATTATCCAGATGGGTCCAATGTTAATTACAAATACCATTAAGTGAAAGGGTAGCAGGAGAGTCAGAGATTTGAAGATGCTATGCTGTTGGCTTTGAAGGCGGAGGAAATGGGCCTCCTTAACTCTAAGATGAATTCATGTGTTTTAAAGTTTTCTTTCTTTCTTTTATTGGTTCTAGAGAGAGGGGAAAGGAGGAAGAGAATCATCAATGACAGAAACATCAATCTGTTGCCTTCTGCATGAGCCCTGACCAGGGACCGAACCCACAACCCAGGCACAGTGCCCTGACCAGGAGTTGAACCTGTAACCTTTTGGTTTCCGGGACGATGCTCCAACTGAGCAAAACTGGCCAGGGCTGAACTTGCGTGTTGTTTTAAGCCACAAATCTGTACTGATCTGTAACAGCTGCAACAGAAAACCAATACTCAAAGGATACCCAACACTAGCTCTTCCCGCATCCTGCTTGGTATCTATATACTCAGTATACACAAGGCTATAAAGAAAAACAAGGTTACCCTATAGAGTAAAACTAGTAAAATCCTGAAAAACATACCATCTGTTGTTAAAACAAAAGTAGCAAATAACTGTAAGACATTCTAGTAATCTAGCAAAAGCTGAAACCTAGAATGCCTTAACTGGGGAAACCAGTACCTCACACTGTGCTGAAAGCACAGGAACTTCACAGCGTGCCCAGCACACAAACCAGAGACCTGACCAACGGGACCATCCCAGTCACGTAAGCACATGGCACATTATGCCAGATCTCCACGGCCTGACACCCTTCAACTTAGACACTTAAAACAACTTTCACAGATTCTAAGCCATATGCCACCCAGTGACAGTGCCGACATGTATCTGTGTAGTTTTATGAAATCTAAGTAGTCCCTTGGGTCATAAATTTCATATATGCCAAGCAATCTCATGACTAACCTGCTGCATATAAATCTCAACTTTATTTAGGATGAGTAAGACTCTACGACTGGAGTCTGGCAACCTGTGGCACATGGGTAACCACGCTTCCACAGAGCAGAGGGCCAGGCTCCCCCTACGCCAAACAGCTCTTCCCCCTCTAAGGGGGCCGCAGCCTGCGGTGCTCTCTGCTGGTTACCACAAACCCTCAGAAACTTACACGCTTGTTGGTTATTTCTTCTAAAGGAAAGTGATCAGGGGTCATTCACAACATGAGTAGGAGAGAAAAAACAATTTTGCAGAGATGTTATTCATTGTGTCAAAGTATGTCCAAAGCACCAATATCAATATCTGCTCCATATTGTAATAAATAAATACAAGTCTAAACTCAGTTGATCCATTTTATTGGAAGGCTGGTAAAAAGGCTTTTTGAAGGCAACCTGAACTTCAAGGATACCATAAAATAAACACTGTAGGCCTGTTATCCAACTTTTATAAAATTTTCTATCCATGCCTCTATACACATGGGAGGCACTAATGTGTAGTCATGTTCACTGGATTTTAATAGATTTGGGGGATGGCGGGATTGTGAGTAATTTTTCTGCCATATTTCTGCTAATTCTGATTTTCTTCTTCTTATAGCTGGGCATGTATCATTTAAGTAAGTCATTACTCTGAAAGTTTGTTTAAGGCAAAGCAAGCATTTCTCTCCCGTATAAGGAGGTAGTAAACGCAGCCCAAGCAAAGTCCAATAATTCAGTACAACAGAATTTCAAAATTAGGGAACAACGTTTACTACCGATTCTTTAATCAGACTGTTTTGATACAGTTACAATGTAGATGATTTCCATTTAAAAAACTCAAATTTATTAATTTCCCCAAGAAACACTGTTTTGTTTTAGCGGCATTTTATTTAGACAACAAAAACAATTAGATATTCAGAAGCAGTGTACAATGAACAAGAGATCAAAGTAGTTACTTTATCATGTATTCCCTCTTCTTTATGATGAGCAAAAAAAAAAAAGACTTCCTGTTTTAAGGGAAAAGTCAGAAAAATAGGCCAATATACTTTTTCACCATAATAACATAAACAGCTACAAGAATCTAATTGTAATAAGAGAAACTGAATGTTGGCTTGCACATGTCCATTAAGAAGACAACGGGCCATCACACTACCAGAGCGTGACTCCACCTGCCTTCATCGGACACTCGCATTTTCACTTACAGGTGCCACCAAGTGACTTCCGGCACTGGAGCTCACGCACATGCCCCAGGATTCCGTGCTCCAGGTTTGTCTTAAGCAGAGACCAACTCTGGAAGGCCGATGCTTTTCTCTGCTCGTTTTAGTCCGTAAATTGTATACTACTTGTGGCATATACATGATTCTCAGGCCTTCACTTCAGGAGTTGAGCTATAGATCGAATCTGAATTCTCTGAAGCAATTTCTTCTACAATTACAAAACAAAACAAAAAATTCACATTAGTCAACTATAAAGGAAAGAAGGAAATCTACATTTCTGTGTAATAAAGGAATTAAAAAAGGCTTGGGGGTTTCTTTATTTAGTGTTCTGGTGTGAGAAAGCGAAAGCGACTAAGTGCACGTGCCAGTAATGACTAGACTCACACCACTGAAAAGCAGTGAAGAATCCGTGTGTTCGACCCACCACTCTCTTACCCCGTAACTCAACCTCCCAGGGGCCGCCCTTCTTGGCTAAGTCTCCAATGACTCCGTCACATCTTTGAAAGATCCAACTCCTCCTTTATTAGAACCTCAACAATATGATATAATCATGGCACATCCAATTTGTAATGGGAAAGAACCCTTAGTACAGAATAAGTGCTTAACCATTGTTAAATAACCCCCACAACTGTAACAACTGGTTTATTTATTTCATTATCTGACTCATAAGTTGGACTCTAAGTTCAATAAGAATGACCACACTTCGGTCCACACTGCACCCCTGTGCCTACTACTACGCAGTAGATACTTAAATACTTGTCATGTAAATGTGTATATACAGATACGCATTTAAAATTTCCATTAGTTAGGTATATTCATATTAATAAGTTTCCTCTGTCAATAAGTAAAACTCACACAACACTTCAATCCGAAGTCCCCTAGGGATCTACAGAAGTTAACTCGTCAGTATTTACCTAGCTCCTCTTCCGTCGTCTCTGGGAAACTGATCTTTGGCTTTGCCAGCTCACCACTATCTTCTTCTATGAAAAGACAAGCAATGATACATGCATTACTATATTACCAGTAACAGAAGTATTTTATAGGCAAGAAGAGTAAGCCAAGATTACTCCAAGCAATGAGACACAAAATATAATAGGAACATCTCCTTTTTTGTAATTATAGTAATATGCCTTTCCTTAAAAATTACTTTTAGGTTTGTACAACTACACTGGGACCAATAACTAACTACTTTTATTAAAAACATGTCTACCTTGTTAGTAAGGACCAGGAAGTAATGCTATCAGAGATTAAATACATTTACTTATAAATTCCTCACGTTGCACTCTTAACAAATTTTGAATTAGGTCCACTCCATTCGACAAATCACCCAATGTAAAAATATCGAACTAGAATAGATTATACACAAAATTTAAACAAAAGAACACAGTAGCCAATTTATAATCACAGGATTCTCTCTGTGTGAACCATGTTACATAATTTAAAATCTCTGAGACAGAAACACTGAAATGATAAAAAATGACACAAAGTTATATAAAGTTGAATTTGGTAACTCTGAACAAAAATGCTTACCAGGAAGCACACATTTCCAAAGGCCGTATGTTTTCCCTACCACAGTCTGCCACAGTCTCAAAGTCCCATCCTCAGAGCCACTGGCATACAGCTCTCCATCGGGGCTAAACCTCACACAGTGAATTGGACCAAAGTGTCCTTTGTAGGATTCTAAAAGAGGAGAAGGGCTGTTAGACAATTTAACAAACAACAGGTTAGGTATCGACACACTAAAGAAAACACTGTCTATATTACTGAATTATACCTAATTAAAAATAAAGTGATTCTCATTACCATCCTGTCTACCATTTATCAGTAAGATTATGCCATTCTAGCTCACATTCCAGTGTCAGATAGTCTTTCTAAAAACAAAACACAAACAAAAAAGCCCTGACACTTCACGTGTCAATAAGGATGAAGGGAGTATATGAAAACCTCCCTAAATTCCACAGAAAGTAAATCTAAAGTCTATAGCTCAAACCCAGTTTCCATATCCTAAACTCACTGCCTATTTACCAGGGAACCATTATGACGATAGAAAGCCACTAGATGGAGCTCTTCTACCCACTTTGTCTCTTAATTTTCCTACCAGACCTTAAGTCCACTAGTCATTCTGTCACAGAACATTGAGATATAAGGTCAATAATAATCCTTATGTATTTTCATCTATGACATTTAATGAGAAAATGTACAGATTAGTAGTGGTCATGGCCTATTTAAGTTGCATCCTTATTTACAAACTTTTCCACTTTACTTTCTAATGCCTCATCACATTAGTTTTCAAAGCTTTTCAGTGGACCAGTGTGCATGTTCCTGAGTCTATTCCTCAAAGGCTCTCAAGCACCACCCTCCCCCAACCCTGTCCTACCAGAGAATATTGAGTATTCGTCCTAAGCAAAAATCATACATGTAGAAAGAATAAGAGGTTTTGAAATGAGACTGCTAGGCCCAAGGTCCTGGTATTCACTAACTGTGACCTCAGATATCAGGCAAATAATTTACTTCTCTTCTTCAAAGAGAATGATGATACTCTGAAAACTGACATTAAATAAAATCTTTTTTAAAAACCTCTTACTTAAAGGTCATTTATATTTGAGTAATAAAGGGAGAACCATAAGGAATGAAAATAGATTCTATATGGTCTACCTGCCAAGGTTCCATTAATCCAACCCCAATCCATCAGCCTGCTCAAAGAAACAAAGCATTAAACTGTCTCACTTCTGGTCAAGACAGCAAGGCAGGCAGACATGACTCGCCTCTTTGCACAACCACAACAAAATTACAACTGAAATGTAGAACAAGCATCACTCAGAACTGTTGGAAATCAAACAATGTCAGTCTGACAGCTACAGAATTGAAGAAACCACATCCATCCAAACTGGTAGGAGGGGAGCAGATGCAGAACGGGATGGTCCCTCGCCCACGTGAAGTGGATAAAAATTCAGAAGGGCTGTATCAGGAGCAAGGAGTCATAGCCTCACACCAGACCTCCCAGCCCAGGGTTCCAGTGCCATGAAGGTAAGTCCCCACAACTTCTGGCTGCAAAAAACAGTGGGGATTGAGTCTGTGGAAGAAACTGCTGGGGCTCCAAGCTGTCCCTCTTAAAGAACCGACACACGGACTCACCTACTTGCACTCACTCCGAGTTCCAGCATCGGGGAGCAGCTTGAAAGGCACCAGTAGCACAGAGGGAGAAACTGAAGTGTCTGGTATCAGGGTAAGCTGAGGCCATTGTCCCCTTTCTAAACCATCACCCCACACAGCCAGCAGGCTGGTGCCATATCTGAGACTCCATCAACCTGGCTAACACTGTTTGACCAGCCTTGGAGAACCCTAGAAACTCCACTTCACCCAGTCTACAGGCCCACCCAAGCTGCTTTTCTGTATGAATGGCTGGTCTTGGCTCCTGTTACACAACTTCCTAAATCCTCTCAAACATTCAGCAGCTGGCCTCAGTGAGCCCCAGACTCTGCACTAGCAGCAGCCAGCCTAGATTCACAGGTTGGCTTCACCTGGGAATCTCCCAGCCCAGCACAAGTAGCAGCCATCTCAGACTGCTTATAGCTCAGGTAGGGTACCCTGGGCAAAACACAAGTGGAAGGTGACCTTGGTCTGCACCACCCTGAGAATCCCAGGGCCAACTCACCCAGTGGACAGCTATAGATCATGTGAGAACACCACCACCCTGCTTCTGCACTGTGACCTCCACAGTGAGCAGAGATTGGTGGTCACTGGTCATAGCCAATCCTTGTGGCTGACTGGCCTGTGTATATCCTTCTCATTCATTTGCCAAGAGCAACCGAGGCTTACCTACAAGAGGAGGGTATACTCAGCCCACACAAAAGGCACACCTCAAATATCCAGGTAGGTTGATGGGGAAGACTATGCTACTGAACCCCACAGGACACCTACTACATTAGGCCACACTATCAAGACATGGAGTCAAAGCAGCTCTACCTAATACATAGAAGCAAGCACTGGGAGGCTGCCAAAGCCAGGAGACAAAGAAACAGGGCCCAAATGAAAGAACAAACCAAAACTCCAGAAAAAGAGCTACACGAAATGGAGATAAGCAATCTATCAGATGCAGAGTTGAAAACACTGGTTATAAGGATGATCAAGGAACTTAGTGGGGACCTCAGCAGCACAAAAAAGATCCAGTCAGAAACAATGGATACACTAATTGAAATAAACGACAATTTATAGGGAAACAACAGTAGAGTGCATTAGGCTGAAAATTAAACCAGTGATTTGGAACATAAGGAAGCAAAAATCAACCAATCAGAACAACAAGAAAAAAGAATCCCCCAAAATGAAAATGGTATAAGGGGCCGCTGAAACAACTTCAAGAGGTCCAACATTTGCATCATAAGGGTGCCAAAAGGAGAAAGAGCAAGAAACTGGAAGTCTATTTGAAAAAATAATGAAAGAAAACCTTTCTAATTTGGTGAAGGAAATAGACATGCAAGTCCAGGAACCACAGAGAGTACCAAACAAGATGGATGCAAAGAGGCCCACTCTAAGACACATCATAATTAAAATGCCAAAGGTTAAAGGTACAAAGAGAATCTCAAAAGCAGCAAGAGAAAAGTAGTGAGTTACCTACAGGGGAGTTCTCATAAGATTGTCAGCTGATTTCTCTAAAGAAACTTTGCACGAAAAAAGGGATTGGCAAGACATATTCAAAGTCATGAAAAGCAGAGACCTACAGCCAAAAGTGTTCTACCCAGCAAAGCCATCATTTAGAATCAAAGGGCAGATAAAAAGCCTCCCAGATAAGACAAAAACTAAAAGAGTTCATCATCACCAAGCCCTTAGTACATAAAATGTTAGAGGGACTTATTTTAAAAAAGATTATCAAAACTATGAACAATAAATGACAAATACAAATCTGTCAACAACTGAATCTAAAAAAAAACTAAGCAAATAAGGACAAAGACAGAATTATGGATATGGAGAGCGTTCTGCTGGTTGCCAAGCAGGAGGAGGGTGTGGGGGAACATCGGAGAGGTGAGGGGATTAAGTAGTTATAGAACAGTCATGGGGATGTAAAGTATAGGAAATGGAGTAGCCAGGGATCTTACATGCATGACCCATGGACATGAACAATAGTGGAGGGATTAGCTGAGGTTGTGGTGGTGGTGGTGGTGGTGGTGGTGGGTACTGTGTGGAAAGGTGGCATGGGGAAAAATGAGGACAACTGCAATAGCATAATCAATAAAATATGAAAATAAGTAAAATAGTTTTAAAAAGTGTCTTTTGTTCTGTATCATTCTAAGAAGCTTAGTTCACTGGGTAGCCAAACAGGATACCTGGAAACAAAGCAGCAGCTTACAGACAAAAAACTAAAACAAATACCACAACATAAAAGCTAAACACATTAGTTCAAAAAGCAAAAGCTATTTGGGAACTAAAGTAAATATTGAGAGCCATACTATGAAACACCTAGTCCATCAAATAAATGTAAAGTTACCATGATCATTAATCTTACATGCCTTCTCTTTCCTTTATTGAGGACTATTATCATGAAAATGGAAGCAAAAGTCAAGACTCTTAAAAAGAACAAAAATAAAATAAAAACAAACCAAAAACTCAACCTCCCTCCAATTTACATCCCCAAGGTATCCCTGTAATAGTCTACAGCTATTCCATACCCCAATTCACTAGAGAACCTTAGGGATGCCTATGCTGGCAGAGACGGGGAGTCAGGTAGATGGGCTACACACCTGCACTATACTTCGGAGCAGATCTCTTCGTACCTATTTAATATGACTTGGGCATAACCCTGCTCCCCCAATAAATACACTGTACTACTGTACAGAATGTCAGAACACAAATCGACTTTAGTTCAAAGGAAAAGGTAAATTAAGTTCAGCACACTTGAAGTTCTGTATATGGTTCCACCCAAATGGATAAATATCCTTTACTTTTTCATCACTTGGAAGCTGTGAGTTCGAGGTTCACTGAAAAATTTGCTGGAGTGTTAATTACTGAAACCTAACATCTGATAAAAGTAACCGTATCATTTTAAGGGAGGATAAAGAGGACACTCACCTAATTCTTCTCCACTGTTATAATCATACTTATAAAGTTTAAAGTCTTCACCACCTGCAACAAGAAACTCCTTCTCAGGATGAAGAGATGCAGAATTGATGGTTGCAGGAGCTTCAAAGGATTTAATCGGGTCCAAACTGGAAAAAATTCATATAAATACTCATACATTTTTAGTCTTGCATAAGTAATACGAGGAAATAATCAGTTACATTTAACTGGTCCTAAATTCTGAAACCAAAGGAACAAGTAAATATTCATCTAGTCAAATACAGCAATGTTAAGAAACAAAAGCAAACAAAAAAACCCCTCAATAATATTAACAAAAAAAGTTCAAAAGGATTCTACGCCCAGGTGGAATTCATTCCAGAATACAAAGGCATTTCAGCAGAGGGAGTCCACATTTTTTTAAAATTTAGTATCTCTAATTCTAGGTAGTTTTTTAAAAAGTACTCTTTATTTATTTATCTTTAGAGGGGAAGGGGAGAGGGAGAGAAACATCAATGTATGGTTGCCTTTCGTGTGTCCCCTGCTGGGAACCGGCCTGCAACCCAGGCATGTGCCCTGACTGGGAGTCGAACTGCGATCGTGTGGTTCGCAGGCCCACGCTCAATCCACTGAGCTACACGAGCCAGGGGGGAATCCACATTTTGTGCAATGGGATGCCTTCCTGCAAATGTCTGTACTGGCTCATTAAAGCAGTATTAATATATTGGGATTTTTTTGTTTTGAAAAAATTTTAATGCTGCATTGTTACCTTTCCATGACAAACATACATTATCTTTGTAAACAAAAAATGTTTTTACAGAGCAATGATATTAAAGGATTATTTACACAGTATTCTCAATTGCTGAAAATTTATAAAGCTTCTGCTTCAAGATAAACCTTCAATCCCATAAAATATAAATTGCTAAAACTGGCTCACTTTTTACCATCAGGCAATAGAAGAAAAACTAAATTTGAGACTAGAGCTGTCTAATAAAAAAATTAATCCATAACAGCTTCACCTGACTATCAGTGAGTTTTGGACACCGGCTCCTGTCCCACCCTAAAAATCATGAAGTCCTCCAGTACAAAACATCAGTGCATTCCAGCTCCCGAATGCCACCACCATCCTATTCCCATCATCACACACTACAAAGCAGGAAAAGTAAAATTAGCCACGACTGACGTGGGATCACTGAATACAACTTTTCCAGCTCAAATGTTAGAATATTCAATAGACCAGCAAACCCCTGCCACCAAAACAGGACTTAAGGCAACAGTCCACAGTAGGACTGCAGGTGGCCAGGAGTGAGCAGTTAACAGAACTGTGCAATTTAATGTTCCTATCCTCGGAACTCTACTGGAATTCCTTTACAAGGAAACACAGGTGCACCCTAACCCTCATGACACTGTTGTGTAAGAGGGAAATTGACACATAATCTAGCGCAACCTACAATGCTGTACCTAGTAAAAATGTCTTCCTAGAATTCTGAATGGCTAAGAATATTTTAAAATAAAAAGTATACTCGTTAAGGTTCCAGGAACCAGAGTGGGGATGGAGACCCGCAAATAAACATACATGTGTAGCAAAGAAAATAAAGCTATTAATATTCTGGAATCTATGGTTGTAGCACTGCGGGTAAACTTTTTAAAATTGTATTTTCCAAATTTTCAACAAGAACATTTACTATATTTAGAGTCACAAAACTTGTGTCTGTTAAAAAAAAATCATTAGGTCTACACATACTTGGAATAGGAAAAAAAATTATTTCTCTAAAATTTTAAAGTGAAAACAGGAGAATCAAGATCACAGCGGTTTTATATAGTAATAAACATAAATTATGGCACCAGTCCAGTGATTCTTTAAAGAAAAATAAGATTTAAAAGTTAAATTTTATCAATAAATGTCCTGAATATCTGAAAATTAATTTGGTTCATTTCTCTGACTACAGTACACCAACTTCTTCATAACCACATCATTAACGGTACAGAAACATTTCTCTCCGTATTACACGGCAGCAATTTTCAACTGGTGTGCCAGAAGAGTTTTAAAAATGTGTAAGACCGGTCATTATCTCAGGGGAACTGACCTTTTTCCCCTTAGATTATCAAATAAAAAATAACAGCCAACACGACAACAGACCTTCAATGTGAATAAATCAAAATTACACCTATTTTTCTCGGATCAGCAAAAAATGTATTTTCGGTGTGCTGGAGAGTCCCAGTGACTAGTTTGTGTGCCCTAGTTACACAGTTCAGGCCAAAATTCTCCTTTTAAAGACTTTAATGCCTTTTCATGTATGTCTTCTAGTTTTTAAATATTCTAGGTTGTCTTTTCTTACCAGAAGAGAAAATGAAGATATTTCTTGAACATACCTTACTGCACTATGAAAAGCTATAGATCGTCCATAGGTTATGACCAAAATCTCTCCCTCAGGGATATATTCCATACTGCTAACAGACATATTAAAATTTAGAGATTTCACTTCTGTCATTGTAGCGTGATCCCAAAGGCTGCAAAAAAGAAGAAAATAAGGTGGCATTTACTCATTTAAAAAGCTTGACTCTTAGTTACATCTGAAGATTAACCATCACAACTGTAAAACAATCTCCATTCCAACTTATAAATTACAGATGATACACAGTTCTGGGTTCCTATACAAGGTCAAATCATCATTAGCTTATTGGTAAAGTCAACCATAGTATTTAAATATACTTCCCAAAGAACTCAGCAAAACTATGTAAAAACTAAGACATTTATGCCCAAATCTAATTAACTTCAGTGGTGCTCTAAATAATGGTTCTTACAGTTTTTATGAAAGACTTTATGTATTTATTTTTAGAGAAGGGAAGGGACGGAGAAAGAGACGGAGAAAAACCACAAGGTATGCTTTTGCCTCTCATACACCCGCTACCACTGACCAGGCATGTGCCCTAGACTGGGAATTGAACCAGTGACCCTTTGCTTCGCAGGTTGGCACTCAATCCACTAAGCCACACCAGCAAGGGCTGGTTCCTATCTTTTTGTGACTCTGATGTTGGCTATGTATCTATGTATCTTTCCACAAAAAATACATAATTTTTTCTATATAAAATTATGTACAGAATTTCAGGGGTTTCATGGACTCCCTATAGTCAGCCTGTCCCTGACCTAGGTAAAGAGCACCTGCCTATAAGGTGTTCATAGTTTTAATTAAGTGTCTTGTAAATTCTACTCTGTTTGTAACAGTAAATGGATACCTCCAGAAGAATGTGACCTATGTGCTGAAGTTTTAATGTTCAGAGACAATGCTTCCTATATAACAGCCACAAAAAATAATTAAAATATAAGCTCTAAGGTCAAATACTTTTCAAACTTGAAATAGTAAAGAAAAATTCCTCACCGGACAGTTTTATCATCAGCTGAAAGAATCTGTTTATCCTCACTGCACCACAGAGCCTTTTTAATACCAGAAGTATGGCCGCTGATTTCCTTAGGTTCTTAAAATATTAAAATATATTTGTTAATATTTGATCTCCAAAACTGAGCAATACTGGAAGAACTTAATATGTAAAAAGAAAAAATACTTTTTAAATTAGACCACAACTTTATAAAGCCTAGCACAGTTCAAACTTGTTGTTTATGTAGAATATAGTCAATTTTTCTACACTGGAATAAAAAATTTTCTGCATGACAAAGAACCCAAGAACTATGATCCTATATGTAGCAAAAATAAACACACCACTCCCTCCAGGCTACTTTTCTACTTTCAAAAGTATTATTGTATCACAATAAAATAAAAGAATAACTAATGTGGCATAATTTAATAAGAATATAGACTAAGGAACAAGACAGCCTGAGTTAATGCAAGTACTATCACCAGTACTGGGACCCTCATCCAAGCCACCGTGAGCAGTAACACACAGAAAGGGCCGGGGGCGGGGTGGTGGGGGGTGGTGGTGGTGGTGGTGGTGGTGGTGGTGGTGAGGTGTAGAGGCTACAAGGAGAAAAGGGTAATGAAAAGCAGTGAAGTATTCTCAAGAGTACAGGGTGGGGCAAAAGTAGGTTTACAGTTGGAAGTACATGAAAATTTATTCTTGTAGTATTATTTATTAACTATTATTATTATTTTCTATACTTTTGCCCCATCCTGAATTTCTACATGGAGAGCAAAAAATAAAAAAATTAAAAAAAAAAACAAAGAAGAAAAAAGGAACCCTTTTCTGTTGGAAGCTTTCCCTTCAAAAGATTAAATAAACAACATTCATTGTTATCTCTGAGAAAAACAGATGCTGGAGGCAATGCCATTCAACACCGTTGACTTCAGGCAAGTTACTCAACTTTCTGAAGACTGCAATTCTTCAACAATAAAATGGGTAACAGTAATTCCTATACCTCACAGTTTCAGTTTAAACATCAAATGAGAATATACATCTAAACTTTCTAACCTGGTCTCTGACATACAGTAAAACCTCAGTTAATTTACTATTTCTACTGCCAGTAGAATGGAAGAAACCCTCTCAAAAGCAGCTTTGAGAAAAGTAATAGATGTAAAAATGGGCCTCCCCCCAATAAACCCTGAATTACCTTGCTGAGTCAGATAGGAACACTCTGCTATCTTTTTTGGCATTAAGTTATCAAAGAGAATAAAGATAAAAACTTTTCATCATCTAGAATCATCTAGTTTGTTTTCTCACCTCAGAAATGCTTTTAGAAAAGGTATCTTGATAATAATTGCTTAATTACCAAAGTAGCTTTGATTTTCTTACCAACTTGCAAAGTTGATTTATGAACAAACAATAAATGCTTATGATACAAAATTTAAGATACCAACTAATACATAACAAATACAACAAAATTCTGTTTATCGTACATTGGTAGCTTTTAAATATGTATCATGTGGCCAGGGAGGCATTAAAATACTACAAAACAAAGGCGACTCTGGGGTAAGGAAGAAGAGGGGCCTTACGACTCCTGTAGGAGGGACAGAATTCAGAAAGGAAATGAAAAGATTTCACCACCAAAATTTTTTAGTGTATATCATAAACCTTATTAACAAAATTCAAAAGCAAATGACAAATTAGAATACAATAAAACTTTAAAATCAGTAAGAAAAAGTTGAACATCACAACAATAAATGGACAAAGGGCGTGAACAGGTAATAAGTTCACAAATCAAGAAATACTGTTGCTCAATGGAAGTGACCAACGGAATTCAACAGTATTTTAATCTCATAAATTATTCTGAGAAGTTCACAGTTCAAAAGAATCATTTTTCTCCTATTAAACTGGAAAAAATAAAATTAGTTATCAGTGTTTGCTAGAACAGGTTAGCTACTAATGTATTTTATCCTTTGCTAGAGGGAACTTTAGTAATATCTAGAAATGGCTTTCAAGTGTAGCTCCCTTTGTCCCAGCAATTCTATTTCTGTGTAGTTACCCTGCAAAAACAATCGTGGAAATAAATACAACTATAAGGATAATACTGCTTTCACTTAAAATCTGTAAGTAGCCCAAATAGGCTATAATAAGAGATTGGTTAATTCACTCATTCATAGGGAGACATAAAAAAATTATTCACTGCAGACATAAAAAATTCTTCTGAATACTTAATACACCCACATGGTTCAAACATCTAAATATATGTACAGAGAATCCTCACCCTTCTCACCTACTACAGATAACAATTCTTACCAGAAGGTAGTAACACTGTCATTTACCCTTAAAAACTTAATAAACTTAGTAACATAGAAAAATGTACCAGTATACATTTTTTTTTTCTTCTAAGATTTTATTTACTTATTTATCTTTAGAGGGGAAGGAGAGAGGGAGAGAAACATCAATGTATGGTTGCCTTTCGTGCATCCCCTGCTGGGAGTTGGCCTGCAAGGAACCAGCTTGCAACCCAAGCATGTGCCCTGACTGGGAATCGAACCGCGATCCTCTGGTTCACAGGCCTGAGCTCAATCCACTGAGCTACACCAGCCAGGGCCCAGTATACATTTTTAAACTATAAGGTTATATAAGCATATTATAATAAGTCAATATTCAGAAATATATCTGCAGAGAAAAATGGAAAATATATGAACCAAAAGCTAAAGATGTAAACATGATCAATACTTAATAATAGATTACATTTTAATTTCTTCCCCACAAGAACATGAATTAATTAGAAGAAATCATTTAAATTTTAAGGAAGTAAAACCATAAACATGTATAAATTAATTATGCTTACCTGCTTCTGGTTTGTTCAAGTCATATATGCGTAACAGTTTATCCTGTCCCCCAGTTAACAAGAAATTACTATCCTGAAAACACAAGTAAAATGTTACTAGAGTAAACACTGTAATGCTTGTATCTCCTTCAAACTTCTTGAACATCAAATAGAATCCAAACAAGGCTCACGTCACAAAAAGATACAACACATGCCAATTACTTCTGAGAAGATGCTACAGAACATTTCTGTCTTAATGCCAAAGCCCTTTAAACTTCCTAGTCCAAATATTTTCTACCACCTACCAATAAACTGGCTCAACCTGCTCTGATCCCGCTGCCCTCCCTCCTGAGTAGTAGTTCTTCCATCATCTCCAATTCCCCCTCTCCCGTCTGAAAGTAGCTGGGAAACATTAACTGGGCATTTTAAATGTTTGTTGCTATTCATGGGGGACTGATACAAGAATTCCAGGGTATTTTAAAAGCCTCATATATCATTAACCAAGCAAAAGTATGCATAGCTTAACCTACAGTCAAATTAAATATAAGCCAATATACACCTAAAATTCGCCTCCCAAAACAAATACACAAACATCAATTTAACTCCTTTAAAAAATTCCATTTTCTGATACCTGCGTGAAATCTACAGACTTGACAATGTGTTTATGAGCCAGGGTCATCAATTCATCTCCTGAGACAGCATCCCACACTTTGCTAAAAATGGAAAATAAAATTAAGATAAATATAATGGTAGTTTTGATGATTATTTACCAAATAACTTAAATATGTGAAATGTTCCATAAATACACTATAAATCTCCGTATTTCTAATACCCTTCCACTGTTAAGAGTTCATTTGATAAAATATTTAAATAAGTCTAAAGGAGAAGAAATTTCTCTGTAAGAGCCATGCAGCCAATCTCATTTTGATGGTAGAAAAGATCTATAAATGTAAGTAAATGCAATCCATGAACTAATACATCCTTACTTGCCATATTTTAGCCTACAGCCATATTTTAGCCAGAATGCAAAGTGTTTTAACCAATTTTTAGTTTCACCTTTCCAACTGTTTTCTCTCTCATGTATATGCAAAAGAAAAAGAAAAACAAGAAATCCTTAAAAGAACTGACAGTAAAATAAAAGGCCCTGATACAAGTTGTGCAAAATTTTAAATCAACACAATAGAAAATATTCTCCTCACCTCTTCTTCAAAGTCGACTCTCAAATTCTCAAATGTTAGTCCAATTAACTTCCTCCCAATATATTAGCCTTTGATTATATGCTAATACTGAAGATTTTTAATCTCAGCTGCATGTTTCCCTGACCCGTCCCAACCAAATATGTGTGTGGTTGTGTCTATAAACACACATTTTGTCTGTATGTCAGGGAATAATGGTTAAATAATACTTTACAAAATACCGTAGGGTTTCCCTCCAAATACAAATGTTTAAAGTTTGCATATGAGTACGAGAACTACTATGAGCAACCAGCTATGCTCCATAAAGGATTCCATTTTATAACTGACATTTCCAGGAATAAGTGAAAAATAAAAAAAAGAAAAGCAAGGGGTATGTTCTTCATTTACTCAACAAACATGTGATAAACACATCAAGTACATACTGTGTGTCGTTCTAGACTTAGCGCCGGGACACAAACGGGAGAAAAGGATCCAAAGGAAGTTCCTGCCTTAGCAGAGCTCCAGCCGAGGAGCATTAAATTTTATCCATTAAATACCACATTAAATAAACACAATTAAAATACAAACCTACGTAGTTCTAAACACTGAAAAAAATACGCTGCTAATTATACCAGAAAGTCTGGAAAATCTAAACCATGAAAGCCAATAGCCTTATAGAGCAAGCAGACATACACCAGGAACAACAATAAAACCGGATATTGTAGACAAGCATTAATAGCATGTATAACAGTAAAAACACACAGATGACCACCTTAGAGTAATAAATACTAATGATATAAACCTTCCTATCACATATTTAGGTCATGAGTGGCTAAATATACCTATTCTGAGAAAAATAACATCAACTCTGAGTAGTACTGATACTAAATTCTCAAGAATTCATTTCTCTCTGCAAAGGACACCTGCTCCAATCTCTCCCATTTCCAATTCAATTCTGGCCCAGACCAACTTTCCCGACCTCATTTTGTATTACCTCCCTGAACCTGGCCAAGCCAGATTATAAACCATTCCTCAAACAAGCCGTGGGTTTTCTTCCTATGTCTTTGCAGAAATTGTTCTCAGGTATCCAAAGTTCTACTCCTTCTCAGGGCTCATTTCCAATGCAGGATTATAACAAAACCTTTCCTTTACCTGACCTCCAGGAACCACCCCCATCTTTTCTTCCACGGAGCTCAGCTAGATCAGTAGATTGTGTTTAATTTTGCTTTTCTTTTATTTTTAGCATATGTTTACTCTTAATCACAAGGAAATCAGTGGTAAAATTTCACAAAGATTAGGACTCCAGACTTGGAATGAAAGCAGGTGTCAAAAGAGGAAAACAGCAAATACACCTGAAACTTCTAGTTATTTGCATGATGCCAAGTCTCAAAGACACTCTTGGGCAATATCCTTTGATATACTTTTAAGTATATTCAATGATCTCCAAAATCTCCTTACAAATCTTATGATTCTGCTTAAACCACGTCGATCCACTCATGAAGGGGAAGGTACTGGCGTGAGCGAAGCAGTGTTACCCAGGAAGGCAGAGTAACTGGTCTTCCCCCTGTAGAAACACCACAACTGAGGACGACACTGACAAAGCATGTTCCTTCTGACCACTTGTACAAACTTTGGCCTATTTACATTACTTAGAGAAAGAGTCCTCAAAAGAAACTGGGAGAACCTGTTTCCTAATGCCTTTTCAATCTCCAGGCAATAAACTTGTGTTAACTAGCTGGCTGCAGAATGCAAATCCAGACCATGAAGCATCTTCACTAACACCCGAGTCTCAAAAGAGGAGCTACTTAACTTCTTTAAAGCCTGAACAAAACAAGCTATTTTAGCGGGAACAAAGGGCCTATCTTAACATGTTGACCAAGTCATCAAAAAGGAGGTAATACCACCTCTGATTTACTGAGAACCTTAGTCAAAGAAAAAGTAGATCTTTCTACTGATGTTTACAAGGAAAAAATAAAGGGGATCATACACTGTGGTCACCTACAGTATAACACTCTCCAGAACAGAGCACAGGAATCTTCTCTAGGTTTTGATAGAAGTGTCCTTCTCTGCCCTAGTGACTCTGATGGGAGGAAAGTGGAGGTGCTAAGAGGGTCACGGCAAGTAACGTTAGCACTAGCTTTATAAATTTAAACACATATATAAAGAGGACGGTGTTTCAGGGGCAGTGCACCGATGCCCTGATGTGACTGCCCTATCCCTCAAGATAACATTCTAAACTGACCCACAATTCAGCTCTGCTGATTATTTTCTCCGCAAGAAGCAGGCATAAAATTCACCTCTGAATCGACATGACATGAATGAGTTTTCTGAGAAACAAAGAATGAGGTGCAAAAAAAAAGTTCCTAAGAATGACTTATTCCAGCTAAGATTAATCAGGGAAGCTGAGGGAGCGACTCTCGAGCCGGACCGAGTTTCCTAACAGCAAGGCCCAGGCTGAAAGAGAGGAGGACAAGCAATGAGCGCACACGCTCCCACACCGCACAGGCAGACACAGAACAAATGAGGGGAAAGGCTCAGCTACCGTTCACAGCATTCCTCCTACAACCATTTTCCGGACACAAAAACCAAAGTTTACGGAGCATCCGGTGATCGAATGCAAAGTGTCGCCAGCACATGAACTCAGCCATGCCTAATGCGAAGGCTTACACCTTTCCCACTGGATCGTGGCACCTAAAGGCCTTAACAGAGGGGGAAAAATTCCTTCTTGATATTTGTATCTACTCAAGCTTCTTTGCATGAAACCAAAAGGTTTCATGCTTTCAGCCATATAAGTTACAAAATAACATATATTTTGGTCTAGCACAGGGCGGTAGTTATTATTGTTACACATGAAGTACTTAAACTGTTATTAGATTCCAGGCACTATTCTAAATAGTAGGGACATAAATTTATTTAATACTCATGATCAACATATAAGGTAAGCACTACTACTATTCTCATTTTTACAGACAAAACTGAGAAAAAAGAGAGGTTAAATTAAGTTCCCAGGGTCATGGAGCTCTTAAATGATGGAGCCAGAACTTAAGTACAGAGTTCGAGTCTAAACCAGCATCCATGTTTTTAATACTATTTGTTAATATAGACACAGACTTGAAATGTTAAGAAAGCACAGAAACACCAAGTACCTATCCACAGACTTCTCTTCAAATGTATGATTTTGGTCATTAATGCTCTGTAACTGACCTAACCAAAGATAACTGTTCTCGCAGCAAGATAAAATCCTCAATACTCTTTTCAAGATTCTGTTAAGTATTTAAAGTGCCATTTTCAATCCTTTCTCTCTGCATTTCATGGGAATAGTAACTTCTATGTAATGCCTTTTATTTCTTTTCCTTGGGGCTGGCATTACAATTTGGCCAAATGAACAAACCGAGCATCCACAGGTTTCAGAGATGGGCACCCTTCCTAACAAGCTTTTGCCCAGGTCCCTTAAAGAGGAGGGAGCAAGTCCTGGCCAGCAGGTGAGCTGGCATGTCATCCCCACATGCCAGTGTTGCAGGGTGGATCCCAGGTCAGGGCACATGTAAGAATCAAACAATGAACGCATTAAGCAAGTGGAACAACAAATGGATGTTTCTCTCCCTTCCTCCCTCTCTCTAAAAAAATCAATTAAAAAAATTTTTTAAATATAAAAAAACAGAGCAAAACCATCAAGCAGGAAGTGATGAAGCATTCTGCTCATGTAATTAACACTGTTAGGGCAAGATAACACAGATTCAGAGTTAGCCAAAATGGATCTTTTTAGAACTGCAATTCAAAAAACTTGTCTCTTTTAGTGCTACTGTCGAGTGTCTAAATCTTGTCATATTTGTATCAATAACTTAACTCTATTTCATTTAAAATTCCATTTCACTAAATATTGATACCACCAGACCAAGACCTAGTAACAGTAACATTTTTAAAATCCACTTATCAAGTATTCAAAACCTGAAGTTATTAACCTTAATTTTCTGCCTGTTATAAAATCCATGACACTTATTCCCAATGACAGTGTTCCAGAAGCAAAACCAAAGGGATCTATAATTCATCCATCCTTTATTCTTCTACTTTAGAAAATTTCCTCAAGTTATTGATTCAACAAACACAAAGTACTAAACAAGACAGGGATACAAAAAATATAAGACATGGCCCTTGACCTCAAGAAGCAGCGACACACAGACCAGTTAAGTGCTGCCGTGAAAGCGCCAGAAGTTCCACCACAGGAAGTGGTGTGAGCACAAAAGAGGAAACAGACACTTTCATCTTCCAGCACTCCCTGAGTTTTCCTTGTCTGAGCATCCCTTTTATTTTCTACTTTGACCTCTATAATTAACAATCAAAGGACTCTGTCCCATGATAAGCACCCATGCTGACATCTAAAGCAGCATCTGACCTGAAGCTGTTGACATTAAAAGGACTTACATATATAAACAAGCAGTTCCTTACTTTATCAGTATTACATACAATCGCAACAGGGCACAGCATGAAACTTTACTGTGGTTATGAATAAAGACCATATTCACTTAAGACACAGAAAAAATGGTAAGTTCAGGCTAAAAATAATAACTTTTCTCGCTAATCTCTCAGCATCTCAAATTTAACCCCTTGTAAGCAGTGTTATCTCCCTCTCCTTTAAAAAATTTAATTTATTTTTTAATTTTATTGGGTTGGCCAAAAAGTCTGTTTAGTTTTCTTCCATAAAAGACATGTTTTTCATTCTCACCAATAACTTTATTAATTTGGACATTTTGAGTATGGTGACTATCTCCCGCATGGTATAACACTGATTAGCCTCAATTAAAGCCTTTTTTTTTTTAAATTTAACCTTTTCAATTAATACCCTGATTTGAACGCTGTCAACTTCAACTGGTCCACCCGACCCTGGAGCATCCGTGGAGCACCGCCCAGGGAGAAGTCTCCAGCACAGCCCTTCGCAAACCACTTCTGGCACTCTCGATCAGTGCAGCACTTTCTCCATACACTGCAGAAATCCTTTTGTGTGTGTGTTTCACTTGTGTTCTCACCTTTCTTTATATTATAAAGCAAATAAGCCAAAAATGTTGCGTATTTTCTTCTGTTTTCCACGTTAAAATGGCTACACAAAAATTCACTAATTTTGGTAAGTTTCTTTAGATACATGCTGAAATGACAGCTGTCACAACACAAAACCGTCTCAAATGAAGTTAAAGACAACTAAGAGCTTATTAGAACCATGTTACAGAAAAAAACCAAACTTTCTGGCCTACCTAATACATACAGTAAAATTCACTGTGGTACAAAAGTCTCTGCGTTTTAACAAATGCAGTCACACATTCACTACCACAAACAATGTGCCTTTATTTTTCATAATAAGCTTAGTATGTTAATTTGCTTAAAACAAAGGAGTAACACATTTACACTTGCTCTTCAGTGTGCAATTGTCTTAGGAAAAAAAAAACAAACAGTACTTTTATTCTCCAGACTCTGAAGTCTAATAAAGTCTATTAATATGTTCAACAGCTCTTGACACTGCCTTCATTAGTTTAAACATTTAAGTGTCTGCTGGGTCACAGTTAGGAACTAGAGATAACAGAACTGTATAAAATATGAAACATACCCTAAAGGGGAAAGTGAATTATTTCAAGTCACTCTAATAATCCACATAGGTAACATGTATTCTGGCAACAGATAATGTAATTAGACTGTAAGGCATATGGTGTGCAATGCCAGATGACACTGATGAACTAGCATGAGGCCAAATTTTAAAGTGCCAGCAACTGAAGTTTAACCCTTAGGCCAGTGCTTCTGAGGCAGCACATCAGAATCACCTAGAACAACGTTCAGGAGAAAAAAAAATGCTGATGTTTGCACTCCATCCCAGACCAAATCAGAATTTCTTGGACACATGCATCTGAGTAGTTTCAACGTTCCTTGGGTTATTCAACTGTAAATGCAAGGTCACCAACCCTTGAAACGGCAGAGGAAAGACAGGAAGATTATTAGACAGAGAAGTGACATGATGAAATTTGCTCTTAGGAAGACAACCGGCAGCACTGTGGAAGATGACTAGACGGAAGGAGGCTAGCTAGCGGCAAGGATCTAAACTAAGGTAGCAGCAGAGGCATAAGAAACACTGTAGTGGGGAGGCATTCTGCTGGTAGCATAGGTAAGATGAAGAAATTCGGATGGTAAGAAAAAATAAAGAACTTTAAAAACTTAGAAAATGAAGAGTAACTCGGTTTGGGAGTGTTTAATATGTCTAAAGCAAGTTCATAAAAACCGAGAGTGGGATTCAGCTGATATATCTGGGGGCATCAGCACTCTAGAAAGTCACAGAAGTGCATTCATTTATCACTCAGGAAGCACCCGTGGAGCAGCATTTCCAAACAAGACCACCAACACTCACTACTGGGAGTGCTTGTTAATAATGCGGATTCCGGGGCCCCAATCCGGACATGCAGATAAGTCACTTCAGTCTGGAAATTTTAAGAACCACTGAAGAGAAAGAAGCAGCCAGGACTTTTGGTGAGATAAACATCATGTGGTCTATGTGGCACTGAATGAGAATTTAATGAATAACTGAGATTGAAGTTTGGTTATTTCAGAATACAAACAAAGACCTCCAAACCTAGCCATTTGACTATACTTACGCTGTGAAATCTGCAGCGGCTGTAGCTGCTTTGGTGGCATCCTTATTCAACGTTGCACCCCAAACAGCACCCTTATGACCCAAAAAAGTTCCAATCCAGTCTCCTGTATCCCCCTGGCGTAGCATAGGTTTACCATCTAAAAAACATTCAAAAAGACATGTGATTTACAAGTTCAGATTATTTGAAATCTTAGATTCAAACACAAAATGGTCAGGTTCAGTAACAAGAGGAAAACTGCATCTGCTAACTTACTATTCTCATGCATTGAGGTCACTAAGGAACAGCCTGAAATAAATTAAATCAACTACGGGGTGGGGGCAAAAGTAGTTTACAAGATGTTTGCATGGAAAATAATACAATAATTAATAAACAATAATACAAGAATAAACTAATTCACACACTTTTTAAACGAAAGTAAACCTACTTTTGCCACATCCTGTACATGTAAGTGAACTAAATAAACTAACTTAATTAACTGAAGAACTGAGCTCTCTGGGCAGCATCTATGTAACTCGGTGGGAAGAATTCTGATCTGCATCAAAATCTAGAACTGTCTCATTTTGGACAAACTTGTTAACCTAAATCTCAGTGCCTGTTTGAAATACGGGGCTAATACCACAAAGGAATGCCCAATGAGATAATGGAGGTGGCAAGCCTTTGTAAAATAAGGTAAGGAGTAATTCCTTAGTCTGGCCTAGTTTTTCCAATTCCCAGACCTTTGAAAGACACTGACAGTTTGCTGGGCCGGGCGTCTTGACAAGTGAGCAGTCCCGCTTCTCCAGAAATAGCAATAAAAGTAAAATGAGAAGCCTTAGCAGAAGACAACCCTTAGCCTTGTTAGAGGCATCACAAAAGCTTCTCTTGACTCCAGCGGCGGAACCCCAAACGCTGCTCCTCTGGCCCCCATCTCCAAGATTGGGGTCCTCCCAACCTCTTCGGCACCGAGGAGTGCTGGCTCCACGCCCTCTCCGCCCAGTCCTAGCCCATTGGCCACCCTGATCAGCGGCCCTGCTTACCTTTGCACGCGCTGATTAGGAAATAGCCATAAGGCGTGATGCCACTGAAGGCCAAATCAACCACAGGCCGCGTGTGGCCGGAGCAGGTGAGCGGAGTCTGCCTCATGGCCATGGCGGCGACGAACCGAGGGAGCGAGATGGGGAGCCGGGGTCGTCTCGTTCTTTTCCTTCTCAAGTGCAGTGCCTCCGGCTCCTCAAGGCCCCCGCCCTGACACCGGCGATGGTCCGGGAAACGGGAAAAGGAGGCCAATCCCAAAATACCGAGGTCAGGAAGGGTTAGGGATAGGTCCGGGAGTCTGCGACCCGCGACCGACAGCCGCGGAAGAAGGGAGAGGGAGGGAGGAGGGAGGAAAGTAGGGGAAGGGGAGAAGCAGAGGACCGGCGGCCAGGACCCCACCGTCCACACCGCCACCGGCAGGAAGTTGCGATACCAATGACGTTGAGTCCGCCGGAAATGAGGATTCTGTTGGAAGGCGGGCTCGCTCCGTTTAAAAAAAAAAAAAAAAAAAAAGAGCGTGTAGGACAGTAGCGCGCAGCCGCGAGTTCGGCACCCGTAGGACACGTGACGCTGGCCCGGCGCCTGCCTGATTGACACGTGGGGGCGCTCTAGGCCCTTTAGTGAAGTCCCTCTGTGCTGAGCTCTGATCGGCCCGAAACAGCGTTCGGCCAAGTTTGTCACGCTCTAAACTGCCCTACTGTGCTCAGACCCTGTACCTGGAGGGGCCTGTGGATTATGCTCGGAGTATCTGAACATGTAGACTGTAAAAATCAGGGTTCCCAACGGCGGCCCAAACCAGCAAACAACGTCTAAGAACTTTTTAAATTCTAACAACTATATAGGTACCTCCTCTGGCATTATTTAAAAGTAAGGCCCTCAAGAAAATTTCCCCAGCCACCCCTTCTATTATGTAACATTCCTGTACTGCTAATATTTTAGACATGAGTGTTATGTGGCTTTAAATACAGTTAAGTTCAAATTATTTTTCTTTGGAGGAGTTCAGAGAACTCTAGAGTAGTGGTCCAGTTTGATTAATAGTCGTATTAATAAAACCCGATATATATATATACAGATATATATATACAGATATATATATACAGATAATAACTTGTAATTATAAATATACAGATAATAACTTGTAATTTACATACATAAACATGATAACACATAGGCAAAATACTACTGCTAGAAGACTCTAAAAACTAAATTATAAGAAGAAAATGTAGTATGGTCTTCCCGCAAGCAACCCACTTCACGTAATCCTTGGTCTGATACTTCTGAAAGGAGAGTGGGAAATAAAGAGGATGGCATAGAAACAGACCCACACTGCAATGCGAATCTCAAAAAGTCTTGTCCAAGCAAGTACCTTGCCTAACTCACATTTCATTGGTGAGATCTGGGACACGTGACCAATATGTAGACACAGGGAGTCTGGAAAATACAGTCTAGCTGGGCATCAATGTGCTCAGGAAGACAAAGAGAATAAATTTGAATGCAGCAGAAAGAGGGTCAGACAGTTACCTATTTTCATTTGCTTTCTTCCCTTTGCGTTGTATCTTTTCTACTTCACTCTGTGCTTCCTCCACATTTTTTTTACTTTCCTTTGAGTCAATTCTCTTTCTTACTGCTTCGCATGTAGTTTTTTTTATATCCTTTGTTAACCTAAAAATAAAAGGTTAAAGTTAGAGGCAGCAAGCATTTATTTGAGATAAAAAAAGAATTGCAATTCTTGGAAGCACTTATTCAGGCAGAAACCCAAATAGCGTTCCACTTAGGGGGTGAGGACAATGGTATTTATGACAAAGGGAAGAGAAATAATTACATGAATAGAAGGAAGGAATTTCCATTATGTTAGTTAGCCAAGGAGGGAATTTCTATAGGTGCAAATAAACTAATTCTTCAGGTGCACGTGGATGTCTTTATTTTCAGGCTGGTAGTCAGGATGTACTCTTTCCTGTTAGCTGTGCAAACTGTTGTTTGAAGCACACCGTTGCTCTGGCCAGTTCAGAGGTTGTTTTCCCCCTTTCAGACATTCCACAGGTTTGAGGAGTAGGAGGGAGATACAGGGCAGTTTCTCTGGGATGGCAGCTCCAATTTTATTTCGAAGTGGTTCCATTTAGCTTATATTTCATATATTCATGTTTTGTTTTTGACTTTAGTTTTTTCAACTCTGCCTTTGCATCTTTACTTGTTTTCACATTATTTCTTATTTTTTCTCTTGTTATAGAGAGTTCATATTTTTACTTTTTAAAAAAAGATTTTATTTATTCATTTTTAGAGAGAGGGGAAGAGAAGGAGAGAAACATCAATGTGCAGTTGCCTCAGTTGCCTCCTCCTGCACCCCATACTGGGGACCTGGTCTGCAACCCAGGCATGTGCCCTGACATGGAACCGAACTGGCGACCCTCTGGTTCACAGCCTTGCCCAATCCACTGAGGTACACCATCCAGGGCCATATTTTTACTTTTTAAGAGGGTGTAGGGAAGTTTTCACTAAACATTTCATTATTTTAGTACTTTTTGTATATATATATATTTTTTATTTAATAACAATACTTTTTTCAGTGCAGAGATCCCATATCACTAATATTTAAATGGTGACATTTCTATTAATTTAGTCGGTTATTTGTATAAGAACAATGTGTGTTCTTTTTAAAATGTCTTAAAAATATGTTTATTGATTTTAGAGAGAGAAGAAGGGAAAGAAAGATAGAGAAAGAGTGATTTGAGAAAGAAACATTGATTGGCTGCCTCCCATAAATGCCCCAATTGAGACTCAAAACCCACAACCTAGGTATATGCCCCGACTGGGAACTGAACCGTCAACCTTTTGGTGTATGGGACAATGCTCCAACCGACTGAGCCACACCAACCAGGGCTATCCTTTTTGATTCTCCTCCCTCTTTTATTGGAAAGTGTTTTGGTTATATTCTTAGAACTTGAGCTAGAAGAATCCATATTAGTTTATGATTTTGGAATGAAATCAGCTGTTTGTAGGGTGAGAAATCTCAAATTATACATTAATGAAGAAAAGGAAGACTTAATTTGAATACTTTTGGTACTGCTTCTACTAAGTGTTTTGAACAAAAAGATCAGCTGTCATGGCTTTGCGACTAGAGGTAGAGACACAGATACAGATTGTTTGATTGGATAAAATGAGATTTCCTTCCCCTCACCATCACCTACACTTTTCTGTGAGGAAATATTACATTGTCAAAGAATCCATTTGGAACTAGCACTGTTTTCCCTAAATGATTCATAAAGAGCAATTCCAAACTAAAGTGATAGTTCTAGTGATATGGAAATGTTCAGGAAAAAAACAGAAGATGCATATCCAGGAATTCAAGGGTTATTTTTTCCCCAAAAGAACAGAGTAAAAGTCACATCAATATGGAGATTATATCTTCTTCACATAATGCTAGATCATGTTGTCTTGGGAAGAAAATTAACACTCATGGAAGCGAGTTGCCCTCACTTCCATGGAGTGCTCACTGGTGAATACATCATATGGAATTCAGATCACTTGGCATCTCTATCTCATTATACAGAGCCCACAATCCCCCTAGAAAATTCATGTGCTCCTCTGGCCAACCCCAGGCCAAGGAAAGCTCCATCACATCTGGACAAAGCCTGTGTGGTTTAACCACATGCAATAATGTGGCTCCTTTCTCATGTGGGAAGACGTTAAAATTCCCCCCCGCAAAATAGGTAGGGACTCTAGAAGATGAAGGTTCGATCAGAGTCTGCAAGAAGGTTAGGGTTTGAGGAAATTAAGATCACAAACAAGTCGTGGCCATCTGAAGGCCTAAATGCTGAGGGCTTTCCCTCCTTTCTCTCTCTCTTGTGTGGTACAAGGGATGAATGGAAGTCACAGCTCCTAGTTTCTTCTACTTTGTGGTGGTTGGGAGTGCTCACTTACCTCTTCTGTAAAAGTAGCTGTTTAAATTATTGAACTCTTCTATAAAAATAGCTGTCGACATGGCCATCGTAGATCAAACCAATAGGAAGGCACCAAGAAGCAAGCAGTAAGGCAAATTCCTCTCCCTCTTCAGTGTTGCAGTTTTCTTTAGGCGCCCCCTGCTGGAAGAGCCTAAAGTGGATCATGCTGAGGAAGCAAAAAATGTGGCTCACAGAGTCCGGGTGCCGCCACCCAGGAGAGAATGAAAGGGGAGGTAGGGTAGAGCTGAGTTAAAACGCGTGGCCCAAAGATTTTCACTAGGGCAAAGAGAGCTCCGTGGTCCAAGCTCACAGACACCACCTAGGGGTCGTTAGGGTCCCTCTCTGCACCTTACCCCTGGGTGTTCTTGCCCATTGATGCAGCATTGGCAGTGGCCACCAGGAAGGGGGCAGGAGGGCTGCTGGTTTGGGGGACATCAGCATGCACACACCCTGAGATGCATCTGTTTGATTTGTGCTTTTGACCGGTTTCTAACAGTGGGGCACTGGCACCCAGAGTCCTGTGACCGTCTGAATACACTTGCCCTCATTCTGCTTTGGCTTGTGTGCCTTTGGTTCTTGGCATTGGACACTTTCTCAGGAGCTCAGCTTCCTGAGGTGCCTCTCGTGGGGAAAGGAGTTTTTGCAAGAGCCTGCAGAGTCCAACATGTCAGTTCTTCATGTGTCTTCTATGTCAGGCACTAAGTCCTTATCCCAGTATGTTTTCTACTGGGAAAGGTGAAAACGTTCCCTCCCTGCATGTGTTTATTTGTTTTCTGAAATGCTGTCTCTGTTCCCTTTGCCTGCATCCTCTTTCCTGAGAATGGTGTAAGCATTCACAATGCGGTTAGAATTCACCTCTTACGTGCTAACACCTGTGGAGTCTCCGCGATGACTTCAGGGGGACCTTGTGATGCTCCGGTGTGTCAGGGAAGGGGCCTGTGCATGGTTTTCGCTGTTGTACCCCACTGATCTGCACAGAAAATATGGGATCTGGGGCACTGGAGGGAGGCTGTCCATTGCGATTGAAAGCCTGGTGTTCGGTTTGTGGTGTTTGGAGCCTTCCCAGACTCGTACGCACTGGCCACCTTCCTACAGGTGCAGAAATAAGCAAAGACTATGAACAAGGATGTCCCAGAACAAGAGACCCTGAGCCTGAAAGCCTTGTGTGGGGACACGTCCATGTCCATTAGCAGTTAGAGGAGAGGCCCTCTCAACCTCAGAACACTGATGTGTGTAGGCGATGGGACCCCGTGTGGAATGTGCCAGTGAGGTCTGGCCAGGGATGTGGGCTGCCTGGGTGGGGGCATCTCTGCCGAGCTGGGGCTGCAGGTGCCAGGCACCTCAGTAGGCCACTCCCCAACCATCAGAGGTCCTGGCCTTAAGGCTCCTCTAGCTCATTTGGCCTGTCTCCTCTTTTCTCACTGTGAGAGAGGGCCTGTCCTGAGTGGCCCCTGACCCCCAGGTGTGTTCCGGAGGTTTACTCCCAGTGCGGGGCAGGACAAGAGCCCCTCCCAAGCTCAGCCCCTCTGATGCATGTGGCTCCCTTCAGGGTGCTGAGCCTGTGTATGTAGTTGCAGAGTCTGACATTTCAAGGAGGCTAGACAGACAGCCTCCCACCCACGTGGCCCTACCAACCTCAGAGTTCCACCACGTTCATACTCCAGACAACTCTGGTGCTGTTTGCCAGATTTATGGAATAACACGATTGAATAACAGCTTCTTGGTGTTTTCATTTTAGGTGTTACCCATTGAGGTCACCCTGAGGAGGCTGGCATTTACTTCTTCACTGCTCCCTGCCCTGTGTACACTTGGGTTTACAACAAAATTATATCATAATGAGTCAGCTCTGAATCATGAACCTCCCTCTGAACTTTTTGAACCTTGTCCCAGTGTCTCTAAGCTCCCAGTGCCGTGACTAAAGGCAGTGTCACTTTAACTCCTGATCTGTGACATGAAACCTGATCATTTTTCTTGCTGGAAGTTTTTAGGGCTGTCTTTTTGTCCCCAGTGTTCTGACTGTTTATGAAAGTGACTTTTGTATGGGTTTATTTTCATCTCCTTTGCTAGGTCCCCAGTGGCTCTTTCAATCTGGAAATTCCTGTCCTTCAGTTCCAGGAAATTTTTTTGATTATTAATTTTTACTTCCTCCCTCCGTGTTCTCCCTCTGCTCCCTGTGACTGCAGTGAATAGCCCCAGGGGCTCCTGACCACAGACCGGCCTCCAAGGGTCTTTCCCGATCCCTTTTCCGGAGCTCACAGTTTACTTCCAAGGAGATGCTTCGACTCTGGGTTCCACTCTTTCATTGAGCTTTTCATTTCCATTATTATATTAATTTCCAAGAGTCAGTTTTGTTCTCTGAATATCTATTTCTTTAGCATTCTGATCTTTTTCCATGAACACAATATTTTCTCTTTGAGGGTGTTAATAATAAGGTTTTAATTTTTTTTCCTTGCACAGAGTCTGCCTGTAGAATCACAGTAAATATGTGTGTCTGTGTATAGTTATATATATATATAATGCCCCTCAATGGTGAGGCACATGTGGCTCCCGGTGAAATTATATATATATTATAATTATAATTATATATATAATATAAATTATATATATAATTTGTGTATTTCCTGATAGTCACATTTATATATGAAAGTTAAAACTTGAACAAAAAAACATATTCTACAAGCAAAGTCAGCAGAAAAATCTTTGATTTGAGAGAATATTTTGAGGCAGATGAAAGTGGTTAAAATCAGTGTGTACCAAAAAAGCTTGTATAAATTGTAAAGAAAAAGACAAGAAACCCTATGGAAAGATGGGTGAGGGCTGTGCGTAGGTGGCCCAATGAGCAAATGAGCAAGTGGTCGCACTTGAGCGGGACAGAGGCACAGATGTCAGGGAAGCAAGAACAGGGGCTCCCTGTGTCAGGAGCACCCAGGTGGTGGCCTCAAAGGAGATAGCGCAGGGCGTGGCAGAAAAACCGTGAGGGCGGAGGCTCTGAGGTGGCCTGGCCCGAGAAAGACTGGTTAGGAGAATGGGAAGGCATGGTGGGTGGGGAGACCAGCTTTACCTGAGGAAACCCCGAGCCCCCCCCCACCCTGTTTGCAGGAGACAAAGGTGTTGGGGCAGCCCGAGGGGCGAGGCTTCTGTCCTGCGTGGGATGGAGGGTGGGAAGGGTGTGGAGGTGAGCAAGCAGCTTAGGGGCCCAAGGTTCCCCCAGGTCTGGATCCACCACCTCTGGCTGCCCCTCCCCAGCACTCCTCCGAGAGGGGTTCCATGGAAAGGAAAGAAGCTTTGAATGGAAGGGGCTGTGCGGACTCTCCCTCCTGCTCGCTTCTCCTTCCGTGTTCTCTCCCTCCGCACAGAACCCGGCCACAGTCCTGGGTCCCCGGCCCTCTCCGGTGTCCAGTGCTGTGGGTCGTTCAGGAGCCTCTGCCACCCGTGCAGGAGCACCCCCTGGGGGCCTGGGCATGCACAGAGGGAGCGGTCTTTGGACGAGAGGACTCCTCCGACCCCTAGCTGGCCCACCTCAGGGGTGTAGCACAGCCTCTGGGCCTGGGTTCCTGTCCCTGTGACCCTGGGGAGGGGTTCGGGTCTCCTCCTGTCACAGAGGCCTTTGGGACAGTCAGCCACAAAATTAGTGGGGTCTCCTCGGGTCCCTCTTGCCTGCCCTCTCAGGCACAACTCTTGCTGGAGGGGGTTAGAGGCCTGAATCACCCCCACTCCCTGCTCTTCGGAGCTTCCCTCCAGTAGCTCTGCCTGCCTTCCTCTTCAGGGCTCCCCAGCTCTGCAGGTACACACGGGTGCTCAGTCACCAACCACAACACCAGGCCCCCCATGCACAGCCAGGTGCACACACTCAGAAGTGTGCACCTGGAGCAGTGGCCAGGTGACAGCCCTTCAGGGCTCTGCCCCCATCCTGGGTCCTGGGCCCCTAGTCCCACTTCCAGATGTGGGTGCCTCTGGCCTTCTTGCCTCCTGTGTGTCCCATGGACCCTAGAAAGGGCAAGACAGCCCCAGAGCAGCTTCATGCAGCAAACACAACACAACTTTGCTTCCTTGGGTCTCATCTGGAATGAGGCTGTCTTGACCTGCCATCAACCTTGGCTCCTCCTGGCTGGAAACCACCAGCTCCTGCCTGCCTTCCACCTTCTCCAGGAACAGGTGTGGCTCTTCCTCTCCTCCACCCTCTGTAGATTCCTTCAGGAAGTCCTCTCTGATTGCTGCCCTGACCTTCCATCACACTGGATACACAGCTTCATAAGGATTATGCATGGTTTACATCAAAAAGATTTTTTTCAGCTAACAATTATATGTTGTTTACATTTAGAAGATATTTCATCACACACTGAGAAAATTGGGGCATTTAATTATCCAAAACGTCAATCGATTTCCTTATAAACACCTCATATTTATTGGTATCCTCCCAACCAGTTCTATTCTACGTAGCCCTACCTCAGTTCTTAAAAGGTGCCAGAAATTCCCTTTAGCCTTGAATTTTCTTTTGCTTTTATTCTTGGTTTGGAGCTTCTAGGTGTGCAGATGACACCTACAGGTATTACTTAGCCTGGCTACTGTTATTCCAGGGGGAGGAGATAACCCCTGTCCTATATATACCGATTCTGCATTGGCAGGGACCTAAAAATTGGGTCACATCGAATCAGATTTCCCAAAGTTAGAGAGAGGCAGAAAAGGGGATATTCCTGTGGGGAATGCCCTGATGACATACCTGAGTGAGAATGATTTTAAATCTTGTCTGAAATAATACATTCAGGGATACCAATGAATACTCCTAGGATTTTAGAGGGTACTAGATCCTTAGGCAAGATTTCAAAAGCCACTCTAGCCCATTTGTCACCTCTCTTTGCATATAGGGTGCTACACGCATCGAAGAAACCTGAAATCCTCTTTTGGTTTTTTCTTTATTTCTTTCCAACGTCAGACTGCTCCTCAAAAATTATTCCTCTCTGTGTTTCCCTTCGGTTTGGACGATGAGCTACCCTCCTGGCGTCACGTGTCCAACTCACAATAAACAGCACTCAGGGAACGAGGCGGATCCGGGCGACTCGCGATGTCTCTTTGCCAGAGCTGCTGGGCCTTCTTTCGCTTTCAGACACGTGAGGTGCATTTCCAATGTTTGAATTTAAGGGCTGAACAGTAAATGCAAGGAGAATTACTACTATATATCAGAACAGAATATATTAACACACGATCATTTTTCTGATTAAAAACATGTTCTTTATAAAAGATTTCCAAACACTAATGCTCAAAGAAGAAAGATTAAAATCATGCATAATTTTTCTGCTCAAGGCCAGTATCCCGTAAGTGGCTGTAACATTATAAGAATTTGTACTTAGAGAAGTCTAGTGTTTCTGTGTTTTCATCATTTTCCCTAGTGAAATTTTATCATTGGGAGTTCTATCGCTACTGTTAATAATTTTAAAGACCTTAGCGAAATACATAGTATGTTTTGGTCTCCAACTAGTTGTCAACCTATATTTAAAAACAAACCACTTCTGTAAATTAGCGTGTTTCTTTCTTTATATTACATTTAGGCTAAATATTTTTCTCAATTTATGAAATGCTTAGGGCCACAAATAAACCCTGAGGCATAAATGGTAGCCGTTTGACTGAATCGATCTTTCGTAGCATAACGGCACCTCCAAATGCTGTTCTGGCTACTCTGCAGTTTTCTGTGGGGCCTCAGCAAGTTAATTATCTTCTTTGTGTGCTTAATCCTCTTAGAGCGCAGCCCTCAGCACTTCTGTGCGCTGTGCCATTCTACGGGGATGAATGTTTCTCTTTATGCTCTGTGTATAGAAATGGGGAGAGAAAGAGAGAGAATTAAAATAAGAGAACAGGGAACCAAAGTTTTGCATCAAACTAATAAATAGGGATTCGATCGGTGTCTACAGAATTCTAAATTTCTGCCTCAGTTTTTTTAGCTCATTTTTGGAGCATAATTTGAATTTTAAAATATGATTAGAAGGCAATATTCAAGTGAAATTAATTGCTTTGCAATTGCTTGCCTCATCTATTCAAACAAACTGAAAAATAACACCATCTGTGCCTATGAATTGCTGTTTGGTGTGAATATGAAGTGAAATTAAAAAATAAATGGAATTAGATTTCTTTTCAAAACAATTCACATTAATTCATTAAAGAACATTTGTGGGAGACTACGATAGGTTAATATGACACAGCTTTTAGTTAGAGTGTAGTGACAAAGTCAGAAAAATGAAGAATTACAATATATCAAAGAATCATTTATTTGGTGTTACTGTGTTCTAGACAATGCCATCTAGATGAGTCCTAGAGCAAGGAACACGCCCATGAACATGTGGCTATCCTGGAGCTTACATTTTACAGGTGCCTAATCAAATAATGTATATGGTATAGAACATGGGGATGGACTCTGTGGGGAAGGAATGACAGAATATAGGGAGTGTCATTGATGAATCCACATTTAAGCAAAGTCCTGAAGGAAATAAGGGAGTAAGTCATGTGGATACCTGAATGAACGTTTCAAAGGAAGAGAAGAGCAAGGGGGCCACCAAAGCTTGTGTGGAGAAATCATGATGGAGATTGGTGGGGAATGCAGTGAAAAAGGTAACAGTGGCGGGTGGAGCTGGGGGAGGTCACACAGGTCTTGTGAGCATGTAACCAAAGAGACTGGGCCCAGAAAGGGTCTGCCTTGGGCGGGCTGACAGTGTGTGGGTTCTTGGCTTCGTGTGGGAACGATTTCACAATACGAGACCAGGTGATTCTGAGAGTATGTTTATTAGAGTTGAGGAAAGTGAAACAAAGGAAGGGCTTATGGTAGAAAAAGCAACAGAAGAGACTCTCGGCGGGGCTGCTTTGATTCTCTAGAAAGGTTGTAGGAAAGACACGAGCTGAGGCAGAGCTGCTGTTGGCTCCCTGGAGAGTCAGAGGAAAAGGGGGCCTTGGAGACAGGTTCAGCGGGTAGCCCGGGACAAACTGCCACTGCCCACTGCTCCCCTGGTTGCAAGTCTCATGGGTCCCTTAGAGTCTAGAAGAAAAAGAGCAGAGAGCTCATGTGGGTCTTTTGTCTCGAGGCTTTTTATCTTTCTTTGACCTGCAGGAGTCCTAGAGGAGGTCTCAGGAGAGCATCTTAATGGAATGCTATGAAATGGAATAGAATGTTTCTAAATGTGCCCTTCAACATGTTTATTCGTCAAAATGTGTGTGTAAAGGATACCAGGGTTATTTTCTGGTCAGTTCTATTTTTGAAGGACATCATTAAAGAGGGACCAAGACAGAGGCCAGTCTGCCCAAGGATGTTCTGGAATGTGGAAACATTTGCCCCTGAGTGTCCCTGGTTAGGAAAGATAAAACCTTGTGATCTATTAGCTGGCTGTAAATTGCTCCAATTGTTTGGCCTTGCTTAATTATTTTGTCTCAGTTTCTCTTATTCCACTTGTGAAGGAATTTCCCTGGCTTCCTACTATCTTGCCTCAAATGTTGTAAAGATTTTGACTGTTAACCCTCAAGGAGGCAGAAGCCACCTGGAGAGTTTTGAACAGAAGACCACGACAAGCTGAGGCTAACACAGGGACGTGTGTTCCGAGGATGTTGCAATGACCCCCAGCACAGAGAAGAGAAACTTGAACTGGACTGGTAGCAGTGGAGGTGATTGGATTTTAGATGTGTTTTGAAGGAAAAGCTGACAAAATACACGGACGGATTGGATGGAGGCTGTGAGAGTTCAGTTTTGGTGTTTTTTAAATGAAAATATTCACATTTATTAAATGCCCATATTATGTGATGTAAAAGCCAAGTCCTATTCGGCTTTGACTAGCGTTTGTTCCAGTAGCTCCCCTGAGGCTGGTTTTTAGTTTTCCGAAACCTACTTACTTACAATTTTATGTGTTTCTTTGTCACCTCTTTTATCAATTATTTGTCTCCCTAAGTCTTCATGTTACATCAAAATTGGCATTCCTAGGCCCTGGCTGGTGTAGCTCAGTGGATTGAGCGCGGGCCTGCGAACCACACGATTGCAGTTCGATTCCCAGTCAGGGCACATGCCTGGATTGCAGGCCAGTTCCCAGCAGGGGACCCACAAGAGGCAACCATACATTGATATTTCTGTCCTTCTCTCCTTCCCTTCCTCTCTAAAAATAAATAGATAAATAAAAATCTTTAAAAAAAACTGGCATCCCCAAAGAATGCAACTGAGAACATGGGGATCTAGCTTTTGTCAGAAAAGATAATAGAATGTAAAATCTTTACTCATCAAATTATCTCTGGAAAACAAAAAAAAAAACCAATTGTCTTTTTGTGCCAAACCCAGCATTCTAATAAACACTGAAAGCCCTTCTTTACAAGCCTATTTCTACAATTTTCACTGAAGAGAACATGCTCCAGTGTACCCTTCTTGAACCTTATCACCCTGAACCACCACAGCTGAAAACGCATTCAATCACCCAGCCAATACAAAACGCCCTCCAGGAACCAAACCATGTTCGTGCTTCTTTCCCTATGAAGTGAATGCTTACTCAGAGAAAAAGTCTGTTACCATTTTATTGATCCATAAACAGCCATGGCGGCAAGTGAAGGAACCTCTAGTAGTTTGCTAAGGCTGCCCTAACAAGGAACCACAAACTGAGGGCCTTAAAAACAATAGACATTTATCCTCTCGCAGTTCAGGAGGCTAAAAGTCCAAAGTCAAGATGTGGGCAAGGGCCAAGTTCTCCTTGAAGTTTTTAGAGAGGAATCCGTTTCATATCTCTTTCTTAGCTTCTAGCGTTGCCAGCAGTTTTGGGAGTACCTTGGCTCTGAATGCATCTCTCCAGTCTCTGTCGGTGTCTTTACGTGGTGCTCTCTCTCTGTGTTTCATGGTTTAGAGGACAAGTTTAGTATTTTATAAAATGGTATAACTCAGGAACAGCCAGATGGGAAGATGTTCAAGGTAAGGCCTGTAGTGAGGGCTGCAGGGTTTGCATGCCCTTCCAGGTAATGCCACTGTCCCTCACAGCTCCACGTTCACCAGCCTGGAACCCCCGGAGTCAAGATGTTTGGTCTAAGTAGTAATATTTCTAGTGAATGAAAAACTGAACTGATAATTTTGTACCATGAATTTTATACGGTGACATAGCCCATACAATTTCTTTAACACCAAGGCCATATATTTCTGCCAAAAAGGATCTGTTTCCTCTCCAAACCCTAATCCATGTCACACCCCATATAACTGGTCAGGACGTCTGTAATCTGCCATCAGAAAAAGAACAAGACACCCTTGTTCTGCAACAACCATCAGGCTTCAACACTTTTTCTACCACAGACCCTACCAGATCTTTTGGATCAGTTTTCAAAGCACCAGATCACTCGCTGGACCCTGATACAAATTTGGAAATGTTCCAAGTGGAAGACCATCTCCACCTATTGCATTTAATAAAGGTAATTCAAAACTTTGGTGACCTAGTTCAAAAGGTGCCACATCCTAGCTACTTTCTAGAGAGCCAGAAAGAGCTTCTCACTGCCTGTATCAACAGACAATGCTTGCCTGGGGAGGATTATTTGGCAGACCGTTTCCTGTAAGCAAATCTTGTCTGAACCATCCAGGGATGACTGAGTCCTGCTAATTCTGTTTCAGTCATGGCTCCAGCAGCTGCTTAGGGCTTTCCTTCCTCCTGCCATGGTTGGTTTGGGAATTCATTTGGGCATAGGCCTGCAGGGGGTGCTGTCTGCGAGCAGAGGTAGCTGGGGCTGGCAGAGGCAGAGAGAGTGAGGCAAGGACGGACACGTCAGTCACAGTGGTTCCTGAATATCACCTCTTTCGTTTTTCTTTAATCCTCACCCAAGGATATGTTTATTAATCTTAGAGAGAGAGGAAGTGAGAGAGAGAGAGAGAGACACTGCTATGTGTGAGAAGCATCATTCAATTGCCTCCTGTACATACCCGGACCAGAGATCAAACCTGCAACCTAGGCATGTGCCCTGATCTGGAATCGAACCCGCAAACTTTTAGTCTAGGGCACAGGTGGCACACACAAGGCCCGTGGGCCGCATCTGGCCCTCCACCTTGTTTTATTTGGCAGCAGCGCTGGGCTCTCACTTAACTGTTAAGAAGTAGTTGTTACATTTATACAGTCCTAAAGTTGCATTCAGCCCTTTGAAGGCAATGGTGAGGCGCATGTGGCCCCAGGTGAAGATGAGTTTGACACCCCTGGTGTATGGGATGACATTCGAACCAACTGAGCCACCCCGTTGGGGCCAGAATATTTTAAATATTCAAAGGTGCTCGTTTTTTAAACAAGAGGCACTGGGACACATCATTGCTACTGCCACTGTCATTTCAGGGCCTTAAGACATGTCACAATCCGTTTAAGAAATACTTCCTGAGTCCTTGAATTGACCCATCCTGACCTGGGGCTAAGGATTCAGGGGTAAACAAGGGCTGCACTGTCATGATGCTCACATTCGGTCAGTAGAGACAAACAATAAACAAATGCGTTTGTTAAATAATGGCCCCAAATGATATGGACTCTGAAGGAAATAAACAGGGCGATGTAACTGAGTGGGGGTGAGTAAGACATTTAGACTTCTTTAGAATAAGTCAGCAGAGAAATGACATTTGTCATGAGACCTGAAGAATGAGGAAGAAACTGCCACCTGAATAAACATCCATTTAAAGTCCCGTGCGTATAAACCTGGTACTGGGTATTGGGAAAGGTGTACTAAGAGGGAAATATAAAAATGAAGAAGACGTGATCCTTGCTCTAGGACCTAATGTCTAATGAGTAAAACTGACATATATTAATAACCATAATGCACATCAGAAGTGTTATGAGAGAGAGGCAAACACAATGGCAAAGCGGCAGAGAGGGACAGACAATTCTCACTCAGGTATTTGAGATTTGAAAAAGGAGCTTCACCCATGGGGTGACGGCTGAACTTGGCAATAACAAAGAATGGCCCATAGTTATCCAGTCCCATCTATGTGTCAGCCCCTATGCTAATGGGACTTACAGGAATTCTTCTGTTTTATTCTGCTAACCCTATAAGGCAGATACTGTTAATCATTATTTCACACTAAATGTATTAGCTGGAATTTGAACTAAGTAAGGGACTCATTCTTACACAGATACCAGGCACCTAAATAAGGTAATCAGTTGGTTAGCAATGTTTTTCTCTTTGTAACTTACTCTTTTGGTGGTCTCTATTATCTAAACAACTCTCACCACATAATTCTGATTCATAGTAACATTCCAAAAACATATACACATAATAAAAGCAGTTTATTACTTTATTACTACGAGGGAAATGTTACAATTCCTCAAACTTAATAATGCACAAGTTATCAAAATAAATTACATCACATGTATCTTGGTTTGCCGTTTCCCTTTCTTCTCTCCCTCTTTTTTGATAGTGTATTTCATTTTTTATTAAGGAAAAAATAAGGCAATGGGTGGTTTACTGTTCTAAACAGAACAGTACATGCTAAACAGAATTTTATTTGATTTATTTCACCTGAAACTGAAATCATAAAGTAAATGCATATGTGAAGACAAACAGGGAAAGTGAATCACTTTTTAAATGTATTCCCCTATAAACGCATACAACCACCAGAAGGTTTATAACTCGGGTATGGCTCTAGTGAATAGAACTGGGACTCTTGCTGGAAGCCTAATGTGTGAGCATTAGGCTTCCAGCAAGTGTTTTCTTGGGAAAATAAGATGATACTTTGTATAATGTATATTTTGAAGGAAATAAATTGGCACATATTATCTCTTCCTTTTCTTTTCATCTTTTATGAAACAGTAAGATTTTTGTGACCCTGGAGATGTAAGAATGTCACATGTTGATTTATTTGTTATTTTCTGCCTATGAAAAATGAGAACTGGTCCTAAAAGTTACGTTCTGCTATATTTTAGGTAGTGATGCTGAGTTAGACTATCAAATTTTGAAAATAAGACATCGGGTATTAATATTGAGGGTCTCTGGGTTAAGTTGACTTTCAGTGCTGATTGTGATTTTTCCAATCTTTTTTTTTAAGATTTTATTTATCTATCTTTAGAGGGGAAGGGAAGGAGAGAAGGAGAGAAACATCAATGTATGGTTGCCTCTCATGAGTCCCCTGCTGGGAACTGGCCTGCAACCCAGGCATGTGCCCTGACTGGGAATCGAACAGCGATCGTGTGGTTCGCAGGCCCGCGCTCAATCCACTGAGCTACATCAGCCAGGGCAATTTTTCCAATCTTTTAAGATTTATGTTCTAGCAGAAATAAATGGAGAAGCATAAACTGAATAATGTTGTATATTTGACTTTCTCACTTTTGTATGACTTATTCTTTAAAGACACATTGGGGAGTTTTAGTTTGCTTGTTTTACTTTCTTCCGTCTTCAAAATTGGAGGAAAAAAGCTGACACATTGACACACTTAGGGGTGTAGATTTGGTTATCAATCAGCATTTAACCTAGAAACTGCTACAGAACCTAGTCTGATACTGTAGTGCATGAAATTATATACATGATATGCATCATTACATTATGTATATAGTCACTATATAACACATATTATATATAGTACATATGAATATAAAGTATGTAATATGTAACAGAAATCAATGCATATTATATGGTATATGCGTACAATACATTATTACAACATGTTATATAATGTGTAATCATTTGACATTATAATGTATGAAAGTGATTTCCTCCGATCTTTAAACATCTGGGGAGAGATAAACAAAAAGCCGCGCTGATTAGAATTGGGGAGACATATGGGCTGGCATTGGGATTATGTGGATGATCCAGAATTAACCTACAGATAGTTCCTTGCTACTGTAGTCCCTGCAACAGACTGTGATTTTTTAAAGACAGTTTGCAATGGTATCTTTGATATTCTTCAAGGCCCTTGCTACTACCCAAAATGTGGAGTGTAGGTCACTTCCCTTTGAACCTGGACAGGACATTGTGACTGTTTCAAGTAAAATAAGGTTACAAAAATGTCATCCATATCTACTTGTTTTCTTGGGACATTCACTACTGGAGCAATACCTATGTTATGAAGGGGCCCAAGAGGGTCAAAGAGGGACCCAAATGAAAGGGAACAGAGGCCCCTGGCCACAGCCACAGTGGAGCTCCCGGCTCAGCACCAACTTGCCAATCTCATCAGTGAGTCAGACTGAAACTGAATTCTTCAACCCCGAGTCAGGCCACCCCAGCTGACACCACATAAAGCAGAGAGGAGCCATCCAGCTTAAGTCCTGCCCCGATTTCAGATTTGTGAGCAAAATAGTTGACTCGTTGTTTTAAGCCACTAAATTTTGGTATGGTTTGTTATGAGGCCATCAATAACTGATGCAGTGACCTGAGAGTTCTGAAACAGTAAAGGGGCAGCATTGGACTTTACCTTGACCGAAAGATCTCCCTCTTGGAGGCCAGGCTAGGACTCCTTGCTTTCAATAAAATTCCACAGTTGAAATTAACTTAAACATGGCCTTCGAGGAGAGAATGTAAGATACTAGCATCCTTTCTCAACATCATGTTCTGCAAAACAGTTTTATTGTCAATTAAATACCTGGATTATTTGTGCACGCATTAATTTATGGCCCTTTAGCAGGCCACTGGCCATGGAAAATGCCTTATGACTACCCAGGAACAGCCACCGCCAGAAGGTGATTACGGGAAGTGACCTCATCCTGATTCCCAAGCCCTACCCCAGCCCCAGGCCCCTACATAAACCATCCATATGAACACTCGGGAAGCTCAACTTCTCTTTCCTGGCTGACTCTTTTGTGCACAAACTTTTTCCGATAAACTCTGTCTGCTTGATCTTGTACTGAGTTTAGTGATCATTTCTGTGTCACTGAGACTCAAGAATGTGGCGTTCAAAGTCTGGTAGCAGTTACACTGGAACATGATTTGGGGAAAGCACTCTGTTTTTAGTTCCTGAAAGTGGTAGCTAGTGAATATCAAGGAATTAAGTATTCCCTATGCAGATAATATTATTGTAATCCCAGTATTTTGACAGTATTGGAATGGTAAAGAATTTGCAGCTGTATTTTAGAAACTGCACACCCATGGAGAAGGCAATGGAAGCTAGAGAAGAGGAAAAATCACCTAAATTGAGAGGAATGTGTGAGAAAAGAAGACCTAGAAAAAGTCCCACGGAACCCCGGCATCTGAGGGCTGGGAGAAGAGGAGTCAGTACAGTCAGCGGAGAAGAAACTGTCTGGGAAACAACAGAATGAGCTGAGTTCGTGTAACTCAGAAGCCAAGGGAAAGAGAGTGTTTTAAGGATGAGGTATCTGTCTGAGTTGATCATGTTCTACTTTTGTTGAAAGTGAGAATTAAAGCCTTGGCTGATGTGGCTCAGTGGGTCGACTGCAGGCCTGTGAACTGAAGGGTCGCTAGTTTGATTCCCAGTCAGGAATCTCACACGCCTGGGTCACCGGCCAGGTCCTTGCTTAGGTGCATATGAGCGGCAACCAACTGATGTTTCTCTTGCGCATTGATCTTTCTCTCCCTCTCTTTCTCTCTTCCTTCCCTTCTCTCTAAAAATAAATAAATAAAATCTGTTTTTAAAAGTAAGAATGAAAAATAAAGATGTTGAAAGTAAATTTTACGTAGTATTTTATTAGGATAAAATAAAATTAATTTTACATATGAAGGAGATAAAAGAGTAGTGTATATACCAGCCTTTTAAAAGTTTCCTAGTTGAGAAATAAGCTATATGTATAATGGCACAGCAGTAACACCCAGGAGAATATCAGTAGATTTGTGAATATATGATAGTCCAAAGACACTTAAGAATTATCTTCATAAGGTTGTCGGAGGTGGGACTCAATTAGTTAGAACGTAGTAGCTGGAATGGCAGAGAGCAAGCCAGGGATGGAAGGACGGGTGTGTGCACGAAATGCACATAGATGAATAGCAGTTGGAGCCGAGGGAGCCCACACCACCACGGATCAATAGAACAGGAGTAAAGGTTTCCAGGGAGTTGAAGAGCTTGTGAGAGACCCCCTCACGGAAGGTCTGAGAAGATGTGGCAGCTTTCTGGTTGAGTAGCAAAGGATTAAGAAAAATCTGAAAAGAATTGAAACCTGAAATTTTACAAAGATATATCTACAATACCCTAAGTTAGTCAACATTAGTGAAAAATACACAATTTCTAGGAACTATTTTAAGCATTTTAATATCAAGTGTTTATTAATAATTCTCTTGCTAATGAACCATCAGGTTTGAGCAGTATCAGACCAATTATTTGTTCTTTTTCCATAGCAGAATTATCCAAACTTTCTGTATAGTCATTTGGCCCTTTATTTTAATTGCACATATATAAGTTTTTACAACTTTCCTAGCTAACATTAATCCTAACTTTCCATTCGTGTTAACTGTGAACAAATCAGAGAATATTAATTTTCCTAAGTCTAGCATTTTCCCTTGTGTTCCATTCTTTTTCTAGATGTCAGAGCTAATCACTGTCCTTACGTTTAGCTCAGGACTGGGATCCCATAACCTGTCTGGCCAAGGAAACTCCAAATTCACTGGCTGCCCTTCAACAGATCAACAGATCAACAGATGTTCCTGCTAACACTGTTAATCTCCTGAGTCAAAAGGCATCCAATAGAGACAGAATTAACAACATATTAGCTTTCTAAACCACAGCCTGTTGCAGAAGAGAAAGTAAACAATTCCCAATCATGTGAAGAAACATGTTTTTTGAGTAAAGGCTCATCCATTTATTTTCTTTTAATTCTAACATCTAAAGAGACACATCACCATTATCTGTAGCCTCCAGGGCAGCAACAATTCTCAGTGTATGTCGGCCTTTACAATATACCAACAAACCTGAAAACTACACTGATTGAATGATTCAAATGCTAGCCTAATTATTACATTGGTTAATCCATCTAATTTTTTTAAAAAGATTTTATTTATTCATCTTTAGAGGAGAAGGGAAGGAGAGAGGGAGAGAAACATCAATGTACGGTTGCCTCTCATGCGTCCCTTGCTGAGAACTGGCCTGCAACCCAGGCATGTGCCCTGACTGGGAATCGAACCGCAATCATCTGGTTCGCAGGCCTGCGCTCAATCCACTGAACTACACCAGCCAGGGCTAATCGATCTAATTTTGATTGAATCTAAGCCATAACTTTTCAGAGAGCATGCATTTTCTTTTGAAACAATGGTAAGAGAAACCTCAGATATTTGCAGCCTACAATCAAAAGGGCCTTCAGTGTTTGCTAAATTGTAATATTCTATAGTAGATGGTCAGTCAGATAGTTTCTTATTTGTGAAATATATATATATTACTAGAACTTATTTTTAATATTAGGAGCAGTAATATTACTCAAAAGGTTAAAAAAGTAGCAGATGGATGTTGAAGACCAATATATATGGACCCACATCTTTCCGAATAGCTGGAAAATAAAACACATGAAATACCTTGGACTTTGCATTGCCTGAGAGGTTTCTCTTGCCTGGGGCTCTAATTCCATGATTCGTAACTTTAGGATCTGTATTGGAGGTTAATATAGCCACCCATTACAGTTTCTTATAATGATTCTGCCTTTCCACTTTTAAAATATAAATGCAGAACATCATCACGAAAAGATATAATCTACTAAACATAATTTTATACCTTATGCGTTTAATTTAGTAATTGAATGATGCTTTAATGATTCAGGATTTAAAAAAATGTAAGATCCCTATTTTCAGTGTTAATTCTAATTGTACAGAATGGTATATGGAATATTATCATCTCTTTCGAATGACTATTGTGTTAACCTAGGTGATCTGTGAGAAGCAGTTGCCAAGACAGCTTTGAACAGGGAAAGGTTTTGTGGCTGGTGTAAAATGTCTGCACTAAAGAAAACGGGGAGAGAACCAGAGAAGGCTACCGTGCAGATCAGACCCCATGTAAAATCTAGCATCCCGTGAAGGAAAGAAAAGATTGGGAAGGAAGACGTTTGGGTGGGAACTTCGCAGTCAACGGAAGGTTCAGCAAAGCTGTTGGTGACTCCTTGAGCCAAAGCTGGCTGACAAAGGGGTCCTTTGTCTTCCCAGGGTGGTCTGCGTTACCGTTAGCACTGCCCTGCTCACCTGTGAGACGCATGTCCTCAGTTCAAACGCTGAGGTGAGGTCCAAGTCCGGTCTGTGGGGACCTCACTTTCCCTTTGTCAGGCGCGTTCTCACAGCTGCCACAACCACCAAACCAGCATCTCCAAACCTGGCTTCTTTCCTGATTTCTGCTCCTAAACCGTAGCCTGCCTTCTGGAAAGCTCAGTGGAAATGATCCGCTGACACTCAAATTCAGCGATTCAGGGCCCTCCAAAATGAATTTATCAGTTGTCCTAGTATGTATTGCCATTCTCCCAGGGACCAAGGGCAATCTTGACTTCTCTCCTTTGCCTTCCAGGTCCAAATACCTAATGCATTCTGTGGATCCAATCTCTACCCCATTTTTTCCTTCTGGCCCTGCTGCAGCCTCCCATTGTTACTGCTTCAGTTTTGACCTCACTGTCTTTGGGATCCATGGCCTGCACTCTTGGCCTCCCAGCTGGTGTCCGCCACCTCCCAGCTCTTCTTTCAGACCCACTTCACATGCTGCTGTCAGGTTCATCTTGAAGGGTAGCCTTGCTTCTACTGTTTCTGCTGTTAAATACATACATACATACATACATACATACATAAAACCAAAACAAAACCCTCCAACTGCTCCCCAATTTCTTACAAAATGAACTTGTATATCCAGAGCTTACATTCAAGGGCCTGCAGGATTAAGCTCCAATCCAGCTCCTCAGTTTTACCTCCTAAAATTCCTTTCGTCCACAGCAGAGCCTTCCTGAGTTCCAACAGGCCCACAATTACAATCTGAAGTCTCCTAACATCATGACATTTCCTCATAGACTTGCTTTTATTTTCTCAGTCAGTCATGTCTGCATTGCTTCCAAACCATCCGTCATATCCCAATTCAGATTTTGCTTCCTCCATGGATCTTTCCCCAAATCCCTTACCTGGAAGGACTTTGCTGACATTTGTGGGAATGTAAAATATGCCTCTAGTGTATAATAAAATGTGTGTTGTGGGAAATGGGGGTGGCTGTACAATGTACTGAAATAATTTCCGTGAGAACAATGTGTTATTTGGTTCATGCAAATACTGAATATTATAAGGAAGGCATAAATGCGGAGTATACAGAACTCTTAAACTTTAACCCTGGAAAACAGAAATTACAAACTTCAAAAGAAATGTTTTGCTGTCATGAAATACTGGCATACAATAAGCAGTTATATAGCAAATTGACTTGTAATTGGAGATCACGTGTTACAGCAAATGCAAGTACAGCAAATGCCACTACTGCATTTCAGCGAGTGCTCTAATTCAACACCAAGCCACAGCATAAAGGAACTGTGGCTGAATTATTGTGCAGGTAACCGAAGTAGATTTAGGAAAAATATTTTATTCAGAACCAGAATGAAATACAAAGCACAATATCAAACCTGAACAACTTTCAATATCTTGTTTACATCAAGTGTTTGTTGCGTATGAGTACCTAGCAAAAAAATGTAAAGAAAAATATAAATACATTAGCTTGTATAGAATGTGACAGCAATACCTTTGTTGCATTTAGCTATGGTTTACATTAGCAACAAATTTAAATATAAAATGTTTGTGGAATAACTGAATCACTCTATTGGATCGGCCTCTAGGCTGTGGTTTTTAAATTTTTGCAAGAAAGATGCCAATAGCATGCAAATGCAAAAACTGTCATTTTGTTTCTGTCTTGTGAACTCCCGCCGTATAGCCCCATGCATCCCTTGCAGCAAACACTCCATTCAGACACTCCATCCTGCTCCCACATCTCCACGTACCTGCACTAGACCAGAATGTTTGAGGGTAAGTTGCATGTCGATTCAGCTTTATATCTTCACAGCTACGTGCCTGTGGATGGATGAAAGATGTGGGGTAGAATGAAGAAGCAATCAGAAGAAATAGAAGGAAAAGCAGGAGTTGATCAGACAGACAAGACAGACAGGGGAATTGTAGGTGGAGAGAGGACCACGTGAAGTGTGAGGCGTGTGTTCTATATATGGAGTCACTGGGAAAAAAGAAGCGGAACTAGAAGAAGCCAAACTGTGAGAACTTCACATGTCATGCTAAAGAGTTTTGACTTCATTCTTTAGGCAACAGAAAACACTCCAGCAGATGAAAATGCTTGTGTTTTAGGAAGATTGTTCTGGCAGAGTAAAGGTTGGCTGGAAGGGCGGAAGAGGGACAGCTATTGTGACAGTACCATTACAGTGTTTCCAAATGACTTGATTAGGATTTGTCCTAAAGCCAGAGCACTGGGAATGAAGCAAAGTGGAGGGATCTGATAAATACCCAAAGCTTTAAGCAGCAGGACTGGAAGGAGAACACAGGCAGTGAAAGACAGGGAGTCTCGGAAACTCTCAGGCAGCCCAGTGGTGGTGCCACCCATGACACTTGAGAAGTCGGAAAATAACGGGGCTCATAAAGCTAACAGTAGAAATTTCATTCAAGAGATAGCTGGAGAACCAAGAAGGAGCTGTTTACAATACTCTACTTTATGCTATATCTTTCCATAGCTTGGGCCATCATCCTTCCCTTATAATCCTTTTGTGAGGCTTTCAGAATCTCTGAATAGTCATACTGTATGTGGAAAGCCATTCCAGAATCCTGTTTTCCCCCATCTATAAAGGACCCTCCGTCCATGTTCCACGCATTTTACTGGTTCTACAGAGCCCGTCCCATCCCTCTGCCTGAAGTAGAAAATCTCAAAGACCAAGTAGGCCACTGGGTTATTCTAACAGGACACTATTTCACAAACAAAATATTGGTTTGTGAAATAATTGAGGGTTCTGGATATTTCAGAACCCTCAAAGAGTAACACTTCTTTTTTATTTGTGTGAAATTGTGAGTTAGCCTTTTAGTGAGTATCAGTATAAAATTTTATAAAATTGAATTTTAAAGTGTCTAGGTCCCAGACAGTCTCTGAAGATATTTTCACAACCAAAAGATGTATGGTCTGTAAAAAAACAAAAAACAAAAAAAGCAATGAATTCTACCTTTCTAAAGCAGTATATTATCTTTCAGAACAAACAGTTATTTCTAGGGACAGGACTAGAGGTTCGGATAGCAAAGATAGCTGGTATTCAAAAGTTATAAAAAATCATGTTTAACTGACTATTAAACTAATTCTCTATTGGAAAGCATATATGCCTCCTTTAAAAAATAAACTATGATAAACTCACAACCAATATAAAACAGCACACTGTTTCAATATTGTCACTTTATTAAAATAGTATGAATTGATACCCATGGGGGCCATAAGTAAGTGTTTCATGTGAGTAAAGATTTGGAGCATCTCACTGTACCCTGTCCCTTTTTCCAGTATAGACTGGAAAAAGTACCTTATGTTGGGAAATTTGAAAAGATACATGCAAAAAAGGAAAAAATTAAAGGAGACCATTTTCTTATACCATACACAAAAATAAACTCAAAATGAACCGAAGACTTAAATATTAAACTCAAACCCACAAAAATCCTAGAAAAAAAACATAGGTAGTAAAATTCCAGACATTGCTCAAAACAATATTTTTTCTGATATGTTTCCTCAGGCAAGAGAAACAAACAAACAAAATTAAAAAATGGGAGTACATCAAGCTAAAAAAAGGTTTTGCATAGCAAAGGAAATCATCAACAAAATGAAAAGACAACCACTGAATGGGAGAACATATTGACCAATGATACATTTGATATGGGGTTAATATCCAAAGTTTATAAAGAACTCAGAAAACTCAATACCAAAAAACCAAAAAATCTGCTTAAAAATGGGCAAATCATTTATTTGTAACAGTGACATGAAACCATCTCTGGGGCCGTGGAAACAAATCTCAAATAAGTACCAATTTTTGATGCATAACTTCTCTTATAACAAAAAGCAGGAAGTTTTAAACTATAGAAGAATTTCTAAATTTCAGGCAACACATATTTATTCTGGAATGAATCCCAAAACCTTGGAGCTGATATTCAAACTATTTATGTTACATAGGCCATAATTTAAGCATTTGAATTCTCAGCACAGATATCATTTGATATGGACAACAAATAAATTCAGAGTTGCCGAATTTTATGATTCAGTCAGGGGACAATTTACTGAAGCCTTTTCCATGATCTCAGTACCCTTGGACTTTAGTAACTGCAAGGCTAAGAAGTTGAAGAACAATAAGCTGTGAGACATTTTAAAATATGAAATTCTACCTTTTAAGAACAAGAATAGTAACTTGAATTCTTTGTGTTCTCATTCTGAAAAGTGTGGGTAAAATTGACAGACCTTTATTCTCTTCGCTTTGGTTCCTGGGTAATCAGAGGTGTCCAAAGGATAGGTTGGTGGCAGCGTTGCAACAGTCGATTGCACAGTACTTTTCATTTGTCCCAGAAGGAGAAAAAAAAATTTTGCAAATATTACTGACCAGTTGGCAATGATGGAAGAACTTCTGTATTTCAGAAGCTCATTAGAAAAAAGTCTCACAAATATTTAGCATGTCATATGTTGCAAGCACTACCCTGGGTAACCTCACTTTTGCTTGAGATGACTCAATTTATGTCAACTGCAAATCTGAAAAGTATATTAGTTTTCTACCACTGTGCAATAAATTAAGCAAATTGTCACAAATGTAGCAGCTTAGAACACCACCCATTTATTACATCACTGTTCTGTAGGTCAGAAATCTGGGCAAGATATGCCAAGGACCTCTGCTCAGTCTCATGTAGTTGAAATCAAGGTGTCAGCCAAACTGTTCTCATCTGGACTCCAGGGTCCTTCTGCAAGCAGAATCCAGTCCCCGTGCCTGTAGAAAGGAGACTTGTATTTCCTCACTGGCTGCCAGCATGAAGCTCTTCTCAGCTCAGACACCTCCTGCATTTTTTGCCATATGGTCCCTCCAATTTCAAAGCCAGCCATGGAGAATCTTCCTTGTGTTGAATACTCCTCACACTTCAGAATTCTCAAGGAAAGTCCTACTCCCTTTTACAAGCTCACCTTACAAGGTTAAGACACCTAACGTAATCTCCCTAAAAGGTGACCTGATTTGACATTTCAATTGTGTGTGCAAAATCCCTTCACAGCAGCACCTAGGCTCATTCTTGACTTACTAACTAGGAAACTATGTGTGGACACCAGGGGATGGGAACAGTCTTAGAATGCTGCATATCAGTCTCCCAAGTCTGGCACTAAAGTGTCAGCTAAGCTATGTCATCATCTGGAAGTCTGCCTGGGAAAGTATGTGCTTCCAAGCTGATTTGGGTTGTTGATAGAAGTCGCTTCCTTGTGGCTGTATGACTGAGGACCTTGGGTTTTTCTTGGCTGTTGGGCAGACACTCACTGGTCCCAGAGGAGACCTTGCAGCCCTCTCCAGGGCATTTCATAACGTGGCTGTTGGTTTCCTGGAGGCCAGTAAGAGAGTTTCTTTCTCTAGTCTGCTAAGATAGACCCTTACATTACGTGAAGTAGTCAGGGGGTGACTTCCCAACACTTTCGTCATATTTTGTTTAGAAGCAAGTCACAGCTTCTACCCTATACTCAAGGGGAAAAGATTAAGAAAGAGTGTGACCTTAAGGTATGTCTGCCCAAAAAACCTAGGCTCAGAGCAACCGTGGAAGAAATTCAGATCAAAGTGGTTTTCAGGTTTTTTGAGTTCAGTGAACAGTGCAGGGAGATATGTTGACTGTACAGTAGTTGACACCAGGATGTCAATTCAAAACACTAAAATGGTACCCTGTGTTGGAACTTTAGATCTGATATCAAAGTACGTGGGTTTGGATCCCAACTCTGTCATGAATGAACTGTGCAACTTCTATGTGCCTCGATTTCTCCTCTGCAAAATGAAGATGACAGTATTCCTCTTGAGGAGGCATCATGTAAAATAAGGCCTCACATGGTGAAAAGATGAAGGGATTAATGCGTACAACTGGTAGTTACAAACTAGTCATGGTGGTAGAAAGTACAGCATAGGGAATGTGGTCAACAATGTAAAAACTATGCATTATGCCAGCTGGGTACTAGACTTATGGGGGGAGGGGCCACTTTGTAAGTTTTTTTAATACCCATCCACTATGGTATATAATATTGAATGTCAATTGTTATTGAAAAATTTTTTAAATGTAATAAAATAAAATGGAGCCTGCCATAGTAAGTACTTAGTAAAGCATTAGACATTTTTTATATTCCTTATTCCTCTCTTGAAAATCTGTATTTCATGTCACTTACAAACTTACCAAAATCTATTCTTAAATCTGTGTATTTTTCTCGACGTGAGTATTTTGGTAATATCTTGTCTAGTCTTCTCAACTGTAAGAGCACCTCCTTACTTCTTTTCAAGGATTTGGTGGGAGTATTCCACATTTATCCTTCTGTTTACATACCAGGATAATGTCACTTTCACAGCTTTTTCATATTTAAAGCAAATATTTATAAAGTAGCTCTCTGTTTAATGCAACCAGTGTCAGCAGTCTTAATCCACATGCGGCAGGATGCTCGGAGGTGCCGGCCTGGCTGTATCTGGACCAGGCAGCGGCCCTTCAAGACCCTCGCATTACAGCGACTGGATTTCCTGCTTGGAAAGCGCGGCCATGAGCTTGGGAAGCAGAGTCACGTGGGGCCAGACTCTGCGTGGACTCTTCACAAGCCCAAGCTCTCCAGGAGCCTCTGCACTCCAGGGTCAAAGGAGGAGACATCCTGCTGCTGAAAGGGATCCTGGCATCACTCACCAGAGCACTGCCCCCTGGGAAGTCTGACTTCACACTGACCTGCGGGGGTGATGGAGGGCTCCTCCGAGTCTGCACCGAAGCAGGGGGCTCCGGCGCTGGACTGGGCACTCCCCCCATCTTCGGCCCCTCGAAGGCCCACAAAACTTTTAATTTCTAAACTTAAAAAAATCTCTTGAGGGAAGTGACTCTTGATATAAAAATATTAACATATTTTCGTTATATGTGTCTTGTTCTTTAGCGGAGGTTGAGTGATAGGCTGTGGTTAAGGGGTGATAAAATCTGGGCAGTGTTGGTGGTTTAAAACATATGTATATTTGGTTTGGCACGGTGGATGAAGAGATGTGTGTGGGAGTGCACATTGATCACAGAACCAAACATCCTGGAGATTTACAGTCTGCATGTTGGAGGGAAGCTGGATCAGGTTTAGTGAATTAAATTGAGTAGTACCAACTCTGTGCTCGGCTATACACCAAGCTCTATACAGGAACAAAAATGAGATAAGCCTCATTTTCTATTCTGGGGCTTACAGTGTTGCTAAGGAAACAAAGCTCATACATATTAGACAGACATAATATAAGATGGCATAGGATTGCATTAAAATGAGTGTATGGGCTGACTCAAAGGAGGGAGGAAGAATTGGGGGTGTTTTCTAGAGAGGCTTGAGAAAGGTTTGGATTGTAAGTAGGATTTGGAGACAGAGAGAGTAATGGAATGCATTCAAGGATGAGAAATATTTTGAACACCAGTTGGCTGTAAGAACTGAATCTAACTTCTCTGCCAGTCAGCAAGGAGAGCAGCATAAAGGCTGTGTGTTAGGGAGAGTGAGTCGAGCAGTTATTCCGTCTAGTCTGTATGAGGTTATTGTCACTCTCATTTTGTCACAGCAGACCACAGGGGAGTGGGGAACATTCGAAACAAGGAAAACAAAATGCCAACCTGGGAAGTGCCATGCTCAATACCAGTGTCCTACTGCAAGGTGTTTACATGAGATCCAGTTAGCTAGGTTTTTTTTTTTTTGGTTGTTTATTTTAAACAGAAAACCCTATTGTGATTTTTCAACATTATGCAACTTTTTAAAATTTGTGACTAGCGTTACATGTAATTACAAATGAATATCAGAGGCAACAAAACAGAATATTAATATCTTGTCTGAATTAAAAAAATACAACAATGTCGCCCTGGCTGGTGTGGCTCAGTGGTTGAGCTCCAGCCTGGGAATCACAGGGTTGCTGGTTCAATTCCCAGTCTAGGACACAAGCCTGGCTTGCAGGGCAGGTCCCCAGTAGGGGGCACGCAAGAGCCAACCACACATTGATGTTTCTCTCCCTTTCTTTCTCCCTCCCTTTCCCTGTATAAAAATAACAAAATAAAATCTTTTAATAAATACAATGATCTGTAAAAATTTTTATCTTGTTTTCCAATTATGTAAGTTGAACAAGTACTTTTGGCTCTATACTCCCTTTAGATTCCCCGCAACAAATCTTTGAATAGAAAGCAAGATTTATATGTAGCTACATTCTATTGTAATAACCTACCCACAATGTTATAGTTCACTGTATATAATGGAGAATGTACTTTAAATGGATATTTAAAAAATGCATTAAATCACGCAGGCAATATTGTTAGTTGAGAAAGCTGGTAATTGAATGTTATTATCCAATAGTTTATAACCTTATCGCTTTTCAGAGTGCCCCATAAAACAGTTTTCTACAATAAGCTATTGGAGTAAGTAAAGATATAGAAATTCTTAAAAGCTGAAATCTACTTTTCCCAACTATAAATTTTTTGTCTAGTAAGTAAAAGTTCATCTTGCGCTGATAAAATCAGATACTACAGTTCTTTTCAGCCATTTTAGTACCTCTTGAATGTGTTTCCTTTCTAACCGAAATAAGAATTGTCCTCATAAATTCTCCCTGAACTCCTGAACGCCATAGGGAACACTGCCCACCGAGAATCCATTCCAGTAGATAGTCCTGAGCTCTGTATGATTGTGACATTCAATAAAAGGGTTTGATATTCCTCTTTGAACATTCAAGGTGACAAATAATGCAAGCAACTTCAAAGAAAAATAGGAGAAAAAATAGGTGAGGGAAGTAAGCAATTCAGGCTTATATGTCTTCCTGCGCCAGAAAATATACTAATTGTCATTGGAAACCCCTTACCTATTTTGAAGTGAGACGGAGAAGAGGGGTGGGTGGGCCTCCCACGTTGACTTCAAGTGCAGCCAGAGCCTGCGGTCTGCCTGACTTTTTAATGCAAGCTGTGCCCTGCCCAAGGACAACTGGCTCAGGGGATAACCAGTGGGGTTAACTTCAGCCCTCCCTTGGCTCGCCATTCTATGTACCTGCGTGAGACGATACCTGCTTGGGTTAGGGGGTATTTTTTCCTCATTCACACAAAAGCTCTGGATGAGTTGGCTTTTGGCCCCACTAAATACCACCTTGTTGGTCTCCAAAGCAAATGCACTAATTGTGTCTGGAGAATCCTGAACCACTGTCATGAATGTTTTCACTCTGTCTACCTTCGTTAAAATTGTGCTTTTCTTTCCATGTGTAAATGTCATGTGAAAAAGCAAAAAACCCTCAACTCATGTTTAAGACAATTTTCAACTCTGTTCAATAAGGAAGAAGACAGAAAATAAAATATTTCACCTTCATAAAAGGCTATTATTTATATCCATTTTTCCTTTCTGTCACAAAATAAAAAATATTATGTTCTGAGACAAAAAAATAACGTTAGTTCCTTACATGGATCCTCATCACCTGGCAACAATTCTGGGGGTCACTCGCAGACATACTTTTAAATTCCGTAGTCAATATTTTTATTAAAACTCAGAAAGCCCTCCTTTGTTTTCCCTGCTTTTTAAAATCTCTCTCCCTCCATTTTTCAAAGCTCAGGACACATTCTACTTTATTCAAGAATCATTTCATTTTTCTTTCTTCCATGGTCGTATATTCCTCCACCCCACCTGTTCATTTCCACAGCACACAACCGGGTTGGTACAGCCCAGGGCCCACACCACATCCGTAGCTTTAAGCGGATTAGCCTGGGTGTAGTAGAGGCGGCAGCAGCAGCTTTGGAAGGAAGGGAGACTGGGCGAAGAGGCAAACTTGGCAACAGCAGCACGAGGACAATCCCATGAAGACGAGGGACTGAGGCATTTATCATCAGGAACAGCATTGCTTTCAGTCCTTAGGCTTCCAGGGGAGACTGCTGCCATTAGCGGTGTCCATGGGCCAACTCGCAGAGTTCTGAATTCCATTGGTACTGCCTGGCGAGGGAGAGGAACTCGGGATAGCTAGGAGGACAGCTTTAACCTAGTGGGCCCTCTAACCCCTCTTCAGCGTGTCTACTATTCTGTTAACTCTCTTTCTCATAACTCCCTTATGGTTCTACCTCCAGCTGATGTGTGGGGAATCACTGCGTACAGCATCACCACCGACTCGCCCAAATTGCCTTTGCTAACTAACTTTGCTACCCTCTCAAGCTATTTCCTGCTTTATTTTACTCCCTATTTACTTCTATCCCCATCTTCATACTCTCTTTTTCCTAGCTTGAAAGACTTAAGATCCAGAAGGAGTATATGGACAGATAGTTATATTCAGATGATTTCCATCTATAGGTGATAGCCAAAGTAGTATGTGTAAGAGATAAAAATATTCGAGTTGAAGACTGAATATTTATTTATAAGCACTTATTTATAAACATTTATTTATTCAACCAACATTTGTTAACCATTTAGAATGTTCCCATCGCTTAGCTACATGAAATTCTACAAGTACATTCAAAGGAGTAACAAATAGCATCTACCATCAACATCCTGCGCTGGTGATGACAGACTAGTGAGGAGATGGTTGTGATATATAGTCGATGGAGAAAGACATATATTTAAGAAAGTGTGTATGACTAACAATGGTCTAGAAGGCTTAAAAATGAAGTCAAAAGAAAGACAATTTTATTTGCCTATAATGAGAGCATTTATTCATCTTTCAATGTTCTGTTTTAGAGCAGAATTGAGGTGAATCTCCATGTTCGTCGTGTTGATTGAGTGATGATGTAGGAAATACATATACATTTTAGTAAATCTTCCATTGTTATTAGGTGCACTTGTTAGGTAAATTCACATACTTGTGTGTTTCCTTTTCTTTACAGGGTATTATTTTTCAGCCAAATGTGATGATCTGAATAGTCTACATGTTTTGACATTAATTTATATAGATTGGATTTTAGTGGTCATATTATTTCAAATCCTATGGCTCCAGAATCCAAGGTGTGTGAATTGTTTGGAGAACAGTATAACAAGGTTACATTTGCAAGGACCTGTTTGATTCTCTCTGTACAAAAACCTACTTTTCACCTTCCGTATAGTTTTAGACATCTAGAGATTATTATTCAGTGAGAGCATTTCAAGGCAATCACTATTTTATAAGATTTGAATTAAACATTGATGATCCGCTTTGTTCACCAGAGTTTTGTTCCTGTGTTACTTTGTTATTTGTAAGCTACTGCCGACAGCTTGCAGTTTTCACATTATTTAAAAGGAGAAGGAAGTTCTCCATTTAGCAAAAACAAATTCTACAACATCTCACCAGGAAAAAAAAAGTTGCCTTTCCCATAAATTACTGAGTATTTACAAAGGTGTGGAGCCTACATGCAAAAAGGATTGCAACATGCTGAGAAAAACACAATGAACCAGTTATAGAGAAGTGACAGTGGTCATGTGTTGCTAGGAGACTGTACATCACTGTGTGAAAGCACACAGCACAGAGAGTGTATGCAACACACACCTGGCAAATGTTGGTTCAAAGCTTAACTTTTTTATTCTTTCATGTGTATAAATTGATAAAGATTCTACTGAAAGGTACCATTAATCAATGGTTATTTTACTGGTACATCCATCATAGACACAAGTGAGAAGACGATCCCTGAGGTTTTAATGGAAATAGCCTCAGGGGAGCTGAAAGCAATGCCCTCCTTAGGGTGAAGGAGAAGATTAAGCTGTTCATTTCTGAATGGCTTCCTCATTGGAATCCTGGTCGGGTGCACTAGAAAGCTAATGATGAGAAGTGGTTTTTTTAATCCCTTTATTAATTGTTATTCATCCTCTTCATTAAATGCTTATTTATATTAAACCTGTGAACTTAAATATATGATATATAATTTGGGATTTTTATGTTTTTTCTTAAATATGCTGTAATACTGATCAGCACATGATTTGACAAATATTCAGAAATTATTGGAAACATTTCTTACTGGAAGTCCCATTAAATCCATTTTTTTAAAGAAATTTGAGTAGTAAATACTCAGCATTGACTTTTAATTTGGAGTAAATAACATACCATGTGTTTTCACAATTGTATGTACCTTGACTAATTCAATGCTCATAAATGAGGTTAATAGTAAGGTACATCAAATTCAAGTATTTATTAAGTAAGAAACTCATTTAATCCACGGAATGACCCCTCTTCGTTGAATATTATTCTAGGTGTCGAGCACAGCGCTGTGAGGCACTCTGAAGTGTGTGGGATCTCACTCTACTTTCAAGCTAATAAACTAGCCTGTTGCTGTGTCATGGACGCTGGCAAAAGACATGAGATACTTCAGTCAGAGGTGAAGGACTTTATTGCTCACGGCACAGCAGACAGCATGAGCTTTATGTTTGCTCTTAGCAGCACCTCATGACCCCAGATTGCACAGGATGCCGGAGTGCAGCCTACGTGGATGCCTACACCGGAGCTGGGTTGTACCGCAGGAGAGGAGCACTGCGCGTGAAGAACTAATAGATCATTTTCCGAGTGCGTGGTAACATGCCTCGTTTCTGTCTGGGGAAGGATGTTACCTCTTCCCTTCGCAACTGCTTGCTACAAACATAACCCCGAAAAACAGCTCAGGAAAAGACTAGTGAGGGCCTTGCAATCTTGGCACACTCAGCAGGATTGCAGGGAATCTCAGAACCCACTACAGATGGCCTCTCTCAATAGAAGGTTTTAGATCTTTATTCTTACAGAGCTTACATTCTGACATATTCCTACTGATTTAAGGGATTCCATCCAGGGTTATTTTACTACTTCTGAACTACTGTCAACATTATCTTGAAGCTTATACTGATCTCTTCCTCATTTTTAGTTTTTATACTCATTGATGCGTTATCTTCCACTGTTGTTTATATCTACTTTGTTAAGTCTTACACATTAGTCAAATTTTGCCTTTATCTCAGAAGCTACCTTACCGTCATTGAGGCTGGACTGAGTTCCCCAAGACATTTTTAGCCAACTTCCTCAAGGCTTCACTACCTGTTCAGTGTGTCTCTCATGCCTGATGCAATTGTCCTATGCAGGCCTAAAAATTCACGTCAGTCAGTTTTGCCCAGGCCATTGTTTAGCCTGGGTCACTTTGACCTGGGCCTCAAGACCCTGGGCCTGTGTTTGCTATGTCCAACTAGCTGTTATACATTTGTGGTGGGAGAGGGTTATCTGTTTTCTCTTTTTTTTTAACACTATTTCTTTCTTTTTTTAAAAATATTTTATTTCTTTATTTTTAGAGAGAGGGGGAGGGAAAGAAAAAGAGAGGGAGAGAAACATCAATGCGTGGTTGCCTCCCACATGGCCTCCACTGCGGACCTGGCCTGCAACCCAGGCATGTGCTCTGACTGGGAATTGAACCACAATCCTTTGGTTCACAGCCCACGCTCAATCCACTGAGCTACACCAGCCAGGGCTTTTTTCTTTATCCCTTTATTTCTTCCTTTCCTCAGCTCTGGTTCTCTATAGCATGACTATGCACTGAAATTTTCCTTTGAGTGGAGACTAATATTAAAAAGAGAAAGGTTTGAAGATATGATATAAAAATAAACATTTGGCACTACCCTCTGATAAAGCATTTCATTTGAATGCTGTTCCAGGGAGACTTGGGCACAATAGCCAGACTACTCATCAGTCCACTGTGGTCCTGGTGGTGAGAAACACAGTTAGGAAGGAGAAGAGAGTGAGAACATGTGAGAGACTGTGGCTGTGTGGGTGGGCCTGTATTGTACGTTTCAATAAAGCAACAGCTGATTTTTGTGCAGCTGTGTATCCGCATCAGTCTCTACCTGACTCATAGTTTAGAGGTGGCTGTGCTCTGTAAGTACATCTGTGCATTTACACTCATCTGTGACTGATATAACTCACTCAAAGTATATTAGATCCAAGATATAGTCATAGTTTTAGAAAGCTGAATCAGTCACTTCTTTACCAGTTTCATTACGTCATATGAAGCACATGTTCTGTGTGGGAAAGAGAAAATGTTGTATTGGCAAAGGAATTTGTATGAGAAAGATACAAATTATTTGAAAGAGACTTAAAATCCGTGACTCAGTGAGAGAAGGAAATGACGTTTTGAATTCAATGCCCTTGTCAGGATACATCAGAGAAAATTTATGTCACTGACAGGTCAAAGAAAGAAGTATTTCTATGCTACTAACATATTGGTACAATATGTATGTGGAAATGAATTTAAGTGTGGGGGTGGGGAATAAAGAGAAAGCTGAAAGAGAAGAAAACTATATAAGGGAACAACTAACAGAAAAAAGTTAAATGTTTAGCCATATCTAATGACTCAATATCACATTAGATTCTCGGTGAGGGATCTGTGCCAAGGCAGTGTCTGGAATGGTAGACCAAGTACTCATATGCACTTTGGATTAAAAATCATCCCTCCAGATTTGAGCCAAGAGCTTATCTTCATCGTGGTAAAACAGCAAGTAGCGTCGTGGAGTATCTAAGGCTGTAGGTCAATCAGGCAAGAAGTCCTACTGGTTTCAGAATAAAATGCCCGAGTTATGGAGGCCCCACGGAGATGATGCCAGGGTCAGAATTGCAAATATTGGCTCAGTAGGTGGTTTTGACACAGAGTTTCAAGCAAAAAACCTGACTAAATGCTGTCATGAGTTAACTAAATTAAAGAAAGCTAAAAATGTTTCGTAAAATTGCAAGGTAGGGATCCATTTTTTTACTGCCTTCCACAAATGTCCAGTTTCTTAAGAAATTGCTCTTCTTTTTGAGAAAATTAGCCACCTATTGAATTCATTCAAGCCACACACTGCCTTGTCCACCAGCTGAAGCTGACTGCTCCGGGGATCTGGCTGTGAGTGTACAGCTCACAGTTAGTAGACTTCAGACCACTGGTGGGGGAACTTCCTCCCAGAATCTAGAGAAATTCAGGAGGGATCAGAAAACTCTGAGTCATCTCTGGCACACACCAAAAAGTGCTTCAGGAAGGTGGGCTTTAGGGGCCAAAAAATGAGGGAGATTAAGTGAGAGGCAACATAGTCCAGCATTGGGGATTATTTGGCTAACATACACTGAACTCAAGTAGACTTTTAATAAATACTTGATGGATGAACTCATTTATCAAATCTTCCCTAAGTATTTTATATTCCTCAGGAGTTTTGGAAACTAAAACTGGATTTGGTATGTTAATAGCATTATCATTTATGTATCATAACACTGAGCAAACAAGTATGTAACTTTTGCTGGTAAGACATACAACTTTTTCTAAATAACAGGGATTTTAAAAAATACCAGAAATGACCCTGTTAGTAAGAGATTGTACCTTAGGAGAAAAAACAGACCCACAAAGGGAGAAATACCAAGGCAAGGTAGTGTCAGATTCGTTCTAAACACATGTGTTTCTCTACTCTCTCCAGAAAACTGAAAGACAAAGTTACTCCCTTGAAGTAGTTTCTGTTTTCTCTCATGCTCTTTTGTTATTCCATTGCCACCCTCAATCCTAAGTGCTGAGTTGGAAAAGTCAGATCACTTATAAACTCCCATCACAGTTTAACTTAAGAAACACCGTGTAGTCAATAATGGCGGGGGAGGAACAACTGTGGCAGTAACTGGTCAGGAAGTAGTTTCTGGGCTTCTCACAGAAAGAGCCCGACTCGCATAGCCATACATGTGTGGCCTGGGTGTTGCAGGCAGGGTCTGAGCTGGCCATGTTTCAGGAGTGAATGAGTAGCCCTGTTTTGCTGAAGTCAGTGGGAAAAGGAAGCATTGGAAAAGAAAAAAGTGTTGGAGAGGTATCAAGATGTGAGCAGAATGTAACGGAACTTTAATAGGCATTTATTTAACCTCTAAGCCATGAAAACTGGATGCAAGTTTCTACATAAGTGTGTAAGTTATACCAAGCAAGTTTTGACAAGAATTCTGGATTGATGTACAGAGTGGACTGAAGATGTGGGAAGGTTAGAGGTAGTCAGACTATACAGGAGCCCTAACAAGAGCCAGAAATTAATGAAATAATCATCTTATTTAATTAACTCTGTTCTGGTAATGTAACCGGGTGTGTGTGGGGGGGGCGGGGTCTGGGTAGAGGGCAAGTAAATTTTGCACAGAGGTTTCCTCAGGTCACAAGCTAATTAATGGCAGAAACAGACTAAAACTCAGGTCTCCTCACTCACGTAGGGGTGTCCAACCTCTTGGCATCTCTGCACCACACTGGAAGAAGAGTTGTCTTGGGCCACACATTAAATGCATTGTAACACATAATCACAAAACAACCTCACAATGTTTTAAGTAAATTTACAGCTTTGTGTTGTGCTGCGATCACAGCCATCCTGGGCTGCACGTGGCCTGCTGGTCACAGGTTGGACACCCCTGATAGGACTATTTCCCCTCCGTCACTGCTGTGAACCTACTGCAATGTTCAGAGCTAACAAATGAAGGCCTCAACTAGATAGTGCCATTTGAAATTGAGATGAAAGACACTTGAGAGAAAACGAAAAGAACTGAGGAAGATGAGATTGGTGATTGGCTAGTGTATTTCATTTCCATTGCTGCTTTGGCAAATTACACCAACTTGATAATTTAGAACAACACGGTTGCATTATCTTACTATTCTGAAATTCAACAGACTGCAGCGGGTTCCCCTGGCCTAAAATCATGGAGTTGACACGACTGAATTCCTTCTGGAGGCCTACAGGAAGATCCGTTTCCTTTTTCCCAGGTTCTAGAGGTTGCCCACCTTTGTTGGCTTGTGGCTCCTCTCCATCTTCAAAACCATAATGGCCTTTCACCTCTATCTGAAGACATATCACTCCGACACTGACCATTCTCTTTCCCTCTTCAAGCCTTAAAGATGCTTGTGAAAACAGTGTGCCCTCTATACAAATCAGGGTAATTTCCTGATTAGCAACCTTAATGCCATTTGCAACCTTAATTCTTCCTTGTCATGTAACATAATATAGTCAGTTTCTAGGATTAGGAGATGGGTGTCTTTGGGGGTTGGAGAAGAGAGGTGTCATCGTCCTGCCTACCATGCATAGATTATACTAAGGTGAAAATAAATGAAGAATAACTCCAAGGTTCTGAACTTGGGAGACTGCAAAGACAGTGACACCAAGGACAAAAATAAGGAAGCTGAGAGGGAAAACTGATATATGGGTAAATCATCTTGAGAAATGTTGAGTTTTAATTAATGTGTTATGTTTAGATGAACTTTCCCAACAGGGTCCTACTGAGAATTTGGTGTTAGAAAAGTTGTTATTTGACTAGTGCTAATTACTACTGTGGTAAGATCTTCTTAGTGTTGTTCACTTTGCTAATTTCAATATATTCAATAACATCTGTGACACTTAAAGGCATATGGAAGTTTGCTACTGCCATAGAAACCATTATGATTAATATGTCTTACTATTCCAGAATTTAGTTATTTTACTTTAAAACGATTTTTCCATGCATGCGCAGTTTTAAAAATTAGACTCTGGCCCTGGCTGGTGTAGCTCAGTGGATTGAGTGCAGGCCTGCGAACCACACGATCGAGGTTCGATTTCCAGTCAGGGCACATGCCTGGGTTGCAGGCCAGTTCCCAGCAGGGAACTCACAAGAGGCAACTATACACTGATGTTTCTCTCCTTCTCTCCTTCCCTTCCTCTCTAGAGATAAATAAATAAAATACTTTAAAAATAAATAAAAATTAGACTCTGATGTACTAGCGCCAGTGTTTCAACAAAGTTCTGTGCAACTTCACATGAAAATCCTTCCACGTAGCAGATAATATTCAAAGTACAGAGGCAATTTCCTTTGTGAGCCAAAATCGTGGCAACTGGCCGTGATTCAAAACATTTTTAGATAATTGCACAATATCGCTAACAGCACCAATGTGAATTATTCCAAATAACATTACAGAACCAGCACAAAATTTATTTCGCCTAGTATTTTGCTTCACAAGTTTATTCTGTGATCAGTCAAAGCAGTGCTGACAGGTACAAGAAGAACTAGCAAGATAACGAGACTCATATTGTATAGTAATTACAATATTGTATTAACACATAAAAGACAAACAGACTGGGGGGGGAAGATCAGTCATCCACAAGCAGACAAAAATCTATACCGAGACCTTGAGGTATAAATAATAGTTACGATGTATAGTAGTTATTAATCGCAGAGAAAGGGTTCTAACACAAGTGGTCACTGAGGGAAAAAGAGAAAAGTGTTTCTCTGCTTCACACACAAACAAACAGCTGTCATGTGAATGAAGATCTTTATATGACAAGTGAAACCTTCAAATGTTTAGAAAAGACGGCAGAATATGTTTATGTTGCTAAAAGCAACCGCCATAAGAAAACAGATTGCTAAATTTAGTAATATAAAGATTTAAAATCTACATCTGACAAAAATGTTATTTAAAAACTTAAAACTCAAACCAAACTTGGGAAATAGTTTTGAAATACATGTAACTAATAGAGGGTTACAATCCAGAATACGTGAAGAGTCTCTGAACAGTAAGAAGAAGGCGCGTAACTTAATAGGAAAACAAGCAATGGGCAGGAAAAAAACCATAGAAACAAGATCTAAAAGGCAAAAAGATGTGCAAAAAGATGCGCAATCATACCTGAATTCAAGAAAATAAAATGAAAATACCGTGAGATACTATTTTACCACCATCACTGTGGCAAAATTTTGAAACGATGATACCAAATAATAAACACGGTGAGAGGAAATAGCATTACCAAACACTGTTGGTCAGCCAGGCTGCAAATTAGTACAAATGCTTTAAAACTTAGCTTATACTTTACTTAAGCTGATCATGACCAGTAACCCCAAAACTTTAATTTCCAGTCTACCTCTAGACAAACATCTGTAAACATGCCCATAGAAACATATTCAAGGGCTTCTTCTAGTATTTTTTGGTGGTAGTAAAAGTTTGGAAACAACTTGGATTTTCATTTCTAGAGTAATGGATAAATTAGTTGTGCTATTTCAGCACAGTGAAATACTACACAGAATATACAGGGAGGAACTAGGCCTACGTATGTGTACATGGGCCCATTTTTATATTTGATACACCATGCTAAGTGTAAAAAGCAAGGTGTGAAAACTATTTTTTATTATACCATATATGTATAATGTCAAAAACTTCCAAAACATTTATATTTTGTTTTTCGGATACACATGTACCTAGTAAATTAGTAAATAATACGTATGGGTATGACGCACATCAACTGTATAGCGGTGGGCCTTTCTAAGGCAAGGTGGAAGTGTGAAGACCAGGGATTTTACCTTATTTTGTAGCCTTTTTTTCTTAAAAAAATTGGTGCACAAACAGCAAAACAATTTCATTTTCGATGTTGAGGTTATGTTAATGGGAGTCTACTGCATGTTCTCTATGTAATACTCAGGTTTTGTCATTCTATGTATGGTCTTGTGGTTTTATTAACATGCAATCCATATACCATATTATTTACCAATTTAAACTGCAAAATTCAGTGGTCTTGAGTGTACTCGCAGAGTGTGTGCGTTACCACGTGGGTCACTTCAGAAAGAAACCGCGCGCCCCTAGCAGTCTCTTCCCGTACCCTCGAAACCTCCACAGCCCTGGGCAAGCACTCATCTCCTTTCTGTCTCTGAAGATTTGCCTGTTCTGGGTGTTTCCTAGAAATTGAATTGAATGTGTTCTTTTGTGATTGGCTTCTTACACTAAATGTTTTCAAGGTTCATCCATGTTATAGCACTTGATTTCTTTTTAGGGCCAAGTAGGTTCTATTGTTTGGGGATATCACATTCTGCTTATTCATGCACCAGTTGGTGGACATTTGGATTGTTTCACACTTTTTTGGCCATTATGAATAATGCTGCTCTGAACATTTGTGTACAAGTTCTTATGTGGACATATGTTCATATTACCTAGGAGTGGAATAGGCAAGTCATACGCTAACTCTCTGTGTAACATACTGAGTACCTGCCAAACTGTTTTCCAAAGCAGCTGCATCATTTCACATTCCCATGAGTAATGTGTGAGGATTCTAATTTCTCCACACCTTCACGAGTGCACTATTGTCTTATTTATTTACTTCCATCACCACTCAGGCCCCCATATCGTCTTCAACCTCCACCCACCCTCATCCCCCCTGCAATGATCACACTGTTGTCTGTGTCCATGAGTCTTTTTGATTATAGTTATCCTATTGAGCGTGAAGTGGTACCACATCATGCAAATTAAATCTTATTTTACTTTTTAAAAAATTTTTAAAAGATTTTATTTATTTATCATTAGAGGGGAAGGGAAGGAGAGAAGGAGTGAAACATCAATGTATGGTTGCCTCTCGTGAGTCCCCCGCTGGGAACTGGCCTGCAACCCAGGCATGTGCCCTGACTGGGAATCGAACCGCTATCGTGTGGTTTGCAGGCCCACGCTCAATCCACTGAGCTACGCCAGCCAGGGCCTCATGCAAATTAAATCTTGATACGAAGCTGATGGCATACAAAGTCTGTTAACATTGATTTGGCTGTATATTGAAAGAGATTAATATTTTAACTATTTTTTTCAGATACATATTTGGGGCAAAACTGCGGAACGTTCGCAGGAGCAATATTCACTCAGTGGTAGAGAACAATGCTATTAGTAGGTTGTTAATGGAATTACATAAAAATATACAACCTCCATTTTACAATAGAAGGAGGAGTTGTGTAAGGATGTCAACATCATTGATGAGTCACTATCTGTATCTATTTTTGTGCAATGAAATAGTAGCAAAATAGTAGAATTGGGATGCAGTGAAACAGAGAGGCTAGCTGGTGCATCCCTTTTGTAATTTAAAATAGAGAGAATATGATGAAATTTGATTATTAGGTCAAAACATTCTTCTTCAGAGTGGAATAACAGCGCCAGAAAACGACATTGACAGTGACAGATGTCTCAGAGAGCTGGGAAGTCATATTTGGTAGGAATTGGAAGAATTAATCACATCTTAGTTTCCTGAAGTACTTTCACTTCAAACATCATGCCTTGTTTAAAAGGAAAGTGTATTGTTTTTCTTTTTTAAGTGAGAAAAGTGCCTCAGAAAACTGTTCATTATGAGAAAATTCACCGAGTACATGAAAACATAACTATACCTCGTTTAGCAGCCGTGTTGGAAACAACAAGTAATATTGCTATAGTTTAAACATTTAGACATGTTTTAAATATCATCAACATAACTCATATAGTACATGAAAAAAGTTAGTAATAACTTGAACAAATATAAATAAGGAAAAGAAAATACTGTCCTGCTCTGCCCTCCTCACTAATTTCCATTTTGATTACACTTATTTGCGAATGAAAGGAAGAACTCCTCTTTCCTCCAGCTTCAGCCTACAGGATTTTCACAAAAAAAAAGGGTGCATGCAAATCTCCTAGGGTTAGAGCAGTGACTATGTCACTGCAGGAGAAGATTATTGGCCATTCATTCACTCAACCAATATTATTGCATTCTACCCCAGGGTAGACACTCCAGGAGCGCATGGTGTAAAAAAGGAAGCAGATAGTTAAACATCATAACAATACAGAGAGATAAGGCATAAAGCATAAGTTTCTAAAGACTTTTAAGAGAGAATTGAGAAGGGTACTTAAGATGAATTCTAATCATGAAATTCTTAGAAAGACAACTCTTAAGCTGGGCCTCAAGAATGAGTTTCAGAAACAGGACCAGGTTAAAGAGATTGGAAAAGTAAATTATCCCTAAAGACAGGATTGTGTGTCCAGAGGCAAAAAAGAGAAGACTGTATTTGGAGACATGCTCATAATGAAGTCCATTTGAACTTGAAGCCTGTGCATAGTGGCAGGAGACACATTAGCAATAGGATGCCTTGTTTGCGCCACACTAAGGAGTTTGAGTTTCCATTTGAAAACGGTAGGGAGGTACTAAAGATCGTAAAGCAGGGCATTAATATGATTAATGTAATTTAAAGGTCTAGGTCTCAACAGCCTAAATATAAGATCCTGTTTACTTTCAATGGTCAAATTATATAGATCATACTGACATATGATCTATAATTTAGGGCTGATGTGTTTAAGATTCCTGTAGGATGAGCAGACAGAAATGGCAGCTTACAGGTGTGAAACTCAGTAGGCAGTCTGGGCTAGAGGTAAGAATATTAGGAGCTGAATTATAACAGAAGAAGGCCAGGAGCATCACTGCAGACACCAATGCTCTCCAGACAGAAAGAGAACATAGGACTGATAAGGACTGTGAAGAAGCCATTGAATAAGTAAAATAAAGCCCATGGGGTGAACAAAGCAACACCATCAAAATTTTCAAGGAAAAAATGATCATCTCAATGATAGCACCAGGGACTCTGAATAGTTTATCTTTGGAAGGAAAGACACGGCCAGTGCAACTATTCTTTTTTTTTGTTCTCTTCCTTTTAAAAGAAAAAAACGTACTAAACTATAATTATTTAATTAAAACAAATGGTACAAAGAAACATTTCTTAGTCATTGTTACCATATTAAATAACACCCCAGCACCGCTTCAGGGTGAGAATTTGTTTTGACCACTTTTCTAAGTAGAAAACTATTAGCTGGACACTAAACCTGAGCCTGGTTCTGTTGCTAATGTTCCTAGTAATCTTAGGAAAAAATTAACTAACACAGCTAGGCTTTGTTGGCATTATCTAAAAGAGTGTGGTAAAAATAACTTTCCCACTACACGCTGTAAAGTGATACAACAATGACAGACCCAGAAAAAATGGGGGGTTGCAATTNCAACACCATCAAAATTTTCAAGGAAAAAATGGTCATCTCAGTGATAGCACCAGGGACTCTGAATAGTTTATCTTTGGAAGGAAAGACACGGCCAGTGCAACTATTCTTTTTTTTTTGTTCTCTTCCTTTTAAAAGAAAAAAACGTACTAAACTATAATTATTTAATTAAAACAAATGGTACGAAGAAACATTTCTTAGTCATTGTTACCATATTAAATAACACCCCAGCACCGCTTCAGGGTGAGAATTTGTTTTGACCACTTTTCTAAGTAGAAAACTATTAGTTGGACACTAAACCTGAGCCTGGTTCTGTTGCTAATGTTCCTAGTAATCTTAGGAAAAAATTAACTAACACAGCTAGGCTTTGTTGGCATTATCTAAAAGAGTGTGGTAAAAATAACTTTCCCACTACACGCTGTAAAGTGATACAACAATGACAGACCCAGAAAAAATGGGGGGTTGCAATTAGAAATTGCCATTCATCTCAGTTTCAAATTAGCAAATATTTTCCAAATACTTTTAAAGAGAAAAAAGTCAAGTTAGGTCTTCTGATGCTCAAAACCCAAACACAAAAAATTATCTAAGTAATATGTAGCATTAGCCTAATTTATAAACTATAAGTACACAATTCAGATTTTAGAGATCAGAGGACATTGATGTTTTCAGCTAAAGCTTTAATCTAGACTGTTTTTAATGACAAAAATGATGGCAGTTTCCACCCCGACACCTACTCACTCTGAGCTCTAGCACTAGGGCAGCAGATTGAAAAATGCCAGGGACATATGGGGGGAAACGGAATTGTCTGGCTTCTAAAATATCAAACTATTTAGTCCTGAAAAAAAAAATCACACATGCTTTTAATTAGAGTCATTTGTGTACATGATTTATATTGTTTACTAGACTTCAATGTTTCTTTTGTCCCACCAGTTACCTTATATCCAGTAGATACTCAATAACTATTTGTTGAATGAGTTAATGATTAAGTCGGTATATTTAAATTAAATGAATATGCAAAAAGTAGACATAATAATTTTCAAGGAAAACTGTACCCTTGATGTGTGAGTGTTTAATTCAACAGAATGGCACAATAATGACCCTATTTCTGGTAGTTTTATTTATGGTTTCATTTTTGGGGCCTTACCATTGAATATTATAATTCTAATTTCAACTTCAAGGTAGAAGTTACATAAGAAAATTCAAAGCCATTTGTGATCTCAACTAAGATTCCCCTTTGGAAATAGAGTAGAGGTCAGCCTACTTTCACTGGAGATGAACTGCCAGATTCCTGATGGTGGGCCGCCCTAAGCCTCTCGGCTCTATTGATCGATCAATTGATTGATTGGCAGTCATGAGTAAAACTTTATCCTTTTGTGGGTTGCCAAACAAGAATTTCCACAATGATGATGGTGACAGTGCTATAATAATACAATCCAAATCCAAATTCTCATCCAAGAATATGAGGGGTGGTTTCCAGTGATGGACAGAACAGCATGTCAGGAATGACATCTCCCTCTTTTTAATTGAATTTATGGGGTGACATTAGTTACAAACATCATGTAACTTTCAAAGTACAATTCTTTTTTTTAAGATTTTATTTATTTATCCTTAGAAGGAAAGGAAAGGACAGAGGGAGAGAATATCAATGTATGGTTGCCTCTCGTGGGTCCTCTGCTGGGACCTGGCCTGCAACCCAGGCATGTGCCCTGACTGAGAATCAAACCTCGATCCTCTGGTTCGCAGGCCCGTGCTCAATCCACTGAGCTACACCAGCCAGGGCTCAGATGTACAATTCTTTAATACATCATCTGTATGGAGTGTTATGTGCTCACCGCCCAAACTCTAGTTTCCTTCCATCACCATATATTTGCCCTCTGATAGCCCAAGGCACATTTGTCCTGGATGGTGGAAGGAGTGTCCACAGCAGATGCTTTTGGGGTTGGTTGGGAAGGATAAAGTCAAAAGTTTGGGCACCAAATGCTAGGTCTCAAGGGGAAAAAAAGAACTAAAGATCAATTCTATTTTTAGATCAATTCTATTTTTAAAGAGTTTAAAGGACAAGTCACAAGAAAGGGAAATGGGAAAGAAAGGAATTTGTAGGGATCCTGTTTATCTCCCATGCTATTCAAAGGGACTATCCTTGGAGCAAATAATTTGCAACTTTCTACCTGTGTAAATTGGGGTAAGTTACTTTCTTCTTTCCCTGAGTTTCCTCTCCCTGAATTATAAAATGGGGGTAATAACACTTCACAGAGTTCTTGACAAGATTACATGAAATATATCGTGTGTGTTTGAGGTTACTTAGCATAGTGCCTGGGATAACACACCTACTCCCACCCAGAGAAAATGTTAGATTTATTCAAAAAGTCATGATTGAAGGCCTACCAGCTTCTCTACTCGAGGCACTGGCAATACAAAAGTGAACAAGATGAAGCCTACATTCTAGGGGAAGAATGAAAAAAATTAGTTATTGGAAATGATTGACCAACTTTAGCATAAAAGAATACACAAAGTACAGATTCCTAATATTTGGAAACTTATGTTTAATATGAAATAAAGAAACATTTAAAAGGTTGGCAAGTATTTACAAGAAATAATGCATATTGAATTTTAATACACAATAGGTTCATTATGTTTTATTTAGAATTTCCTTTTAAATCATTTGCATTTCTGTACTGAAGTGGACATGAGGGGTTTTTTAAAGGAAGAAGGAGAAAAATTAAATAGAACACATAAATGGAATGGAAACAGAAGATTTAAATCCAAACAGGGTTAGGAAAATAGCATAGAGTAAAGTCAGTAGGTGTAGTGAGGCAGAAAAAAGAAATACTGTATTGTTTGGCATTGAATGTAAGACAACAAAACAAAAATAGTCTATTTAAATTATACAAATATTAAACAAACAGACAGCAAACAACCAACAATAATAGAACAGTACCGGGAGGCTAACTAGGAAAAAATAACCAGGGTAGAAGCTAAAGAAGGCTGAACAATAGATCATGTAAAACACTTTTCGTATTATTTAGGTGCCCCTGAAGAAAGGCCGATCAAATATATGCAGTATATGCCTCATCTTACCACAATATCATTTATTGAAAGTCCGCAAAAAGATGGGATAGTGACAAAGGAGCAAAATAGTCTCATTGTAGCAATTAGATGCCCTAAGAGAGTGGGAATAATTTTCCATTCATATTCTAATCCCTTCTAAGAAATCATGTGCACACATGTCTTAGAAAGAAAAAAATCTACCTTCAATCCAAGGCTATGTCTAAAATATCTTGGTATTATGGATTGGTTGAGAGAAGAATTTTTGTTTTCATTTATGTCACAGACTTAACCATGAACTCATTCAACCAATAGCAACTGAACCAGAGCAGATCAGAAAGGCTGCAGTTGTTTAGAGTTTTCAAAACATCTGGAAAATTATTCTGCAAGTGGAGTCAAATCCATTAGCAAAACAGATGTTTTCCTCTGTGGCAGGAAAAGACGACTTTCTTATATGTATTTCATATGGTCCAAATCCATTTCAGAAATAAGATTCCACCTCTTAAATGGTCTTGGGAGCAGAGTGCTTTCCTAGATCCTGCCAATAAACGCCTGGCCAAGGCCAGTTAGGAGGTGTGCAAAAGTCAAAATTTTACAATAATCCTTTGATCTCTTGTGTTATAAAACAAGAGAAGAAAATGATAAAAATCTTCTGTCTCTCCAAAGCCTCACTTAAAAAATTGTAGCTGGATTAAAACCCACTGGTAATCTTTGGCAAGACCTCTGGGAGCTAAGAACGGGGAAGGGCAGAAGGTCACAGTGGCCTGAGAGTCGTTCTGGCCTTTCTTCCCAGAAAAAGCAAAGGGAAGCCTCTTCCCACTGACCAGTAGGGAAAGTATTAGAGGCACCCGCATATTTTTTAAAATCTTTACTTATTTTTAAAGGTTATTGAATTTATTGGGGTGACATTGTTTAATAAAATTGTATTGGTTTCCGGTGTGCAATTCTGTAATACACCATCTGTGTATTGTATTGTGTGTTCACCACCCAAAGTGCAAGCAGATGAATTATGTAAAAAAGCCAGAACCTATTGTGCCCCAAGAATATAGGAAATGGGTCCATTCAAAAACTCATCTAGGGCAAAATTTTCCTTTTACAGATGTCTCAGAGACAGGTGAATACAGATGAAGTCTCATTATTAGAAGGCACAAATCATGCCCTCGTTGTTTCTAGCCTTTGTAAAACTAGACATAAAATTTTAATAGACAGGAAGTGTTCACATCAATCATTTGCAAATTAATTGTTTTAAGCTAAAAATTCCATATTATTAACCAATAAAACGTTCTTTTGGTTTTCAAATTAGGATTTCAGCCTTTTTTTTTAACCAACAAAAACCACAGATAGGGAAAACAGAAAAAAGAACTTAGTTTTTGATGGTACCAAATGCTGTAAAAATAGTTTTTACCAGAGTAAAATGCAGAAACACTTGCTTGATGAAGCTGCTTACAAGGGCTTAGCACCGTCAGGGCTGTCAGTGTCTGGAAATGTTGCTCAACTCCGAAGAGAAGCACTCAGGTTGCCCCAGATCACTGCCGAGTGCTCTAAAATAATTTATAGTTTCCAAAGCACAGCCTGTGAAAAGAAAAGATGCAAATCATTACTTGGATTCAGAGGCATGGAAATTTCTGCTATTTTTAGAACAGGGTCGCCTGCTGTCACAAAATGTTTTAGGTCTCTTTATAATGAGGTGCGATTGTGGTGTAGGCTACGGCACGGACAGAGGTTTTCATTTGTTCTCTCTTTGTCTTTGCTTGGTGCACACGCCTGCAAAAATAGCTGCTATTAGGAACAATGGGCTTTGGATTCACATGTGTCAGGGAAAATGAGAATAGAGTAAATTATTGACACTAAGCAGATGTCTTATTTTCAACTTCTTATTAACATTATAACCTAGTTCACTTATGATATCATTGCCATCTCTGTTTATGCTCATTCCTGTCCAAAGCTAGCTCATTAGAACTTTTAACTCCAATGCCTTTGAACCTGAAACACTTTAATTATCACTTTGCTTCAGCGAATTGTGAGCTAGAAAGACATCATGCTTTAGAGAGAAAAATGAAGATCTCTGTATGAAGATTCTTTGCATTTGTCTAAGAGATAACACAATTCTTCCATTATATATGGAGGGATGCCCAGAAGAGAAATGAGCAAGGAGCAAAGATTTGCTAAGTGGGTAGCTTTCGAATTCCTTTTGAAACAAGTTTTCCAAATATAGCTTTACTTCGTTTTGAAGTGTTGTGATTTTCCAAAATTGGATACATACCAATCTTTGTAAGTGAGAAAAACCTATCCGAAAGCCAGAAAAGAAATGAGGTCTCTATTTTCTGCAGCCAATCTTTCTCCCATCTTATAGCCCAACTAGTGGATCATTGAAAAATGACATTGTGTGGCTAGGAAAAGGAGAAACCGAGACAAGAAAGTTGTTCAAAGGTGTGAAAGAGAAAAAAGGAATATATGTCATTGAAGACTGTGTGCTGAGTAAGGGCTTCGTGCACTGAGTGTGGAGGTAAAATGAGGTTCTAGCATAATTTCTGAGATTAATATGTGTTCATTGCAGCAACTCATAAGAAAAGGAGAAAAGAAATTTAGCATAAGAGGAAAAGATACAAGGTGGGGAGAAAAGCGGAGGTGTTTTAAGGGCTATTTAGTAGAGAGAGAATTGCAGGAAACAGCCTTAGTAATTATATCACTTTAGGATGTATTGTGAAAGAAGCATTATGGTGTTTCTGTAACTGCTCGCACCTGAATCATTTTTTCCCCGTGGGAGGAGAGGTAGAGCATCCAAGTGAAAAGGTAATGGAGAACAAGAGTGTGAACCCAGACGACCTTGGCTCCTACTTTCCTAACCCTAGAAAACAGAGTATAAAAATAATAATAGTAAAATTAGACGAAATCTGAATAGACAGCAACAATTTTATGTCTCTCATAACGATGAGAAATGTCACAGACCAGGATGGGAAAAAATAAATAGCTCATGAATTATAAGGCAGCTAGAATAAACAGACCCTTAGGTTTCTATTTAAATGCCTCTTTAAAAGTGCATTAAATTGTTTTTCCAACTATTTTTATTGAAATCTTCCCTCTGGCTGCATGAAGAAAGAAGTCAGAGTTGTGGAATAGCAGAATCAGAGCTGGAAGTAACCTGCACATCTTTTCATCCAACCCCCTCATTTTTCTTTTAGAAATTCTGGAGTGTGATGTAAACAGAATCTACCAAGTCCACATGCTCCAGACTCGTTCGTAAAAAACACAAAACAGCTTCTGTTGCTCTTATGTTTCCTTTGAGCTACTAGTCTTTCCCTTTCTCCTCCTAGCTAAGCTCCATGCGACCGCAGTCCGCATTTGCTCTCCCTGCTCTCGAAACCACTGCTCACCTCCCCAGGCCGCAGAGCCGCCGCTTCATTGAAGTTGCCCTCACTCCAGCTCTGTCACAGAGTGCGCTGTGCAAACACAGGCTTCCCAGAAGGATGGCGGGACGTCAAATCTTGCCTTTGTCATTTACTTCCTGTATAATTCTGGGGCACGTTCACCTCTCTGTGCCTCCCTTTCTCTTTCATAAAGTGAAAATAAAATAATAACAAACCCTACTTCACAAGTCGTTGTGAAAATTGAATGAGATAAGCCACGTAAGCTGCTTGAAATGGTCTCTGGCATGTTACGATCCTTTAATGGCATAAATTTGAGTTCTTAGCTGTCGTTATCTTTCTTGATCCCTTTGGGGTGTTGTTACCCAGTTCCTTCCTTCCAAGTTTCCTTCCATAGCTCCCTATTTCTGTCTTTCTCTGCTTCCTTTTTTAAATAAATACTCAAGTGTCTCTACCCTGCCAGGACCCTGGGGCTACAGTTGGTCAGCAAGATGGTACCTGCTCCTTCTCAGGGGGCTCATAACTCCTAGTTTTCCTCTTTCACTCTGTTAGTTGCTTTTCAGTGTTCTGTGGAGATTCCTCCTCTCTCTCTCTCTCCTTACATAATCCTTAGCTCGTGTTCTTATTCTAATATATTTTCCTGAAGATGGAGGTGTCCTGTTATTTCAAACCTGTCTCCTGTCTTGACTTTACTCCTAGGTCCACACTTTCAACCACATGGTAGTTGTCTCCACTGCTTACAAAATACTTCGGTCCCAAGCTGTCTGACATGGAAGGGGTCCCTCCAGTCTAGCTTCTCCTCGCCAACCCTGGTTCTACCTTGTAGCCAGTGGTGTAACCACTCAGCCTTCTACCCGCAGCAGAATGCTTCTCCTTCACCAACGTCTTCCACATTCAGTCACATGGCAATTCTACTTGTTTCTCAAATGTGGTCTCTCTCTTTTATTTTTAAAGATTTTATTTATTTTTACTTTTAGGCAGAGGGGAAGAGAGGGAGAAAGAGAGAGGAAAACATCAGAGTGTGGTTTCCTCTCTCGTGCCCCCTACTGGGAACCTGGCCTGCAACCCAGGCAAGTGCTCTAACTGGGAATCAAACCTGCTACCCTTTGGTTCGCAGGTCTGCACTCGATCCACTGAGCCACACCAGCCAGGACTCAAATGTGGTCTCTCTTTTTCTCCACTTTCCTACTCAGGCCTTCACTATTTTTCTCTTTATAGAAGACTAGACTTCTAAGCTGTCTTTACCTCCTATCTTCTATTTCAGCAATCTCCACTCACACACTCCCTAAAACACAAACCTGGTCATTAATTCAATCATGTGTTCACTAACACTCACACAATTGCTTACTCGCTTGTTCACTTATTTATTTAATAACATTTCATGTAAACCCACTGTGTGCCAAACACAGATCATTTTATTTCCCTCTACATTTCTTAAAAGATGACTTGGCTCTGTTTTATTATTCCTGTGCCTGTGTGCATTCTGTGTCTTTCCCACCCCCTCCTCATTCTCTTGACAAACTGCTATTTGGTCTTCATAACTCGGCTCAAATTTCTCTTCATTCGTGCTTTTCTACTCTGTCCAGCCCTGGGGATATAGCAATAAATACAACGGACAAATCTCTACTTTCACAAAAGTTAAATGAGCGAAACAGACACCAAAGAATTGAACAGGATGATTTCAGATTGTAAGATAAGTGCTGTGGGGAGAAAAAAAGGAAATGTGAGGCAATAGGGGCAGAGAGTTTGTGNCCCTCTACATTTCTTAAAAGATGACTTGGCTCTGTTTTACTATTCCTGTGCCTGTGTACATTCTGTGTCTTTCCCACCCCCTCCTCATTCTCTTGACAAACTGCTATATGGTCTTCATAACTCAGCTCAAATTTCTCTTCATTCGTGCTTTTCTACTCTGTCCAGCCCTGGGGATACAGCAATAAATACAACGGACAAATCTCTACTTTCACAAAAGTTAAATGAGCGAAACAGACACCAAAGAATTGAACAGGATGATTTAGGATTGTAAGATAAGTGCTGTGGGGAGAAAAAAAGGAAATGTGAGGCAATAGGGGCAGAGAGTTTGTGCATGTGTGTTGGGGTGCAATTTTAAACAGTGATTGGTTGGAGAATTCTTTTCTAATGAGGTAACAGTTGAGCTGAGACCTGGATGGAGTGCGAGTGCGAGCTGTGGAGATATCCGGGAGGAGAGCATGTCGGGGCCAGGGAACAGCAGGTGCTAAGGTGCTGTGGTGGCAGTGGGCCAGTGTGCTCGAGGAACAGCGAGGAATTGGAAGGCAGTCAGTGAGAGGCAGTGGAGCGAGTCTAGGTCATGCCAGCCTGGTGTTGCCCGGCAGAGCTGGGCGTTTACGTACTGGGTCCGGCACCAATAACACCCCTGTTCATTGCAAAATCTTTAATACAAGATCATAAGCATGTAATTCTGTAACATAACAGTCTCACTCTCAAGCATACCATAGGACATTTTAGGTGAAATGTTCAAATTAAAACTATAAAGTAATACACCCATACTACTACCCTACCAACCACACTGAAGCAGGCGTTACTTCTGCCGGACCCTGCATTCCTCTGTGCTCAGAGAGTGCCTGGTATTACCTTGGGCTGTTGCAACACGCCATGGTTGTCACCATTTGTTTCTGTCTAATTACTAATAGGCAAGTCCTGAAGGGTGGGGATCATTTTCTATTCCTTTTTGTACCCCCAGGGCCTATCTCTGTGTTTGGCAGTTGCTTGGAGTGCAGCTGAATGGATGAGTCAAAGGCCCTCAAGACGCTTTCTTGTGCTGGAGTCACCGGATGCAGTGTCTACGCTCCCACTACTGCCAATAGTCACCTCCCTCCTGTAGCACCTGGTTTTACCTTTTTACCAGCTTTGGCTGCTTCCCTCCTGGACCCTTGATTCACAGCATTCCTGTGCTGATTTCCGGCCGTGACAGTCCACTCTTCCCCAGCCTTCTCATGTGCTGCGGTGGTAAGTGCCGCCTGGGTGGGCAATGCCACCAAAGGGCTCTACGTATTGAAGCTGTGGGAAGGCTTCTACCAGGAGCAGTAACAAGTGAAAATAAATGCACGGGGGTGGGGCAGACTGTGAGAGGATGTGCAAGTTAAGCAGAGAAGGCAAATGCTGGCAACTGGCTGTGATTATTCAGTAATGTCACCCTGAGATTGTACTTTAAGGTTTTATAGATACTTTAATATTTCCTGTCATAAGCTATTTTTTGTGCAAGGGAAAATAAACTTTAGATATTAGCTTACCTTCCTGTGACCAAAAGGTCATATATGCATATATTTGAATAACAATCACAAAAAGCTGTGAGCACAGGTGACAATCATTAGCAGACCTTGAAAAGCCTCTACTGGTTGATCTAGGTGTTACCAAGAATGTGAGAAAACTTCAGGTATCTCATCATAAAAAACTTTGAGAATCCTTATGTGAAAAACCTGCTTCCTCTAATTTGATACATGATTGTAATACTTTGGCTATCTACTTTTTAAAAAAGTCACCCTAGAGTAAAAAGGAATAAATTACAAGGGCAGGGAGGTGGCAGAGGTAGTCACAGCAATGCATAGATGGAAGCCTGCCGGACTGCACAGAGGAGGCAGACAGACGCAGAGAGGCCAATGTGAAGTATTCAAAAACGGTAGCTATTTGGGGTCTCCTAATCCAGGGCAAACTACCACGCAGCGCAGTTGCCTAATGCTTTATCTGCAACATCAAACAAAAAAAATCAAATTTTTCAAATAAGTTACTAGTCTTTTAAATTACAGTTGATGACAAAGCCTGACTTGCTTTTCTCTTGTTTTGCAGCAATTCTGATCTGAATTGATATGAGGTTACATATGGACTTCAGTCTAATTTATGTAAATATGTTTTACTGCAGAAATAATGTGTGCATGAAAGGCCCCGCTAAGTGTGTTATGAATACACAGTATAAGCACTGCATTCCTTCACAAAACCCTAGCATCTAGTTGCATGGGTTTGGGATGAGGGGTGCACACCTGCGCAGATCAGCCATGGATGCACACAGTGATAACTATCGGTACTAACTATAGCTACCAAGAAATGCTATGCTTAGCAAAGTAAGGAAGTGCAGAAAATGCTTTGAACGCTTTGCATTTTAAAAAGGTGTTCATTAAAGGAAAGGAAAGTTGTAGTGTGACTTGGAAAGTGAACAAGTATATATAATGCACTTTAGAGAAATTTCTCTGGGTGTGTGTGTGTTTCTGTTCTTTAAAATGAAATTAGACTTGGAATCAGGGGCGTATTTTTCCTCTTGCCTTGCCATAATTTTGAATTATGCATTGTTATCAGGGAAATTATCTTTAAGGTGGTTGGAGTTTTCTTGAGCACCAGAGATATTTGAGTAAGAAAGTTATTTAGAGATGCGGTTTTGTTTTTTAAAGCCTTCCAAATGCATAAGAGAAGTTTTTATGTTTTGTTTTTGTTTGCTCTGAGGATTCTGCTGTCAATGAAGAAATAAATTTGGGTGCCAACTTAAGAAAACAAAGTCTGTGTTTGCAATGCCAATGAGCATTCCCCCAGGGAACTGGTAAATAGGCTGAAGGTTATTCTAGCTCAGTAAACTTAAAGACACAAGAGAGCAACTTTAGACATTAGAGATGAAAATTTTAAAAATCCAGCTGAGTTCAAGCAGGAGTAAAGAATTTAGAAACACACAAATTTCACAATAGATAATAAAATATTACTGTTTAATCTTCTTTGTTACAAAACAATGCAGGCCCATAGTTAAAAGGTAACTGCCAGCTATACTCTCACCACCCCCCATAAAAATATTGTTAAAATTTTGGCTTATATTTCTCTAGCTGTTATTCCTTTTTACATAAGTAAGTCACACTATTATACGTAGTGTTTCGCACTATCTCAGTCTTTCCTTTTCTTTTTTTAAAAAGATTTTATTTATTTATTTATCTTTAGAGGGGAAGGAGAGAGGGAGAGAAACATCAATGTATGGTTGCCTTTCGTGCGTTCCCTGCTGGGAGTTGGCCTGCAACTTCCGCCTGCAACAGCGGAATCGAACCGCTGTCCTTTGGTTCGCAGGCCTGTGCTCAATCCACTGAGCTACGCCAGCCAGGGTTCCGTCTTTTCAACTATGAGGTAAAATTTTATTTTATGGCTATACTAAAATTTAAAATTGATGACTTNAGTCTTTCCTTTTCTTTTTTTAAAAAGATTTTATTTATTTATTTATCTTTAGAGGGGAAGGAGAGAGGGAGAGAAACATCAATGTATGGTCGCCTTTCATGCGTTCCCTGCTGGGAGTTGGCCTGCAACTTCCGCCTGCAACAGCGGAATCGAACTGCTGTCCTTTGGTTCGCAGGCCTGTGCTCAATCCACTGAGCTACGCCAGCCAGGGTTCCGTCTTTTCAACTATGAGGTAAAATTTTATTTTATGGCTATACTAAAATTTAAAATTGATGACTTTTTGAAGGTTTACTTTTTTCTATGGTTATTTTGTTTCTCCCCTTTGATTCTTACCTGCTTTCTTGCTTAGACAAAAGCAGAAATAGAAAAACCTAGATTTGATTACAAAAATCTGTAGATAGTGAAATAAGTACTGTTTTCAAATGGCAAATTTTCAGTTCTGTGGAACGAACTGTGTAATTATCTCAAAAAGATAAAACATATAAATCTCTTTTGCATTTTAAAAAATATTCAGATTTTACTAGTAAATGAATTGATAACTCTCATATTCAAAAATTAAATTTCCCTCAATTGTACAGAAGCACTAGAATTTCTGGAGAAAATAAACTTTGTAAAAATAAACATTCACATTTAAAATTAGACACAAAATATCCATGGTCCTGTTCAGAAGAACAAGCTTTTTCTATGGAGCTCACCGGTCACTCAAAGCTCCAGGATAATAGGTGATGAAACTTTCTGATCACCTGTGTTCAGGTAAATAAGAGTGTGTGAGTGAATCAGCTTCACCAAAAATTAGATCAAAAATTGCCCTGTCCTTTTTCTGTCATTCTGTGGTATCTCTTTTAGCCTTTCCCTATCAGTGGTGAACTCCCTGCTGTGAGCTTTCCTTCCTGCAGGAGCAAGGGAAGTTAGTTCAATCTTAGTTCAAGCTAAGATTGAACACCTTTGTCCAACCTCCTAATGTGTTGCAATTTGTCTGTTAGCCTCCTCGTTCCCTTCAGCTTCCAGCCCCGCAGATGTAATCACTATCCTGGGTTTTATGACAAATGTTCCTTTGTTTATACACCAGTTTTTAACAAATATATACATGTGTCCCCTAAGTAATATGTCATTTAGTTTTGCTTATTCCTGATCTTTGTAAAAAGGGTGATTTACTGAACATAATCTGTGACCCTCACTCAAGTTTCTAAGAGTAAATTATGTAGCTGTTGTGTCCTCGTGTTCATTAATAGGAGATATTTCATGATCTGAATATACTAAAGTTTACTTACTTTTCAGTTCTGGGTATTAAAAAAAATTTTTTTTAATATTTTATTTATTTATTTTTAGAGAGAGGGGAAGGGAAGGAGAAAGTGGGAAGAAACATCAATGTGTGGCTGCCTCTTATGTGTGCCCCACTAGGGACCCAGCCCACAACCCAGGCATGTGCTCTGATCGGGAATCGAACGGGCAACCCCCTGCTCCACAGGCTCACGCTCAATTCACTGAGCCACACCAGCCAGGGCTGGATGTTTAAAAAATTTCATTACGAGTTCTTCTCTGACCCATGGGTTATTTGCTAGTCTATTTTTAAACCCTACTTTTTAACGTTAATCTTTAGAAATTAAAATATGCTCTTATTTAAAGTTTAAGTTAATTCTTTAAAAATTAGTCTGTTGTCGATTTTTGAATGTATTGCTTTGTAGGCAGAGGTTGTGGCCTGTGTCAGGGCCAGCAAACCCAGCCCATGGCATGTTTTTCTGCGGCTGGTGAACTGAGAATGGTTAGCATATTGGGAGTTGTTGAAAAACACCAATGAATAATGATATTTTGAGGCGTGTGAAAACTGTACGATATTTAAATCCAGTGAGCCTAAATAGAGTTGTTTTGGAATACGGCCACAGCTATTTGACCACCATCTTTGCTTCTGTGGGAGGAAGACTGTGAGCAGGAGCGTGTTGCCCATGGTGTTTCCACAGTGTGGTGACAAAGTCCGGTAGTTGCAACAGAGAACGCTGACCTGCAAACCTAGTGTGCTTACTATCTGGCCCTTTGCAAAAAGGTTTTCAACCTTTAGTCTAGATAATATACATTTCTAAAGGTATTAAGGTATGAAGGGTAATTTACATAAATATTTCTTATGGGATTGATGAGACTGTGTATTCTCTAATTGTTCTATGCTGATGTTGTAACTTCTATGTTGTAACTTCTATGTATATAACATTTAGATACACCTGGAGTTATCAGTAACTTCAACAGGTTGAAATATCCCTCCTACGCTAATAGATTTATTGATTTCTTCTTCTAGATTTTATCATTATGTGATGACCCACTCTATCCTTAAAATGCTTTTTATAAAAATTTTTTTTAAAAGACTATTTATTCATTTATTTTTGGAGAGAAGGGAAGGGACAAGGAGAGGGAGAGAAACATCGATGGTGGAGAGAAATACAATTCAGCTGCATTTTGTACAGACCCAAAGGGGCACCCCGCCTGCAACCCAGACATGTACCCTGACCAGGAATCAACTGGCGACCCTTTGGTTCATAGGCCGGCTCTCAACCCACTGGGCCACACCAGCCAGGGTCTCAATGACACTTTTTCATCTTAAAGTCCATTTTGTGTGATGTCAATACAGTTACACCAATGTTCTTTTCATTATTACATACCTAATAGATCTTATGTTTTCCATGTACTTACATTTGTAAATAGCACGTAGCCTGTATTTTTGAAAACTACTTTCATCCCGTCTTTTAACTGGAGAGTTTAGTCCACTATGTTGTAATTACTTACGTATTTGAATGTCTTTAGTTTCTATCTTGAACCTGATCCCTCTTTTTTATAGTCTTTTCTTATAATATTATTTTTTTTGTAAGGGGTAGAAAGATGGACTGTTATGTTAATTTTGCATTACTGTTTCCTCCCTCTGCTGATTTAAAATTTCTCCCGTGTGTCTATTCTTTCCAAATCTTTAGGATACTGTAGAACAGAAGTGTCAAAACCATGTTTTCTGGACCAGGCTGTTTGAATTCAAATGCCAACTTCATTACATATTAGTTGGATTACTTATGACTAATGTTTTTCTCTTTGTTTTCCTAAAAAATGGAGATTATCAGAAGATTATTATGAGAATTTAAGCAAGTTAGTACATGTAAGGCATTTAGACATTGCAAATATCATGTGGACAGTTTCTCTTCAAATTTCATCATAAATATTTTTCTTAAGGATGCTTCAAATTAATATCTTAACCTCCTCGAAACAAGGGCCTCAGAATACTTTAACTGATCCTCCTCCTCCTGATTTCTATGCTATTCTCCAATATTTAAATTGTGTTTATAGCCCCACAAATTTGACATTACCATTTCATAGAGACCGAATTCCTTTAGATTAACCCAAATGTTTATCAATTTATTTGCTTACCATTTTTTCTTGCTTCTCAGTATTTCTTATTGGGTCATTTTCTTTACCCAAAGGTGTACTTTAGGTGTTAATCTGGTGAAGATGGTAAAAAGGAAAGTTTTTATTTATTGGAAAATTCTCAGTTCCATTTTTGTTATGAAAATGTAACTGTTTTAGACACAAAATCATAAATTGACAGTTTTTTTCCCCCAGCATTTAGAAGATATTCCATGGTCTTCTGGCTGCCATTATTGCTGTTGAAAATTCTCTGGTCTACTTGTTTTTCCTGTGTATTTCAATAGATAAATTTCTCTTTTCTTTCCATGCTTTTAAGATGGACTTTTCCTCTCATGTTTGGCAGTTTCATTTCAATGTATCTTGGTTTGGTTTCTTCTCCTGGTGGTTTCCTGTGTTACAGTAATCTTGAAACAGTATTAGTGATAATATAAACTATTTCTTGTTTTTACTCCACTTTTTTCTAGTCTCTCATGTTATGAAATTCTGATGAGATAAACATTAAATCTTCATATTATTCTATCTTCCATCTCTCTACCATTTCCCCCCAACTGTCTTGCATTCTAGACATTTTCTTCATATCTAGTTTATGTTTTTCTCTTCTACTGTGTCTAACCCACTGAGTTTCAAGTTTTAGGAAATACATATATATCCTTTCCAAAAGTTCTGGTGGGTTCTTTTTCATGTTTGCCTAGTTATTTTAGATATCTTTTTATATTATTTTATTTTGTATTTCTTTAAACAGCTAGATCATAGTTTTTTTGCTCATAAATCTAAATGCTTATTAATTTTTCTCTTTTTACTGTTTATTCTCACTCATATTGATTAATATTCTTATATGTTTTATGGTCTTTGATTATGAATTCCTATTTGGCTGATGTTAATTTATGGGAATATAGGGATATTAACTTAAAATTATTTGTCTCCAGATAGAATTTGCATGCATATACCTCTTTTTAAAAAGTATATATTTTATTTCTTTATTTATTGAGAGAGGGGAAGGGAGGGAGAAAGAGAAGGAGAGAAATATCACTGTGTAGTTGCCTCTCAAACATGACCTACTGGGGACCTGGCCTGCAACCCAAACATGTGCCCTGACTGGGAATCGAACCTGTGACATCTTTGGTTCACATCTTTGTGGCTCAATCCACTGAGCCACACCAACCAGGGCCTACATGTACCTCTTCTAGGAGCTGGGGGTCCAAGAATCTGAGACTACTGTGATTTCCCTTCGGGGTGATTGGCTAGCATATGAAAATTTAAAGATCAGCTCCCTCATCCAGCTGGTTTAAGACTTATTTAAAAGGTTATTGTTCACCACACCAGTGTCAGTGGTTCTGCTTTACTTGTGTTTTGGACTCTTAGAGATTTCCTTTGCTTCCCGAGAGTCCCCCAGTGCAGGATCTACTTGCACTGTGGCTGGAGAACTCTTCGGACGATCTCATTCACCTTTCTGTAGATATGAATGGGAACTCTACATGACCACACAAGTGTAGGATACACTTGAAGACGAAGAGCTTCTGGCCCGAAGAGACTCTCAGTGGCCTCTGTTTTTCTATTTTGTTTCATCTTTTTCTTCAAGATTTTCACTACTTCTCCTGTGTGTCTCATGTAGTCTTTTTTATTCTTTTGCCTTCTTTCACTGGATTTACCCTCTTATCTCAGCTATAATCTTGGACTCAACTAAATTATTATTTTAACTTATAATTAGTTGCCTCCAAAGTATTCGTTGGATAAATGACCACTTCACACTTATCAAATTCTTTCAAAGATTTAGGCCTTCTTTTTAAATGCTTTTTACTTAAGTAACACTTGGATTTTCTTTCCTTTGTGGAAAACTAATTCTTGAATATTAAAAAAGACAGAAAAGTAAAAGATTTTTTCACGAATAAGCAATGCTGTATAATTATTCATTTATTTTTAATTAAGACTTTAATTATTTTTAGATCAAGTGTAGGTTCATAGTGAAATTCAGAGGAAGGTACAGAGATTTCCCATATACCTCTGCCCCCTACACATGCATAGCCTCCCTTGTTATCAACATCCCCCACAAGAGTGGTACATTTGTTACAATTGAGAAACCTATATTGATACATCATAGTCACCCAAAGGTCATAGTTTATTTTAGGGTTTACTCTTAGCATTGTGCATGGTATGGATTTGAACAAATGTATAAGGATACGTAGCCATCATTATGGTATCATAGGGATTATTTTCACTGCCCTAAAAAATCCTCTATGCTCTGCCTATTAATTCCCTTACTGCTATTCCTAGTAAGCAGTGATTTTACCCCACATCCCAATCACTCTCTTTATTACTTGTTTGATGCAGAGGAGAAACTAATTGCAAGAGTAGGGGACTGGGTGGGAAGGGGCCCCTTTGCCTGGGAGTTCCCAGGGCACCTCACTGCCCCTTTTGGGAGCCAAGCCATGCCTTCCCAGCACCAGTGCTATTCCATAGGGTGGGAAGCAGGGAGGGAAGAAAAAAGGAGGAGCTTGAAGTTGGGCTTGGAAGCAGGAGGACTGAGGTTGGCAAGGCCCCTTCCTGGGACCCAAGAGCTTGACTTGCCATAGAGCATGCCTTGGGAGTGGCAGTGATGAGCAGGGGTAGAGTCATCACACAAAAATAATAATAATTAAAAAACCCATTGTAAAAAACATACAACTCAGATGGAGGGTAGGTACATCCTAATGTAGGACACCCTCCCCCAATTTCTCAAGAGCAGGATCAGCAGAGAAATACATTAAGGGATATAGCAGCTGCCACCAGCCAGGGACCCATAACCAGCCACTCCTACACTGGCCACAGAGGTTAATGAGCTGGGAATCACGTGGCCTGTCTGTTCCCTTGGCCAGTGGAGGGCAGAGGATCCCAGCCCTGTAGCCCTATCCCGCCTCCTTCCAGATGGCCATGCAGGCTCCCAGCAGTGTCTCCTGAGAGGAGGGGCAACACTGTCCAGAAGAAAAGGCAAGGTCAAGAGATGAGAAGTGAGGGAAATGACTGCTACATAACTAGCTGGTGCCCAGATTACTGCCACGAGGGTCTGTGCTGTCAGATGAAGGCTTGCCCAGGATGGTGCAAGCACTCTATTGGACATGTGTTTGGCAAATATTTTCTTCCAGTCTGGCTTGTTTGGTGTAGATGCAACCAGCTCAGGTCTAACTACATAGTACACATCAGCAACAGTTTAACTTTTTTCCTGAAAAAATTTTTTTTATCATTTTCTGGTTGAATCCATAGATACAGAGCCTGTGACCATTGAGTACCAAACTGTAATTCATTTCCCTCTTTCTCATCAACTCAGAGATTCTTCTTGGTTAAAAATAGAATTATTAATATGAAAAATATCTGTCAGTTTTTTAGATCATAAAGTTTTCTTTTTCACAAAGAGATCTGAAGTAAGGGGTCCATACTGTGCATTCTGAGAAGCAGCAGGTGAGGTATGTACCATCTGGAAACTTGAGGCTTAACTATATGAGAAGGGTCTTGAATCTTGCCCAGGACACTACTCATGCAACAATTGGCTTTCTTCAAGTAACTTTCTTTTAATAAACACTTGGTGCTATTGGCATTGGGACCAGAAGTATTTGTATTGTAGTATTACAATACAAATACTGTGCCAGGGTAGTATCAGGGTGTCCTTGATATTCTTTTCTTTAACACCGTGCACTACTTAGCTAAATGACTACTGAGCTAAGTGAGAATGGGTCAAAAGATTGTGTTTTTGAGATCCCCAGAGGGTCTTTCAATTTTTTTCAGGTGACTGATCTACATCCCCCTGAGGTATGAAGCTTTGGAATGTGTTTATACAGAAGGAGGTTCCTTCAGAGAGAGGAAATTGTGGGGCTTAAGGAAAAAAAAAAAACAAGCAATGAATTACAAGTGTCCTGAGGGCAGGGAACTAAGTCTCAGTTATCTTGAAGTGTCGCACACCACATGTGATACAGACTTACAAAATGTTGAATGAAATTAGTACCTATTATCATTCTTGTTACAGATCGATGTTTAGGATGTTTAGAAGGGGATGAGTTTTTCCTCACAGGGGAGTTTGAACATTATTACATTTGCCTCCCCTTCTCCCTTCCTTCTCTCCCTCCCTTCCTCCTACATTTGTTGAGTATGTTCTGTGCCAGATACTGGGAACAGAAAATTGAGTAAGGCGGGATCTCTGTATTTTGTCATCAGAGAACCTGGAGAAATATATCCCAGCATAGGGTTGAAAGGAGAGGCTCAACAGAAAAATGTCACTGTGACATTTGGGTTTTATAGATGCATTTTTGAGGCCCAGGATGAGAATATGAGTTGGAACTATAGCGCATTGTATGCAGAAAGATGACCGTGTTTGATGTGTGCGGAATGGGTGGGTATGATGGGAGTGGTGGGAAACTCTGCCCTCCCTCACGTACAGAGCCTAAAGGATTATTAGGAAGAAATGAAAAGCCAGTTGTTTTTCATTTTCATAAGACAATACAATAGAGTATTCATTATACTGTAGTAGGAGAGAACAGAGATACCAAACCTGTTTTAAGAATTGCATGAGCCTCTTCTTCTAATATTATGACTTTCTGAGTATAGTCTTTAAGTAGCAAAGGAATTCTTGTATTTGAAGAAGAGGAAAGTGTCAGAAGCTCTCCCATAATGGTGAATGCCCAGTGTCCCTATTTCAAGACTAGCAGGCCAGGAGGCCTTCTTTGGGCCACGGAGCCAGCTTCCCCTGCTGTTCTCTCCTCCCACCCAGGCCTAGGATCAGTCCTGCTTTCTACCTGGAAGGGTTGGGAGAAGGTAGCAGAGACTTTTGAGGAACCACTGATCTCTTTACTGCCTCCATAGTTGTATCTTTTTAAGAATGTCATAGAATTGAAATCATACAGTATGTAGCCTTACAGATTGATATATGCCTGTAAACGTCCTCCATGTCTTTTCATGACTCTAGCTCATCTCTTCTCAGCCCTGAATAATATTCCACTATCTGTATGTACCACAGTTATTTACCCATTCACCTCCTGAAGGACAATCTGGTTGCTTCCAAGCTTTGGCCATTATGAATAACGCTGCTATAAACATCTATGTGCAGATTTTAGTATGACTGTAAGTATTCAAGTCTTTGGGGAGCACAACTGTTGAATTGTATGAAAAGAGCATATTTAGTCTTGTAACAAACTGCCAAACACTCTGGGAAACTGGCTGCACCGTTTTGCTTTCCCACTAGCAATGTATGAGAATTCCTGTTGCTCTGTATCCTCATTGGCAATTTTGTGTTGTAACTGATCCAAATTTTGGCCATTTTAATAGGTGTGTAGTGGTTTCTCATTCTTGTTTTAATTTGCATATCTCAGATGACATAAGACGTGGAACATCTTTTCTTATGTTTATTTGGCATCTGTATATTTTGTTGGAGAGGAGGCTGTTAGGGTCTTTAACCCATTTTTAAATTGGCTTATTTTCTTAAAGTTGAGTTTCAAGTGTAACTTTTGTGAATTTTGGAGAACAGTCCTTTATCAGATGTGTCCTTTGCAAGTATTTTCTCCCATGCTGTGGCTTGTCTCTTTATCCTCTTCACATTGTCTTCCACAGAGCACAAGTTGTTAATTTTAATGAAGTCCAGTTGATCAATTATTTCTTTCACCGATCGTGCCTTTGGTATTGTATCTAAAAAGTCATCACCAGACCAAAATATCATACAGAATAATTTCAACACATCAAACATCTCCTGTGCTTTACCTATCACTCTCTTAACTCTATACCCCTAGCAACTCTGATTTTATTTTGTTACTGTCTGTGTAGTTTGGTCTTTTCCAGACATCATATAGTTGGAATTATACAGCTTTGTCAGACTGCCTTCCTTCACTTACCGATATGCATTTAAGGTTCATTTAGGTCTTATTTGTAGTTTGACAGAGTCTCCATTGCTCCTCATCCGTGTCATCATTTGACATTGCCATTTTGTGGAATTTTATGCATTCTAATAGGTATGGAGTAATATTGTATTGTTGCTTTAATGTATTCCTTAATGACATTTGATGTCAAGCTTCTTTTTATATTTGTTTTTCTATATGCATTGAATATATTTCCTTTGGTGAGATACCTGTTCTGAACTTTTGCCTATTTTCTGACAGAATTGTCTGTTTTCTTTCTTTTGAGTTTTAAGAATTCTTTATGTTTTGCTTCAAATGTTTTAAGGCTTGCAGTGTCCATAAGGAATGAGGTTAATTTTATGTGGTTCCTAGGAGCAGAACCAGTACTAGCTGTGTAAATTAAGGGAAGTTGATTTGATGATCACCAATCATATGGCATAGGCTTTAGAGTTAAGCAGACCTGGATTTTAATTCTGGCATCAGCATTGGTTTTGGCAAAAGGAATAAAACTTCTGAGCTTCATTTTCCTAATGTACTAAATAGGTATAATGAAGCTTACCATTTGAAGGATTAGAAATAATAAATAAAAAGTGCTTAGTTCCTGGCATAGGTAAATATTCAATAAACAATCATGATTATACATAAACTGGTAATAGGAGAGGTTCTCAACATTGGGAAAATTCAAATGGATGGTGGTGTGGTGGGAATATTGGAGAGAGGACTCCTACTTAAGGTAGGGGACTTGGCTTAAGGTCTATTACAACTTTTAGCGCAATGGTTTTAATTTTCACCTTGGCCTGAAATCTCCTTTCCCCAATCACTTTTTCTTTACTTCACAAAGCAATCAGGTTCAATCTATTTTAATAAAGTTGTCTTTATATTCTTTCGTTGACTTCTGGAAGTCAATTGGCTTTTAAAAAGAAGAGGTTGGGGGCGTAGCTAGGACAAATGAGTTCTGAAGAGGAAGAGAATGCAAGGTTCACAGACGAAGGTCTTCTCATTTAGTGGCTCCGTGAGCTATTCAAAGAGAAGGTGAAGCTTGTCCGTTTGCTTGTGTTACTAGAGGCATTAACTGAAAGAAGCCTCCACTACAAACCACATCAAACTCTTGGCAGGAGCGAAGCGAAAAATATTATTTTCAGGTCAGGCGTGAGAAGCGGGTCTGGACTTGCTGGCTGGAACTAATAAGGACAGGCAGTTAGAAACTCCCAGGGTATTAAGGGAGGTCCTTTGATACCATCAGTTTACAGCATGAGTTGAGAAGACAAGAAAGAGGAAAGTGACAAAAGAGAAGAGCTAGGTTGGAAGGCTCCAGAAGGCAGACAAAGGCTGGCAGGTGATTGGGTACTGAAGTTGTGAACCAGAACCTTGCCCTGGGCGAACCTCTACCTGCATCTCCCAGCTGCTAGTCAGTCCAGCTAGGGCACTTCTGGAAACCTGTCTGCGGACATCAACTTCTGTCCGGCTTTGTTCGCAGCCTTGATTACTAGGTGCTTAGATAACTTTCCTCCCAACCATATCTCACCCGCCTGTTTGCCGGGGGCGCTAAGGGTGGACCAGATACTCCTGGACTCGGCGGCAGGCAAGACCCGGAGAGCGGAGTTAGCTCCAGGCCGCGCGCGCGCGCACACACACGTTCCTCACAGAGGTACTGGGCATGCGCGGCGCGCGGCCGGCTTTAGCGGCGAGCTGGTGAGCGGGCGGGCAGATCCAGACTTCACTGGCAGCTTTTGGAGAGGCGGTGTCGGGGAGCGCGAGATCCGCGCTGTGCTGGTCCGGGTGATCGCTTCTCCGAGACTGGGTGCAGACAGCGGCTTAGCGGCTCGGCGGCTAGCGGAGGTTAGGGAGGGCGCCGTCCAGGTCGGAGGCTTTCTGCTGGCCCCCGCCTGCTTCGGCTGGGCTCAAGGCGCCTCCAGGGAAAGCCGCCGCCCCGAAGGCGGATCCGAGGTAAGAGCTTCTCTGGGAAAGGCGCCCGGCGGTATCCGACGGTTTGGACTCTCCCTCGATTTCAAAAATCCGCCTTTGTGTGCTTGCATGGAGCGGCGCCAGGCGCCGCGTCCGCCTTCATTCACTTTCACTGCTTTCAACTGGTGTTAGGAGCCAGGTGTGCGCGTCCGTGCGTCGGGGCTCCGTGCGCCGGGAGCCAGTGCCCACCCTCGGGCGTCGCTGCCCGGCGCTGCCCGCCGCACCCGGACCTCCGGGAACGATGAGCAGAGAAGATTCACTGTGTCCCAGTAATATTTCCTGGTAACCTGAGCTTCCGCAGATACACCTGCGCTTATCTGAGCGGTGGGGCGACTACAGAACCAGTGTTCTTTTCACAGTTCCTATTAGACGGGGTTTTCGGAGCCACCCAGGCCACCCTCCAGTGCGGAGGGGGTCTTTTCAGATTGACGTTTTGGGACAAGGTCTCACCGGGATCCAGCTCCTCAAATTAATACAGCTTAGTATAATCGAGTAGTTGTCACTTTTAATTACTGCTGACTTTCCTTTCTTAGCTTGCTCCTCTTTACTCATCATTTTACTTTTGGGAAGATGGCCTTTCTGGTGTCTTTGTCAGTCAATGTCTTTGGAGTGGATTTCCCCACCTCCGTAGACCCTGCTCGCTCCTCCTGTGCTCACTTTCTTCCTTTCAAGGACTACCTGTGTGCAGAATCTTTGCATCGATTGTTCTCTTCCTTTGCATTGTATCTGAAATCCTTCTTTTCCCAGAGCACTTCTGTAATCTCGTTGAGGGTAGGACACTGTAGTATTAGGATTTGAAATGCATAGATGTCTAGGGCGGTAGAGCTTTAGGAATCAGAATCTTCTTTTATAAAATGTTTCGTAAAAAAAGAAAAAGAAATGAAAAAAACAAAATGTTTCAATGAAATGTATTATTGCTTTTGTTTTAAAGGTTTCAGTTCTTTCCTCATCTAAGAGGGATAGCTAATATTTTGAATTCAGATAAAACTTGGTTCCAGATGTATGTGAATAGCTTGATTTTGGCTTTGTTATTCTGGGGAGATTGGAGAAAGGATTTCCAGAAGGCTTCTTTATATATGCGTTAACAACAAACAACAGTGTTGTGTATTGCTTCTAATTTATTTCCCTTGAAAGGATGCCATTCTTCTACAGTGACTTGGGTTTTGGAAAGTGTACACTAGTAATTTAGATCATGTGGCCATTGAAATGAAAGTCTGCCATCCTCTCTTACCTAGTGTAGATTTTCTGTTTGACATGTAGTTTCCTGTACATATTGCTATAGTTTTTAATGTGCTGGTCTGAAAAATTTTTGGTCATAAGTTCACACTTTTACTTATGATTTGAAAAATAATGCACTTTATAGCCTTACCATGTAAAGGGTAGACTAGAATATATCACAAATGAAATGACATTATATAGAATGTCTTTAGTGCAGAATTCATAGATTAAGACTTTAAAAAATTTCAAGTTACAAGTTACTTACAAAAATTACAAGTTATTCATTTCACAGCAGAAAACAAGAAAACTTGCTTTTAATTCCACTGAGATACCACTTTTTACGATATTTGGTACATTCTCTTTGAAATATTCTTTTCTTCTACTTTCCAGTATCACTAAATTCCATTATATACTAATTTTCAGTCTTTTGGTGGGGAATACTCTAAGTTGTACTCAGGGTGATTTTTTTTCCAAATGATTTAATTCTTGTTCCTTATCAGGGATTTAATGTCTAATTTTGAACACTTTGCATGCTTCTGACCAAATCTAAATATTTCATTTTGTTTTTATTTCTAGTTTTTTTTTTTTGGCTTGAAATTTAAAAAAGAAGATTTTATTTATTTATTTTTAAAGAGAGGGGAAGGTGAGGAGAAAGAGGGAGAGAAACATCAGTGTGTGGTTGCCTTTGGTGCACCCCCTACTGGGGTACCTGGCCTGCAACCCAGGCTTGTGTCCTCCCGGACTGGGGAATCAAACTGGTGATCCTTTGGTTCCCAGCCGGATGCTCAATCTACTGAGCCACACCAGCCAGGGTAAATTTTTTATCTATGCTGATACTTTTCAGATATCAGTCCCTTTCTTTTATATACTATGACATAGGTTTGATGTTCTTTGCTTTCAATGTTTTTATTTGATAACATTTTAAATCCTAGTCCTATCTCTTACTTACACTATATTACACACGTGGTCACCACCACTTTTTTCTTCCTCTTCTGACTCCGTTTTCTGCATTCACCTATATTAATTCTTACAGCAGCTCACGGGCACCATGGTTATATAAGAAAATGTAGTATTCAGAATAAAAGACGGTAGTTTTTCTTGTGTCTCTCTTTAGATGCTTGGAGTTTTGTTGGATGAGTGTTTTAGCACTGATTTGATTTATATAAAATTTAGGTTAGCTTTCTGAGTTGTAAAGCACACTTGATTGTCATTTAGATCATCAGAAAACAACGTAAGTTAATAATAGGTTACAAACTTTCAGACATCTGCAATGGTACATAAAGGGAAAAAGTGGAATTTTAGTTAAAGTATTTCAGCTATAATACACCCCTGCTGGGAATTACTGCATGAAATTGTTTGCAGCTGTTGGTGATTGAAAAGTATTTTCTTAAAAAAATCCTGTAACAGAATAGTTGTAAACATTTGAAGTTTAATATATGCAGTGTGAAATTCTTTAGTGCTTCACTACAACATCTTGAGTGTTTTCTAGATACATTCTTCAATGGCATTTTAAAAGATACATTTTAATTTTTAGATTAGTTCTGTATTTACAGAAAAAAGTGTAAAGTTAGTACAGTAATTTCTCATCAATCCCCCTACCCAGTTACCCCCCTATTAACATCTTACATTGATATTTGTTAGAGTTAATGAATCAGTGTTGGTAAATTATTATTAACTAAACTTTATACTTTATTTAGATTTCCTTTTCTGTTCTACAATCCTGCTCTCTACGATATCACACTTAGTAGCCAGGTCTCCCTAAGCTCCTCTTGGCTGTGACAGTTTGTTAAACTTTCCTTGTTTTTGATGACCTTCACAGTTGTGAGGAGTACTGGTCAGGTATATTTTAGAATGTCCCTTGTTGGAATTAGTCTCAGGTTTTTCTCATAATCAGAGTGAGGTTTTGGGTTTGGTGGTGGAAGATCACAGAGGTAAAAATGCTGTTTTTATTACATCATGTAAAGGTTACATGCTATCAACATGATTTTTCACTGTTGACAATGATTTTGATCATCTGGCCAAGGTAGTGTTTGCTAGGTTTCTGCACTGGAAAGTTACCCTCTTCTTTCTTTTCAGGCTATACTCTTAAAAGGAAGTCACTGTGCACAGTCCACACTTGAGTGGAGAGTTATGCTCCTGATGGGTGGAATATCTATATAAAATTATTTGGAATTCTTCTGCATGACAGAATTCTCTTCTCCTCATTTATTTATGTACTCAATCAGTTACTTACATGGATCTGGGTTATAATTCAATACTACTTTATTGTATTGCTCAAAATGTTTCAGCTATCATCATATGACCAGCTTTTTCAGTTGGCTATATCATTTTTGAAAAATCACTTCCACACTTTCTAGCATTGAAAGGTGCTCCAGGATCATCTTGTATATTTCCATTTCCTGCCCTAGTCCTAGATTCAGCCGGAAGGAATCTGGTTCATTTCCTTGGGAAATGTGCTTGAGGAATCAAGAGGTGGGTGCTGGGTGTTCTTACTGCCCCTGGGTGTCATTGCTTCTAGTCCCTCTCATCTGAGTCAGCAGGAAATACATGTGTGTACAAACCTGTGTATATACACTTGCCTGTACGTATTTCTGTGTAACCATGTGTGTCATATTAAGCTAAATATGAGTTCTTAGTCCGCCAAATCCATTATCACCTACATCATTCTGGTCTTCCCCCCTGTTTATCTGTAAATTCCCACAATGAGAAGAAAGCTGGCCCCCAAGATTTGCCATCCATTCACTTAATTGCTCAGTTCCGTTGCATGTGTAAAACAGTATTGAAATGGTTGGCCTGTACTCCCTTTAGAAAGAGTGGAAGCACTTTATGAATGAGAGTGCAGTGCTTATGTGCAGTTCCCTGCGCTTTAGTCTCCCTCCTTTTTCTTCCATCTGCTTTACTGAGGTTGCTGCAGAAATGTGTAATAGAGTGTGATCCTTTTGTCACCACCTGTATTCTGTCCTAGGATCCTCTGACCTTCTAAATTATTTAAAATAAGATTTGAATACATAAGTTTCACTCTTTGTTCTGTCAAGTTCTGTGGGTTTCCACAAATGCATAATTTCATGTGTTCATTATCACAATATCGAAGTATTGTGCAGAATAATTTCAACACATTAAACACCTCCTGTGCCTTACCTGTCATTTCCTTAACTCTATACGCCTGGCTACCACTGCTTTTTTTTACTGTCTGTATAGTTTTGTCTCTTCCAGATGCTACGTCATTGGAATTTTACAGCCTTGTCAGACATTTTTTACTTAGCGATACGCATCATGGTTCATTTATGTCTTACTGCAGTTTGATGGAGTTCTTGTTGTTCCCCACTGTTGTCTCTCAGTTTTTATTTTGTGCGCTCTAAGAGCTGTGTAGTAACGTCTCATTTGTGCTTTAATTTGCCATTCCTTAATGACATTTGATGTCAAGCATCTTTTTGTATTTGACTTTCCCTGTGTATATTTATTTGGTGAGATTGTCTGTTCTGAACTTTTGCCCACTTTCCAATAGGGTTGTCTGTTTTCTTATTGTTGAGTTTTAAAAATTCTTCAGATCTTTTTTTTGCTATAAGCACGCTATTAGATATGTGTTTTGCAAATATTTTCTTCCTGTAAAAATGCAGCCATCCTAGGTCCAAGGACACACTGCACATCAGTAGCAATGTAACCTTTTCTGCCCTGAGTATTTTTGATCCTCTGTTGTTTGAATCCATGGATGCAGAACCCGTGACTATTGAGGGCCAACTGTGATCCATTTCCCTCTTTCTCATTAACTCAGAGATTCTTCTTGGTGGAAAATGGAATTAATATGAAAAATATTTGTCAGTTTAGATCATAAAGTTTTCTTTTTCACACAGAGAATCTGAAAAAAGGGGTCTGTAGTGTGTATTCTGAGAAGCAGCAGGTGAGGTATGTACCATCTGGAAACTTGAGGCTTAACTATATGAGAAGGGTCTTGAATCTTGCCCAGGCCACTACTCATGGGGCAGTTGGCTTTCTTCAGGTACCTTTCTTTTAATAAACACTTGGTGCTGTTGATGTTGGGACCAGAAGTATTTGTATTGTAATACTACACTTAGAACCAATAGCTTTCCAGAAGCATCTAGAGAGATCTGACACAATAAAACTGGTGCCTAGTTTTATGACCATTAAGTCTTACATTCTCTCTCTTAATCCTTACAAGAATTCTTTAGGACAGGCCTCCTTATTGCCAGATCACAGGTAAGAATCAGGTTCAGAACGATAAAGTGACTTGTCTGCCGCCCACATGGGGAGAAATGGACAGAGTCCTGATGGGGACTGTGATCTTTCTGACTTCAAAACCCACGGTCTTTTTACTTGGCTGTGCTGTGTCTTGTAAAGTAAAAAGTGCCAGGATAGTATCGGGGTGTCCTTGATACTCTTTTCTTTAACACCGTGCAGTACTTAGCTAAATGACTACTGAGCTAAGTGAGAATGGGTCAAAAGATTGTGTTTTTGAGATCCCCGGAGGGTCTTTCGTTTTTAGGTGACTGATCTACATCCCCCTGAGGTATGAAGCTTTGGAATGTGTTTATACAGAAGGAGGTTCCTTCAGAGAGAGGAAATTGTGGGGCGTAAGAAAAAGAAAACCAAGCAATGATAGTTCATTGTTTTTCCCTTTCCTCCACTGAATTACAAGTGTCCCGAGGGCCGGGGACTGAGTCTCAGTTATCTTGAAATGTCGCACACCACATGTGATATACCCTTCTTCTCTCCCTCCCTCCCTCCCTCCCACATTTGTTGAGTGTCTGATTTGTGCCAGACACTGGGAACAGAAAGCTGAGGAAGACGGGATCTCTGCATTCTGCCATCAGGGAACCCAGAGAATTGAGGGAAGCAGGTGTTTCAGTGGAGTGTGGAACTAAAGGGAATATATTTTTAAACAAATAAGTAATGGACTTTGAAATCAGAGACACCTTATCTGCCTTAGTTTTCATATCTAAGAAGTGGAAACTTTAATAGTGCCTACTTGACAAAGTTGTTGAGGGGTAGGTTAAAAGAAAAAAAAAATCCGAGCACATAGATGAAAGGAGAGGCTCATGGTGGCTGAGGGAGTCAGAAAAGTCTTTACTGATTTCACTTATATGAGGAACCTGAAAAAACATACAAACTGCCCCCCCAAATAAACAATAGAGAAACTCTGGCATATAGAGGACAAATTAATAGGTGCCAGAGGGGCAGGGGTAAGGTTAGGTGGGAAAGATGAGGGATGGAGAAATAGAATTGGCAGTTAAAAAATACTCACAGTGATAGAAGGTGCAGTACAGAGAGTATAGTCAGTAACATTGTAACAACTGTGTGGTGTCAGGTGGTGCTAGGCTTATCAAGGGGTTCACTTTGTAAGTTGTATAAATATCTAATCACTGTGTTGTACACAGTAAACTATACCATATTGCATATCAACTGTAATTTAAATTTTTAAAATTATTTAAAAGAAAAAAGCCTTTACTGTAGGTTGTGACATTTGTTTTATAGGCTGAGTTTTTGAGGCCCAGGATGAAAGTATGAATGTATTTGCCATGTACAGAGGGTGTGGGCATGACGGGAGTGGTGGGGAATTCTTCACTTTTTTGCACACAGAGACTACAGGATTACGAGAAAGAACTGACGAGACAGCTGGTTTTCATGTTTTAGTAGGAAAGAATAAAGACACCAAGCTTGTTTTAAGAATTGCACCAGTCTCCTCTTCTAATATTATATTATGGCTTTCTGAATATAGTCCTTTTATAGTAGATACAGTCTTGTATTCTTTTTCCGTCCTGTGATTCTCAGGTGAGTTTCTTAAGGAAAGGGACTTGTGTGTCTTTGGGTGAAATCAGAGGTCTTGTCTCAAACCATGCTTGTGTTCAGTTACATAGCACCAATCAGAATGTAACATTCCACAAAGTTGTTATCTACTTCTATATTAACCTATCCAGAATTCTAAGAACCACAAGCAATTTCTGATCATACCCCACAACTTAATACTTGGGAATGTGCTAAAATAATTTGTTAGTGAATCAATTATGTGCTTGATAAGAGGTCAAACACTATAGTTGAAAAGTTGTGTTTTTAATATAAGGGGAAAAGGAAGAACAGAAAAAAATAGAAAAGAATGAAGATCTATAGAAGGAAAAATATTTTAAACTTAGAAAATATTTTTAATGTTTTTTATTGAAGGCTATCGATATGTGAATTTTATTTTATTTAGAAGATGTTTTTAGCACCGTTAGACTATTACCTCTGTTAGAATATTATTTCTTATTCTAGAAATACATGTGTGTTATTGATATGTTTTGATGTATTTATTAATTTAGTACAATAAGAGAATGTTTCCATTATCTGAAATATTTGTGATAATTAAACATTGTAACTCTTTTTCTATTGATTAATATTTCTAATGTTTTATCATATTGTTTCTATTTTTCTCTAGAAAATAAAATGTTTATAATAAAGTACAAGTAGCAAAACAATTCTCTAAAGAGAAGTGAAATTTGGCACTTTTGAAAAGACACTGAATACAATTTATTTAGTATTCTACATTAATTTTTACATTTGAAATTATGAAGTAATTTTAGAAATGAAGACAGTAAAATGGTTTTCAGCAGACAGTAAGATGCATTTAATTTTAGAGATGAGAGAGTAAGACAGTTTTAGATGTGAAGAAAGATATACTTGTGATAGAGAAGGAAGATACATGGAACTTTCATAAATGGAAGAAAATAGACCTTTATTATATGCACACCCCCACCGTCCCCTATCAGCACGCTCAGTTTGTTTGTGTTTTTGTATATGTAAGTAATCTCCAATTACTTACATATAGATAAACACACTCTTTCCAGTGTGTTTTCAAAACTTTTAAGTATTTTATGACTAACTGTATATTGAGGTTTAACAATATTACTCTAATTTAGAAAATCCCTTCTTAAGGTTGAGTTGTCTTATAATTTTAGTGTGTTTACATACATTACCAGAACTTCTGATGTATAGTATGTTTATTTTTAGTGCTGTGTACCACATTTAGTACTGAAATGCTTTTTACATATCAGGATCCTGTTAGTTTAGAGATGACATTAATTTTGTTGATAGTTCTTTTATTTAGCTCTTTTGTCGGGCCTTGTTAGGTTGTGAATAATTTAAAAGCAACGGAATTCTTTCTGTGATAAAAATCTAGTCATTGGGCCAAATCTCATAACATTATTCATGTGATATCCATGCATGTAAAGATGTAGAATTAATGTGTTGTGCCTGAAGAATGGATGTTAAAGACAGTGTTTTTAATTATTGGAAAATAACCTTTTAAAGATTTTAATGTGCATTAATTCACAGACATGCTTAAAATCTCACGTTCTGTTTTAAAATGAATAATCCGTGATAGCCAGAACTGACACAACAATGTATACAGACTATAAAAAATATCAGTTTTATATTTTATGTTTATTAGTATATTTGCTGTCTTTGTAGAATTATAGAATAAAGTATTTATAATATCTTTTCATGTTATTTTAATTTTCTTATGTCTTTACACAAATTCTAGGAGCAAAGTGTTTAAGACCAATTTTTACTCAACTGTATTTCACATGTTTGCATACTGTGTTAAGACTTGCTGCTTCCATGGTCTCGTGTAGAAAGTCGTCTCAAAAAATGTGAAGCAGCTAAGTGATGGTGTGGGTTCCTCCCCCCAACCCCCCCGCACCCCTCCTGCCTCTCTCCTCCCTGCTGCTGTACCCCACCCTCTAGCCCGTGTCTGACAGCTTTTTTCAGTCCTCACACACCTTCCGTTAAAACTGTATCTTTCATAACTTCTCTATCTTCCCAGTCACTGTTCTCTTCTCCACCACCTGGTGAGACCTCAGTCCTGCAGCGCGAAGTCGGAGTAAAAGAGGCATTCACGGCGGTTGTGACAAAGTCGAGGCTGCTGGAGGGTGTGAAACAAAGGCGCGATTGAGTCTCTCTCATCACCTTCATTTTATGTGGGTAGTGAGTAAATCTAGTAAAGCCTCATTATGAAGATCATGAAATCTAGGTTTGTCCAGAGTAAAGACATAAACAGTGATTAACTTTAGCTGGAATACATCTTTTACTTTTTTGTTATTATTCAGTCATAGTTGTGCCACCTTTGCCCCCATTGTTCACCCCAAGCCAGGTCTTTCTAGCTAACATCGATTTCATTAGTGTAATGTGGACATTAGTTGAATTTGAGACACTTGGTGAAACAAGTGCTTGCTCTGCATGGTGGCTGATACAGTTGCATGTTTGAGAAAGCAGATGTGAATTTGGGGAGAAGCGTTTTATATTAGGTGGCTGATGGAAGCCTGCTGCGTTTTCTCTCATCCAGAGGAGGACAGGGGTCTGTAGATTTTTGCAAGGGGTTGATCTGAGAACATGGCTAAATTTTAAAAGGACCAAAGATGCTCTTGAAAACTAAAGCACACGTGGACAAAACTAAGGGGGTGGGTGGAAGTAGGGAGGGAGGTGGGTTTGGCTGGGGTGGGGAGAGTGGGGGAAAATGCAGACAACTGTCATTGAACAACAGTAAAGTAACTTCTAAAAACAAAACAAACAAAAAAACCCCAAAGAAACTAATTCAGCCAAGAGTGTTTTTTATACTCCGACTAAATTTTTATTCTTGCTGTCAACCATACCAGTGGCTGGAATGGGTAATACTTGGGTGAAATTTCTTTAAAAGGAAAGCTGTAGAAGAGGTATGGGTAAACTAATGCATATGGATACAATAAAATACATATTGCACTGTCTGCTGCGTGTGAAGCTGTGTTTTGTTTTAGTGGTGACAGATCTTGTTTGTCCATTTCAGCTTTATCCAGTGATCCTTCTTGTGATGTGAGATAACTATGTGAGATTAGGGATTTGGCTCAACCAATAGCAGGGCCTTTGGCTTTATTCGGCCCACTCTAATTTCTTGATCTAATAGTCCTGGATATGTACAGCTTTATTTAATAGAAAATATCTTTTTAGTTGGTGAAATTTGTTTCTCAATAAAGAAATATTAAGTGCCTATTAAGTGCTAGACATAGTACTAAATAATGAAGATACTATAATTAACAAGACAGACAAGATTCTGTCTTTACCGAGTGTACCATGGCAGAAACCTCAATGAAAAGAAGTATAGAAGAAGCATACATTTTAGGTAAACAATCTAAAATGTGTAAAATAAAGAATAACCTTTTGGCCTTTTCCTCCTTCTGTTCCTCCCTCTTCTTCTCTCTCCTTCTCTTTAATTCCTAAAAGAGTGAAGATATTCACATTTTGTATTATATTAATAATTTTTACATGTATTGATTGTGTGGATTTTTATAAATTATTTTTCCAAATTATGTGTAATTATACAATAATTCCACAAAGGAACAATTGTTATTTATGAACAGCTTTGGGAAAAATTATAGTTCACCAGTACTCCCTTTGCAAGATCTTTGACTATTGCCCTGACTGGTGTGCCCTGACTGGTTGGGCATCCTCCCACAAACCAAAAGATCACCAGTTCGATTCCCAGTCAGGCATATACTTGGGTTGTGGGCCAGGTCCCTGGGTGGGGGGTATGCAAGAGGCAACTGATCACTGTTTCTCTCTAACATTGATGTTTCTCTCCCTCTCTTTTTCCCTCCCATCCCCTCTCTAAAGATAAATAAAATCTTTAAAAAGAAGAAAGATTTTTGACTATTAAGGTCAATTTAAGATCATTCAGACTGGGAATTTAGGAAAGAAGGTCATACTGAAAATCTCAGGATGTTTGTGTTGCTGTAGAGGTGGGGAAATACCTCTTATCTTGAGTTTGGAATGTGGAGAACTTTAAGACTGCATACGAAGTAACACTGTGTTGTACTTTACTTACAAGAAAGAAAAATGCGGAGGACTCCTCCCTTAGTGGGCCAAATGCTTTCTAACACCTCTCAGATTACACACCATTGAAATGATCCCCACAATGTATTTGGCTCATGTGTTTCTGGTTAGCTACTATGAATGAAAGATTTATTACTATCTATTTCAAAAAACTTCTTCATTTGCATTGCTAAGAACTTGATTGTTTGGAAACATCATTAAGAATTGCTTTTAAATCGTAAGCATGTATGGGTAGCACCATGATTGGCACTGAACTAAAAAAATTACTCTGCACAAAGAAGGTTCTGAATTAATATTTCTCAAATCATCAATTACTTGTTGACTGTAGAAGGATTAATGTGTTTAATTTTCCCACATTCTTAGTGATTTGGATCCAGTATTTTTGTAGCTATTATAGAAAGCCCTGATAACCTTTCCCTTGTCTTGCCCATTGGACAGTGTAAAACAGGACCATAGGGAGGAGGAAGTCATACACACTCGCCAGACAGATGATTTGAAGCCTCAGTGACAGGCTTGTGACCTAAATTTCCAAGCTCTGTCTACTTAACTAGAGAATTATAGCTGTTTGCTGTTAGCTTAAATAGCACTAGGCTTGTATACAAGTTGGGTTGTTGGAGAGAGAATGACAGAGGGTAGATACATAAATCCATTTCTGCAGTTTTGCCAGATCCATAACATAGAAGCACTTTTGTTCTAAAAGAAAACTTAATTACTTCGTTTATTATTTCCTCATTTTGGCAGTTGCTTCGAACAAATATTTACCAGTTGATCTGATTAAACAAATTGAGGGCGTACTGAAGGTTGTTTTTGAATACTTTTTTCTTTTTTAAAGATGTTAATTTTAAAGAAAAAAGTAGTATGTGAATATATTGGTAAGTGATGATGGAATTGTTTTTGTGCTTTTGTTCTGCAGTCAATTAGTTCATGCATTTCTGGTGGTAGTTCTTCTACTATCTGGGTAAGGTGAGGCTGTTTTTCTCACATTAAGCAAATATTTATGAATACATGTAGTTGGTTATGTTTATTAAAGTCACATAAGATTTCAGCCTCTTATAAATTTTATAAATTGTTACTGCAAAAATGAGAATTTTTAGCTACCAGTATAAATCAGTTTTGTTTGGTCATACACTGACTTCTCATTGCCGTTTTGCCTCTATATACGCTAGCTAGACATGGATAGGAACTTCTTCTGCTTGTGATTCATACTGTATGTTGAATTATGTTACACCGAGATTATTCTTGCAGTAATTAAACTGATACAGACTTCTGTGAGCTAGACTTAAACCACACTCTTTTTCTAATAAGGACTTGTGGCTTCTACCACATTATGTGTCTGTTCCCACCCCCAACACTTTCTTACCTCTCCAGCATTTCCTGAAGGGGCTCATAAATCCAGTTCTAAAATATTTTATGCCTCTCCCTTTAATAAGTAATTAGACCCATGCATATGTTAAATACCAAACTGCATCAAGGTATCTCATTCATTTTCCTCCTTCCTTTGAGGATGATGGAAGTTCTTTGGCCTCATAATTGCCTTCTAAGTTTCAACTTTTACTTAAACCAAATTGAAGTCAGAGAATCGTCGATAATAAAAATCAATAACATTGAAGTGTAATTTTAGTAATTGAGGTTTCTGTCTCATACAGTGTATTTTGGAGTCAGTTTAAAATGTTCTCTCTCTCGCATGTACATGTCTATGTCCAAGCGTTTATATAGTACGCTCCTGTAGTTCCTGTGTTTCTTGGTGTGGGATTACGCATATCCGGGATCTGTTCTCTTCATGTCCTCTTGCTGCTGACTCATTTCTGTCTTGTTACCAGCTAAGAATCTTGACCAGAATCTTCTGCCTGTTTTTTTCCTCACTTGCCCTGCATTTGTCAGCCAACCCACTGTAGCCTAGTGCCTGAGCTCATGTCTCTAGGTCATCTGCAGTCTTCTGAAAGCCAAACCAAAAGGAAAACATTTAGTTTTATCTGTCTTGATTTTACTGCAGCGTTTACTTGTCAGCTCTTAGAGGCCATGGATTGTGTTTTGTTCCCTGTTGAGTTTTCATCACCTGGAGTCTCCAGTGCTGTGTAGGTTGTCTGTTTGCTAAATGGATGCATGTTTTTAATGGCCACTTTTTTTTTTTTAAAGAATGCTGTCTTCCTTTGGCTCCCATAGTGCTCCTTTCTTGGTTTGCACCCTGTGTTTGTTATCCATCTGCACTTAGATGTTAATTCAGAAGCTCTGCTCTTTGGAGCTGTGTAGGTATTTGAAAGGTGTTCCAAAGTGATCTTCTCAAGTGAGTTCTGGCACCATCTGTTGGTAGCAGGAGAGCCAGTACGTTATTTTTGGGGGGAGCCTCAATTCTTGGTTTTGTTCATAATCTGAACACTCTCAGGTTGAGATGTTTCTGAATTTTCCACAATTCTTTTCTCAGGCTCCACCTCATTTTATGTGTTATTGTCTTCCAAGGCGACTTCAAGCACTCACATTGTTTTAATTAGAACATTGATTCTCCATTCTGTATCTCCAGCTGATGCTGCTGTTCTCCTGAGCTCCAGCGCTGTATTTCTGAGTACACCTGAATGTTGCATGAGTTCCTTCCTTAGACTTTGTCCCAGCACATGTGATAACTTAGAACGACCTGTACACCGAAAATTGTGAGACATTGATGAAGGAGATTGAAGAAACTGTAAGTGGAAAGAAATCCTGTGTTCTTGGATTAAAAGAATTAATATTGTTAAAACGCCCTTTGGGTAACCAAAACAATTTATAGATTCAGTGCAGTCCCTATCAAAATTCTGACAGCATTTTTCACAGAAAAATTTAAAAAATCTTAAAATTTGTATTGAACCACAAAGATCAGGAAAGCTAAAGCAAGGAGGAGAGAAGAACAAGCTAGAAGCATCCTATTTCCTGACTTCAAATGATTATAAAAGCTACAGTAGTCAAAACTGTGGTTCTGGCATAAAAAGAGACATGGACAATGAAACAGAATTGAGAGCCCAGAAATAAACTCATGAAAATATGGTCAACTAATATTTGACAAGGGAACCAAGAATACTCAATGGGAAAAGGATAGCTTTTTCCATGGTTGGGAAAACTAGATGTCCACATGCAAAAGAGTGAAATTGGACTCGTATATACCACTTTCAAAAATTAACTGGACGTAGATTAAAGACATTTTAGGAAGATCTGAAAACATAAAACACTCATAAGAAAATATGAGGGAAGAGCTCCTTGGTAACATTTTTTGGGGAGTACAGCACCAAAAGTATAAACGACAAAAGTAAAAATAAACAAATGAGACTACATCAAACTAAAACACTTCCTCACAACCAGGAAAACAACAAAATGCAAAGTCAACCTAAGCCCTAAGTGGTGGGAGAAAATATTTTTCAGCCATGTATTTGATAAGGGGTTAACATCCTACATATAAAGAACTTGTGTAACTCAGTAACAAACACAAAACACATAGTCTGATTCAAAAATGGGAAGAGAATTTGAATAGACATTTTTCCAAAGAAGACATATAAATGGCCAACAGGTACTTGACAATGTGCTCAGTGTCACTAATTATCAGGAAAATGTAAATCAAAGCCACAATGAGATATCACCCTACATTTTTTAGAATGGCTGTCATCAAAAAGACAAGAAGTAAGTGTTGGTGAGGATGTGGAGAAAAGGGAACCCTTGTGCGCTGTCGGGTGGAATACTAATTGGTGTAGCCATTATGGAAAACAGTATGGAGATTCCTCAAAAATATGAAAGTAGAACTACCATATAACTCAGCAATCACACTACTGGGTGTACTGTAATTGAAGCATATGAAATTAGGATCTCAAAGAGATTTTTGCATCCCCATATTCACTATGGCATTGTTTGCAATGTCAAGACATAGAAACAACCTAAATTTCTTGACAGATGAATGGATGCAGAAAACGTGAGATATTAAAATATATAATGGAATCTTATTCAGCCAGTGGAAAGAAAGATACCATGGATGCATTGAGGGCATTGTGCCGAGTGAACTAAGTCAGACAAAGAAAGACAAATACTGTGCGATCTCATTTACACGTGGAATCTAAAACGTCAGACTCCTAGGAACAGTTGAGTGGTGATTGTCGGGTGCTGGAGTCATGGGGAGGTACTGGTCAGAGGGTGCAAGCTTCCAGCTACGAGATGAATACATTGTGGGGATCTAATTTGTAGCATTGGGAATAGAGTTAATGATACGGTATTATACAGGGGTGGGCAAGTGGGATTACAGTGTTGAGTATACAAAACCGTTTTTCTTGTATTATTATTTATTAATTATTATTTATTTGTATTACAACTATAAACCTACTTTTGCCCACCCCTCTACTGAAATTTGCTAAGAGAATAGACCTTAAATGTTCTTACCATGTAAACAAAAAAAAAAAGCTAATTATGTGAAGTGCTGGAGTTAAGTCATTGTATGCCTTAAACTTATGTGATGTTACATGCCAATTATGTCTCGATAAAACTGGATAAAAAAGAGAAATGGCTATGTTAAAGTCAACATTCTCTGTAGAAACGCCGGCAAATAAAGGCATTAATAAGATTATTTAAGTGATTAAGCAATAAATATCCTATAAAATAATATATAAACATATAAATCATTATAATAATGTATTTAACATTTCTATTAAAGTGGAAATGAAAGTAATAAAATAATTAAAAACTATTTTTAAGAGGTACTTCATTATCTGAAAAATTATTTAGGTGGAAAAGTTGCATATTACAACAAATGGATTACTTCCGCCAAGATGGAGGCATAGGTGGAAACACTGTGCTTTCTCCCACAACCAAGTTTGAATACAACAAAGGTTTGGAGAAACAAAGACACAACCAAAGGACAGAAAATTGAATTATACGGAAGTCCGACTACATCAAACCGTTCAACGGGGACGGTAAGAGGGGTGGAGCCAGCAGCGAGCAGGGTCGGGCAGGACGGGTCCCCCGACCCAGGCGCGCAGGCAGCCTGGAACCAGTTGGGGTGCAGGGCAGACTGACCATGGTCGCACATTTGCGCACAGTGAGACGGACCACGCAGGCCCCAGGGGGTGAGGGCCGACGGCGGTGGCACACTCGCGTGCAGTGGGACGAAACGAGTGGGCCCGGTGACGGCAGCAGCTGCGGCACCGGTGAGGGCCAGGGCGGCAGGCAGCAGACGGGACGCCATAGTCCCTCTTTGACCCCGCCCCCACATACAGCGTCACAACCCAGCGACTTAGTTGCCCTGCGCTAGTGAACACCTTAGAGCTCCGATCCTGCTACGGAATAGGCACGAACAGCCTAAAAGATGGTGCAAGAAGAACTCAAAGTCCCAGAGCCAATAACTCTAAGCGACCGAGAAATTGCCAGCCTTTCAGAAGCACAATTCAAGACACTATTTATCAGGATGCTCACAGAACTGGTAGATTATAGTCACAAATTAGAGGAACATAGTCACAAATTAGAGGAACATATGAAGGCTAAACTGATTGAAATGAAGGGAGATGTCCAGGAAACCAATAGCGATGGAAAGGAAACTGGGACTCAAATCAANAGGAGCTTGTTATATATGGCCTTTATTATGTTGAGGTATATTTCCTCTATTCTCACTTGCTGAGAGTTTTTATCATAAGTGAAAGCTGGGTTTTGTTAAATGCTTTTTCTGCACTCGTTGATGACCATAGATTTTTATTCATTTTGTTTATGTGGTGTATTACATTAATTGATTTGGAAGGAAAACCTATGGCTGACATTGCCAAACACACTTGTCATGTTTACTACTGAATCTACTGCACTATCAGAATTCATCATTTGAAGAATGAAAATGTACTCCTGATTTACTATATATTTTTAATCCTCAGCCGAAGATATGTTTTCTGATTTTGGGGGGTGGGAAGAAACATCAATATGAGAAAGAAACATCAATTGGTTGATGATGGACCAGGGATGGAACCCATAGCCTAGCTATGTGCCCTGACTAGAATCAAACCCACAACCTACTGGTATGTGGAACGATGCTCCCACTAACTGAGCCACCTGGACAAGGCTGATTTGATATTTTTAGTAGATCTTATGCTATAACAAAACCCCAAATACATAAAGGTGTAAACAAGAAAGTAAAACCCATGGAAATCCCAATATGTAGAGATAACACTGGTAATATTCTAAAGAACATTTTCCAGACATTTCTCTGTACATGTATCACTTGTATACATACATATATATAATGAGAGGTCATACAATACTTGCCTTCTTAAAAGCAAAAAATATTGTAATTATTTTTCCAAATTAGTAACATTTACTAATATCCAACAAGCATCTATTAAACACAGCTGTCTGCCGTACAATGGTGAGCAATGTCAATACAGTCCTGCCTAAAGAACTTAAGAGGCAGAGAGATGATTAAACCAACAAACTGTGCTCCATGCTGTGAGAACAACAGAAGAGAGCACTTGAGAGCACTTTACCTATTCCAGGGAGGTGTGAACAAGGAAAACATCCTGAAAGAAGCACCATTTAAAACTGAGGGGAAGGATGAGTAAGACCATGAGTTAAACATACAAGTGAATGGGAGTAAAAGAGAGTTCCAGGCACAGAGAAAGAACATCATGTGGAAGGCAGGGACGTACTATAGTCAAGGATCTGAAAAAGTTGAACTGAAGGAGGGGAGAGAAACGGGGCAAACAGAGATACTGCTGGAAGAGCAGGTAACATAAAAAACCTAGATTCTATTCTATGGGCAGTGCGTAGCCATGGAATTGTTTAAACAAATAAGTGATATGATCAGGTTTGTGTTTTAGAAGGATCAGCCTGATTCCAATATAAAGAATGTATCGGGAAAGGGAAAGCTGAAGACTAAAACAAAAATTAGATCTCAATATAAACAGGTGTAATTTGTCATTTTAATATTTTTTTAACATTTTAAAATATATTTTATTGATTATGCTACTATAGTTGTCCCTTTTCTCCCCTTTATTCCCCTCCACCTGGCACACCCCCTACCACCCACATTCCCCCACCTTAGTCATGTCCATGGGTTATGCATATAAGTTCTTTGGTGTCTACATTTCCTATACTATTCTTAACCTCCCCCCATCTATTTTCTACCTACCTATTTTCTGTACCTTCTCCCCCCTTCTCCTCCTCCCACTCCCCTGTTGCTAACCCTCCATGTGTTCCTCATTTCTATGGTTCCGCTCCTGATCTAGCTGTCCACTTAGTTTGCTTTTGTTTTAGGTGTGGTTGTTGATAACTGTGAATTTGCTGTCCTTTCACTGTTCATATTTTTCATCTTCTTTTTCTTAGATAAGTCCCTTTACCATTTCATATAATAAGGGCTTGGTGATGATGAACTAAGTGACCGAGAAATAGCAAACCTCTCAGGTGCACAGTTCAAATACTGGTGATCAGGATGCTCACAGAACTGGTTGATTATAGGCACAAATTAGAGGAACATATGAAGGCTAAACTAATTGAAATGAAGGGAAATGCACAGGAAACCAATAGTGATGGAAAGGAAACTGGGACTCAAATCAAGGGAGTGGACCAGAAGGAAGAAGGAAACATCCAACCAGAAAAGAATAAAGAAACAATTCAAAAAAATGGGGAGAGGCTTAGGAACCTCCAGGACATCTTTAAACATTCCAACATCTGAATTATAGGGGTACCAGAAGGGGAAAAGAAACAGCCACAAGTGGAAAACATATTTGAACAAATAATAAAGGAGAACTTCCCCAGTCTGGCAAAGGAAATAGACTTCAAGAAATCCAGGAAGCTCAGAGAGTGCCAAAGAAGTTGGACCCAAGAAGGAACACACCAAGGCACATCATAATTACATTAGCCAAGACTAAAATGAAGGAGAGAATCCTAGAAGCAGCAAGAGATAAGGGGACAGTCACCTACAAAGGAGTTTCCATCAGACTGTCAGCGGATTTCTCAAAAGAGGCCTTACAGGCAAGAAGGGGCTGGAAAGAAGTATTCCAAGTCATGGAATCCAAAGACCTACATCCAAGATTGCTTTATCCAGCATAGTTTTCACTTAGAATGGAAGGACAGATAAAGTGCTTCTCAGATAAGGTCAAATTCAAGGAGTTCAAAGCTTACTCTTCTTATATTCAGTGGCTTATTGTCTGTAGTTCGAAAAGAAAGTTATAGATGACCCTTGAATTTTGTGTTTCCTTTGTCACTTGAATGACTTGTATGTAACAGGTATGTTTACCCCAATTCTTATCTAGAGATTTAAAGAAAAAGTAGGAAAGTGAAGGAAATTTGGAATGACTTCTTTTTGTTATCTCAATTGAATTCATGATTAAATTATATAAAATAGGGTTCCTTCTTTTTTCCGTATTTTGAAATTAGCTCTCAATAATAGCACAAGTAATCTTTACAGTGAGGTGGCTTCAGAAGTAATTCAGTGGTGGGGAGCATTTCTAGCCCATTAGAAGAACACAGCTCTGACCCCTTCTCCTTTAACTACTGTATCTAATTTGTTGCCAAATCCTGCTAGTTTTGTTCAGTACATGTGCTTGTGTTTACCCTGTCTGTCTTATGTTCACTGTTGTTGGGCCATGTAACTATTTTCTTAAACTATTACTTCCTAAATGGCCTCTGCATTTGCCTCGATCTTACTTCAGTTTATTTTAATTACTACTTCCAGTTCAGTTTTGTTACAGCTGAGCTCAGACCATGCAGCCCATTACTTAAAACAATGGCCAATGGAAGATTCAGCTGAGATCCTCCACAACCCAGTTACTTTTCACTTTAACTTTAGCCGCACTACCCTCCTTCCTGAAATTACTGAGTACTATACACTTCATCCCCAGTTACCAATTTCTCTGTTTTTAATCTCTGTCCTTTCTTGCTTACTTTACTTGGAAAGTCTTTTAAGCCTATCTGCATATGCAAATATAATCTATCATTTGGCAAATTTATTTCATTCCATCTTTACCTTCTCTGGTAGCCCCTGACCCCTTAATATGTTATCTCAGGATCCTTTGGCACCTATTTCATGTGTGTCTGTCTGTGTGTGTGTGTGTGTATCCTGCCCCCAGGTATTAGGCTTCTCCAAGGTAGGTTCTGTATCTGACTTTCCCTTATGGGAAGGCCACCAGGCCTGGAGCGGCGATTTCATGTGTGATGGATGCTCAGTATCTGTTTGTTAAATAATGAAATAAATGAGCCTCTGTCTTGTACATTTCATCATGAGTTTTGTACCAATAACACCTCAATTCTCAGTCTAAAAAGGAAAATTATAATACTGCCCACAGTTTTTACTGAGCCTAAATTGAAGTACTCTGAAAAAGTTTAATCATAGAGACAATTGGAATGTCCTCTGTTATTTAGGATAAAACTTCTGGCAAACATGCCTGTTTTTCAAGTTCTTCCTAGTTTTTTAAGAGTAGACTGTGATTGCTCCTTTTAAACTTCTCACGGGTCTCATAAGTGAGCCATTGTTTTAAGGTGTTTTATAACTTACTGGGTGAAGAAACTGAATTCTTGAAATAAGAGGCCAATAAAGGTGAGAGTATTTCTATTTCACACTGTCTTTTTCCACCTGTCCTGTCAGTAGGGTACAGTTTTCAAGGTCTGTGTGAATCATCAACCTCTGAGTAGGACAATGAGATTTGTCTGATATTTTGGTGAACTAAACCCTCATGAAAAGGGCCTCAGAAGCCATATTTCAGCACACTGTTTTTAGCAAGCTCCATGGTAGCTATGAATATTTTAATAGTGTGAAGAATGCTGTCTGTTTTTTCAGGCTTTTTTGAATTTATCTTGCATGTTTAAAAAAATGAGTTGGATTCACTGTTGCTTATTAGGGTATTATATTTTAAGTGATTCCTAATCCAGGTTTTTATAATGAGTAAAATCCAATTAAAATATAAAAATGACAAGTAATATGACAGTGAAACTATTTGGGGATTCAGCTGTTGAGGATAAAACAAGTGTAATTGCAAAAAAACATTTGAAAAAGAACAAAACAGGGCTGTGGCCACAACACTTGGGTATTTTTGTGCTGTGTTCAGTTTATTTGGCTTTCTGCTGAGATTCTGGTGTATGTTAGTATTAGACAAAGGACTTGGAATATGGTTACTATTTAGAGATGTTCATTGTCTGGGAGAAATTTAACAGAATCTTGAATATTTTCACTATTTTGTAGAGACTATTTTAAATCATAAATGTGTTTGTATGTTAATATCTGAAAGTGTTTTCTTTCTAGATAATGGTACTTACGATTTACTGTGGAAATACTTTATTGTAATATCTGCCCAAAATAGTGTCTTATTCCGTATTTATTTAAACATTTGAATGCTAATTGATAACCATAATGCTGGTTTTCTTATTTTACTTAAAATTTTGAAAAATCTCCTTGCATATTTTCAAAAGAAATTCATTTTTTTATTTCTTCCCTGTTTATACATCAAACATGGCACTTATTTTAATGAGTCTCAATGAAATTCACAGAAGAATCCCTATCTTGTATTAATGATGTAATAATGACTTGTAACATTTTCTTAATTATATCTCTTATTTTGTATTTTTTTTTGATAAGCACACACCAATGTATTTTGTCAATATTTTTCTGTGGGAAGAGAACTCCTGTTTTTTTTTTTAAGTTAGTTCATGCAGATTTGGTTAATGGAAGATAAAGTGAGATTTTCTGGGACGACAAAGAGTTTGGTTTAACTTGGGGGGAGGGCACAGGGAAAAGGACATGGGACGTCTCTTCGCCAGGAATTTAAACATCTCATAGAGGGAACTGCCTCCCCCTGCAGTGATGAACACTCATAGTTGGGCCTAATTTTTATCTTGATTTTTACATGCCCAAGTGGTTTTAATTTCACTTAGAGGCTTTTAGAAGTATAGTAGATTCAGATCGTATGTGTCTAAGAAATGGTTGTGATCCCTTTCGTGTTTTTTCTCGCCTGCTGAGTCAAAAGATGTGTGAAGCTAGAATCTGCAGAGAGTGCCATGCCTTCCTTTGTCTCTTGTGTCATATTTTCCCTGGTATCATCTTTAAGGTGACTTCATGAGACGTCTGTCACCATGGTTTAATGTTAGCCGTCCACCGGTAAGGGTTAAGAAAACAGCTATATTTTTCTGTATGGATGTAAGTAGATAGCCAGATCATTACTATAATGGAAGGAGATTTTATTTGTTTGATATTAATATATAAAAAACTATTTTCCTCCCCTTTAAAAAAACTGGCTTCTGATAATTCTGTGACTTAAAGTGTGAAAGACTACACATCAACTTTGTGTAACTTTCTGGAGAACTGTTACTATCTCTGCTTTTAACCTTCTTAGATCCAATTGTCTCCATTTCCCCAGGATTATTCAGTCTTAACTGTATGATCCTGAATAGCCGTTAAAAATTGGATACCTTCCAACTGTAACATTCTATAAGTCCTTGATTTTAATTTTCTCAATTATAATGGAAGAATAGTGTGATTCTATTTTCTAAGGTAATGTTTACCATTCCTTTAAATTACCCTAAACTGAGTAAAAAAACTATTTGTAAAGTAACAACCCAAAAGGTAGCTAAGTCTCATTCTCTGGGGAAAAATGGTTCTATTTTTTTGCACTTGAAATGTTTTTATTTGGGAAATCCTTTTGGGAAAATACACTTCCACACATAGCTTAAAACTGACACACGGGTATTCTGACAGGTGTTCCTGGAAGAAGAGCTACAGCCACCAGCCATTTAAACTTTTTTATTGTATCAACTACATTTAGAAGTGAGCAAGGCGTATCACCATTTGTAGCTAGTATGTAGAGTTGGGAGTGTGGGTGAGTATGAAACTTTTTTAGTGTGTTGGAGAAAGAGGGCATTTAGTTCACTGTTAGGAAGAATGGGGAATCATTTCACGCTAAGCTACAGACATCATGGTACTTCAGCACTGATTATCTCCTAAGAAGAGGGACATTCTTTGCATAACCACAGTACCATTTTTTAAAAAGATTTTATTTATTTTCATAGAGAGGGGATGGGTGGGGAAAAAGAGAGGGAGAGAAATATCCATTGCTTGCCTCTTGCATGCCCCCAGTCAGGGGCCTGGCCCACAACCCAGGCATGTGCCGTGGTCAGGAATTGAACAGGCAACCTTTTGTTTTGCAGGCTGGTGCTCAACCCACTGAACCACACCATCCAGGGCTACAATACCATTTTTTACACTTCAAAATTTTAGCACTGATTCAATACTATCATCAGCTTTATAGCGTATTTTCAAATATCTCCAGTTGAACTAAAATTGCCCTTCATAGCTTTTTGTTTGTTTGTTTGCTTGAGCTAGGATCTAATCAAGGCAAATGCATTGTGTTGGATTATTCTCTCTCTTCAGGACAAGCTTCCTCTGACCCATACCTGTGTTGTTTGTTATGGTAGGTTTAACGACTATACTATACTGTGACTATTTAAATTTAAATAGATTAAAATTTGATAAAGTGAAAAATTTAGTTCTTCAGTCACACTAGCCACATTTCAAGTGCTCAGTAGTTATGTGGGGCTGGTGGCTCCTCTGTGGGACAGCACCATCGCACAAAGCTCTGTTGGACAGGTGTAGGAAGTGTGCCACCTCTTTCTGCCTTTCATCAAATTTATTTTTTGAAGAGTTCAGGCCAGTTGTCTTGTTGAAGGTTGCACATTAGGAATTTGTCTTGGCTGTTTCAGAGTGGTCAGATTTGGGCTGTGACAGATTGGCCTTCAAAGATATATAGCTGCAATAACGGCTACATGCCACATCCTTTCTTTAAAAATGGGACTGACACTTCCCTCATTGAGAGGTGGAGTCTTTGTTCTCTCCCCTTTGGTCGTGGGCAAGGACGTGTGACAGGTGACAATTGAAGTAAGGTAGAAGTCATGCCGTGTCACTTAGGACTAACTTGGGATGCCGACCTTTGGAACCCAGCCTCCACACTGCGAGGAAGCTCAGGCCCTCCGAGGATGTTACGTAGTACCAGCCAGGGTCTCAGTTGGTGGCCACATGTTCGAGTGAATGGCCATCAGATGGGTCAGTTCTAGCCGAGGCCCTAGGTGTAGCAGAGCATTCCTCGCTGTGGTCTGTCTGAATTCCTGGTGCACAGAAACGGAGAGAGCTAGTAAATTACTATTACTCTTTTAAGCTGCTAAATTTTGGGAAATTTGTATACAACAATAGATCATTAATACACAGATTGATGCACAGTAATAGCTGTGGTATTAGTAGTGATAACTAATACACAGTTCTGGCAAGAGTGCTATGTAAGCGATGGTGTGCTGTCCTGTTGGGTCACATCAGGAGGCATGAATGTCAGTGTGATGGTTGATCGTACAGAGATTTTAAAATTTGTTCTGCCAAAGTGAGAACCCATAGTTTTCTTGTTTATTTTGACTGAGATATAAGAATATGGTAGCACTTTTTTTGGTTTGTTTTGGTTTGATAATGGTAAATCTACCTAGATTTCTCTGTCCCAAATTTTATTTAAAATTCTTAGTAGGATGTATAGTTTAAGGAAAATAAGAAGGAACAAATCTCACTTTAAAATCTTGGAATCATAAATGTGTTTCTAATAGATAAGTAATGTAAAAATGTTCTGTGTGTCAAATTATTTATATATCATATAATCAAACAGTTATAAATGTGGTTATTGAAATCGTTTTAAACTTTCCCCAAAGCATAACTTCATCTCTGTGTATTTTATAGAAACAGCTTAAAAACATTTTTTAAAACCTTTTAAACCAAAATCTCCTTGCGTATTTGACGTTGGAATTTTCTCAGTATAAAATCACTTTGTGTAAACCCTCCAATAAAGATTGATTTCTGCTATTTATTGCTTTAATTGTATTACTGTATAATTGTAGGTCTACTTTTAGAGTATTTGTTGTCTTTTTCTGGTGAAACTCTATTGCTCAGACTAGGATGTTAACGTCATCAAGTACGTGATATTAAATTTCTTTGTTAATGATACACTTTTACCTGTTACTTGTTTTCAGACAACATCTAACATTTTCTTTCATGTGACTTTGGTTGCAGGAAAAATTCCACATGAGAGTGAAGGGACGATTTTGAAAAGTAAATCAAATACAACTCTTGCTAAGTAAAATGGTGTTATATCTTTATATAGAGAGGAAATGTGATCACAGATGCACCAGAATCAGATGAAAATATACAAGTGATGCTGTCTAGCTTGGGAAAGAGACATCAAAATAAAAATAACTTCCACATAGCTTAAAATTCCAAGAGACGTGGTAATAGGAAGACCTGTGTGTTTAACTTTGGGAGTGTGAGATAAACTTGAAGGTATGTGGGACTATTTAAGAAACGGTACAGAACCGTGGAGTAGAGTCCTTGGAGAGACAGGGAGGGCCTATTTGGGTGGTCGTGCATGCCACTGCACAGGCGTGCAGGAGAGGGCAGAGTAAGTGTGTTTAATTTGAAGTGCAAGTGTGGGTTTAGGTGCTTAGGGAAGGAACTAGTTTAAGGATTTACTGAGTGAGAAACCTGTGGAAGGAGACACCAGTGCTTCAGGTGGTTTCGAGATGAATACTTCTAAATGTGAAAGAGGAAGTACTGGTTTCCCAAAACCTTGAGACAGAGAGCATCGGCTGAAAGATTTTGAAAAGGCTTCCAAAGGGTGCTCCATGGGAGTGATGTTATCTGCATACACCTTTGATAGATGTTGTCTGTGTAAACTTGTTCTCCTGACATCCTGAACCAGCAGGATCAAGCAGACTTGGCCTCTGGGCAGCTTTCCAGGTACTGCCCTACTGGCCAGTGTGGTGTTTTGGTGGAGAGGTTATTCAGGGAGAGGAACTGCAGTCCCAAAGGCTCAGGCTTCCAAGGAGGAACTGCGCTCCCTCCCTTCATACCTTGGAGAGGTGGAGTAGACTAAGTGACTGGTAGAAATGCCCGTGGGGCTTAATGATTGCTCTGGACTCACATCGCATCCATTTACATGTTCCCTAGGCAGTCCACATTCCCGTCTCTAACACTTGGGGACAAAATAAAGGTGATATTGTTTCTCGTAGAGATTTTTGTGTGTGTGGGGTTCTTTCACCTATTTCATTCACATTTTTGCTCAATTTGTTGATACAGTTTGCTTAAAATACACGGGGTTGGGTGTTCAGGGAAAGCAGTGATGATTTCCAGTTATGGGCACAGGGTCTGAGCATTGTTTGGATGTCTTTGTCTCTGTGAGCGTACACGACTGTTGCCTTGTTCGCCCAGGATCTGAAGAAGGACACCTATTCATTTATTTCCCACTCACCACCAAGCCGTGCCGACCACTATGTCTTCCGATAAGCTCCTAAATAAAATATTTCTCTCCCTCTCTTTTTCCAACCACTATGTCTTCCAATAAGCTACTGAATAAAACAGGACTATGTTATTATGTGACTCATCTTTCTTGAGTGGTCTCCTCCCATATTTTAGATTTCTAATGGTGTGTGAAGAGATTCAGGGTTTCCATTCCTGCTTTTTCCTTTCCTGCCAAGCCCATGACCCCTGCCCACTACATCTTTCCTTCTTCTGCCTGCAGTTTTGGTTTGGATTCTGGGCTCTCTGGGAGTTTATAGAGCAGAATTCATTTAAACTCTCTCTCCCCACCCTTTTTTTTACAAATGGGACAAGTATCTGAAGTGAGGTCAGGCCAACACCTACTGTGATGGAATCTTCCCCTCATCCTCCTGGCACAGGGAGAGAATTCATACAGTGGAACAGTGGCGTGCACCTGTGTATCCACACAGTGCTCATTGGGATAAAGCTAACGCACAGGTGGAGGCACAATGCGGTGACTCCTTTGCCCAGCTCTGTTGTTCTGCTTGGTCCCAAGCCAGATGGCAGCCTGGTGGGTGAACCGTTGGCTCTGGCCTTTCCCCGACCCCCTCAGGTCTAGGATAAAGTGCCCAGCTGTCCCTTCTTTCGCAGGATTTACCATGTGGAAACAGTGAATGCCCTCACTGTTACTTGATATTTACATAATTTTGTTTTAACTTGCAACTATAGTATTACCAATATGTTTTCATTGGTGATATGAAAGCTTCAAATGCTTGCTAAAATTCAAGAATGTACTCCACTTAACACCAGACTGTTTAAGTATTAAAAGATCTTCTGGAGTGAGCCTGGCACAGAAAGTGGAAAGCTTTGAACTAGGTTGAACTAATACAGTTCATGAACTATGTAGATAGCTATCTTGATTACTAGAAATGCTTCTATTGAGGTTTGCATTAATTAGTTTTAGTACCTTTTATCTTTTAGCCACGTTCTGACATCTGGAAGACAGAAGTGAACATCAAGTTCTCCCTCAAGTGGAAATATATCCACTGCATCTGATAGTACTTAGGCTTTTGTGCCTAGATTATACTGAAGTATTAAGTGTGCCTTGTCTGAATAATGGTTATAGATTTTATAACTGTTACTGATTTGTTTTCAAGTTTGAAATGTAGTTAGAGGTATATGATGAAATCAAGAAGGAATTTGGAAAAAAGAAACAGAGACCTATTCATTTTATAGAGCTTCATCTTCATAGATCCTTCATTTGAAAGACTAGATTTGCTTTCAGTGGTTATGATACATTACTAGTAGCATTCTTACAATCGCATTTTATTTGGGTTTTGCTTATTTTTTTAAACTTTCTTTAGAAGAAGTCCAAGAACTTTATTGATGATGTTTCAGAGGCATACGAATGTTTCTTAAACCTAAATAACTTTGGTAGGTTGGCAGGGCAAACCCTTTTTCCTGCTATCCCAGACTGGATTCTCTCGCGCACTTCTGGGTTTGTGGCTCAAGGAAATACCCTGATTTCTTAAGGATCCAGTTACAGCCTCAGTTACATTCCTTAAGACACAATCCTATAAATAAATGATAGCTATCCTACAAATGCCCCTTGCACCATCATATCAGTGAAATGAGAAAATTAATATTGTCGATGTCATTAGAAAAGTAATGATTGCTTTCCCTTCCTCATAGGATTTTATGAAATGAAATGCTATAGTAAATTGAAAAGTATTTCAAGATATTAGGTGATCAATTAAGAGACACTATGATTATGATTGTTACTATTATTGCAGTTAACTTTTGTACTGTTACTTTTATTACAACTAACATCTCAGTTATCCTTTGCTGTTAGAGTATAATTTCTTGGGTCCATCTTCTCTATTTTCTGACTAACTTACCAGAAAAGGGGAGGGAAATTGTGGCAATTGGTAACATGGAATTTGTTAGAGACTTTTTAAACTTTTTTTCGTTGGAGAATCTGAGGACTCAATATAATAATCCTGACTCTGGGCCCCTAAACTGCTCCCCCCCCAATTTCATTGAGGTATAATTGATAAATAAAAATTGGACATATTTAATGTGTACAATGTGATGGTTTGATATACATACACACTGTGAAATGGTCACTGCAGTCACGTTAATTAACACATCTAGCACCTCACATAGTGGTGTGTGTGTGTCACGTTTTCTTTATCCATTCATCCATTGATGGACACTTTGGCTCTTTCTGTATCTTGCTATTGTCAGTAATGCTACAAGGAAAATGGGAGTACGTCTCTATGAGATACTGGTTTTATTTCCTTTGTCTATATATACTCAGAAGTGAGATTGCTGGATTGTGTGGTAGTTCCACTTTAAATTTCATAAGGAACCTCCATACTGTTTTCCATAATGGCTGTACCAATTTGCATCCCCACGAACAGGCACTAAGGGCTCTTTTCTTACCACCTAGCCAACGCCTGTTATCTCTCGTTTTCTGGCAGTAGCTGTTCTCACAGGTGTGAAGTGGTATGTCATTGTGCCTTTGATTCACATTTCCCAGATGATTAGTGATGTTGAGTGTGTTTTCATGAATTTGTCGGGTAATTGTATGTCATCTTTGGGAAAATGCCTATTCAAGTCCTTTGCTAACTTTAAAAATCTGGTCATTTAGTTTTGCTATTGAACTGTGTGTGTGTTTCTTATGTATTTTGGATATTAACCCCACTATCAAATACGTGATTTGCAAAGGTAAATTTCTTTTCATTCCATTCCTGAAGAGTACTTGATCTCTGATGAAAGGCCCAGTCCTGCTCAGGAGCGCCAGCTTTGCTCTTTGGAGAATTTTGAGAATGCTGATTTGTTAGCTTCTTACTTGATACCAAGCACCACTGCTGCTGGTTTTATTTTAACTTTGAGGCTCAGTCTGGTAACTGGGTTTCTGTCTTGCTTGTTTGATAGAATCTCAATTGCACTCCAGGCCTAAGCACTGATTTCCTGTCCAGAACCCCTTAGTTCTCTTTGATTTCCTACGTGTCGCTGACCCTCCTCCTCCCTCCATACTTCCCATCCCCCCACACTCTGGGCATTAAGTCTTGGTTAAGTCTTAGTTTCTTCGCCAGCAATTTTGTTAATGTCTAACATGTTATCTGAACTATGGTATGAGTAGAATTTGGTAGGACTGATACTAAGGAAAAGAGAAGGTGTTGCGAGGAAAAGGGTAGGGGGGGAAACTGGACACAAACAGCATAAAAATACAAAGGGACAGGCACATTCTTCATTCACAAGGTTGTGAATTTCATGAAGGAAAGATGTCCTTTTGTTCACTGCTGTGTTTGCAGTGTCTGAAAATGTGCGCAGTATTTAAATTATCCAGTAAATATTTGTCAAATGAGTGTTTGGGGGATTGGCTGAATTAACTGGCTTGCCTGAAGGGTACTTCAGTGTGATCTTTAAGGATTGGGAATCACTGTGGCTTTGTTTATTGTTATAGTTCCATATGTTTTTGCGGAATGAATGAATGAGTATTGGGATTAGTGGAGTTGAGGCCAGAATGCTGAAATTGATAATGCAGAATCTTGAATGCTAAGCTAAGGATTCAGTTTTTATTGTGAGCAGGAAAGCAGCAGAGTTCTGGATCTTATTGTTTACTTTTTACTGTTGAATGTAATTAAGAGTTTTGTTTTCTAAGTATATACTCTTATTTGAGTGAAAGATTCAGGAAGAAAATCTTTCTGATACTAAGGAAAAGAAGGGATTATTTTTTTCACAAGATGTTCCTTTTTGAGTTAATTTAGGTCCAGTGCCTAAATGAGTGGGTATGTTTCTAAAACATGCTTTTAAAAATTTGCCTGTGTGAATAGTCAGCATGTTTATGTACATCAACACCAGAAATATATTTCTATCCAATAGCATAACTCAATGAAGTGATGAAAGGCATACACTGTTTTCATTCTTTCTGGTGTTTTGGCATCTTGTAGTGTTAAGCAATATTCACTGAGAATCTTTGAAGCTGGGTACCCGAGTGAGTGTTTCTAGGTATCAGGTTCCCTTCTTCGTCTAACTTCATCTCTGGACTCTGGCTTGGACCATGTTAGGCCATAAGGATGTATGCTTTTTAAACACCAGTGCTTGGGTAAGTGGAACTCATCCAAAGTACAAACCAATTGATCAAATTGAGGAGAAGGGCTTATCTTGATAGATACACTTAGATGGATTTCTTCTTGAGGTTTTGTCTTCATTGAGTGCTTGGACTGCTTATAAGATCAAATCATCCCCTTGTTTGTGATATGCATAGTTTCATGTAAAAAATAAGAGGTTTTTTTTGCGGGGGTGCGTGAATGTCTGCCAGAGGGTAGAGTACAAAGCCAGGCTTGCTAATCATGGACATTGCTTCTGTCAGCTATGAACTAAAACTGGAGTTGGAATTAGGGCAGGGCCGTGGCAAACACACACTGAGCACCAGAGTGGCAGTTGGGTTGCTACAAGGTGGGAGGTCATTGTCACTCTTGGCTCCCTGCTTTCTCTTTATCCTCATCCAAGCACCCAGCAGGTTCAGAAGGATACAGTCCGATTCTCGAGGTTGTTGTCTTTAGGAGGAAACAGAGGAAAGTTACCATCTGAAATTATGGACATGGGGGCAAAAAGCAGGAGACTTGAACCTTGAGGTTTCTGAAATGTACGTATCTTATGGGAGGAGCTTCATTTTCCTTAGATGAAGTACTGGAGTCAGTCTAGATTTTGTTTGCATTAGGAACTGATTGTTTTTAGGCTTACTGGTGAGTGCACAACCAAACTTTCCTAAGCAATATTGGAAGATGTAGGAAATAAAGAGGAAAGTAGCCATTCATAAACTCAACATACAAAGATAGTCACTGAATATTTCTGTATTTGATTTTAATGATGAGTGATATGCTGTATGTTGTTTTGGTGAGGATATTTGTCTTCCTGCCACTTCTATCATAATTGTTATTGTCATTATTGCTATTATAATCATCAAATGCTTATTAATTTCTTCCTATGAACAAAGCAAGTTCAAGAAGAGTGGAGAAGATAAATAAATGAAAGATGTGAGATAAGGGGATAATTTTCTATTTTGGTCTCTGTATATGTCCTGTAAAAATAAAATTACAGTGTATGTTTTATTCATTCAACAAATGACTGTTGAGCTTCCTGATGTGCCAGACACTGTATCAGTTTTGATAAATAATGTTGAGTGAGATGAAGTTTCTGCCCTTGAACTTACTGTCCAGAGGAGGTGATAGACAAGCAAAGAAGAATTTCAATAAATTATAACATGTGACTTTTCAGTGAAGTGCCACAGAGAGCAAGTGCTATAGAAAAATATTGCATTAAAAGATATATTAAGTAACATTGAATAATGTTGGGAAATAGGATAAAAACAGTTTTAATTCTTATTTATTATGCCGGCCTTCAGTGAGAAGCCATAACTTAAAACAGTTAAGTTATAAGTACATTCTGGTAACAGTGAAAATAATATAGTTCGGGGGCACTACATTCAGCTCTTCCAGAAGAACACAGACTATCTTGTGGAATTTGGTTAAATGAAATTTGGTTAATTTCTCTAATATTAATTGCTTTAAGATTTGCTTTTGTCAGGAGTTTAAGGTTAACATTTGACCAGAGTGTGAGATGCTGCTTCCCACGGTGCAGATTGAATGGAAGACCGAGTGTTTTATATTCTAGGTTGGCAGGTGTCAAGGTTGGTATTCCATTATGAAATCTGGGAAATCTGATCTGCATTTTTGTTTCTTTTGCCTAGACAATGGTTACATCCACCTCTGCAAGGAGGGAATTTGAAGGGAAGCAAAAAAGCTTAGGTCTGTTGTACTGTGAATGTTTTGTCCTTACCCTTCATAAAGCGGGTTGCAGAATAGAATTATAAACCAACTTGGTGTATTTTGTTTTCTTTTTATATCTGGTGAGTGAAATGAGAACTTATTTGTTCATACCTCATTTGAGTTGTTCTGATCCAGGTGAAAAATATCATGAGAGCTGTGGAATTTCTGTCCCTGGAGATGGTTAAGAAACTGTGTTCAAACGCTTAACTGCCTGAAATTGTTTGTGTAGAGATTTGTGTGTGCTACTTTAAAAAAACAGGATGTATAAAATCCCAGGCTTAGAAAATTGATATGATTAAAGATGATTCTTCTTTTTCTAATCCTAGTTTCATTTTCTGCTAAGTGAATTTATTTGGCAATAAACAAATACTTAAAATGAGCATTTGCCTTATGAATATTACTTACATAGTATCTTTTTAAAAGATTTTATTTATTTATCTTTAGAGGGGAAGGGAGGGAGAGAAGGAAAGAAATATCAGTGTATGGTTGCCTCTCGTGCGTCACTTGCTGGGACCTGGCCTGCAACCTAGGCATGTGCCCCGACTGGGAATCGAACCACGATCCTTTGGTTCGCAGGTCCGCACTCAATCCACTGAACTATACCAGCCAGGGTGTACTTACATAGTATCTTAATTTGTATTTGTGAAGCACTTGTCAGTTATCAAAACACACTGTATTATTTGAGCCACAGTAGTCTTATATAGTAGTCAAGGCTGATAGAATGATTATCTTCATTTTGTTGATGAGGGATCGGGAGATAAGAGGTTCTGAGACTTGCCTGTGACTGGGAGATATTTAGTGGCACCAGCCTTTTTTAAAAAAATATATTTTATTGATTATGCCATTACATTTGTCCCATTCCCCCCCTTCACTCCCCTCCCCCCTGCACACCCCTCCCCCACCATTCCCCCCCTTTCGTTCATGTCCATGTGTCACAAGTTCTTTAGATTCTGTATTTCCCATAGTATTCCTGCCCTCCCCCCTGTCCATTTTCTACCTACTGTCTATGCTACTTATTCTCTGTACCTCCTCCCCCCTTCTCCTCCTCCCACTCCCCTGTTGCTAACCCTCCATGTAATCTCCATTTCTATGGTTCCACTCCTAATCTAACTGTCCTCTTAGTTTGCTTTTGTTTTAGATGTGGTTGTTAATAACTGTGAGTTTTCTGTCCTTTCACTGTTCATGTTTTTTATCTTCTTTTTCTTATAGAAGTCCCTTTAGCATTTCATATAATAAGGGCTTGGTGATGATGAACTCCTTGAACTTGACCTTATCTGAGAAGCACTTTATCTGCCCTTCCATTCTAAATGAAAGTTTTGCTGGATAAAGCAATCTTGGCTGTAGGTCTTTGGATTTCATGACTTGGAATACTTCTTTCCAGCCCCTTGTTGCCTGTAAGGTCTCTTTTGAGAAATCCACTGACAGTCTGATGGGTACTCCTTTATAGGTGACTGTCCCCTTATCCCTTGCTGCTTCTAGGATTCTCTCCTTCATTTTGGTCTTGGCTAATGTGATTATGATGTGCCTTGGTGTGCTCCTTCTTGGGTCCAACTTCTTTGGCACTCTCTGAGCTTCCTGGATTTCCTGGAAGTCTATTTCCTTTGCCAGACTGGGGAAGTTCTCCTTTATTATTTGTTCAAATACGTTTTCCACTTATGGCTGTTTCTTTCCCCCTTCTGGTACCCCTGTAATCCGGATGTTGGAACGTTTAAAGATGTCCTGGAGGTTCCTAAGCCTCTCCTCATTGTTTTGAATTCTCATTTCTTCATTCCTTTCTGGTCGGATGTTTTGTTCTTCCTTCTGGTCCATTCCATTGATTTGAGTCCCAGTTTCCTTTCCATCGCTATTGGTTTCCTGGACATCTCCCTTCATTTCAATCAGTTTAGCCTTCATATGTTCCTCTAATTTGTGACTGTAATCTACCAATTCTGTGAGCATCCTGATAAACAGTGTCTTAAATTGGGCTTCTGAGAGGCTGGCAATCTGTTGGTCGCATAGAGTTATTGGCTCTGGGACTTTGAGTTCTTCTTGCGCCATCTTTTGGGCTGTTTGTGCCTGTTAAGTAGCAGGATCGGAGTCCTAGGTTTTCACCAGAGCAGGGCAACTCAGTTGCTGGGTTGTGACGTTGTATGTGGGGGCTGGGTCAAAGAGGGACAATGGCTTCCCTCTGCCGCCCGCTGCCGTGACCCCCACTGGCACCGCAGCCACCACTGTCACCAGGCCCATGGGTTTCGTTCTACTGCACGTGAGTGTGCCACTGCTGTCAGCCCTCCACCACTGGGTTCATCCCCTGGGGCCTGCATGGTCTGTCTCACTGTGGGAGAATGTGCGACCTTGGTCAGTCTGCCCCGCACCCCGACTGGCTCCGGGCTGCCCGTGCGCCTAGCGCCTAGGTCGGGTGGATCTGTCCTGCCTGACCCAGCTCCGCTGCTGGCTCCGCCTCTCTTACTGTCCCCGTTGAATGGTTCGTAGCTGTTGGACTTCCGTATAATTCCGTTTTCTGGTCTTTGGGTGTGTCCTAGTTCTCCAAAACTTTTGTTGTATTCAAACTTGGTTGTGGGAGAAGGCACAGTGTTTCCACCTATGCCTCCATCTTGGCGGAAGTCCTGAATTCTTGTTTCTTTATTCTTTTCTGGTTGGATGTTTCTTTCTTCCTTCTGGTCCACTCCCTTGATTTGAGTCCCATTTTCCTTTCCATCACTATTGGTTTCCTGTGCATTTCCCTTCATTTCAATCAGTTTAGCCTTCATATGTTCCTCTAATTTGTGGCTAAAATCAACCAGTTCTGTGAGCATCCTGATCACAAGTGTTTTGAACTGTACATCTGAAAGGTTGGCTATTTCTTGGTCACTGAGAATTATAGGCTCTGGGGCTTTGAGCTGTTCTTGAGCCATAATGTTTGGTCTGTTTGAATCTGTTATGTATGAGGGGTGGAGCCCTAGGTGTTCACCAGGGTGAGGTGACCCAGTTGCTGGGTTGTGACACTGTATGTGAGGGTGGGGTCAGAGAGGGGGGAAAATGGCGCTTTGCTCCGCTCTTTTCTCTCTCAGATTTCTGTCCCCTCTGCAGCTTCCCACAAGCAAATTGGGCCCCTCTGGCGCTGATTCCCAGGTGTGTGGGCCTGTGTACCCTCCAAGACCCTGTGGGTCTCTCCAGTGAACTCTCTGTGGGCCTGGGAGCCTCTCCCAGCACCTGGACCTGAGAAAGTCTTTCCAGTTGGAGCTTTCAGGCTCTAATTCCCATCTCTGGGGCCCTAGCCTGAGGGGTCTGTCTCACTGTTTGCTCCTTTGATTGGTTTATCTGGGAGTGCGAATGTGTGACCGTAGTCAGCCAGCGGCCCTGCCCCCTCACTGGGTCCACCCATCACAACCCCACGCCCGGGATCCACCAACCACCTCTACCTCAGCTCCTGGGTCGGTCGACCGAATGCTCTTTCCGGCCCAACCCCCGCTCTGCCGCTGCCTCCGCCCTTCTTACCGGTCTGGCTGGGTGGTTCATTGTTGTCGGACTTCTGTACAGTTCAGTTTTCACTGTTTTGGCTGCGTTTTTGTTTCTAAAACTTTGCTATCTTTAAATTTAGTTGTGGGAGGGAGCACAATGTTTCCACCTACACCTCCATCTTGGCGGGAAGTCCCCCACACCAGCCTTTTTTGATGGCAAATTCTTTGATCTTTTTAGTATGTGTGAAGCTCTAATTATTTGCTCAAGTGAGTATTCTGTTTTTAGTAAAAAGCAGGCCAGTGCCAATTCCAGGGAACCGGATGATGTCTCTGGGACACTGATTTCTCCTGCAAGCAGCAGAATGACTGTTGGGGGAGGGAGATAGATTTAGGGCTCCCCCAGCAAGTTACTGTTTCATCAGTGGCCACTCACTCTCTTACCAATGTGATGCTGTAGATGGTAATGGGGGGTTCTCAGATCAGTTCATGAAATCAATTGTAGTTATAAAGTAATCAAATAGCTATTGGAATTAGCTTGCTGCTCATAACATAATATGGTTTGATATTTAAAAACAGGTGGAGTTTTTAGGAAACAGGGAGCATGTTTACTCAGGTACTAATCAAGCATTGTCACATAACCACGCCAGCGGTACGCAGTTTGTCCTTCACCTGAGCACTGACCGTGCGACTGTGCACTTCAGGGAACCGAAATCAGCTATTCACTGCCGAGTTGTTACACTGGAGCCACCCAGGGTTTACATAGACTAACTTTTAATTAGTAGGACCAAATGTTTACAGCAAATGAAATCCCGAGAAAGAAAAAAGGCCATACATGGAGCATGGCTAGATTAGGCTCCATATGTGGAGCTAATTTTGCTTTGTAGTCCTGGTTTAGGAAATTTATGTATTTGTTTCTGAACATTTACTAGTACCTACGTAATGACTATAGAGGATTTGCAGATGTCAGAAAAGGGCAAAGAAGAAAGTAATTCCTTGGAACCCTTCTGTCTGAAAATCTTTTTGGTGAGAGAAGAGGGAGAAGTCCTTTTGGAAGAAGGAACTAGTGCAGCACTGGACCGACCAACCAAGTTCAGGAGCACGGCAGAGAGTAGCTGGGAGCAGGAGAGTGTGGTCGGGGTGGTTGTAGGTGCATTTGCTTGGCTAGATTGTGGTCGACCATGAATTCTGGGGTAAGAGATTTATTGTTCTCAAGGTAGAGAGTTGCCAGAGTTCTTCTAGCCCAGGGTTCATGTGTTCCAGGTGAGGAGACCAAATCGAGTTACTCAAATTACTTAGTGGAGGAGGAATTGGGGCTGAAACCCAGGCTTCTTGATTATTATTCTAATATTGCTTCTACTGTATTGTCTCATATGGTGCCCTTGTTATTCTGGGACTGAGGACAGCAAAGTGAAAGTTGTGCTTTTTAAAAAAATTAAATTTATTGGGATGACATCAGTTAATGAAATTATATAAGTTTCAAGTCTGCAGTTCTATTCTGTTATATATCATTTGCGTATTGCATTGTGTGTTCACCACCCAAAGTCAAATCTCCTTCCATCACCATATAAATCCCCTTTTCCCTATACTACATACCTCCTCTTTTTCCCTCTGGGAGTCGTCATACTGTTGCTTGTGTCGGAGTTTTTGTTTGCCGTCCTGTTTGTTGTTTTCAGTTTATATCCCACATGTGAGTGAAATCATATGGTTCTTAACTTTTTCTCTCTGACTTACTTTGCTTAGCACGATAGCATCGAGATCCATGCATGTTACAACAGCAGTATTTCATCTTCCCTTGCGGCTGAGCAGTATTCAGTTGTTATATATGTAGCACATCTTTGTCCAGTCACCTATGGAGGGACATGATGTCTTGGCCACAGTAAATAATGCTGTAATGAGCCCTGTTTGGGTGGTTCAGTGTTGGTGTATTGTCCCATACACCAAAAGGTTACAGGTTCAGTCCTCAGTTGGGGTAGGTATGGGAGGCAACAAATTCATGTTTTTCTCTTTCTCTCAAAAAAAATCAAACATATTCTTAGGTGAAGATTAAAATATTAATAGTACTGCCATGAATATAAGGATGCGTGTATCTAATATTAAAATATAATACTGCAGTGACTATAAGGATGCAAATAAAAAGCTGTGCTTTTTAAGAGTACATTTTTATGTTAGGAAAGTATTAGAAAGGAAAGTTATTTGAAATACGAAAGCCAGTTAAACTAATTTTGATAATTTAGGCATGAAGTGATACAGCGTGAAAGAGATGAAGGACTCAGTAATGACTGGAGTTTCAAGCTGGGTGATGAGGGAAAGGAAGTGCCATTAAAAGAAATGAGTCCCTTTGTAGAGTAAACTTGCTTTGTAAGGGAGATCAGGATATAATTTAATATCCACAACTATCAGTTGTAAATCAATTAGGGCAGGACGGAGGAGTGTTTTATTAGGCAGATAAGGATATGGAACTGATAGTGTGTGGATATTAAATTATACTTTACAGGTGATGAGGATTGACTAGTAGGATAGCATGTGATGTAGGGCCAATTTCTTCACATAGTGCAACTGAGGGCAATTTAATTCTGGAAAAGTCTCCTTAAGATTGTTACTTCAAGAAAAGATACCTTATTACATGTGTCACCGAGTGAAACTGCTGGTTAATTAACTAGTATTGGCAAACTCACTTCAAAAAATCCTTTGTTGGCCTTAATGTGTATTAACTGTATGTGGCCTTAACTGTATGTTGCTTCTTTTTCTCCAGTTAAAGTATTAGTTCGATGTACAACCACATGTAAAAACTGTGTGTTACAGAAAGTAGTGTTACTCTTCACCCACCACTAGAGTGGCTTTGGGATATTTTATGATGTGGTAACGTGTGGCTGTAGTTCAGTTTAATTATGTTAACCAGCTTCATTTGGACAATATATGTATGTGGGTGAAACCAAATATAATAACCAATGATGTTTCTAAGAGGTGGTGAACTTGAGCTATATTCTCTATGCTCTGAAAATTTTAAAGAGGTGCCAGTGTCTTTGTTTACCTCCTCTTTGTGGATTTGTAAGGATTTCTTTTTTTAAAGATTTTATTTATTTATTTACCTTTAGAGGGGAAGGAGAGAGGGAGAGAAACCTCAATGTATGGTTGCCTTTCATGCGTCCCCTGCTGGGAACTGGCCTGCAGGGAAATGGCCTGCAACCCAGGCATGTGCCCTGACTGGGAATTGAACCGCGATTCTTCTGGTTCGAGCGGGCCTGTGCTCAATCCACTGAGCTACACCAGCCAGGGCTGTAAGGATTTCTTTTAAACATGCAGGGTGAGGTGGGGCAAAAGTAGGTTTACAGATGTTCGCATGGAAAATACTACAATAATTAACAAATAGTAATTCAAGAATGAACTGTGTGTTTCACATACAACTGTAAATCTACTTTTGCCCCACCCTGTCCTTATGAACTTTGTTCATTATGAACCAGCTCACTTAAATTCTTGGTCCAAGGGGTTCCCATAACCTGTGTTCTAGCATTTTTTTACAGTTTGTTGTCATCTGCCTAGGTTTGAATCCAAGCTTTACTTCTTAGTAACTGTTTGAGGTTGCAAGTCATTCAAATTCTACATGATCCAGTTTTCTCATCTCTAAGATAGGACAGTGTTTGTGACCTCTTGGGTTTGTTGTGAGAATGCAATTATTAAATATGTCAAGCACTTGAGAAAGAGCCTGGCACACGGCAAGCGTTCAGATGTTACTGCTGTTGTCGCTGATCTGCCTTCGCTCCCCTATTGATGGTGCCTTCCTTGTAAGCCCTGGGCCTAGATCACTGTCTGCATTCAATAAATTTTTGCGGGCTGTTGAGTAAGGAAGGTGGTGGAGGAAGAAGGTGTGCAGAGTGCACAGGGTGAGATAGGGAGAGGCCAGCTCTTGTATTTTCCAAGTGCTCTTTCCACTCTTGCTCAGCGCTGCTCTAGGTGAAAACTTCTTTTTCCTTAGTCACTGGGATTTAATTTTACTGATCCCAGCATGGTGTTCAGAAAACTATACAGAAAATGGTTTGGTTTAATCTGAGTTGGCAGTAGCTGATAGTTTCTCAGTGGCTTTTATACTTAAATGGTGTGCTAACCAAACATCTCTCTTGTTGATAGCATTCTTGTTGCCATCTTTATGATGATGAAGGGCAGGGCAGGCTTGATAATATGCAGGCCCAGAGCAAAACGATAAGGTGGAGGGGGAGGTCCAGCTTGGGTAGGGAAGTCAGTTTTTCTTCCCCAAGGGCTGCTGGCCCAAACTGCAGATGGTTGACCTCCAAGTGCCTGGATTTGCTTGGTACCTAAAGGGAAGGTGGGCAAGGGAACAGCACTGAGTCACCCACTTAGTGGACAGTGGTGCTACCAGCTCCGGATGGGGTGGCCAGTGCCTCCCTGAACTCCTCCCTGCAATGCAATTACAACTGATTTCTGGCCCGGGTGCGGAGGTAATAGGAGGTGGGACTGTGCATGAACCGAGGCCCTAAGCCGATTCATAGTCCCATTGGACTTCATGTCTGAAGCATACATTCAAAGATACAGTTATTCAGAATTTCAAGACTGTTACCTTTTCCCTATTGTTATTGATTGAATAGATGTGCTCAACTTAATGGTTTTGGACAGCATGATGCTTTAACTATTTACTCATAGTTTTGCTACAAAGTAGCTATTGTTTCTACTTTACATATCTGGAAACTGAGGCTCAGAGTGGTTAATAAGTACCTTTTCTAAAACCATGCAGTAATTGGTAAAGTTGAGATTTAAACTTGGGAAAGACTATCTTATTCATTAGGTCAGGGGTATCAAACTCATTTTCACGGAGGCCATATCAGCCTCACAGTTGCCTTCAAAGGGCCGAATGTAATTTTAGGACTGTGTAAATGAAACTACTCCTTAACAGTTAAGTGAGAGCTTGGCGCTGCAGCCGGGTAGAAACAAGGTGTGGGGCGGATAAAACAAGGTGGAGGGCTGGATTGGGCCCAAGGGCCTTGTGTTTGCCACCTGTGTGTCAGCCTGTACTGTTTCTACGGGCTCTACTGAAAATTTTAGAGTCAAATTTACATGATATGTGGGTATCAGATTTCTGGTACCAGCTTTGTGCCTTACGAACCTCTGATTTGGCAAACTAGTGTGTATATTTCTGAATGCTCTGTGCATTTTAAGCTCTGTGTAATTTTTACTTATTAATAGGGATCCAGTCCTCTATGTAATGAGATTGTGTAGCTACAAGTTTGTTTCCTCCCCTGCCCCCCGCAAAATTATTTGTTCACAGGATTTCTGTACAGCTCAGATTTCTTTGAGGTGGTTTCCAGCCTCAACTCTGTCATCTCAGAGTAGCTTCTCTATGTTACTGTTTTCTGTATTGATGGGTCCCTCTGTGTGAGAGAGCATAAGAGGGAAAAATGAGGGACTCCCAAAAGGAAACTATCAACACTTTTTAAAAGCTCATTAAGAAACATCTAAAGTGGCCCTTGAGAAGCTTCGTTGACTTGTTCCCTTCTCTGTTTAGGGATTCGGTGATTAAGAGGACACTCAGCAGTTAGACAGAACTGCCTCAAATCCTGCCTCTGCTTTATGACTGTGGGACTTCGGACAGGTTTCGCAACCTCTCTAAGCCTCAGCATGTTCACCTGTAAAATGGGAGTGATATTAACTTACTCCCAGGTTATTTTAGGGTCACAGGAACTAAGGCTTATGCTGTGTTTAGTGTAGTAGTTGGCACATAGAGTGCTGTCAGTAAATGCCAGCAAGTATGATAGACTGAAGCCTGGGCTTGGAAGAGTAAACCAGGGCTGGACTGCTGAATGAGGATGATCTGCAGTAGATGTGCTCTCTACAGACGAAGGGCTCATAAGACCACAGTGGAAGTCTCTCGAGGTCCAAGTCCCATGTTTGCTAGGCTCACCTTCATCACGTGTTTAACTCTGGGCTACTTAATGATTTGGTCTAGAAGTCCTTGGAGTGAAGGTATACTCATATGTGAATTCAACAAACATTTGTTAAGCACCTGCTACCTCCAGGTACTAAGCAGCTGCTGGTGGGACAGAAAGAAGACGTCTGCCTCTGCCCTTTTGGAGCTCATATTCTAACTATGGACACGTAGGTAAACAAATGACTCATAAAACAGGATGTGCTTTAAGTTACACGCAAAATGCTCTAGGGCACCAGGTGAGTTGGATGGAAGCCATTTTACTGACAATAAAAGCATTATCAGTAAGTCTAAACAGTTATTTTTATTGATTTTTTTCAGCTGCAGTTTGCGTTCAGTATTATTTTGTATTAGTTCAGGTGTACAGCATAGTGGTTAGGCAGTCGTATACTTTACAAAGTGTTCTCCCTGATACTTCTAATACCCACCTGGCATCAAATATAGTATTTACAATATTATTGACTATTTCCTCTGCTGTACTTTACATCCCCATGACTGTTTTGTAACTAACAGTCTGTGCTTCTCAGTCCCTTCACCTTTTATTTTTTTTTAAGATTTTATTTATTTCTAGAGAGAGGGGAAGGGAGGGAGACCGGCAGGGAGGGAAACATTGATGTGAGAGAGAAGCATTGATTTGTTGCCTCTTGAACGTGTCCCAACACTGCAACCCAGGGATGTTCCCTGACTGGGAATTGAAGTGGCGACCTTTTGGTCTGTGGGAAGATGCCCCACCCACAGAGCCACACCAGTCCGGACCTCTTCATCTTTTTCCCCCAGTCCCCGCATCCTGTCTGGCAGCCATCAGGTTCCCTGTATCCATGAGTTTGTTTCTGTTTTGTTTGTTTGTTTATATTTTCTTTAGATTCCACATATAAATGAAATCATATGCTATTTGTTTTTCTCTGACTTATTTCACTTAGCGTAATACCCTCTAAGTCTGTCCTTGGTGTCACAAATGGTATGACTTTATTCTTTTTATTATGGCTGTGTAGTATTCCATTGTATATATGTACCACAGATTTTGTTTTAAATCCTCACCCGAAGATATGTTTATTGATTTTAGAGAGTGAGGAAGGGGGAGGGAGTGAGGGAGGGAGGAGGAAGGGGGTAGACAGACAGATGGACATCAGTGTGAGAGAGAAACATTGATTGGTTGCCTGCCATAGGTGCCCTGACCAGGGATCGAACCTGCAATCTTTTGGTACATGGGATAACACTCTAACCACCTGAGCCACCTAGTCAGGGCTATCATATGAATTCTTAAACACCTAATGAATAGATACATATTCAAAATGTATTGTACAAGTTACACAAATACAGGTCATTTAACAACATGTACTTTTACTGTGGGTCCACATTTTAACACCTTGGTTACTATGGTTATTTATAGGCTGTGAGCTGAATATGCATGTCCATCTACATGCAGGAAGTAATTGAATATGCCTCTTTTATTTCCAAATTGTAAAATGATAGAAACAATTTCAAATAATCCAAAATAAAGTGCCTTTGAGGGTCTTGGGGTTAGACATGGTTTCACATTCTAGTTTGTCTTAGAATCTTAGACACTGCCGTTTAAAGCTGCAGTTATTGCAATAATTGAATCAGATAGTGTGTTAACATGCCTGTCACGATATTTGATCCTCTACAGTGTCTTTTCTCTTTAGTGTTTCGATCCATATAATTTTGAATCCTGACACATATAAGGACAAAAATATAAGTAAAAGATAACAAGGTATATTTATTAAGCTAAAGCAACTATTGCTTTCATACTATGCTTCAAAATAAAGGGTATTTTACTTTTATTCACTTATTTTTATGCACAGGTTATCTTTACTATTACTCTCATGGACTGAAGTAGAGGCATAAGAATTAGTGTATTTTCATTTTTGAAAATATTTTTATTGATTGTGCTATTACAGTTTTCCCCCCTCTATTCCCCCTCTGCCCTGCCCCCGCAGCCCTCCAGCATTCCTCATCTTGGTTCATGTCCATGAGTTGTACATGCAAGTTCTTTGAGTCCTGTGTTTCCCATACCGTTTTTATCTCTCCCTGTCTGCTTTATGCCAACCAATTATGCTTCTTCTTCACTGTACCTTTTACCCCCCATTCATCCCTTCCACCTCCCCATTGAAATCCCTCCAGGTGATGTCCATTTCTCTGATTCTGTTCCTGTTCTGGTTGTTTGCTTAGTTTTTGTTTTCTTTGTTTGTCTTTTCTTTTAGGTTCATTCGGCGATAGTTGTGAGTTTGTTATCATTTTTGTTCATATTTTTGATCTGCATTTTCTAAGATAAGTCCCTTTAACATTTCATATAATAATGGCTTGGCGATTATGAACTCCTTTAACTTGACCTTATCTGGGAAGCACTTTATCTGTTCTTCCATTCTAAGTGAAAGCTTTGCTGGATAGAGCAATCTTGGATGTAGGTCCTTGCCTTTCATGACTTCAAATACTTCCTTCCAGCCCCTTCTTGCCTGCAAGTTTTCTTTTGAGAATTCAAGTGATAGTCTTATGGGAACTCCTTTGTAGGTAACTGTCTCCTTTCCTCTTGCTTTTTCTGGATTCTTCATGTTTAATCTTGGGTAACTTAATGATGATGTGTCTTGGTGTGTTCCTTCTTGGGTCCAACTTCTTTGGGATTCTCTGGGCTTCCTGGGCTTCCTGGAAGTATATTTCCTTCACCAGATTGGGGAAGTTTTCCTTCATTATTTGTTCAAATAAGTTTTAAATTCTTGGTCTTCCTCTTCTTCTTCTGACATCCCTATAATTCGGATATTGGAACATTTCAGGTTGTCCCAGAGGTTTGTAAGAGTCTCGTCACTTTTTTGAATTCTTGTTTCTTTATTTTGTTGTGAATGGATGTTTATTTTTTCCTTTTGTTCCAAATCTTTGCTTTGAGTCCTGGTTTCCTGCCTGCCACTGTTGGTTCCCTGAACATTCTGCTTTATTTCACTTGGGTATCTTTCATTTGTTATTTCATTTTCCTACCCAGCTCAATCAGATCTGTGAGCATTTTGATTACCAGGGCTTTAAATTCTCCATCAGATAGGTTGGTGATCTCCTCCTTGCTTAGCTCTCTTTCCGAGGCTTTAATCTGCTGTTTCATTTGGGTCCCATTTCTTTGTCTCGGTGCAGCTGATAGGTTGTAGGGGGCGGGGCCTTAGGTACTCACCCAGGCAGGGCAACCCTCTTTGCTGTGCTGTGGCGCTGCCTGTGGGGGAGGGGCCAGAGAGGGAACAGTGTTGCTCTCTTGCTCTCTCTAGTCCACTTTCAAAGAACTCTCACTCTCCTGTGAGACTGGGAGCTTCTCCTACCACCACAACCACTGTAGCCCACAGCCACTGCTGAGTCCCCTTAAGTCAGCCCCTCCCACGCAGCCCACCGAGCTTGACAGCCAGCCCTGGTCCTCCAGGTCGCCTGGTTTTTCTGAGCCGGCCTGCGCTGTCTGCTGCCTTACAGGTCTGGTTGTCTTGGTTGATTTTTTCTTTACTTCCTTTGTTGTTGGAGTTCCATGCAGTCTGGTTTTCTGGCACTTTTGGTTATTTATTGATTTCAGATTGGTTGTTACCCTCCTTTTGGTTGTGCGAAGAAGTGAAGGGTCTCTACCTACACCCCCATCTTGGCCGGAACCCTCCCATATTTTCATTTTTGAAGTGAGTTCCTTTGCAGAAAAATCAGAATATTTAAAGCAGTCTCCTGTTTCTTAGGGGATTTTGTCATTTGCCCATGCTCTCAGAAACTGCAGTTATCCGTGATGTGCTGTTAGTGCGGAGTGGTGATGAGCACCCCAGGCTGTCTTGAGCGCCACCCCCACCCCTAACACTTGACTCTGCTGCAGGTGCCCAGGGGCCCTGATGGTGTTATGACCTTGAGGCCTTGATCGCTTGACTTCTCTGAGTCAATTTGTCTATTTAAAAAAATGGGAATGATATGGCTCTGGGCTCTGCTTACCATCCAGATTACATGTTCTGAGAATAAATTTAGGTCATGGATATGAGCATTTTATTCAGAAAAAATGTAGGGTAGAAGTATTAATATTAGAAACTGCCACAATTCACATTAGAATTAGCAGTTGCATGTAGAAAATCTTTTTAAGTGTGAAAATTTTGAATGTAATTGTAGCTTAGTACTGCTGGAACCGCAGTAAGATAGGGCCATGTTATATATTGTTTCTGAAAAAAACTGGCAAGCACAGAAAAAGAAGAAAAGAGGAAGAAGTGGTGGAGGAAAGAAAATACAACAAAACCAATTAGATGACCTTAAAAGCATAGTAGTTTCTAGTATTATAAGTTTTTTACTTACTCAGAAGTATTTGGAGGAATGATTACTAAGAATGTTGTTTCCATTAAAAAAACTGTTTATAGTATTTTGATACCCTAAATTTTATGTTCTTGCTGTGGAAAACAAAAGTCTAGTTCTGATTTTTCCCTTCTCTAGCATTTTAGTGATTCGTCCGGATGCTTTGTGTATGTGGTAGGAGGCTTAGTAAAACTGAATGGGTATTTCGTCTAACTTCATCAGTTTTTGTTTATTTGTTTGGTTTCCTTTTTAACTTTCCTTATCTCTGTTGTTTTTCAACCTACCATATACATATTGTCATCTTATCTCTGTTCAGGCTGAGGTTTTTTACGTGGCCTTCTATTCTTGGTCTCCCAGAATGTACACCTACGCTTTTTAATAGTGCCAGGATGTTATTTAGCAAATGTGGTTACTGTGTTTTCTTTTAGTAACTACGTTTTGAGAGTATTTACCTATGTCTTGAAAGAGAAATACTGGTTCGATGGCAGTAAAATTACTGTTTTTGTGTCTAGACTTCTGTTTAGGTATTATCTGCTTCTAGGATGGTGGTCATCAGTTTGTGTGCGGTTAGATGGTTTGGTCATGTTTTGTCCAGTGTTGCAGCTGCCGACTGTCTCTGTGTCTTAGTCTAGAGGAACGTGTTGTGTTTTCCTCGCACAGTTAACTTATTCACTATTCAGCTCCTGGCTGTATGACCGAGGGGCTGTGTTCAGGGCCTTTCACAATGATTAGTGACCTGTCCTTTGATCTTCAGAGCGGGCTCAACAGTTTTAATTATGTGTCAGTCACTTGAACCTCTAATTTATTGCTTGGCTGAGTCATCTGGCAACTACTTCTATGTTCTCTTTGTACAATGGCAAATTATATTCTTTTGTATCTTTAAGAAATCTTTCTTACTTAGTAAACAGTTTGCTTATTTAGTTTTGCTTGTAAGTTGTTTCTTTGATTTCCCCCTAATTAATTGACCTGTGCAAAGAAACATAGTTGTAGGGGGGTTTACCAATATATATATTTTAAGATAGTACACATAGGATGTAGTAGAAAGGCCTTGGTTTATAGTCTTCACTGTGTAATACTTGTAAAATTTTGGGCATGCATCCTCTCCATGCCTCAGGCTTTATAGTCATAAAATAGCTGTAGTGTTACCTATGTCATGCAATTGTTAGGATTAAATGAGATAGCATATAGGAGTGCCTAGTACAGTATGGGGCACAAATATAGTGGGCCCTTGAATACCATCATTTTATTATAATGTCAACAAGATGACTTAGAAACTTTATTCTTGTTTGTGTCAGTTAGCCCGTGGTAAAATTGATTTTGTTTTACACTGTTTCACTTAAAGCCACCGAACCTGTCGTCAGTGTTAGGTGAGGACTTACTGTGTGTGCTTACGTAATTATTGCCATTGCAGATTTCCCCTCCTCCACCTTGTGTTGTCATTGCTGTCACTGTGTGACAGGGCCCAGAGGCGGTTGAGTACAGAAGCATCAGGTCCCTCGTCGTTTCTGTAGACCGCCTTAAGAAATTCTGTGTGGTTTATATGTCCTTTGATACGCCACTCATTTTTATTAAGATGACGAAATCCTGGTTCTGAGATGACCACAGATTTGGGGAAATGGGTTAATTGGTCACTATGAGCTGTTTCTGGGAGTAGTATTAGAGTTATGAAATACACAGCTTAACTTCAGACTTAACTGCTCTCAAGTAGGCAGTTTTTAATACTATTTACTTTTGCAAAAGCAACATAAAATTATTTTTCACTGGGTTTCTATTTTACGGATATGATGAAAACAGTTCCACCGTGAAATCGGGTTTTAAAGAACAGACGTGTACGGCGATGCATCACCCAGGTTCCTTTGGCTGTGCACAGACACTCTTCCCTTTCTTTCACTTCAGAGCGTTAGTGCACTGCTCCCGGGGGTAGATAACCGCGCTTCCAGGGGCTCCGCGCTCTCAGTTTGGGGATGATCGGAACTACGGAGGGTTACATAAAACGAATGAAACCTGTTTATTCAAGAATATGAGAAAAAGTGTTTCTACTCAGAAACTGCACTAGCTCTTTGAATCTGTAGCACAAAGTTCACATGAGGTGAGAAAGTCCTAAGTGAGTGAAACATTCAAAACAGTGAAAAACTTATTTAAAATTTTTGTATTCTGAGTTTAACTCTTTAGAATAGAGAATAAACATTTCCAAGAATACAGGATTCTGTTTAGGGGATTTGATTAAATCAGTTTAAACCATGGATAACAGTTGCCCACAACATTTTGATTATTCTATCCAAATAGGATTTATTTCCATATCAGATTAAAAATGCTGTAAGATACATGGTTGACTGAGCAAGAACATTGTGCCTGAGATGAATTTCTGAAATGAGTAAATATAATATTTTAAATGTCACATGGAAGCTTGTCATTTGTAAATCCAGCTTTGAAGCAATATTTAATATTGAATAGATTCTATTTGTGTTATTGAAGATTTTCTTTTTAAAAAATATTTTCTTATTTACATGCAGATAATGGAGGTAGTTTGGTTCTTTTCTTTTTAGTTAGTATATGGGAGGTTTAAATTTTTTAAAATCCTTACCCAAGAATATGTTTATTTCTTGTAGAAGGAGGAAATGGGGAGGTGGGGTGAGAGAGAGTCATCAGTGTGAGAGAGAAGCATTGATCGCTTGCCTCCCATATGTGCCTGGACTGGGGATTGAACCCGCAACATAGCTATGTGCCCTGAGCTGCAATCTTTTTGGTGTATGGGATGGTGCTCCAACCAACCGAGCCACGTGGCCAAGGCAAGTACAATTATTGTTTTGAGGAGGGATAAAGAAAAGGAGGTTGTGTTTTAACTTGAGTACATGGTGATTGTGGGGAATATGTTACAGAACAGGGCTGAATTAATGTTAGGACTGTATGAATATAACTACTCCTTAACTGTTAAGGAGTTGAAATTACATTCAGCCCTTAGAAGGCAACTGTGAGGCTGATGTGACCCCTGGTGAAAATGAGTTTGACACCCTTGTTACCGAATCAACAAGAAATGAAGTATCGGTGAGCAGTAATCAGAAGCCAACTGATACTGATACAAATGTACAGCGTGCCTAATTGTCACCTTTGTAATTCTTAGTAACTCGGGAAGCGGACTTGGAGAAGCTTGAGCAGTAGTAGGCCAAAGTACAGGTAGGGTCCCTGTTCTCAAAAAGTCCGTAGTTTCATTTTCAAATTTGAGTTAGCCTAAAACCTGTTCGTTTCTAACCTCCCTACAGACACAAGCAGTCTAGTTCCCATGTATCTCATTAACTGTTTTTCAGATGGCCCTCAAGCCCTTAGCTCAGTGCTAGGATATGTATTGGCTAGATTAAGCTGGCAGTGTGGAGTCAAGTGCTGAAGGCAAAGGCTGGCTTTTGTTCATATAGTGGGTAGCAGCACCCCAGACACTCACCTATAGAGGAATTACGTTGTTTTTTTCTTCAGAAACCCTATAAACAAGAATGTAGAGTGAAATATTTAAGATATGAGAAAACCAAAACCAAGACCACCAACCTAGGATTCTGTGTCCAGCATAATTATTCTTCAAAACTGCAGGAGAAATACTTTCTCAGATAAAACAGTACTGCTACCACAACTGGGATTTGTCACCTGTACACTTGTGTTGAAAGAAATGTTAAAAGAAATATGATGTGTAAATACTCCAGTCTGTGGCTTGTCCTTTTGTTTCCTGAATGGTGTCGTAAATGACCTTTCAGATTGACTTCAGGACCCAGCACCCAGAAGAATGATCCTGAGTAGTGCTGCTTCATTGTAATATCCGCTAAGATTCTTTGTCCTGAGGAGCAGAATATCTTTCTATTATATCAGGAGTCAATATTCTTAAAAGGGCCCGTGCTATAGTATCTTTAAGCTTCATCTCTTGGACTGTTACTAGTTTGGTACAGGACACTCTGTAAATTATATACACACCTGCACTCCTAGGTCACTCCGTGGTTTAAAAATGGAATCTATGAATTGGCGTCTGTGTCTGTTATAAGAGTTATTACCATGGTGATAAACTCCTTAGTTTTATGGTTGCCACGATTCTTCCGGGTTAGGTCACCTGTGTTTTCTTTTTTTTTCCCCACCTGTGTTTTCTTACTACCAGTTGCCTTCCCTTTGGGTTAATTTTTCCATCCAGTTAAATTTCCATCACTAAAAAGCAAGTAGTTCGAATGCAAAACTAGTAATTAAGTAGAATTAGCTATAGCAGTTCTTTTAATCTGTTGATTTTTTTTTCCTTTTAGTGCTAACTAGCATGAGCTTGCTCATTTCATACAGCTTTAAACCTTTCCATTGCAATCAGTACTGGTAGGGAATTATTATCTTATATTGCAGTTGTAAGTTTTTCGTAATTTGTTGAAGCATTATGGGAGAGGGAGAAGAAAATTAACAAAAGCATCTTGATAAGGGAAATCAGACTTATCCATTCTTGATTTTAATGAGTCAGCATTTCAGATACCTTGCTTTACTATTTTTACATCAGCTACAGCAGCAGTCTTGAAGTTAAACCTCTAGGTATCTACAAACATTAAAACATAGTTTAACGTGTTTCAGTCAGGTTTAAAATATAACCCAAGAGTAAGGAAGGATGAACATAAAAGCAAAACAATGAATCTGGGGCAATGAGTCGTTGACTTGGAGATGCATACTGTATGCCAAATGGTCACATGGGCTGGAATGACAGTCTTCTGCTTGGGGTCAGTGTTCCTATAGCAAACCCGCTGTATAAAGTCCTAGATGTTCGGAAATTAAATCAGCCAGGAAAACAGAGCATGAGATGCTGCAGGCCTTGTGAGAAATTCAGAACAGTGATTCCTCATGTATAACAACCAATGTAACCAAACTAAATAATAATATTTCGTAGGTGGGATACTGGTTTAAGAAAGGTAGTGAATGTCAGTGAAAAAATACCAGTTACTGAATTAAAGTCATTGTTATCTACTTAATCGTTTAAATAGATATTAGTTTAAATTAGTGTCTTCTCTAACTCATAAGTCAGGTTGGTTTCACATTTAATTAGTCAGAATTAAAGAGATTTTCTTTCTTTGACTTCTATACTATTAACAAAACTATAATAATTGTTTCTACTTCTGGAATGACTGATTTTATTTTTTACCTAGAACAGTGCATACTACATTGTAGGCACTCAGTAAGTCTTTATGTAGTCATTCTTTCAGGAGACAAAGGGAGAGCAGGATAACTTAAATTAAATTAAAAAAGAGATAAATCTACAGGGTGCCCCTTTCAGACCTCTTATCGCCATCACACTATTTTGAGAAATGCCTGCTGCATCAGTCGTAGTTCCAAGAAGAAGGCATATTGTATGTGTGTGTGTGTGTGTGTGTGTGTATACGCTTATCTGTTAGCTACTCCATAGAGACCAGGCTTTGGACAAACCTGATACTTTTCTCTTGACGGTTTTTCACAGATCTGCCTGGCACGTATCACTATAGAACTTTTGTTCTTTTACTTGGACTTTGGAACATACAGTATTTGAATTCTACTGAGCCAGTGCTGTCTTCTCCCGCTGAATTTTTTTTTAAAGATTTTTCTCCCAGCCAACTATAGGGACTGGATTTTATAATCCACAGATGAACACAAAATTCTCAGTTCCTTTTCCAAATCTCATCACTGTTGTCCTTGACAATAATCATCCCTCTTGATTCTGGCTGTTTTTCTGCTTGTATTCTTTGTTCTTTAACTTGTCTTTCTATGAAAGAAATTCCTAATCCTCTTGCTTTTTCAGGCCCTTTAAATTCTGTTGTGAAATCTTCTGACATCAGCCCCCACAAAGCCTTTTGTAACTGTACTGGGAGAGAAGTGGCTGTTTGCTTCCAGAAACCTTTTCTTCTGCTAATTCGTTTTTCATGACTAACTCCTCACTGGCTATCACATTTAGTCTTCTGATCATTTATTTATACTTAAGTATAATTTTATTAGAGAGATGCCGTGTTCAGTGTTTATACCCATACCTGTTACTTGTGTGCTTTAGCATGTATGTCTGTACCTGTAACAAAGATTAACTTAAAGGGCAATTCTGTGTCTTACTTATGAATGAGTTAGCATACTCATATGAGACAAATTTCAACAAATGCTTTAGACACAATAAACTTATAATAAAAACTAGTTTATTGACCAAGCTTATGAATTTTTAAAATTTATATTTCTTCTTTTTCGTGTTTTTTTCTGCATTCATTTCTCTATTCTTTAATGATGAATCAGGGCTGGGCTGGGCTTGTAATGAGATTTCTACAAGTCTGGTGTCCAAGGTCAGACTGTGGTAATGAAAGAGATTTCTACAAATCTGATGTCCGGTCTGATGTCGGAGAGGTTGGTACTGAGTAGTGGGTGAGTCACCATATGACTAAGAGTCATTGATGTATAATTTTTTGAAAAAAAATTTGTGTATTGATCTGAAAGAGAGAGAGAGGTCAGTTTGTTATTCCACTTATTTATGAATTCATTGGTTGATTCTTGTGTGTGTTCTGACCCCGAATCGAACCTGCAGCCTTGGCGTATTGGGACGAAGCTGTAAACAACTGAACTACCTGGCCAGGGCAGTGTATAGTTTTTGATAGGGTAATGAAAGTATGAGAATTAAGCATAATGCAATTGAAAGTGCTGTGGAACTATGTACACACATAACATGTACACTCTGAGAGTGATTTCAGGCCACGCATATTTAGTGGTAGGAGATAAAGTATGTTATAATTACTTGATGGACTTCATAAATGAGTAGAAACTGGTTTAGAGACTCAGCAGGTCAGTATAAAACATGCTGGCCCATCTTGATTTATTGGTGTGGATTCGTGGACTAGTGGTATCCTAATGAAATGCAGAATAGTGTTTGTCTTGAAGTAAACAAAGTGGATTTTTTTTTAATGTTCCCTAACAGGATACATAGGATTGAGTGATTTTTTGATAGATGTGGAGTTTTATGTCTTTGTTAAATAAGTCAAAATGACATAAAGTGTACTGAAGATTCATTATTTTCATGCATTGTGTGCTATTTTAATTTGGGGGTGTGGGACCTTGAAGATTGAAGGTTTTAAAAATAAAGCAATATCTACCACTTGCAGATACTGAGATGTCTGTAAACAGACCCTCTTACAAAATGGGTCAATGTCAAGAGAATTTGTGGGAGTTGTGTGCATTGGTGTGGGTCTTTGTAAAAGACCCATGTAAAAATTTACTTAAAATTCATATAAGTGACTATATACTTATTATACCATACCAGCCAGATTTTACGATGGAATTATAGCTGATTTGAGTTAATTTCTGTATTTAAAGTTATAGACAACTTTTGATAAAATTTATTCATATTCAGAAAAGCTAGCTTGTTTTTTCTGAATCTCAGTTAATGTAGAAGTTAATTAATAGGGACTTTCTGGTGGACTTTGAAACATGTATGTCAAGTGCATAATTTATCCTAGAAGTGTGGGATGAGGATTAGATTTTGACATCAAGTTCTGAAAGCTTATAGCTGTAGGGATGGACTGACACAGCTGGTATTTTGATTGCATACTAAGAAGCCATAGAACTTTCCCATTATATCAATAAATACTATAATATTCAAAGTTAATAAGAAATAAAGAAAGAGTGGCAACAAGCATCCCTAAATAAATGAAGCGATGCTTTAGTCACTGTATTGGTTATCTTACAACTGAATTCTGTGTTTACAGTGAAAATTAAGGTGAACCCTGTTCAGGGTGGAAGAAGTGGCATTGGGTTAATGTGTAGGCTTTATCTTCTGAAGTCCAGAATGACCTTAACTTGGGAATTAGTCAAAAAGTCACCTTTGGTTTTATATTTTTATTTTTTTATTTAATTCTTGTTCAAGTACAGTTTTCTGTCTTATATTCCCAGCCCTGCCCCCCCCAGTGCTCCCCACCTCCCTCCCATTTCCGCACCCACCTTAGTTATTGTCCATGTGCCCTTTATACTTGTTCATGTGAGTCCATCCCCTTTTCCCTTGTGATTCTCTCCCCTAAAAAGTCACCTTTGGTTTTAGATGAAAGATAATTAGAATATTCTAGGCAGGTATGAGAAAGGATTACCACATACCACATGAATCAGATTTATAAAAAAAGACAAACAGGTATTTTTAATTTAGGGATAAAGTCTGATGTTATTGTTGAGAGTATGGAAAGTACCTTTAAAAAGTATCAATATAAGTCTGTAATGTATTTTCTAAGTAAGAACTTGACCCTGGGAATATAAATACAAGATGTATGTTTATTTTGGTCTAGAGGAAAAATCTTAACGTGTGTTTATGCCTTATATATACACAGTATCCACATGAATCCTGTTGATCTAAAAGAAAAGGTATAAAATCAGCAAGAAAATTCTGAAAAACACGTGGAAAAATGGTTGTGAAAGAGAGGTCCATATTACCAGTAAAAGAAGTGTAAAAGTGTTTTCTTCATCACGTTGGAGTGGCTACTTTAAAGCGAGTGATATGCAGTGTCTTGGTGAGGGTGTGAAAGGACAGGAAAAGCTTTCATCATCTGCTGATGAGAGTGTGGGACAGTGTCTGTGGAACATAGGCGAGGGAAAGGTTTTCTCAACCCTGGTAGGTTCCCTGCTTGGATTTGCTCATTAAACTGACAAAGATAGATTAATAGGAGAAAAACACACATTTTTATTTAATAAAAAATTCACATGACACAGTGTCATAAGAAACTACGGAAGAATTGGACCTGAGTGTGTTTGTGCTAGGTCTGATGATGGGTGGACAGATGAGGTGCATGATAGGTCAGAGGGTCTGAGTTAAGTGCAATAAACTGGGGAAACGTAACAAGGCCTGTTTGTGCAGATTCTCCTTGGTGTCTTTGTCGTTGGAGACAAGGATGCTTCTTTCCTCTTGGTGTAGGGAGGGCATTTCTCACATGAGGCTTCCATGACCTATTTGGGGGGGAGAAAGTTAAGGGAACGTCAGAGTGACCTTTCTGCCTTCGATGTTTTCTTAAACTCCTGGACTTTGAAATATTCAATATTTCAAAGTGTCATATTTTGGGGGTAGTGTGTCCTGAACCCTGTCATTCATTCCCCTGTCTGAAACTCCCCCAAGAAGTTTTACAGTGTAGAAACTGAATTAGTAGATTGTCCCAAACATAACCCAATGAACCAGTCTCTCAGTTCTAGATATTTATATGGAAACAAAAGAAAAAATAAAGGTTAGTGGTTAAAACAAACTTTAAACACAGTTTAACTGTGTTTAGGTGAGTCACAGGGCAGTTGGTAAGAGCACTTGTAGATGTTGGACTCAAAGCGTCTTAGATTTGAGACGAGATTTTGGCACGAGACAGGCAGAATGGTAGACCTTCCTGGTTTGTTGTTTGAACACATCTGCTGATGCCTTCAGGAGTGCTGGAGAACTCTGGGTGGTCCATGTTGCAGGCGTGACGGTCAACAACAGGGGCTGTGGTGATCTCTTTGAAGCTCATGTCAAGGTGTTCAGCTGCGGCTCACAGGAATTTTGGAAAGAGGCAGTTTTAAAATAATTTTAGTATTTCCATGTCAGAAATGAGGGTGATAAATTGGAAATGTTAGTTTGGAGCATTATAGCTAGATATCGGAGGAGACTAGAGGAATTTAGGGTTTGGTTCAAGTTTATCGGTAGGTAAAACCTTAAAGACAATGACCAAAACTAGAATTTGATATCCACAAGGCTCTGCTAGTTTTCCTTTGAAATATAATTTTTGTTTTTATAGTCACCTCATTTCTAGCAAAGATAATGTAAACAAGACTAGTTTGTTTGCAAAATAAGACTAGTCTTATTAACTTGGCCTGATTGTTTATATTAGTGTAAGAATAGTGGTTGACTATATAGGCTCTTTTTAAAAAATTGATTTGAGAGAGAGAAAAATATTGATCAGTTGCCTCCTGTATGCATTCCAAGTGGGGATTAAACCCACACAACCTAGGCATGAGTTCTGACTGGGAATCGAACCTGCAATTGTTTGGTGTACAAGGTGATGCTCAAATCAATGGAGCTACCCAGCTAAGGGCTCTTTTGAAGTCAGCTTTGCTGAAACTTTTAATAAGGATTCTTGGATTGGATTTTTAAAAGCCTCTTGAAACTAGGGAGTTAGCCTTAACGACTCACCATCAGACTTTTGCTTGTAATACTTAGACTCGGGTGAGTTCTTGTCTTCTTGGTGTTCCCCAAATATCCTAAGGTTTCTGGGTCTTGCAGGACATGACTTTCCGTACTCATGTGTTAGGCGGGAGCTCTATAAACAAGATACAGGCAGTTTTTTGAAGGGGAGCTTTACGGTATATGCATTAGCTCAAAGTCACCTGTAGTTTCTTAAAGGTATCTGGTCATATCTGATTGTGTGCACATCATTCTCAAATGTGACATTCTAGTCAAAGCCTTGATAATATAATTAGTGTTTACAGTTGTGCTCTATTTCAAGAACAACAGATTCTTATTGAGCTTATACAAATAACTATATTGTCCTGAAGGTAAGAATACTTGCTATGAGTTTACAAATTTTGGAGGGATCAGGTAGGAAAAAAGATACTTTAACTCTTTATAAAGGTATAATTTACCAAATTGCGGTAAGTTATAAGTGGCTTAAGAGAAAAGAGAAGAAGGTTTTCTAAAATTTGTAAAGCAAAACATTACAAAACCAACCATGTCTCAAACAAAAGTCATCAAAATTATAATTATCCACATTAGTTCTCTCAGTTCTGTGTAATTTATTCTTGTTCTGCTTGATCTTTGGTAGCAGCTTCATGAATCCATAGGCTTCTTCATTAGTTCTGAAAATTCTTAGTCCAGTGGCATGGTCTCTTAGTTGTACAGGTGATGCCATTAGGGAGCATTCTTGCAGTAGCTGATTAGGAATATCTTCAAAGAATCACAGTAAAACAGTAATTGTCTGTGAATGATAATTGACTTAAAAATGGTCATGGTTAAAGTTCTGATGCAAATTCATTTGATAAGGAGATTTAGTTATTTCGGTGGCATGTAACAATTGGAGATAATGATTGGACAAGGAGGGTATTGATAAATATCTATGAACGTCATACAATTTCTGGAATACCTATATTAATAAGATATATCCATACACATATAATCTATAAGGGGTTATAATTACTATTATTTGACAGTGCCTTCTATGTAACTTAACATAACAAATAAACATAATTATTTTAACATCTCTCGTTTACAAGGTGAGAGACAAGTCCTTGGAGATTTTCCAGGGTCCCTCTGGGAGACCTTAAAGTTAGTTTGAGCTAAAAAGGATTTTATTTCGATTTTTTAAAATTTATTTATTTATTTACTTATCTTTAGAGGGGAAGGGAAGGAGAAAGGGAGAGAAATATCAATGTATGGTTGCCTCTCATGAGTCCCCTGCTGGGAACTGGCCTGCAACCCAGGCATGTGCCCTGACTGGGAATCAAACCGCGATCGTATGGTTTGCAGGCCCGAGCTCAATCCACTGAGCTATACCAGCTAGGGCTTAGATTTTGATTTTAAAAATTTTGTCAAAAATATAAAAAGGTTTGGACACTTGACTAAATAGAATCACAGATGAGTATGAAATAAGGCTTAATTATTTAAACTAATGAAACAGATTTTCAAAGCAAATATTGAAGGTTACATACTTGTGAACAGAACTTTTGCTCTCTTAACATTGAGAAGACTCAGTTTTCTTAAGATATCAAAGACCTGATAGAGACTGTGTGAAGCACAGGAAATTATTCTAAGTTATAACATGTTGGTTTTTAAGATGGATTTCCTAAAAGGTAAAGAAAACTCAGAGAAGTAGTGATATTTTTAAGATATGTTTATTAGTGAATATGGCTTGTGCTGTGCTCTTTACATGCATTATTTTATTCAGTCTCTATGAAGAAAATACTGTTATTTTTATTTCACAGATAAGCAGACAGTCTTAGTGAAGTTACTTGGCCAAAGTCATACATCTGGAAGTAACAGCTGCAGTATTTTGCACCTGTTTTGCATTGCACTGAAGTTCTTTACAACTGTATTTTATAGCCTATATTAGTGATTTGTTTAAGGTCAGGTAATTCTAAATTATAGAGCCAAAGGAAAAAAATAGGTTTTAGGTTTCAAATCCGTGGCTCTTTTGACCACAACTTGCCACCTCTTGACATAGGTTTATTTAATCTATTTTTCCTGGCCACATATCAGGAATACTGAGGAATTAGATGCTGTTGTTAGAATTATCATTAAAAGGTCTTGAAACTGCAAACTGAAGGGTTAAGAATTGGTCTGAAGAATCAACATTTTACTGACTAAAAATACAGTTGAAAGTGACTCTTAATATTTCGCCAACCCAGGGTAAACCTTCATTGCATGAACACTTCTCAGCCAGAGGCCATATCTAAATTCTGCTGCCTGGGCAAGGTCCAGTTCAGTTGTATTCAAAGATATTAAATCACTTTTAAAACGGACATATATTCTGGCAATGTGATATCAGTGTCTCATGGTGACATTCGGTGCAGATCACATTAAAGTGATGCTGCAATAATGGCTTCAGCTGTGTGACCGCGTCCTTCTACATGCCAGTGACGCAGCTTGTCTGACTTCAGCCCCCTCTGCCACACGTATCTTTTGGTAACATACAAGCTTCAAAGATCATTGGATGTGCAAGTTTAATTGCAGGTTTTGTTTTCAAACGATGATTTAAGCTGTATCATTCCAACAGCTATTTACACAGCTTTTTCTAAACGGCTACTCTGAAAGCAGGCATTTTATTCTGTTTATTGTTAAGTGCTCATTTAATGCTTCAAGGCTGCTTGCTCAGTATTAGCTTGTTAGTGTATATATATGATTATCTTTTTAGTGCATTCAGATTTTGAAATTAAACTTGGGCATTTCTCCTGATTTTTTATAAGATAGTACCTCATCACCATTCACAATTCATTTTCTGTATTTGCTGATCTGTCCCCCTCACTTCCTCCTAGTGCTACATACAGCACGTGATTATATTCAGGCGAGGGTATTGTGTGTGTAATGTGATGATGTCCCGACTGTATTACGGAGTTAAGGTAAAAATGCTCTGAGAAGCATCAGTACTCATATGAAATGCCTTTTTCTTTCCAATGGTACTTGAGAGTCCAGAAGTGCTCATGATTTTAATAAGCTAAAATGGCCCAGTCATTTCTGTGTTTTAGAGTTTAACTTTTTGTGTAGAGCATAGAATTTGGAGGTGATGCTGTGTTTAAGAAATGCTGTTTTATGAGGAGGAACACCTTGTCAGTTCTTTTCATCTGCATTCGCCAAACCAATTATGTGCAGTGCTAACGCTGTCTTGAGTTAGGTGGAATGAAGAAGCTCTGGATGAAGTCTTAATAATGATAGGAAATATTGGTACTACATGCCAAAACCATTTTCTTTGTAATGAAATTCTTTGTACCTACTGCATGTCAGCTGAGTCTATATTTAAATTGGGAATTTTCAGCAGAAATTGGAGGTTCTGTCAAAGTGTTATTTGATAATTTGTGAGGTGAATTTACAGATGTCCTCTTAGCAACTAAAAGTTTCTCACCATTTATTATTATGATGTCTATATTTGGTCATTTAATTTTTCTGGAAATTTATGTTGAAAAGAGTAAAACTGCTAATTACTATTTTTAGGCCAAATCTAATTAAGTAGGTTTTTTTTTTTTTAAATTTAACTCTGGAAAATCTTCTAGAATGTTAGGTCTGAATGAGATCTTACAAATTTGTTTCATTGATCTCATTTTACAAGTGAGGAAATGGAGGCTGAGGGAGGTTAAGTTGCCTGCTCAGGGTTACAGAGCTATTACGTGGCAGACTTCATGCATAAAAAGAAGCCTTCAGTTGCCGAGTGCTGAAGTCTTTACACTTTGTATGTTTTTGGTCACTAGGATATGAATAGAAAGGAGAAATCACTTTTTTCCATTTTTTCACCATTTTCTTCAAAGTTTTGTTGGCTTTCTGATTGGCATTGCCAAAGAAGAGTGTGATGTATTGGAACCATACAGTGATTTCTAGGTTGAAAATTATATTTAAAATCCACAATCAAATATATTTGTATGGTGTTTCTGTTAGTATATGAGGCCTGTCCAGAAAGTATCCAGCCACATAATATGAAAAATAAAGACATTTATTGAAGAAGATACAAGAAATATTGTACGTAGGTCAATGATACCTCAGTCCCCTTCAAAGTAGACACCTTTGCCTCACACAGTTCTCCCAGCTTCTCTTCCACTGTTCAAAACACTGCAAAATCCTTTGCTGGATTCACCATCAGCTTCCCTGTAGTATTTTCCTGAATCTCTTCAGTGGTCTGAATCTCTTCCCTTTCAAAGGTGATTTTAGTTTTGGAAAGAGCGAGAAGTTGCAGGGCACCAAATCTGGGCTGTAGTGGGGTTGAGTCACCTGGGTGATTTGATGTTTCACCAAAACCTGCAGGATACAGTGAGGCACTAGTGGGTGTGTTGTTGTGATGAAGCTGCCAATCACCAGTTGCCGATGGCTGCAGCTGTTTTCATGGTATTGCATCCCTTAACTGACAAAGGGCATTGAGGCAGTACTCCTTGTAATTGTTTGGTCTGGAGGGGTGTACTCATGGTGGACAACACCTTCCCAACCAAAAAAACACAGTTAATATGGTCTTGATTTTGCTGTGACTTTGCCGCACCTTCTTTGGGTGTGGAGAACCAGGTAACCTTCATTAGGATGACTGGCTCTTCGTTTCCAGATGATAGGCAGATCCGCAATTCATCTCTGCTTGTGACCTTCTTGAGGAAGTCTGGTTAATTGGTAGTGGTTTAAATCAAGTTGTTAGCAACTGTAGCACGGTGTTCCTTCTGCTCTGGTAGCAGAAGCTGCGGGATGAATTTTGCCACGACACATTTCATGCCAAGAACCTGTGTCAAAATCTCAGACACAGTCGTTTTTGGAATCAATCCCCAGATCAGCTTTAGTTCTCTTACTGTCAGTCACCAATCTTTGTTGATTGCAGTCCTTACACCTTTAACATTCTCAGGTGTTCTGCCTGTTGCAGGCCTTCCAGAATGTGGGTCACTTTCAACAGATTTCCAACCATCTTTGAAGCATTTGTGTCACACTTTTATTTGAACTGCACTCATTGCATTTTCCTTGAAAGCCTTCTGAATCATCTGGATAATTTCCATGTGGGAGTGTTCAAGCTTAATGCAAAATTTGGTGCACTTTTGTTGCTCTACTTGTTCAGTTGTTTTGAATGTGATGGCCGCACAGTCTACATGCTCACTCAGTGGCGTCTACTGCCCCCACTGACTAGCACAGTGAAGTTGTTATTGTTCAAGCATGTGCACTCCAGTCCACTGTCCTTGGCTGCCCGGTTACATTGACGTCATGCAAACCGTTCTCGTTACAGTAACAGTGGCTGGACTTTTTCTGGACAGACCTTGTTGCATACCTTAGCATTGCCAGTTTAAAGGAAAATTTAAACAATTTTGTTCACGTATCTTCACTGTTACATCATTTTGCAGTCCATCTTTGTCAAATCAGTATTTCCCTAACTTACAAGAGACTCAAACCATCTGTAGACATGGAGATTTAATTATGATCTTACTCTCCCACTCTTGTGAGAAGAATAAATAATGTTGGCTCTGCTATTTATAAATATAAACACCCCAAGAAGTGCTCATTTGTATGTTTTTCATTTTCTGTCTTTAATTCAGTTTCTGTGACCAAACAATTGCCCCAAACCCATAGTAACTCATTAATCTTTTTTTAAAGATTTGATTTATTTTTAGACAGAGGGGCAGGGAGGGAAAAAGACAGGAAGAGGAACATCAATGTGTGGTTGCCTCCTGCGCTCCCCACACCGGGGAACCTGGCCTGCAACCCAGGCCTGTGCCCCGACTGGGAATCGAACCAGCAACACTGTGCTTCGCATTCTGGCACTCAGTCCACTGAGCCACACCAGCAGGTCTCATTAATCTTTTTTTATGAACCAGTTCTTTCTGTTATTTACATATCCATGCATGTTTGCCCTTTTGCATACTTATATTAGTAGTTACACATGATTCTCCCCAAATAGGAATTATAGTTTATTTCCTATTCTTCCAGATAAGTTGTTAAAAGCATTTGGTTGGTCATTCTTCCCAAACAAATTTAGCTAACTTAGCTTGTATATATTGAGATTTGGCAATATATAAAGTTTCTTCTAGAAATCAGGGATTCTGTTTTGTTAGTCACACATTAATTTCTTACTCCTTTTAAAAAAGGGTTTCTTAAATTTACAAGAAAAGGAGGGTTGATTTAGAGAAGAGAAAGCAGATAGTCTTGGGAGAGGAAGGAATGTTTCACAAATGAGGAACTGAAGTTGAAGTCTTTAGGAACTGAGAGCAAAGTTCTGCTTATATTTATTTCCAAGATGAATGGATTGTGACATTGCTCATCCATTCTACTTTGCTGTCGTAACAATTTTTGTGAATGACTTCGTATCATTTTGGATCCAGTAGTTTAAGGTAATAGGTTTAGCTACAGCCTGTCCTATCTGCCGGTATATTTGTGGTTATAAAAGTGTGGGATGTAGGGCAGGGTTGCTAATAGAGAAGTATGTGTGTGTGTATGTGCAAGTTCCAGCTTCCTTCAGTAATTAATGGAAAAATCTTTGGTAATCAAATCTGTACTGTTCCAAACGTATGATATTTCTTACAGATACTTCTGTTAATTGCCCTATCTTAGAAAGGTGAGAAAATAAAAAAAATACCCATGAGTCTTGGTTCGATTTGTACCATTTCATTGTTGTCCTGAGTTTGCACATGAATGATCATGGTTTTAGTCTGTTCAGTTTTTTAATGAGCATACTGGATAATGATTAGTAGTGTACCCATGTGTACCAGATTAGCCTTTTGTGAAACTGTCATTAACATCTTTACCAATGATTCAGAGCCAAAAGATACATCAGGATTCTGTTACTTTAACAGCGGGGTATTAAATATACTTGTTAACTTATTAGGAAAATGACTGTCTTAGAAGAATAAATGGGCCTGTTTCCAAGCAGTGACATGTTTGGCATTTAGCAGACCCATGGGCCTAAGAGATATTATCTTTAAAATGACGGGGGTTGGAGTTGGGACACCCTTTAACATCCCTTTCGGTTCCATGATGCATTGAGATGTGGGGTTGGAATTAATTTTGTGATTGTATTTTTCATTTTGAAAAAAAGCTTTCTCTTATGCAGCCGATAGTCTCATGAGAGAGATTATAGTAGTACTTTATGTTGCTCTCCCCATTGGTTCCAAGGCTGTTTTTCTCATCTCACTCCCTTGGTAATGCTGTCTCTTTTTTCCCCCGATGCTCTTCTGTCTCAGGCAGTCTGGGTTCCTCAGCACACTTACTCTGAGATGGAAAGTAGTGTGGAGGAAGTATACTGGCAAGTCCTGGGGATCAATCCCTGTGGAAGGAAGAAAAGGAAGAAACCCGCGTGGACAGAGGGGAAGTTAGGCTGCCATGCAGTCTCGTGGAGGTCTGACCCCACAGGGAGCTCTGAAACTGGAACTGCTTTTCACCATTGTCTTAGTTGGGGAGAGGGTCCAAGCCTTCGTATTTCCCATGTCCACCCATCTTTGGATGTGGGCTGCCTTGGGAAGGGAGCGTGAGCTTATGTGAGCAGGCTCTTCAGGCAAGGCCATTCTCAGGAGAGCTAATAGCTAAGAGCTGACTGCTGTAGCAACTGGAGGATAAATGTGTCAGTCCTGAAAAGGGGATCTTGGTGGTGCATCACCATCTCCACTCTGTATGTTTTGCCAGGCTGCTAGAGATGGTTCAGAATGGCCTGGGGGATGGGTCAGAATTCCCAGGAATGGGGAGTTGCAGGGCATCCTGGTCAGGAGCTTGAGAAATGGTAGAGAAAAGTTGGTGTGGAGTTGGTTCAGATAATTGACTTCTAACACTGATTATTGCTTTTCGGGAAAGTTTTACAATTTTTATTTACAGTGATGCTGTTCCCTTTTAAAGTTACCGAAACCTGATGAAAACTCTTGAGTGTTATTTGCAGAACAATGTGCATATCTTTATATAAATTCTGTTTGTTTTTTGTAAAACCTACTTATTTTTTCAGTTTCATGTTCTCTTCTTTTAAGATTTGATTTATTTATTTTTAAAGAGAGGGAGAGAAACATCACATTGATTGGTTGCCACTCACACGCCCCCAACCTAGGACCTGGCCCCTGGCCCCAACCCAGGTATGTGCCCTGACCGGGAACGGAACCAGCCACCCTTTGGTCCACATGCCAGTGCTCGATCCCCTGAGCCACACCAGTCCAGGTGATTGGTTGGCTCTCTTGTATGTGCCCCAACCATGCACCAAACCCACAACCCAGGCATGTACCCTGACGGGGAGTTTTTCCAGTTACCTTTTGCTTTGCAGGATGATGCCCGACCACCTGGGTCCCACTGTTCAGGGCTCAGTTTCCTTTTCTTTATGGGCTTTTTTTTCTTCCTCTATCTTCTTAATAATTATGCCTTTTTAAAATGCCTAATCACAGCAAATCATTTCCTCACATATTTTATAATTCCTAAATTATAAACTCATCTGCAAGGGGGTTGTTTTTGTTTGTTTGTTTGTTTGTTTTGGTTTGGTTAAGTTTTTCTAGCTTGTAGAAATCCCATGTCGCCTTGCTTATAGAGTGTTACTTTAAGATGGTTTTGTTTGTTTATTCCAGATAGTCCAAGGATATCGTTAGCCCAGGCCCTAATTTATCTTAACTTCTTAGCTTGGAGATTCTTGTGCAAGTAAGATTCAGACCTCAAAACCGTTGTGACACAGGCTTAGGGTTTTAATTTCTGGATGTAGCGTTTCCCTTGCCCTCTCGTCCAGATTCTCAGAGACAAGCTAGCTCCCTTGACGTCTTTCTAAGACAATAGTGGATTTGTTCTGCCCCCTCATCATTTTTGACTGTGATTGCAGCCCTTTGAAGACAGCTCTGGTTTCGTGGAAGGATCTCAGTACCATTTTTATATCTTGTACCGTCAAGACCTCGTCTGCCGCTGCATGGGCACCGTCGGGGCTGCCACACAGAGTTGTCCATGGTGTGTCCTGTGTTAAGAAAAGCGGGGCTGGAAATCTAGCTGTCTTGAGAGAGCACTTTATTCTGATCACTTCTCCTTGAGAGAGCATCTCCTTACCAATTTCAATTAGCAGGAAGCGCTAAAGAGACTCCAGTGATCATTCCTGGCAGCCACAGTTGGCAGGATTTGCTTTTGTGCTCACCACTTTGGCCATCAGTTGTAGCTTTGGATTGGCACCAGGGATTTCCTCTATAGTAGGTAAAACTATTTAATTTTGACCTATTGATTTTATTTAGAGAGAGAGGGAAAGAAGGAGAGAGAGACTGATTGATTGATTGATTGATTTTGTTGTTCCACTTATGCATTCATTGGTTGCTTTTTCTATGTGCCCTGACTGGAGATTGAATTTCCAACCTTGATGCTCTAACCAACTCAGTTACCCAGCCAGGGCTGTATTAACTTTTAAATTTTGCAACACTCTTTTTCATCTTTTATGTTTATAGTGGAAATTGTTCATTTGCTAAGTTGACCGTATTGCTATAGCTGAAATTCCCACAAGTTACTTATTAACCTCTAATCCTCAGATTCCACCTTTTTAAAATGGGAGGAATACTAATGTCTATCTGTAAAATGTTAGTTTGGAGCACGTAGTGAGTTCTCTATCGGTGTTAGCCATCATTATTTGCACCATTGAAAGCTTTAATCCTCCACGTGAGGGAAGAGTTGGAAATGTAGTAGAGGCCGTGTTTACTTACTCAACAAGAAGAGGAAGTCTTAGTTAACTCCCTAGGGAAGCCAAAGGAGAAACTTTGTAGTACTTTGCTGAAACTGAAGCTTGCAGCCCCACCCTTTCTGTTGATACACCAAAGGTCACTTGGCAAGGGGAGTGAGCGGAGAGAATGTCCTCTCAGTGTCGTCCTGGGTGATTGCTCAGAGCAGTTTTGCCTGGACTGTGGGTAGGTAAGTTTGAGTGTGTGGAATATTTTCTTTGCTAAGGAGGGCTCTCAAAGGCATAATTATTGTAGAGGATATTTGTAGGCCTTAACGCATGTAGTGGTAATACTTTTTTTAGTCCCGGTAAGCTCTTTAACAGTCTTTTAAATTCCCATTTGATCTTCCAAGTGGATTCTGAATTTGGTGAAATTGGGACCTCAGATTCCACAGGGTCCTGTTTCCTGGCTTCTGGTGTAGGGAGATAGGGATTTAAAGGATTCACTTCCTTTAGGTCATAGTGTTTAAGAGATAATTTCCCCCAAAAAATTATAGTAAGAAGAAATCTGTTGACTATTCACAGTTAGGAAAGTCTAGACATATCTTGCTTTCATAAAATTATTTTTAAATTAGTATGATGCCCAAAATGCTGTGATTATCCTATAAAATGTTAACTGCTTTGGGTTGTTTATATAATGTTAGTTGTACTATGAAAATTTGCCTATTAACCAAGTTCAGCCTTCTTAGGTTTTTATTGGCTTTGAGTCCACAGACCTAATGCTGCCAAATATCTGTATAAACATTTTCTTGGACCTAAAATGTAGTGAATATGTGTATTTAAAGTTTGTTTTTTTTAAACCCATGTATGTTAATGGAACTTGTAAACGTTTAAATAGTCAATTAATGGGAGTTTTTAAAGAACAACTCTTTCAAAAGATCCAATTTTATAATTATGATGTTTTAAATATAAAATCTGATCTTAGTGACAAATATATATGAGTTTTAACATAGATCTACTTTTATATCTGTTACTGATTTGTTACATTTAGCGTAACTCAGGAAGAGCCTGTTTGTTACTGTTCTGTTACTAGGAGTTGGGTGTATCACAGTATATTAGATAAAGAACAAAAGTATATCACTGGTTTTATCACTGTTTTGATGCTGGGAAGTGTAATGCATTCTTGAGTTAAAGTGCCATTTTTCTGGCTGTATCGCTTCTTTTTGAAATACATTCTTGAGAATATTTCTTTCTAGTGTGTCTCCTTACAGGACAACTATCAATGTACACAAATTCTCACTACCCATACTGACATCAAATGAAGCTTTTTGGTAGCATAAATGGGTGAGGTGGCTTGAGAAGTTGTGGCTTGATAATGTTTAACTGTTGCTGCAAAGCTTTGGGCAACTTTACAGGCCAAATTTAAAGGCAAATATTAGTATCCTGTTGAGTATAAATTTCATATATGCTCTGGGGATGGTATATAAAATATTTTGCTTTTTGACACCCCGCCCCTTGTCCCCTAAAGGAGGCTGTCCCTGCACCTACTTTACCTGGAGTGCTTTAAAAGAGGTTTCTGATTTTCAGCAGCTAGACTTGGAAACAGTTTATTCAATTTAAGTAAATCGCATGTAGGAGAAAATGACTATGGAGAGGATGAGATGTTAGACTCATATTCTATGTAAATAATTCTGAAATAAGTTATGTAGAGAAGTCTCCTTTTTAATTTATTTTTCAATTAGATTGTGTCTTTGATTCATCAAGGTAGGTTTGAAGTTTACTTGGGGGAACTTTCTTGGAGTTTTAAGGGAACAATAATCAACTCATTATACTTTTATTTTATTTTTTAAAATTATATTTTATTATGATATTACAGTTGTCCTGATTTTTCCCTCTTTGCCCCCTCCACCCTAGCACCCCCACTCCATCAGGCAATCCCCCCATCGTTGTTCATGTCCATGGGTTATGCATGTAACTCTTTGGCTACTGCATTTCCTCTACTGTACTTTACATCCCCACGGCTGTTCTGCAACTACCTATTTGTACTCCTCATCTCTTCATCCATTCGCACCCTCTCCTTTCCCATCTGGCAACCTTCTGGTAAACTGACTTCTTTTCTCTCAATTTTAATAGTCTCACTTTATCTTTAACCTTTGACCTTTTAATAATGATGTGTCTTGGAGTGGGCCTCTTTGCATCCATCATATTTGGGACTGTCTGTGTTTCTTGGACTTGAGTGTCTATTTCTTTCACCAAATTAGGGACGTTTTCTTTCACTATTTTTTCAGATAGTTGTCCAGTTTTCACAGCCAGAAGTTGTGGGTGTTTATCTTCCTGGCACTGGAATCCTGGGCTGCGGGGCCTGGTGTGAGTCTGGGACTCCACACTCTCATGATATCCTTCCTGAATTTTTATCCATGTGGGTGTGGGGCCAGCCTGCTATGCATCCACGCCCCTCCCACCAGTTTGGATGGATGTGGTTTCTTCAATTCCATAATTGTCAGACTTCCATTTACTCAATTTCCAACTATCCTGAGTGGTGGTGGTTCTATATTCTAGTTGTAATTTTGACGTTGTGTGAAGAGGTGAGCCATGTCTGCCTATGTCACCATCTTGACTGGAAGCCTTTAGACTTTGAAATAATAGTTTAGTTGAATTGTATAAAAATTTTGTGCAGATGATAAAATAAAATGGATTATCATATAGTCTTTTGGTCTTACAAGATAGTTCTCATATAATTAAAAAAGCATTCTTTAAATTTTTTTATTATAGAGTTAGGTTTGTGCTTTTAATTATTTAATTTGATAGGTAAGCCCTTAAAATGGACTTTTCAGCTGTGTGAAAAATTATGCTTTGCATGTTAGTTAAAGGGTGTGGCATTTGTATACAGAATCTTATCTATAGAATATGTTAACCAGTTTCAGGAATTTGATTAGAGGACATGTGATAGTTTTAATTCTCAATATGTTTAAAAAATTTTTAAAGCAATTTGTAAAATATTATCTCTCTGTGCTTGGTAATGTAAAATCTGAGATGAATCGTGTCTGTTTCTTAAGCTTGTTGTAGAATCTCGCATGAATATTTGTCCAAAAAGGCTTTGCATTTAGGAACATTGGTGTACAGTTTCTTGAGTATTAAAAATACATCGTGTTAGTTATTTATGCATTCCAGAACCATATTATTTAATTTTACTAATTATATGATCTTAATGATCAGATTTAAATATCCGACTTCTTATTACTATTAGGTTGCATTGCAGTCTTTGTTTTCTCTCATTGTTTGTAAAAAAAACACTGCCCCCATCTGCAGGTAGTTTTTCTTCATTCCACTGTTTTACACAATTTGCCAGACCAAGTGACACAGTTAGTATCCATTAAGTAGAGCCCATGAATATCAATCTTGGACACAAAGCCTGGGATTGTACTTGGGAAAAGGCCTCCTGCTGCTCCTGCCTTTCCTTCCAAAGACTCTGAATGTAGTCTCTCAATTTATTCAAAGCCTGGATTTGTGAAAGCCAACGGGGCTCCCTGCTCATTCATAACTATGTTGCACTCTTCTTGCTAAAACTTGTCAGCAGCTTTCTCATTTCCTGTCATATAAAACTCAAAGTCTGGTGTGTAACTTACCATTTGTAGACCTGTAGCCTAATTTATGGCCTAAGCTTCTTGATGTTAATGCTTTACACCTCCCATTTCCTGTCTTTCTCTTTACTTAGACTGCAATCAGAAAGTCTCTAACATCCAGAGTTTACCTCATCCATAGCATCTACCATTCACCCTCATTAAATTTCTTCTGGTCCCCTCTTTCAACATGGAAGGTAATCTGTTATGTCCTTTTTGCATTTGCTTCCTATTCTGTCTTGTCTCAGTGTTATTTTTTTTCATGTGTTATAATATTTTACACCCCCTGTTATGGAATTGACTGAGTTTAAATGATCCGCTGAGTTGAGCTTGCATCGATCTCTTTTGATGGTTGGCTGTGGTTTCATCTTGTATGTCCCATGTTGTATTTAGTAGATTCTCATTGTAAATACTGGGCGACGAATAAATGGAATGACGTGATAGTGAGTTCTTGACCAGCAGACGTTTCACTGCTCTGTTGGAGCAGACATTTAGTTAGGGACAGAGGATCAACTAGAGATCTCAACAGGTATGGCATGGCTGTTTGAATCGAACTCTTCTCAATAGTGAAATCTGAAGAAACAGCCAAAGTGTGGTTAAGAAATCATTTAGACTATGTTTAGTGGCTTAATACTGACAAGGTAGCCGTTTTCTAGGTAAAGGCTTCAGGATGAATAGGAAATTGAAGAGTAATATAGGCTTTGTAAATAGTGACTATAGTCTGAATCAGAACATTTTCCCAAAGTTTATAGTTAGGGAATAAATACTGTCAGTTCTGCTATCATGCTTGTTTTGAAAATGAGGATTTATTCCTACCTTACTGATATGAGGGGATAATTTGAATATATTATAATTCTTACATTTATGTGTGATTTTGTCTCAGTAATAGTAGGTAGACACAGAAAACCTTACCCAGCTGAACCAGGCCACGTAGGAATACACAAAATACATACACACACGCCTCAGATGTCTTCCACCTGCCTCACTTCACTGCATCATCCGTCCGTATGGGCCACAACCATCCATGTCTTGTTTTATGATTTCCCCTTCAATTTCAGATAGTTCTTCTTCCGCCATTTCACAGTAACTCACACGCTGCCACCCTTTGGACAGCCAATTCCACAAGCAAAGTTTAGGTCTTACTCAAGACCTTAAACTGTGAAATGGTTTTTATTAGATTCTTCTCTTTTTTTTACTTGTTACCTATGGCCATTATTTTCATAAACCCTGGGGTTTTAATGACATGATTTTTGCATACCATTGTGATTTTTAGGGATGCACATGTTGCATTATAACACAACTGACTATGCTAATTGATAACATACAGAGTATGAACTGATAGTTCTCTCTCTCTTCATTTTAACCCTCCCTCTCCCCTCTCTTTTAATGGTGAAAGACAGTAAATAGTCCCTACAAGGAAGAGCCCACCGCCACACAGCAAAATGTCAAAGAACTTGTTTAAACAGTGTTGTTAAGCGGCAGGGGGGCGGGGGGTGCGTTTACCAGTGGAAATAAATAGGGTCAAAAGCAAGTAAAGATGAAGTTAACATAAAAGGCCCACTGCCCCCTGGAGTAAAAATATACCTTACCCTTAAATAATAAAAAATATGTTTAACAGTTTTAGAGCCCTTGCTGTGTACCAGGCACTGTAAGTCTTGACATGGGTTATGTTATGTAGTTTTTACTAATACTATAAAATAGGCATTATTACTGTCTTTATTTTATGGATGAGGAAAAAACGGCTCACAGAGATTAATTCATTTGCCCAAGGTCGAAAACTCGTACATATAAATGGCAGGGCCAGTTCTTAAATCAAGTCTAACTTCTTTGTCACAGACCTTAGGGGCCTCTTAGAGTACTTTGTAGATTATAAATAACTTCCGATGTGTTATTTCCTCTGCATTTAACTGTGTCAGGTTGGCATCACAAACTCTTTTGACCTCTGTAATAGATGAAGAAAGAAAGGTACTTAGGCAAAAAATACACAGATGATCAGAGACAGAACCATAACAGAAACCAATACCAGATTCCTAATTCAGAGTTTTATCCCATATAAGAAGGAGAAATATTGGATAATTGGCAATACTAGAGGTGAGCTGAACTAAAAAGAGAAGAAGAAATGATTGTTGGAAGTTGGGGACAAAAAGGTGAATTTATAAGACTATGTCATGACTGAGAGGAGGGAGCCGGATGGAGAATGAGCAGTAGGAGCCTCTGACTCTCTGGTACACAGAGCCCAATCAGGTTCTCGTAAAGGGACTCAAAGGAGCACCAGTTTCAGCACAGGAATATGGTAGGAGAGATTTGAGGCCATGAGCATAATAAACTGATTATGTTGTAAGTCCTGATTGGTAGTAGGCTCAGAAACAAACACATACGCACGCACACACACACACACACACACACAGAAAAAAGAGAGGAAAGATACTAGTGAAAGCCCTCACTCACGAGGCTTTATTTGTGCTTACAGCCCCTATCACTATGTCTTTAGGTAGTCAGTTACCTTGCACAAAACAAGTGCTTCATCAGTGTTTGTTGAACTGGGGGTTTGATAGCGGTTCTTCAGTTGACTGTTGATTAAGAGCCAAATATTATGCAGGTAATAGAATACATAATGGTGGAATTAATGAGCGTTTATGAACTTGAAGCATGGGTCAGCAAACTATGGCTAGTGGGGCTGTTTTCCTCTCTTGAGCTAAGAGTGGTTTTTACATTTTTAATGGGTTATTAAAAACAAAAATGAAAATGAAGAGTAACAACAGAGACCATATGTGGCCCACAAACCCCAAAGTTGACCCTTTGCAGAACTTTTGTCAACCCCTGACCTGAAGTATGGCCCATGAAGCAAAAGTTACACTCTATCTTTCTTAGGAAATCATGTTGGGTAATAGAAACTGATATTATAGTGGGGTAAATAGAGCACTGCATTTTCCAACATGCACTTTTTTCCACCTTGCATGTAGGAGGGACTTGATATTTATTTAGTATGGTATTTTGCTAGGGGTTTTGTGTACTTTATAACCTTGAAGGATTATAACTACTTTACAAAGGGAGAAGGTAGGCTCATAGACGCTAAAGTACACTTAAGGTTTCACATTTAGTAAGGCGTGGGATTCATGTTTATCTGAGTCTCCCAGAGAAGAGATAAAAAAATAGTGGAGAAAATTTGTTTGTAAAAATTGAGTGTGACTGTTCACAATTCTGGCTTGAAAATGTCTAATTAGGTATCAGTTGTGGACATTTGTGATAACTTTAGCTAGTACCTAATATATAAACAAAATATTTAAATTTTACACGCAAAGAATAGCATTGGTTGGAAAACTGTAATTTTATTATATCATTTGCATACGAAGGAAGATCTCTGGATAAACTGTATTTGGAGGTGTAAAGAAAAGGTAAAGAAACATTCAAGTCTCATATTAAAAACTTAAAATGATGGTTATCCTTAAAGAAGGATGAGGCTTAAAATATTGTCCATATAAAGTGTAAAACAGAAAAGTGTGTTCTGTGTCGGTAGAAGTGTACCAGGAAGCAGGGGATTTTTGAAAAGCAGATGTTAAACAAATACTGGCCCATATGTTTAATTGTAAAGTTTTATGAAGATTCCAGGGTATTATGAAAACATGTAATGAGGGATCTAATATACCCTGGTGTCTCAGGGCAGGACTCCTCCAGATGGGCCGTTTAAGCTGAGATCCAGGAGTTAGGCAGGCAAAGACATAGAGGATTGTTATTTCAGCCAGAGTATCCATAGGCCTTGAGGATGGAAAGAGCTTAGCATGTTCAAGTAAATATCTAAAAAGGCCACTGTATCTCCTAACAACTTTGAGGACAGGGACTACATCTGTTTTGTTCATCATTGTATATCCAGTTTCATACATACAGTACCTACTGACACATAGTGAGTCCTCAACAAGGTCACTGAATTCATAAAGGATGAATGGACATTTCACTCTGCAGTTCATTGTATAATTATGAGTACAGGGATTGCTTTGGATGAAGGATGCTACCCTTCCTTCTGAAGCCTACCTAATTATATTAAGAACTCAGATCGGTCCTTACCCTAGGCTCCTTGCAGCCCAGCTTTCCTAAAGCCTAACTGTTCCTGTCAGGGTGTCTGAATAGAGCTTGACCTGGAGACAGTCTGCACAGAATAGTTAGGAAAAAGGAACGTAGACCGCTTTTACTGGATATGAGAAGGAAAGGTGAATTTGCATTATTAAAACGTCAGCAACAAATCTGACATAGAATGAATATAGCCACTTTCCTAAAAATAACCAGCTGAGGGCGGGGGTGTTCTGTACTAAAACATACCGTCCCAGGTTCTCTGGGTGATCATCAGTCACCAAATACCACATGAGAATCAGGCTAGAGGTTCAAGTAATAAGTTAAATATTCAGATGCTTCCTATTTGTGCGGCCTATTTCTTCATAATCAAATTTGAACTTCTAAATTAAGGCAGTTTTTTTATAGGTTGGGTGCATTCAGGAATTTATAAAGTAGAAAGAGAATGGCAACAGGGTTGGGTATTTGCCAATAAAGTATTTGAAATCAAGTTGTAGTAGATAACTTTATAAGGTATTACCATAAAATTGAGGTGAATTGGGGGTTTACAACAATTAAGGGAAGAGAGATGATAACTTTAGGTGGGAAGCCAAATGGAAATTGGAGACAGAAGGAAAGAAAACCTTTCGGAGCTATTCATGAATATGAATTTTTCAGCTAAAAAAAGAATAAGCAACAAGTAGTAAAAACACATGTAGAGTTGGTCATACCAGAATTTAATAATGACACTTGTGTATGCTTTACTTATGCTTAAACTTCAGTGAGCTTAGTTTAACGCTATCCGATCATTGGGGGTTTCATGTGAAGTTTGAGGAGTTTTCTTACTGGTTGTCATGAATCTATTCCCTTACAGAGAGTGTGATACAAACAGTATTGTCTAGCATATGAGGTTAATGCCTGTTAAGAGTTGTTCTTCTTTCTTTCTTTCTTTCTTTTTTTTGATCAGTGAGGGAGAAAAAAACAACTGCTCTCCCCCAGCAGATACTATAAGGTGCTACTGGAGTGTAGAAAACTCTTAGTTATTTTTTAATGGTTTCTTTTTTTAAGTTAAACTTATTGAGTCAGCTATTGTCAAAGTCACTTGGCTCATTACCAGGAACAGAGGATATTTTAACTATTGCAGTTAACAATTGATTTTTTCATAAGACATCAAGTTAATGATAACTTTTAAAATGAAAATTAGAGGTGTGTCTTGTGCTTTTTAAATCTTTTAAAGTCTTAACAACTTTTGTTAGTGTTCTTTCGTAATTCCTATTGATATTTGCTATGGAATTTAATGGACCGATTAATTATAAAAGCAAGATCTAAGTCTTTTCTTCTCTTATCACTTTAAAAGTTTGACCTCAGAAGCCGTCCTATTGAGTGTATGTATATTCTGTGTGTGGATGTGTGTGTGCCTTCTTAGGCATACTAATGGGTTTTATTTTGTTTAGTGCATGTTTTCCTGAAATCTTGTATGCTTATTAGATTGTTTAGAAGCTCACTGAAGAAGTGGAAAATGCAGAGGAATTTTAAAAAATTATTTGAGCCATTTTATAAGTGCTTTCATGTTGTCCTTATGTAAAGGAACATATCTATTCCAAATCATTTTATATTTTCACAGTAATTTTCGGTATACATTGTCTTATTTTATGCCCTCAGTATACTGTGAGATTGAGATCAGTGTGTGAAGGTGGAACTTAGGGCCGCACTCCATTTGTCTAATAAGGATCAGTGAGAAATGGTGTCTGTAGGAGGCACTTTCAGATAAGGTTAGCACTGGGCCCAGTCTGGAATTGATAAACACTGAACCAGTGCTCTTTTCCCCCCAGAACAGCTTGTTTGATGGCTCTTGTAAATTAGGAATTGTGTCTCTTGATTTCTATTAAAGTGGAGTATATGATAATTTAATCATATTAAAAAGTATATATACACATGTGTATATTTATATATGCATGTATACATACTCAAAGGATGATAAAGATGGCTTTAACTTATGAGTTGGTGTGTTTGCCCTGGAAGTTTTTAGCCTCGGTGCATTATAGAGACAGCTACAATAAGATGCAGCGTTTGTCTTACAGATCAGGCACCCGTACCTGGTGGACTCGCAGATGTTCCTAGTTTATCCACTGCTTAGTTATTGTTTTGGTAAAATACACAAACACAACATTTATTCATCTTTACCCGTATAGTTCAGTGGTATTGTTGTGCAAGCATCACTACCGTCCATTTTCACAAATGGAAACTCTGTGCCCGTTAAACAATAAATGCCCGTTTTCCCACCCCCAAGTCCCTGGAAATCACCGTTCTACTTTCTGTGTCTGTGAATTTGGTTACTCTAGGTAGACATGCAGTGGAATCATTTAGTACTTGCCCTTTTGTGACTGGCTTACTTTACTTAACCCGGCTTCAAGCTTCAACCATGTTGTAGCACGTATCAGAGTGTCCTTCCTTTAAAAGTCTGAATAATATTCCATTGTATGTGTATACTAGATATTGCTTATCCATTCACTCATCAACATGCAGTTAGGTTGCTTCTACGTTTTGGCTGTTGTGAATAATGTTGCTAATAAATGCGTGTACAAATATGTGTGTGAGACCCTGCCTTCAGTGCTGCTGGGCGTAGTCCTAGAAGTGGAGTTGCTGGGGTGAATGGTAATTCCGTGTTGAATTGTTTTGAGAAACTGCCTTACCGTCTTCCTCAGTGGCCTCACCGTTAAAGGAGTGTTTTAAATGAAAACCAGACACAAACCAACCTTCAATTCTTTTAGTCTCTAGATTTTTTAAATCAACTTTACTAAGATAGGGTGGATAATAGTTGGATTTCTATATAGATTGGATTTCTGAGGTAACTAACAACTAAAAAAATGTAGGTTGTGTCCTTATAGATTATTGGTAGGCACCTTTTAAATTGGTTAAATTTTCTTCCTGGAGGACTTCCTGGAGAAACTCCAGTCTCTCTCTGGAGGACTCAGGAGTTTGAAAAAATTAGGGGGCTGCCATAGGGGAGTCTTAGCTTTTCCAAAAAAAATATGTAGAGCAGAATACAATTGAGAAGATTCTCACAGGAATGAAACAGATAAAATTATCTAAAAATTAGTTTACTTTGTTTTCTAATCTAGTCTGCCCTCCAGAATGCCCCTATAATTATTTTACTAAAAAATAGTACTGACTGCTAGTTTTCCCTTTTTGTAAAAATTAAGTCCAAATTTCTTTACATATTCTGCCAGGCCCCTCACGATCTGGTGTCAGGCTCTTCTTTGCCGCATCATCCTTTGTGTCCCCATGTTGCAGCCACACCAAATACCTCACTACAGCGTTCCCTGAAACGGGCGTCCTTCCCTGTGCCAGCTTCGCGTGTGTCTGGCATGCCCTCTCATGTACTGGGCGGCACCCCTCTACGTCGTTCAGACCTGGTTCCATAGTTTCCTTTTATGTGCAACCTACCAACGGCTGCTCTAGGCCGATGCTTTCATAGTACATCATTGGGATCACAATAGCATTTACTAAATTGCATCGTAATCATTTCTGCATATCTGTCTAAGCCGGGTGCTCTCGGAGGAGACAAACGCTGTTCTTGTCATTTGCCTTTGTGCGCAGCACACCTGGGGGTGCAGACAAAAACATACTGAATGGATTTCTCTGTGGTTTTGCTCAGTGTAGAGGGTGTTTGCTTCTACTAAAGAATTATTCCATAGATAAGCTGAAATTCCTGTCATAATTTCACTAACTACTAACAACTGGGTGTATCTTACCATGGGCAGAAGTACCAAAGAGGCTGATGTAATGTTCTCCAGTAGCTTGTCACCGCTCCATTTCTATGCAGATTTCGTACACTTCTGGCCACACTGACTTCATAGCTGCCCTTACATTACCCTAGATCCCTTCTGTCCTAGGAGAAAGTGTATGGTAATTCCTACTTACATGTTAGTGACATAATCTATTATTATTCCTCGAAGTTTTTGTACTGTGAAAGTGGTCCCTAGGTAAAAATGCTTAATTCGAAAAAGGAATGACTTAATTTCCAGGGGTCGAATTTCATTCAGTATGTTGTCTGGGTAAGGGATATACTTTCAGGAAGCCGCATACTCTGCCTCGGGCCTAGAATCACAGCGGGCGGCAGGCAGGCCTCCCAGGGCACCTCGGCACCTTCGGCGCCTCCAGGGTGGTGGTAACTCTGGGAATATTGCGTTTCCTCGGGCTGCCGCTTTAGGGTTTTGCTCTTCTCTTACCCTGCTCCTCAGTAGTAGGCAGGTCAGAGTGATGTGGCTTCTTTCAAAGTACGTGGTCTGCATCATGAGTTAACTGGGAATTTCTTTTTTAAATATTTACAACTAGAAAAGTATGTAGTCATTTAATATTTAAACTAGGTTCTCTGAATCGGTTACAGATACGAGTGAACACTTATTAGCTGACTCAATGTATGAAATCACGGTCTTTCTACTGTAAGCACAATACTGTGAGGGTCGGGTGTTTGAAATCTTTCCAGTCTAGATTACTCAAGAGGAAACAAACAGCAAGATTTCCATTTAATTGCTTGTTATTTTGAAGAAGAAAATGTTATGTGTTATTTTCTCCCCCAAGGCCTGTGTCCAGGGCAGAATCATTTTGGTGTTTTTCTAGTTCTGTGAGATATTTTCAATGTTTTAGAACTAAAAAACAAGTGAGACTGACGTAAATGTATCTGGACGGTGGAATGCTTCAACCTTTATCTAAGTAATTGTTCTTGTAGATTATAAAGGCTTAGTATTATTTGTACCCAAATCCTACTGATATAACACACTAGAATCAATAAACTAACGTATGAGGACATACATAAATTTTGGCACACATCTTGTAAACGTTTATAAGCGTACATAAGTACCTGTGTGTAATTGTACAAGTGTATGTGTCTCTGTGTGCTATGTATGTTTAAGTTATAATGAGCATTCTAATGTGAGGGCTAGGGCATCACAGACAGTCACGCTGGCAGAAACCGAGTGTGAGCTCCTCCATCGGTCTGCTCGGGTTTGAGGGCTCACAATATCGGGTGCGGGTGGTTCTGTGCTTCAGTTTCCTTGTCTGCACAATTGAGATAATAATAGTACCTGTCTCTTAGAGGAATTGTGATTACCCTTTGAATTAATGTGTGCCAAGAATATATAAAAATGTTTGGCTCATACAAGCACTCGTGTTGTTTACTGTTTTGGTAAATTATTATTAAATATTGGCCACACGGTTAATTCAGAGAGAAAAAAGTGAATTACTTTGGGGGAAAAAAGTGACTGTTTTGAAGCCAAAAACATGAGTTAATTTTGCAGGTTAAAATCATAAAGTTGTTTCTTTATCATTAAAAGATTACGGTATAATGAGGCATATGTGTAAGTTGTCAGTGATTTATTCATTATCCTATTCCTTGGATTATCTATTCTGACTGTATTTACAGTTTTCCCTTTCATGACCAGACAATGTGTTTATGAGATGGTCTCTACTTTAAAGCTGGTAGGTTTAGGAAGATATATGTCTCTTGTCCATTTTTCACTAGACTTCAGTTTTGTCTAATGATTGTTTAGACACTTGTTAGACTTCCTTCCAAGAAAAACATTGGGTGTTTCAGGAACTGGTCTCAGTGACTCAGAGGATAATACTTTTTCCTCTGAGTCAGTTCTGAACCTCCTTGATATAAATAGGCGTCCTTTTACCAAGAGTTCTGCTTTTCAGATAAGATGTTAAAATCATTATTGATACATGACCACATCAAGAGCAATCCTTTCACTGATATTTCAGCTCAGTTAACACCGAAGGGGTCTTTAATTGAAAATGTAGAAATTCTGCTAAGTAAATTTGAAGAATTAATTCATTTCTGTATTTCTGAATTAGTTTCTATTTTGCATTAAATTTGCTTAAGATAAGAGTCATGTGTGTCAGGTGTCCATTTGTGTCAATTTTAGGGGAAATTTACATTGGTGATATATCCCCTTTGGTCACCAAAATTCTATGAACTTTCGCACAGGAATTATTTTCCAAAATGCTGTGCTAGTTTGCCAAATCTTGGAACTGCATTAGAGATACAAAGGAATAAATCAGAGTGATTCTCCATAGCTACATTTAAAAATGCTAAACATAATAAATAATTGTTGAATGACCAGATATTGTTAAGGTTGAGTTATTTAGGGAAGACTTTAAAAATGGACTAGTGAATGAGGGATTAATAGATGTAAGGTATAAAATTGCAAGTGTGAAGGGTGTTTAGGGTAAATCATAAAGGAACTGATAGATGCAGATAATAGATCTTAAGTAATCTGAGTGTGCCTTTGCATATAATCCACCTAACAGTCGTATTCTCAGTTTTACATGAGTAAAGAGAGCCTTAGAGAGGGTATGATTTGCCTAAAATCATAGGGAGATAGTAGAGTCAGGATTTACATTCAAGGCTGTAGGCAGCCTTTTTACTGTGACACATGTTCTTTTTACTGTGACACAATATCACAGTGAAAGCGTTGGCATATTATTTCTAGTAGCTCTGGAAAAAACATCTAGTAAGCATTTTCCTTCTTGGCAGAAATATTAAAAATTTTTAAGGGCTAGGGAAGTTGTCTTTGGATGCTAGGAAATTGCCTTATGGTCAAATTTGCTAGCCCCCGCCCCCCCGGCCCTTAGGGAGCATCAAATAAGACAAAAATGTATTTATTTATATATTTTTAGAAAGAGGGGAGGAGAGGAAGAAATAAAAGGAGGGAAATGTGAATGTAAGAGAGAAACATTGATTGGTTGCTTCTTGCATGCGCTCCAGCCAAGACCAAACCCTCAACTCAGGCACGTGCCCTAACTGGGAATCGAACTGGTGACATTTCGGTTTGTGGGATGACGCCCATCCAACTGAGCCACACCATTCAGGGCCAGGACTATCTATTTTCTAGCAGCAGATTATTCTCTTTGAGCCTCTGTAAGGTTCTCAAGGTCAGTTGAATATGTTTAGGGAAAATTTTTGGGTAGTGGTGATTCATGCTGTGAATACTTTGCCCTGTTTAGAGTCTGCTTTTTTGTTTTGGCATCTCCAGTCATTACAAGGGAATGCCACTTTGTCCCATCCTATTTTCACAGGCAAGGAAGCAGCTATGTGACTCTTGGGAAAGTTGGCCTTTCTTGAAGCAACAACAGTGGTAGTTGAGATAAAGCACCACTCTTGTAAACACTGCCTCCTGTCTCATAAAATTCAAACACTTGTTTCCTGGGAAGATTTTGGTTTTAACATCCCTGAATGAAGTATCTTCAGTTCTTGGGAGAGCAGGGAAATTCATCTTTTTCTTCACAGCTAACTAGTTGGAGTGTGCTACTGTGTACTGCCATGTACTGCTCCTGGGATTACCAGCTAAATGGTAAAGGAAGAAAAGTAAAAAATCCCTCCTGTCACCACACCTTTATTTGTAGGCAGGGGTGAGTTGATGAGGGTAACTGAGAGCCCATTGTCAAAGGTATTTAAGTAACTTCCCTTCCACACAAATGAGAAAATAGGATGCCTTTCTCTTATGCTCTGTTCTGTCATGTGGTCTGTATAGGTGAATTGATATGACAGGAAGCAGGTCACTGAGCTAATATGTGGGCCTTTGTCACTGATGTCACTGAGCTAATGCTTTAGAGCTTCAAAGAACTCTTGGCAGTACCCTAGTTTCCAGCCCAATCAGTACTGATGAGGGACACACTAGTTTCAGTGACATGTCCGAGGGCACAGAGTGAGAAATCGTACCGACAAAGCAAGGAGTAGTATTAGTTTTGATGTTCACCATTCTTTTTAAACTCAGAACAAATCTAAATCAAGTTAACATCTAGGATGTTCCAACAATGATATTTTCTCCACACTCACAGAAAATGGGTGGGTTCAGGTAAGATGGCAGACAAGTAGATGGAGATGTCTGTTTTATAGAGTGAATGGAAGTGACTTGGAGAGACTTTTTGGGGAGTTGAGTTGACACTGCCTGCTCTTTTCCCTAAGGGCTCTTGTTAGAGGCTAGTGATGCTAAATATTTTCTGTTTTTAACTCTTCAGCTAGTTAAAATATTTCATACTAAGTTTTTTTGCTTTTAGAGCATTGTTTTATTATTATTTATCTATTTATTTATTTATTTTTATTTGCAAGAAAGAGACACACACACAGACACATTGATTTGTTGTTCCATTTACCTGTGCATTCATTAGTCATTTCTTGTATGTGCCTTGACTGGGGATTGAACCTGCAAACTTGGTGTATTGCAACAGACCACTCTCTAACTAACTGAGCTACCTGGCCAGGACCTCATCGTATCTTTTCTTTTTGAATTTTTAATTGTTTTACATTATTTTTATTGTATTTTTTCTATTATCATTGATCCCCCTCTCTTCCGCCTCCCCCCATCAATCACCATCCTGTCATCTATGTCTATGATCATTCATTCTGTCTTTTCTTAATAAGAAGATTTGAAGTTAAGCATCTTAATTTAGTCAATTAAAAAATAATTAAGGGGATACTTTTTTATTTGTTAAATAAATATTTACTGAGAACTTATTTCATGTTAGGAGCTACGCTTAGCACTTGGTATTCATTAAAATTATTTAGCCCCTGCCCTCGCGAAACTTAAAATTCTGTGTACAAACAAGAAAATAAGAACTTACTACAGTATGATAAGTGCATCATAGTGTTAGTCTCCAGTTTTATGGGAATATGTGAGAGGCATCTGTCCTACTGTGGGGAAATCAGGGAGGGCCTCCCAAGACTGAGATCTGAAGTTTGATAGAAGTTGGCCAGGTGAAGAGGGCAGAGAGGTCTTTGGGTGAAAGGATATTTCAGATAGATGATGTCCCTTTAAGACAAGAGTATGAAAAACAACTCAGTATGACTGATGCATAGTTAGCAAGGGGAGGGGCTGGGGGGAAGGTCCTGGAGGGAGAAGGGGAGAAGGCAAGAAGGCAAGGACGGCGAGAGAAGAGACTTGACAGGTGTGCAGGGACAGCTCACCAGAGAGTTCTGTGCTGTGCATTCCAATTGGGTGTCATCTGTGGGATGTTATCTGCAGGGCATTGGGAAACTTTGATAGAATTTTGGTAACAGAGAATAAAAAATTAAGTTTTAGAAGGGTGTAATCTTAGATTGCTTCAAATTTTACCTGTAAAAACTGAAATTTTTTCAGTTTAGATCATTAAGAGACCAAAAGATCATTTAAAATGATGTTACTCTTCATTGATAGATTGTTGTTGCTTTTATAACACAAATGCATGGACTTTAAGAAATAAGACCAAATGTAGGAAAGACATTATCAGAAACAATCGCGTTCTTCTCTTGAAGTGTAATATATTGAAACTATTGAAAGAAGTTGCTGGGTTTAAGCTGTGCTGACAGCTTAGGTGCTTGAGGAAAACTGGTAACTCTTTCCCCCATCAAACTCCATAAAACCAGGAAAGGTTTTGTTAGAAAAAGCAATGTATACTTTAAAGTTGATTTGTTGAAGTTCCTGAGAGAGTGTATTTCCTACGGAAGTTGGAGGAAAAGTACCTACTATGTAGTATTCTGTTACATAGAGGTAAGATGGAAAATCTCTACAAGTTTGTCTTTTTTTTTGCTTTGCTTTTTGATATATCTCTTTCATAATAATTCTTACATCCCTTTGTTTTTAAAAACCCGTGTTGCTTCACAGTTGGATATAAGAGTCAAGTGTAGTGTTTCTGATTGTTCTTACGCAGTTGGAATCTGTTCTCGTAGGTAAGTATTCTGTGGTAGGCATGGGCTGACCTGAACACCAGTCAAGGAGATGCCATTGACCGTTAGAAATTTGTGATCCTTTTGAAACTCTAAGGTCCATTGTCTTTATTTCAGCACTACTTTTGACTTTTTATCTTGATACTACTTCTAATAGTCCTGATTATCACCTGTCTTCATAAACTTTCAAAATCCAGCTTCTTTTCTTTCTTGTTTATAAGTAAAACTAGATTGTTAGTTCTTTTCTAAATAAATGCATGCGCGCTCATGTATAATAAATTTATAGCAAAAGAAAGAAATACCTTTAATTCCCTCTAGATGCTTTGTGACCATGTCATTTGGGGTGAAAAACAACTTTTTAACCATTATTTTCCTCTGTGTGGCAGAGTAGTTAGATTTCATATATGCTACTTATTTGCTCTTTGACATTGGGCATAGTATTAAAACTTGATACCTAGTTTAACTCATCTGTAAAGTGAAGATGGTGAGGGTTCCTACCTCATGAGTTTGTTGTAACAATTAAAATAATACTTAGTGCCTCAGTGCGGAGAGCATAGTGTGATGTGAGTGTTAGCGACTACTGCTTGCTCTTCCCTCCTCTTCTCTACTGCTAGCTGTCCTGGTAGTAGGTTAGTACTTAGAGCATTGATTTTATGAAATCAGGTGGCTTAAAATGGGGACAGTGGTTATGTTAGCTAAATCCAAACCTAATTTATTTAATAAAGGGCTGTAATTAATTTTGGTGGCTATTTAGAGATATTAAAATAAACTTGTTCTTATGAGCAACACGTTTATTATTAAATCAGATCATGCTTCTTTCTCCAGTTTTCCACCTCAGCTTACAGACCATTTTCCCAGGGGCTTAGAGATGGGAACTGTGCTGATGAGAAGAAAGAAATGCAAATGTGGCCTTACCAGCCCTGTGATAATTCCCTCCTCAAATTTCCTCTTCCTTCTGCCCTCAAACATCCTACTCACCCACACGGATCCATCTTAGCTTCCCAAACAAAAATCCACACAACGTGATCCAGGAACATGGAGGTTTTTGGTGATTCTCCCAGCCCCTGGCTGATCCAAACCCTCTTTTCACTATTAATTCACTGTAGAGAGTTGTGTTTGCTCTGTTTCAGTTCCAGGTGTTCAATCTGGGAATATAATTCTTGGCCAAAAAAAAAAATCTTATTTGATTTATGAATTAATACTGGCCCCAAAGTGGTCATGTTCCTATAAAAAAAATGTCCCATTGCCACTCTACTGGAATGAGTAGTTCAGTTGTTTCTCTCTCATTTTCTGATTTCTCGTTGAATCCAGGTTCTTAAACTTGAAGTATCTGAAGTTAGCATTTTATAGATTTTACTGCTTTATTTTTTATTCTTTTCTTTTTTATTCTCTTTAAATTCAGACTGTTACCTAAATTGGACAAGAACAATATTCTTCTTCAGTTATTTTTGCATAAATTTCTCTTCAACAGTTTTTGTGCATCAGTCTTGAAATATTGAAAGCACTTTGAAAAAATGCATAAATTCTGTTTCAGTGGTTTACTAGTTATGCTAGATTTTGATTGAGGACATCCTGAAATAACATTCTCAGAATGAATCATTCACTCTCACACCTGTTGGAAGTTCATAGCTAGACTTGCCTCAGTCCAACTTTATGTGCTTATAAATACTTTCTCCTTCTGCAGTTGACAGAGGTTGTACTATTATATTCATTATTTTACTTATTTCATGTTGGCTGCCCCCTAGATTGTAAGCTCCATGAAAGTAAGAACGTGTCTATGTCTATTTTGTTAACTGTGTTCTTGGTATCTCAAGCTATCCTGTCTAGTACTGTGGCCATTAACCACAGGCAGTTTTTATGCACCTAAATATAAACTAACTTATACTTAATAAAACTAAAATTTCATTTCTCAGTAGCTCTAGCCACACTTCAGGTGTTCGGCACTTGTATTGAACAGTGATGATACACTGTATTTTCATCATCGAAGGAAGTGACTTTTGACAGTGCTGGTCTAGAGCACTGATGATCACACATTGGTTACTTGTAGAATGAGCGAAAGAATGAGTACTCTTTTTTTAAAAATATTTCATTTATTTATCTTTAGAGGGGAAGGGAAGGAGAGAGGGAGAGAAGTATCAATGTATGGTTTCCTCTTATGCGTCCCCTGCTGGGAACTGGCCTGCAACCCAGGCATGTGCCCTGACTGGGAATTGAACCACAATCGTGTGGTTCGCAGGCCCGCGCTCAATCCTCTGAGCTACACCAGCCAGGGCTCGATGAGTACTCTTATTGGCTGGTACCAAGTAACACTGAGTGAATTTTATTTGAAAACTCATCTAAAAAGTTTATTTTGCCTTTTAATTCATCGGTGTTGACATATTCCCAGCTGATTTCAAAATACTGGATTCATCATGAAAGGGCAGTGTACAGCAGTGGGCGAGAGCAGGACTTGGGGTCATGTCTTCCCTGTGTGTGTAGGTGTCGTGACTGAGTTACCCCTCACAGCTTTTGTAAGTCCAGGATTCCTCATTCAAAGGGGGATGCGGCCTTGTAAGGTGGTAAGAATTAAGTAAGATGATGTACATAAAGTGCTTGGCGGAGAGACTGACACACTAAAATGCTTAATAAATGAGAATTGTTATTTTTACAATAGTGAACAGATATATATGTCTAAATTTACCCAGTTCATGGATGATTTGGGGGTTAGGAAGAACTTGACTACTATTTTTGAGAATATCCATTGTTATAATTTGGCAAACATTTTTAAAAGGCAGTACTATGTATAATCAAAGCTTTAAATTTACTGTCTTTTGAATATGAAATTTAATAGATTAAAAAATTTTCATCTTAGACTTATTTTTCTCTTTTAATTTTTATGACTCTGTAAATATCTGACATCTTACGAAGAGGAAGTTCACAGCTTTTTGGGCAGCTTGACCTTTAAGACACATGCACAGATACCTGTGATCTTTGTTTTGGGGTAGCTCAAAAAGAATTTGTCCCTGCCTGTATTCATGTAAATAAGCTTCTCTTTGGAAAAAATTCTGCATAATTAAAATGAGTAAATTAGTTGTTATTTACCTAAAGGTGAATTTCAGATTCCATTTAGGCACATAACAGTTGTGATTTTAAAGCTATGATTTAATTTATAGAAAAACAAATAAAGCATTTTTCATTACAACGATATCTGGTTTAGCTGGGAATATCACCTCCATTTTAAGAACCTAATGCAGTTGTGCATTTAAAGCTATGATTTAATTTCCAGAAAAACAATTAAAGCATTTTGCATTAATTATAGTGCCTGATATTGCTGGAGATATGCCTTACTAATAAATCCCCCCCCCCTTTTCTGGGATTTGAAAACAGTATTTGTTATTATAATAACAACAGGTAATTAAACATTTACTACCAAAATATCAGCTGACTTCATGTGAGGTAAATTTCCTTCATTTTTTGTGTTACTTTTACTCTGGCTCTTATGGTACTTTTATTTTTAGTATAAACTTGTACTCCTATTTCATAGTCCGATTTAACCTCTCAAGTTCATATTAGAGGTGACTTGGTTTTTTTCTCCTGAGTTTTTCGTTAACAAATATTTGCCAGTGTTTAGACAATGAAAATATATTACAGAAAAAGGCAGATTAAACCCATATATTTATTCTACTCCCTCCAAATAAAAGTAAGTAAAAGGATTTTAAAAATACAAGCAGTGGGACTCTGGAAAGTATATGAATGACTGTAACCCACCTAGAGCTCCGAGAAGTTGAAATCCAAGCTGCCAGAGAGAGACATTGAGAAGCAACCTGACTTTCACTTCAGAACCTCAGTCAGGCTCAACAGTGAGGGTGAGGCAGGAACAGGAGGATTAGCTGGTAGTGTCTGTAAGTGAACTTGCATCTCAGATGCTTCCCCACACTGCAGTGAGAGTGGAAGTTTATTCAGTGAGAATGTGAACTGGGAACTCACGAGTGGGGAATACCAAGGCACAGATGGAGGGAGGAAGAGTAAAAGAAATAGTTACTAAACAGTGAGAAACCTCCAGCCCACATCTTCTCCTCATCACCATGTTCTCCAGGTACAGAATTGGTAGATGTTTCTTTGAGGAATCTGATAAATCTGTGCAAAAGCTCTGTAGATCCTGATAGTTGGAGGTCCCCCAGTGGGATAGCCCAGCCCAGCTGCATTGCCACAAAGCACACCCATCTGCATAGACTTCCCGATCAGCTTTTTATTGCTCTGTCTCCATGAGAGTAGTGACCGATGATCACCAGACATTTGAAGACATTCTAAGACCAAAATAGACCAGCAGAAAACAAGGACATTGGCAGAAATAGAGACAATGAAGGGAAAAGAAAACTTTAAAATATTATCATTATATTCTCAGATAGGTAAAACATACAACAATCAGGAAATAAGAACAGGTGTTATAAGAAAAGGAATAAAAGTATATTCCTGGACGTGGAAAATTGAGAGAAGACATAAAAAGATCAAATTGTTTTTTGAAAATAAAGTTGAGGAAGCCACTCAGAAAAATAGAACAAAATTACCAGGAAATGAAAAACAAAAGAGAAAAGAAAAAAATACTACAGACTCAGTTTAAGAGGTCCTATTCTGAGCAGTTGAATGTTTTAGAAAAAGAAGAAATGTGGTAAAAAAAAAACTATCAAAGAAATAACTCAAGAAGATTTTCTAGATTTTAAGGACAATGATTTTCAAAGTTGAAAAATCTATTGAGTTCCTACCACACTGAAGTTTTAAAAAACACCTATACCAGTGTATTGATGAAATTTCAGAACACCAGGGAAAATGGAATTTCTCTAACTCCAGGACTAGAGAAAGTTTTAAAAAGTTCTATATAAAAGATTGAGAAACAAAATGGCACTAGTATCTCAGCAGCAACACTGAAGACAAGAACAATGAATTCAAAATCCTGGGGCAAATATAATTTGCAATATAGAATTTGAAACCAAGATAAACTCCTGTGACCATCTGTGAAGTTACCGTAAACACCTTTCAGTCATGTAAAATGACCTTTTTTATATTCTTTCTCATGAAGTTCCTGAAGTATATGCTCTCCAAAGATAAAAAAAAGTAAAAGTAAGAAGGAGGGAGACAAGAATCTAAGACAGGAGAAAGATGAATGTAATAAGCAGGATAATGTTGAATTTGGATCCACGATGAAACTCTAGGAGGCCTAGAGAGTAGTCAGTTTTGATCCTAATAGGAATATAGTATAGGGACTGGGGAGAGATGCCTCCTGAAAGATAAAAGTTATAGTGTTTAAGTATATTGAAAGGAGACTTAACTGTGTTGAGACTAAAGGAATGAAATTAATAAAGGTATATATATGAGACCTAGGGGGTGAGAGTGAGATCACTTTAACTTGCCATGACTCAGCATTTTATAATTCTAATTTGGGAATTTATTCTAAGAAAATAAAGAGATGCTCAGAGTTGCATGTAGGGACATAATACCCCCTCAGTATTATCTATGATTTTGTGATAGAAGCGTTTCACTCACAGCCAATTAGTAGTTCACGTACTGAGTTATAATAACAGCTTGTGTCTCGGCATCTAAGAAATACAAAAGGTTGAATCAAAAAGCAGATGTAGTCTTAGTATATATGACTAGCAGTTACACAGATACAATACGTAAAGACTACATTTCAGTCTAAGAATTTGATATGAATGTGACTGTATGCATTCTCATTTTATCTCTTGCTTCATCCCTCCTCACTTTCTACTCCTAAGTTATTCTTCAGTAACCACACTGCTGGTGGCTTCCTAAAGGCACCAAGCTGTCTCTTGCCCTTGCTCTTCTCCCTTCTGGCTCACTCAGCTTTGCATCACAGCTTGAAGCCTGAGGGCACGCACCTTGCCTTGCCTCTTCTTGCTACCTCGTACTATAAATGATCCTTTTGAGGCCTCTCTTTCTCACTATACATTTCTGAAGAGCTTTGTCTTGCCTGCATGACTCAGTCCTTTGAGGGAGATTTTGTTCTCTGGAGCCACCCACCCCCCACGACCCTGCCCCACTACCCAGCTTCTCCTGACTTTACGCTCCCCTGTTCTTACGTTGTCTGTAATGTGCTCTTTTCCCAAATAGGATTTTTCTTTTTCCCTACGAAATGGAAAGATGGGAAGGTTTTCAAGAAAGGTTTTGTTCTAGATCTTCTGTGAGTTGGATGAAGTGCCAGGGAATTGTTTTCTTTGTCGGAGTACCTACTGAAAATCCGTTGTTTTGTAGTCAGACAAAGGTTGACTTGGTTTTTTTGTTTTCTTTTGAGTTCTTCATTGCATTACTTTCTAACAGCACCTTAGGATTGCCTCCATTTTTTAAAGATACATAAAAGATGGTATAGTGAACGGAGTACACTTTATTTCTGTCGACAAAATGTTAGATGGTATAGAATAGCAGGAATAAGGAGCAGTTAAGAATGACTTGAGAGTTTCACCTTATCTGCCAGTCATGAACTGTCCTTGGGCTTATAAAGTTATACATGTTGAACCTGATACACTCTGGTACCTAACACAGTATACGAAGTATTCTAGTAGAGCGAAAGGCCTGCTCCCGTGTAACCATTATGCTAGCTCTATAAAACTGTGTCTTGCTAAAATACAACAAACAAATTGAAATAGTAATTCTTGACAAGACATGATAGTTCTTGTCCTCTTAGTAAAATAACCCATGCAAGTAGTATGGCAGAGGATCCTGAGATGTGTAGTGTTTTTTTAAAATAAAATATCTGGGAAGGGTGATATAAGAATGTGTATTGTAACACAGTAGAAAGCTTTCTTTAACATTCATTGAAACAAAACTGCATTACCAAGAAAAGTCCTGTATATTTTAGCAATTAAGCATTTTACTTGTAATAACCTTGGGGAGATGTATTTATGATTTAGAAGAGTGGGATGAAGTCAGTACAGCAGCCGCTTAAAGGTGACATGTCTCACGTTGTGGGTTGTAACCATTTATAAAAATACGTCATACAGTTTGGGAACCATTGATCTTCTTAAGGAACTGTACTGGAAGTACAGAGTGAATCACCTGCAGTGTTTGCTTACTGCTCGAAGTCCTTTGTTCAAGGTAATACAGAGGAAGGTGGTTATGTGGCAGTGGGGTAGTTAAATATTAAAATGTTATAGCGTGTCTGTGGGTTAGAGCTCTCACTGTACCTGCAAGATTTTATGATTTACTATTTTTATAGAGACCATTTAATACATCATAATGAAAGTTGAATTCAAGAGTTTTTATTTTATTACAGATAATTTTAGAACACGTTTTCCTGTCTTTCCACCCGGCTGGGCTCCATCAGGCCCGGGTAGCTCTTGATCTGTTTGCCTTTGTGAAATGTGTTCAGCTTTACTAATTTAGGGTTCTGCACTCCTATAGAAAGGATATCTAACAGTAAAAAATATCTCATATGTGATGCTAATTTCTTCAGTGATTTTTGTTTGTACCAGTTAGTGACACAAAGTTTAATTTTGGAAACTTCGCACTAAGGTGCATAGAATATGAGCAAATAATAACCCTCAAGGCTAATTTTACAAAAGTAGAGATTTTAAAAAATTACTGGGCAGTGGGGAGGGGTTGGGGTATGTGAGGTGTTCTTCTCTACTTCTTATTCCCTGAAACGTGTTTGGATGAAAACTGAATTGGCAGAAAAAGTTAAACTTTTATTCTTATCCTGGGAGAAAAATGCCAATATTGATATTCTTGTACCACTTCTGAGAATCTATACTCAACAACTTTTTGCTTCTGTGAGAATTTGAGCTTCTTAGGTAATGTTTACTTTTAAAAATTCTGATCATTTTTTGGTGATGTTAGCCAAGGTTTTTTGTTGAGGGCTGGGATCTCTGTCATGCCCTGAGCTCTCTCACTCTTTCTCCCCCTCTCTCTCTTCTTCCCTCCCCCTCACTCCCTTCCTCCTCTCCCCTCCCCTCCCCCCTATACCCAGCACCAGTGAAGCTTAACTCAGATCTTTTTTGAACCACCCGAGATAGGAGTTTTACAGGGGATGAATAATCAGGAGTTTCTGTTTAATGAATCTTAACCCTGCTTTTTGTTTTTTCATCTCTTCAGTTGGTTTGAAAACACAGGATAAATAAATGAATGGTGGAGAATTTGTACTCCATTTAAATATATGGTGTATAAATTTCTGATACAGAAGAATTCAGAATAGTCCATGCAGATACTCTCTCCTCAAGGAGGTGGAGCCGCACTCTGCATTCCTTAAGAGTGGGCTCCGTGTAATGACCTCCTTCCGAAGAGGCCTGTCTAGCAGTGATGTGGGAAGTCACTTGATAGTGGAGAAGCCTGACAAATGCTGCCTCAGTTGGTGACCAAAGCTAGCATAAACAGTGGTAGGTCATGCTAATCACAGATGTGATGAGAATGGCACATGTTCTGTGCTTTTTCTCTCCAAAACGTGTATCTCCAGTCTAATCAAGAGAAAAACATCAGACCCTTATTGAGAGACATCCTATAGGACATCAAAGTACAGTCCTCCTCCAAAAACCGTCAAGGTCATTGTTGCAGGATGAATTGTGTCCCCCATGCAGATGTGTTCAAATCCTAGCCCCTCCCCTCACCCCATATCTGTGACTGTGACCTCGTTTGGATAGGGTCTTTGCAGATGAAATACAGTTAAGGTCATACTGGATTGGGGTGGACCCTAACCTACTGACTGGTGTCTTTATAAGAAGAAGGACATTTGGACACATGTAGGCACACAGAGGAGGCCACTGGAAGGCAGAGGCAGTGGCTGGAGTGATGCATCACAGCCAAGAAAAGCCAAGATTACTAGCAACCATCCGAGCTAGAGGAGGCCAGGCAGCATCCTGTTGTACAGCCTTCAGAGAGAGCTGTGTTCTGCCAACATCTTGATTTCAGATTTCTAGCCTTAAGAACTGTGGGAGAATAAATTTCTCTTGTTTTAAACCTACCTAGTTTGTGGTAATTTGTTATAGTGACCCCGGGAAAGTAACACAGTCATCAAAAGGAAGAAGAGTCGAGAAATAGTCGCAATCTAGAGGAGCCTGATGAGCATGAGGACTAAATGTGATGTAGTCTTGTGAAGAAGATCCTGGAAAATACTAGGTTAAAAAAACTAAACAGAGCAGCTTTAAGTAAAGTATTCACTTTAATTGATAAAAATATGGATATTGATTTATTCATCATGACAATTATCTTATGCTAACTTAAGATGTTAAGAATAAGGAAATGGGGTGTGGGGTAGAATTTTCTTTACTACTTTTCTGTAAATCTGAAATGATTCAAAATTTTAAAAAGTTTATTGCAAAACATTTTTAAAAGTCCAAATTTAGCTGCAGTTAAAAATTTTTTAAATCCTCACCTGAGGATATTTTTTTATTATTGATTTAGAGAATGGAAGGTAAGGAGGGAAGGAGGGGGGAAGGAAGGGAGACACACACACACACACACAGACACACACACACACACACACACACACACGTCAGTGCGAGAGATAAACATTGATAGGTTGCCTCCCATACACACCTTGACTGGAAATCAAACCTGCAGCCTTTTGGTGTACAGGAAGATGTGCCAACCCACTGAGCAAGCTGGCCGGGGCCAGCTGCACTTTCCGTTATACTGCAGACCTCCACAGTATCTTCAAGGTGGTGGCAATAGTGAGGAGGTGCCTGAACCTGCTTTGGCTGCTCACTTACAGCACAGGGTGCTTTTGAATCAAAAACTTCTACTGATCAAGTATATGCCTTTTAAACGTTATATGAGGCGATCTGTAAGTCTACTGTTAATCATGGAAATAATAACATGAGAAGGAAAACCCATATGTGAGTAAACTTATGGAGATTTTGATTAAAATGCCTCATAGCACGTGTGAAATTTAATGGAAATCTTGCTGAGAAATAGTTCAAGATCTGATCTCCCCACACCCATCCCCAGTGGGACAATTTCCTCTCTCTCTGAATCATTCTCTTTCTTACCACATTTTATTGTTGGAAGATTCCAGCTAAATTGGAGGCTTACTTGCTTTGCCCCTTTCCTATGTATTATAATGGAAAAATGCAAATGATAGCAGCTAATTTATGGGCATCACATGCTGTTTACGTAGGGATGAAGCCTTTAATTGATCCACTTTTATATTTAGAAACCGTCTCAACTCCGGTAAAAAAAATAAACCCACTAAAGTAATACAAATAAATACTCAATAACAAGTGAAAAGTTACTACTCAAAGCTGGATTCAGCTTAATTAATACATTTACAATATTCTAATTAAAAGTAGTTTTTAATATGTGGTATGTAAAGACCTGATGTTTTCTACATTCTTCAGAGAAAAGTATGTTAATGACGCAATAAAGCCATTTCTCAAAATAGTGGCACTATTTTCATAATATCCCTTTCCATAAAGTAAATCCTCTTCCCTTCCATTTTTACCCCAGCCTTTTTTAGTACCTTATTTTAAGAAAAATTGTTGAATAAACTAAAGAATGTTATTGAAGCGCTCCGAATGAAAAGAACTGAAAACTTCTGGTTGAACTAGCAGTATAACTTGAGGGAAAGAAAATGTGGTAGAAGTCAGCCCGGTCAGAGACTGAGTCCTGGTTCTAATTCTAGCTTCTTGTGTTGTCACTCAGACAAGTGACTTACTTGACGCTGTCATCTAGCTCTGTGACATGGAGCTAGTAACTACTCCGACATGTTGTTTTTTGTTTTTTTGTTTTTTTTTAATATTTTATTTATTTATCTTTAGAGGGGAAGGGAAGGAGAGAGGAAGAGAAACATCAATGTATGGTTGCTTCTGTGCATCCCCTGCTGGGAACTGGCCCCTGCCGGGAACTGGCCTGCAACCCAGGCATGTGCCCTGACTGGGAATCGAACCGCGATCGTCTGGTTCGCAGGCCCATGCTCAATCCACTGAGCTACACCAGCCAGGGCTCCTGACATGTTGTTTTAAGGTTGGAGTGAGGGGAGGTTTGTAAAATATTATATGAAGTGGGAGCTCATTGAATGTTGTTTTCTTTCCCCCTTTTTATCTTCTGCCTGCGGCTATATCTGATACAAGAAACAGATAGTTCATTCATTACATGGCACTAGATGATTTTTAAGTTTCAGAGTAACAGACAAATGGCACTTAGTCTCTTTAGCTCAATTTCATTCTTCATGTATAAAATGAGAATGAAAAATAGTACTTCAGAACTTAATGTGAATGTCCAGAAATAGATAGAAAACATTTATCACGATAACTTGGTACAGGGTAAATGGTCAACAAATGGCAGTTGCTTTTTACAAAATGAGCACATTTTCTCAAGTCAGTGTGGTATGAATGAGGTTCTGAACAGCTGAGTGGTCATTTCTATGAGTAACACCCAAGCAGTGTGTGTGTGCAGATGACGATGTCGTCGTAGCAACCAGAATCAGAGGGAAATACTGACGCAGTGGTTATAGGGTATACGCTTTTCTGTGTTAGGCCCTCATATGAAGTCTGTCACAATGCTGACCATGTAATTAGTGCCAAAGTATTTCACGTTACTTGGTTATTGAATTTTAGTAACAAGGGTTTTTCTTCAGCTAGTTGTTTAACTAACATTCTGATTTGAACCTTTTTATTATTATTACCGTTATTAACAGTTGAATGTTTTTATTAGTTTTCCAAGTTTATTTATACACAAAAGCTCTTTATTTCTAAGTATTAGACCAAATGACAGAGAGAAATAGACGGTGACATTTCTATTGACAGTACCGGTAAGAGGTATTGAAAAGTGATCATTCTAGAAGACCCTGCAGGAGACAATTTGTAATTAAGACTATTTAAAGGAGATTCTTGGACTTTTTATGTTTCAAGCACAGTTGTTGGTACACAACGTCGCAATATGTTTCTTAAAAAATGAATCTCAGTGGTCTTTTAATTAAAGCCTTAAATAATGATAATAATCACCCTCAACTTGGTTATAACTTAGACCGAGAGACATGAATTAAATTAAATTGAAATCGGAGTATGCATACTTCAAGATACTTTGTTAAGTCGAAACAGACAAATAAGTAAACACAACCTTAAGTAAACAAGTATAGTCGGTGACATTTTCTCAGAGTACAAGTTATATTTAAGGACAGCTCAGCAGACAAAGAGCCACAAGTTGTCTGTTAGCCAGGTTGCTCTCAGATTGATCTCAGATATAAGTAAAAAGGAAGAAAAGGGAGCCTAAATTTTTTCCATCTGTCTATCTGGATCTTAGGACCCTCTAACACAGATTTAACTTGCTAATTTAGCTTATTATAGCCTCATTTCTTCTTACAGTGATTTTTATACATTCTGCTTACTTTCCTTTTAAAATTTGTGTTTAACATTTTTGGTGTGCTTAACTTAGATCTTAAACTTTTTAGTTTTATCTTTGTAATTGCCAAAAAATATTCTGTACAACTTAAAAGGAAAATTATAGTAACTATGACTTATAAAAGGTGTTTTCATAAGGAAATTGATGCTCTATTTCAAATCTTTTGGAAGCTATTATGACAGTTTTAATATACACTTCCAGCAGAATTAAATAGATAATTTAGTAGATTTCACTGAATTTGTGAGTCCTGAAACTTAATGTGATACAGAAAACTTTGTTTCCTTGGCTTTTAAGTTGTTTTCACAGCTAATAAAAATTAAACCACCTAATTTTTCAGTAAGAGTTGATGGTTCTAAATTGTATGGTCCATATACATATAAGTTGGATGTGTTTTAAAAGCATAAAGTAAAGCAAACAAACATCTGTAATTGTTTCTTTTGCAAAGTGTGTACTATAATTGTTATATTTAAATATTTGAGACTTTTGGCCAAGATGGACATGNGGCTTTTAAGTTGTTTTAACAGCTAATAACAATTAAACCACCTAATTTTTCAGTAAGAGTTGATGGTTCTAAATTGTATGGTCCATATACATATAAGTTGGATGTGTTTTAAAAGCATAAAGTAAAGCAAACAAACATCTGTAATTGTTTCTTTTGCAAAGTGTGTACTATAATTGTTATATTTAAATATTTGAGACTTTTGGCCAAGATGGACATGTAAGTAGATATACTTTGCCTCCTAACACGACCAAAAGAGGGACAGCACATTTAAAAACGAAAAATAACCAGAACTGCCAGAAAATCAAACTCTATGGAAGCCCGACAACCAAGGAGTTAAAGAAGAAATATTCTTCCAAACTGGTAGGAGGGGCAGAGCTGGGCAGAAAGGACTTATGGCAAGGCAGCAGCTGGTGGAGGGTACAGTCCCACATTTTCATGCAGTAAAACCAGGAGGAAAACTGGGGAGTGAGACAGGCCACGCAACCCAGGGTACCACTGCAGGAAAATATAGCCCCCAAACCTCTGGCTGAAAAATCCTGTAGGGGTTGTGGCAGCAGGAGAAATGCCCAGTCTCAGGATAGTTTGCTAGAGAGACCCACAGGGTCCTGGAACATATACCAACCCTCCCACTCAGGAACCAGCACCAGAAGGGCCCACTTTGCTAATGGGGCAAGTGACTGAAAGCTGGCTGAGAGCCAAGCAGGTGGTATTGTTCCCTCTTGGACCCCTCCCCCATATACAGCGCCGCAATGCAGCAACATGGGTTGCCCTACACTGGTGAATACCTAAGATTGTGCCCCTCACTATATAACAGGCCCACCAAGACAAAAAAAATATCCAAATGAAAGAACAAACCAAAGCTCCAAAAATAGGACTAAGCAATGAAGAGGTAGCCAACCTATCAGATCCAGAGTTCAAAACACTGGTAATCAGGATGCTTACAGAAATGGTTGAGTATGGTTGCAAAATACAGGAAGAAGTGTAGGTTATGCAAAGTGAAATAAAGGAAAATGTTCAGAGAACCAACAGTGATGGGACTCAAATCAATGATTTGGACTGGGAAGAAATAAACACTCAACCAGAACAGAATGAAGAAGCAAGAATGCCAAAAAAATGAGGAGAGACTTAGGGACCTCCAGGACAACTTTAAACCTTCCAACATCTGAATCATAGGGGTGCCAGAAGGAAAAGAACAAGAGCAAGAAATGGAAAAATTATATGCAAAAATAATGAAGGAGAACTTTCCCAGTCTCACAAAGGAAATAGACTTCGAGGAAGTCCAGGAAGCTCAGAGAATCCAAAAAAATTGGACCCAAGGAAGCACACATCAAGGCACATCATAATTACATTAGCCAGTATTAAAGATAAGGAGAGAATGTTAAAAGCAGCAAGAGAATAGGAGGTAGATATCTACAAAGGAGTTCCCATAAGACTGTCAGCTGATTTCTCAAAAGAAACCTTGCAGGCAAGAAGGGGCTGGAAAAAGTATTCCAAGTCATGAAAGGCAAGGACTACATCCAAGATTATTTTATCCAACAAAGCTTTCGTTTAGAATGGAAGGGCAGATAAAGTGCTTCTCAGATAAGGTCAATTTAAAGGAGTTCATCATCACCAAGCCCTAATTACATGAAATGTTAAAGGGACTTATTTAAGAAAAATAAGATGATCAAGAATACGAACAGTACAATGACAACAGACTCACAACTATCACCAACTGAACCGAAAACAAAAACAAAGCGAACAACTAGAACAGGAACAGAACCACAAAAATGGAGATCACATGGAGGGCTATCTGCAGGGGAGAGGTGGGGAGAATGTACAGGGAATAAGAAGCATAAATGGTAGATACAAAATAGGCAGGCAGAGGGTAAGAATAGTATGGGAAACATAGAAGCCAAAGAGCAACCCATGAACGTGAACAAGGTGGGGGAATGTGGGTGGGAGGTTGGTACAGGGGGGAGGGGAATAAAGGGGAGAAAAAATGGGACAACTGTAATAGCATAATCAATAAAAATATTACAAAATAAATATTTGAAAACCTGTATATTGCTACATGAACATTGTGACAAGTGAAACTATGATTGACAAATGACCAAAGTTTCTATATTTGAAATTCACTTCAGCAGATCAACATTTTCTATTCCCTTTTCTAATGATCTCTTATTCTGACAGATTACTATTTAAAAAACACAACACAAACCATGCATTTACTTGACTGTCACGAAGAATTAAACATGAAAAAGATGAGATACTGTGGCTATCACTTTTTATTATCCGCTATGGTTTTAAAATGCTAACCAGATCAAAATCAGTACAAACACTAGGAACTTAACTCTGAATGAACCAGCTTATTTTGAAAAAGAACTTCTTTTTTTTTTTTAAACTTTGGGAGAGAGTTGCACATATATGTATTTTTTTAAAGATTTTTATTTATTTATCTTTAGAGGGGAAGGGAAGGAGAGAAGGAGAGAAACATCAATGTATGGTTGCCTCTCGTGAGTTCTCTGCTGGGAACTAGCCTGCAACCCAGGCATATGCCCTGACTGGGAATCGAACCTCGATTGTGTGGTTCGCAGGCCGGAGCTCAATCCACTGAGCTACCCCAGCCAGGGCAAGCAGATACATGTATTTTATTTGATCTTTCACTAGCCCTGTGGGCTATGAAGATCAGGAATTATAATCACCTCCATTTTGCTGATGAGAAAACTGAGATGGAGATTTCATTGACTTGCGTAGGCTAGTCTGTGCGAGAAATAGAGTTAGGATTCCAGCCTTGCAACTGTGAGTGCCTGTGTCTTACCCATTAGCTCTGGATTCATGACGTTACTGTAGTCCTCTGTGCTGGGTAGACTTCTGGAATGGGCCAGTGATGAGTGCTGTCTGGGTTCTGTAGCTTATGAGATCCAATTATAAACAATTTAGGAGTTTTGTAAACTGCTATTAAACCAGTAATATCTTGAAATGGGCCATGGAGGAACTATTACTACCATGGCAATTAGTAAGCACTATAAGTCAGGGTTTCATTTTTTTTCCCAAAGAAATGCTTTATCTGTATACCACTGTATGGAAGTGTAAAATTGAAGAAGGGAAACAAACAACAATAAAAAGAGAATAGTTTAATTTAATACAAATGTAATATAATTTTTTGACAGATGTAATGTAATTTTATAAATATAGTACTTATCTAGGGTACTGGTCAGTGTTTCTTGTGCCTTAATTCAGAAGTTTGCTTCCAAGCTGTAAATTAGGAAGGCCTGAGTGTTCATACATCCTAACATTTTTGGGATCTATGTCAAGTTCCATCACTTGCAAAAATTATGGCAGTTGGCATGGCTTTTTCCTTTTCAGAATTTCTAGGTTTCAAATAGAGCCACATTTGTTGAGACTTATTTACTGTGTGTTTCATAGGGATTAATTTGTCACTTTAAGAATACTGTAGACTCTTCGAAGAGTGAGACATGGACTTTCCCTTTTCTTTGAGTACATTTTTAATGAACACCTATTATATCCATGCTGCTACTCTTTTTTATTTTTTTTACCCTCACCTGTAGATGTTTTTATTGATTTTAGAGAGGGAGATCCACAACCCAGTCATGTGCTCTGTCTGGGAATCGAACCCATAACCTTTTTGTGAGTGGGATGATGCTCCAACCAGCTCAGCCACCCCAGTCAGGGCACTGCTGCTCTTCTTATTGCCTGAGAAACACCAATTATCACACAAAAGGTTGTTGTTATGCCCTTGTAGAACTTAATCATCTAGTGAAAGGTCAGGAATTAATTCAAACATAGGAAAAATATAACTGGTAGGTGCTTTGAAGAATTGTTCATAGAGTTGAGAGTGTCTGATAGTGGGTTTTTATTTATTCATGGAGATCAGTAAAAGCTTCCCTGAGAGCACTGCCATTGAACACATCTGAAGAATGAGAATTAATTTCAAGTTACTAGGTTTTACTATCATTTCTTTTTGAGGGTGGGGATCATAATTTTATTTTTATTTTTAAAAATATATTCTATTGATTATGCTATTACATTTGTCCCATTCCCTCCCTTCATTCCTCTCCACCCTGCACACCCCTCCCCCCATAATCCCCCCTTTAGTTCATGTCCGTGTGTCATAAGTTCTCTAGCTTCTACATTTTCCATATTATTCTTGCCCTCCCCCATCTATTTTCTACCTACCATCTATGCTGCTTATTTTCTGTACCTTCTCCCCCCCTTCTCCTCTTCCCACTCCCCTGTTGCTAACCCTCCATGTGATCTCCATTTCTATGGTTCCACTCCCAATCTAGTTGTCCTCTTAGTTTGCTTTTGTTTTAGGTGTGGTTGTTAATAACTGTGAGTTTGCTGTCCTTTCACTGTTCATATTTTTTATCTTCTTTTTCTTAGATAAGTCTCTTTAACAGTTCATATAATAAGGGCTTGGTGATGATGAACTCTTTGAACTTGACCTTATCCAAGAAGTGCTTTATCTGCCCTTCCTTTCTAAATGAAAGCTTTGTTGGATAGAGCAATCTTGGATGTAGGTCTTTGGATTTCATGACTTGGAATACTTTTTTCCAGCCTCCTCTTGCCAGTAAGGTCTCTTTTGAGAAATCAGCTGACAGTCTGATGGGAACGCCTTTGTAGGTGACTATTCCCTTATCTCTTGCTGTTTCTAGAATTCTCTCCATTTTAATCTTGGGTAATGTAATTATGATATGCCTTGGTGTGTTTCTCCTTGGGTTCAACTTCTTTGGGACTCTGAGTTTCCTGAACTTCTTGGAAGTCTATTTCCTTTGCCAGATTGGGGAAGTTCTCCTTTATTATTTGTTCAAATAAGTTTTCCACTTGTTGCTCTTCCTCTTCCCCTTCTGGTACCCCTATAATTCAGATGTTGGAATGTTTAAAGATGTCCTGAAGGTTCCTAAGCCTCTCCTCATTTTTTTGAATTCTTGTTTCTTCCTTCTTTTCTGTTTGGTTGTTTCTTTCTTCCTTCTGGTCCACTCCCTTGATCTGAGTCCCATTTTCCTTTCCATCACTATTGGTTCCCTGTGCATTTTGCTTCATTTCACTTAGTGTAGCCTTTATTTTTTCATCTAATTTGCAACTAAAATCAACCAGTTCTGTGAGCATCCTGATCACCAGTGTTTTGAACTGTACATCTGATAGGTTGGCTATCTCTTGGTCGCTTAGAAATATCGGCTCTGGGGCTTTGAGCTGTTCTTCTTGAGCCATGTTTTGGTCTGATCGCACCTGTTATATCTGAGGGGCAGAGCCTTATGTGTTCACCAGGGCAGGGCAACCCAGTCACTGGGTTGTGAAGCTGGATGTGGGGGCGGGGTCAGAGAGGAGCAATGGTGTTTGTTCTGCTTTCTTCTGGATTTTGGTTCCTTCTGTTGCTTCCTGCAAGCAAACCGGGCCCCTCTGGTGCCGGCTCCTGGGTTTGTGGGCCTGTGCACCCTCCAAGACCCTGTGGGTCTCCCCAACAAACTCTCTGTGAGCCTGGGAGCCTCTCCTGGCACCTCAACCCTGAAAGTCTTTCCAATTGGTATTTTCAGGCTTTAATTCCTGTTGCTGGGGCCCTAGCCTGTGTGGTCTATCTCACTGACTGCTTTTAAACCTGCTTGGTTTATCTGCACGTGAATGTGTGTCTGCGGTCAGCCAGCTGCCTTTCGAGCCTTACCGGGTTTTTGTTCCACTAATCACTGGGTCTACTAATCACCGCCGTTTCCTGGTGGGACCACTCTCCGCCGGCCACCGACTGCACCCCTCTTACTGGTCTGGATGAATGGTTCCTTGTCAGACTTCAGTAGAGTTCAATTTTCTCTGTTTTGGCTGTGGTTTCATTTCTAAATCTTTGTTGTTCTTAAATTTGGTTGTGCGAGGAGGTACAGTATTTCCACCTACGCTTCCATCTTGGCCAGAAGTCCCCTATCATTTCTTAATATAGACTTTTTTATGCATTCCCAATCTGAATTAAGTTCCCTAATTATATACCCTCTATATCATTCTGAATTGTCTGTTTTAAAGGTAACAACAATTTTTAATTTCATATTTATTCACTATGTCTGTTTTTTCCCACTATACTCTTGGCCCAAAGCTGGGACTTTGTCTGTTTTCTTTACCTTGCTGGTACCTGACACATAGTAGTCATTTGCCAGTGTCTTATAAGGAAGCTGGGATGTATCTTCCTTACTTCTGATTTATTGAGAATATATAGTAATATAATATGGAGGGTGGGACAAAAGTAGGTTTACAGTTTTTTGTAGGGAAAATAATACAATAATTAATAAATAATAATAAAAGAATAAACTTCATGTTTTGTATACTTACAACTATAAACCTACTTTCCCCCCCACTCTATATATGAAACTCAGAAAAATAAGACAACACATAAAATATTTAGTTTTGTGCCATAGAACCTAGGGAACACCAAGTATCCAGGAGTGAACTAAAATAAATCAGTGTAGCAGTATGGTCTAGGAGGATACAAGAAAAAGCCATTGGATTTGGCAATAAGGAAGTTTTACTTACCTTGTTTGAAGGAAATTTGTTCAGTTTGTGAAACAGATTAAAAATCATTTCTGAAGTTACATATCTGGTGTTAATTTTTAAAATTGTCTTTTATGAAAGGTAAAAAGAATGTTTAAATGAACACATCTTGTAAATAAGATGTATCTGTGTGTATGTATAAGACATTGTCCAAAGTGCTTTGGAGGAAGGAAGGGGAGAGGGAGGAAAAAAAGAAAATTAGATGCAGGAAAAAAGACTGGAAGGAAATTGACAGGACTGTGAAATGATTATCTTTAAATGATAGAACTTAGGCTGATATTTTTCCCCTTTGTACTTTTAGATATTTTATTTAATATTTTTCAAGTTTTTTAATTGAATTAATTTGTTAGTTTAAAAGGAAACAGTAAACAGTGCAATTTCATGAAACTGACAATTGATTATGAATTTAAGCCCATATACTTAGAGGATTCAGAACTAAATTTTGGATTTTTTAACTTGTCTGAATTTTCTAACAATTTTAGTATAGTAATGTTAAATGTCAGTTGGATCTTTGTTTTTGTATATCCATTTGTACTTTTTGTGCCTGAGCTCTTTGAGGGTGGAGATACTTGTCTTTGTATTTCTAGCACCATCCTGGCAGTGATAGATACTTGTTGAATGAGTAACTGTGAAACTGAGCTGTCTTGACCCTGTGATTGCCTTCAATCTTTGTACCTTTCATTTTTTAGAACGTATGATTGAAAGCCACGATGAATGGTCATATTTCTAATCATCCCAGTGGTTTTGGAATGTATGCATCTCAAATGAAGTAAGTTGGAAGGTTTATATTTAATTTGTTGGTTTTTAAAAATTTGGTTATTTTGTTTTATATTTTTAATGAAAATATTAGTTTTAGTACTTGATGTAGTTCATTCCTCATTAATATAAAATATCTTTATAATGCTAATATATTTTAACATAAGTTTGTTGTTTCTGGTAAGAAAAGAATGGTTAAGTAATATCAACTTCAGTGGTAGTGATTTAATAGATGTTTTTCCTGGTATTTGAAGTTTTATTGCTTCTTATAGTTGAGTATGTATACTCTGCCTCAAAGCTTTCAGTTTTCTCTGGAGCATTCTATTAGTGTTCTTCCTAAAATTTTGGCATTTGAGGAGAGTTAAGTGTCATCTAATCCTCTGTACAGAGATATTAACCATTGAGTAAAATACAAAAAGATCAGGCACAGAAACAAAACTAACCTTGTGGCTCCAGGTAGAACTTGAAATCACCACCCTAAGTGGCCATTGCCTTACACATTGTGGTTAGTATTGTTATTTTATATTGGCCTTTGTGGTATATAGGTTGCTCTTCATTTTTTAAAACTAGGTTACTCACAATGTAAAGAGTTATGCTTCCCTTTTTTCTTTTTACAAAGATTATTGCAAATCTCTTTAGTGTTGGTAAGAAACACTCCATATGGGGCAGGGAGGGTTGTCAGGTGCCATCTTTTCTTGTCCATCAGTTATTCAAGAAAGTTTGGCTCGCTTTTTTCCTTTCTCTTACAACAAATATCCATTTCATTAGGAATTTATAACAGTTTCTTCTATTAAAGAACCCTTGCTTCTGTCCCTTCTGTTTCTTCTATTCTAGCCCTATTTATGGCCATTGTCTCCTACCTGAATTTTTACCATATCTTTCTATCTGGTCACCTTGCCATTAGTTTCGGGAATGTCTTCTTTTAAAAAAGTTCTGGGCTATGTCACTTCCTTGTATAAATGTATTTGCTATACCTAGAGCATAAAAATTTACATGATTAAGCCCTCTGTTCGCCTTCTCTACTTCTCAAGTCGTTCATCTGACTGAGCACATCACATTATGTGCATTTTCCCTCAAACGCCATGCTTGTTCTCAGGCTGGGGCCAGGTGCCATCTCCTCACTTAATTCTCCCCATATGTGAACAACTTCTTTCCTTTTAGACTCTGCTTATAGCCAAGGTGTCAGCTTGGCTGTAAATTCTTGGGCATCCTGATAAAAAGTTAGCTGTTCTTTGATCCTACATGTTATAGCTATTAGTTTTATCCAGATACCACATTCTGTTGTAACTGTTTTAATTGTTTTATTAACCCTGTTCCCCTAACCCCCATGCCACATATCCATCTGGTTTAGGGCTTAGTAAATATTACTGAAAAATGAAAACTAATTAAAAAGTTAGATAATACGTTTACTTAATATAATGTATTAGGAATAGGAGGCTAGAAATAAGGTAAAGTTGATCAAGTTTGATGATAAAGTGTTATTTTGGTTAACTGCATTTAAATATTTGTGAAAGCAGTGAACATTCCGTTATAGCTTGGGTCAGGGGGAGCGTTGTATAACAGATCACTGCTCTGAACTTGATTTGGTATGGCCAACTTCACCTCGTCTGAGGTACTTTCAACCTTGATGAATCCTCTTGGCCACAGTTCTGACTTGGCATCTGAGAGGAGGCTGTGGTTCGTACCAGCCAGAGGCCTCAGTTGGGTGGCATGGTTTATATTCTATGTCCTGACCCCTCGCCAGAACATGACTGTCTTGTTTTGGCGTCAGTTCAGTATGTGTGTTCAAAGCACATGATGATTGTGGTATATTGGAATTTTTATTTGCAGTTTTGAATTATTATTAATTTACTTTGGACTTTAACCCAGACAATAACTGTTTTTATTACAGTGGTTACGGATCATCATCTACCATTTCCCAGATGGACAGAGAACAAAGTTCAAAAACAAGCGCAAAGGCCCTTTATGGTATGTTTTTTTTTGATACAAGTATAATTCTATTTCTAACCCCTTTTTATTTTTACAAATCAAATTTTCAGATTCATAGTTTGAACCCACGCTTTCTTTTGTATTCTTTGGAATGAAGTAGTGATAAATAAGAATTTAAAAAGAGTTTTTACAATAACTACCAAAGCTGCGACCTCTGCTTGCTGGTGTGTTAGAACTACAGATGATGCATTCCAGTGCTTTCTGAGGAGGCTTTTGCATGACCCCAATGCTTTAGGTGCGCTTCCCCACCTAGTCACTTATGATAGGTTTATTGATCCTTGTGACTGATCCAGTTGCTTGTCGATGTCGGTGGATGGAACTTCTTGCATCTAGTTCTTCAACTTTTTGGGTAGTGTTATAGTATGTCCAGTAGCATTTATATGATTTCATTCTGCACTGCAACACAAGTGGGCTTTCTCCCCGATTCTTCTGTAACCTCCACGGTTCTCTCTAGATGGTCTCACATTATAAATAATGTGTTTTAAACTTTGATTATAAAAGTTATTACTAAAAAGAAGCTGAGGACCACATACATTTAGGAAGGCATTTGCTTTTACAGGACTTTCATGGCTTTTTAATATTATACAACAATAAAGAATCACAGTATGATTGTGGTTAAGAGCAAAGACTCTGGAATCAGACTTTCTGGCTTCAAATTCATTTCCACTGTTTATTAGCTGAGTGATCTCGGGCAGGTTAATTCGCTTGTCTCTATCTCACTTTTGCTTATTTCATTATCTGTATAATGGAGCTACCTCATTTTATTCATATGAGAATGGTGCCTGGCTAGTAGGAAACATTTTGTATTTGCTATTATTATTGATATTATTATTGTTATTATCTAGGAATCAACCGCATTTTCTAAATTTGGATTTTTTTTGACGTTACCTAGATCTATAATGCCTTGGCTATGGTAAGAGTGAAAACTTCTAAAGTTTCCAAAGTTCTTTTTCTGCGTATATGTTCAGTGACTACACTTTAGCACTCAAATTATACATTGGGAAGATTGATTGTATACCGTACATGGATACATTTTCTTCTGGTCATGTCAATCCGGTTTGTGTGGCTTTCAGTTTTGTTGAGTACTAAATTGTGACCTTCTTACTGTGGTCCAGTAGTTGAGAATTGTAGATCTAGAGAATGTGTTCAACAAATAACCTATTTTGTGGTTAATCGTGCTTAAAACAGGGCCATTGATTGATATATGATCCCTGACTTTAAGGCACTTGTAGTCTTAGAGACTTTAAGAAACTGGGATTTTTTTTAAGGTAAAAATAAAGTAGATAATTTCTTCAGTCTCTCATTTCTAGAGAAATATTTAAGTGAGTCTGTGTGTTAAGCTTTGATCATCATAGCATCCACTTCCATGTCATTTTATTCATTTCATAGATGAATAAGAGATGGTCATGGCTTGTACACCGTTTTGGGGAGGAGGAGACTAGCAAATATATTGTCCTAATAAGGAGCTAAATAAGCTTGTTTGGTAGTGTGTGTAAGGGGCACTGGGGAGGAGGAGGTAGTCAGGTAGGCAGAAGAGTTGAGCCTTGCCGTGAACTCTGAAAGTTAAGTAGTGTTTGCCCGGGCATTGGGGAGGAGGGTGCGGGGGGTGGCCAGGGCTGGAGGGTGCTGTAAAAAGCAGTGTACGCTCTTTTAAAACTTGACTCTAAGTTCTATAGCAGTGGGTGATGTTTGCCATGTTTACTTCAGGATTCACTAAGCCTTAGCACAGTGCCTAATGTCTAAATTGTGCTCAGTAAATACTTGTAGAATGGATGTAATGAATTAGTGAACTACAGTTTGGTGTTACCTGGAGAGTACAGGGTGGTGCGTTAGGAAATAAGATTGGAAATATAAACATGGCCCGTATTAGGAAGAATCATACTAATGAATTGGATACAGGGAATGATTAGCTATTGTTGTGGTTTTTTTAAAAGATTTTATTTATTTATCTTTAGAGGGGAAGGGAAGGAGAGAGGGAGAGAAATAGCAATGTATGGTTGTCTCTCGTGTGTCCCCTACTGGGAACTTGTCCCACAGCCCAGGTATGTGCCCTGACTAGGAATCGAACTGCAGTCCTCTGGTTCACAGGCCCACACTCAATCCACTGAGCACACCAGCCAGGACCCATTGTTGTGTTTTAATCAGAGGAGTATATAGGTCACATTTGTCTTGAGTCTCTTTAGTAACGGTATTAAGAGACATTTGGTGCATATGGTTAGGAATAGGTGAATCAGACATCCGTGTAAGAGCCCTGAGACTTTTTTTAAGCAGAAAGAGTATTAATCTTCTCACAAATAACTCAGGCCCAAAGGTTTGTTTTCAGGGATCTAAGAAAGGAGTAAGAGATAAAAAAGTAGGGCTTGGCTGCAAATTTTAATGTCATTAGCAGCAACTTCATAAAATCGTAGATTAAAGGATTAAAAATCTTTAGCTTTTAGGCAGTAAACTTTTATTTCCCCCTTTTTACATATGAAGCAAGTCAAGGCCCTTTATTAAGGCGAGGTGATTTCTCAAAGTCACATGACTTTAATTGACATTAAAGTCAATGTCATTTGACTTTATGTGACATTGATTGTCATTTAACTTTATGTTAATGACATTAAAGTCAGTGTCATTAATTGACATTAAAATGTCTTCATGGCATATTTCTTTTTTTTAATTTTATTTTTTATTTTTTTTAAAGATTTTATTTATTTATCTCTAGAGGGGAAGGAGAGAGGGAGAGAAACATCAACGTATGGTTGCCTTTCATGCGTCCCCCTGCTGGGAGTTGGCCTGCAGGGAACTGGCCTGCAACCCAGGTATGTGCCCTGACCGGGAATCGAACCGAGATCCTCTGGTTCGCAGGCCTGTGCTCAATCCACTGAGCTATGCCAGCCAGGGCTTCATGGCATATTTCTAAGCTTATGTCCTACAAATTATTTTTATAAACTTATAAATGTTTATTGAACAACACAATTATGACAATAAATTTGCTTTCTTTGGATGTGTTTTAATTTAATTTATTCAAGGAAAACAATTACAATGCTCTGCAGTTTTAATAACCATATTTTGTCATTTCTTCAAAGAAATGTCAAAGCCAACATGTGAGAGGCTCTGCATCACGAGAGTCTCTGACAACATAGGGACTTTTGTTTAAGGAAATAAATAATATTTTTTTCTTCTTCACTTATGATGGCAATATATCATTTAGCTATTGATATCCCAGAATTAAAAAACAATTGTGTATATATAATATATATTTTTCTAGCTAGGCTATTTGTGAAAGTCTTTAAACACTAAAACTTTTAAAAAATGTTTTAAAGGGAAAGTACTTGTTAGTTGTATTAAACATTCCTTCTCGTCAGGGTGTAGCCCCTGTAACCTCCCGTTAGTGACTCACAGGGTCATGGGTGTGGGCACTAACCAGTGTGCTGCCGTGTGCTCAGAGGCCACAGTCTGTACCTTTGCACCACATTCGGAATCTTCACTTTTGAATGTGTGGGTCTGCTTCTTCCATCTGAGCAGATCCCAAGCCTTTCACTTTTCTTTATTGTTAACTTGCCTGCTTTCATCATTGCTTTTGATGTGCATGGGCTGAGACACTAGGTAGAAACTCCTGTTAGTGAATAGATTCTGAATGAGGAATTCAGTCTTTCTTATTAGAGCCTACTCATTAGTACGTGCAACCTTTAATGTGTAGACATTGTGACATATCTGTCTGTCATTCAGAGGGCTAATTTAAGTACAGATCCTTGGGTGTGTTCCAAATAGCTGAACTTCCCGCAAAAGTAACTTCCCTTTAAATTAGATATTGCTGAATTTGGAATATGACCCTTTACCATAAATAATCGGCTGTTTAAAGTCATACTCATCTATCTCCAGAAAAACCTCAAGTGTTACGGAATTACCAATTAGTCATACTTTGTTGTCATTATCAACATTTGCAGTAACTTTGACATTTGTGTTTTGGGGAGGCCAAGTAATAATGGATAAATATGATGTATATTCTCAAGTCTCACTTAGCCTTAAGTTTGAAATTTTTGTGATGTTAGCAAGGAGGAAACTACACTTGTGTTTTTCCTGCTTTTCTTTTTTCTTCTCAGGGAGCTACTGATTACAATTAAGTATAAGTAACCTATAAACTGCACAATTCTAGGATTGACTTGACTGTACATTTCCCTGTGTTTTTACACAGTGTTTAACTCACCTTTTTCAGAGTAAAATTTTGGAATATCCCACTTCTACTAACAGATACCTACTCTACATAATTTTCTTTTTGTACCCATCTTCCTCTCATTCTCCTGGTCTTGGTTTGGAGAGAATCTGTTTAATTGTCACAATTGAAAACCAAGCAACCTCTTACACATTTAAGTGGCACTGAACAGTTAAACTCATTTCTGTTTTCCTCTCCTTATTATTTGTAATATACATTTTACTTATTTTACATGAAAAAGCATTCAGTTATATTTTTGAACAATAATTTTTTTCTTATTCTTAAGAAGTTATTAGCCCAGAATTATTATCAGGAAGTTGGGCAGTGGTGGAGTTATAAATCAGCTTCAGAGTGTACCAGAACATGTGACTCAGAGGGCAGTTGGGCAATTTTCCTGACTTATCTGAAAATTTTGAAGCTTCTTTTTTTTTCATTGGATAAGTTATTTTAACAGCTTGTTGAACTGGCAAGTAAAATTCTTATATATAATGTAATTTTGTCAAATGGACCTTGTTTGTTTTTAACAGCATTATTTTTGTTCAGATACTGTTTGCCGAACTGTGGTTATTGTTGCCTGAATAATGAGAACTTGTCATTACTACTCAGTACTCCTTGCGGATTCCCATTAAGCACCTCTCCTGTCTGGATATGATTCACCAAGATAGTGGGAAAGGAATTCTCCTTTATTGGTGGTTCAAAGTTTTTCTAATGTAAAGTAATAGGAACTCTAGTCCCTTATTTAAAGAAATACTTAGCAGCTGCTTTTATATATTAATTCTCCCTTCCTAATTGCCAAATCTTTACTTATTAAGCAAGTCTTTGTTTTTTTCCAGAGATAAATACCTAAAATAAAAATTTTCTGAGTATGTGCTGTTTCAAATCTTGCTATAGCTATACAGGCAAAAGGGAATTAAGTTGAAATACTGAGACCTGCATATTGTTACAGTTATCATTGTACTAACTGAAAAGTGAAATGAAGCCTAATTTTTCATGAAGACTATTTTTTAGAGCAGTTTTAGGTTCATGGAAAACTTGAGGGGGTGGTACAGAGATTTCCCATATATCCCTGTGCATATAAATAGCCTCCTCCACGTCTAGCCTCCCCCGCCAGAGTGGTACATTTGTTACAATTGATGAACCTATGTTGGTACATATCATAACCACCCAAAGTCCATTGAAGACTAAATTAGTGTTCCTTATCTGGAAGTTGAATATCAATTTTTGTTGGGGTATATCAACTCAGTAATGTTAAAATGATATGTAAAGCATTTTCATCCTTGGTTACTGAATTCACCTAATTTCATATCTTTGGGTTTGTATGTTCTGTCTGGTCCATGGGATAGAATCTGTTAGGAAAAAATAGTGAAATACAACCAGTGGTACTATGCAATCAATTAAAGTTTGTTCCTGCTTCAGACTGATTCAGAGAGAGAGAGAAAGACTGACACTACCTCTTCTATTGGGAGTTGAGCAGCTTGTAACACTAGAAACCCCAAAACTCTAGTGCCCCATTCGTTCAGTTACTTAATGCACTGCTTCATTATAATTTACACTATTAATTTGGAAAGAAAACTTTTCAATTTAAAGAGATACGATATAGCAGGTGAATTGGCATTTGCACAGAATCTGAAGCGGTGATTTTCAGCCTTGACTGCACATAAAAATTGCCTGGGGGCTTTTATAGATCCCAGTGCCTGGACTGCACCCTAGACCAGTTAGTTACCTAAGAACAACTAGATGGCGGGGGTATTTTTCAAAGTTTATTCTAATATGAAGCCAGGGTTGAGAATCTTTGTTTGAGAAAGTGATTTATGTCATTGGAAGCTTTATCTTGAGTATCGTTGAGACTAGTTAGGGTTTTCACACTGCTTTAAGACTTTCAGTGAGATAATGCAGTTTAGGAGCATAATTACTATTTACAGCTGTACTTGAGAGCATATATGATTCTCATAAAAAAAGAAATGTACTATAGTTGCCTTTAAAAGCCTTCTTTCAAAATTTCCTATTAAAATGTTAATATTAATCTTCATTTATTTATTGACTTAAATCACTGGAGCTATCTAACTATAACTATGTTTAATTATAAATCCATTTAAAGCATCCTACACTTTAGGACATTTTCTCATAAGGCGTGCATTTTATTTACTGTATAACATCAGAGAGAAAGCAGCTTTTGAATTCCAAAAATGGATTCTTAATTTGGAATATTGGAAATGGCACCGTATTTTCTAGGCAATCGGAATGTTCAGTTAACATCATTCTATTTACAGTAGGTAGTGTTTTCAAGTTCTGTAAAGGATGTTTCCGTGTGATTGAGAAACTGTGTATTAGGAAACTTGGGGGAGCAAATTCTGACTGCTTCATAATGAGAATATTCGATTACAAAAAATTGTATTTTTGACCTTTAACCGTTTGCCTATCACTTATGGGAGAGGCTGAGTCATGCACTTAACAATCCTGGGGCTGGATACCATGGCGACTGTTGCCACCCTTTTGCTGTCCTCAGCTCCCACCAGAAGAACTAGAACTACCTTCGTGTTCTGAGTGTGCTGTCGAGGGTTGTGGTAGAAGGTGACGAGCCAAGTGATCGTGAAATAGTGATTATTTCTCAAAGTGCTTTTCTTAGCTATGTCCTTGCATTACATATTGTATTTCAAAAGTCATAATGTTTTCTCCAACAATAGTTATCTATTTGTTAATGTCTCACATTGATTAACCCTTTACTAAAGATAATTAAAAAAATCATACTTGTTAACTTTTAAAAATATGTAGAATTCGGTCATGTAAGTGAAGGTTTATATTTTGACATATTGGAACAGAACATTTAAGATGAAACCAGATCATTCTTTTTGATCACATTATCTTGGTAGGAACGGTTGGATCATACTTCTTCAGGTCATCATCCAAACAAAAAAAGAAAGGTAGCGAAAACTGAACTTTGTAGTGTGTGTGTTTTTATTAAGTAACTTTAATGCTGCAAAAACAAAAATAGAATATACTGGAATAATACTAGAGTGATATAATATAAGGCATATGGATATTTTTCCTCTCAGTTTTAAGGTGAATGTGAATGAAAAGATAATTACTTTTATAAGCATTATTAAACAAAAATTTTTTGACGTTCTTAAGTAACTCTATAGTTACCACTCTAAGTCTGTACACATGCTTATTTTTGTGCTTGGGTGGCTTTTATGTTTGGCAGAACTTTTAACTTCTGTTGTAGGAAGGGCTAAATGTTCCTATATTAACTGAAGGAAGCATAATTACATTCCAGAAATTGGTTATTAGGAAAGCTAAGGAGTGTGTGTGTTTGTGTGGGCATGTGTGTAAAGTGAATTTTGCTACTGGAGGGGTCTTGTGGTTTGATCTGGTTTAACCCTTTTAATTTACAATAAGGGCGCTGAGGCCCAGAAGTCTCCTCCTTGGTGACAGACCCAGGGCTAGTACCACAAATCCCCTGGCTTCCACTTAGGGATTTTTGTTTTGTTTTGTGATTTTTTTTTTTAATCACAACATTCTGCTTTAAAAGAAATAGGCAACTCTGAATTTACCAATAAGCAACTTGCTTGATTGGAAAGCAACCAGTGCAAAATATTGCCTCCACGTATTTTATATTTTATTTTGGTTTTGCAGCATTTTACAAAAGAAAATTAAGGGATTATTTTCACTTTTAAAATAGTTTGCAGTTACTTTCTACCTAACTTCCTTATTTTTTCTAACAGCTTATATCTACAAGTCTGAGTTCACTTTTGTTTGTTCTGTAGATGTGTGAAAATTGTTAAAATTTAATGTCAGTCTGTATGATTAAATCATGTTTTCAATCTCCTCTAACACTCTCCATAGTTTGGATATTGTAAAAGGAGATGTTTCTTGCAGTGCCTGTTATTTTAATAGTCTAACTCATACAATACAGTATCTGTGACAGTATTTACAATTCTATTTTGTTCTCAGTATACTAAAAGATGAAATTTACAAACCAGTTTTTATCCTTTTTCCAAATAGTAGGTTCCTGATTAATAAAACTGTTATATGTTTTTTTCTTTCAATCTTAATAATCTTGTTAACCTCTGGGATAGTGAAAATTTGTATTAGGTCAAATTTTCATGCATTTCATTTAAGCTTGCTGGTAGCTTTTTCAATTAATGTGAATAATGAGTGTTTTCAGAGATATGACTCAATGGTGACTTGTCAACGACTGTATTTCTATGTGAGATAGACTAGTTAATAGTTGGCCACAAGACACTGACTGTGAACTTCAGCCTGCCGATGGGTAAATGATGTCCTTGTAAACTTCTCTTTCAGAACAAAGGAAGAATTATGCACGGGACAGCATCAGCAGTGTGTCGGATATTTCCCAGTACCGGGTTGAAGTAAGATGCTTGGTGTTTGCTCAAGTTGAGAAATGAATCTTGAGGGGTTCATTTACTACCAATAAAAACTTTGTTTTATTTCCTTTCTATGATGTATTCTGCAGTGGTTTTTTTTTGTTGTTGTTTTGTATTGCACATATGATTGAAATCATAGTGTTTTTGTCCTTTTCTGGCTGATTTATTTCACTGAGCATAATGCCCCAAGGTTCATACATGTTGTCACAATGGCAGTATTTCATCTTTTTTTTTTTTATGGTGAAGTAGTATTAGACTGTCTGTGTGTGTGTGTATGTATGCACATATATACACACATACACATAAGTTCTCTGTACATGTAGATATGTTACATTTTTATCCATTCATCTGTCTAGAGACACAGGTTGTTTCCATATTTTTTGGCTATTGCAAATAAGGCTTCAGTAAACATAGGGGTATGTGTATCTTTTTGAATTAGTGTTTTCATATCTTCAGGTAAATGCCCAGAAATGGCACAGGGTTGTATGGTAGTTCTAGTCTTTATTTTTTGAGGACCCTCCACACTGTTCTACATAGTGGCTACACTGATTTATAATCCCACTGACAATGTATGAGGGGGGACGTAATTTTTAAGTTGCTCTTATTTTCACTCCTCTACCTATCTCAAGTTTGCCTGATTCCGTGGTTCTAGTAGAGTGAAAAGGTCGATGGTTGCTACAGACTAGAGTTGCTGTTGTGACTCTCAATTATCTGTGTATGGTTTTCAAGATGCCACGTGGAATACCTACTATTGCATAGCATTCAAATAATGACAGGGAGTTAAAATTGGGGGCTGAGTTTAAGAGAATGTTATTTAAACTGTTTAGAATTTGTTTTTTATGGCATGGTTATAAAATGTATAGTTTAACATCACTCAGTGTTAAGCAGATTTAGCTATTTTATGATTCAAGGCATCATTTCCTGGGTTCAACAAACCTGCTTAACTTTATTATCTGAGTAAAAGAACCATGAACTTCCAGAGTAATGTTTTTGTCCCTCACCTCTTGGCTAGTTGACTTACATTAGGTTAGCTTTGCTGTCTTAGAAAATGTGTACTAAGAGACTGTGTGTATGTTACAAATATTTTTCTTTTTGCCAATCATAAGCACCTGACTACCTTTGTTCTGGATCGGAAAGATGCTATGATAACTGTTGATGATGGAATAAGGAAGCTGAAATTGCTTGATGCCAAGGGCAAAGTGTGGACTCAAGATATGATTCTTCAAGTGGATGACAGAGCTGTGAGCCTGATTGATTTAGAATCAAAGGCAAGTTTGTAAAATTTATACCATTTTACTTTTAAGGAAGGTCCACAAATATTAGGTTTACAGACTGTTTGCAGGTTAGTGAAAGTTTGATCAAATAGAATATTTTTGTTAATTATTAAAAAAATAATTTTACACACCCCAGTAATTTTTTTAAAAAAACTGCATAGGAAACACACACACACACACTGTGGCAACNATTCTTCAAGTGGATGACAGAGCTGTGAGCCTGATTGATTTAGAATCAAAGGCAAGTTTGTAAAATTTATACCATTTTACTTTTAAGGAAGGTCCACAAATATTAGGTTTACAGACTGTTTGCAGGTGAGTGAAAGTTTGATCAAATAAAATATTTTTGTTAATTATTAAAAAAATAATTTTACACACCCCAGTAATTTTTTTTAAAAAACTGCATAGGAAACACACACACACACACACTGTGGCAACCACACCAAATATATTTGCATACTGAATTTGCCGTGCAGGTTGCTTACTTGTGACTCCTGTTGGGAATTGAGAAAAGACAAAACAGAAGTTCTTGCCACTAAATCTTTTTCGCATTCGTGTGAAAGATGAGAAAACATACAGATAATTATAATAATTGTAAGAAAACAGAATTCTTAAAGTAGAAAGCTCTGGTCATATGATTGGGGGGAAGGTGTCAGGAAGATAGTGATCTTGGAGATTTATTCTGTTTTTGTTTTAAAAAGGAGGGAGAATAGGAGATTTATATATGCATAAAGTACCAAAAATTTTGCTGAACTGTGTTGATTTGATTTTAGAGAGGAACTGTAAAATGCATTTTTTTTTTTTGCCAAATTCTCGGTAAGGGGAATGATGAGATCACTGGTTTTTTAAAGCCAACTCCAAATACAGATAGCACTATAATAGAATGAATTTGTGAAATGGCTTATTTTGTCACTCTGGGCACATGTGTGAAGTATTAAGTGAAATGCTTGCTTTCAACTGGAGCATTTAGTAATACCATTCATCTTTTTGTATGCAGCAAAATATAATTCAGGGAAATGGTTGTTTAGGTACATTTTATACAATGAACTTAGGGTGAATCTTTAAAAAGCCTTTATCTTCAATATATGTATAACAGTCATTTAAATTAGTTTTTTAATTTTTAAACAAATAATAAAGCAGTGTTACAAAATTCTCATTTTAAAGCTTTATCAGTGAGAATAAAATGTAACTTGGGAAACCTGTTTTTCCTTAACATTCTCTTCTCTTGTTTATACTTATATTCTTTAAAAAACTTTTAATCCTCAGCTGAGGATATCTTTTATTGATTTTTAGAGAGAGACAGAGAGAGAGAGAGACATGAAATGGCTGCCTCCCACATAAGCTCGACCCAGGATCAAACCTGCAACCCCTTGGGTGCGCGGGAGGATGTTCCAACCAACCAGGCCACCTGACTAGGGCTACACTTATATTCTTTAAGTTGTATTTTTTACTCTGAGAAATGTTGATATGGCAAAAGTTACATTCTTACTTTATTTTTTTGAAGAGCAAAGATATAATTTCTTTTTTTAAAATTTACTTTTAGAAAGAGAGGAAGAAAGGGAGAAAGAGAGGGAGAGAAACATCAATGTGTGGTTGCCTCTCACGTGCCCCCTACCAGGGACCTGGCCCACAACCCAGCCCTGAGCCCCGAGTGGGTCTCTAACTGGCGACCCTTTGGCTCACAGGCCCGAGCTCAGTCCACTGAGCTACACCAGTCGGGGCCAGTCTTATTTTAACTTATCCTATTAAACTATGAAAAATTTTCCAGAGAATCTTCATAAAAGGTTTAAGATACCTCACAAGTTGTGTAAAGCCATTACTTTAATGATAAGCACCTTAAATATATCATTACGTACAGAATTATAATTGTGAGCAGAACATTCATTAGTTTTAAGAAGTACTATAATTATTTAATTGGTTGGTATTTTATTTGCATGATTCTTTATAGGTTACAGAGTATTCACTTTTATACCACCAAATATTAATACCTTAATTTTGAACAGTTTATTTATCACAGGATCCTTTTGACCCTGTTATTTTACATTTTTGGCTGGATTCTATCTATACAGTGAACTTTTACATTTGAGAGATTCACTGAAATAGAAAATGTACAAATAGCATATTATTCTTAGCCTAACATTTGTATGTATGTATGTATGCATATTTGTGGTATTGACTATTGAGTGTTCAAGTTGAAAAAAATCTGGCATTGCATAACCAGATGGGAAAGAATACCATGTGAGATGGTGAGTAATTTGGAAAGAGCTCTCAGTTTACTTTTTTTTTGCTGTTAAAGACATCATCTCTACCTTATAATCTGAGGAAATCAGTAATGTTAAATTCAGTGTTTATTAAGAACGTAATTACACTTCTCTACTAAATTTCTGTATTTTTATTGCTCTTTCTCTCACTTACCATCTAGCCCAGCCTTGTACCTACTCATCCTCCACGTTTACAAGGGTTTATTAATATTCATTGTCAATATGATTTGTGTACTTTAAAAATTATTTGTACAATGCTGAGAGCTCTTTGTGGAATAGATTTTATATATTCAATAAAAAATAAAGCAAATTATATTTTTTGACTTTGTAGAATGAACTGGAGAATTTTCCTTTGAATACAATCCAGCACTGCCAAGCTGTGATGCACTCCTGTAACTATGATTCAGTTCTCGCCCTGGTGTGCAAAGAGCCCACTCAGAACAAGCCGGATCTGCATCTATTCCAGTGTGATGAGGTTAAGGTAAAAGAGCAGTGAACTGTCTTTTCCTTTAAGCAGGTGTTCTGGCAGCTTTGGAATTATGTACTCCAGTCATATGGTTAGTGGGTACTAGAGTTTTAGTTTCCCACAATTTTGTAAGGAAAACAAATCCTTTAGTATCTTACTTTGGGTTTCCAGGTCAAGTAAATAAAGAGGAGATAGAATGATATTAAAAAAATAAGATGTATTCTATTTATTTTTAAAAGGGTAGCTAGTGTATTAAATTATTCATTGAATGACTTGGACATATAATTAAAAATTGATTCTACAGAAATCATGGTTCATGGGCAATAAATAATCACACATTATTTTACACCAATTACAAAGCATGGATTATTGCAATAAAGTACTTAGATATTTTCTAGGATATTGATTTAAAGTTCACCACTTTAATTATGTGACTTGAATAATTGCTCAAGATTTGTAATGCCTAAGTGAGAATGCAAAAACAGTTGAGCATAGTTATGAGTAGTAACATGCCGTATCCTGAAGATTTGTATTCCAAAGTGCACTTTAAGTACTACTCTGTAGCTATATACGTTTACTCACTGGGGCCATATTTCACATGAGACTTAATTTTTTCCAGCCCCACTGAAAATATAAAGTAAGATATGATATACTTTCTTTTATATGGATCACCTTGCAATGTCACTTTTGAGGTTTAAAGTTTCTTTACAGTTGGACTTTTACAATGTTCCTGCCCACATTTGCAGCAAAATTGTCCTTGAAATAGACCCCTATAGGAAGTTCAGGGTTTCTAGGCATCTTCAGTTTTAATCTCCCCCATAAGAGAAAGCCTTTGACCTGATTTGCAGAGTCTTCCTGAAACTAGGATGTTCTATGGTGAAAACACTGGAGGGGGGGCATGCTGACACTCTCATCTAACCTGCAGTGTGACCTTGACCGTGCCGTCACAGGGGTGTTCCTTAGTTTACTGAATTATAAAGGAAGGAGAACGGATTAGATCATCTTCAAGTGTCCTTTCAGGTCTAAAATTTTATGATTACCTGTGCTTTGGTAAAAGAATATAAAATAAATATATGAAAAATATACATAATTACAGAAAATAAGCAGGAACAAAAATAGGCAATGAATACATCCCAGCGAGACTCTGATATATAATAATAATCATTGGCTATAAATAAACTTCACAATCAAACAAAATAAACCTCTTTGCTGCTAATTTCACGTCGATTTCTAAGAAGACCAAATCAGGTTTTCTTGTTGAAAAAGTTGTTTGATTGGAGAATGTTCATTTTCACCTGAAATGACAAAATAAAGTGTTTATCCGAAAGGATACAACCTAGTATTGGGGTTCATTCCATGATTATAGTGGCTCTGTCCCACACTGAGAGTAACTCTGCTGGGACCACGTGATTTGTCTCCGCGGTTGAGTGGGTGCCCCGTGGATCCTGAGGATGAGGAAGGGGAGTGCTCCTCAACACACATGTGCTCCTACCTCCTTCCGTTCTTTTCGGGAAGTGATATTTACCTTGTTCCATTTTCAGCATAGGATTATACTTTTACCTTTGCAAATCCTTTCTGTATTTGCCTTTGTGCGAGAATAGCTAGAAACTAAAGAAAGGAATCTAGGCTAAACAATATTTTAAAATTCCTTCAGTTTTTAAATCTTGTCAGTATAAAGTGCAGCATCAAAAAAAGAGTGAGTTTTGAAAGCAGCTTGGGAGAACACTGTTCTGCCCCAAGACACTCGCTGATTCCGGGGGAACGTGTCCCTTTTTCTGTTCTAACCTACCTGTCGAGAGAAGAAAATCCATAACCTCTGTGGGGACTTGTCGTTCATCGCAGGCGAACTTGATCACTGAAGATATTGAAAGTGCAATCAGTGACAGTAAAGGAGGCAAGCAGAAGAGGAGGCCTGATGCCCTGAGGTAAAAGAAATGAAGGGGTAGAATCGATTGGTTTGTAAGTGTTTTTTTCCTCTAAAGACTTATAAAAATTACTTTCAGTGAAGATATAATTTACACATTGCAGACTGTAATCTCAACTCGTTTGCCCTCCGAGGTTCCTCGTCAGTGTGTGTGCAGACTGTTTCTCTCCGTGTTTCTGTTCTTTGATGTGGCTTCTGCTGTCTGTGTTGTCATGGTCATGAATGATGATTGGCATTTCAGGGGCGGGTGGCCTGAGGAGTATGAGTGGTTATTGGGACTAGCGCTGGTTCGTGGCCTTTCCAAATCACAGGAGACCCAGAAAAAGGTTGAACCTAGGTTTCAGTGGAATTTAAAGTTTTTGTATTTCTTATATATAGTAAGGAATACTTAGAAAACCCTTTCTGTATTACTCCTTGACTGGTTCTTCTTAAGGTTGGAGGACTGAGACCGTAAGTTGTGAGAACTGATATTATAGAAATGGAGATGGTAAAAACTCAACTTGTTCTCACTGTTTTCAGGATGATTTCGAAAGCAGATCCCGGTATTCCACCTCCACCCAGAGCTCCTGCCCCTGCCCCCCCTGGGACTGTTACCCAGGTGGATGTTAGAAGTCGGGTGGCAGCCTGGTCAGCCTGGGCAGCTGACCAAGGGGACTGTGAGTATTTCTAGGAACTGATACTTAATGAACTTTTACTTACAGTTGCAACACAGTTCTTGCTTTCGAATTCTGATGCTGATTTCTGGGCTGTAGTTTGAAGTTAGTTTTAAAAATTTAAACCTTAGGTAAAGGAAAGTTAAGCTTGAACACTGTAAAACTATTCTATATGAGAGTTCAGACCAGTCGTTTACTAGATATGGTGTTAGGATTAGAGATTAGAGTCTTTTTCTTAGAGAAATGTAGTCAAAGGTAGAAAGTTTGACTTGACTAATAATTAAATGGGAGGTAATAAAATATATACTGAACAAGAAACTAGGAGGTTTTTGTAAATTTAAGATTATACTTCAAATTCTTTCCACTACTTATTATCTTACCACTGTTTTCCTTTGGACAAGTTAGCTGTGGTTGCGTGGAAAGGACAGCAGGGCAGTGGCAAAGGGGTGAATGGCAGTTTCTGCTGGGGTACCCTTGTCAGAGGGCCCTTTGTATGTGTTGTCATTTTAACCTGATGGTCTTTGTAAAAACAAATAATCATAAGCATAGAATTTAGCGTAACTTTTTATATGTCAGAGTATTTGATCAAATCTGAAATTTTTATGGCTGAAAAATGCCTTAAAATATTCAGGCATTTAATATGCCCAGTCTTCTCATTTTAAGGGTGAATAAATTGTGATACAGCAAGTTTGAATTTGAGGAGGACTAGAGCCCCCCGTTTTGCCTCCTAGTTCAGTGAAACTTCCTTAATCACTTGTCCTGTGTAGGTAAAGCATCATTCATAGAGGATGTCTGTCAGTATAGATGAGTAGAACTTGATTGCCAAGGTGAGTGGCATTGGACTGTACTTTGTGTCTGGTGAGTCAAAAGTTGAGCTCTGGAGCAAGGCTGGGCTCTACCTGTGTGACCTTGGACAGTTTTATCTGCCCGAGCTTCAGCATCACTTATGGATAATACAGTGCGGATAATAAATAACTCATGGGTTGCTGTGAATCTGAAAGCAATTAATATCTCTAATAGTATCTATTACAACTATTACAATGTAGTAAGAATAATTTGTGGTGGTTCTCTTTTTTTTTACCAAATTGAGATCATTTTACTTTCTGAAATACTTTTCATTTTATTTATTTTTTTTAAAGATTTTATTTATTTATTTATCTTTAGAGGGTAAGGAGAGAGGGAGAGAAACATCAATGTGTGGTTGCCTTTTGTGTGTCCCCTGCTGGGAGTTGGCCTGCAGGGAACTGGCCTGCAACCCAGGCATGTGCCCTGACTGGGAATCGAACCGCGATCCTCTAGTTACAGGCCTGTGCTCAATCCACTGAGCTACACCAGCCAGGGCTCATTTTATTTGTATTTCTTATATCCTTAAAGTTATTTTCAGAGATTTATGCATAAGCTCAGCTACCAAACAGGTGAAAGAAAGAAATCTTTGAAACATGTATTTTTTAAAAATAAAGTAACAGAATTATTAGTTATTTTAACTTTATAACAGGTTCTGTGTTTAGGGATTATATAAATTTCTATTAATTCATTTTGTCTGTGAAAAAATTATGGCTTCCTGGTCTTATTAGAATTTGTCTAAATTACTTGGTGCAACTTCATCTATATAACAAAGTTTTCAGAACTAATCTACTACTAGGCTGAACAGAACACTCCTGTGAGGTTCTGTGTGGATCCAGGCTAGTTTTTAGTTGGAAAGATCCCCAAAAGAACTATCTTTCTGGCCCCTCTGAAGGTTTGGCTGACTCAAACCTTCTTGGCTGAACAACTCCTTTGAGTTGTTTCTTGGCTGAGCAACTCCTTTGGGTCCTTGAGGTAGCTCTAGCCTGACCCCGGAAGTGATCTCTGTAGAATAGTGTCAGTGGTGGTGGGGCTGCTAGGCACACACACTGAAAAAACCCGAGAAATACCGCATCTGCCCCTTACCTCAGCCTCTCACCTCACCTATCTGGACTTCCTAATAGCTGTGTTTCAAGTTCAGCTTGCTGCTGGTGGTGTATACTATAGCCAAGATAGTAGCTCCCCACAGATAAAGTAGCACTTAACTTACAAGATTTTATAAATAAATTCTAATTATCCTAAAATACTTAATAGCCACTCATTAAGTTTCATTAAGATTTAGGGTTTTTTTTCCTATTTTATAACAAGTATTCTACTTATAGGAAATTAGGCCTGAAAGAAACATAGCAATGTAGAATGTTTAATGTTTTCTTCAGTTCTCTATATTGAACAGAATGAATCGTGATGATATATCAAGAATTGTATTTCCATTAGTGATGATACATTTTTCTGTTCCACATATACTTGTTTTTTAGTTCCTCTTCTGTGAAATACATGTACCAGTTTCTCTGTTTAGTGGTAGTTTTAACTTCCTCATACCACCCAGGAAGGATGATGATAATGATAATGACCTCGTGATTAACATCACGTTTTAGCCAAGTGAGCTAACTTAACATCTTGAATGCTTTTAAGACATTTATTCTTTAATTTACAAGTTTCTGCAGATATTTATAATTTTAAAGAATATGATTTAAAATTAATGATCCCAGGATTGTGGGTTTTAAGTTTGATGACAACTAGAATTTTAAGAAACATTTTACTGTCAGAATCCCCAAAATGTATTGCAGTCACGGTGTTGGAATATATAAAAATTAGAAGCTCTGTTGCATTAGAATTATTTGGCCACTGTTTGTGAAGTAGGTGCTTAAATGTGGGTTTATATTTCTTGGTTAAGAACTAGAGGGTCCTAAGTTAGGGTTGGTTTCATAGGCAGCTGACATAGGGAAGAGGGAGACTAGAGGGGAAATTATAGGTTAAAAAAAAACTTAAAGGTGAAAAGCAAGTACTGAGCTCTGCCCAAATACTTCTGTTACTCTTGGCAAGGATTCATGTCATAGATGAGAGCAGAGTTTTGATTTTGTATCCAGTGGAGGTGTTCCCTTTTGCAAGTGGGCTCTTCTGTAATCAGTTTCTAGCCTTTGTTTAATTATCTATATTGATATTACTTAGACAACAGATTGAAAGGGTTACGATTCTTCTTTCTGTAGTCGAGAGACTAAGGCAGTACCATGGGCATGAAGAAACGCCGGAGGTGATGGCAGCCCGAATTGACAGAGATGTGGTGAGTGTAGCATTCATCTGCAGATCACTGGCTTTACTTTAACAGAGGAAAAAATATTTGCAAGGAAAACAAAGTTGATTAAATAAAGATGTTTTGTAGAAACTGTATTTTCTCTTTTTAGTGGTAGTTATGCCCTTTGAATTATTTTTCTTCTTAACTGTTTTTGCCTTTATGGCAATATTTAACTAGTAGACTTTATGTAAATCTTTAATGAATAATAAATAGAATTAACATAGTCACTAGTTTACAAAGGAATTTAAATGGAATTATAAGATTTAAAGATTTTTCATTTTTGTTAACAATTTTAAGTTCGTAATTGAAGTATTTTTAATGTGTCTTACTGGAATTTATTGAGAATATTTTATAATACCTGAAAGTTAAAAGAAGTTAAGTGGTACTTTTAAAGGTACATATGTAAATTTTAATTTCTTATGAAGGATAAGGCTATATTTATTTTTTTTTCCATAGTAATTTACTTGCAAGAAAGGCAGTGCTCTGTGATGTAATCACAAAGTATGTCGTCAGTATAATTACTTTTTATGCTATGCTCATATTCAATGGGAAACAAAACTTAAGAATTTGAAGTTTGGAATTTAAATTTTATAGTGCATGATTATTTGTTATACTTAAAAGTTTGTTTAATCCCACTTTCTAGTTTTTAATTAGAAGAATGTAATGTTTCACATGTACTAGAGAAAGTCAACTAAGACTTATAGTATACAAGATAATCAAAACTGATCTGATGATCGGTGAAAGCATAGTTCATTAATTTTGTTTTACCATGTAGAATTCATAATGCCTATTGTTGTAGATTATCCACATGTTTATTAGGTTATCACAGCATTTTATATACCTTTAATCCTATGACATAATATTGTTGTTGTTTCATTGGTGCATTCATTAGAAAAACAGAAATGCTCAGTGCTTTACTAACGAAATGTTCCTTAGAATTATTTTTTTACTTTATGTGGAGAACACTATGAGGAAATTAGAGTAATTGAAAATAATTAATGATCTGAAAAGGTATTGCTGAATGTTTTCTTTGTGGTATTGAAAAGAGAGCAAAATTAAGCTAAACAAAAATGTAAATGTCAGACTTTGTCGACAGGTATATTTAGTTCAATTCTCAGAATTGGTAATAAACTTGAAATTTGCATGTAGGAAGTGTTTTTTTCTTTAATTTTTTTTAACTTTCTGACTTTTTCTTTACTGACTGTATATAGCCAAGCCAAAAAATTGTTGTGTTTTATATTTAATTACATAATTTCTCATTTCAGCAAATCTTAAACCACATTTTGGATGACATTGAATTTTTTATCACAAAACTCCAAAAAGCAGCTGAAGCATTTTCTGAGCTTGCTAAAAGGAAGAAAACTAAGAAAGGTAAAAGGAAAGGACCAGGAGGTAAGTTAGATGATTTTGTCTTCTAAAAACCAACCAGAGCTCCAGTGGTAGGCCGTTTCTGCCCTTGTGAACTGCTCAGAAAAACTCCATTGACAGTGAACCGAGGTTCCTTTTAATGTGTTTTCTTCTATTACCATTTGATCTCCTTTTACATAACAGTGCCTCCCTGCCTCTCCCCACCCCTGCTATCGCCACACTGTTGTCCAAGATTCCTTTTATAGTTTTGGGGGTAGCACCAGCAACTTGGGGAGAGACTGGATTCACCTAGGGAGTAGTCCCTTTTTGGTTCTGAGTTGGCTATAGTAAAGAAAGACACAGGATTCTTGACCTGAGTTAAAAAGACTCTGGGATTCAAGTAGTGGCTGTGTTTGTCGTTAATGTCTGGTAAAGAAAGTCACAGCTCTATTCTTGTCATATTTGGATTTATTTTATTGTAAATATTGAACCTCATTATTTTGTTAATAAAAGGATTGACATTTTGTTAAAATGTCAGTGGATTTGAATATTTTTATCATAACCCTCCAAAAGTATATTCAGGTCATATATATATATATATATATATAATTTTTGTATATATGTATATAAGAAGCAGAATAGGTAGGCACAAAATTGACAGGGGGAGTTTAAGAATAGAATAGGAATTGGACAAGCCAAAGAATGTATATGTACAGCCCAAGGACATGAATTTGGGTGGGCCGGGGGAATGCTGCAAGGTGGGAGGGCAGTACAGAGTGGAGGGAGATGAAAGGAAGGATAAAAATTGGGACAACTGTAATATGATAATTAATAAAATATACTTAAAAAAGAAGAAGGGCTGCAATATAAATTTATGGAGTCTAATGAGCAATTGGTGGTGCCTAAAGGAATGGAATCCATTCAAATGTTGGATTATCTTAATTTGTTATAGTCAGACTGTGAGATGTGGCAGAGTAAGTAGTAGCTGGTGATACCTGGTGTGATCATCAAACTTTATAGACATAAATGTGTTTTGATTGTATGTTTTCACTTTGTGTATTTTTTGGCAATCTGCTCTCACCTACCCCTTCTCCTCCTTATTTCTTTAGAGGGTGTTTTAACTCTGCGGGCAAAACCTCCACCCCCTGATGAATTTATTGACTGTTTTCAAAAGTTTAAACATGGATTTAACCTTCTGGTAAGTGCAATTTATATGTAACTAAAAGAAACAAATAAAGGAGATCAAAGTCAAGCCAGGGTGTTGCTGATTAAAATAAGAGGTAAATTGTTCTCCTGGATTTTTTTGTATATATGTTTTTATTTGCCTTTAAATGGAACAAAAGGTGATAAAATATGTATATCTAAGAGACCTGATTTTAAAAAACTGACTCCTTTTTTTTCAACTAAATTATCCTAATCTGACTCACCCAGGCTTAATTAATATACTGCTAGGTGAATCTAGGAGTAAAGAACTCTTCATCTTAGTCTGTATTGGACATTCTTGAATGTTTGTCTTTTGCTCAGTTATGTCATAGTAATATGTTTGTCTGTATTCTTAATGTTACAGGCCAAATTGAAGTCTCATATTCAGAACCCTAGTGCTGCAGATCTGGTTCATTTTTTATTTACTCCATTAAATATGGTAAGATTTTCTGAATTGAAGAAAGTAACCATTATTAGTATGTTTTTTAGCCCCAAGTGTCTATTTAAATTATCTAGACAGTTTTTCTTTGTTACTTGCCTTCTGTGTAAACACTGAGAATGTGAAATTTGAGAGTTTAAAGAGCTTTGGAAATGATGTATTTTAAACACCTTACTTTATAGCTGAGAACATTTATGTCCGTGACAGAGCTAGGGAAATGAAAAGAAGTAAAGATTTGTTAGATACTAGTGTTTCAGTAGATTCTAGTATAAATGGCTTGAGTAGCATAGACATTTTTCTCTTTCTCACAAAATGGGCTAGGCATCAAGGGTCTAGTGCTGAATGAGTGGCGTTTCTCCACGATGTTGTTCCAAGACCCAGATTCTTTTCTTTGAGGTGTTCGTTTATCACCTGAGCTGTCTCTGATTCAGTCATTTGTTCATTTGTTTATTTATTCAACAAATACTAATTGACAGCCTGCTGTGTGCTTGGTATTATTAGTAGCTCATCGGGAGCAAAACTGATATAAATTCTTACCCTCTCAGAACTTATATTTTAGTATGGAGGGACGAACAGTAAACTAAATAAATATATAACTAACACAGTTCGTGAAAAATAAATGCTGTGTGAAAAAAAATGTAACAGGGCAAGTGACCAGGGAGTGTTTCAGGTGTGTGTACGTGTGTGTGTGTTACAGTTTTTGAATAGGGTTGGTTGAGGGAACAGTTCACTGAAAAGGTGTCATTTGAGCCAACAAAGTGAAGAATGAGTCATGTGGATTTCTGAAGAAAGAGAATTCCAGGCAGAGAACAGCTAATGCAAATGCTCTTGAACGATAACGTGTAAGTAATGTTCTTGGAATAAATAGGTATTGTGACTTGAACAGAGTAAGGGAGGAGATCTCATTTAGAAGGAGATGAAGTCAACAAATTAGTAGGCAGACATACTTTTTGGTCCTTATATATGATTGTGAAACCTTTGGCACTTTTGGAAGGGTTTCAACAAAAATGGGTCGTTCTGGCTGCAATATTTAGAAATTTGGGGGAAGAGGGAACTGAGGTGGATATTAAAACAATCCAGATGAGAGATTATGGTTTTTGGACCAAGTAATATTGGAGGTAATGAGAAGAAGTCAGATTCTGGTTATAAATCATTGAAGCAACAAGATCTGATGGTAGATTGGATGCACTGCACAGGAGCCAAGGATGTCACAAAAGTTTTTGGCCTAAGACTAAAGGATGGACTGGTTATTAACTGAGAGAGTGAAACCTGGGATTCAAAACATTCAAAAATAGGTTTTTTGAGAAAGATAAGGAATTCAGTTTAAGTCGTGTGAAGATTAAGATATATCCAGATGGAAAAACTTGAAAATGTAGTTGAATATTTGAATTTGGAGTTCAGTGGAGAAATCGGGCCTGTAGTTCCAAATTTGAGGGTCATCTACATGTAGAAGGCATTTAAAGCCATGAAATCGGATGATGTCACCAAGGGAGTAATTGTAGATAAAAAAAAAGAGTAAGGACTAATAAAGCTTCAGGCTGTTTCAGTGTGAGGAGAATGGGAAGGACCAGCAAAAAGAAGAAGCACAAGTTTATTTTGTAAGCAACCTAAGTGCCCATCAGTATGTGAGTGGCTCAAAAGACTGTGGTACATTTACACATACTGTGCAGCAGAGAGACTGATTCCTGTGCAGCAGGAATACTGTGCAGCAGAGAGAACGAAGGAGCTCCTACCCTCTGCAACAGCATGGATGGAAGTGGAGAGCATTATGCTAAGTGGAATAAGCCAGGATGTGAAAGACAAATTCCATATGATCTCAGCTATAAGCAGAACCTGATCAACAAAACAAACAGGCAAGCAAAACACAACCAGAGACATTGAAATACAGAATACATTGACAGTAACCAGAGAGGAGCAGGGAGGGGGATAATAGGAGATAATAGGGGAAAGGCCATCGAGGAACATGTGTAAAGGACGGATACATGGACAAAGCCAAAGGGGGTAGGTTCGAGGGTGGGAGGTGGGGATGAGAGGGTGGGGGGACATGGTGGGGTGAAAATGGAGACAACTATACTTGAACAACAAAGTAAATAAGTAAGTAAGTAAATAAATAAATAAAAGAAACAAAACACAAGTTTATTGTGGTATTCTAGAAGCCAAATGAAGAAGAATGTTTCCAAGAGGAAGAAGTGAGCTGTTATGTTAGCTGTCTAGGGTGGAAATTTATCTCCATGTCCTTGTAAGTACTGTGCAAAGGCAAAGAAAGACAGGTTTGTCTATTTTATTTTTTTTGCAGTCTTTTTTTTATTGTTGTTCAAGTACAGTTGTCTCCAGCCTCCCCTTACCCCATCCACCTCCACCTCCCACCCTCAACTCTACCCCGCTTTGGCTTTGTCCGTGAGACAGTCTTGTCTTTAAAGAGGTAACTCTGGACTTCAACAGATAATTTCTGCCATTATCCAGTTAGCCTGAAACACTGAACTTCCACACCTAACACTAAAAGAACACGGTTTCCTTCTGAGTGGCTATGTATGCATCTAAATGCAGTCTTCTCCTTCTAGAAGGAGGAAGAGGAGAATGGACACTGGGGGACAGTTAGCAGTCTTTGGCCTTCACACTATGTTCTTGGTACAGTGATGTGCACCTAACACAATATTCTCCCCAGAAAACTTCCTTCTCGTACATGTGTAGTCTTATATAAGGTATAATTTTTGAAGCTAACAAAATGGTATGTTGGGAACACTTCCCTTCGTGAAGGAGCTGAAATGTTATCCTATGAAGAGTATTACCACTTGTGTCATAGACCAGGACCCAAGATACACATCTTAATTTTCTAGAATTTTAATACCCAGGTATGTTCTTTCCTTTTACACTGAATGAAGTGGGCACAATTATGTCCTTCCCTTCCCATTTTACATTTCTTATCTTTAGAAATAGTAGTAGTGGTTTTTCTAAACTGACATTATGTGCAACCACCTTGTCCTACAAAAGAGCTGGGAGAATGAACTAGAATGATATTTAAGGGCACACGAAGGAAAGTGCTGGAGTTTGGGGAAGGCATGGCAACAGATAGTAGATGAACAGTTGTAGGCCTTACATGCGGACAGATCCGAAAAGAGCCTGGGCTGCGAATCACCTTTTCTATTGATACAGGTCATTTCCCTGTTTGAGGGGAGGACGGATGAGAAAGAAGTAGAAAGAAGGTAGAATTTTCTTTTAAAAACTTCCAGGGGGACAGTTTCTTACTTCTGGGGCTAGGGCAGAAATGTGTGGAGTGACCATGAGTGATTCACCCCATGAGTGAAAGCGCAAAGGATTACTTTATAGAATGACAATAGCAGTAATGATGATTGCTAGTATTGCTCTGCGTATTACTCCTGTGATTTTTTTAAAGAGTAGGAAAAGGAACTATATGAAGCAGATATATGTTGCTACTTTTGATTTAGAGCATATGAAGACTGAGGTCGTTGAGTTCTTCAATCTTTATCAAAAATGGAGCAAATTCAGCATTTCTCATACCTTGTACTTGGGTATCAGAGAAAGTGAGGAAAAGGGAGAATCCAAGTAATAAAAAGGAATAAATCTCATTCTTTTTACCAAGGATAACTAGACAAGGCCTGAAGTAGAATATGAAATGAGTATTGCTTTACAAACATAGGAAAGTAAGTAGCATTATTAGCATGAATATCAGAATTGGGCAATAAGAGATCAAAAAATGAAAGTCCAAGATGACATCAGTAATTTATGAATGCTTCCATATGTTCCTGCTATACATAGAACATCAGATTTCTATTTGTCTAGTTATTGTTGAATAATTCTTGCTGTATAAGCCTTTTAAAAACTAGATCAAGGCCATTCATATAGAGAAACTGATACTAGCTGATTGACAAAATCTATATTTTTTGTTCTTTAACACATTTGAGTATTAGGAAGTATTGTTTATAAAGCAATTTTTGCCATCTCCTCTCCTTCACTTCACACCTTTACAGATGATGAGTAGGTACCTAGTCATTACATAGAGTAGGAGTCTAAAATAATGGGACTGGTTTCCATAACATAGAAAATTTAGTCTTTCTGATTATGCTATATATCTAAAAACATTTATTTATTTATTTTTCCTCAAAAATGACTTTGTATGAATGTTCCGCCTGTACAGCCCCAGACATTTGACTTGGAGATGGGAAGGAACGCTTATTCGGGGCCGACTATGAGCCAGACAAAGTTTAGTGGCTTTCAGTCTTGCGGGTCCCTCCCTCTATCCTCAGCATCTGTCCACGAGCTAACCCACTGCACACAATGCATACACACGTGCCTGCTCCCATTCCTGAGAGGGAAGTATGCCTGTAGCCTTTCATTTACCTCCTTTCGTTGTATTCCCTCTTCCCTCTGTTAAAACAAAGATTTTACTATTCCTCTACTCCTTTACTCTTACTGTTTCCTCATAGTCATCCCTACGTATTTACTGGAATTGCTAATAGGGCTCGGAAAAAAGAAATTACTGTCAGGCTGTCAAGATAGATTTTGCTGTTAAATAAGAGCCTACCTTCCCTATCCTTTGTTTTTTCTTTTGTTTTTTTTTAAATATTTCACTCATTTATCTTTAGAGGGGAAGGGACGTAGAGAGGGAGAGAAATATTAATGTATGGTTGCCTCTCGTGTGTCCCCCACTGGGAACTGGCCTGCAACCCAGGCATGTGCCCTGACTGGGAATCGAACCTTGACTGACTGGTCTGCAGGCCCGCTCTCAATCTACTGAGCTACACCAGCCAGCGCTCTTTTGTTTGTTTTTATTCATTCCCTTAACACTGTGTCTTCTGCAATTCAAAGTCAGATAGGTCTTGGTCAAGTCCTCGAGGGAGGAGAAACTGAAAAATAAGCCATAACTTACCATGCAATTTGTTACTAATGTGTGTGCATGATTTTGGGGACACCGAGTTGCATCAGAGGTACACCTACTCAGGAACCCCCTCTTCTATGAAGCTGGGAAGCAGCATGAGCGAATACACAGAGGTATCCAACAGCATAGCTGGCTCAGAACACCTGGATGACTGGGGAGAAATTGACTCTTGGTCTGGCACCATTCAAAAAAAAATTCCATTTTTCTTGTGCCATATTTCTGGGAAGGTGAGATTTTTATAAGAGGGCTCTGGTTTCTGATCTCAGAGAAAACTACCATTCCTTAGCCAAGAAGTAGCCCCTGAGAAGTAAATTCGAAGCAATTTTTGGAGATCCACTTACCATTACTTTATCAGAGAGTTAACAGCTCTTTGTTTCTGGTAGTCATTAAATTATCCATTTCAAATGAGGACAATTTTCTGGAATTAAATTCTGTGAAAAAATACATTCTTTCACCTTTCTCTCTGGATCCTTTTATTTTTTGTATGTCTTTATAGGCACAGCCACAGACTGTTAACCTGAGCATGTTTTTCTCTATAGTCTTCATTTCTAGGACCGTATTTTTCAGGTTTGGCCTAATAGATTTGCAGTAGAGATACATTTTTTTAAGTAAAGTTTATTAAACTCTCTGATCTAGAGTTTTCTTCATAGACGTTAGTATTTTCCAAATAAAGTACAGTCATAGACAGATTCTATGAAAGCTGTTAAATTATTAAGTTTTTGTTACAGATTATTACACACCAGTAGGCCAGACAAAATGATTTGGCAAGCTGTTTTCCACTCAATAGGACATTGTGCAACATCAAAATTTAATTTGAGTATATAAAACCAGTACTTGTTTTTGGCTTGGCTTTTGAAAATATATAAATAATTACCATTTTCTTGCTAAAAAATAATTTATTGTTATTTTAGGTGGTACAGGCAACAGGAGGTCCTGAACTAGCCAGTTCAGTACTCAGTCCCCTGTTGACTAAGGACGCAATTGATTTCTTGAATTATACTGTCAATATCGATGAAAGGCAGCTGTGGATTTCCTTGGGAGAAACTTGGATGAAAGCCAGGTAAATATATATGAGTTTAGTGTTTAATACCTATCATACTTACTGTTCTTTGTTTAATACATGATCTAACAACACATTTATTAACCATCTATGGTTGAAGGACTTGGTGTTATAGATGGAAAAACCTAAACTCATAAAAGGCTAAACGCCTAGTGGAAAGGATAGAAGCATGATCCATGATATAATCCATGATCAATGCCAAGGTGACTCATAAACAAACTGCTGTTGGTTGGCAAGGTGAAGCAGTCAGGAGGAGGACTTAGAGAGGAGGGTCGGTAGCTTTCAAATAAGAACTGGCATTGAAGCAGGAGACTGTGGGTGACTACGGAGAACGGGGAAGAGGAGGGGTGTTAATGAGACATACAGGAATGAGCGGGGCTGGGTTACGAAGGCTCTGATGCCATGCTGTGGGACTGCCGCAAGGCTCTGCGGGCTGTGGAGAACCGATGACCTTGCAAAGCAGAGTGTGACAGAGACACACGTGTTTTAGAAAGGCCACTCTGTTAGTGACCTTTCAAGTCTAGTAAGGACAAGGACAGAATTAACTAGAGGCAAAGAGGCCCTTTGGGATGATAACGCTATAGTAGAGGTTAATTATTTTTATTTTTTAAAAAATTTTATTAAGCTTATTGGGGTGATATTAATTAATAAAATTATGTAGGTTTTAAACGTATATTTCTGTAATACATCATCTGTCTATTGTATTGTGTGTTCACACCCCAAGTCAGACCTGGAGCTAGAATTGTTGTAGTAGGAATAGAAAGGAGGAAGAAGGAGGGGTAGTTTTAAGAATTGTATCTTGTCAATAAAGTCATCATGGAAAACAAATCATTAACAATTGCAGTGTTAACATTTGCTGAGCCAAGTAAGTTATAAAAGTTTTTTTTATTATATGGGAATAAATAATTTTTGCTTTCCTCGTTTTCCCAAATCTTTTACTTCTTTCAGTACTTAAGGTGAATCGTTCACTCTGGTCACTTAGTAGCTTGGCTTCCTGATGCTTTTGTGATCCTGAAAGTAATGGCCTAGTTCACATTTTCTTTTCATTCTTTTCTTCTCTTGAAACATAAACCATTCCCACTTACATTTTAGATTTTGGCAACTGCTTTTGTTAGAATATGGTTTATACATTGAATGGTTTACCAAGCAGAATACTCCTTAAAAGCGCTGCAGTTATTGTTTTTGTTATTGCAGTTATCAAATTTATTTGTATTACTTATATATTAATATAACACACTGTATCATACTATTTATATACCATAGCATGTAAAAACTGATGAAATAGATTTCTTAAATCTATTGGGGTCATGTAGATTGTGATGTTTTGATAAGCTTAGAGAAAATATTTTAATTTTTAAGAATATTAGGAAATGAATACACTGGCTTAAGAACTCCTGAATATATAAATAATCATAAAGGTACATACTAATCTGAATATAATGGCTAATTTCATCATAGTAAAAGTATAATCTGAAGAGTTAAGTCATGTGTGAAAGATAAAACATATGTTAGCAGAAATGAAGCTATAATTTCTGTCCTACTTATGTGTATGGTTCATGAATTATTAGGAGCCTGCAGAAGTAAGTGTCACTCAGAGTCACTCAATAACGAACAGGTATGGTGAGGATTACAGATTAGTCCTAACTTGATTTTATTGATTGAAATGTAGCTGATACATTTAGTTTATGAAATCAGTAATGTTTCATTTTAGGGGATTTCATAAATTAAAACAAACATAAATCTTAAGAACATTTTCTGCTGTTCTTCTTTTGAAAACTATCTAATATCAGGAGATTTCATCATGATGGGAGGGGGATGAAGGGAAAGAGGATAATTTGAAACTACTTCAGATGCTAGAGAAACATGGTCCAAATACATAGTACATATCTAGCTACACATTTCCTTCCCAAATTTTTGAAAGCCTATATCCATGTTTAAAAGTTCAATTAATGGGGAATTGAGACATTGTTCAGGTGAGAACAGGTGACAAAGCAGAACTCAGTCTTCCTTTCATTTTATACGTATTATGTGTGAGTATGAACATCTTTACCAGAATCCCTTTTTTGGTGGAAGGAGAGCAGACTAGGTATGCCTTGTTTCTGTTGTTTTATGCATTTGTTTCTGTGTTTTATGGCCAGACTACTAAAGATAATCTTGATCATGAGTGCATTTCTTAATTTTATTGTTTGTGTGTCTTAATGTCCTTCAACAGAGCAGAGTGGCCAAAAGAACAATTTATTCCACCGTACGTCCCACGGTTCCGCAATGGTTGGGAGCCCCCAATGCTGAACTTCGTGGGAGCTCCAGTGGAACAAGACCTTTATCAGTTGGCTGGGACTGTGGCCAATGTAGCAGAACATCAACACAGACATGATACAAAAAGATACTCCACGGAGGTGACATGTTTTTTACATATCTTTTGCAGAAAATGCAATAATCTGTGCATTTTCTTGTAATTCTGATTGTGAATTCTAATTTTATCTGAAGGCTGTTTTAGAATCAGTGATTAAATGTTCTGCTGCCCTTAATTACCTCTCTTTCTCTCACCTCTCTGTCATTGGTGTGACAGTTGGCTGTTTCCCTGCGAAGCCCAAACGTGAGCCTGTATTCCTTGCAGGGGCCAGCCCCCGCCACCCCTCATCCTGCTGTGCTCCCGGGCCCCAGTGGTCCTGTGTTCTTGAAGTGTATGCTTTCTCTTTTTGTCAGGGAATTGCCCTACCACCACTTGGCTTATTCTTCTATTTCCCTCTCCCATCATCAGAGCCTCTGGACGTTTCTCAGGACCCAGGTTCTTTAAGCCTATCCCAAGCAGCTCTTTCCTGAATGGCCCATTTTCTTCTCCCCCCCTCTTCCTCCCTAAGCCCCCTAGTTTTAAACCTCTGGAGTCCCATCAGCCTGGCTAGAAGGAAGTCCCAGCTTCAGATGATCAGTTATGACACTATTACACCTTGATGAGGTGACAAAATTTACTGTATCTTTTATGTATTTAGTATGCTTCATAGTAAACCTATTTGGGAAGCAAATTAAGAGATTCCTTAAAGATGATTTTTCTATAACTCTTGTTTTTAAAGATTTTATTTATTTAATTTTAGAGAGAGGGGGAAGGAAGAGAAAGAGGAAGAAAAACCTCAGTGTGTGGTTGCCTCTTGCACACCCTCTCCTGGGGACCTGGCCTGTAACCCAGGCATGTGCCCTGACTGGGAATCAAACCTGCAACCCTTTGCTTCGCAGGCTGGTGCTCAATCCATTGAGCCACATCAGCCAGGGCTTTCCATAACTTTTCTTGTTCTGTCAGAAAAGAAAATTAAACACTGGTTAATGCTTAACCAAACTGGATAGGATGATAGAATCGAGGAAGTAAATGAATGAGATCTAATTTGAAGAAGAAACAATAATTGATGACTACATCCACCTTGAAATCCTGTTCATTTTGCTTAATCTCTTATATTAATTTTCTTGGACTACTGTGGGTATTTATAATGTAGTGAATATGATATCAATGAGTGAATTAACAAACCAGAGTAAATCTTTACTTTTAAAGAGAAAAGATATATATAAATTAATTTTTTAAAATTGTTCCCTCAGACAATAGCTGTAATATTATAGAAGATTGGTTAAATTCTGAAACTTTAAAATAAAGCAACCATATTGCTTTAAACAAATTTTTTTATAATGTAATTCTTTTTTCCCCCTCTGATTGCATATAAGAGTATAGGTGGATTCCTTAACTGTCCTTCCCTCTAATTGAGTAATTAAGAAGATGACCTCATAGCTCTGGCAATTGGTTTGCAGGCGTATGTCCCTAGCTGTAATTTTATAGTTCAGACCTCATCAATGTGAATTTATTTTTCCTCATAAAGGGCAACATTTTTTAGAGGAAAATTGTAATCAAACATGAAATTATGATACACTCGCCGTTGCTATGGTTACAGCTGACTATTTTCAAATTATAGAAACTTCCAGCTAACAATCTTTATATCTTAAATAAGAAAATATATCTACTTTATAATTAAACCTCAGAAATTCACATTTGTGAGTTTTTTTTTCAGTTTGTGTATTTAAAGAGAGACAGATATATTCGGGGCTTCCAGTGTAAAGTTTGTCTGCTCTCACTGGACAAATAATTGTAAAAGAAGAATTATTGAGAATCCTTTCTTACAATGAATTACCATTTTCCTGTTGTAAATTAGTTTCCATTTTATGGCTTTAAGTACTTATTCAGAGGTTTAGAAAAATAAATGTGCCTGCTAGAAGTTCTAGGGAATTTTATACCATAAGATTTTGTTGGAAAAGAAGCCAAGTAATGGTGATTTAAAATGCATAAAAATGCAATCATCCCCAGAAGAGAGATTTTATTATACTTTATTGCTACCATTATACATACACTCAGGACAAGACTTGGGTGATTCAGGCTTTGTTTAGAATCAAAAGGCACAGATGAAGTGGAGGGACAGAGGGTGGCCCTACTCAGTGTCCGCACTTCCTCCGAACCAGCAGCTGTTCTAACCACGCTTGTGCAGTCATCACACTTAGTCATTTGGCCTCGTTTCTCTCCTCCCTTGTACTGCGCCCGGTCACTCTCAGGACCAGTGATTTCATCCTGGTGGACCTCACTCTGATGTTCTGAGCTGGGCAAAAGGTGTGGGTGAAGTTAACAGTTTCCTGAACTCCTCCCTCCGAAACAGCCTTTAATGAAAAACTGCCTGGCCCTCGAATTCCTCTGCCCTCTCCTAGGAAAATCATAAACTGATTTAATGAAGGCATTTGTTTTTATTTTCATTTTCAGCTTTATTGAAGTATAGTTGACAAAAAATCTTTAAATATCTTTACATGAAGTACTATTACAATGTATTATAATGATTTAATAGTGAAAGGTGTCCCTAATCTGGTTAATTAACACATTAACACATCCACCACCTCACATAATTTATCTTTGTTGTTGTTGATAGCATTTAAAGTCTACTCTTCTGGCAAATTTTAATTATACATTACAGCATTATAAATTATAGTCACCATGTTTTACCTTAGGTCCTCAGACCTGTACACAAACCTCTCCCTATTTTCCCGACCCAGGAGACTCCTTTTCTACTTTTTCTATGAGTTTGACTCTTTTTTTAAGAGTCCACATGTAAGTGATACCCTGAAATATTTATCTTTTTCTTTCTGGCTTATTTCACAGAACATAATGTCCTTAAGGTCTCTCGATTCATATTGTCCCAAATGGTAGGATTTCCTTACTTCTCGTGGCTGAGTAATATTTCCATGGTAGTATGTACAGGATGGGGAAAAAGTAGATTTACAGTTGTTTGTATGGAAAATAACAGAATAATAAGTAATAATACAAGAGTAAACTTCGTGTTTCATGTCCTTCCAACTGTAAGCAGCGTACCTTTGCTCCGCTCTGCGTGCACAGAATGCCGCATCCTCCTTATCCGCTCATCCGCTGATGGGCACCTGGGCTGTTTCTATGTCTTAGCCATTATGCATAATGCTGGCATGGACATTGGGTTGCATATCTCTCCAAGATTCTCATCTTATTTTCTTCAGTAATATCCAATAGTAGGACTGCTGAATCGTATAGTAGTTTTATTTTTAATGTTTTTGTTTTTCTTTTTGAATAAATTTTTACTGCATTTTCACTACTATCGCCCTTATACCCTCCTTCACCTCCGCCCATCCCACACCCATTGCAATTCCCACACTGTTGTCCATGTGGATGAGTCCTGTTTCTTTTTGTGTCACCCCATATTTCATTTTATGTGAGGTGACAGTAGGAAATCTTTAGATGACTTGTTTTTTGTTTCTTTGTTTCCCCCCCATGGCTTTAAAACCATGCTGCTCAGTGAGAACCACAGACCTCAGTTCTCCTCTTGGTTCGCTCAGTGAGCTCAGGTCTGAGCTGTGTTAGCTGCAGACGGAAGTGACTCCAGTGTTGTCTTTTGGCTTATTGACTTAATATAAGTGTGTGTCTGCCTGATTGTGTTTTCCTTAACAGCAAATATGATAATAGTGCCACCATTCAAAAACAAACCCAAAACAGTGTCTGTACAAGTTTGAAAAAATGAGAGGGTGGAATAATTTTAATGTACTGAGTTCAGATGACCTTCATGTGACAATATTTACCTTGCTAGAGTGGTAAAGGACTGTTGTTTTTTTTTAACATAGAAAGCAAGGGATTAAGAGTTCCATTGTTGTTTTTAAACTAATTTTATTTTATACAGGCTGTTAAAATCTGCCTAATTCTAAAATCAACTCTTACTGAAACTCCTGAGGAAAGAATTTATAGGCATACCTCGTTGTTATTGCGCCTCACTTTATTGCTCTTCACAGATGTTAACGTTTTTTATAAATTGAAGGCCAGACCCTTCACCAGCAAAAATAGTCCTGCTTTTTTCATTGTGATACTGGCTTCGTTGTGGTGGCCTGCAACCAAATCCGCAATACCTTCAAGTTATGCCTGTATACTTTTATACATGGATATTTCCAGAACTAAAATTTAACCTTTGTTCTAATTAATTTTTTATTATAAGTAGGTCTTGGACAAAATATATTCCCTTCATTTCATAATTTATTAATTTAATGATTCATTACTTGAAAATGAAACTGTGTAGTTGATCACACGGTGTAGTTGAGTGTTCTTATTGATTGACATCAGTGCTCATTCACTGAATTAATATTGGTGATTCTTTAATCCCTTCTCTGTCAGCAATCCAGCGTATCAGAGTACCTTCCACCTCCCCCCGAGGGGTACGCATTCAATAACATCTACACGAGAGGACCCCCTCAGGACCCAGGGGAAGCTGCTGGTCCTTTTAAGCCAACTCCTAATCGCCATGTGGATAGGTAATGTCTCCTGGGCGTCGTGTGGGGAGTTGAGGCCAGCCGCCTCGGACTGAGGGCCCACAGAGGTGCGGGTGGCTGCACTCCACTTCTTGAAAGCTCCCTCGGCCAGCTGTTTGATGACGTTCCCGCTGTTGCCTCATAGAGTGGGCTCTCACGCACAGAGCCTCCAGTCTGTAATTCTGGTGGAGTACAACTGTCTTCGGATGACTCTTCCTGTTTAAAAGGATGCTTCTGACACAATCTGTGAATAAAGAAGAAAGAATTGTTTTGAAATTCTCAACTAGTTTGTACCAGATGGTCTCTAAGGATTTTTCCAGCTCTGTAACTCTTACAGGAAATAATTCCCATCTTTCTTCTCCTCCAATGAAAACAAACAAACCTTCCTTTAGATAAGAACTATTTAAACTAAAGATAGACTAAATATTTAAATGGAGTCAATACCTTATTTGCCATTTTTGTCATTTCTTTTTACTGTATTTTATTCTCAGTTTGCAGTTGTGCATTTCATTAATTTTCCCTCTGAAATTTAATGTAGGCAGAGATGGGAGATTGAGGTGGGGAAGAAATAAAGGAATTGGAATAGGTTCACTTTTTCAGTCATGTATTCCAGCCACTACCAGTGAGCTTGACCCAGAGGCCAACCGTATACATAAGACAAAGAAAAGAAGAAACGTTGGGAACGAGGGTGTGGGAGAGTGGCCACGCAGATGAAGTGTGGTATAGACAACGTGTTCTGATACATTCCTGCCTCAAGGCCTCTCTCACCATGAGTGTTGTGTGCCCTTTATTTTTTTCAGTATGTTTTTTCTTTTTCCTTTTTAAAGATTTTATTTATTTATCTTTAGAGGGGAAGGGAAGGAGAGAGGGAGAGAAATTTCAATGTATGGTTGCCTCTCGTGAGTCCCCTGCTGGGAACTGGCCTGCAACCCAGGCATGTGCCCTGACTGGGAATCAAATGGTGATCGTGTGGTTCGCAGGCCCGCGCTCAATCCACTGAGCTACGCCAGCCAGGGCCGTATGTTTTTTCTTAATAAAACCTAAAGAAGGTGAGATTTAAAATTTTGTTTTCTGTTGGGACTGATGATAGAATTAATACTTAGCTAAAATAGCGTAGAAATTATGCAGGTATTATTAACATATAAAATTGAGTACAAAAAAAGTCAGCAATGAATAATACATTTTCAAAATGGCAACATATGAAACACCTTTTAATTATAGATTCAGTTTTTAGTAGATACAGGTGGAAATCAATTTTTAAGTTTAAAAATTATCTTATTGAAATTCTTCTTGACTAATTGATTACTCATTATATTTTATTTTTTCTGTCGTAGTTGTTAATAATCAGGAAGTTATTTCAGATTAGTGATTCTTACTTTTTTGTTTCATAACTCTAGTAAATTATGGTTTTTCACAGCTGAGTAATCAGAAAGTAACTTCAGTACATTTCTCATGTGTGTTCAATTGTAATACCTATTGATACTAAATAACTTTTACCACGTTCCATTTTAAGACCACGTCTTGCACACTGTGGCCACTCGGTAAATGTTTGTAGATTTACCTGATTGTTTTATTAAATAGCTGAATGAGTATGTGATAGTGTATGCAACGTTTCAAAGTCGTCACCTCTTTGTCCTTGGCTGCAGATGTATGAGTTCTGCAACATCACTGGTGGAACAACCTGTGCCATTTATTTGGGATGCTTACCCCAAAGTCTTTTAAACGTTTACCTTCATCTTTATAGAATATCATGGGAGTTTACTTTTGACTTACTGATTTATTTCCATCTCTGTAGCCTGTCCACTTCCAAAATGGATTCAGGCAGCTTGCTTAAATTGTATGCACTTAAAGTGATATTAATATTACAATTCAATGATAAAATTAAGAAATTAAGTCAAGAGACAGAATGAGAATTAAAATTTTTGAAGTATAGGTTGACCCTGTGATTGAATTTCTAATTTGTCTTCAAGGTTCCTGGCTGTTACTCAAAAATACTTGTCTCATCAAACTTTATATAGGATATGCCAGATAATCTAAGGAACATTATTTTTAAAGATACTATATATTTTTACCTCATTCAAAGAATTCTGCGGTGAACCTCATAAGGTTTATTTTGGTAACCTTCGATGTATAAAAAATTTAAATGGAACTTAGTGCTAGAAATTCCATGAAAAGATATTCAGGTATATAGACCTTAAAGTTACCAAAGTTTAACCAGAGAAAGACCTTTTAAAAAATACCTTGAGCAGTGGGCGGATTGGATAACTCCGTTGTCTTTGTGGATCCCATCTCAGCTGTGCTGGTGTAATAGGAGCTGGATAGTTATTACACATGTGGACCAGCAATTATCTGTATTGCTGAGAAAATTTGTCATCCTTATTGCAAAAACTGAAAGTTCTCATCTGATAGGAAACACACAGAGGTTTGGATTTTGTTTTTATAATAATTATCATCAATTTAAACTCTGTTGTATGCCAGGAATACAGTAAACACCATCAAAGTATATTGACTCTTCAGTGAAATTACTGTGTCTCTAGACAAATCTCCTGTTGAATTTAGAGCCCTCACCTCTGAGGGATTATCCTGTACCGCCATTCAAAAGTAACTAGTGTTGCATAGAAGTCTCAGATCACTGCTCTCTCCACATTTACTCTGTATCGAGTACATGAGGTCTGTCCAGGAACAGTTCCAGCCATCATTAATGTAACAAGAACAGTTTGCACAACATCCAGGTAACCTGGCAGCCAAGGAGAGTGGACTGGAATGTGCATGTGTGAACATTGAGGACTTCACTGTACTAGTCAGTGGGGGAGGTAGATGCTATTGAGGGAGCGTGTGTACTGTGTGACCATCACATTCAAAATGACTGAGCAACAAATCTGCATCAAATTTTGCCTTAAGCTTAAACATGCCTGTGTGGAAACTATTTGGATGGCTCAGAAGGCCACAGCTATGGGCAGCTGTTGACTGGCAGCTTCATTACAACAACAAGCCTGCTCATGCATCATATTCTGTGCGGGGTCTTTTGGCAAAACATTAAATCACCCTGGTGACTCAGCCCCTTTGCAGCACAGATTTGTTGTCCTATGACTTCTGGCTGTTCCCAATCACCTTTAAAAGGGAAGAGATTTCAAATCATTGATTCAGGAAAATATGACAGGGCAGCTGATGGCAATTGAGAGAACTGTGTGAGGTCCCAAGGTGCCTATTTTGAAGGAGACTGAGTTGTCATTGTCCTGTGTACAGTGTATCTTGTATCTTCTTCAGTAAATGTCTCTGTTTTTCATAGTACATGGCTGGATACCTTCTGGGCAGTCCTTGTATATCTATTACTCCAAATTAGAAAGAGAGACCACATCATGTTTATACATCCTAGGTCTTTTAAGAAACTTTGGTACGTCTGAGAAATTACAAGGTGTGATTTTTCAGATTGATAGTTATGTTAGCGTGATATGTATGTTTAATCTAGAGAGAGCGAGAAACTAAAGATTTCTAAATTCAAAAGTACTTTGTAAGTGAATGCTTGGCAATCATTTCTGAGACACACAAGATAACAAAGACTTGTGAGAGAAGTGCGGCCCAGTCTTGTTTTGTTTTTTAACCCACTGATTCAGATATACAGTGGCACTGAGTTATTCTGCCCTTTGTTATAGTATCAACTCTCCATTATTAGTAGTGCTTATCTTCTGGAACATAGGAGAGAACATGAGGAAGGAAAGACAGAAACTGAAATTACTATTTTTGTAAGTTTTAGTGTGATTGAATCTCTTTTATCTCTGCCCCCAATGAAATCTTAGAATGTGATCATATAAACTAGAGATGGGGTGGAAAATCCATGGAACACAGTTTAAAATTTATATTGTTAATAATATGTAATAATTCGCCACACTTACACTTTTTCTACTTTTTCTCGTATTTTAAATATACCAAGAATAGCCGACAGGTATCATATCTTACAGTTCATCTTTTTTCTTTGTCTCTGACCCTCTGGTTCTGGGGTTTCTGTCTAAGAAGTAGCCATGTACTTATGGTGACAGGATACATTGTGTCCACAGCTACCCGCAGGGCCTGCTGTGACTCGTTATTCCAGGAGACCTCAGTGCGCAGCAAAAAGAATGGCCACTTTAATAGGAGAAGGATGACCAAACATCTTCAGTCCCTTTTGCGTTGTACCTTACAGAGACGTGTGAGGAGATGTGGGGATGTGAATGGAGGGGAATATTAGGGAGTAAAATGAATAAAAAACAGTCAAATTTATTATATACATATGTATTTTTAAATATTTTATTTATATATATTTTAGAGAGAGGTGAAAGAAGGGAGAGAGGGAGAGAAACATTCACATGTGAGAGACACATTGATTGGTTGCCTCTTGCACATCCCAGCTGGGTACCTGGCCTGCAACCCAGGCATGAGCCCTGACTGGGAATCAAACTGAGCCCAGCCAGGGCCACATTTATTTTGTTAAAATGACAAAATATTAGTCCACTGTTGATATATTTCAGACTTTATTGTATTACATATAAAAGTATGTTAATTATGTTGTTAAATATTTAATGGTAATTTAATGATTAAAAGAAGCATTTGGTTTTTTAAGAAAGTTTTTTATTTTTGAAATTAGAACTCTTAGACAAGTTCTTTCTATTAAAATAAGTTTATAGTGAATTAATTAATTAGATTAATTAAGTAGGAATTAATTATTGGTTTGTAAATAATCCATACATTTCCTTGCAGTTTAATAATGGGATAAAGCTTTCATAAAAATTAAGTCACAATTTTTAAATATATATTTGGTTAATAAATTGAACATATTGCTTGAATTAGTGAAATCAACTTATAATTTATATTACCAGTATGGAAACTATCTTCAGTCTTCTTTAATTTCACACAAATGCTAATATTGATCTTTATCCTAATTCTTTCATGGTAGAGAAGCTAATTAACAAAGTGATATCTAGAAGGTATGTTTAGTGGTTACAGAATTGATAGACTTGCAATCTAGATTTGGCTTAGTACCAGCTAGCTTTGTGATTTTGCATTATTTATTTATTTTCCTAGCCATATTTTGTTCCTTTTACTAGTAAGAACTCCAGAGTGTTTTTTTAAGTTTTTATATTCATAAAATATAATAAAATTGAACTACTATCAAAATAATTTGTCAGAATGTTTCCTGGTAGGAATTCTCTTGCCTTAGTGTTTTACTTCTGTTTTCAAACTTTAGGAAGAGCTAGTAGAATAATCATTTTTCTTTCTTTTTATAGAAATTATGATCCAGTTGTAACACAACCCAAGAAATATGCCAAATCCAAGTATGACTTTGTGGCGAGGAACAACAGTGAGCTCTCAGTTCTAAAAGATGATATTTTAGAGGTAATAGAATTTTACCTTTATGTACTCTTACTAAAGTGGGTTTATGTATTCTTCTTTTGGTTTATACCTAAGTCTGTCTCAAAGAAATGTTGAGATCAAGAAATACTTCTTCAGTATTACTTTATTTTCCCAAGGGTAGAGCGTGTTATAGATAAATGTGTCCATTTAGGAGGGGAAGCTGCTTTACAAACTGTGTGTTGTCAGTCAGTCGTTTCTTGGGTCGGGGGTGGGAGTGGAGAGAGGCAGGGAGAGTTGGGTTTGTTGGCTTACTTTGCCCTCTTCTTCCTTCCAGTTTTTATTCAATTTGGAGTCAAGATTATTTATCAACTCATGTGTAGATGTACCATAATATTTTTTCCATACATACATTTATTTTATTTTTAATTTTTTATTGTTGTTCAATTAAAGTTCTTCCCATTCCCCCCCCCCATTACTTTCCCCTGCCCGACCTACCGCCCACCTCCCACATTCAATTGTCTCCCCTGTTGCCTTTGTCCATGGGTGCTTTGTGCATGTTCCTTGACTTGACCCTTCTCCTTCTGTCCCCTGTTATCCTCCTTCCCCCTCCCCTCTGGCCACTGTCAGTTTGGATGATAATATTTTAATAAGAGAAAACATTGTCCTTCCTTCTATTCTGGTACCTTGGCACAAATATACCCAGCACTGAATGAGCTAATGGTTGTGGGAATAATCTACCATGACATCTAAGTATCTTGTCTTAGTTTATAACAGGATGTTCCTCTTTTTAAATTGTAATGTGGGGTAATCACAGCATATTTTGTTGGGGAAAAAAGGAGGTTTTTATACTTTTCCAAGGATAGAGTTGACATGTAAACATTTCCAAGCGACTCATCTTAGTTATCTATACATATTTTAGATATATTGCAAATACAATCTGTGTTAGGTCGCGTAGGCCTTGGATGGATTCATGATAGTGGTACCATACCTGTGCTCTACTAGTCATTCTCATTCCTAGTGTAGTTCCCAGGAATCATCCGTCCCTCAACATGTTTATGCTAAGCCAACTTAATAGAAGTTAAAGTTTTTTGGTCCAGGAATAAAAATTGGACTTCCTTTATAGATTGGTTTGGTACAGAAATGACATCTTTATTTTCTTGCCTAATGACAGATCCTCGATGATAGGAAGCAGTGGTGGAAAGTTCGGAATGCAAGTGGAGACTCTGGATTTGTGCCAAACAACATTTTGGATATTGTGAGACCTACAGAATCTGGATTAGGGCGTGCTGATCCACCATACACACATACGATACAGGTGATTGTTTTTTAGCGAAATTTAAGTGTAACGGATTTTAAAATTCATCGGTCTACTAGGATCTAAATACATTTTTTGTGTTAATCATTTTGAGAGTTAATTGGCCATACAATTTATACAGTTTTTTCCTAGCATATTTCAGGGGCAAGGTGAGAGACATGCGGATGAATTATATATGTTTTGTGGTTTAAATCTTTAGGATTTACTCAACATGTTTGCCAGTAAATGAGTGTCTCTCTGAATGCTGTTTTTTTTTCCTTCTACAATGTTTCTGACATTTGAAGAAAAGGCATTTCTGCCTCTTCACTTTTACCCATAGCCCTCCTGTTCATTGGCTGCTTCTTGTTAGATGGTGGCGCTGAGATGAGCTGGAGGATCCAGCAGTTGACCTTCACCAGCCTTTGCCCTCATTCTCTTGAATGTTCTGCTGCTGGCCAACCTTGAACTTGCACTTATCTCAGCTTACACCTGAGTATTTATTTATTTCCCCCCTCTTGATTTTAACATTAAAATGTACTTACGATATAGGTTGCGTGGACCAGGTTTTCTCTTCTTAATCATTGAAAAGTTCTTGAGTCAGATTTCCAGAAAAAAAGGGATGCTGGTTCTCTCATTCACCCTAACACCTGAATTCACTCGCTATTAAAGTATGTGGATTTTTGCTCTGACAGGATCTCTATGGAGTCAGATCCACCGGCAGAGACAGAATGGATGGACTATCCCATGTATAGTCTCTGAACCTGTGGTGGCTTCTCTCTCATGTCCCATAAGAATTCTTTTAATTTTCAGAATCTTGAGCAAAAGATTATATCTGACCACATAAATCTGAGTAGAAGCTACATAGAATGTGCCGTGAAATAGTTCACTTTCATACCTAGGCTTAGTAAAATGCAAAAAGTCCGAACCTGGGGTCGTGGTCATTTGCTGCCGTGACCACTCATTGAGGTACTTCTGGCTCCTCGTGGCTTTCACAGCTGCTGAGGCCTGCTCTTATCCATGTCGACTTTGGCCTTATAGAATCTAAGAATCAAACAGATGTTTAAAGGAAAAAATTGGTACACGATTTATACAGCTTTATAGCTTAAAGGGATGGCTGTGGAAATTCTGTTTGCTGTGCTCATGTTTTGGCTGGCCTGATGTGCATCTATATTATGTACTTATTTTATGTTCATTGTTTGTCATTAGCTGTTGATGCCAAAGAAGGAGTTTGAGTTATTCAAGGTATGGTCTACTGCATTTCCTGTGGATTTTTGAAGTGAATTTTCTAACCTGGTTTTAATACCTTTTCCTTTCTTAAGTTCTTACTTTTCTGACTTTGAGATGTGGTTGCCTGACACAATAGAGGCTTCTGTCTGGTTTATAAATGCTAATTCTTCATGTTCTTTCCTATGGAGGTTTTGACTGAATTCCTTAAACAGTGTTAAAGGGTGTATGCTTGAAATGTATGCCAAGAACAGTACTAGAGTATATCCCCTTTGAGCTCTGTAGACTGTTCTTAATATTCGACTCAGGGCAGACTCTAAAAGACACTATTCACAAACGATATCACCGGTTGCTGTATGTGAGCAGAAGCCAAGAGTTTATATGTTAGGTGTTAAAAACAGTTACCCCAAGTTTATTTCTACTTGTGCGCATAGATGCTAGAAATGGCCAAACTTTGATAAAATATCTAAAACTTGCAAATAATGTAAACTCTAAGTATTCTCCCCCACCCCAGGATTTCCTAAGTTTAACCTCTCTTCCCTTTTCATGTTTACTGTCAGGCTCGTCTTTTTCTTCCATTTTGATTCCTAGTTTGAGCCATCGTTGACGTTTCTGTTTGAAGGTTGCTTCTGTTTAGAACCAGAACTATAAATATATACCATAGGTAGAATGAGTACTTTGAGAGAACATGAAATCTGCCCCTCCTTTTTTGAACAGAGCCTCATCTTATATTTTTGTCAATTTTGGCACAACCATGGAAAGTACTCACAAGTTTCAGGAGTTTGTTTTGCTACTTTATGTAAATAAAAACTGTGGGAATTGCCAGGTTGGGTTTCTCCCTTTTAAACTTTTCAACACTATCTGACTGTCTTCTGAAAATTTCTGGATGCAACTCTGAAGGTGCTGATGTGTGTGGAACTGTGCATGGAAGCTCGAGGGGTGTGTCTGGGTATGTAGTTTGAGGGCCTGGGTCTTAAAACAATCTACTTTTTAATCACCTCCTGAAAATTTGGGGGCTGAGCCTATCAAAACCACTAGAATCTTGTAAAATTTTTTTCCTCCAAAAAAAGTTTAAGAATTTATGCTTCCATATTAGTTAGTTAATGATGCAAAAAATGTTGAATATAAACCGTACTAATTTTCATCTGCATACTGCCAACATTTAGATGATAAAATTTATTTTTATTTTTAAAATTTATTTAATTATTTTTTTTCCAATTTTTTATTTAATTATTTTTCAAGTACAGTTTCCTATTATTCCCATCCCATCCCACCCCCGGATGCTCCCCCCTCCCTCCCATTTCCACCCTTCTTAGTTGTCGTCCATGTATCTTTTATATTCGTTCTTCTAAATCCCTCCCCTTTGTTCCTCTAAATCCCTCCCCAGAATCTTGTAAAATTTTAATAAGCAAGTTTGACAGTCTGCTCTCTGCTCTCTGGCATAAATATTACTGTAAAGGGATGTCTATTCTGAAAGCCAACGTAACACACACACACACATGCACACACACAAAATGATTAGATAGACTAAGATGGGGAAGAAAAAAGCATCCTTGGAAATATATGTCAATTATTTTATATCTCTAACAGTGTTACCAGATACCTTTATCTACAGCATTTTAACAAAAAGTCCTGCAGCTTACTTCAGATTGACAATAAAGATTTGTGTAGATTCATTCCAGTGATCGCCACACCCTGACCTTGTAGAACTCCATGGGATTACAAGCATGTCAAAGGCAATTCTGTGTCCCAGTCATGCTCTCCTTGGTTCGAGCCACAGATATTTATGGGAGGCTGGCACCTTCCACTTGGTAATAGGGAAGACAGGAGGCCTGGTCCTGAGCGTTCCTCCCTGAGAGCCTGCTGTCCTTTCTGCGCCTGTGCGTCAGGAACAGTGGCCCTCGCTCTCCTCAGAAATGGCCGACACACTTTTCCCCACCTCTTCCTCCCAGTGATATCAAACCTTAGAAGAAATTTAAAGAAACGTCTTCCCCAAACAGTTCCCATCCCTGTGCTGTCCTGCACAGCGATCCCTTACGGCTCATTGGTTAAGCTTCCTTCACGTCCACGGAGAGCAGCAACATCGCACTCCGAGGTGGCCGGCGCCTGTGGCCAGTGCTCAAGCTGGGCGCCTGGCCTGGTGTCAGCACTTCACAAACACTAATTCGCTTAATTCCCACCACCGCCTTGAGGAGGAGGCACGTTTAATACCCGAGGGAACGAAGGCACAGAGAAGTAACTCGCCCACAGCTGTGTGCGGCCAGGACGGGGACCCCAGGCCTGCGGAATGCTCCGGCGGCCCAGGCTCCGAGGTAGTCAGCGAGTACGGGAACGGCTCTTGGAAAAGATTGTCCTCTCGTTGTGCACAGACATGTGGGCTTTGGCTGTGTAAGTGCTGAAAGGGATGTCTTCTTAGAGTAGCTTTACCATGCACGGTACCGTGACAAAGGTTGATCTGATTAATCACCATCCTTGGAATTGGATTTTTTGCCTTGTCCATCTGTTTTTTGGATTTCAGTTACTTTTTTATAACTTAGGGAAATAATTCCAATCATGTAATTCACTGAGAGTATAGACATTTTGTGAATGGTGGGAATAAGGGAATTAGGTGTAAACTATTATCCTGGGGCATCTGTGTCGCCTTCCTGTAAAGAAGCAGGTGTACGAACAGTGGCAGCTCCCATGGGAAGGGCACGGGAGCAGCCCCTGCCTGTTGTCCACACTCTTCCGTTAGAGACTGTCTCTGGATGGCAGGGGTGCAAGTGCCTGGACCAGTGGTGAAGAGGTGTCGAATTGCCACCTGGCGTCCCTGAGAATCAGCCTATTTAATATCCTTGCCTTCGGAGTGATTTTTAACAGCTTGGTAAAGACAGCCATTCCCACCTAATGTGTTTCCCCTGCAGCTTCACCAAAGCTACAAAAATAAAAGGGAGGGGGCGAATTTATTAAAGATATAGAAGAATTTATTAAAGATACGGAACATAAACAATATTGAATGAAACCACAGGGAAAGGAAGTAAATGCTTATGAGAGATTATGGAGAAATGAAGGTGAATGGCATATCTTTTGATAAAAACATTGTTGTAGAACAATACTACAGGGCTTTGTAGTACTTTAGCTGTGACAGATGGACATCCAGGGTGCTTTGTCCCCACCTGAAATCTGTGGGCTGCATCCAATTTCCTATATCTCTTTTGACTCGATTCCCAGATCTCTAGCTCTGCAACTGCATCTGCTAGAGTTCCCCTCGTGCCCATATAGATTCCCATGCTGTATGCCAACAGCAGAGACCAGTCCCTCATTATTTCTAATAGAGTCAAAGGTTTCATTGAAGAAGTCTTACATTCACTGTTAATTAGTAAGTCTGTGTGCTTATTATTATTATAAGTATGCTGACTCTGTCAAGATATAAATCATTATGCATGTCTGGACGTTATGGCCCTGTGAATACAATAGAAATTTTCCTGTCTTCTCTATTTCTTAGCGCTAAGATATTATGATACTGTGGGGAAAGCCCCACTGTAGGTATTGGTAGACAAGGATTCTAGACCTGGTTCTGCCACTAACGAGCTGTGTGACCTTCAAGAAAGCGTTTTATTTTTCTGTGCTCCAGTTTGCTCTGCTTCAAATGGAAGGGTTCAATTGATCTCTACAATTCAGTCTAGATAGAAAATGTTGTTGTTTTCTCTATACATGTATAAATAGTCCTAAATTGAAAGTGGAACTATTTCTACAGGTAACTACTAAACCACTAGCTCTACTAATTTCATGCTATGAATGTTTCAAATGCTCTTTTTCAAGCTCAATCCAGACAGTCAGGTACTGCTGGGCAGAGTGACCACTTTGGTGAAATGCCTTCAGGCTCGTTCCAGCAGACCAACTGCTAATCTTCAGTTATTTAAAAACGTTTTAAAATAAGCTCACCTGGCTGGTGTAGCTCAGTGGATTGAGCGCGGGCCCGCTAACCAGAGGATCGAGGTTCGATTCCCAGTCAGGGCACATGCCTGGGTTGCAGGCCGGTTCCCTGCAAGCCAGCTCCCAGCAGGGGACGCACTAAAGGCAACCACACATTGATGTTTCTCTCCCTCTCTCCTTCCTCTCTAAAGATAATAAATAAATAAATAAATAAATACATACATACATACATACATACATACATAAATATTTTTAAAAAATAAATAAAAAATAAAATAAGCTTAGAGCACGCTACTCATCTGTTAATTCGAGGTATGGTTTTTAGACAAGGATGGTTACTCTTATGTTGCCTCACAGGTTGACAAATTCTATTTTATCTGGACAGGGATGGGTGAAAGCAAGTTTACAGTTGTGAGTACGCAAAACAGAGTTTATTCTTGTCTTATTATTACTTATTGTATTATTTATTTGTATTACAACTGTAAACCTACTTTTGCCCACCCCTGTATATAAACAGGTGCATAAATTACTGCTTAGCTTGCACATGTACAGAATTATAAAATTTCCTGCCTAGACGGCTTACAAATTTGAAACTAAAGCTCACTAAAACATAGGTGTGTATTTCCTTTTGTGAAATCAGCTTTATAGAAAAATCAGTCTTACATTTAATGTACTCTCTGTATTTCCTTTATCAGCTGAAAGAATAAGGTGAACCTGTACTTAATATTTTAAAAACACAGTACTCTAATACACAAAAAGTTACTGAAATACTCTGTACTGCGAACACTAGCCTGTGAGTCTATATAATTAGTTTCCCATGGCTAGATAAGAGTGATGGAAATTAATTATATATTTACAAGCTTCTTCACTGGTTGATTTGTGGGCATGTAATTTTATTGTCAAAAGCTAATATGCTAACATTTTCTGATATTTGATGTGAATTATAATTGATATTATTTTAGTTCCATCTTCCTTGTTAATTTTCTCATTCGATGTGATTTGCTCCATTTTCCTAATAGCAATTACTTGGTGAGCTGTCAGAGGTAACCCATATTTCTTTCCTTGTGGCACTTCCTTTTAATATAATTTTTGTGTTCAATCCCTGGACTTAACACCCTCCAAATGTCCCAACTGTGCCTACTTTTCACCACAGAGTCCCAACGAGACCAAATTGAGATGAGAATTGTGTAGGTCAAATTTTTAAGAAGAGTTCAATTTTAGTGGCTTTGTTGGGCTTGCTTGCATAATTTCCCCATGAAGCAGTGTCTCGCATGAATCAGGAGCTTATCTCTAAATGACTTTCTTTAATCCTGGAGAATTTTTACTGAGCGTTAGTGGCCGAAGAAAAGTGACCCATTCAGACTTAATTATCAATAGGAATGTAAATTTTCCTTGGATGTTAGTAATTCTGACCTATTACAGAGAAAAAGACATTTTGTTTTAAACAGAATTTTATAATATATTTGTGAGAGACAAAAGGCAAGAGTTGGGAAGTGACAGTTGTGGTGTAAAAATAGGTCACATCAAGCTGACCAGTCATTGCAGTGTGCTCTGAACTGAAGGCTTTGTAGGGGCCTGGGCCTCTTGGTGCTAATAATGAGCAATTCCTGGGCATACTGGGGAGAATTAAGATTTCTTTTTTAGCTTTGAAGTTTCAGTGCCCTGGGTACAGGAGAAGAAAGTACAAGGTGCAGTTCCACCCCTCAGAACTTTCCATCAATTGAGAGGGAATTGGAGTCATCAGTTCTCTACCTCCGACCAAAAATAGCCCAGAGATAGAAATGCTGAATGGAAGGACAGCACGCTGGGCAGTACTCGGGAAAGGGCGGTGGGGAAGATAGGGAGAGGCACTGAAATGTGGGTTCAAGGGCCAGAGTGGTTCTGTTTCCTCCACACTAAGAATGACAAGTCAGTTTCTAAAGGAACGCTGACTTGGTTGTCATATCAGAAGACGGTGTAACGATTTGAGGAAGTCATTTTCCCCCCTTTGTATTTCAGTGGTTGGAAGCTTGAGGCACCAACAGGATCAAAAAAGAGGGAAAATATGCAAGTAAATAAAATTCATGGTGTAACTTATGAAACAATTTTCATACGATTTCTCTGTACCTTAAGTATGCATATGTGTGTGTGTGTGTGTGCACACACACAAAATATTTAAGCCTGGGGTTCCGTTAGGTTACACTGAGAAAGTTGCACTGTCCGGCAAGGACAGGAGAACGAAAGGAGGCCCCGAAGATCTGGGCAGCCTGTCTGCAGGCCTGATTGTGACAGTAGGACCTGGTGTGTTCAGTAATTCACAGTATTATTTGATGGATAGCAAAACACTAATTGCTGTTGTTTTCATGAAAGCACAAAGTATGAATCTCATCATGCAGTGCAGAGCTGGTCACATTTTTTTGTTAGTTTAAGCTTTAAAAACAGCAATTAAAACTCTGACATTTTTAAAATCCTATTGTGAAAATTTACAAACCCTTCATGTAATCATGTGCAAAAGACATTCCTGTCAAGGAGCATTGCATATATTTTAATCAGATGGCTTTGGTGTGTGCTAAGTATTATATTGTGGTGATGTTTGCTATATTTTGATTGCTTTAAGTATTTTATTGGCCCAAATATAGGAACACTGTTTCAGGGAAGTAATCATAGTAATAAACTTTTATTTAATATATTACAAATCTTTCTATGCCTTGAGTGGTAAGGGGTCAGCAATTTTTGCTTCTCTCCCATCCAGCTATTGCTTGCTCCATGAACCCCAATCCCCTGTCCCTTCCCTTCCCCCGCTGCCTCTCTCTTTCCCCCTTCCAACACCTGGCAACATTATAAACACTTCTCTTGGTCCTGCTTTCATTCTTGCTTTATACCCTTCCCACCTTCTCCAGCCACTGGCGGGTGAGGGGTAGCTTTTAAAGGGACAGCAGAAAAGAGCCCGGATGCTGCGCACGCTGGTTTCCACAGGAGTTACTCATTTGCTGTGAAGGCGACTGTGGTGATGGTTGGTGTGTTGTTTTTTGAGCAGTGATTTAATTAAAAGTGGCATTTGTGTGTGGCATTTATGTTTTTGATCTCTGTGGAAATTAGGGAGGCCTCATTTAAAATCACCATTATCTTATATTTGGGCCAATTTAGAAATTAAAAACAAATAGTACTGTTCTAACCAAAGGACCAGATTAACAAAAGGCCTGCTTTTTGCATTTTATTTGCTAATTCTGGATTTAGAATAACTAAAATTGTGTGAGTGCAGAATCTAAACTTTACTCAAATTATAAGTCCATTGCTCTGTATCTGTGACATTACCAAAAAAAAAGTGCCTTTTGAGAATTTGGAACTTGTTATAATGCAGTTTTCTATTAGTTAAAATTAATTTGTTTAAAGTTTTAACTTTTGTGTGTGGTTTAAGAGGGAATATACATAAATACTGTTTTATAATGTCCTATAATAATTTAATTAAATAACAACATTATTGTGTATTCTGTCATATCCACATTGTTTAACACAAATCCCCACGCAGCCTTTTTCTAATGTATGTTTTTGAGTTTTAGTCACCATATTTTACATTGACCATACCATTCATTACCCTCACCACTATCCATTCACATCATTGCCACTTTAACAAGGAACTATCTGATGTTAATAAGCATTAGGATGACGGCACAAAGGATTACGACTTGAATGAGTTAACAACATTTTTAAATTACTTGTTTACTATAAAGCAAAGTCTTTTCATCAACTGAAACATTGCCCTTCTTAACATGTTGCCTAGAAACAACATTAAACATTTTTCAGTGTATCATACATTGAAAGTAAGGAATGAGTAATGCTTTATGATATTGCTATTTAGACTTTCAGTGCAATTAGAAGTTTTTATTCATGGAAGTTATAAAATAATCAGAAATCTTCTGACCTACCTTGGTTGTGTGTGATTCCAAGTTCAAATTCAGTTTTCTTGACCTTTGCTGTTATTAACACTACTATTTGCTATTGGTATATCCTTTTTACTCCTTAACTTACACTTTGCTTTTGAACAAATACATATTTGTTTTTAAAACTTGGTTTTTAGTGATTGCTATACCGTGTAGAATTGGAGATATGTGTGTGTGTGTGCGTACATACATACATAAATTTGCTGTGGATTGCAAGTAAGTTTACAGATAAATAGCTAAAAATGTACTGTCACACTATAATTTGTTTTCCCAGGCTAGGTTTATATTTTTCCAATTTTAAACTAATTGTTTATCTTTTTATAGAAACAAAGGATGGAGTATGGTCCAAGATCAGCTGACCCTCCCTCTGCTCCGTCTCCTCCTCCAACACCGATTCCTGTTCCTGTCCCCCTGCCACCGGCTACCCCAGCGCCTGTTCCCTCGTCAAAGGTCCCGGCAAACGTCACCCGCCAGAACAGCAGCTCCAGCGACAGCGGCGGCAGTATTGTGCGAGATAGCCAGAGACACAGACAACTGCCTGTGGACCGTAAGTTTCCCAGGGGGGCAAAGAGCACCCCCCGCCCCCACAAAAAGAAAATCACAGTTTGTTCTTCAAATTATAAGCACTGCTCATTTGAAGAACAAGTAAAATATTGTTTATTATCGGTTTTGCTGCTACTAACTATTATTAAATATGAACAATAGCCCTGTATACTTGCATAGAGTGCAAAGACCACCTAGTTTTTATCCTCCAAGTATTTCTGGGAAGCAGGAAGTTTTCTCTGTTCTCCAGTGTGTGTATTTCTACACATAATCCAGCACATTGTGGTGAAGTGAAGACTCCGGAGCTAGACATACTTGAGTGTGCATAGTGACAGATCGCTTACTGGCTGTGGGACCTTCAACAATGTAATAATCCTCTCCACTTCAGTGTCTGAAAAGGTGGGGATAATGGTTTCTGTGTCACAGGATGAGTATGAAGATTCAAAGATAATGCATATAAAGCATTTAGATCAGTTGTTGTTGGTCAGGGTGGTTTTACCTCTCTTCTCCCAGGGACATTTGGTATTGTCTGGAGACATATTTTGATCGTAGGTAGATGCTGGTGGCATCTGACTCAATCGATAGAATCCAGGGAGGTTTAGCAATGTCTTACAATGAACAGAACACTCCCCACCCCTCAACAGGATTATCCGACCTAAGATATGAGTGGTGCTGAGGTTGAAAAGCGCTGACTGATTTTGACCAATGTGACACATCATAAGCAGTCAGTAAATAGCTGCTGATGTCTCCTCGTAGTTTTACTGCTCCTCTTCCTCCCACTTGCTGTTCTCACAGGTGTACACACACTAGGACACTAACTTAATAGGATCATTCTCCCAATAAGAGTTTCAGATTTGCTCTCCAAATTCAGATTTTATGTATTGTCTTGGCGAAAAAGTCCGTTAGCATTTTTTCTTTGTGTTTTTTTTTGTATAATAAAAGATACATATTTTTTTTACCAGTAACTTTATTAATTTGGATGTTTTGAGAATGTCAGCAGTCTTCCACATGGTAGAATATTGACTGTTCTCACCAAACACCTCAATTTGATTGCTATCAACTTCATTTGGTCTACCCGACCGTGGAGCATCATCCAGAAAAATCAGCACGAAACTTCACAAACCACTTTTGACACATTTGATCAGTCCCAGCACCTTCTCCATAAACTGCACAAATCTTTTTGTGTGTTTCAGTTGCATTTTTACCTTTCTTGAAATGATAAAGCATAATATGCCTAAGATGTTGCTTATTTTCTTCCTTGTCAACATTAAAATGGCTACACAAAAATTCACCAATTTTGATGGCTTTTTTTAAAGTGTAGGTTGATATGACAGCTGTCACAATACATTCTAACAAAGTTGTTTTGAATGGCCCTGGCTGGTGTAGCTCAGTGGATTGAGCTCTGGCCTGCGATCCACAGGATTGCGGTTCGATTCCCAGTCAGGGTACATGCCTGGGTTGCAGGCCAGTTCCCAGCAGGGGACGCATGAGAGGCAACCATACATTGATATTTCTCTCCTTCTCTCCTTCCCTTCCTCTCTAGAGATAAATAAATAAAATATTTTAAAAATTGTTTTGAGTGAAGTTAAAGACAACTAAGTGCTGCTAGAGCCACCTTATGGAAAAAAACCAAAGGAACTTTTTGGACAACCCAGTAATTTAGATTTCAACTTTATTCTTTTATAAATTTAAGCTGGATTTTTATATGAATGGTTTCTATGAAAATCAGATTTAAATAAACAAAAAGACAAAACACTATGGCCAGCTTTGGATTATCCTTTTTAGTACTGGGAACAGCAGTAGGGATAATTTGACAACTGAAGATGATTCTAGGATAATTTTTGTTTTTTTTTTTTACCTTATTGTGTATAGCTGGTCTGTTTGATTTTTGAATCACAGCACTCGCCACGCCAGCGACCGAGTTGTCGACGGCCTGGCCTTGGGTCAGAGGCCTGTGTGTATTGTGACAGTGGGTTCAAGATGTGCAGTATTGAAACAAGTCTTTTAAGTTTAGTGTGTAAAAGACATACTTGAGTTACAACTCAGTGGCACAGTTTTTTAAAAAATCTTTAAGGTATTTTTAAAAATATTACAAAATTATTACTTTGTTTTACCTATTCTTAATATATAAAAATTCTTGGAAAACTAGAGCCAGGAAAGTATTTCTTCATTATGATAAAAGGATAGAAAGAGTGTGTGTGTGTGTGTGTGTGTGTGTGTGAGAGAGAGAGAGAGAGAGAGAGAGAGGTACCATTCATTCAAGATGGCCTCTCCTGGCACTCGGTTCTGGGTTCTTTCCTCCATAAACATACTTCTGCTGTAGACCTATTCCCTTTGCTTCTGTACCATCTGTACCGGTGGAAAAGGAATGTCTGCTAAATTTGTCTTCATACAAATCTCATCTGTGACATCCAGATAGGTGTATTGAATTATTAACTTTATAGGTGAGATTTAATGCTTAAGATTCAAATTGAAAACCAAATCTTTCACCATCATTTTATCCTACTGTTTTTCTCAACTCAGTTAATCCTAGCCACATCTATTCAGTTGCGTTCATTTTAGATAAATTAAAATAGAACTAAAGAGAACACAAACTATTACTACTTAATTATTCTAGAATTTCTGGTTAAATGCATGAAGCATAAGCCTTCTCTGTAGATTACTCTTTCCCAAGGGGTAGCCAGTTTAAAATCACTGTCTTATCTATATCTTCACCTTATCAAAAACAAAAACTAGTGGAAAAAATGAACTTTTGGAAAAACAATGAACTCTGTGTAGCAAAAACTACTGCATATGTGACACTGTGTGAGAATGTACATGTGTGTAAAACATATGCTGCTAAATTTAAAAATATATATATGTGTATAGTATTAAAAGATGTTTATATTTTTTCAGACACTAGAGGCATTCTTTTGTGATGAGAAAGTTCTGTAAATGTTTTCATTGATTTCCCGATGGAAAAAGATTTCCTGTTGGAAGTTGCTGTTCTTTCTTCATTCTTACCACAAGTGTGTAACATTTCCCTCTTTTGATCCATCGGTGGAGTCATCTCTGACACGGGCCCTCTTTCCAGGTGTGGGGTCAGAGTTCAGCAGCATCCAGCCTTCATTTGGACGGTCCGTGGAGCGGGACACTTTGTTCTTTGTTCTCGTCTAAGAAACTGAGAATAAACTAATGGGAAAGAGGCATAGTTAGAATACTTTAAAGATAAGGAACTCTCCTGATAATTGCGACTCATGATCTTCAAGTCTGTTTTTCGTAAGTGAAAGTGGGACATGGGTGTATAAAACACAATATCTCTCCCCAAATTAACACATGTACTTGTTTCCTTAAAATAGTAAAGTTTTGTGTTCACTTATATAAAGTTTCTTTTAAAGATACCTCAGAAGTATAGTTTGACATTAAATAAATACATTTTTTTATAAAACAAGTATTTTTGGTAGCTTTTCCTGAGCACTTTTGGAGAGCATTTTCCTTTCTGAGTAGACCTTGGCACTTCTCAGTGGCCTTCAGAACCGGATGCATGCGTCGCTGATAGCGGATGTCTCTCGGAAGGTGCCTATAGGTCTAGATTTCTGCTTACTGCCTCGGCGTGTGATAGAAATAAAAGGGAAAGAACTGTACAGTGAATACTCACTCATAAAAATGTTACCAAATAGCCATGAACACAGAAAAAAGTCAACACGCCGTCTTTGAAATGTAACAAGGAGCAAGAGCCACACTCCTTCTGCGGAAGCGTCGCTGCGGTTGCCGATTCAGACCGTCTGCTTGGAGCTGAGTCATGCGAGCTTCTCAGATTGATTTATTGCAAGGTTCAGAAGGGTGTCCCTCTCTTCACTACTGAAGAGTATCAGTGCTTTAGTTGTTTTGTATTTCTTCCATTTCCTTTGAAACGTTCGACCTTATTATTTGCGTTTAATCTTTTGTAATCAGAAGTGTTATTTTAGAAAGAGGTGTAAAGTTAGTCTGGTTTGTTGTCCTGTACTGGAACATTGCGGATGGAAACCAAAAGCCAGGAGCACATTGCAAGAGGTTTTTGTGCTCCCCAGAATATAATGATGCTGTGCCGGCAGATGACCGTGCAGTGGCTACGTCAGTTGATAAGAAAAGAAATCTTTTAGTGGAGTGATACTTTCTCTCTTGTTCTTTTCCGATGTACTCGTACGCTGTGTGGCAGTGTGGTGTAGTGATTTAGAAGAGTTAACAGATGACATGCATGCAGCCTATCACTTAGCCGTGGCAATCAGTTATAGCTCCTCCCCCTCTCTCTAGCCTCCTCATTCTTCTTCCCTCCCTTTCTCCCTCCCTCCATTCCTTTCTCCTGTTTTCTTTTGATGACTTCTTCAAAAAGTTTCCTAAGTACTTGAAGAATTAAAAATAAATTAGACTGAAAGAACACTGCATGAGTTTTTCCACACTTTTGCTTATTTCTCAGGGATACTCTTTCTAAAGCACTCTTCCTGAAGGGGGTGGGGGTCAGCGTGGGAGAGGACGGAGTATGGTTGTCACAAAAAAGCTGCCTTGGGTACCAGTGCCCTGGTCGTTGTCAGAAACCAAGTTAGTTAAGTGGGTTACCGTACCAGGTCTTTGTGTAATCCTTGGAGGTGATGCACAAATAACGTATTCGTGTGTGTGTGTGTGTGTACTTTTTAAATACACAACCTATTAGTCCCCTTCCCATACTTCCGCTTCCTCCCCGTTTCCCATAAAGATATGTTCATATATACGTCTTTTTCTTAAGCATAAAATAAATAGAGGAGAAGTATGGTTGGTAAGTCAAACAGAGATAGTTTTGATGACTTTGGCCATAAAGTGACTGAATCGAAGTCAGGAAAACCACTTCTAGTACATTCTGCCAATGATTAACAGTGATGTTTTGACATATCACTTCTCCTCTCTTGGCCATTTTCTTATCTAGTTATTTTAAGACTTGGTTAATAATGCGTTTCAGCATGCCTCATGCATCCATTCATTTGTTATTGGGTTATTTATTGAATCCCTGCACTGTTCCAGATAAAGCAAACTAAACTGGCAAAACTTTCTTTTCACCCCAGCTGTATATTTTAGTGAAAGGTAAAATATAGTTGGTAGTGAATGTTAGAAGGCACTACGTGGAGAGTAATAAAATCTGTGGATAGAGAGTCCTATTGGGGAGGAGGTTGCAGTTTTGAAAAGGGGGAAAACCTAAAGGAAGGGTGAGGCATGAACCGCATGGCCATGTGGAGGAAAGCATTGCAGGCAAAGGCTCTTCAATGTGAAGAGCACCAAAGAAGCCCTTGTGAGCAAGAATAGAGGGCCTTAGGGGAGAGCGGTGGAGCTGGAGGTCATAGAGGGCCTTTTCTGGGGGGTCATTTGGATCTGCTGGAAAGGTTTGGAGAGGGGTTGCAATAGCTGACTTATATTTTAAAAGGGTCATTTCAACTGTTGTACTGAGAGAGGAATGAAGAGCATAGCTCTGTGGTATTTTGCCACAGAAACTGGAAAAATAAAATTATTATTAGTGAAGTTGGGAAGTCTAGCACAAAAGCCAGCTTCAGGAAGAAGAGGAACAGCACAGATATGGGCGTGTTATGTGGACGAGGTCTCTAGTAGACACCTAAATGAATAAGTGCATCAAGTCGACAGGCAGTGTATGTGGATCTGAGGTTCTGAGGAGCAACCCAGACTGGAGAAATAATTGTGGTAGTTGTTAGATTTTAGATGGCCTTGAAAGCCATATGAGACTAGTCACAGTGGTCGTTGGTCGAGTGAGTGCAGGCAGAGAAGGGGTCCCAGGGCTGTGCCCTGAAGTACTTTACCCTTATGTGGCTGGGGAGATGAGAATATTGAGAAAAGGGTACTGAGCAGGAGAGAACTGGGAGACTGGGAAAATCAGGACAGAGTGGCGTCCTGAAGGCTACCAGGAGTATGTCGGGGTGGGGAGGGGGAATCGCCTTCTTCAAATGTTGCTCATAGGTTCAATGAGAGGAGGACTGGGAACTGACTATTGGAGTTCAGCAAAGTGAGGTGGAGTGAGGGGTCAAAGGCCTAATTGCAACAAATTTAATAGAAAATTGGAGAACGGGAGTTGGAGTCAACTTGTATAGACTGCTTTTCACAGAGTTTTGCTAAAAGGGGGGGCAGAGAAATGGGCAGTAAGTGGGAGGGGGCATGTTGTCAAGAAAGGGCTTATTTAAAGGAGAGAGAAGTAGTAAAATAATAGCACATTTGCAGACTGACAAAATGATTCAGTAAAAGGGAAGTTGATAACATAGGATAAGTAGGGGAGATGTTACTGTCCAAGTATTAAAGAGAGGACGTGGGGCTAGTGCTTGTGCGGAGCGTGGCTGAGGTGCGTGGACACAGTACCGGGAAGGAAGGGAGGGGCGCGTGTGGGGGGAGTGCTGGGGGCAGAGGACAGCGGCCACTGAAATTTAGGGAGATTCTCTTCTAACTTTATTTTTTTCAGAAATTAGGAAAGTGAGATCATCACCTTAGGGCAAGGGTTAGGGACTAGGTCTTGGAGGTTTGCAGACTGAGAAGATATTAAATACTTGTGTAACAGTGGGCAATGATATGGCCCAGGACAGGATTTCTCAACTGGAGCCCGAATGGACGTTTGGGGCGGGGTAGTTCTGTTGCAGGAGACTGACCTGGCGTTGTAGAGGGTTCTGTGCATCCCAGGCCTCTAGCCACTAGATAATAGTGGTATCCTTCCCCTCCTGCCCCAGGTGTGACGACCAAAAGTGTCTCCAGCCATTGCTTGATGTCCCCTGGGGTCAGATCCACCCAGTGGAGACCCCTGGCCTAAGAAAATGTAGTGTGATGGGCAGAGAGCATTAACAACCCAGCCAGGCTGCATATCCATGAATTTAACATGAGATCAGTCAGTACTGTTGTGTTACACTCAGTGTGCAGGTACAGCCCAGAGGGAGCAGAAGGGTACATTGAACAAGGATTGGGGTTTTGCCAAGTGAGTACAATGAAGAGAGAGAAGGCAAGGTAGGGAGAGGTTTTAATAATTGATCATGGAATTTATACTGAGTGAGGATGAAAGCAAGGAAAGGTGGTTGCAACACTAGTTCCAGTGACCCTTCCACCCCATGTAACACCTGTGGATTATTGACACTGGGGTTCTGGGGAGATTTGTTAGGAGTCTTCAAAAGTAACCCGCTCCGTGTTGCTGCGCAGGAAGGAAATCCCAGATGGAGGAGGTGCAGGACGAACTCATCCACAGACTGACCATTGGCCGGAGCGCCGCCCAGAAGAAGTTCCATGTGCCACGGCAGAACGTGCCAGTCATCAACATCACTTACGACTCCTCCCCCGAGGAGGTGAAGACGTGGTTACAGTCGAAGGGGTTCAACCCTGTGTGAGTCTCTCGGGAATACTTTCCGGTGTTGTGTGCAGTTTGGCCACGGCGATTCACAAATGGCCCTTTAGAAATGAGAGAGCCCAAACTGCCTGCGTTTCATGCTCAGGAAATGAGGGTAGCTGTAAAAAAGACTTGGAAGAAGCAGAACTAACTGTTCTTCGATGGCACTCCATTTTCTAAATGGTGGGGCCTGTTCATCGTCGGTCCCCTCAGCTGCCAGCGGCTTTGAGACTGGTAGCTTTCCATCTTTCTCGTCGGGTCACACAGTGCAGGCCTGGTCTTAGCTGGACTCCCCAAGGCATGCAGGACACATAGCAGAATCCTTCCTTCTGCTGCAGGATATAGATTCCAGGCAAATAAAAAATAGATAATACCACCCTGGCTTGTGTAGCTCAGTAGATTGAGCCCAGGCCTGTGAACCAGAGGATCGAGGTTCGATTCCCAGTCAGGGCACATGCTGGGTTGCAGGCCAGTTCCCGGCAGGGGACGAACTATACGTTGTGTGTCCTCCAGCAGAGGCAACCGTACATTGATATTTCTCTCCCTCTCTCCTTCCCTTCCCCTCTAAAGATAAATAAATAAAATATGTAAAAAAAAATCAAACCCCCCACACATCTCAATCTTAAAAAAAAAAAGATAATACCTATCATAAACCATAAACTAATAGGCTCTTTTCCTTTAGTAAACCCCTTGTACAGTTTCTAGTTTACCTATAGTTTTGTTAATAGCTTATGTTTTTTTTAAAAAGACTCTCTCCACTTTGTTTTAGTTGAGTTTTTATACACCCTCATTTGTTTATTTATTTTATTACTTATTTATTTAATCTTCACCCAAGGACATTTTTTCCAATTGCTTTTAGAGAGAGAGAAAGAGGGGAAGAGAGGGGAGAGAACCACTGATGTGAGAGAGAAACATCAATCAGTTGCCTCTTGTATGCCCAGTCCCTGAACTGACTACAAAACCCACAACCCAGGCATGTGCCCTGACCGGGAATCGAACCCAAGACCTTTTGGTTCATGGGACATTGCCCAGTCAACTGAGCCATATGGCCAGGGCAGTTTACAAATTTTTTAAAAATTACAGTTGACATTCAATATTATTTTGATTAGTTTCAGGTGTATAGCACAGTGGTTAGACAAGCATATTCTTTATAAAGTGATCCCCCACTATTTCCAGTACCCCACTGGCACCGTACATGGTTACTGCAGTATTATTGATTGGGCTCCCTGTGCTGTACTTTACATCCTTATGACTGTTTTGTAACTACCAGTTTGTACTTTTCAACCTCGTCACCTTTTTACCCAGTCCCCCAACCAACCATCAGTTCATTCTCTGTATCTATGAGTCTGTTTTTGATTTGTTTGTTCATTTATATTGTTGTTTAGATTCTACCTACAAGTGAACTCATTAGTCTTTCCCTGACTGACTTATTTCACTTAGCATAATACCCTCTAGGTCTACCCATGCTGTAGCAAATGATAAGATTTCATTTTTTATGGCCACTTATTATTCATATTTTTGATATTTTTTCTTCTTCTTCTTAAAGAAGACCCTTCACCTTTCCTGTAATACTGGTTTGGTGATGGTGATGATGAACACCTTTTAGCTTATGTGTTTTGATACAAACTATTTGACTACTACATATTCAAGAATATTGTAAACTTGCTTAAGCAGCATAACTGAAAAGTGATATACACTGGCTAGTGCATTACCTGGTTACTAGAAAGTTCTCTCTTCTTATGAAACACCAAGTTTCAAGGAATTGGTCCTAAACAATAATGATACTAAACCCAATCGGTCCCTTTCTGAAACTTCATAATCATCTCCTATAGCCTTAGGGTCATCATCGTGAACGCCCCTTGTCATTGTCCCGACTGAGCACCATAGTACCATTTTATGAGCTCCAATATATGGAACACTTAGAAAAGAGGGTAGAGCAGAACCAGAATTATTTTGTAGACAGTATTTTAATGCTTTATTTCTTTTCCCTTCCTTTTTTTCAGGACTGTCAATAGTCTTGGAGTATTAAATGGTGCACAACTTTTCTCTCTCAATAAAGATGAACTGAAGACAGTCTGCCCTGAAGGGGCCAGGGTCTTTAACCAGATCACCGTACAAAAAGCTGCATTAGAGGTACGACTCGCCTAGCTAAGTTGGTGTTCTGTATTTGTCCGGAGCTCAGACTGCAAACCGAGAGCCCCAGACTCATCCGTTTGTGTCCATACTGGTCCATTTCCCTTTCCTGCAGAGCCGAATTAGGTTTGAGTCAGCTTTTGTCATTTGTCACTGGAGACCATTAGTGACCACTTGGAGGGTGATTAATTTGTTATAAATGCTTGTGCATGAAGCTTGGACATATACTTTTGGACATTTAATGTAAACCTAATGTTTTCATTTTATATGCATTCGCTAGAGGAATTTTCATTTTGACATAGTAAAGGACATTTACCTCTATGAGCAAATGCCTTAAGAGGTTGGAACTGTTGCCTGTTCTTAATATTTAGTTTGGAGATTCTAGTGGGTTAGAGGTTATAAGGTCTTAAAACCCTAGTGGCGTGTCTTGGGCTTGGTTATACATCTAAATACAAGGGGGGACCCCCCAAAGACAGAATATACGTACAAAAAATTGTGTATTTATTTTTCATGTTTAAACTTCAGTCACCTTCCAAGTGTTCTCCATTTGATGCAGTACACCAGTTGAGACTTTTTTGCTTACACTGCTCTAAACAGTTTTTGAAGTTGTGGATTTTGATGCCTTTTAGTGCTTTTGCTGTTTTTTTGGGGGGTGTGGGGTGGGGGTTGTTGTTTTACCTCTTCCACATCTGCAAAATGTTTCCCTTTGAGGACTTTTTTCATCCAGTGAAACAGGTAAACAAAAGTTGCTTGGGGAAATTTCAGGTGAATAGGGAGGGTGGGGCCCAAGGGTCATGCCGTTTTTTGGTCAAAAACTGCTGAACACTCAGTGTGGTGTGGACAGGTGTGCTTGTAAAGCACCCATCATGAAATGAGCAAATGTGTTGAAAGAGTCTTCAGAAAAATTCACTGAAGCCAAATGCAGCCTCTCACAACAATGCCAGCTGGTACACTGATACAGATGGGTCCCTAGAACACCCACTTAGTGGGGAAAGCCTGTACAAGGGGGCTTGCCCTCCAGAAGATATTCTTATTTTTAGGGGTTCCCCCTTTATAGTCAAAGGGAAAATATTACATAGGGATCATGAATATAGGGAGCTTTAAAGAGTAATTCTTTAGTCATAGTTGTCTGTAGGGAAGCAGGAGAGTAAATAGTTTCTAGGTTGGACGTAAGCTTCCACTATCTTGCTCTACTTAAAATGGGCTGTGTAGGGGTAATAGTGTCCAACTGTTAACGTCTCACAGCTGTTAATAGCTTTCATGAATGTTATACCTGGACTCAAATGAAAGGATATAGGTTCTGGGGCGAAACTGATACATAATTACCTCTAGCAGGTATATTATATAAACTCAGCAGTCAACTCGAAGTAAAACAGCTTCATGCATGCAACCCTGTAACTGTTCTCCGTCAGGAGAAATTCTATTTCCCTTGGAAATTTTTCCTACGGCTTTCTGCATATTGAATATGAATAAGGAATTGTATTTTTTCTGAGGCAGTTTTGCTGCCATTGTAATGCATTCTAATTTTATTGAGTGTATATGAGTTACTTCCTAAGGGCATGATGAGAAGCTCCGCACCCCTCACCCAGCTGGGCCCCTGTAGTCCAGACCTGCTGTGGTTGTCCTTTGCCTCACCTCCCACTCCTCCTGGTCTCGCTCCTGCTCCTCTGGCTGTGAATCGAGGCAGAGACTGAGGACCTGAGCTTCTTCATCTTCCTCAGACCCCTTCCACCACACCCTTCTCGTGTGTGCAGTTCACTTTTTAGGTTACTGACCCGTGTTTCCAGATGCTTTCGCTGATAAGAGCAGGATGGGGGCATGCACAGGGAGCGTGGGGTGGCTTGGAAAGGAGAGCCGGTGTGACGTCAGCGGGTCAGGACTGTGTGGGGAGGGAGGCCTGATTTAGACTCCCCCTAAAGGGCGATGAGTGTCTTCTGGAGCTAGTGAGGATTCTTTGGTAATTTTCCGTCTTACTCTGTTACTGTGCACATACATCCTCGTTCTCCCAAGGAATCTAGAGCTGCACACATATTACTGATTTATCTTTATCATGCCCAAATGAAAGACCTTGGGAATGAATGCCTTAAGGCACTCTATAAATGAAAAACATGTTAATGGGATATGTTAGTGATGGCCAGGAGCATCACTGATGTGAAGGGCAGCCTTGTGTCCCTCAAGAGGTCTGAGAGGAAAACACAAAGGACTTACCCTGAGCTTGTCTGAGTATGGGACCTGCAGGCCATGCAGACCAGTAACCATCTCGTCGGAATCGTGTTTGTTTTCCAGGACAGCAGCGGCAGCTCTGAATTGCAAGAAATCATGCGAAGACGACAGGAAAAAATCAGCGCTGCTGCCAGTGATTCCGGAGTGGAGTCCTTTGATGAGGGAAGCAGTCACTGATTTCTTTCTTTGTTTTTAAACTCCATGTAAATTCCCGGCATTATTCCAACGTGCTTTGTTTTAAGAAGCCATGAAGGGAATGTCAGATTTTTAGTCCCTTGGTGTACTTTATTTATCGCCATTGAATAACAGTGCAACCATCAGTGAGCAGAGGACTTGCTTCTGGGCCCATTATTGTTTTTATTAAAATGGGAAAATTTAAAATACAACTTTTGACCTTGGGAAACATCTTGTTTACCGAAGGGGAGGTTTTCTTTATCCAATTAATTATTTCATCCTCATCTCGGTGTATGAGCAGGCATTTTTAACAACGGTGACTTGACGCAGGACAAAGATACTGCCCAGGATCCCAGCGCTTCACAGTTCCGGCTTTGCCTCTGACTGGTGTCTGCCATTCGGGGCGTGGTGACGTCAGACCAGCCTCTGCTTACTTGGGTCTCTTGTTTGACACAATCAGTGATTGAATATTTCAATTTATTTAAAGTTCTTAATGCCAACACTTTTTAAACAATTAAAACATTTGATGAACTGTAAAATACAGCACGGCCTTGGACCTGCAAAGATAAACCTATGGAGCATTCCCGAGACCCTTCGTCATGGCTCTGTTGGTGACGATGCTGTGTATAGCTTGTATTTTGATTTAGCTTATATTCTGCTTATCATCTACTCTGTGTTCTTACATATGAGAAAGCACAAGTGGAAAAGAGGTCATATATATTCAAAATATGTCACAGGGAGTAGCCTGCATTGGTGTGAGTTACAGTATTTTGCTTAATGAAGTTCTCAGTTGCAAATATTGATATTAGTAGTTAAAAGAAGATTGGGGCCATTTTATGTGTATCTGTGTCAAGTTTTTCTGGTAATAAGAAACAATTTACACATATGTTAATCCTGTGAAAGATTCTAGATATAGAAAAGAAAGATACTTAACCTTCAACAAATGTTATTTTTGAAAACACGATTTTTGTCATTAAATGTTATATTATTTCACATATATAAAACAGATGTTATGTAAGAATGTTGTATATTTTAACATGAATCCATTTAGAGAGAGTATCTAGAGTCATTAATTTTCATAGTGCCTTTTCACATGAGTCAGCTGGAAAGTCTGCAATAAACAGTATTTGCTCTGTGTTAACGAACGGCCTCTGCGTCCCTGGCGGGGGGTCTTTGGTGTGAGGACTGGGGGTCAAGGTTGAGTGGAATGGGAAAAGCAGAGGCTCACGCTTTTATTTTTTTAAAGCTGATTTTCAGTGTATTTTTGAGTGGGTAGAAACCACTCTAGAATACCTTCTTCAGTTGTTTCTCTCTTTTTTTTTTTACCTGTATTATCTCATCGTCTCTTCCTTCTACTGCCTAGGCATAGTTGGCCATGGCAGTGAAAACAGATTTGCACAGCGCTTAGTATTACTAAGGACTTCACAGAAATGCTTTATTCGATATCTACAGTAACTCTGTGAGTTATATTTTATAGACAAGGAGATTCTCCCCAGATCACGAGGGATGTGGCAGCCTCCCATTTTCCATTTCTCGATCTGTCCTTAACACCCTCGGATAAAGCGAAACAAACATGAGAATGATGAAAATTATCGTAGAGCTTTTCCACTTCATAAACACTGATACCCATGTATCACTTAGCCCTTGTTGAAAATATCTGAAGATGTAATGATAGGGCAAAAGAAAGTAAGATAGAAAAATTAAAATGGGATGCGTGGCATTGTGAATTGCCCCTGCCAGATACCTTGGCATTCCCATAAATAGTGTTCATTGCGGGGGGTGTTTAGAATTCTCCTAAGTTACTTGGAAGGAGCTTGATTCTTTCTGAACCTGCCTTTGCACTTTGTTAGGTGGCACCGGAGCAGCACTTATATTAGAGCTGATTTTCTCCGACTGTTAAGGCCACACCCTTCTGGGTACTCCACCTATTGCTCCCTGGATTAGGACTGTTGTCCACCCTTGCAGGTGGTGACAAGAACTATTTTCAGTCCTCTGTGAGCTCTGAGAATTATTCCTCTAATCCTTCCTGGTGGTTCTCTCCTCAGCCGTGAGCAGTTTGCTCGTGTGTAAGCTCCAATCCCACGCTCAGCGTGAGATTCCTTGGGGCCCTCCGCACCTCTCCAGAGCGCTCTCCTCACGCAGCTTTCTCCTCTCTCCTACTCTGTGCTCTCATCTTTCGCCCCCTTCCTGTGGCCACGCTCCAAGCTTTGGCTCCTCACCTCGGGAGTCAGCTAATTCCACGCGAGTTCTCCTGCCTGCACTGCAGCTTGGAAACCGTTTCTGGGCTAAAGGCTGGAGCGGTGATCACTGTCACTTATTGCCCAGTGTCCACTGTCCTGAAAACTGTTCCTTCCTATAGTTCGTGTGTTTTGTAATTGTTTCGGGCTAGGGGTTGAATCTAGTTCCCTCTGACTTCATCTGAGCCCAAATGTGAAGTCACCTTCCTTTTTAATCTGTATTTTTCACTGAATATAGAAATCTAGGTTGTCCCTTTCTACTCTAGAACTTCAAAAGTGTCATTTCTTTTTTTAGCTTCTATTTTGTTCTTGATGAGAAATGAGTCATTCATGTTTTTCCTCTGGCTGCTTTCAAGATTCTTTTCAGTAGCTTTTATTTTCAGCAGCTTGTTTATGTATTCGATCAATGTATGTTCTTGGTGTTTATTCTCGAATCCGAGCAGTGGATTTCTGGATTGGTAAATCGGTGTTTGCCACTGTTGGAAGGCCCATTCCTTTCAGTAGTTTTCTCTGCTCCTTTCTCTGCGACTCTCCTCAGCCTCCTGTCGCATGTGTGTTAGGCCACTTGATATCATTGTAAAGATCCTGAAATCTCTGTTATTTTTTAAATATTTTTGCCCAGTCTTCAGATCGGAAAATTTTTGATTATACGTACTCAGATTCACCGGCTCTTTCCCTCCCCTGTGATCTGTGTTTCAATATGCTGTTGGTTCAGTCTAGAGAATTGTTCTGTTCAGTTATTGTAATTTATCAGTTCTGCAGTCCATGTTCTTTGATTTAGTTCCCATTTCTCTGCTGAGACTTTCTATCTGTCCACTCATTAAAATAATATTTCTCTCTAATTCTTTGAACAACTCTGAATAATTTCTCTAACACATAAAAGCTACTTTACCATCTTTACCTGCTAAACCCAGCATTCGGGCTATCTCAGGCTCAGTTTTCACTGGTCGCTTTCTTCTCTCCCTCACTGCGGGCCCTAGATTTCTCTTTCGTTGCATGTGTAATAATTTGTATTACATATTTGATATCATATGTATGTTTTAGATACTTTAGAGTATGTTATCTCCTTTGAAAAATATTCTTGTTCTAGCAAGCAGTTCTTTTCCGGTGTATCACTTTGAACTTACATACCTTTGGCTTTATGCTTTGTTAGGATGGATCGTGGTGAGCTGAATGTGTTTTGAAAGGTCTTGCTGTCTTGGTGGGACTCTCTCTACAAATTCTTCTGCATATCTGGTCAGGCTTGATTTTAGGCTTTGTCTATATATGTCAAAAATAGTCTATACTGTGGAGTTTTTCCTTGTAAGAAATACCTATTTTGGGATGAATTTCCAGAATATTTTGTATCTCTGCTGGGTGCCCGAGGTGTTTAACAGTGCCTAACAGGCCTCTTCACTTTTGCTGGGCTGGACCCCTGACGTCCCCAGCACAGCCACTGTGGTAGCTCTCGTCCACTCTCAGCCTGCAGCAGCCACTCGGATAAGCACGGCTCTGTGTGTGGACCGGGTGGACTCACGTACAGGTTTCTGCAGTGCCCCTGCACAACTGCCTCCCTTCCGGTGCCCTTCTCTGGAAATCCCAGCCACTTCCAGTGCCCTGACTTTGATGTTTGCCTACTCAGTTCAGCAGGGCTAACTTGCTGTGTTTGGGTCCAGTTGCTGCCCTGCAGTTGGGAGATTGTCTCCAAGCAAAGGGTTGTCGAGGTTCCTTATCCCAAGGATGGCAGTCTTGTGTTGGTTATAAAAGGTGAGAAGTGACTTCTGTACCCCCCTCCCCTGTTCCTGAAGAAGCACTGGGTCACGGGAAGCTGATGCGAGAGACGCTCTAATCACTGAAAACTTTTCCGTTGGCACTCTTCTCTGGGAAAACTTGAGATTCGCTTGTTTCTAAGATGTGTCCAGGCTGCATTGGGGGCTGGGCGGAGACCTCATCAGGTTGGGTCTGCCTGTTTCTCTCACCGCTGACATAGGAGGCTTCCGTAAGGAGTATCGCTAGAAAGTTGGGCAGACTCAGCACAGGGGTTCATGTGAAGACTGGTGCTTTCTAAGTCGGAGAAGACAACTTCCATTCAGAAAACATTTAGTAAGTGTCTACTGTAAGAACTGATAGTAAAGAGAATTCTAGATCTATCCTCTGCCCTCGGAGAACATACAATCGAAAGAACTGTGCAGCCTGCCTTATTTTCCCTAGAGCTAGTCTTACGGATCTCCTAAGCCAAAATTCCGACCTGAGACCTGCATTGCTGAGTCCTCGGAGGCTGTGACGTTATCCTTGTGATGTTTACTTTTTCCCAAAGGGCAGGTAATGGTTCTGGGTCCAAGACAGGAATTTCCATCTCCATCTGTTCTTACATCTCTTTTCCACATCTGTTACCTTTCCATCATCTCGGTGGTTTCTTAATCCTCCGTTTCTGCAGCCTCTCCAAGACCTACTCCTTCACACATTACTCACAGCCTCCTTCCTGGGCTCTGCTCCTTGGCACTGTCCGAGCTGAGCGCAAGAAAAGCTGAAGGAGCCAGTTGCCTCGAGCTCATCTTCATGGGAAGGGCTCACTTGTTTTGGTGGAGAGTGACGCGTGCACTGGCCTGCAGTGCCCACGGCATTATGGATGGAAAATCAAGACAAATTCACACGGACTACCAAGTCCTGTGGAGGAAAAGGCATGGTATGGCTACTCCCTCAAGGGGGGAGCACCTCAGAATGGCCTGGCTACCCTCTCAGGGGAGAGTGCCGACCCTTGCCTAGATAGGCTTTTATTGGTTTTTTTTGCACAGGAGTTCAGGTACAACTTACTAATCATTGTCAGGCAGAGATAGCATACAAAGAACTATTAGGGCTTCTTCTAAGTCAGGGTCTACCAGCTAAAAGGCTACAAAACTTTGGGAAAACAAACTCATTTTCTGCCTGGGCCTTTATCATTTAACTAAGAGCATTCTTAGCAAAGCAGGCTTCACAGGATTTTACATATCCTTTCTCAGGCCTGACCACCCAGGGAACCGCCCTTTCCAGCACAGGGCCGCACTGCCCTCTGTCATTGTTTCAGGCTTAAGTCAGGCAGAGGAGGCAGATAGCCAAGGAATTCTTGGAGACTTTTCACGGACAGACTGAGGACTCAGGCTTCGTCAAAGCCAGGGGGCAAGGGTCCATCACCCCCTCTTTGCTGCAGCCCCCCCGAGTCCTTCCTTGAGGGCCTCCCAAGTGATCGTGTCTGGCTTAGGTTGCCCCCCTCTGAGAGGTCTTACCCGTCACTGACTAACTGACCAAGCGTTGGGGGCCAGAGATGGATGAAGCAGAAGCAGCGCTCCTGCCAGGGGGATAAGCTTTGTCTCCTTAGTGGCTTATGGTCTGAAGGTCGCTCACTCAACCTTAGCCAGGGTGGTGGGGAGGGGCGGTATACAGCTCCTGAAACCAGGCAGGGCAGTTCCCAACAGGAGAGGGTCATAGTTATCCATCTCCTAATACCTAAACATTCAGGTTTATCTCATTACATTTGTGAAAGAAAAGTTATAAAATGAAAAACTAGTAACATCCCGACATGATAAAAGGAATTACTAAGAACTACACTGTTAGACTCTAAACTCAATTGGGGTATGATATGGCTATGAGGTGCCCGGGGGAACTGAAGTACTTACTGAATCTGAATTTCTGTATCAGGATATTTTTATAGCTGCCTGAAGAGCCTTGGGCACATCACCTTTTTTTGGTGCTGGGATGAGGTGGGCAACGAACCAGGGCTCCTGCCAGGCCCAGATGGTCCTGGTCCAGGCCAGTCCCAGGGCCCTTTCCTTCCTGACTGTGGTCCCAGGCACGTGGCCCAATTTCTGCTGCTTCTCAGGGCTGCCCCGGTAGCCCTCAGGCAGGTGGTCTGGTGCCTCGAACCTGGCTATGGAGTGGGACGTAATTTCTCCAGCTTCAGTCATTTCTGTGCCTACAAATGAACAGTCTCAGATAATAGAAAAATGAGGAATTATACACACACATGTAGTGAGGAATTAACATCTATGGGTCTTCCATAGCTTATCCTATTCTAACATTTCTTACTCTTAGCTGGTTATGTATACACCAAGATGTTCTGCCCTGCCATCTGTTCTTAAAGAAAAGGAAGCAAGGACTGACCTCACGTGTGCTGCAGTGTTTTACAAGTATCCCCACTTCTACAGACAAAACAATTGAAACTCAGACACAAGTTGAGTAGCTTATACAAAATCACAAACTAAGTGGAACAACTGAAGTTAGACTCACTTCTCTTGAACTTCTATGTATTCTGCAAATATTCTCTCAGCTGTCATAGGTCAGTATATTTAAAAAAAAAACTTAAGCAGAAAGTGTTTTTTACACATGAAATTTTATATAGTGCCCCACCATATATAAAACAGGTAAAATGAGAGTTTGTCTCCTGAAGCTGTGGGGCAGAGACGTGGAGTCTTGTGTGAGACCACTGGTCCGGGCCCCATAGACCACCTCCTCCAGGAAGACTCTTGCAGGTGACTGTGAAGGTGGGTTGGGAGCTGCTTGTTCATGGCAACAAGTAGACCAGGAAATAGAGTTCTTGGTCTCAACAGTCATTCACGTCTCGGGGGAGTTTCATCAGACGGCTGACCAGGTCTTCAAAGTCCCATTTGTTTCAATAGGAAAGGTACCTCTGCACGTCATCTCCGAGTTCCACGTCAATTCTTTGGACTAAAAATTATATAAAATACCCCAAAATCAGGGCAAAAATGAGCTGATCCTGGTCCCAGTCTTGCATGGGATAGGCTGGAGCCGGGAATGGACACACCTTGACTGTGAGCTAACCCTTGGGATGGCTTATTCAGTTCCCATAGGAACGGCAGGGTCTTCGGGTCCAAGAATTCCTGTGGCAAAAGGGTCAGTTCGACTTGTGCTAGTGAACGAGTGAAAGCGGCAGATCTATTGGACCACAGGCTCAGACGGTGGCCACGCTCTGTCGTCCAGCCTTCAACACACAGCCCTTGGCCAGGGCAGAAGTTCCAGAGTATTAACTTGTAACAACCCACTGTCCTGCAGCCACTGAGTGAAAACACATTTCATGTTAGGAAAATGGCACCGGAAAGTTCATTGCCTCTTCTCTACAACCAATCTTAAAGGAAGAATTTAGACATTGGGACAATTCATTTCACTTATCTTGCAGCAATAGAAAAAAATGAGGAAATGACTTCTTATTTCCTGCTTTGGTGACAGCACCATGGATTTACAAAATGCTAATTAAAATAGCAATCTGGGAATTACTTGGATGCTTCGCAGTTCTTTTAGCATTTGCCAGACTCACTCTCCCAAAGCCCCATCAGACGTGTGTGAAGAGACCTCCCTGACCAAGGTGCAGACTCCAAGTTTGGCTGCACTTAGCACAGAGCTTTGCTGCCCCTCTTCTGGGGAGCAGGCCTTGGCCCGGTGTTCGCTCCTGGGGGACCCTGGATCCCGTGGGCACGCTCGCCCCGGAGCTGTCTGGCGCTGCAGTGAGTGGGAAGGCTGGGTGGTCCAACTGTGCTGAGAGAGGTAGGGGATTGTGCATCATCTCTTCGTGCTGAATTCCAGCTGGTGCTCTGCACATCCAGTTCTGCATTTTACCACAACTCCACAAGGTAGATGCTCCTTTCTTTATTCTTTTGTGGGAAGACTTGGCTAAAAGGTAGTAGGTGACTTCTCTAGGGACCACGGCTCCCAAGAGTCAGAGCACAGCGTTTGTGATTCAAAAAGTCTGTACTCTTCAAGGCTGTTACCTACATCCTCAAACCACCAGGCACCATGCCAGGGGCTTTACATTTCATCCCTAGTGCAACCCCGTGGAGGAAGCACTTCTTATTCCCACTTACGAACAAGGAAACTGGCTCAGAGCAGGTTTACATGGTGTTCACAAGTGGCGCCTGCTCACGCCAGGCTTATGTGCTTAACCCCATGCAGGCAGACTTAATGTATTCCCTTTTGTGCAGATTAGCTCTTTGTCTTAGAACAAGTAGCCTGCTTGTCAGACGGTGTCAGTGCAGCGAATTTGCACAGACTGCCTGCACAATTGCAGATACTTTTACTGAATCGGAAACAGGTGCTGGCATAGCTGTCTGGGAAACCCTCTAGCCGTGTGTGAGGGACACGAAGCACACACATCACTGGTGCACTTGAGAATAGAGAGTCAAAGCGGAAAGCCAGGCCCGGGCAGCCCAGGACTCTGATTTAGAGGTTCGGCTCCTGCTTTGGCACCTCTTGCCCGAGACTCCAGAGTCCTCGCTGGGTCACAGGCTGTACCTCCTTTCCATTCTGAGGTCTGAGACTGTGTGTGAGGCAACAGCGTTTCAGGTGCCACCCTAGGGAAACTGAGTCAGTCCAGCTCAGGGCCCAGCTTCAAGTGCTCTTACAAAATTTCTTCCAGAATTCCAAGATGTTCCTCGGAGACTGGGAGGTTTGCTTGTACCAGGAAGCCATGTAATATAATTTGCTAGGTTACTCCACGTCTTGTTTTTAGTCCCTGACGCATTATCTCTCTTACCTTCCTGAAGCCCTATGAGGAAGCTACCATCACTGAGTCCATTTCACAGATGAGACCACCAAGTCACAGTCAGGTGCAGTCTCAGCTCAAACCTTTCCCGATCCAGTCCCTCATCCTAACCCGCTCTGCACGGCTCCACCACTGGGCCCTGTGCGTACTGCTGCCCAAGGTCACCGGTCAGGGGAGGGCGTGATCTGGTTTGGTTTTGAACATGAAGGAACCGTTCCTGGACTGTTCTGTTTTGTGTTTGTAGAGGCAGTAATAGATGCAGTTGACCCTTCCTAGTTGAAACAGCCCTTTGAACTCTGTGGTGTTCTTAAACCTGCACAAAACTATTCTGTGTCAGCTGGCTTTGGACTCCTGTCCCTGCCCTGGAACTCTCCATGGCACACAAGCCAAAGGCCTGGCTTGCTCAGCGTTGTCCACGTGCCAAGCCCCTTGGCCTCCTGTACGTTTGGGCTCTTACTGATGTGAAACCACTGTGGGGCCTATTGTTCACAGGAATCCAGGGCTCTGAGTCAGAGCCAGGAACCTTGCGTAAGGCTAAAACATTCTAGCGAGTTGCTTAAGCAATGGTCTTGTTGTGGGGTTTGGAAAGGGACAAGAAAAAAGAGAGAAGGAGAATTCTGACTCTGAGGAAATCCACTTCCAGGGAAGAATGCATATATTTTAATAGAAAAGTTTGTTTATTAAAAGGACCCCCCCTTTATCTTGTGGCCTTTTCTGCAGTCCTTGTGTGCGCTGTGGGGTAGCCTGGCTCTGTCTGTTTCACCTTCAACCTGTTGTCTGGGAATTTTGTTAGTCACACACCGCTGCCCTGAAAAACTTCCACTGTAACTGGGGCCATAATTGTAAAGGTGTCCTTTTGCAGCCGTATGAGTTACGGGAGGTTGACTTCTACAGCCCACAATCCCAGAATGTGCGAGTCAACAGGATAGCAATCTGTCCCTTGATTGCACCAGGGCCCGTGAAGGCAGGGGCTCCTCCCCCAGGGGGTGACTCAGGGACCTGTCTTTTTGGCACCACAGTCTCTGCTGGGGGTGGGAGGAGGGAGGCAAATAAAAGGGTGCTGGGTGCTGAGCAGGGGCCAGGGCTGGCGTCACTGCTGCCTACCCTGCTTTAAGCAGAAGTGACTGTGAGGGGCTCGGAAGCGTAGCCCCAATGTGCACCGTGACATTTGCCGTGACGATAAATCGAGCAGCTTCTGCTGAGTAACACACGAGCATCTGTGGGGCCTGGAAAGACGTTTTCGCTTTGGAGTCAGCAGGACAAGGAGCATCAGAGGGCAGGGCAGACAGTGCAGCTGCCCACGTGGGCCCGGGACGGCGGCAGCAGGTGTTGGATGCGCGTTTGCCGAGGGCAGGAATGAGTGCTCACGGTCAGCTGACCTGGTGTGGCTCCACGGTCTCTGACACTTTGATGTGGTACCACAGTCTTTCCTGGGCCTTTCAGAAAAAATTCCCCCGCGCTTCCCTCGGGCCCACATTGGATGCTTTCTGTGTTTCTGTCACAGCACTTGGGACACGTCGTTGCCCTTTGTTTCCCCCACCAGCATGTTACCTCCGGAAGCAGGACCTGTCTCATCCATCCTCACTCCACAGCCCTCCTGCAGACCCTGACATGGGGTGTTCAGTAAAGTTATTTTCTTAGAGGGTTAGACATAAAATATTTCCCACAGTGAAAAGTTACCTTCTACAATAAACTCGTGGCCTACAATGAAGCTATTAATTCTACTGTATTTTAGTTTATCAATCATAAATATGAATGAGAAGCAGCATGAAGTGGAAGTTAGACTCCCCAGTGGTGGTTATATTTTACGTAACCTAAGTGCTTCTCCACTCCTTCACCTGTTGTATGGGTGTTCTTAAGAAATTAAGAGAATAGGTATATAAAGAGCTTATCACATTAGAAGAAAAATAAAACACCGTTACTCCCCTGGGAGTCGTGTGCAACGGCCACAAGAAGAACCAGGCTCTGTTTAAAGCTCTGGGCAGCTTCCATGGAATGACTTGTCATGCCCTGAGCGCTGGCGTGCTCAGAGCAGCCGCCCTGTCACCCAAATGGGGAAGTGGAGGTGGGCTTCCAGCCGTATCCACGAGAAGCACGGACGCATATGCCCTCCATGGTAGAAAGGTCCTTAGCTGGGCGAACAGAAGGAAATGCGCTCTGACAAATGAAGGGATGGGCTGCCGTGTGAGGTGGCAGTGCCACATACTGGAACTGTTCGGTAGAAAAGAATTGGCCGTCTGCCAGGCATGTGTTTGAGGAGGGCCCTGTTTGGAGCAGGAGGCCAGGCTACCTTGGGATAGCTCATCTAGAAAGTGGTACCAGGTCTTGGAAAAGAAGATTTTTGGGGTCCTTTCAAAAACAGCAATGCAACTTTGATTCCATAACATATTTTTAAAAATCAGCACATAGCACCATGTGTACTTGTATAGTGCCTCCTGTACTGCACGTAGCGGAGAATTCTTTCATTGATTGGTGGGTCGATGGATGGACAGATTCAGCATGGTCAATAAATATTTGCACAATAAGTGACTGACTGAATGAATGAATTTCTCTACTCCGGGCTTAACACCCCCACTTTTCCCAGGTGCTGTCACTCTCACCCCTTGTTTTCAACATCCCTCATGGTTCTCGTGACCCTGTCCCGGACAACCCTCCGTTCATTAATGTCCTGCTTATGATGCAACTCCTGGAGCTAAACATTATATCCCATCTGTAATCGAGTGACTCAGCAGGACCAGGCCTTGTGATGAGCGTCAGTTAAAATTGATGCTGGGAGGCCAGGCATCAGAGACGTCCTGGCTGAAGTTTCCTTCTGGTGCATCCAAATGGGGCTGCTAAGGCACCAGGGGTAGACATTTGCAGCTTTCGCACGTGTTGTACTTTTGTTGCTTTATAACCCCTTTGGCCGAAGTAGATGCTGTGTTCCATCCCGGGTGTGGCCTCCGGACTCCGAGCCTGTGCCAGGTGCCAGACTAGTGATCTGCAAGCTAGGAAACGAGCCAGCCAATGTGAAGCACATTACATCAGACATTTCCCGAGGTGGAGAGGAAGGCCTCCTTGCTAGAAAGCAGGGAGGATTTTGGCTCTTAGAGATTGGATTCAGTAACTTTAACTCCTTGGCTGAGGTCCAGCCCTCTCGCAAGCGGCTATCATATGATCTGCAAAAACTTCAGAGCCAAAGCCACCAGCCCCTGCTCCGCATACCGACACCGCAGCCTGCCTGCCTGAGGAGATACACACCTTGTGAGGGGCAGGGACAGCTTTTAGAAAGAGGGGCATTATAAAATCTGATTTAAAATTTTATAAAAGATTAAATAGGTTCTATGAGAGATCTAAACAATCTTACTATTTTAATTTTAAATCCAGAGGCGCTGAGGCAAGGCTGACTTTGTAGCGGCAAACTGTAAACCCAGAATTAGACCATTATCCAAAAAAAATGTTGTCCTCTATCCCTTTCTTTTCTTTTCAAGTTAAATAAATTTATATAATCTGCAGTGATGGATATATTGGGGTTAACTAATTACATTTATAAATCAGACCCTGATGGTAGTTTTTCAGTTAACTTCAGAAACGGGCTTTGCACCATGGAGACTGTTAGGAAGTGCATGTTCTAATGCCTGTGCAACAGTGGAAAAAAAACACTGCTGAGATGAGTTTAAAAACTAATGATAATAGAGGCCCCGGAAGCCTCCCCTCTGACTGTCTGAAACTAAGTCCTGCAGAGGACATTAAGCTGGTAAGAGTGGCTGTACACGAGAGAACAAGACAGAAAGCACCTTTGGGAAAATGATCATATCTGATACTCCTTACACCCTCAAAATACGGAGCTGTTATTAGGTTTTTCACAAGTTTATTGACTGAGACTCGGGAGAGATGAATTTCCAAAGTCATCTGTCAAGATTAAAACGCAAGTCTTTTGACAGCTTGGTGCTTTTCCCACCAGTGAGCTCACAAACCGAGGGGCACCTTGTACCAGTGCAGGAACTGTAACCCAGACCCAGGGATGAGGCCCTGACGGGTGGCCCGGGAAAGTGCCTCAGTGTGACCTTCCCGCAGCCTAAGCTCTGAGTCTTCAGTCTTCAGTCTGGACGCTTCATCTTCTCTTTTGGGAAAACTGATCTGGTACTATTTGATCCCTACCGTGAAGGGGCGCTCAAGACCAACCTGAAATATTTATGAAGTGCTTTAGGTTTCAGGGGACGTAAGGTTCCCATCTACGGAAATTGGAAATGTGTTCCAGCACAGCCTTGCATCCAGTCAGCTCACCCGGGGTGGCAAGCTTCCCTTCCCACCCGGCCCTGTGTGAAAATCTAAGAACGGCGCCCATCCATGTGCCACCTTTCTTGAGCGGTGTGCGTACCTGAGAATGGAGTGATACGTTATCAACATGCTCAAGAAGGGAAGAAAAGGGTGGGAGAGGGAAGAGGGGGTGGCGGCAGTGAGGCAAGAAGGTGAGGAAGGGAGGTGAGTGGAACTGACAAGCCCCAGGAGCCCAGGCTGTTCCCCAGCAGGCTGTGGCCCCCTCCCCTCCCCCCTCCCCTCCCCCTGCAAGGCGAGCCTTAGCCCCGCTGGCCAGCACTTGGGGAGAACCGCGCCAGGGCCTGCTGCGGCCAGGTATTCTCAGTGACAAGAGACTGTGGGGTGCCGAGCTGTTCAGTTGGCATCCTTCACCATTACTAAGGTCACCGATACAATGTTAATCTGATCCTGCGGGCACGGCTTCCTGAAGATGATGGGGAGTGGAGGGAAGCCAGGGCGAGGGGCCGTGATCTGAAATGCAGAGAGGAGCAAGGCCTGCTGAAGCCCACGGCGGGAGGGGGGGGGGGGGTGAGGCTCAAGACAGCCACGCCGTCATGGCGAGGCAGCCAGCTTGGGTTTACTCTCCGCTCAAACTGTCTTCCTTTGTAGATTCATGCTGTCACCCCTTATTTCTCAGGAAGGGACACAAAGTAACAGGTTTCACGATGCCGTCAATGTCCGTTTTGACAGCACTCATGCCAAATCGACAATCGTGTACTGTAATTATACAAAATCTAAAGAATGGGATAAAGTGTTACTAGTTACAGTGGTTAAAATAAAAATGGCAACCAAGAAAGAGAAAAAAAAGCCAGAAACAAGAAGAAACCTCTGTCAAAATTCATAATGACACTTGACAGTATACCAAAAAAAAAAAAAAAAAGCCAAGTCATTGTCCCAGCATGCTGCAGGTCATTGCCATCAGCTCATACACTCCCAGCTGTTTGGGGGAAAGAAAGTGCGCTTTCACATCCGGTATAGTTCTCACAGAAAGAGCTTTCTGTGTATGCGGGTCAGCAGAGAACGGGGTGCCACGTCCAGGCACTGGGGACACTCAAACAGCCACGGAGGCGGAGGAGTGGGACTTCCGACTCCTCTGAGTCAGATCCGGTTTGCAGAGAAAAAACCCAGACTGTGACATTAGCCTAAAAGGGCCACGGAAGAAACACTTAACAGTTAATGCAGAAGAAAACCATCAGGAACTAGAACAATGAAGACTTAAATAGTTTTTTTCTACTCTACTTGGAAGCTGAATTACAGCTTTTTGTATTTGAGAAAGAAAGGTGGAGAACTCGCTCTTCCCACTTTCAACCTCCCCGCTCCTGACCCAGTAGCTTAATGTCGGGGTGCAGGTATCCCCGGTTCAGTTTTCGTGAAGCAGAATTACCATTTCTCTGTATGTGGCCACGCCTCTTGTTAACAGTGAGGTATAATTTTAGACTGACAATGCCTATTCCTTCCTGGGCTGTGGGGTTAATCAGTTGTGTGGGCAGAAAAGAATTCCACTTCCTGATAAAATCACACAATACAAAAACTATTGCACTTAAAAACAACAACAACAAAAAACCTCAGCCCAACCAGCAAAGGGCCAATGAAACTCTTCAGAAGAGGCTGTGTTCCCTGCCCTTCGCAGAGCGTCTGGACGTATCGGTGGTCGGTTGAATTTGGTCCATTATTAAATGTCCAGGTGTGAAAGAGTCCGAAAGACACTGTAGGTCTCTTAAGGCTGTTTTTCCGGTGCTTCTACGAGATAAATGATCTCCTTGGCTACATATTACAAAGCAGGGGCTCCTTTCGGTGAAGTGGCTAGCAGACCCCCCTCCTGAACTCCGGAAGCAAGGGAGGAGGGGTGCACACCGTGTCCTGTCCTGTGAACGAGAGAGAGAAATGGTGAGCAGCCTGGGAGGGCAAAGCCGCACGTTGGCAGCCTGGTAGCTGGAAGTACAGCAACTTCCTCAGACCCCACCACTAGCTCTCATTACACTCGCCCCCCAGCCCAGGTGGAGGTAGCTTATCTGTGCATCTACCTGTGCATAATTCCTACTTCCTGTGGATCTGAATGTCTCTATCCAAAAACTTGTCTTTCCTTCCTCTTTTGCCTTCCTGCCTCTTTGTGCTCCCTGCCTCACCTTCTTGATGGAGGTAAAGGCAGGATGCGGGTCCTGTCCAGCCACCCACTGGTCCCTATGCTGCTGCTTCTATGTTTCTCCCACGATGCACCCCTGTCTTCTCCCCACCCTGTCTGTGGTCCTGCCCGTCAGTATATCCAGGCACGTTCCGCACTCTGCTGACCGAGTTGAATAGGTGGATTACTTTTTACTTCAGCCAAGATTACATACACCTCCAAAATCTCATCTCCTGGTCACAGTTGGAGCACATGACATTGAATATGTTACTCATGCATTCATGAAGTTCTCAAGGAAGTGCTTATGATGGATAGGATCGGAGCATTGCTAGACTCTGCCATCCTGAACTACTGTCAATATTTTCTTCTTTGGGGTGTTTATTCCAGCTCAAGTTGTCTTTGTAATCCTTTTTGAGCCTTCATAATCAATAAAATTTTACACAAAATGTCTAGATAGGGTGGGTGATAATATCCTGATGTTCCAGGCACAGAGCCAAAATGAGAGTAATTTAAGCTTCATGGTGGAAGGAGAGGAGGTCAACTCATCGTGAGGGGCCGAAGCCTCTTCGTAGTGCCCGCCAACCAAGGCGCACCGAAGCCGTGAGGTCTGCCGAGGCGTTTGTCTCTCCCTGTGCCCACCGCCCCGCGACCCCCTCTGTGGGCCCAGGGCAGCCCAGGCGGCAGCTGCCGCCCTGTGTTGTGTCCCCTCACGCCCTCTCCCATGATGGGCTCTTCCCTACTTACTGCGCGGGACTCGGAACTAGGACTTGCTAACGTTCTCGTAGATGACGTCACTGATGCAGAATTGCTGCTTCTTCTTCATCCATATCAGTTGCACACACTGATGGATGAAGATGTACTGCTCCTGGAGCGGAACACAGGGACACGCAGGGCGTTGTGCACAAACACACGCAAAAGTAACATGTGGACGCTGTGACAGCGTCGAATACGATCTGATGCCAAAGGAACCAAGTTCCATTATTTAGGAGACAGTTTTCTAACTAGAAAATCCAAGAGAATCGACTGTAAATATATTTTGAATAATAACAGAGCTTGGACCATTCTTAATGTTAAAGACAATGGACATTCGATCTATAAATCATGGATTATTTTTTAAAAAGTCTTCATAATATACCAAAATCAATTCCAGGGAGTTGAGTAAATTAAGTCATAAAAATATTGAAGAAAATACAAGTTAATTCCTCTCTAATTACACTGAGAAAGGGCTTTCTAAACATCAAAGCAATGGAATAAGTGACAAATAATTTTAACCTACTGTATATATTTTAAAAAGTGAAAAGAATAAAAAGCAAACTAGAAACAGGGAGGGAAAATATTTTACAAATTATGACAATGTTTATACCTTTATTTTTGTCTAATATTCATCCAAAACCGTAACACACACACTTGGGCTGACAAATATACAAGTAAAATGCATTGGCCACCAAACCAAGCATCTGTGGACAGCATGGATTGTGCCTTTTTTTATTCTTAAAGCCTATTAAGTGTTTTTTTAAGGAAACTGAGGAAATATTAAAATATATGCAAAAATGGCCAAGTAATGAAAAATGTAAATGAAAACAGTTGTTTTCATTAAATAGTGAGCAAAAGCTAAGGGGAAAAAGTACCAGCGATGACCTGAGTTTGTTGAAACAGTCGTTTTTAACTATTGCTAATGGAGGTATAGTAAATAAAGTGCTTATGAAATGGCATTGTGAGCACAGATAATAGTGAAAGGGGTGGAAAAGAACCCAATTTAATATCCTATAAAAAGGAGAATGGTTGAAGTAATCAATGGTATATCTATATTGAAACATTATTCAGGCTTTAAAATGAAATTTATATCATTTTGGGCAATTTGTGGCAATTCCCATAGCAGAGCGTTAAGTGAAACATTAGAATTTAAAATTAGCATATGGACACATAGTGTGTGAGCATGAGCTTGTGAAAGTCATATCTGAAGGACGGCTGGGTGCAGTGTGCTGAAATATTGAGAGTGGTGGCCTTCTCCTTTTTCTTCACTCCCCAGACTTTCTCTGTAAGTAATGCTGTCAGAAGTGACCCTGCAACAGGAAGCAGTCACCATGCCCACAGGGTCTTAAGGAGCATTTTTGTATGACAACTTTATACAAAGGAGAAGGTTAACTTTTGAACTTCACTGCTTCAAAGATTGAGGTGGGGCTGCTTCCTCAGCCTCACCTGTACTTTCCAACAAGATCCAGAGAAAACTTATGCCCTAATATTGTGATAGTAGCACATCAGTAACCAAGCCACCCTCTCTCCTACCGTCCGTCACGCCTCTGTTTCCATGTTGTGTCGGTCCTGGGCATAGATGAGGCCCAAGACCACCAGGCTTCTCAACCCAGAACTAGTCTGTGGTCAACCTTGACTCAAAAAAATTGTAGCCAGATTACAGAATAAGTAAATAAAGACTATTTATGGACGGGACCCCAAGAGTTCCTGAGAAACCTAAGCTGCCCATCAGGAGCCTGGGCTACTCAAAGCAAAGCCCTAACAGACCTCTGGGGAAAGCCTATTAGAGAAAATCAAACGGAACATTTGATAAAAATAGCAGAGAGCCTGCAGAGAGGCGGGCGCCAGCCACACGTAGCACTTTAGTTCCAAAGCACTTAACTAGATGTTGTCATTTCACGTGATGTGCACTTCGCAGCAATTCGTGAACCCTGTCGTTCACCGTTTACAGGTGAACAACGGGGCTTGGAGAGGCAAGGTGAGCTGCACAGCGGCCAGACCGGGACCCAGGCCTTCTCGTGGGGCCTGGCCAGACCACCCCACTTTCCTTCGCCTTGGCTGCTCTTGTGGGGAGGGTGGAGTAGCAGCCCGGGTAACAGGGTGGGCGGAGCTGGAGGGGTGGGAGGGGCTAGTGAGGAGAGAAAGGGGAAGAGGGCACATTGAACACAGCCCATGCCATAGGCTGCGATGACCAACACGGGCCTCTGAGGACATAACCAATGTAACCAGTTACTTCCACTGTTTCTCTTTATTTTTTACGGGAGGCATCTCCCTCTGAGTGGTGCTCTGTGCCTTCTGCTTTTGCCAGAGGACTGAAAGTGCTCAACCATTTCTGCGGTTTTAGAAGGGAGTTGAGGGGTGGAATCCAGGTGACGGGAAGTCAAGAGAAGACAGGAAAATTAGAAGCCCTGATAGGAAGAGACCCAGTACACAATACACAGGCGGTCGATACATTTTACGTACACAGAGTCAGAAATCAGCTGGAGGATCATTCTGGCCTCTGGAGAATCGTTAGTGTCAAAGGGGTACACTGGGGTGAGAAAGCCAAAGAAAATAACGATCTACTCTGCTCTTTACTTGTGAACATCAGTGAAGTAGAAGGCAGCAGGCCTGGGCTGTGAGTAGGAAAATCCTAACATCCAAAGCACAGGTCGAATCACGAAGAGCGGGACAAGGAGGAAGAACAACGGTGCGTGGGGGAGATGCACCGGACATAAATAAATAGCTCGAACTAGAGAAGAGCCACTGCCAAGTCCCGAGGGAAGTCAAGAGTGACACAGAGAAAAATAAGTAACCCGCGGGGACCTTGGCTCTCTTGCTGACTTTGAACTTTCCCACGAGTGTCCAGGGGAGGGATATCATACTTAACCAAGGCCGTTTCCCTAGCGATGTCAACCTGAAATGCTGCCAAACACCCGAAGGAGCCACACCACCAAGGTCCGGGGCAAGAAAGTTGGGAGGGAAACGCCGTTTTCTCGGCTTTGCAGAAAGGCTCATGGAGGCTGGGCCAGTTTTGTGCGATCGCTGCACGGGAGGCTAGACCCGGGGCTGAGCAGAATGGGGGAGAGGGCTGCCTCGGGAAGGTACTGTTTAAAAACGGATTAAGACTCCATACTTGGAAAGTCAAAAGCAAACAGGCTATAATCAAAGTCTATAAAGTTATAAAAGGTATCAATTAAGTCAGTGTGACAGACCATGTGTCAAATCCAAAATACTTAAAATAAGGAGCAGTCCTTTGAAGCATGGGGATTAATATACATAATAGGAAATTTTAATCACGTAGTAGGATATCAGTTTATGGATGTGAAAGCCAAAAAGACGGACCGGCTCATAAAGCACCGTCTAATCATCAGATAGTGGGCCTCTCGGGGAAACCTGGGCCTGTTAAAGGAAGTGAGGTTCGTGTCCACACGGCAGTAAATTACAAGACTGGGGACCTAGTGGCTAAGGAACTGAGGACACAAACACATGTCTTGCTTCCTAATGGTGCGTTGAGACACTGGATGTGAATGGGGTTGCTTTTCTGAAGTGGTGTGTTCCTGCTTTGGCTCAGAAGTAAACGCACTGAAAGGGTTCCCATCCAAGCCTTGCTCGGATGGGAGTGTAGGGGAGGCTGGAGAGGAAAATTGAAAGGAGAAACCAGGGAGACCTGGAGACCGCAGCCATTGACGCAGGTTTCTGAGCTACACTGACATCTAGTGCTGCTTCCCGTGAAAAGCACGGGGAAGACCAGGGCAGGGCTGAATTGGAACTTTAGGAAGAGGCTTCTGGCCAGGGTGTGTTCTACTCTGCTGCTCTCACGAGAGAGCCTTCGAGACAGGGACTACCGTGCACCTGATGCTGAGGAGCTGCGGGCATGGGTGGGCGACTGGGATTACATTATTGTGCGTGGGTGCTGAGGCCCACAGCGTGCACACCCACCGTGGCTCTGAGGTCGTGCATGCTATCTACGGGCACCCAGGCTGCCACTCCTGCCTGAGCACTTTCCAAGCTTCAAGGGAGGAGGCGGCTTGGGTGAAGAGGGGGAGGAGGGAGGGATGTTTCCAGGGATGCTGCCTCGTTGTTACAATGCTAAATGGACTCATTTCGAGGGAATGGGAAGTGCTAGTAGGTTGGGGGCTGGAAGTCCTTAAAATCACGATGGGCACACAAAACATAAATCCTACCCAGGATCACAATCTGAAGTGAACTGGGACAGAGTCACATGGTGGACAAACCAATGACAAACTTTTGAATCAAATCTAACATTTCTAAAATAAATTAAATCACATCAGTTCCACAGTCTCCATGGGGTGGCATTTTCCCAAACTGGCTGTCCTGAGGCTCTCGGTCGGTTCAAAGAGGTTCTGTTGTATTACAGATATAGCCATGCGCTCTGAGTTACTGAGGGCTTATGGCAGCAAGAAAAGTTCAAGCACTGTAAGGATTTTTAGAAGCCAGTGTGATACTTTGAAGAATGTGAGCAATAAGAAACTGGGGATAGCAGATGCAGAAGAAGAAAAAAAATTGAGATGATTGTTTTGAAATAGGAGATGGAATAATGGGAAGTTTTCGGTCAAGGGCAAATGTAAAGACGCATATCGATTACATCCCTACCTCTGTCTGCACCATGGACATCCGGTACGACCTCATTTCCGACACCAGCCCTAGGATGTCCACAAACTCATGCTCCCGAATGTGCTGCAAGAGCCTGTCCAAGGCGATGAATGTTCCCGTCCGGCCCACGCCAGCGCTGCAAGAGTTCAGACAGCACGTTAATCACACGGTGCTTCCCCACTGCTGGAAACAGAGGTCGGCCACACCTCTCTGCCCCACATGAAGGACCCTCAGAGCTAAGCCCTCCCAGGCAGCTCAGAAGTCCAGGTGAGATGCCCCCACCTTAGCTCCTGCCCTGGGGCCACACCAACCTGTGTGGCTTCAACCCTAGCTTGAGTTCACCGTTCCACACCTTCCTTATAGCACATCTTCCCTCCTGGTGAGTTGTAGAGCTGCTTCAGTCTCCCAGTGATGTTTTAGGTGACTGTCTCAAAATCAAACTTAACATGTGGACCCCATCAATGACAGCCCCCGTGCCCTAGCGCTCAGAGAGAGTACAGGGAAGTGAAGTGATCTGCGTCGACCGATTGCCATTTCTGGTTCATGTGTGGAAGTCAGCTCTTCTTCAGGCTAAGTAGTTGGAATTATGATGGAATGTGAGAGAAGAGGAAGTCAAAATTAATTTCTATGCAGAATTCGCTGGAGGAGAAATCCAACAGTAAAAGCCCCTGTTCAGAGCCCCTGTTTGCTGTTTGTATTGGACTACCCTTCCCTCCTGGAAGTTGTCTTCTCAGGTCGAGCGGTCTCCTCCCCTGGGTGGACACCTGTACAGTCACACCCAGAACTGTACCGCTGCCTGCACTGAAAGGAAGCATGAGCTGGACCACATGGCTGAGCGACTTGACTTTTGGCTCTTGGGAGGAACCACTGTGAGACTAGGTAAATCCATTGGGTGAAGCACAGTTTTTCATCTGTGAATGCTGAAGGTGGACCAACAGAGATACCCTCCCTGATCAGGAACTTGATAGCTTAGGCAGCATTTTTTCTTTTTTCCAGGGAGACACATACTTTCTCTCTCTCTCTCATATACCACCCCCCCCCCCAAATAATTCTAGTCCACAGAGGCCAAGGTGCTAGCTGGATCCAGGACTGTAGCTCTACTTGCTTAGGCTGATACAGTGGCCACCACTTCCTCTAACATCTTTATCATACTTCTATTTCTGATACACAATGGGATCATATTTTATCCCCTGCTCCTCAGAGATTGCATAAAAATTTTACAACAATATGCCACACCAATGGCTTTTGGTGGAGCTTGTTCACTTGGTAGGAAAGAAACTTAAATTTGACAATAACTCTTCCCATAAGGAATTAGCATGGTCCTCGATTCTTTGATAATGCAATGGGTCATAATACTCCCTTTCATTTTAACTATCTGGCAATTTAAAGGAGATATTGAAAAGCAATCATTGTAACTATGTGTGTCTCCATGAGCTGAAGAGTCTCGTTTCTCCTTTCCCTCACCTGGCTTATCTGTCTGTTTATATCATTTTGGGCTGTGGTTAGCTATTTTTAATTTGGCCTTGTATTTGAACGTTTTATAAACCACTCAGTGTCCTTGGTAGGATAGGGTAATATCACACAATGCTTAAAGGCCTGGCTGTGGAGACCAGTGTGCCTGGATTTGAACCCTAACTTGTCCATGTTAGAGTCCATGCACGAACCTGTATGAACCTTTCAACCCTTCTACTCCTCAGGGTTTTTTTTTCTTCATCTTGAAAGGGGAATAATAAATGTATCTTAGAGGCTATAGGATATAAGGTGGCCATACTATCAGTAGAGAATATATCTAGTAAGACTTCAGTTAAACACAATGTTTTTTAAAAAATCACAAATCTTCTTATTGTTCATTCAACCTGATCAGGAATTTATGGGCTGACGGGCTCTTTTCTTTGTCAAACAGAACCGGTCGTGCTGACCGGACGTGAGGACGTTAGAAGTGCATCCGCCGCATCTGACGACGTTACCTGCAGTGCACCACCATGGGGCCCTTGCTCCTCGCCGCCTGCTGCCGGACCACGTGGACAAACTGCAGGATGCTTTCTGCTGCATTTGCCGTGGGCACTCCGTGATCGGGCCACGCGGTGTAGTTCAAGTGCATCACATCCTGCATCTCGTCAGCCTTTAGGGGAGAAAGACAAAGTGAGCATTAATCTCTCAGTCCAGTGTCAGAACGGACCTGGGCCTCCACCGCAGCCCACACGCTCATGGCACAAGAAGGTAAAGCCGCCTTCCACCCCTGGCCTGTACACGTCCCTTTCCGGCTCTGAGCATTGTGTCCAGCACAAAGCAGGACCTGAAAAAAAACACAACTAACCATATAAAGCTCCGAATAGGAGGATGAATAGGCTAATCCATGACTTAAGCAGATTAGGGTTTGCACCGAAGCTTTTGCTATTTAGTAATTGCATCAGCTTTGCCCAATGAATTAACTTGGTGGAAAGTGGTGTTGGTGCCCTGTGGGCCCCCCTGCCCAGCTGCTGTCAGCAGCCCAGAGCTGCACCATTCTGACAGTCGTCCCCACTGAGGGGAGCCGCCTTGAAAATGCCTAAGAGCCTGTGTTCTCCTGCTCAGGGCACTCCGCAGTAACCGGTGACTGATAATGGGGTATAAGAAATGGGCCCCGTTATGGCAGGGTGGGACAACTAACTACAACGGTGCCATTTGTGCCCCAGCACTCTCCTTGGGGCCCAAGTGACATTAGACTTGGCTTCCTCCTTGTCTTGTCCTTCCTGCTTTCCTTGTTCCTTCACAGAATTTCCCCAAGATTAGACTTTCAAGAAAGAAAAAAATCACCCCCTTAACAGTCCCTGTCTTGGGCTCTGATACTAGGTGCCTTGACCGAAGGCAAACTCAACACCAATTTTCTCATATCTAATAAGGGTCTTTCCAGACATTGTAGGGTAGCGTAACCTGTGACGGGTTGTGGTGGAGGTGGAGTGTGCTCACGTTTGTGAAGGACGGTACCTGTTGGCTGTTATTATTGTCATCTCTGCTGCCTCGTTACTGCCACTCACTTGACCCAGCTCCGGGCAGGTGTATGGTTGGTCCCGGGAATCCTGGCAGGTGGGTATGTTTTGTGTGTTCATCCTATTCGTACAAACCCATCCAGCAACTATGCAGGGGTGGGCAAATGTAGGTTTACCATGCCACTGTGGTATTCTTTTGAGTTAATAAAGCTATTGTGAGCATCACAACCTGCAGGTCTTTTCCCACCCAAACAACTGTTAACCTACTTTTGCCAGCTCGTATTGTTCCCTCAGTGCTGAATTACTATCAGTTAGGATGTGCATCTCTCACGGTTTACTCTTTATAGTCCCTGCTAATTCATAGGCATAAAGATTTATTCTGCACTTGTTATCACTATTCCAAACCCAGGCCTCACAAAGGTCTAATTCATCTCCCCTCCATCAGACTTGGTAAAGGCCTAGAATCCATTCTATGGATGAAATCGTATATAATAATTTAGAAGAGTATGGCTTGACTATGACGTTGGAGTTAAAGTTTAGGTTCAGGTATAAAAGAGACATGAATTCTAAACAGTCAGTCGTCTTGGGTGTAGTAAAATTTATGTATGTATAATTAAATGTATATATAACTTATCTTAACAAATACATAATAGGATTCATATAAATATAAATGTTAGCACTTCAGCTAGACCCACGGTCCCCGCAGCATCCAAGGCCATCCATCCCCAGCTGTTCTCAGCGCCTCCCTTGCCGGGGGCTCTTTCTTAGACACCCAAGTCTCTGTCGGTGTTGGCTACCATGACTGCTGTCTGCAATGACTATGGCAAGAAGAGGACCCAAGCATAATAAATGGTGCAGAAGGACCCAGTTACTCAGCAAACAGTATGAGGAGTTAAGGGCACTCAATCACTGGATAGCTTTGCACCCAAACAGCTCACAGAAGTGCTCATTCTTTCCAAATGCTAATGGCAGACTTAGTACAAAGATTGGAACAGTGTAGGATAAATATATATAAATATTACAGTTCACCTGAAAATGTATCCAGCTAAAGTATTCAAGATGCTTCAAAAATAGGAAATACTTAAATCAGTCTCTGTAGCTGCAAGACAGAGGTCTTTGAATCAGGGTGATCCCTGTCAGCTGAATATCAAAGCACATGCACCTCAAAGGGACAAAGGACTTATTGTGGGTTTTTTTTGGGGCGGGGAGCTCCAGTTCTCGCTCAGTTCATACAAAGTGACAAATTTTGTCATGGTCATGTTCCTCCTTCTGGTTACAGCCCATTTAGACTTTACAAAGTTTCTCTTACCCTGATTTCTTCAGTTATGTAATTTTACCTTGTTATAGTTGAAGTTTCCAGATATCAACATGGAGGGAATAAAGAAAGGTATAAACAAAAAAATGGGACAAATAAAAACTCATATTTGATAGCACAGCACAAGGTTCTTTGGCAATTTAACCTTCATCTAGAGAGCTTAAAATTTAGATTATGTCCGTTTATGGCCAAAAGGGGGCACTCTGGCACCTAATGCTTATAGCTACTGTATAAACACCTTATCAGATTCAATACAATGATTTAACCTTTTATTCCTGTGTTTCGAGCCCCTCACATGCTTGTCCTTGAAAGGTCATCATTTAAGACCAAGGACAAGAACCACATAAATGACATAAATCACCATGCCATCATCTATGTGATTCTGCGCCATCAATGGGATGTACCCTATTTTGTGCTCTGAAATGTTTTCTCCAAGACGCAAACCTGGGGAAAGATTTGTTCTCTATTTGTCTGTTTCCAGTGACTTTCCTACCGAAATCACCAAGAGTTCAAATTGCTTTCAGATTGCCAAATATTTTTGATGGAAATCTATTGATGCTTTCCAAGCACTTTATTATTTTTGAAATTATTCACTGCTTTATTCACTCCACGAGTACTTTTTAAGTGGCTGAGGGTTGGGTTTCAAGGATTATTAACACAGGGTACTTGTATCAAAAACTCACCAAGGGAGGCAGACATGAAGCCAGTGAATTGTAATAATCTATGGTGTGCTGTGATGGAAGAATACCCATGAGACTAGAACAGAAGAGGAAGGGGCCAAAGGTCTTCTGAGACTCGGGGAAGGTTAACAAAGGAGATGATAATGGAGTTGAAACTGAATAGGAATGTGCTTAGGGAAGAGAAGAAGATGAGCATTTCAAAGAGGTGGAGCAGCATGACGCACCGGCCTCCAGTGTCACATTGGGGTTGCCTGAATTCTCAATGTGGCCAAAACCAAGTTAACTGCCTGTGGTTAGGAAGTGATTTGTTGCTTGTAAGTATCAATAAATGGGTAAATAGTGAATGCTTATGTTGTGCTAATAATGGACAATCTGGTTGTACTGATAATGGACGATCTTTGGTTCCATTGTCTATATGAAGCTTAAGCAAACATTTCTGTGCAGGGCAGATAATAAGCACATTAGGGTTTGCAGGTCCTGTGGTCTCGGTTGCAACTACTGCAGCTTGGCATGGCGTGAAGGCTGCCGCAGATAACATGTAAACACACGTGTATCAGTGTTGCAATAAAATGTTATCTGTGGGCACTGACATTTGAATATACAATTTCCATAGTGTATTTCATGTGAAATACCATTCTTCTTTTGATTTTTTTCAAACACTTAAAAATATAAAACTTATTCTTAGCTCACGGGCTTTACAAAATAGACAGCAGTCAATTTGGTCCCAGGCTGTTAGGAGGGCTGTTTCTAAGCAGCAACTGTTTAAAGAGGACTTTCCTATTATACTTTGTTCTCAGTCATGAGTACGTTCAAGTGGAGGAAACCAGCAGAAGTGCCCTCCTATTTCCTGGGCTTCTCTACGTGATGGCCACAGCAGGGCAGCTGTGGGTGGGCAGCTCAGTGCCTGGCCTGGCACACGAACGTTCTGCTTGTGCACCAAGCTTGTCCTCAGAGAGGTGGCGGGCCTGACGGGAGAAACAGACTCTCTGACAACCTACCAATCAGAAATCATTAGCATTTCAAAAGAGATATGAAACTATGATTGGTAGTGCCTCGAAGAACCTTTGAAATGATAATAAACAAAACCCAGAACAAAATAAGAAAAAACGTCAAACAAAACAAAATCTAAACTATTGGGTTTTGTTTGAGCATTTAATTTAAAAGTTAAGTTTGCCTCGCCTTGGCCAGGTTGATCAGTTGGTTGGAACGTTGTCTGTTAAATCATAAGGTTGTAGGTTCGATTCTTGGTCAGGGCACATACCCATGTTGTAGGTTTGATCCCCAGGTGGGGCTGTACAATCAGAGATAGCCGATTGTTCTCTCTCTCTCTCTTTCTCCCCCCTCCCTCCTTCCCTCCCTCCCTCCCTTTCTCCCTTTCTCTCCGTAAAATCTATAAACATATCCTGGCGTGAGGATCAAAGACATTTTTGTGTGAGCCTTGCACATCCTAATCACACTCAGATACATTAGTGTAAGTAAGGAGAACATGGCCCTCCTCAGTCAGGCCTGACTGAGTCAACAATGACTCCCCGTGGCTTCTGTCACTGGGATAACCTGAGTCAGAACAGGGCCCCCTCTCCTCCTGTCTCCTCAGGCCCCCATGGCCAGCCAATTCCTCCACATCATTCTTGATAAAGGGGGAACCAAGTGCGTTAAAAGTGGACTTTTTCTCTGGAAACAAGCAGGTTGCAAAGCCTGAAGAGTTCATGACCTTGTACAATGGTGGGTTGGTCTTCTCCCACCTCGGGGGGCGGAGGGGTGTTCCCTCAGCATGGGGACAACACCTGAATTTGAGCTTTGTGACTTACATAGCTGATCCGGAAGTGTCTACAGGCCCAGTCATCCTGCTCTTCCTCCGAGGTCATCTCCACCGTGATGTCTCCATAGGCTATGGGTTCTTCCGAGAATGGCCAGTAATGGTCACACTTCACCTGAGGTGGGAACAGTACAACGTTTGCAAACACATGCACTGGGGAAGAGATGAAGTCTCTGTGCACTTAGAGAAAATGAAAGTACGTGTGTCCGTAGCACCGTAAATGTTACTGTGAGGGGAAATATGAAGTGAGAACAGTTTCTGGTGCAGGGTAAGCCCTCAATGCATGGCGGTGGCCGGTGCGGGTCCCTGGCTAAGTGGGGACAGCCCCCTGAGGCACTTACCCTCCTTTTCTCGTTGCACTGAGTGAGCATGACAATAATCTGGGACTTCTGTTGGAGCACCATCTTCCAAAAGTCGTTTCTGGTTTCAGGCAGTGGCCCTTGTGTGGCAATATACTCCTGAGATGAGTTGTATCCCTGAAAGGTAAGTGACACCGCTGTCACCCAGGGAACGGCCGCTTACATCAAATGTTGTTCTGTGCAAATGAGAAAACACTGCAGAGGTCCTGGGATAAACCTGACAAGGGACCACACACCCCTGTGACCTGTTCTGTTNTGGTCAGGTTGATCAGTTGGTTGGAAGGTTGTCTGTTAAATCATAAGGTTGTAGGTTCGATTCTTGGTCAGAGCACACACCCATGTTGTAGGTTTGATCCCCGGGTGGGGCTGTACAATCAGAGATAGCCGATTGTTCTCTCTCTCTCTCTTTCACCCTCCCTCCCTCCTTCCCTCCCTCCCTTTCTCCCTTCCTCTCTGTAAAATCTATAAACATATCCTGGGGTGAGGATCAAAGACATTTTAGTGTGAACCTTGCACATCCTAATCACACTCAGATACGTTAGTGAAAGTAAGAAGAACATGACCCTCCTCAGTCAGGCCCAACTGAGTCAACAATGACTCCCTGTCTCTCTGTCACTGGGATAACCTGAGTCAGAACAGGGCCCCCTCTCCTCCTGTCTCCTCAGGCCCCCATGGCCAGCCAATTCCTCCACATCATTCTTGACAAAGGGGGAACCAAGTGTGTTAAAGGTAGACTTTTTCTCTGGAAACAAGCAGGTTGCAAAGCCTGAAGAGTTCATGACCTTGTACAATGGTGGGTTGGTCTCCTCCCACCTGGGGGGGGTGGTTCCCTCAGCATGGGGACAACACCTGAATTTGAGCTTTGTGACTTACATAGCTGATCCGGAAGTGTCTACAGGCCCAGTCATCCTGCTCTTCCTCCGAGATCATCTCCACCGTGATGTCTCCATAGGCTATGGGTTCTTCCGAGAATGGCCAGTAATGGTCACACTTCACCTGAGGTGGGAACAGTACAACGTTTGCAAACACATGCACTGGGGAAGAGATGAAGTCTGTGTGCACTTAGAGAAAATGAAAGTACATGTGTCCGTAGCACCGTAAATGTTACTGTGAGGGGAAATATGAAGTGAGAACAGTTTCCGGTGCAGGGTAAGCCCTCAATGCAGGGCGGTGGCCGGTGCGGGTCCCTGGCTAAGTGGGGACAGCCCCCTGAGGCACTTACCCTCCTTTTCTCGTTGCACTGAGTGAGCATGACAATAATCTGGGACTTCTGTTGGAGCACCATCTTCCAAAAGTCGTTTCTGGTTTCAGGCAGTGGCCCTTGTGTGGCAATATACTCCTGAGATGAGTTGTATCCCTGAAAGGTAAGTGACACCGCTGTCACCCAGGGAACGGCCGCTTACATCAAATGTTGTTCTGTGCAACTGAGAAAACACTGCAGAGGTCCTGGGATAAACCTGACAAGGGACCACACACCCCTGTGACCTGTTCTGTTTTCGTGGAAAAGGCTGCCAGAGTAGCTGGCTGTACAGGTCCGTGTGATGAAGCGTGATCCTTGGGAGGCCTGTGAAATCACACCCACCCTTTTTTATGATAACAACTGCTATCTTTATGGACGTGTTGGAAACACAGGGGTTCAGGGGGAGCCCTCTGAGTTTGGCTGCTAAAAATATTTAAACCCAGGAACCATGGTCTTTAACTTAACGACCTACTTTCCTGTTCACTGGTATTTCACCAGGAAACACGAACTACTCTCTGAGCTTCTGTTTTCCCTGTGGTTTATTCTGAAAGGGAATAATCGGGGATGTTCTTTAGAAGGATAATGGCTTTCTTCTTAACTGTTTGGCATACTTCTGTATCCCTTGTGGTTCTCCTCTACCTGGGCTGAAATTCGAATACCTGATTTTTCAAATTTTATTATTATTATTATTATTATTTTTACTTACAGGAATGTAGTTGGCATTGATGTAGTCTGCTCCTTCCTCTTCATTCATGGAGATTAATCTTACTCGGCTAAAGTCATCTATGAAGAATAAGAAGAAAGAAAAATGAAAAATCACAGTGGAAGGAAGAATTGTTTCGATCAGAGGTTCCCAACCTCTGGGCCAAACACTGGTACCGGTCAGGCCTGTTAGGACCATGCGGCACAGCAGGAGGTGAGCTGGAATGTCATGCACTTGAACCATCCCGAAATCATCCACCCATCTGTGGAAAAATTGTCTTCCATGAAACCAGTCCCTGGTGCCAAAAAAGGTTGGAAACCGCTGGTCTAGATCCTCTCTTCCCAATATCAAGTCAAAATAGTGATAGAATAGATAAAGTTTCTCTTAGCTTGATATTTTAGCCATGTCTCTATCTTAGTTTCCTGTGGAAACAAATATATAAATATCTCTCAATCATTATTTTCTCCCACCGGTTCTCCTGTCCTCAGAAGAATTAGGTCCATATTTTGGGGGAGATTGTGCAGAATAGTTAGAGAAACTAAAATTTTGGTAGATTGTATGGGAGGCAATAACCTAATTACGTGACTTCCACTTCACGTGGGGACATCTGAGAATTCACTATCTTTGGGAAACCTAGAAGAGAAGATTAAGTTGCATGGGTCTTTTGTGAATGGACTTCACATGAGCAAAGTGAATTCTGAAACATGTACAGGTATAAGATGTTACAATGATAATACTACCTACTATTATCCAAAAACCTTATTAAGGAAAAGATTCTCTTTCTAGAGCTTTTTCACCCTCCCTCTTTCCACTTTTCCCTTCTTTCTCAGCTCCCCTGAGAGTAGAGCAGAAAGTTAAATCTATGTAGGGATATATTTTCATTGTCTTACTAGTACTTTATATTACTTTTCTTTAAATGTTGCTTTTATTTAAAAATGCTAAGCAACAACAGAACTTGCCGGAAGTTAGAAGGAGGGGGCATTTTAGACCATTGAGTTCCATTTCTATTTGCCTCCTTCCATGGCCAATGAACTGACTGAAAGTGTATGTTATTCCTAGTTTGGTTAAGACATTTTGATTACCAAAGGGTTAAATGGTCAATTTTTCCTGTTAAGATGCAAGTCCCTTAAAAGCATAATGGTTATATCTTCCTACATATAATAGGATCTTAGGACATCGGAGCATGAATTCGGTCAGAGATGGCCTCGAGGATCCAGACCACACCTGGGTCTGGCCAGAGACTGGCGAAACTGATTAATTTGCAGTAATCAACCTTCAACCTTTGAAAGACATGGGGAGGATCGGCACAGTTGACAGTCTTACATGGTAGGATGTTTGTGTAACGATTTTTACATCGGTTCAGTGGAAGGTCTGCAGCAAAGTGCGGAATATCCAGCCCAATCAATTTCAACTCCTGTAAGTGACAGAGAAAACATTTGAAATTTCCATACATAGTGTGCATTGGATTATTGTTCACCCTGAACCATCCTTCACTCACCCCCAGCCTATAACAGAATCATCACATCCCCTTCGTCATAGGATGTTGTGGTAGCTCCTTTTGGGGACAGAGTGTACTTCTCCACCCCACTTGTCTACTTGCTTTAACCAATGAACTTGTGTAGAACTCATATCCAAAAAGAAGCTTTAAATGTGCTTGTTTGGTCTGGTTTGCCCTCTTGTGCTTCTGCCGTCTGCCGTGAAAAGAACATGAGCAGGAGAGCTGCTAGTCCCTGAGAGGAGACACGTGAAACAGCCCTGACCCTGACCTATGGCCTGAAGCAGAACGGTCCCTGCTGCCCCACAGGCCCCAATGAGAAAAAGAAATGTTGTTGTAGGCCACTAAGATTTTGGTGTTTCTTACACAGCATTATTGCAGTAATAGCTGACTAATACAATACATAAGTACCATGGATAGTCTAGTGATCATTTGGAGAAGATGAGGATTATAGGCACAACACTCAGGGTGTGAACAATTTGAAAACAAACTTGAAAAAAATCCATTTTAGATTTTTGAAGGTACAGAGTAACTGAAATTTATGCAATAGCATAAATGTTTCCTATTCTATGAGGAAATGTTGGTATGCCTCTCTCAGGCAATGAGCCACAGAGAAAACAGTAAAAGAGAGAGTGAGAAGCAACGTAGGAGTGTTCTCCATGTAACAAGATGTAGGATAGACAGTTACTAAATACATAGTAAAGAAACCTCAAAAATAAGGATGAATCATAGCGGGTAAGCAAAACCTTCAGTGAAAATAAGAACATCCAGATAAAGGCTTGTGTGTACCAGTACTTCTATAAATCCTATTATCAGAAGGTGCATTAAAAGAGCATTTTTTTTCTATAAACTGATAACCATCACTCCTCAAAAGGTTATGCTACCGGAAAAGGGGATTTCTAAGCTGCTTTGTCGTGTGTCTCTGAGGAAACCAGGGTGTGTGGCCAGGCTGCCTGGATTTCCGTGGGGTGTCACTCATGCTGCGGTCTCGGTGAAGGCGGCTCCCTGCACTTGCACAGGGCGCAGCCAACGCCGCAGATCTAGTTACACTGCTGAACGCATCAGAGGGAAACGTGACTAAGCAGCTAAAAGTGGGATTATTCCCATACAGTAAGTAGCACTGCACCTTCCTGTAAGACTGTGGGGGCAGTGGAACAGCCACTTGTACATTGTATTTACTTGGATGGGAGGTTAATGTTGCAAACGAGTTTTATTCTTCACAGTTCCGACCAACTAGACTCCAATGCATCGATACCAACTATATTGCAAAACTCAGGGGAATGCGTTTTCGTGTCTTTGAAAGACTTTTCACAGCAAGTCGGAGACATTTGACCACGTTTTGAGAGATTGCACTGTGATTGCTCTTTCATGCCCTTTGTGTCTGGATTCCAGTGCTCATTGAAACGCATGTGCTTCAGAGAACTGGTTCTTGAAACCTTTGCGGTTTCCACCTCAAAAGCCCCTGGATAGCTTAGTGCGAGTGTTTAATGGCATGGGGGGATAAGCCTGCAGTCAGCAGGGATGAACCGATGGGAATTGTCCAGATTTCTCTGCGCCTTTGCTCGGTATCACTTTGAGTTTCTAGCTCACGAAATCTTAAGATTTTTGGCTTAAATTAAAGCCATTGTAAAAGAAAACTATGTTAACTTTGATCCCCAATTCACTAAAATTAGAAGTTTTTCCATCTTAAGCAAAACCCTTCTTTGCCAAATGCCTTTAAACACAAGCTCATGACTGTTACTTTCTTACTGGTTTTCCATTTTAAAGGGCTTGCAATGGCTGACTATATTGTTCTTGTAAGAAACGAAATAGTTTTAGCAACTTCAGCTACATCAGTGTTAGGTTATTTCCTTTTGGCAGCTCCAAGTTTATTTAAATGATGTTTCTATGGTTTAAAGCATTTTGGAAATCTCCCTCCTTTAGAGAGTGCCTTATTGATAGCTTGTCAAAACATCTGGCTTATTTTGGAATACTGCTTACAAACTGTACGGCCTTCGAGATGTAGTTCAACTCTCTTCAACATCAGTTTAATTACTTGTAAGGTAAGGCTGATCATTTCTCCATACCTCACTGGTGCATAGTGACTACCAAACAAAATGATGAAACTCAACACATATTAATGCAGCGCTAGGGATAATGGTTGTGAAATGTGTCTGTTTTGCTTGGCTTGGCTCTCCATAATTCTCTCTCCTTTGCCATTTGTACTAACAGACTGACAACTCTCGCCCCAAGTCCCCTGCTTTGAAGGCAGACTGATAAGCCCCAGGAAAGGGCCTCAGATAGGAAAGAAAGGGTGGAAACAGATTGCGGCAGAGAGCCGGAGCACATATGGAAGCTGACTAGCTGATAGAACTTTAATTGCGCTGCCCCCCTGCTGTAAATGCCCTGGGTTGACGAGAGAGGTTTAATTGGCTGAACGCTGCACATGTAAATTGCCAGAGCTGAATTGCAGCAAAGCAGGAACCGCACGTACACCCTAGTGCTTTGCAATCTTTTATAATCTGGCCTGTCACTAAGTGGAAAATTGAACACAAAGTTTCCGGTTCAGGAGCTTTGCAGCTCCTTTCCTTCTAATCATATGGAATCTCCAGAGGCTTAAATCTTCAGCAAGTCCGAGTATGAGGGCGTGGCCTGAAACCAGCATAAATCATGATTGAATTTTCTCTTGCCGGTTTTGTCTCCAATATAATTTGTCACTGTGGGTTTTTTTCTAGGCCATGGAGTCATTCATATGAATGGTGGTCTCCCCAAAGATATATCACATCCTCCAGAACATCTGAATGTGGCCTTATTTGGAAAAGGGGTTTTTACAGATGTAATGAAGTTCAGAATCATAGTTCTCCAGGTGGGTCCTAAAGCTAATGGCAAGTGTTCTTCTAAAAGGGAGGAGGGGGAAACCCACAGTGGTGGAGGCACCAATGTGAGTTAGGCACCTGCAGGCCATGGAGGGCCCGGAGCCGCCAGAGCTGGGAGATTCTTCCTGACGGCCTTCAGAAGGGGCATGACCCTGCTAACACTTTGATTTTGGAATTCTGGCCTCTAGAACTGTGACAAAATAAATTTCTGTTGTTTAAAGACACAACATTGTGGTAATTTGTTATGGCAGTTTCCCTGGGAAACTAACACAGTCACCAAGGCCCAGTGGAAAACTACCTTGTGTGGCTACGTTTGAAGCATGCAGGTCTTGGAAAGCAAAGCAGGAATATATGCCCTGTATTAGTCTGCTGGGGCTGCCATAACCAAATACTGCAGCCGAGGTGGCTTCAGCAACAGAAATTTATATCTCGAAGTTCTGGAGGTTGGGGAGTCCAAGAACAAGGTGCTGGCAAGTTCGGTTTCATTCTGAGGTTTTACTGGACTTTTAAAGCCAAGTAAAAATGGCCACCATCTCCCTGTGTGCTCACATGACCTCCTTTCTGTGCTTGTGACGGGGAGGGGAAGGAAGAGCTCTCTGATGCGCAAGGGAATCGGGCAAAGTTCAGTTATGCTTCAGGTAAATACAAAGGAGGAGAAAGGATTTAGAACAAGATGTTTAGTGAGGTTCTGTATTAGTTTTTCCATAACAAAGTAGCATAACCTGGGTGGCCTAAAACAACACACATTTATTGCCTCACAGTTCTTGAGGCTGGAAGTCCAACACTAAGGGGTCAGCAGGGACAGTTGCCCTTTGTAACCTGCAGGGGCATTTTTCCTTGCCTCTTCCTAGCCTCTGCTGGTTTGCTGGCAACCTTTGGTGTTCCTTCATTTGCCGCTGCACCTCTCCAATCTCTGCTTTGTCATCACATGGCAGTCTCCCCATTTGTCTGTATCTTCACATGGCTGCCTTTTCATAAGGACACCCACCCTCGCTTAGTACGTCCTCATCTTAACTAATGACATAGGCAAATGACCCTCTTTCTGAGTAAGGTACTATAAAGGGAAAATGGGATGCGGTAGTGATTGGGATCCTGGGCAGGTGATGGGACATGGCTAAGAAGAAAGGCAACCTCGGGAGCGTCTAGCAGTAGCTCCCAGAGCCCTGGGCTCTAGGATGGGATTTAGGGACAGCCCTTCGATCAATAGACAAATCACTGGTACAGGTATTTGGAAACAGAGATCAAACCTAGGGAATTAGAAATGAGAGGAAAGAAAACTCAGGTCTCAGATCAACCTGAGTTAGACCTCCAGCGTGAATACTGCCAGAGAGGGTTCAAGGTGACTTTTTTCAACAGGAGGGCAGGCGGGTCCCTAGTGAACTGGACTGAAACACAAGTAAAAACAGTGCAAATGGCAGCTACTCTCAGAAATCAGAGGTCATCTCTCATAGACTGTGTGGAAGGTAACGTAGTTTTGTTTTCATCTTTGCAGACACATTTCTGAACAAAGAAGGTGAGGCTTTCACGGGCATCTCGATCCCACACAGAGCACAGAAAACAGTGGCAGAACGAGTGATACATTGTATGTCTCATGAGCTCGCAAACTTCAAGCTCTAAGTCTGGCTCTTCAGAACCTCTTCCAAAGGAGACAGAAGAAGTGCAAAACTGAGTCTGATCCCTGGGCCTCCAGCCTCCTCAGGAAAAGACGTATATTTTTGTTAGAGGAATAATCAGTCTTTTTAGTGATTCAAAGTCAGACACAGGGTGAAAGGGAAATTTATTCAGTGAATGCAAATTAGCTACTGGTATAGCTTCACGAACAACTTATAAATGTACTGGTAATATATGTAAATCCAGACATTAGTCTCAATTTGCATTGTGCTTATAAATGATGAAACTTCTCAGTATGAGTGTGAGCTTTCGGTGTCAGAGTCAAAATGAATACAACTGTCCATCATTAATATAAACAGAATAGATATCCATTCAGCTACTGGACTTAGCTAGACCTGCTGACTGAGCCATTTAACACCCTCTTGGGTTTTCATTACAGAAGGAAACCTTTTCCTTCCTTCTTGAGCCTCAATTATCAATTTCAGGAAAGTTTGAGGGCTGCAGTGTGGAAGTTCTGACAAGCGCCCTGAAGTCAGGTAGGGGAGCACGGTGCCTCTTTCACAATTGATGAGGACCCTCTGACCGTGAACCTGAGCGGAGGGGAGGGCTGGGAACTGGAAATGTCTGGAAGGCTTTCAAATGAGAAGGCAAGTGAGTCAGATCAGTGGGTCACTGCTTGAGCACAAGTTGGTCCAAAGCAAATCATCTGAGCCCGTGATTTAAATAGAGCAGACTTCTGGAGAGTGATTTGCATTTTCTCCCCATAGCAAGGATGCAATATATCAGGACTTGGCACCAAATAAGTTATATGCATGACCAATAGTGTTCTAAGAACAAAGATATATTTTAAAAGCTTCATAATAAATAAAAATACTAAACACTCTCTTCAAATTATGGTGTGGTGGTTCGCTTTATGGGTCAGCTTGGCTGCGGTGCCGAGTGGCCTGTTCAGACATCAAGTCTAGTTGTTGTAAGTAAATTTTTTAGACATGATTAATATTTTAATCAGTAGACTCTGAAAAAACAAATTACCTTCCAAAATGGGGGTGGGCCTCAGCCAGTCAACTGAAGGTCTCAAGAGGAAAGACTGAAGTCCCCTGAGGAGGAAGGAATTCTGCTTCCAGGTTGCAGACTTAAGTGGCAAGGTCACCTCTTCCCTGGGTCCCCAGTCTGTCCTGGGAATTTCAGACCTGCCAGTTCCAACAGCCAATTCCTTAAAATAAATCTCTCCATCTTGCTTTCTCTAAATCCTATTATATCATCTATCTGTCTGTCTATCTATCTGTCATCCACCTACCTATCTATGTCTTATTGGTTCCGTTTCTCTGGAGAATCTTGACTAACACACATGAGTTATAAAGCTGGGAAGTGTCCTTGTCCTTCATTTAGCCCAGTGTCCTCAGTGGAGCATACTGCCTCAGGACAACTCTTTGTTACGGGGGACTGTCCCACTTACTGAAGAACATTTAACATCCCTGTCCTTCTCCCCACTAAATACCACTAGCAGCTTATGCCCGAGCCATCACAACAACCAAAAACCACTCCAATGCATCCCCAAACCCACCTAGGTAACTGCCCGATATTGACCCCATTGAGAACCACTGACTCAGTGCGAACTACCATTTTATAGATGACGAAACTGAGGTGATGAAAAATTTGACTTTTTTCAATATTAATTAGTGGTGATATGGTAGTGAGGACCCAGGCGTTCAAATTCCCAGCTTAGTACATTCCTACCTCTTTTATAAGTCCTATAAAATAAGCCGAGACGTGCTTATTTTAACATTAAATGTATAAAAGCTCTCAACATATTATAAATTGAGCATTTAGCACACACAATTTGCCATTCAACTTGTTCATGTTTTTGCAGCATGTGCATCTAAGACTCTAATCCCGTGTGGTTTGGCTATCCTGGACCTTCACTTTGAAAATAATGCTCTCCTTTGATTTAGCTTCATGCTTCCAGTAAGAGCTATGGTTCTGCCCCTCCCCCCCGGGCTCCTCCCCCCAGCACCTGTGGTTTCAGTGGACATTATGGCCCAGACCAGCCAATTGGAATCCTCCCCTGTTATTTTTCAAACTACGAACAAGAAGGAGAGTCAGTAGTTCCCTTTGGAAACCGTGGAAACCATAGGCTCTGACCCAGGAGCTGTTGGTGGTCACGTTCTCCACTGAGGCAGATGCTGGTCTGCAGTGAAGTGAAGCGAAGACAGAGAAGCAGAAATGAGCCATAAAAAGAGAAGGGCTCTTCAGGGGTGTGGCGCCTCCTCCCTGTCCTTCTCGTGCGTGACAGGGCTGCTTCCCCGCCCTCCTCCTGGTTTAGCTGCTCACCCTTCCCTTTGAATGTTGGACACAGCAGTATCTTTTGAACAAACCTCCTTCCTCTGTGGTCTAAACTAGTTTGAATTTTGTTGCTGTCACTGGCAACTCAAACAATCTTTTCTTTTTACCAAAACATGACTTTGAATTATGTTATAGTGAGGCGATTCAGACACACAGTAATAGTTACACCTCCCAGCAAAGGCAGCGATTTAGCCGTGTAACCAAAATCATATATTCTTGCAGAAATGAAGGGGCCGTGGCTTCAATGAGGTCAAAAGTGTGCCTATATCATAATTTTCATCACCATTATCAGAATTATCTGGATATTCACTTTTCCTGAGCTTTGGCTTATGTGTACTTATAAAAATCTCCTCTCTCATTGGCACACTTTTGTGAAATGCCATCCTCAGTGTAGATCTCCAATTCACATCAAATGGCTGCTCTCGGAGATGCAGCGTTTGGTGCAGCACCTGCAGCTTCTCGGGCACCTGCGTGCAGCGGCTACCTGAGCCAGGCTCTGTGTGGGATCGCTCACAATGCAGGCAGCCGTGAGGGGCTTTGCCTCTGATGACACATACGGCTCTTTTCGTCCTTAATTTCCCTGTTAGAATCTTCACACCAGGACTCCTGCTGCTATTTGCAAACCAAAGCTGTCCTTGGCTGATGGGTGGAATGAAGGAGTAAATATGTATAATGAGGAGAAAGCTACCTTCTACAACCTGGTATGTCACAGGAAAAAGCACCTCTGATGCTTTAAAAAAATCTGCAGTATTTGGAAAAGTCCCTGCACCTTCTCCTTTCTGTTTTCCCTGAGTCACGGACCACCCTGTAGTGACCTGAAGGATGTTCGCCATCCAGACTGTCTTACATGCTGTGCAACGTGGGAAGAAAACTTAAGGACCTGTAATAGTTCCCATCCGGCTGAGACCCAGGCTTCCACATGCCCGTCCACTCTGACACATGGTGTGGGACCCACGCACAATGTGTGCGCTTCAGAAAAAGGTGTTTGCCATTTTTTTCTTTGACACAAACTACGTGTAACTCTCTTCCCCCTAATTTCCTCAAGAAAAATCACAGAGAAATATTAATTGGAACACCAGGAATCCTATAGGCCTAAGAACCCCACTATAGGCTCTTATATGCCCAGAGGACAAATGGGTCCATTTCACCCACCGTGTGCTGTGGCCGACGTGGCATGAGAAACACGAGAAATCCCCTGAAGGTGAAATTCGGTTTCAGATCCCAGCCTGATCCCAGCTTGCTTTCCCCTGCAGTCTGAGTCACCTTGATTTTCAATGGTGGCTTCTCCCCTAACCGTGTCTATTTACCCCGGCACCTGCATCTTTTTTCCTTTATTTCTGCCCCCCAAGCCCAGACCTAGTTCCGTAATTAGGGGTGAGCATCCTATCTCTAAACCAGCAGGTCAGACACCCTTGAGCCCAACCGCCGCTCTGCTCAGCATGTAGCCTTGTCCCACGTGCTGCCCAGGGAGCTGGGAAACGACCTCATCACAGACTCGCCCCTTCTCATGTCCTGTCTCGTCTGCCACAGAGGGCAGGACCTGCTTAATCACTCACCTCAAACTGAAGAGAAAATTTGTAGTCAGAGTCTTTGGCCATGTCCCTGAGGTAGGCATCGAAGTCATCCAGTTGAACCGGGCTTTGTCAAACACAGAAAAACATATGTTTTACAAATCTTATTGATAGGCTTTGGTTAATAGTGTACTTCTCAAATATGAACAACTTACTTGGATAAAATAGAAGTTTTGCTTCTCAAAGTTTAGCGCTCACTTTTTTTTTTGTTAAAATTACCAGGCCTAATATATGGTGATTAAAAAAGGGAAGCACTATATTAAACTTCCTTGAGACAGGAAAACCCTCTAGAGCTTCAATTGGCTCTTATTCTAGCAGTAAGACGTCATACACATGCACACCCACACATGCGAGTGTGCTGTTTCTAGAAAGCTCTGGGAAGAGTTTATGGATGAGAACAAAGGATTAGACTCTGAAGAGCTGTGTGAGTTATGGTTTTACTTTATTTCCTGTGTGACCTCGTAGAATGTACCTAACTCTTCCAAGATTCAGCCTTCTCATCTACAAAGTACTACTATCATACCAACTCACAAGGTTACACACAGTATATGATAGAACTTTCAAGTGCAAACAAGCTTTACAAACAAGGAATTGTGCTGCTAGTTACACTGTCTCCCCAGAACCAGGCACGACTATGGGTGGAGCACATCGTACCCGCAGACTGCTCCCCAAGCCTCCCTCCGAGAGAGCCCTGCCTGGAGGCTTGCACGCCCGCCCGCCGACACAGAGAGGTGCAGGTTCAGAGACACAATCAAGTAAGACACCTGAGCATATGTTTCTGCCTCTGTAGAAAACGTTCTTACCTCCTTTCTTGTTTGTTTTAAATAAGGATTATGTTTTATTTCCTGTAGTTTTCTGTAGCTGCTTACCGTTTCTCGAATCTACCAGCACCAACCTGCTCCCTAAACTTCTGCGGAATGCTGCGCTCTGTCACCTAACCCAAGCTTTTCCATTCGTCCGGGTCCACACAGCTGACCCTCCCTTCAGTTTTGTTCCACGTTGCTCAACTCATGTCATCTACATGTGGCCTTCTGTCCTCATAGCAAATACACAGTACCTAGTAGTTACTTGTTTAAAGTTGTTGAGCAGCTAATCTAATAGTTCATTTATTTTAAGATTTTAGTAGATGTTAAAGGGCATTACACCTTTCAGATAATACATTTAAACTTTCATGCTTTTTCTTAGTAACATCAATGACTTACATATATATAACACTATAGATCTGAAATATTTCCATATGTTACCTTGCTCTATTGGTGGTTGAGGTCGACATGGCCAACACTGCCCCATGCTCCAGAAGTGAGAGTCAAGGCTATGGAAATCAGGTGAGCAGTCCATGGTCGCATGGCTGCCACACCGTCACACCCTGGGTGCTAGCCAGGGACGATGGTGCCTGATTAAAAGCTTTTTCCCTTCAAACTTTCCCTCCTTCCCCAAAATGGCTAAACATGGGAGGACCCATAGAGACAGCAAGCCAGAGAAAATGTTTATGGGTTAGAAAAACCAAAGGCAGGAAAAAAAGGGAAAAGAGATACAGAGGAATAACCTCAGGGAAATAGAAATAGGCACATCGGGGAGAGGAAGAGGATAGTAAGGAGGAGAAAACAAGTGCCTGGAGGGGACAGAGCTCAGCAGGACAAAGATTTAGAGGGAAGGGGGAAAGACAAAGTGAAGGAAAGAAGTGGTAGAACAGAGATGAGTGGACATGGGAAGGGGGGCACATGGTGGTCGGGGGCATTTGGAACAAAAGAGCAAAGGTAAAAACAAAATGACTAGAAAGGCGAGGGAGGGGGAAGAAAACCCCTCAACACATGACTTTTAGAGAAGGAGATGGGATTAGAGGCAAAATGAGAAGAGGGAATGAGGAAGCTGGTTTGATGCAATGTTTTGGTTTGTGGGCAGTTTCCGCCACTCCTAAACTCAACTCAAACTTCTGTCCACATCCTGCTTCCCTTTCCCCTCTCTGCCTGTGTCTTGGGAGAAAAAGTCCCGACAGAGTCTCAACTTTCAGTCCCGAGACCTTGTCCTCTAATTAATCTAGTCTATGCCTCCCTACCCCACTTGACTCAACCAGTAATTTGGGCAACAGAGTGTTTTCCTTCCAGTCAAATCATTCCTTCCAGGTGCCGGTACCTCTTCTCTCTTTAGGCTGGTCTTGTCTCCCTTGCATCACTTACATATGCCAATGGAAGGCATACTGATGTGAAATAGATTTAGGAAAAAAATAATTCTCTTACTTATATGTGCCACCATATTATGTCATTCAAGGCTAAACAGAAATATTTTTGCATTGACTTTTCTTTTGTATTACACAGTCCCTGAATTTATCCCATTGGCATGGGTGCCCTTAATCTGGCTGGGACCCCCTGTGCCTCATGTTAATTCCCTCACATTCTATCCTAGGCAAGTGTCAGGGATGAACACTATTGGTAGGGACTTTCTCCTCTTAATATGCACAGTTAACTAAAGGCCTGGAGGTGATCATCTAATTAGGTTTTTGAAATCAACTGATGCTTAATTTTCATCCATCAGAATCTTAATTCTCAAGAATTAACAGTTCAGTAGTTAAGGGAAACCTCAGGCCAGCAAGAGCAATTTCCTTTTTCTATTTATTATGAAGATTTCCTGAGGCAGCATCTCTCAAAGCATTTACTACAGCTTCAAAAATAGGAAAAGCCCTTCCCTGCAATAAGCACAGAACTTCAAAATACAAAATGGCAAAAGTTTTTTGAACAATTTTGATGTGGCCACAAATTACATTTTTGTATAGATTTAGAGTAACAGGCTTTCTTCTGAAAGACTTTTATAATTCCTAACCCATTCTCTCTCCGATTTCATATGTTGATATGTTTTTTAGCCCTGACATGGTTTCTGTGACATACTTTCTTAGCAATCACGTCCATCCATATGTGTAAACACACAAACACACAATAGCTCGGCTATGTGAATATGCATTTGCTTCTTCCTTTCTTTTTCAAGTACAATTTTATAAGAGTTTATCTGAGCCAGAGTGAGGACATATGCCTGGGAGGAAGATCTCCAGTGCTCCTGGCCTCTTTCTTAAGCATCTCTTCTATTTGAACAAGCAATCTTTTCAATTTGTAAAGTTACCATTATGAAGACCAATTTAAAATTAAATATTTTAAAATCAAGTAGTAAGAAAATCTTACTGTATTATATACTTCCAAACGGCTGAGAGACTGGTCCTTAAATGTGCTCACCACAAGTGGACAGTGACGATCACGTGTCACAAGGGAGGCGTTAGCTAACGCAGTGGTGGGAACCATGACGCAGAATATAAACGTACCAGGTCAATGTATTGTGCACCTTAAACTTGCATGATGTTAATTATCAATTATATCTCCATAATAAAAACACTTACTTAGTCAGTTTTCTCTTCTTTAAACCATTTTTACTCCTGAAAATTAAAAAAAAACAAGACAAATTTATCTGGACAAAAAATTGACATGATGGTTAAACTTGAAATGTTTTAAATAATTACATCAGGGACCTCAATATTATTTAATTTTCATTAAACATATCTCAGGTTTGTTTAATTACTTTTCTTTAAATGAGAAAATAATAATAAATTCAGATTCACTTTTGAAACTCTATTAGATTGCAGGAATATACCTACATTGATGTTTAATATTTGCAAAAAACAGAATTCTGGAAATATAGAATTTTTTGCTAGTGGTGATTAGGTTGCTGAAGTATTTTGGAAATATATACAAGTACTGACTGCCTGAGTGCTCCCAGTTCTGAGGCAAGAAGTGTAGACTCAGGGAATAGAAGAGAGACGTCATGTGGTGAGGGTGTATGCGGGTCTCTGATTGAAGACTGAAAAAGCTTCTCTGGACATTTTCGCTGTGACTCTGTGCTCTCAGTGTTGGCCTGTGTCTCATATAATTCTACAAGGGCACCTTCATATTCAGTTTTAAACCAGCGTTTAAGCTACTGAGAAGTTGAGCTTATTACTTTCTTGTCTTAATTCATTCTTAATTGTCCTTAAGTCACCTGTTCTAGCTCAACTCCATGTGATGCTAAGATATGCATCAGCTAATTATATTTCTAAAGGTGTATTTAGAGTAACAGTTTTTAACCAACAAGTAAGATAACTAACTTAATGCTAAGATAGAATCTGCTGAAACACTTCAGCATTGTATTTTAATGTCTTATATAAGTAATAAATATTGCAAATGATTGTGAACGATACTTTTTTATGAATAATTTTCAAAGGTCTTTACAAATAGATGGAAGCATCCAAACCTTTAGAAAATGAACAATCTGCGGTACATAACTGGGTGTGATTTGAGTGCTCTCCTGGGCCAAACTATTTCTTTGCAATGAGAAGTCTGAGTGTTCGGATACCCGCATCCCCAGAAAGCCGTCAGCAGAATAAAGCGCCACTTCCCCTGTGCCTTCACAGCGCTTTACTCAGTAAGGGTTTCTCACGTTGTCTGACCGTCAACCTGTCAGTCGGTCTGACTGCTAGACCACCCCTCCCCGCAGAGCTGAGCACAGTTCGTGGAACACATAATGGGTGGTTAGTGAATGCTTACTCAATTGAATTGAAACAGATGTTTTTGCTGCGTTACCCTGACCATTTTACTGAATGATTCAATTAAGAATCTGATACTGGACTTGGGCTTCCTGAGGTCCCAGTGGGGAAATGGGACTTGTGGATGGGGAGAAAGTAAAGCAGGACAGAAAATGTAGAGAAGTATCCAGAAGGCAAGGAGTGTTTCCGGTTTCAAGTGGTTTTTATTTCTTCCCAATGATGCGTGAAGACAATTCATTCCATAGGTCCTGTCCTCCTGTCTCTCCTTCACCCCCTCTTTGTCTTCTCTCCTTGAGATTTAGATGGAATAAATATTCCAGTTTTTACTTTGCCTTTCCCTCACCCCCTCAAAAGGCCCTGCTGTAATATGAGACAGAGCTGTGTCCTAGAAGCATTTGGGAATCTAAAGAAATACCTCTTGAATAATTTTGTCCTCAGCCCCTGCAATGAGTGGACTTTAGGGATCCCACAGTTACCTCATGTAGCAGGAACCAATTACTGAAGTCCTTGGGGAGAGCAGAATGTGAGCACACATGACAGATCTGGCAAAGTCAGAAGGCGGCCAACGTATTTTATGTGAATACAATATGTATTTTTAGTGAGTTTTTTTTAAAGGAAGAAACCTTTCCTATCCAAACAGACTTGGAGGGAAACTGGGAAGAAAGAAATGTATGTGGGAGGTGACACTGAATAAATGCAGCTCTGAAGCACTAAGCTGCTACTATTCAACGTCTGTGCAGAAATCGAATTCGTGGGCCAGGCACACTCGTTTTCCTCTTCATCTCATTCCCTGGTTGAATGAACTTCAAACCGATACAAAATTTTACCACAGGTTGCATACGACTTTCTGTCATACTCTTATCCTTAAGTCTGTGTCTTCATGATTTGTATTCAACTTTCATTGTTATGCCGAGATTCTGTTAGATTCCTCTAGGTGTCCCATGGCTAGGGGACATGACAAGACTGAATTATGAGACTCCATAGCAATACTGATATAATTTTCCCTACATTTGTAATTGCTGTGTTAATTCTAAGACTAACATCCAGGGAAATTCACTTTTAAACATGTGATTTAAGGCTTTGCTAACAATATTAATGTTAGCATATTGTGAAAAAACCTAGGGTGTGTGCATGCATGTTGCAGTGAGCGTTTTGGGTGATGCGTAGGGTAAATTCTTGTTATTGCAATAGATTTTCTGAATAACTGATAAATAACAATCATCCATTATACATTGTACATGCATATAGGATCATCCACTTAAAATTTTTTGCCCTTTCATTTATATCATGGCAGGTTCAAATCCCTAATGATTTCAAGAAGCTGAGACACATTATTTGTAAGTTCTTCATGGTATGACAGTCTTAGAAAGCCACCCAGATTGGAATTCAGACTGGAATTCAGTGCAAAGAAGGATATGAAGCAATGGCAGAGACATGGGAGTTATGAGAGTTAAAAACAAAACCAATGACAGCCCCCAAATTCTAGTCATCTCTAATTCCCTGAGCACCACTTACTTTCTCATGAGCTAAATGGAGATCACCCCCAAATCCTAAAGAAAGGTCTTTAGGGCTATAGCATTCTCTCAACAGACACGCAATAACCATGAGTGAAGCTGAGCATTCTAAAGTCAAGGTTGCTTCATGCTTATAATGTCAACTGTTGACGATTTAGAATAGGCAGAAGCATATTTGAGGACAGCATGAGGGTGAATATGGTAGTAAGAGAAAGGAGAGTGATGACATTGAAGCCTTGAACAGGAGAAAACAATCGGAGATCATAAAAGCCAGAAATCCTGGCAGAAAACAATCTGGAGACTCGGCCAATGGAGCACTGGGGTTCTTCCCTGGTCCCTCTACAATCTTGGGAAGAGATTCGAGCAACACTGTGAGAAACAGGACAGATTTCCACGTGAACCACTAGACACACTGGGAGGAACCTAGAAAATCAAGAGCAACGTATCTTCTCGTGAAGGCAACAGTTCAGGGAAGGACCTTGGCAGTCAGTGAGCTGGAGGGGGTGGGTGAGTCGGTAGATGACAAGGAGCAACCCGGGGGTTTGGGTGGCTTGCTGAGCACTGAGCTAGGCTAGGAGCAGGGACCATGAATTTACATCTTTTATGTTGGCATGGCACGAGCCTCGGGCTGAAAACAGAGATTACAACTTTTTTCCAGTATGTTTTCACTGGTCGACAAGTCTGTAGTTTACTGAAAGTGACAGAAAGCACAAGGTTCTATATTCTGCCTTCCCTTCTGGCCTGGAGACAGCCCGTTACAATTTCAGGACAGTTCTGAATGGCACTGCAGGGTTTTGACCCCTAGGGTGGGTCTCCTGTTATTTGACAAGGGCTGTAAATAGTGAACTTTGAAGGGATTGCTGAAATTTGATCGTGTATTCACCAGAGAGGTCTGTTAAAGAAGATATGCAAATAAGCATAGGCCTGCCTGATAGAAGCTTAAAATGACTGGTGGAAAATGAGAAAAATCTGAGAATTAATTAGGGGAATGAATATAATATTATATGCATTTCCTCTCTTTTAGTTCAGTTGAAATCTGTGAAGAGTACCTTGAGGGTATTTATTAAAAGTATTTTAACGATAGGTAGAATACTCAAGGATGATTAGATGTTGAGTTAAAAGTAAACTTATATTTTGAAGGATGAAATGGAATTTATGTGCGCTTCTCATACTTGAGAGCTATTGGATATTAAATACTTAAAAACATTGTATTGACTCTGAAGAACCCCTTGCTGAACACTGCATTGAAAACAAACAGGGTGATGGCGGACGGGTCCTCGTCAGCTGGTGCGTCCTCTGACTTCATTACTTACTCACTGCTGTCTGCCCCCCTTCAAAAGTTTGTCTCAAGTCTCTCTTGTTTTCCTCTCTCTCTTTTTAAAGAAAATACAAATTCTAGCATTGACAATCTGTATTTGAGAAAGTCCCTTTTTTATATTTCTTCCACTGAAACTTAAAGCCCTAAACTTTTCCAGCTGTATTTATTTTGTCCTCACAGGAGCTGGAGAACATTTGATCAATTGTCCTTTTGGATAAATAACTCTCCAGGTTGCTTTCCATTTTTCCTTCTTCTGCCTCAAGCGTAGGCCATTTTTTTCTCAGTCCATGAACTTTTTTAATTTTCTTTTTTTCTGAGTCCTTCTCGAGTTGTCCACATTTCTGGATCCATCTGTTTGCACATAGTTTAAAGATGATACTTTTTGTCAGTTCTCTGGGAAAACACTACCTTTTTTATGCTTAAGGGAAAGAAATAGTACTTCTAGACTATTTAGTCTCAGAATTCAAGATGATCATGATTAATATTATTATTTTATAAAACTAAAAAAGATATTCTTCAAGACTTGGTTATCAAAATAATTCAAAAGCCAAGAAAACAAGTATTTAAAGGAGGGCACTCCTTAGACAAGAAAGAATAGACTTCAGAGACACCTGGGTTTGGAAGCTGAATATTCTATGGAGTGTGATGTTAAGATAGTTAATTTCTCAAGCCTCTATTTCCACATTCTTAGAAAGGGGTGAAAATACCCTGGGCACAGTTGTGGGGACAACAATATAAGATAATTACTGAAAGAGGCTTGAATATGGTCAGTTGCTCCCTATTCATGAAAGAGTTAGCATTTGTATTCAAAAATTTTGGAGGCCCCAAATACAGGGTATAATACTCTGGGTTTCTTTACCTTAATATATTTCTTTCTTCTTGGCAATATGGAACTCCGAAATGGATGGAGATGGTAAGGAAAATGGAAAGCAGAATTTATAAAGATGAGAGCCAATGGATGGCCTGATGAAGAAACAAATGACTAGTAATGAATGGAAGGAGAGCATGCCAAGAACATCACAAGGAGAAAATTTAATTGGAAAACATTGTTAGCATCTTGGTACCACTATGCGCTTTGATCCATTTTAATGTATAACTAATAATTTTAGGTGCTGCCATCACACAAAAGAATTCTTCTCTTTTGCTTATTTCCTGAGAGCTCAGTTTTAAAGATTGTGTTAGGTAAACAGTAAAAAAAAAAATCACTTACCAAGGATTAATATAAAATGCCAAAAGATAATCAGTCCAAAGACATGAAGGTAGCAGGGTTAAGAAAGCAAATATACTCCTACGCCTGTGAGCATTAATAGATAACAGATGTAAAGATGAGGAAGTGGCAAGAGTTAGTAATATAAATTGTGAACAGACAGCAGTACATTACTTACTGAAATCAAGTATAATAACCACCTTAATTATGATTAAATATCATTCCACTCCGTGAAATTTAAATCTGAGGGCTGAAGTGTTATTGTCAAAATCAGCTTTATTCACACACAGCCTTTTATTGTAATTAGATACATTTTTTCAACTTATTTTGTGCTAATTAGTCTGCCGTGAGGTGATTACATTCAGCATTCAGGTAAATGAGGTGCTTCAATGCCTCATTAGTTATCTTGAGGCTTATTCTTGGCTATTACCCTTGCAGTGCTTAGGCCTATTTTAAGGAGCCTGCATAACATCATTGGAGAGCTAACAGCAGCTTGTGGGAGGAAATATAAATGGGGACTTTACATAAACCGATCCTGGTGGAGACCCTGAGCTTCCGGAACATGTTCTTCTAAAGCTGCACTTCTGGTGCAGTACTGTGACTTTCCATATTGTTTTTATATTAACTTCTACATCATTTCGAAAAACTAACCCTTAACATGGAGGTACAACGTGACACTCGGGAACCATTCATTCAAGAAAAGCAGCCCCTCCGTTGCCTAGTCGGTAATCTGAACCAATACTCAGCTGAGTGGGAGCCCATGATTTCGTTTCACTTTGGTTCTAATTCAGACGTTTGGTTGAAAATGCGCGGTTCGAAACCAATTTCAGACATTTGAATCACTTGTATACTGGAATATGCATTGATGCAGATTTTAGAGTGCCCTGTGGCTGCATCTACAGTTATTCTGAGAACCGGGGGGAAGTGCCGTCACCTTGTCACGTTAGCCACCATACATCTCCACTGAGACGTCTATTCTCCATCAGCCAGAAAAGGCTGGTGCTGGCAAGTCTGTCTGCCAAGCGTTGCATGAGAATTTTCTTGATTTTATGGGAAGGTCCTGAAGTGAATGCTCTTTTGCCTCACTTCTCCCTAATGGGTGCCCCATATTCTGTAAGTTGTGACTGGGTGTGTAGGCCATACATAGCTCTCCCCAGTCACAAGTATAAATGCATCATTTCTTTCATGGACCACTTGTCGCTGCTCTGTGACTGCGCCTTCTTTAAGGATGGGCCAGGTGAGAAACAAATATCAGTGAATTAGTCTCTTACTCTTCAGAACAGCATTAATATATCTGAGCAGTGCTAATACTTCAACAGAGCTAAGACATTTGAAATCTAGAAATGTTTCCTAACTTTTCACTGTCGAGGGTTTAATGGGTTCATTTCTCTTCACAGTTGGATCAGTGGTATCTGAATAGCAAAATTCCATTCAGGCTAAAATGTAAAAACAGCACAAAAGAATCCTATTTCAAGTCGACTTTCAACTAGAGTGGGTATCAGGTACATAGGTGCTAACTCAGGGAGGTAGAAGTCATATTTTCAGTAAAGTCCTCCCTGCCTCATTGATTCTGTTGAGTAAAACGTCCCATCTTGAAGAACTAGGTGCCTATTTCTTCAAGATGAACCATTTTGGGGAACTAGTAAAAACAGAAAAAAGATTACTTACTAAGACTTAATATGAAATATGTGTATTTAAATGCACTATGCCCAGTTGCTTGCACCAAAGTCAAACCAGATCCTATAGCAGTGTCAGCTTCATAGGAAATGGTTACTTAATTAGCAGTCTCACTGGCTATTGACTGCAACGCACTGTTAATGCCCTTTTACTATGACTGTTAAATACAATGTCAACCAATTTAATCTCCTGACAATGCTTTCTGAATTCTCAAAGTACCTCCTCCCTCCGCGTCCTTAATATCTGAGAATAAAGAAAAAAATGATGCCGTGTTTTCTCATGGGACTTTCCTGGCTTTGCTATTTATTCATTTATTTATTTTGGCTTTGGTATTTATTTACCGGTAAGTGTAAGAGCTGAGGGGCCTGGGCCATGTGATTCTACTTGATTTATGAACAGAACGGGTGGCTTATGTCCCCGGGCACTGAAATGAGAGTTTTAAGTAGAGACTATGTTCTGTCTCGTGCTGCGTCCAGAGGGTACCTTATCCTGCCTTCAGCCGCCTGTGTTCAGGCTGGCTCCTGCATTTAAGCCCTTCTTGTGCACGGTTATGGGCTACTCGCAGAACTGATAATTTAGTCCTTTGTTTAACACAGTAAGTACAGGGCAGACTTGACATTTTTGCCATTTCATAATTGCATTAAACTAGCATATGCCAATATAATCTGTGAAGATCTAACCTTTGAAATTCCTTGTCAAAGACATTTTGAAAGAATAATCAGATGAAACCATTTATCCCCCAAAGACTAAAATAAAGTTTGCAGAACACACAGCACACCTAGGTTGTCTAGAGGCTTGTTTCGAAAGAGCACTCACCAGTTGTATGGGAGCTTTCCATCCCTCTCCAAGGACGCAAAATTGACAAAAGTTCCTGCGCCACACTCCCTGCGTGAAAGGAATCGCAAAATCAAGGTTACTGCTTGATGGAGACACACTCTTTCACCTTGACCCAAGAGGCTTTACCCACTTATCATCATGGCATTTTTCTAAAAGTTAAAATAAATTCTATGGGTTTTTCAGTTGCATAAAATACAAAATAGAAAGATAAAACAAAAGTTTTTCCCAAGGTTGCACACATCTCTATAGCAAATAATTTGAGGCCCAAATGTTTCAGTTCATAATCTTTCCAAAGGGCACTCAGGATCTTGAATAAATCTTTAACTATTTTGGATTTAATATGTTTTACAAAGTAAATTATAGTAAATATCCTAAAAATGAAGGATTTTTTTAGAGAACATGCTTGATGGGGTTTTATTTTTTATAGCGTACTGGTTTCCTCTCTATAATGCTGATGGATCAAGCTGTATGTTATCTTCTGGCAAAATTCTCCCTCCAGTTGGGACACCCATAGCATTCATCACTTGAGATGCGGTGGAAGAGGCTGTGCAGAGCCTCTTACCCAGAAAATTGCTTATTTATCTGTCAGCAGAAAATATGGTTAATATTTTTTCTAGAATTGGAGTTAAAAGGTAAACATATTCTCATGCCTTCACCATCTTTTGCCTAATACTATGTATGGATAACATACTCACTGGGGCTCACGCACCTCATTTTCCCTCTACATGAAACTGATGGACTTATTCAGACTTGCAGCAACAATGTTGACATTGGCAACATGTTATCTTCCTGTTCTTATTAGATGGTCTGAGAATAGTTTTTTTAAAAAATGCACAAATATTTTATTATAGCATATTGTATCTTAAATTACATATCCCCAATTGATTTTCCTATGTTAATTTCCTATAATATATGAAAATTTATTTGCATTTAAATTAGAAGGATAATTTTTACCTTCCAGTTCAAGGGTTCTTAAATTGGGGTCTAAGGAAGGAATTTAGGGCTTTATGAACATATGTGAGGAAAAAGTGTATCTTTATTTTCCTAATATCTCACTAAAATTCAGCACTTCCTTTAATTAATAAAGTAGGTAACAAGTCATAATATTATCAGTACTTGTGAGATTTGCTAACAATAGATATTATAGATATTTTCCTGTAAAAGACTTGCTGCAGGTATTGTTCACACTTATCACTCTGGTGAAATAGGAGAATTACTAGACACCTACTACATATTGTGATCTAATGTATTAATAGAAAAGCATACATCACATTTGTTCTTTTCAATACCTCGATGACCATGCTTTAACCTAATCGTTTGTGACAATCCTGTGTATTTTATTTTATGCACTTGAAAAGAAAGCCCTGTCCTCAGAGGAGGGCTTTCACCAGATTGCCGGGCATCATGGCACGAGGTGTCACAAATCTGTGCGCTAACCACCAGCAGGCTGAAGCAGAGCCACGCCTCCGAAACATTGCGCTGTATGCAGCCCTGAGGATGCACCTGCAATAACATCCTCATAAACGCCACTTTTTCCATTGCTGCATCACTGCCCCCTCCACTGTTACCATTACAGGCTAACATTGATTGCACGCTCCCTATGAGATGAGTATTATGTCATAGCATTATTGCATGATTGCTCCTCACTATCCACTAATGTAGGCGTCATTATCGCCTTTTGATATACGTTTTTCCCTGGCCTCCAGGCCACCTCACTCTTCCTTTTCCTTCCATTGCACCAGAGGTCTCTTGTCAGTCTCTTGCTGCTACCTTTTTTCCTCCATGAAAATCTTAATAGTATATTAATCTAGGGCTGTGTTCTGTAATCTCCACTTCCTGGATTTCATTCCATCTACAGCTTTAATATCATTTATACGGTAAGAACTTCCAGATTCATATCTTCAATCCAGACTTTTTCCTGAACACCAGATTTTTATGTTCAACTGTCTCTCCCCACCTGCACTTGGAGTCATCTCAAACATAAAATTTCTAAAACTAAAGTCTTTTTAACATATGATTTCGGTTTTTTTAAAACATTTTGTTTATTTATTTATTTATTTACTTATTTATTTATTTTAGAGAGAGAGAGGAAGAGAGGGAGAGAAACATTGTTGTGAGAGGGAAATATCTATCGGTTGACTCTCACACCCACCCCTCCGCCCAGCCACCCTGACCCCAAACTGCAACCCAGGTATGTGCCCTGACCTGGAATCAAATCAGTGACCTTTTGCTTTACAGGATGATGCCCAACCAACTGCACCACATTGGTCAGTTCCAAAACTGAAGTGTTGATGTTCCCCCAACTCAGACACCCTTTCACCCGCAATCCCATTTTAGTATATGGCAATTCCATCTTTTCCGTTGCTAGGGCTGAAAACCTTGGAGTCATCCTTGACTCTCATTCAAATCCATTCAACATGCAGCTTGTTGGCAAATCCTGTTGCCTCTTTTTTCAAAATTTATCTGGAACCTGATCATTTTTTCCCTACCCGACATCGCTGCAACTCTGGACCAAACCACTGCCATCTTTGTCTTGCCTGGATTACTGTTGTGGCCCCCTCCCCCAGCTCACATGCCTGCCTTGGTCCTCGTTTCATTATAGCTTGTTTTATATAAAGTCAGAACGAAAATGTTGAAATGTAAGTCAGATATTTTTAATCTTCTGCACCAACTCTGCAATGGCTGCCTACTTGTTTAGAGTTAGAGCCAAAGTCCTTACCACGGTGTAGGAAACCCTACATGACCAGATACCATCTGCTACTGCTCCTTCGTTCATTTCCTCCACGTTAGCCACTCCAACTTCCAGCTGTTCTTTGAACCTGCTAGTCATGCTCCTACCTCTTTGGGGCCTTTGCCTTGGTTCTGCCTTCTACTGGGTACACTCTTTCCCCAGATGCCAACTCCCTCATGTTCAAGTCTTTTCTCAAGTGTCACCTTTTTAGTGAGACCTACCTACCTCCCAGAGCTCCTCTCCCCACATTCCCCACACAGGCACTGCCAATCTCTCTTGCCCTGCTTTGTTATGTGTCTAGTATTGTCTGCTAACATACCATATAATCTCCTAACTTTGATCTTTATTATTTATTGTCTATCTTTTCTATTGGAATAGGAGCTGCACGGAGGCAGAAGTTTTGGTCTGTTTTGCATACTGTCATGTTCCAAGCACCTGGAGGAGTCTGACACACAAAAGGTGTCCTCTGGTATTTGTTAAAGGAGTGAGTGAAGTTTCAGTGGAACACACAGAACACACAGGTTATAAATCAGGGTTTGACCCCAAGCAGTATGATTTCAGAACTTTATATTCTAGCTGCAGCGCTATAGCACTGCCCTCCTGATCCTTCTAAAGTTCATTCTAATGCCAGCATTAAGGTGCTTGACTTTTATGTTCTTAACTAATCTCTTTTCTTTACTTTCATGTTATCCCATTTTTATTTCCTTCCTGGCACAAGTCCATTTGCACCTTTAAATATATTTATTTATGTACATCTCTCCAGCTAGGTTCTGAGTGGACGGCTTGGATGTCTGATTTTTGTTTGACTATGCCATGCAGGCACACCATAGAATAGTTATTGGATGGGTAAGTTTATGTATGAATAGGTAGCTGACAGAACTTTGACAAAGGAGAAGGATGCTTATCAATGACAAGTCAGCGGGCTAACACTGGGCAAATACACACTTGAATCAAATTTCCTAAACCCCATAGTACTCAATAACAGGTTTCTTTTTTTTTTTTGGAGAATTGATCATTGCTTTTATAATATAGGAGACCGCAGAAGGTTCTTGACAATGTACTCCAAGAAGAAATGCATCAGTGGTCAAAAGAATAGAAAATCCTCAAGACCATAAATCAAAAGACCTCTCTAACAGCAATAATGATGAAACTGCCTACGACTCTGAATAACATAAAGAAAAATGATAGGGGAATCTCTACAGACCTAGCCATAAACTCTACACATACTTTCTCATGAGAAATAAGGAGAGGGAATTCTTTTTTCTCCTTGTGGTCTCCGCATATATTAACTTATTTTATTAATCATACTCAGTAGATATAGATTTTTTTATTCCAAAACAACTTTGAAATTATCTAAATGTAATCTATGGAATACTTAAAATTACAAGATCCACAGTTAAGAGGTCTCACTTTGTGCAAACCAATAATCTTTTGCTTTACTATCCAATGGTAGTGTTTTCTAAAATAATACTAAAAGTCTTCTTAGAAAACATGAAATAGAGGTAGACACTTACTGCTGTAAAACTGAGGTCTGCAAAAACACACATGCATGATAAACAGAATATTTTAAAGGCTGTGGGTAACATTAACCAAACCCAACTCACCTAGCCATCTGCAGGTGCTTTTTCCTAAGGATGATCAGGGTGACCAGCAGCAGTCCAATCAGCAGTGTGCTGAGGATGGCCAGCACCGAGATGACTACCACGTTGGGATTCATCTCTGTAACTGAACAGATCATCCATACACTTTAATCACAGCTCCCATGGCATGAAAATTAACAGAACCATTCACTGTTATCCATCTGATTTTAAGAGCAATGGACTGCCCTGGCTGGTGTAGCTGAGTGGATTGAGCGCGGGCCTGCGAACCACACGATCTTGGTTCGATTCCCAGTCAGGGCACATGCCTGGGTTGCAGACCAGTTCCTGGCAGAGGACACACCAGAGGCAACCATACATTGATATTTCTCTCTCTCTCCTTCCTTTCCCCTCTAAAAATAAATAAATAAAATCTTTTTAAAAAAGTTAAAAAAAAATAAGAGCAATGGACTTATGATGACAACAATGGCAACGGTGATGCTTCTCCAAGCTGACAATGTCTTCTTCCTGTCCTCTTCCTGGTCAACTCTAAGTTACTAGACTGACAAAAATATTTAAGAACATACATTCTGGATGTTCTTATAGAGGGAAATGATTAACTGTGAATAATTCCTGTGACATGGTTTAAATTCATTTGATAACAAAAAACACTCTAGAAGTCATTATCGTGTATTCTCATTTTTTTACATTTTCAGAAGCTTGCAAGTTCTTATTTCATGCCCATGAGCTTAAAGGCAGAAAGCACAACTGTCTATTTCGCTCACAAATAATAATGTATATGAAAAAGGCATTAGCACGCTACCATCTGCTACAGCACTTAACGCATTGCTAGAAGCAGGCACTGATAATCTGTAGCCATATGTTGAGAGGTTTCCATCTGTACAACTCAAGAGATCAAACATATTAATAAGTTGTAGGGCCCTTCAGAACAGGGGCTGTGTCCCTCTCATATACTTCATGTGATAATTGGTCTACCATGGCACTTACACATTGCTCAGTTCTTCACACTTCATGGAAGAGCAGAATATTAACAGTGGGATTATAGGTCAACTGTGTTATAACGCTCTTAACAGTGGATGAGAGGAGAAGAGGAGAGTGCTGACATCCTCTGTACTGTTCATAAAATCATGGAATTGGCCAGCATACACAGTCCTTCAGTCTCTGGGTATCACCACTTCCCATTTGAGACAATGAGGCCCCCGTTCCCGGGCAGAGTACTTGAGCAGAAAAAACATCAGACTCATGGTCAAAAGAGCTTGTTCAAGTTCACGTGCCTACTAATTGCCATTTGAGGAGGCTATTTTATCTATCTTTCTTGGCCTCATTTTTCTCATTTGTAAATAAGTTTAATAATGTCAACTGCTTCACTGGTTTGCTATACAGATGACAAGAAATAATGAACATTCTATTATACCAAGTAGAGTGCAAAAAGATGTAGAAATGAGAGACCATTGATATGATAGATCAGTTAGATCTATTGTTGTCCTCTCTTCTGAAAAAGAATTAAAAAACCTAAACACACAAATACAAGAAGTCCACGCTATTCATCATTGGATACAGTGGCTAAAGATATGACAAATGTTACAGAAATGAAAACAGGTCCCGTGAAGGGTTATGTGATAGCAAGCATGGTTTCATTACAGGTAGTTTCGTGGGAGATCTGAGATTGTGGGGTCAGATCTAACATACTAACATACGGGGGAATAAAACATGTAACTCAGAAAAAGAGTAAGAACACTACATTATTCTAGACCTTTCATTATTTTTAAATTTCCCCACTCATAGTGTCTGCTTGATTAGAAACTTTGCTGCTTTGATTCAGTAATTGAGGCTTGCCATTATGTTTTATCTAAGGGCCGAGGCTGAAATAGATGAAGCACAGCTAATTAGGGCACTGCGGCTACTAATGAAGAGGATGATGAAATTGGTAACAAGTAGCTTTTAGACAGCATATGCCAGCGTTTTGTGCCCTTTATTTCTAAGCCTCAAAACAACTCAATAAGGTACAAATTATAATTCTAGTCTCACAGATGAAAAAATAAAGGTTTGGAGATAGTAAACATCTCCCTCTAAGCCATGTAAGGATTGAAGTTAAGCACTCCCGGACCTCAAAGCTTGGAATTTTTCAACAGAACAAATACGGGTTTCATTAAAAGGATAGATTCTATCTATTAAAAAAAATAGGAACAATTTGGGAAGATGTGACTTTCAGAAACACCAGACCCCGCCAAGGTATGCAGTTACCCATTGTTGAGACAGCTATGAACGCGGGGACGCTGGGGCTGTCGTGGCTGATGCTGGTGACACTGCAGTTGTAGGAGGTGGCCGGGAGAAGGCTGGAGATGGTCACAACGTGAGAAGAAACAGAAACCGGTTCCTGGAGATGCAAATGAGAAAATGAATGTCATGTAATCTCCCATTTTGATTTTTAAGTTTTTCATAATTGAGTTGGTAATGTAGAGACAGAGTAAAAAATTTAAAAGATGGAAAAGGAGAGCAGCAAAAGAAAGTTATAAACAACGTTACAGTGAATGTAATACTGCAATTATGGGGACATAAGTAGGTGTTTGCAAACACATAGTGTTGTGTGTGTGTTTACATTCCTAGCAGTTAAATTGCTGGGTCAAAAGTCATGTATTTTTAATTTGGAAGTTATTGACAAAATATCCTTCATAAACATTTTCAAGTTATTCACTGACTATCTATGTTTGAGAACACTCTTTCCCAGCACTACTTCTAACACAGGATGGCGGCAAATTCTCTGAGGTTTTCCAATCTTGTTAGTGGATTTGTGTTGCATTGTAATTTCACGTTGCCTGTCATTCACCTTTTCATATGTTTAAGAGCCTTTTGCATCTACTTCATATAAAATATTTGTTTTGAGTTGTTGTTCTTCATCTTTTTTTTTACTCATAGTAGTTCTTAGTTCTTTGTACGTCAAGGACACTATCATTTTTATCTGTATTCTCTCTTTTTAAATGACATCCACCAAAGGCACAGTGACTTTCCATCTTCACAAACACTTCGTACGAACCCATTATATGTAGAACAGGTTGTTAATGCAGTGAGCCAATAGTCGGGCTAGGGACAAGCACTACCGTGCAATATAAAAAGGGGAGTAAGCAAACACTCTTTCAAAACAAGGATCTGAAGCATCAGCACCTAGAGGCCCGGAAGGCACCAGCACTCACTTCCCACTCCCATCTCTCCTTAGCCTATAAAGGAAGGCTTCTAAGGAAAGGCTTTTGCTAACAAGACTCCGTTATAGTCAGTCGCTGCCATCGTTTTCTTTGCAGCTGCAGGAGGAAAAATGTACCACTAGCGGAGCAATTATTTCAAAAAGGATTCTCGGCATTGAAAAAGGATTCAGCTGTTCAGTACAGATCAAAAAGAGATAAGTTAATAGAAAGGAATGTAAAAAAAGGGCAAGGAATAAAGCAAATTATCTGAACATTCAGTATAAAAAGATTTGTACTCCCAGAAATCCTTTAATCTTCTCAGTCTCGGGGACTTCATTATTTAAAAAGCATCAGTTATTCATGTTTTGTGGTACTCATCTCTATACTGTGTTGTTAATATCCCTCACAATGCTCCCTTTTCCTTCCATGTCTGACTGTAAACTATTTTTTCTTTTGTGGCTTTGTTACCCTGACAGCTGCTGGTGCATCCCCTTCCCTCCACTTGTTCTGACCTGGTGGACAGTGCCGTCACCTCTGCAATCTGTGATTCTGAGGCGCTAACAGTCATCTCTCTCAGCCTTCATTTCCCCAGTGAAATTGTCTTCCTTACTAACTGCATACAGACGCTTTTTTAAAGTTTTCTTAGTACTATGAACCTCTCCTGTGGCACTTGGCTCACTGCAATCATTTCTAGACTAATGAAATATCAACAACGGTGTGAAAAAAATTTGTGAAGATAAATATTAGTTCTACCAATCGTGTTCCATATAGCGACTCTCACAAAACTGGCAACCAGTTGTATTTGTTAAACTATGTTTTATTATGGCAGTGTCTTCATCCCCTCAATTAACTTAATGCCCAACAGGAAAAATTAACCACTTTAATTCTTCAATGTGAACTAGAGTGGCTCAGGTTTATGGACAAAAGATAAATACGAAGATGAAAATAAACTTCGCAATTTAGCAAGTTGGTTCTCAATATGTTTTCTGCTTCTTCTAAGCATATTGGTAATTTCTATCACTGAAACACAAAAGCATAAATGAACAGTTTTCATTTCTATAGTTCAAAGACATTAAAGATTGGTATTTTTCTCAGATAATCAGCTTTCATCAAAATTAACTCAGTAAAAAAAAAATCAATGTCTACAGTACCTGGTGCCTCCTTTCCTGGCCAGAGCCCATTTGTTGACAGAAGACCTCAAAGAAATCAGCTACTCCCTCTTCCACCCACAGCAAAGTCACCGACGTCTGGGTTTTATTCACTGCAAAGAGTGATTTGGGAGGAGCTGGTTCTGAGCAGAGAAAAGGTTTTAAAAATTTAATTCAATGTAACATATTCTTTCTTCTTTATTGATCAGCAGGATCTAATAGCCAGACAAATTCAAAGTTAGGCACTTCAGACTGCTGCAAAGATTTTCTATTTCTTTTGAAATACGTCGTCGTTTCACGAAGATCGTCATCTAACTGTGACTTTCCTCCTCTTCTATTTTATACTTCTCTTTTTTGGAACACTTCTGTTTTCTACTTCAGGTTTACTATAGACATAACCTATTAATAGTTTGTATGCATCTACACAGGAGTTGGCATTGCTCTGATAATCCAGAACTTAATGGGAGAGAAACAAAAATCTGTACTTACGAGGCTGAGAAAAGTAAAAGTGATGTGTTCCCTACTAAGGGAGAGATTCAGTCTGGTGCTCAGCCAGCAACCTGCCTGCCTTTCTCTGGAGACTATTTACAAAAATTTAGTTAGGAATGACTTCCTGAAAATATAGTCAGAATTAAAAGGGGCAAAGCTAAATAGATGATATGATTTCTTGTTTAAAGGAAAGGATGGAGGGAACAAAACCAGACTCACAGATACAGCGAACAGACCGATGGTTGTCAGAGGGGAGAGAGGCTGGGGGAAACGTGAAGGGACTAGGAAGCACAGATGGGTAGTTACGGAATAGTCGTGGGGATGTAAAGTGCAGTGCAGGGAATACAGTCCATAGTATCCTAATAACTGTGTATGGTGCGAGCTGGGTACTGGAAATATCAGGGGGAATGCTTGGTAAAGTATATGATTGTCTAACCACTATGCTGTACACCTGAAACTACCACAAAATAATATTGAGCTGCAACTATAACTGAAACATTTTTTAAAAAGAAGAAGATTCGTAGAAAGGGACTGGATGGTTAATAAAATGTTACAGAACTGATTTCTTTGTCTTCCTCTTTTAGGCATTTTATCTTGGCCAGTAAATGAATTCATTAGTCATGAAAGCCATGCAGCCCTGTCCCTTCATACTCATTTTTAGTTACGCAACTGACTCACTGAACTTGTGGGCTTGAGACCCAACCCCTGCCTGTTCCTGCATTCTCGGAAGTGATCTGCTGCCTCATCCCTCCATTTCTGAATCTCTGCTGATCCCCTCGCTGGGCTGCTGCCCTTGTAAACCAGAGATCTACAAAGCGCTATGCCTTAAACCAGGTTCCCTGTTACCTGCTCAGACCTTTGCACCTCACATTGTACATATCCCGTCTTGCTGTTGGATTCACATCCCAGTGTACTCTGCTCTCCTGCCGGTCTCTGTCAGACCACTACTCACCCTGTTTATGTGTTACTTGGCTTTCTTTTTATTTTCTGCCCAATCTCAAGTCTGTCNGAATCTCTGCTGATCCCCTCGCTGGGCTGCTGCCCTTGTAAACCAGAGATCTACAAAGTGCTATGCCTGAAACCAAGATCTTAAACCAGGTTCCCTGTTACCTGCTCAGACCTTTGCACCTCACATTGTACATATCCTGTCTTGCTGTTGGATTCACATCCCAGTGTACTCTGCTCTCCTGCCGGTCTCTGTCAGACCACTACTCACCCTGTTTATGTGTTACTTGGCTTTCTTTTTATTTTCTGCCCAATCTCAAGTCTGTCTCAAGTTCCTGGCTTTTAGAAGTGCTTGAAAAAGCCCTGGAGGCCCTTTCACTTCTTTGGCAGGTATATGTCTTTGTATGGGAAGGCTTAGGCCTTCTTTGTGGAATAGCATCATCATGGCCTTGTCCAGAACCAAGAAGGATGTCAGAATCCTTTCTGACATGATTCATTGCAGGTAACCTAAATCTGTGTCCAACTAAAAAGAAGGCTTTGTTCCATTCAGAGGCGACTTGACAAGGTTAGGCAGAAGAGTTGAAGGAGGAAAGAGATGAGTTAGTCTTGGGCAAGATTAATTCACAGAAGAGGTCAGGACCCCTTTCTCGTTTGCAGTGAAGTGTCTACTCTTCTAAACATCTTATTGTCTTTCTTCCCTTCAGATGAAGACAGTTGCTAAAACACAGAAGCCAGCTTCCACTTCCCACAGCCTTCACAACGGTCACTGTTAACAGGACTGTGAGTCAGAGGATAAGTCCGCCAGTGATTCTGGCTTGGGTGGAACTTGGATCTTTGGAAGAAAGTATGAGGTTGTCTGGAGCACAGATGAATGATTTGTTAGGCTGAGCCTGGGGTGTTTCTCTTAAAAAAATACACACCACTGAAGGGTATGCTTCTTGGACAATGATTATAAAACCTGGGACATCTCTATATATTTTTTCTGATGAGTAGATGAAATCAATTTAGTTATCTGATAGGAACATTGCCCAAATTCGAATCTCCAGGTCTGACCTTTTTACACATGTATTTCCAGTCATCTATCATCTGTGGTCACTCAAATACCTCACTGTTACCTCAGACTCTGTGCGGACAAAACAGACCTGGAGTCCTGGCCTTCCCACAGATCAATTCTGATTTCCAGCTCCTCCTGATTCCCTCAGGAGAACCACCACTCTTCCAATCATCTAAGCTGACAGTTCTGTAGCTCTCCTCTTGCTTCTCAGAACCGGATAGCATGTCTTTTGATAATTATTGTCAGCTCTTCCTTTTGTCTGTTCTTTTCACGACGTTTCAGGCTTTGTCGTCACACTTATCAGACATGACAGTAGTCCCTTGCTCCTTTTTGCTGCCTCTACTCGGCTTCTTCGTTTCTCAATGATGGCTCAGGTCACTTTAAAACACACTTGGCTCATGTTAAATCTCATCTGTGCCATGATCATGGTGACTTTCAACCTTTTTCACCTCATGACACACATAAACATTACTAAAAATTTTTAGTGTACCCCACACTATATTATATTTTTGTCACCTTGACAAAAAAGTAGGTGTAATTTTGATTCATTCACACACTGGATGGCTATTGTTGTGTTGGCAGTTGTCATTTTTGTATTTGACAATCTAAGGGAAAAGAGGTCAGTGACCCTGATGAAAGAGTCATGTATTGTCTATTTTAAAAATTCTTGTGGCTCCCTGGTTGAAAATCACTGATCTGTTGCGATGGCGTCTGTTGTGTCAAATCCACATGGGCCAAGTTTTACAAAGATCCTGTTTCCATTGGCCACAGGTTACCCCTCTGCCATAACCACCACCCGTCCTTCAGAGACACGCTGCTCCCAGGAAAGCCAGGCTTCTCGCTGACCATCACACAGGCCACACTGTGTCTTAATTCATGTATTTCCCCTTACTGTACCCTTTCTTTTATTCTGACCATTCCGAGGGCACAGTGAAGTCTTAACTCTTTCTTGAAGCCTTACCTGATGACTCTTTCTTGGTGACCCTCCTATCTCTGACCTATTGCCATTCATGCTTTCCTATTTAATCTCTATGAGTGAAGTTCTGATTCTACTATATCCTACTAGGTTATTTAAGAGCATGTGCCACATGTTATAAAAACATTATATTCTCTTTGCCTTGAACCAGCCACCTGTAGAAACTCAATATATATTCTCCATTAAGATTTAAAACATAGGTCAAGATGCGTTAACCAGAGATGTTAGAATTCAAGCATCAGTCAAGACCAGACATGCCAGGGTTGAATTTTGATTTAGTTTGCCTTTTTATTGTAACAGTGTTTATAAAAATCATCAGCTTTCAGTAGCAGAGTCAAGAATTGTGTCTTGAAAACTGGAGTAAAGCTTTCTTTTGACCTGGCTGAGGATGTGGATCTAAGTAACAGCTAAACATTGCTTATTATAAATAGTATTAATTTCATATGATAGGAAATACAATTACACACAAGAACCTAGAACCTTTTTATTGGTCTCTGTCTTTCAAAATTGTATTTCCAGCCCTGGCTGGTGTAGCTCAGTGGATTGAGCGTGGGCCTGCGGACCACACAATTGGGGTTCGATTCCCAGTCAGGGCACATGCCTGGGTTGCAGGACAGTTCCTGGTTCCCGGCAGGGGACATATGAAAGGCAACCATACATTGATATTTCTCTCCCTCTCTCCTTCCCTTCCCCTCTAAAGATAAATAAATAAATAAATAAATAAATAAATAAATAAATAAATAAAATCTTTTAAAAAATTGTATTTCCACAAAATTCATTTGTTGAAACCCTAACCCCCAATACTTCAAAATGTGATGGTACTTAGAAGGAGGGCCTTTCCAGAAATGATGAAGGTAAGACGGGGCTGTCAGGATGTGCTCCAATCCAACATGACTGGTTTCCTTCTAGGAAATGTGGGCATGGAGACACCAAATATGAATGGGTACAGAAACAGCCGTGTGAGGACACAACTAGAAAGAGGCTGTTTGCAAGCCCAGCACAGAGGCCTCAGGAAAAACCAAACTTGCCAACACATTGATCATAGATTTTTACCTTCCAGATCCATGAGAAAATATATTTCTATTGGCTAGGTCACCTAATCTGTCATATTTTATTATGACAGCCCTAGCAAGCAAACTAATATAGTCTTTTATTATTCAAAAATATCAGATATAATCTAGCTTATAAAAGGGAGGGACAAGAATACCTTGTTTATGTTATAAATAATAGATGAGCTTTAAGATAATGTATATAAAAACACTTTATGTAATATAAAGAATCATGTAGATATTATAGAACATCTTTTGATTATCACTTTCTATCTTTATAGCACATTTTAAATCTTAACTTCTTCAAAATTGCCCTGTTCCACAACGTCAGATTTTCTTTTGGTTAAAATAATTTGAGTCTATGATATTTGATGTGAGGATCTTGTAAAATAGATAGACTGTTGTTACAAAACAGGGTATGGAGACAGCGTGGTTTGGTGTTAAGCACTCTCAAAAAGCTTTCTCACATTGCTGGTCTTGCAATAGACTACTGGGCCCTCTCCCTTTCCTTGTTTTCTCTCCCCTTCAGTGCCTCTCCTATGTGAGCTGGCAGTGCAACCTCATTTTATAAGGAAATCCAGCACCATTCACAGAGCATGCGCAGGCTGGAAAGCTGCAAAGCTATCTTTACCATTTAATTTAGATTGGATTAAGAGAGGCTCGGGCTGTTGCTTAGGCGCTCTGGGGAGCGAAGGTGACCTTGGATGAAGTACAAGCGAGTGTCTGACTCTCCTTCTCTGCTCTGGCAGCAAATCTCTTATTTCCTAAGGAATTCCAAAGGGAGCCAGGTGTAATATTTAGCCTTGGAGCGGAGAGGAATGTATTTATTGCCTAAAAGTTCATCTTTTTCTGACAGCTATTACATTGTTCCTTATTTTAATGTGACCCATTAGTTTAGCTCTTGTAGAATGGTGTTAATGAGGCCAGAATTCTACCTAGGAGGGCCAACTAGGTTCATGCTGCTTACATTTCATACCTCTAAGCTGGGTCAGTCATTTTACAAGTGTGTGGCATTGGAAATACAGGGAAGGCAAACAAAACCATTGTAAAAAAGGATCAGTTGTGGCAAAATCTATTTTTAATAAATCCTCAGTTTCACTAACAGCAATTTACTAGTATCATAGTGTACAAAGGATGGTATTTAACGTCTATGTTACATGTCTTTAAAGTCTATTTTTATTTTCTTCAACTCAGGCAGTTCCACCTTAAGCAGATTAAGTTGTACAAACTTGGCCAAAAAGCAACTTGGCTTCAGCAGTGTAAACTGCGTAAGTTATGTTCAACTTGGTGAAAACATCTGCAAAAGGAAGCACTATTTTAAAAAAAAAAGAGAGTAGAGAAATTATTGAGAGTAAGTTAACATTGATATGCAATAAAATTAAGAGTAAAATTATACTGAAGAGCCAGAAACTTTGGTTAGAATTACAGTTTATTAGGCCTATTCTCTTGTTGACCTTGAGAGATTCTCTCCCTAGATACATTTAACAAGTAATTAGACCATTTAAAAATGGCACTGAGAACTTTTAAAAAACTACAGTCAAATACTTAGCATTAAATTGTAATTAGGCCCTATTCATAAACAAAATTTCTTCAGGAATTAGAAATACTTGTCTTTCCACTGCAGTTTAAATAAAGCGTTTACGGCTTAATGATAGCAAATGTAATGTCCCCCCGTGAATAACTGGCTATGTTTATGGTTTTACCAGTTTATGTAGCTTCTGAAGATTGGTAGAATTTTCCAGAGAAAGGTCTCATTTAACTTAGTTTCAAGACAAAATGTCTGAGTTCCTTTTTTTGGCTCCAGGAATATGTACTTTTACTTAGCACTTTTATTTAGTTAGGAGTTACATATTGCACACTTCTTAGAACAAGATCACTGCTCTTAAGGATCATTAACCTTGTTGCCTTTACTTACGTCTGAATTAAATTCTAAAACTTGAAGGAACATTGAAGACCAGTTAGTCCAGACTCTCATTTTATAGAGGAGGCAAGTAGGAGCCAGAGGGCCTGAGCCCCCTTTCTAAGGTAACACAGCGTATCTGTGAGAGTGACAATCGGGATCCAGGCCTCTGTACCCCTAGTTCAGGGTCCTTCCTACACGGGCTTCCTCCCCACCAAATACGGGTGTTTCCCCCTCATTTCCAAGTCAACTGGGGATGACGATGCCCCCTTGAAAAAGTTCCAGAAGACCAACTTATCCAGAGTGGGCACTTGCATTATGTACATAAGTTAGTTCAAAACATCACAATCACGACCTTATGAGTCCATCATTGAGATTCTTCTAATACATTCCACAGAAACTTGCAAAACATGCAAGTCACTTTATGATGGACAGGAGAAGTACTTTAAAGGAAGTGCTAAAGTTGTGTGACATGACTGTGGGCAGCTGGCACATTGCAGTGAAACTTAGAGACCACAGTGGCAAACGGGAGCAATATACAAGCATATTCAGACGAGGTATCAGTTAGCCGCAGATACAGGAATAGAGCCGTGGAACGTGACATGCCTGGCAGTCTAACCCAGAAAACACTGCCTGCATGGGGCTGCTGGCCATCCAGGTCTATACAGGAGGAGTTGCCCAGCAATGATCCTCTGCAAACCTGAAGGACATGTGTGCATGTATAAGGAATCAACAGAAAAGACTTCCACAAACTCCCGTCATCACTCCCACCCTCCTCACCTACCCCATTACTGCCCTTAGACTCTATCCTTCACCATCTCACAGCAGGTTCGCTCAGTCTAAGGCCGCCTCCTCCACGGGCACCCTGGGCCGTCTCCTCTGGCTCAGTCAAGGACATCACTCTAGCAAGTCTCACCTGTAACTATTCTACATAACCCATTTTCTGCTCTGTCGAATCATTCTGATTAGCTCATGGAAAAGCTGTTTCCAACTATTTAAGGAAAAAGAAAAAAGAAAAACGAAACAAAACCCAACCTAACAAATGAATACTCTTGGATCCTCTCCTTCAGATCCTCCTTTTCTCTTTATAATAACACCCTTCACAAGTTTTACTACTCCAGCTGGCGTCAGTCTTGAAATCCTTTTCATTGTATGTTCCCCTCAGCACGCTACCTACGTGCCTCCTCTCCAAGTCACCAGCGACTTCTTGGTTGCATAGCTCAGTGGTCGGTTCTCATTTCTCATCCTGACTTTGCAGGCTGGACAAGTAGATCACTGTCCACTCACCAAAGCACGTTCTCTGCTTGGCTCTAAGCATGTAACATTTTTCTGTTTCTCTCTGTACTTCACTGTGCTCCTTCTTAGGGTTTTTTTGTGTGTTTTTTTTTTCTGATTCCTGCTCACCACTCTGACTTCTTAAAGTTGGAGTGCCTGCCTCTAGGCTTAGTCCTTGGATAGCGTTCTTCTGCTTGGCTCTTAGCACCCAACATTTTTCTATTCTTCTTTGTATTTCACTAGCCACTCCTTCTTAGGTTTTTTTTCTTCCTTTTTTCTTTTTGCTGATTCCTGCTCACCACTTTGGTTTTTTAAGGTTGGAGTACTTCTGGGCTTAGTCCGTGGACAGCATTCTTTTTTCTTTACTCATTCATTCCTCCATAACCTCATAGAGTCGGTTTTCTGACTACCCACAGATTTGTACTTCTAATCCTGAAGTCTTTGAGCTCCTACTGCCTACCCAGCGTCTGTTCTTTGATGTTTAATTGACACCTTCAAATGACAACACATTCCAAAACTTCTGTTCATTTTCCCAACCTGCCTCTGCCATAACATTTACCAACTCAATAAATAGAACTTCTGTCCTTCCGATTGCTCAGGTCCCAGACCTTGGCATCTCCCTAGACTCCTTTCATTCATTCTGGACAGCACCTAAATTTATCAGCAGATTCTCTCAGCTTCGATTTCAAAATAAAATTTTCATCAACCTCATGACTACCATCATGATCCAGGCAAGAATAGTCTCTTCTCTGGATAGATGCAAGAGCCTCCTAACTTTGAGATGACCATGTAATTTATCAACAGTGTCCAAATTAAAATACTTTGGGGGAAGAAAAGGACTGGTAAGGAGGATGACTACTTTGTAAGTGATCCATCACAGATGTAAACTAGTGTTTGAGACAACAGGGATGTATGGTCATCTTATCTGTCTGCCTTTACCCTCACCCTGGAACAGTCTGCTCTCACCAAAGTGATCCCATTGTGACTTCTCTGCTTGAACCATCCAGTGGAGTGTCATTTACTCGGAGTAGAATGTCTTTTCAATGACCCTTCATTATCTGCTCTGTTGCTGCCTCTGGCCTTTTTATTTACTACTCTTCTTGTTTACTCCATGTCAGCCACACCGCCTTCCTGAGTTTTCCTTGAACTTGCCAGGTACATGGTTGTTTCCGGAGCTTTGCACTGGGGGTTCCCTCCCTGTTATTGATTTGGCTCACTTCCTCCTTCAGGTTTTGATTGAAATATCATCTTTACAGTGAAGCTTTCCCTATTCCTACTCCTACAAAACTGCACCCTGCCCTCCATAACACTTCCTCTTTTTTGTTTCACTTTTCATAAATGTGTCATTATTAGACATTCTATATTTAGTCTATCATCCCCTTTTCTTCACTGGAATAGGGGTAGACACTTTGGTCAGTGTGTTAATTTCCGTACTCTCTACACATAGGTTAGTGTATAGCATATAGTGAAGGCTAAATGAGTATCTGTTGACTGACAGAATGAATTAGTTTTTTTTCTTTTTTTAAAATATATTTTATTGACTAGGCCATTACAGTTGTTCTAATTCCCCTCTTCATTTCCCTCTACCCTGCACACCCCTCCCCCACCATTCCCCCCTTTAGTTTATGTCCACATGTCTCAAGTTCTTTAGATTCTGTATTTCTCCTACTATTCTTGCCCTCCCCCCTATTTTCTACCTACCATCTATGCTACTTATTCTCTGTACCTTCTCCCTCTTCTCCTCCTCCCACTCCCCTGTTGCTAACCCTCCATGTGTTCTTCATTTCTATGGTTCTGCTCCTGATCTAGCTGTCCTCTTGGTTTGCTTTTGTTTTAGGTGTGGTTGTTAATAACTGTGAGTTTGCTGTCCTTTCACTGTTCATATTTTTTATTTTCTTTTTCTTAGATAAGTCCCTTTAACATTTCATATAATAAGGGCTTGGTGATGATGAACTTCTTGAATTTGATCTTATCTGAGAAGCACTTAATCTGTCCTTCCATTCTAAATGAAAGCTTTGCTGGATACAGAAATCTTGGAATGAATTAATTTTTTTAAAGTATAGTACCTTAATTACTTTATTAACTTCTTTTAACTGATGGGATGTATATATCTCACACTTTCTTTTCTAACTTTCTTCCTTCTTTCCCTCCATTCATTCTTTCTTCTTTTTTTCCTTTTCTTTGTGTTCCATTGACACAATTTATTTGTGATCTTATTTCATGGAACTCACTTCCCCTCTTTTGGTGAAGTTAAGGAGGATAACAACTTAGTCACTTAGTAGGAGACCATTTGAAATAAGTATGGGTAGATAGGGAGAGGAACTTTGGTTTGCCATGACTCACAACACTTAACTTCCTTCTTACCAAGAATAAGGACTGCATACACCCAAGCAACTATTTCAAAAATTATAAACTCAATGATTTCAACATAAGAATAAACAAATTTTCTCAACTGGGAGTGAGACCCTGAGGGGCAATACCATGTAATGCCTGGACTTGTATATAGGTAGAAATTACATTACATCCAAATCTCTGTGATTATTTGTACTCTACTTGAATATCATGATAACCAGATTCTAATATCATCCAAATTCCTAATATTTGAAAGTAGTTTGATTCTTTTTTGTCCATAGTCAAATTATGTTATAAAGATTTTTAACTGATATAAAATCTTTCATGACTGAGATAGTCAAGCCACCATCTCCAATGTCATTAATACCTAAATTCTGGAACAGAAACAGAAAGTCACACAAATGGGTGTGGTCAAATGTGTTAATAGGAAACAGAAGTTCTTATGGAAAAACACACCTAAATCTAGGAAAATATAGCCAACGGATGGATATAAAGTACTGAATCAGTGTTTCTAGATGTGGGCTCAGCAGTGGATCAAATTTCTCAAGGTTCCAGCTTGCTCAAGTGGAGACATTGCACTACATTACAAATTTCTTCCCACACTAAAGTCATCTAATTCCTTATCTTGAACCTGCCGGAACACATCTGTGATAGGGATAAGACAGAAGTTTGACAACGGTGCTGTGCACATTTTTCTGTCTTGGTTTTCTCTGACCTCATTAATTGTTTCTTTCCAGGCTCTCTTGCTGGCTTCTCCTTCTTTGCTCAGATTCTAAATGCTGGGGTGGTTCTTCTAGTGTAGACTCAGGCCTTCTCTTCTTCTTCTTCCTACTTCCTTCTTGGTGATCTTATCCAGACACCTGTAAATTTATGTTTCCCGGCTAAAATTCTCTCCCAATCTCCAGACACTTATAGCAATAATCTCTTTATTTGACAACAGAAAACTTGGATGTTTTCTCAATATTTTTATATACAAGGAAGAAGCCTTGATTCTCACCTTACCCCAAATTTACTTCTTCTTTGGTGTTTCCAGTCTTTTCCCCTCTCAACAGATTGTACTACTATCTAAATAGCTGGTCAAGAGGGAAGCCTGTGAGTCATTCTTGATTTCCCTTTCTCTCGTTTCCTATTTTCGTTCAATCAGAAAGCCCCATGAGCACAGCATCCAAAATAGCTCTTGAATTCTGTCCACTTTTCTCCATCTCCATTCCTACCACTTTACTCAAAGTAACCATAATTTCCCATGGTACTTGTTTAATTTAGAATGCGGTTGTTAAAGCTAAGGACAAATAGTTCCTTAATTGGTCTCCCTACCTTCATTATTGACCCAACCATTCTATCTCCCTTGAACAACCAGAGGGATTCCTTTAAATATAAGTTGGATTATTTATTTTAAATTCTCTAAATGGCTTCAAATTGCACTCAAAATAAAATCTCAATTGTACGCCTTACAAATCCGGTACACAGTAGTCTGGCCTCTGCCTATTCCCTCTGCCTGGGAAATTATCATGGTTTTTACTCAGGCTGCTATGGAGTATGAATAGTATCGTACCAGTTCATGACTTCAACCCACACTCGCTTGATAGATCATCCATAATGTCAGATAACAATGACGCAAAGCACACAATGGGCCCACTGAATGCTATTTTTGTGAGATCGCCTTTGAACTTGCATGTTAGCTGGGACTAACAAATCAAATGAGTTGGTTACGGCAGCTAGGACCTGAGATCCCTTTACCATAGTGATAAAGTTTTGGAAAAGAAAGGCACAGGGCACATGAGCACAATCTTCAGGTAGTTCTACTTATCCAGAAATGAGTTTTAAACTGACATTCATATATGGACAAAAATTACAGGCAATGGTTAGAATTAATAGGCAAGCTATTTTTTCTTTTCTTTTTTTAAAGCGTATGTTTTTATTTTTATTGTTGTTCAAGTACCGTTTTCTGTCCTTTACCTATATCCCAGCCCACTCCACCAGCCCTCCCCACCTCCCTCCTGTCTCCACCTGCCACCTTGTTATTTTTTCTTAATAGAAAGATCATGCAATGTTGGAAGCTGACGATCTCCACATTCCTAAAATTCCAGTGCAGACTGCCCGGGAAGAAGAGCAGATTGCCAGCAGTGCCCCAAGTTAAACTCTACCAGCAATTCTCAACATAAGCAGTACCGCCCCCTTGAGGGCATTTTGAAATATGCAGAAATGATTTTAATAGTCACAACAGAAATTGACTGGACTTCTGTGAGCAGGACACAGAAATGCTACATGTCCTGCAATGATCAAGAAAGGTCCAACAAAAAAATTTGTCCCACATCCAAAGTACTTCATGACTGTCTAATGTTACACCAGAATTACTCCACTATAAATATAATCGCAAGTACTTTACCATGCAATGATATTGGACTTTTTTCAAGAAGTTAATTAACTTAGAAGAAAACTGTCAGTAAGAAAAATATATACATAGAATTAAGATGCTATTTTAAAAAATTAGTTATTTACTTTTTTGCTCAAAATGTCATGTATTTCCAACTACCTATGTAATTTTAAAGGGTTTCCAATATGAGAATTTAGTTTCTGCATGGCAAAATGATACCAAAAATAATTAAGACAGTGCAATGAATTAAAGAGAACTAAAATTATCAGGTAAACTAGGGAAATACTATGTTTTGTATTGTTTGGAGAATGTTCTAAGAGTTTTCTAAAGGTACCTCACCACCAACCATGCTATTCATGGTATTTAAGCTGCTAATAAAACACCCTCCATTGCTCTCTACCTAGAGCTGCACATATGAACACATGCAGCAACAGTGGTGATTGGAGACTCTGATGAAGACACTCAGACCCAGAGGACAAATCAGCAGACATATGAAACAGTGATGTCACTACTGTATTAAGTGTTTTGAGAATACTTTATTGCCCTTCTGTGTATTTTAATTTTTAACCTACAAAATAAGCTCTCCCCTGTGAAAATCACACTTTAAATTGGAATGCATTTATTTGGGGGTTGGTACTTTGAAACCAATACTGCCCCATGAGGTCTACCAAATGAGTTTTGCCACTCCGTTCTCTTTTGCCTGCTGCTGATTCTAGGATTGTCATCTATGAAGTAACTATCAGAAAAGAAATGTTTATCTCAATACATGGTAGATTGTTGAATGCACAAGCTGTGTTTGTGTTACATAGTATCATATCTTAGTTGTGTTTCATAATACAACAACTATTTTCACACTATACTGTACAGTAAATTCTAGCTCATTTTCAAGAATATCATACTTTTCTGATTTTCCCTCATCCACATCCTATTATTTTTTGGAATGTTATCTAAACTTTAATTTAGGTTATTTACCCCCTTTCTTTTATTATATAAAAATACATTTAGTCTCTTACTACTTATCTGAATTTTTGTTTTTAATTCTCAAGTTTACCTGTACTTACACTTGCTCAGTTATTTATAACTAGTCAATATGAACTTGTTCATTTCTTCACTTACTTTTATACTTTTTATATAGAAGAACTATGGATCCTTTTACTTTATGTAAACTCAAACTTATTCATATAATAATGTGTAGCCATCAGGCAATTTCATATGATTTTTAGAAGGATACTGCATATGAATATATACATGGAGTATCCATATTCTTTTATTATAAATTATTTTATTTTATCTTGAGTTTACATTAGAGTTAGGACATTGTATCAAGTTTTTAAAAATTAGTATGTGGGTTGTTTTACCTACGGATTTTAATCGGAGATATTAAAGGGAGCCTCACGTAACAGTTACAGGAACAAGGAACGGCTTCTGATGGGACTGAGCACACCGCTCTAGATAGTCTCCAAGGTCCGTCCCTCTTTCAAGTCCTGAGACTCCTTAGCTCCTCCTACCTTTACCGTGAACGAGGAACACTCCTGTCTCCCAGTACGGTAAACACTGCATTCGCAGAAACTTGTACTAAGATGAACACACTCTTTTGGTAGCGTAAACAACTATTTTGCCCTTATTAAAGAGAGTGAGCCCTTTTTCCATTGTCTCATAGAGTTGAGAAGACCATGCTAAACTGAAAAATGCAAATGGTAGTTCCCCCAGCATGTTATTTCCACCGCGTCCCCTCCCCCACTGCCATGCACTCATCTTACCGAGCTTGACAAGGTGGAGCGTGGAGGTATTACTTCCTCTTTCAGTGCAAGCAGTTACCGAGAGATTGTAGATATCTCCTGGGGGCAGGCTGAGAATTGCAGTCATGACATTGCGTGTTACCTGTAAGATCAGGAAAACTGAGGGTTTAACCTCCTAATAAACCTGAACTGTAATACCATTCTAAACAACTTCAGGACTATCGAAGACATGGCCTCTCTGTTCTGTGATACAATCTACAATTGATTACAGCCTTATAATATGTTATTTCCTCTAAAAATGACATGAATTCCTCACCTGAGCCAAATAAATGCAAAGTAGCTCTAAACACACATAGCATGTATCAAAGCATGTTTTCAATTAATTCCCTTCTTTGGAATATGTATCCCTCGGATATTTTTCTCCATAACTCACAGACATTTTTAGAAAAGACAATTGGTGTGTTGCTCCTGATACGTGTATTTCTCAACCCTAGTTGAGACACTCAGAAGAAACCTAACCATGTCTGGATACTTGTCTTCTTAACCAGAGATTGCATTTCCCAGCCTCCCCTGCAGCTAGAGGAAACCAGGTGACTCAAATCTGACCCATGAATTCTAAGTAGAAGTCACTTGGGCAACTTCTATTTAGTTTCCTTCACATCCTATAAGTGCTGGGCTTTCCCATCCTCTCCTTCCCCTTTTGCAGGCTGGTCTGTGAATGAGATGCCAATGAAGGGCCACCTCTGCAGATGAGAACTACGTAGCGCGGCCCCAGGAGCAACAAGGGAGAGAGAACCCTTACAGAAGAGGTGCCCCAGTTGCCCTGGGCTAGCATGACAGAGACATAAACTGTGATTTTCTTTGAGCTATTATCATTTTTGTTTTGTTTTGCTTTGCTTTGCTTTATTACAGTCATTTAATCTGTACCCTACTAATACAATGTCAGTAAAGTTAATATAGGAGAAAAGAAATCACAATTTCCTACCCCAAATCACTATTCCTAACATACCCAAATATTTAGGTGTTTGGGGATAAATGAAGAAAATGTTGAAATTTATTAACTGTGGTGTTCTTGAAAATGTTTGGCATCCCAAAGAAAAAGCTCAAATCATAACTTTATAAGGGAAGTCAATAGTTACAACTATTTCAGCTATTGGAGATGAAAAAGTAGGCTCCATAAAAAAGGGGAACTTAATTTTGGTCCACTAGCCAATCTTCAGAGCCCGATACAATGCCAACTAGCATACAAACATTTGTTTACTATTTCAGTAAACTTTGCTTAGTGGTTTTCCATAGTTTATGCAAGCAAGTGTCCACATGCTCAATAAAGGGATTCAAAGAAACATACGCTCTTTTTAATTTTCTTCTTTCCTTCGGCAACGACCACCCAGTGCAGCATTCTGGAGTGGGAGAGATCAGTAGTGTCGTCCCCGTACGTCCAGCTTATGTATAACAGACTGTTGAAATATTCCACAGAAGTGATTTCTGGAGCCACTGGGGCTACACGGGGGGGAAACAAGAAACTTGAGTATAAGAGACTACTGAGAGTAAAGTACTTATCAATAGAGCATGAAACCCCATATAAGGTTAAATAATTAAAATTCACACCCCATGGTGGTCCTGGACACCCTTGGGACTCTGAGGACTGCAGTGAACATACGTAGTGCAAGGTTTCGTGGGCCCTCACCTGTACGGCTCTGACCAAAGGCAGCACTATCCGAACCCAAGAATACCAAGGTCTACTATACAAGTTTTGCAGTTACAAAATTCCTGAAATGTTCACTTGTTCAGGTATGCTTTTGCATCAATGAATTCATTATTAAGCACTGGTGAACTTATGTTCAAAGAAGTACTGGAAACTCTGGGATTCTACAACAATATCTTTTTCACTGGGAGTGGCGAAGGTGTGTATTGGAATAAAGGGCGGCAGGATCCATGAGCAGAGGAGCAGAAAATAAATATTATTTGCATAAAATACAAGGCAACGTCACTGGCAGTGTCTTAATTGAAATGCTTTGCAGCAGGTAGGTTTTTAATAAATGCTGCTGAGGCAAGAATAATGGAAGGAAGAAAAGGTATTTTTATCATGCTGCAAAGTTAAATTCTCTCTAACACTGAGTTTATTAATTTATTTTATATTTTTATCCATGACGCAGCATAAAGCCCACTAAAATATTTGGCGGAGAATTTCTACAAATCATAATGAATTATTTTCTTTGAAATGTTACTGATATTCCAAACATACATAACTAAAGATGCTTTGAAACTAAAAAGAAGATGAGTAAAAACACATTTCCTGTTTGATGTGAAATAACAGTAGCATTTCCATATGTTTGACAATAAAATCTTGAAATATCAGCAATGTGCCTTAGCAAGTAACACAGACCCATATCATACTTCAGAATATTCTAATAAAGGATAATAACCCTGGCTGCATTATAGCCTCTTAATATATTCCTACAGCCTTCATCGTATACAGCTACCTACACTTACATTTCTTCAAAGGATACTTTCTCATGTCCTAATTCTAGTGAGGACAAGAAGCATATTTAAAATTGCAAATGCAGAAGTATATATCTCCACTTAGATTTTTGTACTCCATCCTGTTCCTCTAAAACCCAGCATGGTACTGAAGGACCACAAGATGTCACTCTCTGTTTATTAAACACCACCTGGTAGCCCAGCATAATCATGAACGTGACTTGCAGACACCGGAAGTTGCCTAACAGTGACAGTAGACTTGATGTCTAATAAATCACACCTTACTCAAATATTTTGTTACTCTTTCCTTTTATACTGCACATTGTGGCAATTCGGGTCACAGGCAAAAGCACAGGAAAATGAAGTATGAGATCCTTAGTTGCTTTAAAATTGAAATGTCAGAAGACAAAGAAAGAGCTAAGTTTAACTAATTTTAAAAATAAGTGTAAAAACAAAACAGCTACCATTACATATTACTAATGATTTAAACTACATAATTTCATTTGCATAGTATCCTGTGGGATATTATGCCCATATTATAAATGTGAGAATTGAGACCTAGGCTTCAAGATCTAGAACGAACATTTTTAAAATTTACTTAAAACTTTGTATTTTGCTAAGTAGCTTATTTAATTGAGGCAATAATAGATAACAACAGAGAATGGATCATTTATCATCCCTGTTTTCCCCCATAACAAAACTGAGGCTTAGAAAAGTTAACTTGCTCAAGGTTGTACGTGCGTGGTATGCGGCAGAGCCATGATTCAAACCCAGGTCTACCTGGCTCCGAGGCTTGTCTTAACTCCTGCAGAGAACAATACTGCAGTCAGCCTGTGACTTTAGAAGTGGCTTAAATAACAAGGAAGGGGAGGCCCTGTAGCAAATACAGTCATCAAATGGGTGAAGTCAATTGAATGCAGTGTGAAGCTAAAAGCTTTGCCTGCGCCATCTCTGGTCTAATCAAATTCCAACACAGGCACATAACTCAAGGGCAGGGACTCAGAAGAAAAACAAATCAAGGACAGTAACTCAGAATAAGAATGATATTTTAATTTTTAAAGGCTATTGTTTAAACAAATAATGATGTTCGGACTCCAGCACGTTATGTTCCATGAAACTGGAGCGCGGTCAGTCCTGTGTGAGCGACTGACACACTCCGGAGGTGCCTCCCTTTGGAACCGCCACCAAAGAGTGTTCTCTCCTTGGAAGCCATTCCCCTCGCGCCGCTCACCTGTTATGAAGCTTATGGTGGAACCTTCACAACAGCTCAGTTCCGGGTCTCCCCACGTCACCATGGTCACCCGAAAGTTGTAGTACCACGCGGGGAACAGGTTAGCTATTCTCTAAAAACAGCAAGGGGACAAGAGTCCAGGGGGCAAAAGCATATTTTTGGAATAGAGTTATTTTTACCTGCCATAAAAAGAATTAATAACTAATGTTTGTCTTTCTTTTCCGTGGCTTGTTGTATACACCACATTTTCCATTAAAAAACACCTCTTTTTGGAATGAGGTAAGGTGTAAATAAAATGTTATGCAAAAATGTGATAGAATTTTCAAAAGTGATTCAAAGGTATAGAGTCAACTATTTCCAAAGCTGGTTTTATTTTGCACTTTTCTAAGTTATGCTACACAAGTGAAATAGTACTTATTTGCAAGTGATTGTTTGTACACATCTCCCTATTTCTATGCCAAATGACTTTTAACAACTCTGTATTCTCCCAGCTTGGACCATAAGCACATGCCCTTTATGGGTGGCAATTACCAGAGCTATCTGCTGGGTAGAGGGCAATTGTGTGTGACCAATAGGTAACCTGCACTGTACAAATTATTCAAGTTTTAGAAAAAGCAGTCTTTATCTGCTCCCTAATGAGGTGACATTACAGTATTTAATTGATTTGTAGATGTCAAGAACTGTCATCGTTACAGTTAAGCAGCATCAGCCAATCATTAAATGATGAAAGGTAATCTGTTGTGTTTTTCTCCCTTGGAGTGGTAACAAACAGTAAGTGCTTGATAGCTCTACTAAAATACGGACTAACAAATAATTACGGGTGAAAGCTAGTTTCACACAATTCTCTCTCTTCTTCCAAACAAACAAATAAACAAAACCAGAAAACAACCCTAACACCAACAATGAAAAAAACTTGATAGTAGCAAGCTGCCTGTGTGTATCTACAGATACCTTTTTCTGACCCTTGGTACACACAGGCATGTCCATTCACACAGAAAAGTGTGCTAGACAGTTAAGGAGAGATTACCACGGATGCAGTTAAGGAGACAGTCGCTGCTATTTCATAGTAGGTCGTCCATTCTGATGTCATTGTTGCAGGGTTGAAATAAAACATTTCAACCACGTATTTTCTGAACACTCCTAAGTAAGGTCTGGTCCAGCTCAAAACCACTGCTGTAGGGCCCAAGGGGTAGAGCATTAAATCCTTTATTCCAGTTGGAACTAAGGAGAAGGGGGAGTGAAAAAAGAAACCCAAGAAGAAATGTTTAACATCTTAGTAATGGCTTCAAACTTCTTTTTCATAACTGAAGTGTTCACTCTTCTGATACAATCATTGAAAACTAAACATAGTTGCCCCTGATTCGCTGCTCCCCACCAGCAATAAATGCTATAACTGTCCACCAGCTGCATAATTGAAATAGTTTCTTACTCCGAAGGTAGGATATTGGGTGAACAAGATGATGATAATAACATGAGCTTGGACATTGCACCCCTCCACACAATACTTAGATGAAGTTATTATTCTTATGGTTGGCAACTTACCAATGGCAAATGTCACGGGGTCTGAAGGTGGTCCAATCAAAGGGCCTTTTCTTAGGTACATCACCACCTGGTATTGGGCACCAGGAACCAGATTTTCAATAACGGATTTGCTCGAGTTCACCTTTAAAGCAAACACCCAGTAAGATTTCTTCAGAGCTGCAGTTTTAGAATGTGACACAGAGGCTACCATTGTATTCAGGGATTTTTTTGTGAACCCACAGATGCCTTTGAAATCCAGAATCCTTTCCTCAGGCCAGGAAAGGTCAGATTCCAAAATCAGGGTGATTTATAGTTTGTGTGAACAGTGAAGAGGGCCCAGAAGATTTCAATTCTATGGCTGGATTTAATAAGCCCCGGGAACTGCTTTATACCCATCAGTGTCAATTGTAACGATGTCCACAAGAGACACATCAGCCTCTAACTGTAATCAAATCAGCAATACTGTAAGGATAGTCTGATACCCTAAATTGTAGTGTCAGCTGATTACGTTACAAAGATCAGTGCAGGAATGCCCTCAGTCCCTTGTCACCGAGAAGCACACAACATCTAATTATGGAGATGGAAACGACTTCAGAAATTACCTAGTCCAAATTTCTCGTTTAATAGATCAAAAAAGTAAAGCCAGAGAATAGCCAAGGTCACATATTGAGATTCTGTGGGGGTCTAGAAGCTGCGCCTGTGCCCTCTAGTCCACACTTCCGGCTCAGTGTGGAGACCAAACAGAACACAGTTTGCAAGGCCACTATGGCTCTGCAAAACACCGTTGTCCGGAACATTTCTCATTGGATGAGCTCTTCTTTACTGTTTTTTTAAACTCTGGTCATGTAACAAACACCCTATAGAGAAGCACAGAGAAAGCAGATAAATAAAATGTAGCCATTCAAGTTGAATGTTGCTGTGCAGAGGAATGATGATTAAGAAGCGTACTGCTTTAACCTTTAGTACTTCTAATTTTAACACAGTCTTGCTTGGTGGAGAGAACGCAGGTTTTCTATTCAGACTGCCTGAGATCAAATCTTGACTCTACCTTCACAAACATGGGAATTTGTTGATAATTTAATTTATAACTTTTAAAGCAATTCTTACCTTGGCTTCCTGATTGATAAACTATAGATAATACTCTTATCTACTTCACAGAGAGCTGTAAGGATGTTTAAGCCAGAATATTAAAAAGTTGACTCTTATTACTCAGCTTTTGGCCCCGAGATTACATAAAATTGTAAAACTGCTGCAAAGGGGCATGAGTCAAGGGAAAACAATATATTGTTGATGGCTTATCTGTGCCATAATTTTTTAAAGTCTCAGCACTATTTTAAGAATGAACATACAAGACATGAAGAACATACACATGGTGAGGACAAATTTAAATTAACGGATACAATATACCAACGTGGAAGGCCAGATGAACTTAAGGTTCGAGTCAAAATTGTTCTATTCCTAACACTTCCCACGGGATCCACCTACCACAGAGACCCATGGAGTTGGAGGAGGAGGAGGATGGGCACTAGCGGTGAATCTCACGGATGATCTGGGTGAGAAGTAAAGCAAAGACCCTGTGGTACAGTTGATGGTGGAGGCAAAATAGGGAGGAGGAAACCATGAAATAGTGAAACATTATGGTAATTGTTAATGTGTCTGGCTTTAGAATCACACATAGTTTTGAGCTGTATTTTGAATTTTCTGTTCAATGTAGTCACAATACCACTGAATATAAAAGTGAAGACATATTATTAGTATTTTCTTTCTGTACAATGACTGCTTTAACCCAGGTCAGTCAGACCAGTCCTGGCGAGAACACCTCCTGGATTCCTCTGACTAATGGCCATGTGACTGTAGGCCAGTTTTTGAGACTTTTTAAACTGATGTTTCTGCACCTGGAAGTGTGTATGTGCACATGTGTAGTGGGGCAATGGATGGGGGTGGTGTGATAATACCACAATCCTCAAAACATCCTTGTGGCAATTGAGACAACACCTAGCACACTGGTTTTTTAGTTCCCACTCTCCACTTAAAATATCCATCTCCCTGCCTATAATCTTTAACAGTTTCATGTTCACACTTCAAAAAGGTAGTATCTAGGTGCACTTGGGTCAGCCTTTTCTGGCTCATGTATAATGTATACTATCTCTCTGTACCTTTAGGCTTTTGTTTCCATGCAAAAGATACATAACTTGTACATTACCTGGGGAAAGGGAGAAATGTCTCTTGGAGCAGTCAAGTTGTAGGACACGTTTGTAAAAGAAACACATTTTTCTACCAATGTAGACGGTCAGTCATCTTGGGCGCGCTCAGGGAAGGAAGCTTCTAAGCTGCACAGTGAGCTGTGATTTCTACGGTGAATTGGCTCAGCCTATTTACTCCTTAATTTAATTCAACTCAAGGGGGGGCCTCATTTTAAGGATGGGCTTATCTCAGCACTCCAAGACTTTCGACTGCTCCGAGGGCCACAGACCCTGAATTCATGTTACCAATTCACAAATCCTCCCTCTTTGAGTTGCATTAAATGCCTGTTTTTTGTGGTGTAAATGGAAACATTTTAAATAGCTTTTATATAGCATACATCTCTTTTGATTATTATATTTCCAGTGTACTCCACATGAATTAAATTTTTTTTTGCCTTTAGGGAGGTAAATATCGTGTTTGTAAGACACCAAGAAACAGTAAATTGATCTAATGAAATAATAAAGTGTCATAGATAACAAAACAAAATAATAAAATGTAATAATAAATCTAGGTTTTAGGAAAATAGGATTGGGCTCCACCCAGACTTTTGGTGGGGAGTCAGGGCAGGGGAGAGCGAGGTCTGCTCTCAGGCCCATGCGGCTTGGTTCCGCGCAGGACCCATGACTGGCCTCTGCCTGCATTCTGGCCCTCACTCCCAGAACTATGGATTCTCCCACTAGCCACCCCGCCCCCTCCCTCTCTGTGCTCCCTAACTCCTAGTCATCCTTCAAAACTCTTATCAGTTGTGATTATTNATAACAAAACAAAATAATAAAATGTAATAATAAATCTAGGTTTTAGGAAAATAGGATTGGGCTCCACCCAGACTTCTGGTGGGGAGTCAGGGCAGGGGAGAGCGAGGTCTGCTCTCAGGCCCATGCGGCCTGGTTTCACGCAGGACCCATGACTGGCCTCTGCCTGCATTCTGGCCGTCACTCCCAGAACTACGGATTCTCCCACTAGCCACCCCGCCCCCTCCCTCTCTGTGCTCCCTAACTCCTAGTCATCCTTCAAAACTCTTATCAGTTGTGATTATTGAGTTTCTTACTTTATATACTTCTAACTTTAGAATTATTTTTTAGTCAGCCTATATTACTTTTACAGTTAAAATAACAAGAAAGAGAATGAGAAAAAAGCAAAACAACCAAAAACTCCCCTAAGCCTTCTGCACGGTTGCCTCCTCCGCTGGGGGAAGTTTGTTTCACCCGGGTCCAAACCCTCTTGCCCCCATCCAGGCCTCCTCACGCCCCCTTCCTTCCTTCACATGGCCTCCTGATCACTTACGTTTAGCCTCGGCCTTGTTTTATACTCCGCAGCAATTATATGTCCCCCTATCCAGTGCTCTCACTAGATCATACTCTCTGCAAAAGCAGGGTGAATCAGAATGACCTAGACCCCCAATACCTGTCCCAGAACCTGGCAAAACGACAGCGAAAGGAAGAAGGCCAACCAAAGAGGGAAAGGGAGGCTGACTGCGGCCCACGGCCCCGCGCATGGCCCCGGGCCGCGCTGCCTGCAGGGAGAGCCCCAGTGAGCCCCAGGGCACGCCGGCTCCTTTACCTGCGTGCAGTACTGTTTTTCCAGCCTCTGGCTCTCCTTCTGTTTCTGGCAGGTGAGTGACACCACGGACACGATGGTGCCGTTGTAGTTCTCTTGGGAAGATGTCCAGGACATCAGGGCGGTGGTTGAGCTTAGGACATGGACACTCACGTGCTGCGGCTTCTCCGTGAGTTCTTCAATCCACTCTCCGGAGGGGCCTGCGTGTTTCAAAAGAGAGCACAAGGGGTGTTCAGGCTGAGATGGTTGAGATGAAAGGTTCGGTTTTAAAAATCATGTGGCTTTCCTTCGCCCTAACAAAGACACTCAAAATAAGATTGGCAGCCAGACTGGCAGGTCTGTACACCCCCGGCCCAGCCACTGCCCTCTGCGGCCTCAGTCCTCATCGGCCTAAAGGGCCTAAATAATAGCAGCCGCCACAGCCTGTCTGCTGAGGGACAGAAGCTCCACTTCCATCGTCATGTGCATCTGAGTTACTCTCGAAAATTCTTCGCCACACAGACTTTACCCCTCTTTTAGCAAAGAGTGGACATCGCAGTGTGACACTTCATCCGTGTTTGTAATTTCCTTGCTACTAGGATCTTTGGTCTCCAGAAATAATTACTTGGACATTCAAGCTATCTCCTACTACAGCTGATGGAAAACAATTCGAATTTGGCAACAGCAGGATGGAAGAGGCACGGCGTGACTATATGAGAAAAGAAATGGGCAACAGGCTGGCTTAATTAGAGAAGCTGGCAAAAACCTGTGTGATAATTTGAAGACACGGTAGGTTTCTCATGCTAAAATATCACCGTAGCAGTGGCCGCGTTAGTTTTGTTCCCTTCAGTTTCTAAAGGGGTTATTAGCACAGTGCCTCGCACATAGGAAAGGCTCTACAGTTGCTATGGTGACTATTATCTGCAGAAACATGCCAATGTGGAACTTCCTTTTATTTGCTTAGGAAACATGTCTCTGTTCCTTAATGGAAAGCTGTATTCCCAGGCTGGAACCCAGGACAGGAAAAGGAGCACCGGCCCGTGCTGGGGACAGCAGCGTCTGGCTCACCGAAACTGGGGCACGGGAAATGATGACAATGACGATGATGACGATGACGATGATGATGATGGCAAAGAGGTATAGCATTCACTATATACTAGGCTCTGTTTTAAGTCTATAATGTGTCTGTATATTGAATCCTTCAATTTCCACAACAAACCTGTAAGATCAGTACTAGGTATTAATCTTACCCTCAGATGAGGTAACTAAGGCAGAAGGAGAGTGAGCTGGAATTCACACAGTCTGTTTCCAAAACCCATGTAGTGGTTGAATAAATATTTGTTGAAGGTACAGCAGAATTAATAAATATGCAAATAGTAGAACCTCAGGCTACAAGCAGATGTACACAAATAAAATAAATCTGGAAAAATAACACACACACACACACACACACAAGCTCTGTGTTTTGTGTCATGTGCTACAAAACAGTAGAAGCTCAGAGAGGGGAAGAGCCAGTGTGGCCAGCGTAGCTGAGGGAGTTTTCCCGGAAGCCATCCCCACTTGAGGGGGATCACTAGGAGCAGCTAGGAAATCTTTTGGTAAATGAAACAATTTTAGCCTCCTGGGAAGACCTGAATAATAACCTTTGTTCTTATTCTCAAATGATCTCACAGCAAAGATCTCCCGTAACTGGAAGACACTAAAGGCAATCATGATTATTCTTTCTGCATGTCTAATGGTTCTTCGAGGCCTTCTACCAGTGGCAACATTTTTGGTTTCTTAAGAAAAAAGAGCCCTGGCTGGTGTAGGTCAGTGGATTGAGCGCGGGCCTGCGAACCACACGATCGAGGTTCGATTCCCAGTCAGGGCACATGCCTGGGTTGCAGGCCAGTTCCCAGCAGGGGACTCACGAGAGGCAATCATACATTGATATTTCTCTCCTTCTCTCCTTTCCTTCCCCTCTAAAGATAAATAAATAAATTCTTTTAAAAAAAGATTACAGTGGCAGATTGCGGCATCTGTTTAAAAAAAAGGTTATAGGACTCATGGACATGGACAACAGTGAGGGATTGCTGGGGAGAGAGGGCTGGAAATGGACTAAATGGTAATGGAAAAAATAGAATAAAGATTAAATTTAAAAAGTTGTATGGGACATTTCCAATGTTGTTAAGCTGCTAAATAAATTGATCTCTTCCTCTGCCCTTGTCCTCCTCATCTTGTGCTCCTTTTGGAGGATTATTGGATGAACCATGTAGTGTTCTGCCTTTGCAGATAATGACAAAGTGTATGGTGGTCATCCTGTTTGGAGAACAGTTTTTATCTATTCGTTTCTGTGTCTTCTTCCTGCTTACCCAAGGCACCTTGAAGTCCTGATGAGCTACATAACTGATTTTTAGTCTCTGAGCTGCTGGTAAAGGTGCTCAGGTTAGAGAAAAACATCACAGCCATGCTCTGCAGGTACTGCATTTAGAGGCTACTTACTATTCTGCCCGTCCTCTTTGTGGGATCAGTAGATGCCGCCCCAAGACTTGACATTGGGCCTTTGAGGATGCTCTAGCTTTTTCTTTTTGTAGCAACTTTATGGTGACCACCCAGGTCTTACTAAACTCCAACATTTGTGTTTCATTTGAGCTCTATAAGCTCATACCTTAATGAGACTTTTCACATAGCCTAACAATAGTACGTTTCTTTACGACCTTAAACGCAAGTCATAGTTCCAAGACTGCGTGTTTATATCCTTTGAGAGTTTGTGTGGCTAGTGTGAAAGGTCAGGTTAAAAATTGTGCGATTGTTACGATAATAAAAACAATTCTTAAGTTAAATGCATGAGTTTGTGACTATGAAACATACATATATTTCCTCTGCTCTCAAAGTGGCATGGATTTGGGATTCTCCTGACCTTGAAGAATTAGTGTCACTAAGGTTTGATAAGTAATTCATGCCTGGGCATTATCAGTCCCACCAGTTCCATTGTTCCGACTCCCCTGTAAGTGACACATGGTCTCGCTGGTACTTACTGATGTAAAAACTGAGCGATTTTGCTGACTGACTCTTTCGCGTTTGACAAGATCCCGAGGAACTAAAGGTTGTCACAGATAACTTATATTTCCCAGGCTCCTTCAGTTCTGTAACAAATTCGTGTGCTTCTTCAGCCACTGTCAAATGTTCAGTAAAGTTTTCTGAATCATACATGAAAAGAGAAGATATATAAATTGATAACTGGAAAAACCTCAACTATAGACAAGTCAGTTAATACAAAAGTATTTTTATTGTCTCTTTCTTTTTGTTAAATTCAATTATATCTCTAAGCTAAAGGCACTATAAATAAAAGATAGTCAAGGGTTTAAAATGATTTCATAGTACTTTTAAATGACCAAAATAAAGTATGGTATATAAATAAATAAAATGAGGGTGAACATATTTGATTTATTACATACAGTTACCTGACTAAAATAAATGCACAGAATAGAAGTAGAATGTCAGAAGATAGCAATAATTGACTTTCTCATCTGAATATAAGTAATTAAAAAAATAACCAGCAACAAATATTTTAAGAGTTCTTTGTGCTAACAAAGAATATCCAGAAATGCCTTAAAATATATTGAATTACTTCTAGTTAGAAATAATTCTTCTGCACATATTTTCTGACACTTGTAATATTTTTATCTGCTTTTTCTCAGAACTTTCAAAAGTAAAAATAATTTTTATATTGCTTCAAAGTCCATCTCCTATTTCTTATTACTCCATTTTATTTTATTTTATTTTTTATTTTATTTATTTTTTTTCAACCCTGCCTGCCCCCCACCCCATGCTCCCCGCCTCCCTCCATTTGATTTTAATAGCCTTCAACAGTTGGTGATTATAATCACTTCCAACAGAATACAGTAAAGTCAGATAAAAGCATGCTTGAACCTTCATGGAAATGAGCATTAAAAAAATCCTGAGTTACAAGACCCTATTTTCCATAAAGTATATTAGGGAACAGAAAAAAAGCCAGATTATGGGAACTTTTTTTTAATACAAGTAATTTCAGGCAAATGTTAAGGCTTGTGACTCAAATAACTGGAAATGAAAAGGATTTCAATTTTATACAATATCTGGGTATGGTTTACTGCTCTATCCTCTAGTGTATAGGAATCCACAGATTTTTGTATCTCGTTCTACTAAATAAAGTAGAAGTGAACAATATGTCAAATGTGAAACTGCATGATCCTAATGCTCTACACTGAAAACGACCTGTCATTTTAACTTCAAATTTTGACAACTTGACAATCTTTACCACCCAAACTACTAGACTGGAAAGCATAAAATGAAGTATGTTATCGTAAAAACAAGACAAAGAACAAACAACTATAAACATCTATCAGACAACAAGTTAGATATTATTCATGACCCCAATTTATTGAATGCCGAGGCTTTGCTTTTTATGAATCAGTGGGCTAAAAGATAAAGAATGACTCTCAGATGCTGGCTAAGTGAATACAATATATAACATAGTCACTGCAGTGGAAACACCGGTTGCAGTGCGTTTTCTGTTTTACCACCAGCTCCTCCTTGGGAGAACACACATGCGTAGTGTGCATTCCCAGGAGCACACCCCAGGGGAGATTAGGAGAAGCTGGGTAAGCAGGACACAGGGTTGGTGCTCTTGATAAAGTAGCCGTTTTGTCAACATGATTCTTTTATTGCATGCTTTGAAAATGTTTGAAACACAAAATTTCTCCAGAATATTTTGTAATTTGTCATGGTGGTTAGACCTGCAGATGCAAATCTTTCCTGAGTAGCCTGGGGTCCATAAAATGTTGGGCAGTGAAATGTTTCCAGTTGCCAGTATTTGCAATGTAAGAACTAACCGAACCTGCAGATTCTGATCTGATTTGTTCATTTTGTTTCCTAGTCTCAGTTCACATTGGAAACTTAGTTAAATTCTTCCCTTTATCATTTTTCTTTAGCTATTAACTGTCTCGCATCAGCTTCTCTTTCTAAACTTAGATTCAAAAATGTTTCAATTCCCTTTCCTTTGATCGTATCATTTCTCATTTCCTCTGATTTCCCATTGCTTTACCTTCTCTTTCTATTTGGATATAGAACCCATCAAAGGCAGTGGGTGGCTTGGGGGGTAACCAACTCAATATCATTTGCACAGGGAAATATGAGAAAGGGCTTGATGGCGACTTCTCGGTGTCAGAGACTGTATTGTTATTTTCGTATGCCAGGGGAAGTACACTGACAAGTTCATCTTCAGTTTCAGGAGTTGCAGATGCACTGTCCCACCAATGTGGCTGGGATGTCGTTTCGTAATCACTGCTGTTAAAATCAGGCCAACCAGAAGAAATGTTGCCTGAGGGAATATCCAGAGTTTCATCCGTGAAGTGGAACAGTTTGTCTTTTGCCATTGTATCTTCCGACCTCATGAACGATTCCTCAGGGAAACTGCCACTCTGTTCTTCCCAGTTGTTTCTGTTCAAGTTTATAATACGAACCGAGATATTTCGAGGTGGGTAAGGGGCTGTAAGAGAAAGAATTTTTATTTTCAAGTACTTTTTAAACTCTATTATAGTGAATGCTTAATTGATTAATGAGTCAGATCCATGAGCAAGTTAACAAAATAGAGTTCCATTTGCCTTCTATATATTTCTGTTCTACTTTATGATTCCAGCACACATACCTCTATAACTTCCTACGTAGTGTGCACATTAGTCAGCATCTGTGTTGGCTTGTGATGCCGTACTTGTCCAAATGGTAATTTAACCGCTTTCAAGACATGGACTTACATTAGTATTTTTCAGTTATCATAATCTCCTTTTTTAAAAATCTGAATCTCTGTACCTGGATTTTTCTTACAAAAAAAAGCAACTACACATCATGTGCTTATAGGTATCAAGGCAAAAATACTCCTTGTGCCATAGCTTTACGTAGGTGCATGCACGGATGAGTTGCCTTTTGAATCATTACCACCCAGGTTAGAAATATGACTTCACTCCTCACCTCTCAAAAGTGAAACATATGAGCCCAAAATTAGTTTATGGATTATCAAAGCATAATTCTCTAGAGGTAGAAAATTATAAAGGCACATTGCACAGTCTTTACCTGCAATAATTTCCACCCGTTTTTCAAGTATAAACTCAAATATCACCTCTTCCATGAACTCCTCATAAAATTAATCTATTCTACCTTTGGGTTGTTATATAACTTTATACATCTTTTATAACATGCATTGCAGTCTGTGTTTTATTGCCATTTGTACAGAAAGTCTACCATTTTTGCGGACAGAGAAACTTTCTCACCAGTCTCTGTCTTCCTCCCAGTACTTAGAACAACTCTCAGGTAAAAGGTTCTCAATTAATGGTTCTTTACTTGAACTGAATAATGAAAAATACAAACAGAATCTTAGATGTTGACATGAGGTGAATTATATATTCATTTTGCCTTGGCCTAATTAATGAGAATCCTGACAACTTTGAATTTCATATTGGAAGGGTCTCTGGGATGATCTCACATAAGCCATTCCCAGTGTGCATATGAACGGCCTCTTGAGCTTTCCTATTGAGTGTTTAGGCACATTAGACACATATTTGTATCGGTAATGGATATTTAGTAGGTATATATTTGTTTTACCCATCTGTTCTTTTATCCATCCATCCATCCATTTTATAATAGTGTTTCATATTAGTTGTGCTACTAAAATTAAGCACTGTAAGTTTTGGATACATCTGAGTCCCAAAATTCTCCTTTAACAATCTAAAAATCTGCACTCAAACATCTTCAATCTCTTTTTCTGCTAGAAAGTCATATAGAAGTGATGTCTGCTTGATCTAGTTAAGTTATTTAAGTCTAACTTTCACAGGATTATGTTCTTTTTATTCAAAGAGTGTAAATCTGTGATAACATTGACACATTTTAGATTTTCCTTATTGAATACTTTGCCAGGTTCCCTTTACATGAATAGAAACTTTATTTTAGATTATTAAGAAATACATTTATTTTCTTTCTTAGCTCCGGAGCAGAATTTTTCTTAGAATGATAAGAAGTATACATACAATAACAACATACAACTTCAATTTTTTCACTAAATTTAATTTTTCAGAATACTTACCGGTTCTGTGTAGTTTGGGTTCATGACTGACACCACTGTACTCCACAAGAGTACTTTTATTAAAAGTTGCCTCTGATACCAGCTGAAAGGTAATATTACTATAACATATTCCTGGCAGCCAGTGATTAAATACTGTTTTTCCCTTAAAGAAATCTGAGAAGAGAAAAATGAGCTATGTTAAAATATTGGTCTTCTAAATGACACATTCTTTTAGGAAGTTCTAACCAATCTGATTCAATATCAGTAAATAATATTTCCTTCAACTTCTGGCATAGAGAGTAATAAATATTTGGTATAAAGGTACAGACAAAAATTTGGATTTTTAGAAAAAATTTCCTGAAAGTAATAAATATTTGGCATAAAGGTACAGACAAAATTTGGATTTTTAGAAAAAAATTTCCTTTCAAGAAAAGGCTTTTTTTTCTATAAGAATTGGATATAATTGGAGTTAAATTTTGATTATAGGAACATTAGGTATATTAAGTGGAGAACATGTATAGAAATTGTGAAAATTGGGTTCATGTTAGCTACTTAGTTTAAGATAAAAACCCAAGGTATTTTGCCACTTTATGACTTAGAAAAAAGTAATTTTACAAGAAATGTTTTCTGTAGGCTCACTCATAAAACTTAGTCTATTTTAAAAGTAGAAATCCAATGCAAGTTAGAAAAAAATGAGAGAAAAAAATAAAAAGTATCTCTTATGTAGTTAAAAGCCACAAGTAATTTTAAAAATTGAAAAAAAATGAGCACATTCACTTATTTTTAAACTCATGCCTATTAATTCAGCAAAACTTCCAGTGGCTGCTTTTCAATCATTTGTACTTAAGTGTGATAATCTGTTTTCACTGAAAATAAAGAATGCAATAATTTGTGGAATTTATATTTATTTTTGTTTACATGTTTTAAAGTATTAAAAACTGTAAAATGCACTGTGCATGTTTCAAACGGTGTCTCATTAAAAAAGAAAACAATCCATGGAAGAAAGGAATTTGTAAAAGCATCAGTCAAAGCGGTATTTTTCTGGCCAGCGTGCCCTCTGTGCTTCAGTACGCCCTCTCCACCTCACCAGCATGTTTCCTGTTGCAACCAGGCAACTCTCACTCCATCATCCACGGCCCTGCAGAGACATGTGTGGTCTGGTGTCCTGAGAGTAGGGTACTTCCTCCACCTCAACTCACTCCCAGTGCAGCTGAATGGTCTCTATTCCTTCCCTTTCCACCCTTTGCCCCCACACCCTTGCCCACAGCAGTCTACTCAGAGAATTTGGCTTGGTTCTGTTGAAATTATTAATTCCCCTTGGCTTTTGTCTTTCTCCCCACAGGTTTTCTATTAAACCAGTAAAAACAGTAAAACTAGTTTTTGTATATTAATGCATTTAACATCACACAGATAATAATTTGGACCATATCCAAGAAAAAATTGGTGAGAGACGTCTGTCTAGATTCCCAGTTCTAGAAGTGCCCTTCTCACACACCCAGAAGGAAACAGTGTGAATTCATTTCCTGTACCACATGTATTACCTTTGTCAAGAATAACATGTAAGTGACAATAATTGGAGTATTTCTAAAGCCTATTCATGGCACATGACTCTAATGAAGCAAACATTCTAAGACTCCTCACAACAAGATTGTCATGAATCAAAAATTCTTTTTAATGGTTTATTTGTGGTCAAATAGTGAATTTATAAGATCTCTTTAGAGCAAGAGAACAGACCATTTAGTAAAAATCATGTAAAAAAGTAATAATTACTCATCATTTACTCAATCTTCCTTTGCCTCTTACCTTTGTATAACATTGTCCGGAAGTCTTTACCTTCCCAATAGCTTATGTTCACTCTTGTGAAAACATTGTATTTTTCTGGATAATGAATTTCAAACAGGACTCCTGTTTCAGGAGAAGGTTTATAGTCATATATTGAAACACTGGTTACAGGTAGAGGTTCTGTAGGGAAAAAGTAAATGAAGGAAGAGGAAATGGAGCAAAAGGGAGAGAGGCCATTATTCACACTTGGAAGTACCAAAGATTACCCCTGTGAAGACCTTACACATATTTTTATCATCGGCGAGCACTAAATCCTTCAGTGCTCATGAGCTGAGCACTCTCCCTAGCAGTAATTAACAAAGTATACTTGATGTGGAGTTTTCTGCCTTTCAAATAACTTCGATGCTCATTTTTCCACTTGCCTTTTGCAACAACCCTGAATCTAGGAAAAGCAAACAAAACAGAACCTTGATGACTCAGAGACTTCAAATTACTTGTCAGAGGTAACTCAGTAAGCAGAATATGTAGCAGAATCGGTGTCTCCAGATTCCTAGACCATTTTTCTTCTCCCCAAGTCAATAAAGTTCGATATGAAAAATAGGCCAGTAACAGAAAATATGTTTTTGCTCTGATCAAGGATAAATGTTTATTTGAAGATTTATTTATTTGGGCAAACTTAGCACTTATTTTTCTATTTTGAGTATAAGATTACAAGCCATCCTATTTTGTGAGAATGAGAGTTTATGGTGTTTATCAAATTACTCTTTCTTTGGAAGTTTTAAAAATGTTTATTTCTATTTTGCTCGAGTTGATAATTAATCACAAATACTCATTTTTAAAAACTGATGGATGTATGTCTGTTTTTCCTCCACATCCCACCCTTCAGCAAAATCTTTGTAAAATGACAGTGCTACTCCCCTCCCTGCTTCTGAAGGAATTATTAGATAATTTTCACTTTCATGTATTTTATTCAAGAAAAAATTTAAACTAATTTGGGTGGCAGCTAATCATTCTATTATGGAAGAAAAAATATTTTGATTCAAAATTTTAGAATAGAGAGGATATTTGGACATCATCTATAGACTAAAAGAAAGCAATATCCTTAAATTCTACACTTTTTCTGTGCAAGATTTATTTATTTATTTTATTTTTTAATTTATTTATTTATCTTTAGAGGGGAAGGAGAGAGGGAGAGAAACATCAATGTATGGTTGCCTTTAGTGCGTTCCCTGCTGGGAGTTGGCCTGCAGGGAACCGGCCTGCAACCCAGGCATGTGCCCTGACTGGGAATCGAACCTCGATTGTGTGGTTCGCAGGCCCGCGCTCAATCCACTGAGCTACACCAGCCAGGCTCAAATTCTACACTTTTAAAATTTCAGCTTAAATAATGTAGAAAACCAAAATATGACTTAGTTTGTTGCACAAATGATCAAATAGCTACTGTGTCTGAGTATGTAGCTAAATAACTTTCCTTTTGTTCCTCAGGATCTTCACCTATTTTTGCTTTTGCTTTTGATTGAAGAGATCCAGGGAGGACTGGCGTTACATGTTAAAGCTATGATTTTCCCTGGAGTTTTTGTAAATACAAGCCGACATCTGCAAAAATTAAGGAGGCCTTTAGACTGCCGTGTATGTTGTGATCATGTCTCTGCAGAGTGAATTAAAGTGTCTCTACCATCTCCCTGTTCTTCTTCCTAAAGGTAACAGTGACAGACTGAATTCACTTAGGTGTCCCATAAACGAACGAAAAAATAAACAAACAACCTCCCCCTGCTGACTCTCTCTCTCTCTGATTAATACCAAAGAAGTTTTGAACCATCTGAAGGTCCTTCGACTCAGTCTAATTGCGAACTCAGAGAGTCTCCCAAACGTAGCTATTGGCCGTGGATCTAAGAGAAACAAAATGAAAGGTAACAGCAAAGGCTGCGGCGGAGCAGGAGCGCTCCATCTCTGCAGTGGGGTTTCTCACCCTCACCGGCGCTCTGTCTACCCAGCAGGGAACTCGGGGGTCTGCTCAATCTTTCATGCCCTGAGAGATGAAGTCGGGCACATCAAAGCTACACTCAAACTTTGAAATTCAAGGGATACATGAGGATTAGACACAGATACTTTATTTTGTGATTTGTTTTGTGGCTGCACACTACTTAAATTTTAAACTAAGGGAATTTTTTAAATGCCCACTTACATGTTTGCGTTTTATATTTCCCTCGACTTCAGCTTCAGTGACCGAGGTCAGCTGTACATTCTGACATCCAAGCCTAGGCATTACTGAGCCATATTCAAGCCAAGAATTACTGTTTTCTATGGAACTCAAATGCATTCCCTAAAGATATTTTACTATATCTCTCCAGTTAATTTCTTTATTATTATTAACCATTATTATGATTGAATTAGTGGTGCACCATAAACCAGAGCTGTTATTACTGTGTGCTTTGCAGTGATGACAAGATTAAATCTTTTTTCATCGTTTTTTATTGTTATTCAATTACAGTTGTCTCCATTTCCCCACCACCACCCCTCTTCCCCTCAGCCATCCTACAAAATTAAATCTTGAGTTAATCAATTAGCTTTTCTTTGCCAGACATCCTCTCATTTCTTGCTTTAGAAATCAGGCTGGACAGAGAAATGGGTATGTTAGAAACTGTAAATCTTTTTTACATTTATTTGTTTATTACATCTTTTGTCCTCAGATCTCTGTTTTTTCAGATATCAAGCTTTACAAACAGAGTTTAAACTCACCCATATTCGTCCAGATTCCAGGTGCTTCTCACCCTGACCAGCGGTAAATTGCTGCTCTAAATTTGCTCTTTATCTTCCCATGTATGTTTTTTACTTTCATATTTGTATGTGTCCAGTTTACACACAGGATGTCATTTCACATTTCAAAATATTATATTAATGGTGTTATGGTATATGTTTCATTCTGCAGCTTAATATTATCACCTAACATTACTTTTGAAATTTTTCCATTTTGATGCAAGTGTCTATAAAAACTGTACAATTTATCTATTACTCTTTTGTTAGGTTGTTTTCAATCATTTATTTTTGCAAATAATACTGTAATAAATGTTTTGAGACTTTTCCCTGCCTGGTCTGTTCGATTCTCTTTTGCTCCCAACCCCATCAGTATTTCCTAATTAGTGGCATTGGAATTGCTTCTATTTATTGAACTTATTGTGGGCCCTACACATGTTGTCAAGGATTTTGGTTTCATGTTTTACATTCCCAAAGTTTTTACATTACTGTATAGCACTCTCTACCAACTCAGCAAAATAGAGCCCGCAAGCCAAACCTGGCCTGCCACTCACTTGCTTTTGTGGGATTGTCAGTGCAGAATGGTTTTACATTTTCAAAGGGGTGACAAAAATTCACAGAGCAATACTATTTGATGACACATGAAAACTATGTGAAATTCAAAATTCAAATCTAAACTTCGATGTTTAGAAGAGCACTCCTGTCTGTCTGTGACCGTCTATGGCTGCTTCTGAGCTGCAGTAGCCGCTGGTTTGGATCATGGCAATACAGACCGGATGGCCCACTAGGGATAAAATACTTATCATCTAGGCCTTTACAGAAAAGGACTCTTAACCCCTGGAATAGGTTATATATCAGAAAACTAAGATTTAGAAAAAGTAATAATCTACCTAAGGATACGTTACACTTTCCAGCTTTCTCTGGCTCTCAAGTTCATGCTCTGAACCACTCCTCACAATACCTGCTTGCTCATTTGTCTGTTCCAATGCAGGACAGAGGAGCCCGTGGTGTACAGCTCCGTGGCTAGAATAAAATACCTCCATCACATCATACTACGTCATTTCTTTGTATAAGATCTGACATCATTCCTTATGCCTTATAGATTAAGGCCTTGACTCTTCTGTAAAGTATTCTAGGTTCTTCCCAACTTTTCTAGCCACCTTTCCTGTGATTTTCTGGAACCACGAAGCTTGAAATCTTAACTCCTTGCAGTTCATAAGCATGTCATACTGTTGTATGCCTCCATTCTTTGCACACATGGTTCCCTTTCACTTCAACTGTAACACTCTACATTTTATATTAGTTTGGCACATTTGCATTAATTTTTCAATGATTGTTTTTTTCTCTGTGACGCCTTCCCAGTGTCCCCTAGGAAGACTAGGAACTACCTCTTACATCATTCTCATATAGCATTTATCATTTCTTGAAATGGCTTGTTTATCTGTCTTTTCCACATTAATATACCATCTTTGAGTGTGAGTATTTTTATTGATCTTTATTTCCCTGGCACCTGGGACATGGCACAGGGAATGTAAGCAATAAATAAGATAGACACTTATGAGTTACTTTTATTTATAATAGATACATTTGTGTAGACTGTTTTATCTGTGGAGTGTCTCATGTATTCTGCAGTGCGTGCAGACACTACCCCCATGACTATCAACAGAGGAGACAGTTGTGTGTAAATAGCATTTCCCCAAGTTCTAAGCAATTGTTTTCCTGTGTTATTTTTCTGTTAAGAAACCACTTCTTCTCTCTGAAGTGTACACAACAGACTGAAAGTTCTCAACCATTTACATATTAATCAGATGTCAGAGCCTAAGGGCTGTGAAATTCTTTTGAACTGGCCAATGTATTTGTGTTAAATTTATTCTTTGCCCAGTTTCTCAGCTTTCTCCCAGAGGGCCAGCCTCAGAACAACTATAAAAAAATATCAAAGGAGTGCCCCAGGGCCAACTGCTTTGTCATTTCTTATTTCATCAAGACAAGGTACCCTTTTATCCTCAAGAGCAATGTGGCAACTCTGCGCATAGATACTACAGATGTTTCCTAAACTTTTAAAGAAAACTTTTCATTAGAAAAATAAAGATGGCAAAATTCCATCATTAATGAGCAAATAATAATAATTTTAGAGCTCAAAAGTAATCTTAATATTTTTTTTAGGTTTTTTAAAAATTTATTTATCTTTAGAGGGGAAGGGAAGGAGAGAAGGAGAGAAATGTATGGTTGCCTCTCGTGAGTTCCCTGCTGGGAACTGGCCTGCAATCCAGGCATGTGCCCTGACTGGGAATCGAACCGCGATCCTTTGGTTCACAGGCCTGTACTCAATCCACCGAACTATGTACGCCAGCCAGGGCCTTAATATGTTTTAAATCTCTCTATTTATGAAGAGAAAGCTGAGCCCCGAATGTTACCTCATGCCTAACGTCACAGAAATAGCTATGCATTGACTGACACAGTGTTTGTATTCCCAACCTGTCAACCCTTTCGAAATCTGAGATGATGTAACTGAGCCTTTAAAAATGGGGTAGAGGAGGAGACACAACAAACCCCATTCATTTTTAGTTTTTAGACATTTAGGCCAATTTCCTCTTCAGCCTAGGATGTAGAAAGCTGAAAGTCAGTCTCATTTCCCAATACCCAACAATAAGAAGAAAAAGCCAAATAACTCAGGAGATCGTAACTTTTCTGGCATCTATCAGAAAGGTGAGATTGCAGGCAACCACATTGAGTAAATTCCAAGGAGCGACAAACTCCTCTGAGGACACAAGGGACACACGGTTTTACCTTTAGCAGAGGTGGTAGGAAGAGGGGGGTACCAAGAAGGAAGGAAGAAGACTAAGATTTTAATGCATTCATAAGGATGAACATGTTCAAAATGACAGTTTAGAACTGTTCTGTCCAATAAGTTACTAGCGCCTGTGGCTATTTAAATTATATATCTGCATAAATCAATCAACATTAAATAAAACAAGGGTCAAGTCAAGGGACATGTATAAAGGACCCATGGACACAGACAACATGGAGGGGGAATTGAATGTAGAAGAAAGTGGGGGTGGGTAGGGCGGGAGAGAGTAATGGGGGATCCTGGGGACGACTGTAACTGAACAACAATAAAAAATTAACAAATAAAAATAAACATTAGTGGTTACTGCACTAGATAATGCAGATAAGGAACATTCCCATCACGGAAAGTTCTAGGACAGCGTCGGTTCAGAACGACTGGGAGTCCGCAGGTTCTCTCCGGCTCCTTTCATGGGCCTTCATCGGGCACTAAGGGGAAATAGGGCAAGAGAGCCACCCTCTGGGCCACAGGCGTGCAGGAGATAACTGGTGTCACCAAGAGACCAGCGAGAAAACTTACTTAATTCTCAGGACCTTTCTTCAGGCAAAACAGAAGCTTTAGGGTATTGGGCGGGGACAGAAAAAAATGCTCCCTCCCATTTCTCAGGCAAAGGCACGCCACATCTGAGGGACAGGCAGAAGTGTAAGATGTCAGGTCCCAGGACAGGGGCAGAAACGCTTGGCCCCATTCATGGCGCACTGATACAGCGTTCTGCTACCCACCTGGGAAGGGGCAGGAAACGAGCTCCAGACTTTCCACGGATGTGTCGGTTTAAAGGGGGAGTAGAAATGCCAAGAATGCCTCACTTGGGATCACAGGGTCTGCCTAGATCTGAGCCTGGATCAGGAGAACCAAGAATCTCCTTTACCCCCACCAAAATCTTAGCACTTATGAAAATCGGCAGTATTCCATTGTTAGGGGAGGGGTAGAATGACGGAGCCCTTCTGTGGGGCAGGGGTTCAGGACTTGCTGAGTGAGCACTGCAGCTGACACCGGAGAACCGGGAGACACCCTCCCCCTGCTGCGCTACAGCTGAGGAAGGTCAAACCTGTGACGAGCTAAAGATGACTAACGCCTTGAACCTAGTTCAACCACTACCTAGATCGACTCAACCTCCCACACGAATGGTTTGGTAACACTGTTGATTTAAATTTAACGATAGACATAATTACATTAGGTATAAATGCACTAAACTTCCACTATCAAAATTGGCAGCCACTAGCCACAAGCCACAAAAGGCTCAGAATGAGGCTAGTGCAACTGAGAAAGTAAATTTTTAATTTTACTTAACTGTATGTTAAAACTAAAAGAAGCATTATTTTACTTTATTTTTATATTATTGTATATTAAAGTAATATTTTGGATGCAATGGATTAAATAAACTGTGCCATCAAAATTAATTTCACCTTCTTGAAAAGTTTTAAATATTTTCTACCAGAAAAAGTAATATTACATATGTGATTAACATTCTATTTTTATTGGATAGGGCCGATCTAAACACCTCAGTTAAGGGGCAGGGATTTTCCAGATTGGAACAAAGCAAGACCCAACTCTATGCAGTCCACCAGAAACCCAGGAAGACATAAGTAGATTGAAAGTAAAAAGATTGCCCTGGCTGGTGTAGCTCAGTGGATTGATCGCGGGCCTGTAAACCAGACGATCGTGGTTCGATTCCCAGTCAGGGCACATGCCTGGGTTGCAGGCCAGTTCCCGGCAGGGGCCAGTTCCGAGCAGGGGATGCATGAGAAGCAACCATACATTGATGTTTCTCTTCCTCCCTCCTTCCCTTCCCCTCTAAAGACAAATAAATAAAATATATAAAAAAAGATAGAACAAGTACACTACAACAATGTAAAAGAAAACTAAAGTCTATGTTATGACCAGACATAATAGACTTCAACACGTGGCATATTACTTGAGATAAAGAGGGACATTGCATAGGATGAAAAGCCTGGCTCCACAAGAAGACAGAGTAACCCCAAGAAACTTGCACCTACAATGTAACCACAGAGCTGCAAAACACGTGAAAGCACACACTAAGTGCAAGGAGTAGACGAATCCACAGACACAGGTGGAAGCTTTCTCACTCCTCCATCAAGCATTGTTAGAACTCGTACACGGAAAAGCAGGGAGGGTGTGGAAGAGTTGAACAGTCAACCTGACCTCACTGACACTAAAATTTGCCCAATGAGTACTCGCAGCCTATACAGCAACATACACAATATTGGGGGCCATAAAACAAATCTCGGTAAGTTTCAAGTAACCAAAACCACACAAAACACATTCTCTGACCACAACAGCACTTAAGAATCAACAAAAGGATCTCCGCGAAGTCACCACACTGTTGGTCTTTCAGCAACGTCCTACCAAGCCCACAGGTCAGAGATGAAATGATAAAGGAAAATAGAAAGTATTTTAAATAGAACTCACTCACGTGCTGAAATTTCGATGAGATATTCCAGAAATCCTCTAATCAAATGTGTATCAAATTTCTTCATGAACCATCAGCTAACTCTGGCTTTGTCTAATTAAGAGTGGCTGAGGGCATGCTAGTGAATGTTGAGTCAGCAAGTCACTACGGGTTTATTTTGTTTTGCGTTTTGTCTTTTTTTTTTCCTGGTTCTTTCTCCTATTATTTGCTGAACTAAATTGAATTAATATTTATTGGTCACCTGGTAAGCATAAAGTTTATGTTAGATGTTTGTGAAATTGTGAAAATGAGTAAGGCAAAGCTTCTGATTTCAAGGAATTGTGTTATAGGTACTGTATCCCTACATCTGCTGCCTGGATCTATTAACTCTCAGTTTACCTTTTATGGAACTTTTTAAAGACAGTGTTTAACCAGGCAAGTTCTTCCTTAGATTCAACTAGGTCCCTGCATTGGTTCATTACATCTATAAACATTGAACATCTTGGGTCTGTGCCTTTCCTAATTTTTAGGACTCAATACAGATCTTGGGACTCTGCCAAGGGAACATTTCAATTATTTTTTTTACAGACATGTTAAAAAATATGCCCTCTAGCTTGATTCTGAGTTCTTGCTTCTTGGTGTTTTGCTCCTTTACTCCAACAGAAAATATGTCCTTTTAAAAAACACAGTTGATAGAATGATCACATATAGTTGGTATGGTAAAAATTGCAGCTGCTGAAAAACTTGCACTGAAGAACGATGAGCAAAAAGAACTTTGTTGAGCCATTAAATTGCCCCAGCGATTAACTCTGCCATGTCACAGGTAACAGCTTTTCTCCCACACCTCAACGTACACAGCAGAGTTACATCTTACTTGGAGATTAGGTATGGAAGTCAGAGTAAAGTGAACATCCAAGTTAGAACCACTCCTAAAAAATTCCTAATATCAGCATTAACTCTTTAAGGCGTGGACTACTCAAGGTTAAATGCCAATGAGGGTTTTTTGGCATTTTTTTTCTTGGATGCTGGATGCCAAGGGTATCATGAGGATGTGGTAGGGAATAGAGCTGATAAATCCTGATATGTTTTTTCTCTCAGCTGAAAATGTAAAATGGAATTTGAGAAGGCTAAATATGAGTATAAACTCATGTTTCAAAAACCAAACTGCTTAATATGAGAATACGTGTTATGGCAAAAATAACTTAATTATGATTGTACTATTAAGTAATAGAAAATTACATGGTCCAATCATGAATCTAAAATTGTCAGTCAGTCTTAAAATACCTCATTCAGGTTTACTTTCTTTTAGTTTTAAACGTTTTAAACATGATGCAACAGTAAAATGTTATTACGTTTGAGCAAGAAACTATATTAGTATAAAACAGAACTTCGAATGTACGTGACTTGACTTCAAGGAGAATGTATGTCATTTGACTTCACTTGATCTTGCCATTCTGGGCTAATTTTTCTTTTAATTGAGGTTTCATAAGAATATACGCAAACACTACACACGAAGAACAATATTACGCACGATGCTTACTTGTTAACACAGTGATTGATCTGGATGGCTTAGTAACCACATGTCCATTTACCACCACCAGAGTGATTATGTAATACAGGCCGTGATAATTGGCCTTAAAGATAACAGGAGGAGGCAAAGTGCTGTTGAATTGCTCAAATTCGAAGAAGTAATTTTTTGATTCACCAGTTATCTTCACAACATACACAGATGATGGACTCATGACATCTGAAGCTTCTAAAGAGACAACGATGCTATTATCATCTTGAACAGTTACATGGAATGTCGTGGCATTCTGTTTAAGAAAAGAGAAAACACGGAAATGGAGGTCAAATTCATATCATTGGCAATAAAGTTATACTGAGGTAATTTTTCCAAAACTAATGATGTGGTAAGCATTACTTTGTAAAATAGAATTATACAGTATACAAGGAAAGGCAGCAAAAGAGATTAAATCTCTTATGTCTCACGATTGTCTTGGGGTTTTACTTTGAGGATTCTTCTGCATTGAAAAGGTGCTTCCAGTTCATGGGTTGTGTCATGTAATAAACACAAAATAACCGTCATGGAAATGAGCAAATAATGAATGGATGAAAATCATCTTGGCATTCAACTTCCAGAGAAGGCCTTGTTTTCAGCTCCACTAGAGAAGCTGTATGGTTTGGAGAAGCTCCCTGTTTTACCTTGGAGGGAGAGATGCTGAGATAGTCCTGGGAGAATTCTAGCAGACTGTTTGAAGGCCTTTATTTCCTCCCTCACCTCTCACTTGTCAGCTCTAAAAAAATAAAAGCCAGCACTGAAAAACCTGTGATAATCCTCCTCATTAATGGTTAGCCAGCTCTTAATGACCGAAGCTAAGATGGTCTTTGACCGAGGATCCACAGTGTATGTGGGAAAGTCCACAGTTAGCGGACTGGAAACTTTGCCCCTACTCTCCAGGTGAGTGTTTACGGACAGTATTTGAAACAGCATTTGTGTAGTTGGTTTAAATAGCTCTTCCTAATTTTTTCTCAGGCCCTACCGGCAGAATCAGTCCTTCTGCTCTCTGGTCTCATGCCAGACTCATATATTTTGTACCATTTTCTGCTTTGTTTTTAATGTATCTCCTTGGTGTGCAGGAGCCAGGACAAGTGATTTCATGACTCTGGACCTCAGACTTCTCTTCTCTGAAACCGGGACAGAAGAACTGCTGCAACTTGTCACCGACTTACAGGGATCCAGAGGCTCAGCCGGGCCTTAAGTTGAGTTAATCATCTCAGTTAATACCCAAATGATCAAATACAAGAGCATTATTATTTTCTCCTTTTAAATTTTGTCACCATTTTAATTGTATTTTTTCTATTACCATTTATCCCCCTTATGCCCCTCCCCCTCTGCAATCGCCACTCTGTTGTCCATGCCCCTGGGTCCACACGTATTGTCAGCAGACAAACCAAGCATACAGTACCTATCACTACCCTAGAAAAAACTGCACAGACCTAGAATGTATGAATATTTTTTCTTCTTTGTTTATTTTTAGAAATCTAGTTCTTACAAGTCCTAGGACTTTTAAAGACAATTTCACCCGAACAGTCACATGCTGCATTAACATGTAATGGGCTTAATTGTGTTCACCCTACTCTAGGCACACTGGACCCTGAGTCCTCTAAGGACAGAGACTGTGTCTTATCTCTAGCTGCATACCCAGCTCCAGGACCAATGCCTGGCATCTGCTAGTTTCCCATTATACTTGGGAGGTTCCTGGCCAGTTTGCAAACCAAGAGTACTTTTGGGACCAAACACAAAATGTGACCCATTCTATACAGTTATGCACTGTGTGATGATGTTTTGGTCAATAGTGGACCACACATGTGATGGTGGTCCTATGAGATAACAATGTAACTGAAAAACTATAGCCTAGTGCGGGCGGCAATTGTGATATTGATACAGGCTGCAGCCAAGAGGGGGGCCCCCCGAAAGATTTGGAATGGTGTCCAGAACTCAAGGTGTATAGGGTTATTGGAGAGGCATATAAGATGTCCTCACCCCTTCCCCAACAGGTGAGTTGGGGGAAGGGACACATGGAGCAGGAACATGCAGGGCTGTTTTGTACAGCCCCAGCCTTGCAGCTAATCCATGGCCTGGTCATTTAACACATCTATAACCTTTGGAGGGTCACTTGGATATGTTAAATGGCTGTGGCCAGGCTTGGAGCCAGGGGAATAAAGTCACTTTCCTTCAAGATGTAACTGGGGGGCAGGTCCCCCGAGTTACAGCGCCTGCGTGGGAGCTTGGAGGAGACTGGCCCTAGGACATGGGGCCATACTTGCCCAGACTAACGACGGCAGCCCAGTAAACTTGTAATAATACAGAAATACTGGCAGGTGTAACTGATTGTGGGAGGAATCGGAAATAGGAGTACAGAGGAAGATTGGCATGAGGATTTAAAACCCGAGACACAGAAGCCATTGGAGAGAGAGCCATGCGGTTTTGGGCAGAGTTAGGATGCCCTCTTGCCCAGGTGGGAGAGAGAGCCACATGGTTTTAGCAGAGTGGGGACCCCTGCAGCCAGGTGAAGAAGAAAGACTCGCGCTTTTTGGTGGAGTGCAGACCCCTGCAGCTTTGGTTGAAGAGGCCCACTTGGCTTTGGGGCGCTCCCTTTGGCCACGTGGCCTGGAAAGCAGGAGAGACTTTGCCTGGAAAAATGGGTACACAGAACTCTTACCAGTGGATCATGAGAAGGAGCCTCATGACTTTGGATTAATTGGAGATCCCGCCTGGACGGCGACACAGCTGACAGTACCAGTGGCCTAGAAAAACGGACATGTGCTCTTTTCCTGATTTAAGGTACCTGGAGTTAGGACAGGGGGAGAAGGGAGCGCTGTGCGTGTGTGTGTGTGTGTGTGTGTGTGTGTAGGTGTATACCCTAAAGGACTTTGATATTTTAATAAAGGCATTAGGCCTGAATAGCATTAAATAAACATTTTGTTTCCTTTTCACAAATCTCTGGCATTGAGAGATGTTTTTCCAATTGGTGACTGACCATCGGGCCCAGTAGGGGGCTTCGGACGGTATTAATATACCATCCTCTGGAGTCTGGGCCCCCATGTATCTGTTCTGTGACAGTTTTTTTGGCATCCCTGGGTGCCAAAAAATATTGCCAAATATTGTCCCCCTTGGGCCTCTGGTCAGTTACAATATCATAACCTTTTTTTTAAAAAAGATTTATTTATTTATTTATTTACCTTTAGAGGGGAAGGAGAGAGGGAGAGAAACATCAATGTATGGTTGCCTTTTGTGCGTCCCCTGCTGGGAGTTGGCCTGCAGGGAACTGGCCTGCAACCCAGGCATGTGCCCTGACTGGGAATCGAACTGCGATCCCCTGGTTCACAGGCCCGTGCTCAATCCACTGAGCTACGCCAGCCAGGGACAATATCATAGCCTTTGAAACGCTGTATTTTGCAATGTATTACTCATGTGTTTGTGGTGATGCTGGTGTACACAGACCTACTACTACACTGCCAGTTGCTATAGCACCTAATACTTGATCGTGATAATAAGCAACTATGTGACTAATTTTTGTGTTTACCAGACTATACATTTTATCATTACTTGAGAGTGGAATCTTTCTTTTTTTTTTCTTTTGAAATTTGCATGTTATTGAATCTTTTATAGTCATACCTGAAAACATTCTTATATTTTAGGTGAACAATGGTAGGGATGCACACCAAGAATATTTGACTTATTGGGGACACGGCCAGTACAATTTAGACACCACTGTTCTAGAAGATCAGGATGCTGTGTGTCTTAGTCACCTTGTAACTCCAGTGCCATTTTTTCTTCTTTCCAGTCTGTTTATCAAAACTCGTTATATGATGGCATTTGTGATCACCCAAGGTGTGCACGTTGCAAAGATGTTAACCTCGTTTGCCACGGCATCTTCATCAGGAGTTGATGGTTTTTTTAAAAATATATTTTATTGATTATACCATTACAGTTGTTCTATTTCCCCCTCTTCAATCCCCTCCACCCGCACACTCCCTCCCCCACCATTCTCCCCCCCTTAGTTTATAACCACGTGTCTCAAGTTCTTTGGATTCTATATTTCCCCCACTATTCTCGCCCTCCCCCCTATCTATTTTCTACCTACTGTCTATGCTATTTTCTGTGCCTTCTCCCCGCTTCTTCCCCTCCCACCCCCCTATTTCTAACCCTCCATGTGATCTCCATTTCTATGGTTCCACTCCTGATCTAGCTGTCCTCTTGGTTTGCTTTCGTTTTAGGTGTGGTTGTTAATAACTGTGTGTTTGCTGTCCTTTCACTGTTCATCTTTTTCATCTTCTTTTTCTTATATAAGTCCCTTTAGCATTTCATATAATAAGGGCTTGGTGATGATGAACTCCTTGAACTTGACCTTATCTGACAAGCACTTTATCTCTAGAAGATCAGGATGCTGTGTGTCTTAGTCAACTTGTAACTCCAGTGCCGTTTTTTTCTTCTTTCCAGTCTGTTTATCAANTCCCCGTTTCCTTTCCATCACTATTGGTTTCCTGTGCATCTCCCTTCATTTCAATTAGTTTAGCCTTCATATGTTCCTCTAATTTGTAACTTTGTTCCTCTAATTTGTGACTATAATCTACCAGTTCTGTGAGCATCCTGATAAATAGTGTCCTGAATTGTGCTTCTGAGAGGCTGGCAATTTCTCGGTCGCTTAGAGCTATTGGCTCTGGGACTTTGAGTTCTTCTTGCGCCGTCTTTCGGGTTGTTCGTGCCTGTTCCATAGCAGGATCAGAGCCCTAAAGTGTTCACTAGAACAGGGCAACTAAGTCGCTGGGTTGTGACGCTGTATGTGGGGGCAGGGTCAAAGAGGGACTATGCCGTCCTGTCCGCTGCCTGCCACCACGGCCCTCACCGGTGCCGCAGTTGCTGCCGTCACCTGGCCCACGCGTTTCGTCCCACTGCTCACGAGTGTGCCACCGCCGTCAGCCCTCGCCCCCTGGGGCCTGCGTGGTCTGTCTCACTGTGCGCGAACATGTGCCCGAGGTCTGCCCCACACCCCAACTGGTTCCCGTCTGCCTGCAGGCCTGGGTCGGGGGCCCTGTCCTGCCCGACCCTGCTCGCTGCTGGCTCCACCCCTCTTACCGTCCCCATTGAACGGTTAGATGTAGTCGGACTTCCGTATAATTCAATTTTCTGTCCTTTGGTTGTGTCTTTGTTTCTCCAAACCTTTGTTGTATTCAAACTTGGTTGTGGGAGAAGGCACAGTGTTCACCTATGCCTCCATCTTGGCGGAAGTCTCGAGAGTGGAATCTTTCTATGTATAAAGAAGTTTGCTGTGGAACAGTGTGCTGTGGAACGCCAGCAGCAGCCTCACACACTGTGCTGGCTTCAATCTCCTATTGTTTTGTCCAGGAACGTGCTGCACAGGCTGGCAGCCCAGGGGCCATCAGCTGGACCACACAGCTCAGGTGTGTTGTAGGCTAGACCACCAAGGCCTGGATGAGGGCCCTGTGTGACGTAGGAACAGCAGCAAAATTGCCGAATGATGTTTATTTCTCGGAACGATTCCCATCATGTTAAATGGAGGGTGACTCCATTGCCAGTGGCCCTGGTGAAACTGTGAGGCTGAACCACGTTCTGAATGTGCAGTAGCACTGAATTCTGGATTTTATTAATTATTTATGATATTTCTTCCAGGAGCTGATCCACTAATTCAGAAAACAATAAGTTCACAAACATCACATTCATATTTATTAAGAATTTTTTGCTCTATGTTTTAACAGCCAATATCTGAAAGTTTTATGATGATCAAAAGAATCAATTCAATTTTGTAAATTGTTTAACAAATGCATGTCTGTTGTGTCTGCTTCATAGATGCTGAATCTTCCAGAGAAAGGAGTTAATCTTTTGAAATCCAAGGATATCTTTGGGGATGGTTGTATCAGCCATGAAAATAAACACTGGCTGTGTGCTTGCATGTTGCCAGAAATAAATCAGGGTGGGCTGATCAGATTCAGTCAGTGGGACTAACGAGAAGAAAGCAATGGGTCGGGTAAGATCTAGGCAGTGAGCCTGAAATGATGCGGGCATCGGCCCGCAGTGTCTGCGTCATTGTGGATGAAATGAGACATTCACACAGACTACTGAGTCCTGTGGAGGAAAAGGGACAGCGTGGCTTTTCTCTTAAGGGAGCAAAAGCCTCGGCCCTTGCCGTGACCAGCCTTTCTTGGGTTTTTCGGCACATTACATGATGGTCCTTGTTTACTATACACAGGTTGCTTTAGGTGGTTACCTTTTACAGAAAACAAAGGAGAGGTTGCCAGTAATCACATCACAGAAGAGGGATATTTGCAAATGAAAAGACAAAATTGGTTGAACCAGTTACACTCGTCCTTGGAAGGTTTAGCATGGATTTTAGGAAGTTACTTTGCAGTAAATGTTTGCCACTGGGGGCTGGGCCCACGCCACACAGAATGGTCTCCTATACTGAAAAAAACGTCAGCATGGGATTTCTCCTCTGTCCTCTTTGCTTCTGCTTTCCCTGGAATCTCTATTCGGGAGAAAATTGTAAATATACGCTGCAGGCATGTAACCTCTGCTGAGAAGTGGAGAAAGAAGGCAGAGCTAAAAGGAAGGGCAGTGCGATCTGACAAGCTTAGGCAAGAACAACACTGATAGGTTTGGTTAATGGAAAAATATTTAAAATGTTTTTTTTTTCTGAGATGGAGCAATCGCTTGACTCTGCAGTGAAAATATTTTCACTAAAATTTCCTTTGCATAACAAACTTTAATACAGAAATTTCTCCAGCCCACCACCGTTATTTCATACTCGAGAGAACAGTGGTGAAAACTGATGCAGAACAAGGTCTGGGATCCACGTGTCCTTAGGGTTGTTGGTATGATTCCCACGCTAGGGTTAAGCTGCTTGGGGCAGTGAAAGGGGCCTGGGTGCTCAGCTGCAGCGAGGGTGGGAGAGCCCAGGAGGGTGCTACCTGTTCCATAGCCAGTCCTGGCGGCTATAGAACATCCCTGAGGCAGAGTGAGCAGCACTGAAAAGAGGAGCAAAGTGCAGGATGAGTCCCTAGGGTGTGAAACCAGGAAGAGGACTGGACACAGACACATACGGAGGCGCATACAGTCAGAAATCCTTGGGCAGTCCTCCAACCACCCGACAAATGTAACAACTATTATCTATTGATCCCCTAATCTGGACCAATCTTCAGAAACAAGTGTTGCTCTCCTTATTTTACTCAGCTAGCTTAAATACGTTGCTTAGGAGCAGAGCAGCAAACGTGGAATCAGCAAGCCTGAGCTTTCTTTTCTGTGGCCTATAACCGGTGAGAGTTTGTGGAAGCCCACGGACCTCTTAACACCATCTTCTTAATTTAGGAAATAGCGGTACTTCCTAGAACTCATGGGATTTTTTGTAAAGATTAAGTGGCTCTTATAAAAATGATACCAGTATGAACTCAATGGTTATTAGTTATATTTCAGAGGTTACTGTGTTTTAGTTAAATCTCAAATCACTCAACTTCATAAGGGTTCTATAAACTTTCATTTAACTAACGTCAAAACACTATAAAATTCTATAATCATGTTCCCTGGATATTTTATTCACACAACATTGGAGAGCTATCCACTTGTTAATTCACAACAAACAAACATTAGCTAAGTGTCAACTTGGCATGAGGCATCCTTCTTCGGGGTCTGGGGGTCGACAGCAGGCAGACAGGGCAGGCAGACAGTAAGGCAGGGCTCCGGGAGCTCAGGCTCTGGTAAGAAAGACGCGTTCAAATGCATAATCACAACACAACTTGCATGTTATTAGCTACAGGCTTTGAAAAACTACCTGGGTAACACCTGTTTTGTCTGCCTGTCTGGAATCCCTTCTTTAAGATTATTCCCTCTTCTTAGGGAGCCCTGCTTCTTTCCTATTCCAAAGCCAATAAGGGGCCTTTGTGGGGGGGTGCTAATTATGACAGCCCACTCCCAGGTCAGAGCAGGAGGCACCCTGACTCAGTCTGGGTGAACCATTGTCCCCAGTCTCCTCTCCAAGAAGAGAGTGACAGAGAGGCACATGTGGACCAGGCCCACCAACTAGAAGCCTTCGTCTGAAATTTTATGACTGGGATTAATGAGAGGGAGCCTTCTCCTCTGGTTTCAAGTATGGATGGGTGCAAAGCTGGACAAGTCAGTGTCTGTAATTTCTGCCCCATGAAGACAGCTGCTTGGGGGAGAAGTCCTGGTCTCAATCATCCTAAGGCCCAGGCCCTGTGCTGCGTGGGGACAGGAGTGAATAAATCTCTGTTCATGGCTTAAGTTTTTAAAGCTGGACTTGCCGAATTTGCAGCCAAATGTGCTGGTCTATAGAAGAGAGTTTTTCAGTGATGTAGACAGAAAGATGCAATTAATTCTGCTTTTGCAGGTCAATGTGAAAGAAGGCTTCAGAGTAGAAGTAATGCTTGAAAGATGCTTGGGAGTTTCCCAGGGAACAAGAGTCAGAAAAGTCATCTGGAGAAGGGGGAAGAGAGCCCATGGTCCACTGGAGTGGCTGGATAGCAGGAGGGTGCTCAAGGGAGATAGCCCCGTCCAAGCAGGGCCTCGTTAAGGAGTTTGGATATTGTTTAGGCCAAAAGGAATTATGAATGTTTCAACACAGGAATGTGACACGATTAGGTAGTTCACAGTTTAGAAAGACCGATATAGTTCGGAGTATGGACCTGTATTAGTTAGGAATTGGCAGATTGAGGCAATGGGAGGCCAGTGGACAGTAAGGAGTCTTTTGCAACAGTTCAGGTAACACAGGATGCGAATGTGAGCAAGTGCGGGCTGCACCAAATCTGCCTGTGTGACGTGTCTCTAGAACGTCATCAGTGCTCCAGTTGGCATCCCACTCAATGGTTAGACATATTAGAGGGCATTTTGGAAGGAACGCTTAGAAAATTCTGCTGTGCTGAGCTTACCCACACCGGAAGTGATGGGATGTTCAGTTCTTTTGAGTCATAACATTGATGATGTTCAGAGCTTACATAGCACTTACGGACAGCCATGAACCTCGGCAGGCATTGTGTAATTCATCCACTTAGCCTCCTGTTTGGCTCCCAGGGAACTTTTTCAACAAGATACTCATTCTTTTCATTCTGTTCAGGAAGATCAAAGTCCCAGAGCTGCCCTGCGAGAGCATGGCTTCCGCTGATACTGTCTAAGAATTATTTACAGCTTTCTTTCAAAAATTGTCAGAGCGGAATTTGAAAGTTGATCTCAAAGGCTAGGAATGGCTTCCCCAATCTTCCACTGTTCATGCAGCTATTCTTCTGATACGTTTTGAACAATAGCTGCGTGGCAGGAACTTTGCAGGGTACTGGGGATGCGCTCTCCTTGGGACCAAAGAGAGACAGGCCTAATGTGCCTTTCTCCTTTCTAGAATTGTGCCTGATCAATAATAATAGCAATGATGATAATAAGGACAATGATGGTAACATAATAAAGACCGTTAACTTACATAGTGCTTATTATGTGTTGCCAGAAACTGCTCTGAACCTCAGACACCAGGCCCTTGCTAAATCAATATATTTACAATCTGCTGTGTAATTCCAGGCTTCTTTATATGCAGCCTAAATGTATCTTTTCATGGAGAGTATGTCAGTTGTCTCCCCTTGCCTGAGTCCACATTCACGCCAGCTCTGCCTTCCGTGTTTGACATGCTCAGATACACTCATCCCTGTCTCTACCTTTCCATAATGCAGACTGCTCCTTTCTGATGCCTCTCTTTTGGTAAAAGGTCCAAACTCCAGTGTCAGGCAGGTCATGTAAATGTGAGAAGCAGTCAAATGTAAGAAGATTGGATGATAGAATAGTTAGGAAACAGGAGGATAGCTGCATTGTCTAAAAGCATCATAAAAAGCACAGTTACAATGAAATACAGCTACAGTGGCCAAAGAAAAACACGCAACAGGCCAGTCTCAGCCCACCGCTCTCACATCACAACCCTTAAATTTGCTGCATTGTCGTTTCCCTGATCAAATAGCTCAACTTTGGACCTTCAGCTTCCAATCCTGCTCCATTCCTTCTGCTCAGCTAGAGTGCAGAATAACAACTGAGTTCTGCTACCCATTAAGCATTAACTTAAACTAAACACAAATGATGTTTCCTCATCAAGTTGCCATATATATGCAGTGTGTGTAAAAATGTCTATATATGTACATACGCATTATAAATATATACTATATATATGCAGTAATTATTTTTAGATTTCCAATAGGAACTTGGGGTGGAAGCTCTGCAGAACTCTTACTTTTGAAGATGAAACAAACATGTTGAGGAAAGAATTTAACCTGGCATTTTTATTGGAAAGGAACTGTTGTGATGAAGGTATGTGCCAAGATATTACATGATATGTAAGATAATAGTATTAACTATAGATAACATGTCACATTTTATAAAGCACTTTCAAATACATGTTCTTAGTTGATCCTCAAAACATCCTATTATTATCTCACTTCACAGATGAAAACATTGAGGTGCAAAGAAATTAAATGGGTCTCCCCAGGCTTCTCTATTATACTGTGGAGGAGCTGGCATTCGAGGCAATTCTTTAACTACACATTGTATGACTCCATTGTGGGGGCAACTTTGCCCACAAAATGCCCTTGTCAACCGCGGATGAAAGTGAAACTACCAAGACATGATCTGCTTGGGAGGAAAGGTGGCCGGCCAATCTCTCAAAGGAGAAGGGCCAAGAGCCTTTTCCTCAAGGGGCTTTTATTGGGTTTGTTTTGCATAAGAATTCAGGTAAGAATCAAATAATAGATAGCATTCAAAGAACTATGAGGGTTTATTCTCAGTCAAGGTCAGATAGCTCATGAGCCATAAAACTTTGAGGAACAAACTTCTTGCTTGGACCCTTGTCATTTAGATGAGAGCAGTCTAAACATAGCAGGTTTCACAGGATTTTACATATTCTTTCTTAGGCCTGATCACTCAGGGAACCCGCCCTTTCCCATCATGTTTTCAGGCTTAAGTGGATTAGAGCCAGGAAGCGCTTCTCCCAGAGGACACGGGACTCGGGCTATGTCAGAATAGCTGGGGGGCGAGGGTCCATCACTCCCTCTTTGTTGCAGCCCCCCCATTCCTTCCATGATGACCTCCCAAGTGATCGTGTCTGGCTTAGATTGCCCTCCTCTGAGGGGTCGTACCCATCATAGACTAACTGACCAAGCATTGGGGGCAGGGGACAAGCTTTGTCTCCTTAGTGGCTCGCATTCCAGAGATTGCTCACTCAGCCTTAGCCATGGGGGCCAGTGGCAACATCCATTATACTACAGTCCCCAACTGTAGGACGCTGGAGCCAAAATGATTTGCCAAATGCTACCTTTTATATCTGTATTTAACTGACTGTATTTATTTGTATTAATGCCGAGGTGAGCTCCCTCAGCACAAACCATGACTTACTCCTCTAGAATATGATTGATAGATGCTCAGGAAAATGTGGTATCATGAAAAAGGCAATTTGGGAGGTAAAAAGAAATTTGGGAGATAGCCAAACCTGGGTTCACATCCCACGGAAGGGATAGTCTCTCATTGTAATTCCTTGAGCTTCAGTTGCTTGAGATAAATTATGGAAATACTAAAAGCCAGTGTAATGAGGTTTTTGTGGGCAAACAAAGATTATATGTGTGTATTTCCTAGCCCAACACCTGCTATCTAAAGGTCCTCCAAAAACAATAGCTAATTGTTGCTACAAAATTTATGGTCTATAGTTTCTCAATGAGTTTCCTTGGAAGATCCACGTTTTAGAAGTTGTATCTTTTTAGATCACTAATTCTATGGTTCATATATTGTTCAACAACCATTCTGACTTCGTATTTATTCAACATCAGCATTACCTTTTTTGTGGTATTATAAACAAGAGAAGGCAGCGTTTCTTTTTCTATCAGGCCTACATCTCACCACCTGAGCGAAGCTGTTTGACTAAAGGTTGCCATAGGAACAGTGTCTAGGACCTACTGTGCTGAGAAATTCAGGAGCCTGTGACACTGTGCCCCACTGATGACTGACTTGACAGGAAGTGGGTCCACCACCTAGAAAGCCACAAAATACATTTGTTCTCCACAACTTAGTGATCTGGCAAATTCTAAAATTGAACAACATTTTTCTGGCTTAATGGGTTATGAAACATAAGTTTACCTGATGGGTTAATTCTGCCTGTGGAACAAGTGTTATTTTCATAAAATGGAGCACTGACAAACGTAAGTTTGCCTGATTTTTAAAATTCTCCCTCCTGTTTTATATTCTTTTCTCTATGTGGAGTTTTAACATAGTTTTACCTGGGAAAGACTCTTGTAACAATGCAGCTGTCGGACTTGCTGAAAGACACTGTGAAAGACGATGGCGCTGATCATTCATGGTAGGATGGATGAGTTCAGTCAAACCTCCCCACAGGCACGGAGTGTCTCTCCCACTGCGACGGCGGTTAATTAAATGCTGATGACAGCTAACAAAGAGCCCGGTCTACTCACCAAACATGCGGCTCACAACACAGTTAGGGACGTCCCCGGGGACCTTTTGTAAGCACTGTGTTTTAACTCCCCTCCTCGTCAAGTCGTTCACAGTGTCGACACCACTGTCAGAACCTTAAAGCTAACAGCTTCTTGTGTCTGCCCCCACTGCTGGGATTTTACGGTTTTCCTAAAAGGCCGATCCCCCCAAGTCGGATGAATCAAGGCCCAGACATTAAGGGAGGTGAAGGGCAATACTTTACATACATGCTTTGCTCCATGTTTACCTTCGGGCAGTTCTTAAGAACGCAGTGCCTACTGTATGCCTGGTGCTAAGGATATGATGGTTCAGGAAAAAAATATGGTCCCTGTCCCAGTGGTGTTTGCAGTCTACAAGTAAAGAGAGAAAATACACCATTTTAAATAATAAAGTCATTATGAGAGAAAAGGCACTGCTAAGAAGTGTGTGATGGTAGTAGAAGCCTAACGGGCAGATCTAACCTGGAGGAAGGAAGAGTCTCTAGACAGGTAAGTACAGGCTTGGTGATGGAGTAGAGGAAGGACAGGATCTACAAAGAACATGTACATGAAGATCTGGGGGCTGGAAAAAGCACAGTGCATTTGAGAAACCAGAATAGTATCAGAATGCCCAATAGTAGAGATGAGATCATGGGATAGTTTGTAGGTCCTTCTAAAAATGTTGAATTTTTGCTAGAAACAGGCTGTCATCTATGGGAGGCACTTATGTTTTATTAACCAGAGGAGTGGAATGATAAGATTTACATTCTGGAATAGAAGAAAAAATTATTATGTTAACTGCTGACTCCCAGATTCCTAGTGGGGAGAACTTGTAATAAAAAAAATAGATGATAATGAACCACTTGGAATAGACATAAACACTGACAGTGTGAGCAGAGGGATCTAGGCAGAAAAAAAAAAGAACCCAGCCACATTAGTATTCACATTTCAGAGAAAAATGCTTTATTCTGGAGAGTAAGGGGAAGAGGGAAGGGGCTAGACAACACATGGAGAGAAGAGCCAGCAAGATGGTGCGATGCTGGGATAGGGAAGGGGCGACAGCCAGGGGAATATCCAGATGGTGAGGAGGTCAAAGAACATTTACAACTGGAAATGGCTAATGTGCCATTTGAAGTGCATTTTCAGTAGGAAACACCTCTCCCCTCCNGGGATTTAGGCAGAAAAAAAAAGAACCCAGCCACATTAGTATTCACATTTCAGAGAAAAATGCTTTATTCTGGAGAGTAAGGGGAACAGGGAAGGGGCTAGACAACACATGGAGAGAAGAGCCAGCAAGATGGTGCGATGCTGGGATAGGGAAGGGGCGACAGCCAGGGGAATATCCAGATGGTGAGGAGGTCAAAGAACATTTACAACTGGAAATGGCTAATGTGGCATTTGAAGTGCATTTTCAGTAGGAAACACATCTCCCCTCCCCAAATCCCAACCTTCACAAATGTTTGCTGCGCTCACAAATGTTCCATGTGACTGCAACACTTGTGATTTGCTGGAGGGGCTAAGGCACAGAAGCTATTTGTGGAATTTGGAGCCTGAGGGAAGAGGAAATTGTGAGAGTGAAAATGTCCCCCCAGTAGACAAAACTCCCGAGAGGATTTGAACTTCTGTGAGAGATGGAAAGGGATTTAAAGCCAATTTTACTTAGGTCTCAAGAGGGCAGGAAGGTCAAGAGCTGGTTGGTGAGGACAGGCAGAAGTAGGTGCGATTGAAGTATTCTAGGGGAGAAATGATGGTGGCTAGGACCAGGTGTCAGGAGAAATTTACAGGGTGTATTTCTATAAATTTAGGGACTTGTGATTTGGTTGGTTGTGGTGTTGATTTTACACATAAACTCTTATCATCATTATCAGCACCATTAACATATAGAGAAAAGGTGGCAGGTGAGCACATAATATTAACAGGACAGGAGTAAGGGTGATATGTATCATTACTTTGTTACATGAATGTCACTTTAAGATCAGTCATCTTCATTACATGGGAAGTTAGAGGACGTTCAGGGGTAGGGGGAAAAATAGTGACTTAAAGCAAATAGAGCTGAATGTGAATATCAGTTCCATTACATACAGACTACCACTTAGAACCCTCTCCAAACCTTAGTTTCCTCCCATGTAAAATGGAAAAAGAATGCCTACCTTACAAAGTTATTCTGAGATTAAAATGAAATAAAAATGTAATTAAGATACATGCCTTATTTTAGGTCTTGCACATATTGAGTCTAATTTTAATGTTTAAAAAACAGTGGAAATGACACGTGATAATCTGGCTAAAGTAGCTCTTGTGAGAGGCCTGGCAAAGCTTCTGCATATCATAAAAAACCTAACAGACAATAAAGGAAATGTAAGTTTTCACTTGTATGAAAACCCCCCACATTGCAACAAATCTCTGAAGTAATAACCGTGCAATTTTTTGGTATGTACCCTTCAGGAACACTGCTCACATTTCTTGTTACCTGAACTAGTTGTACATATAATTCAATGGGAAATATTATTTCTCATGCTTATTAAAATCATGTCTAAACTAGTCTAATCCTCTTATTTCTCCCTTCTTCAAAAACACAGAATTATGAAGAGTAACAGAATTATGAGATTACAGGATCTTGGTAAAATAATAAAAGTATGAAAACAGGATTTTGAAGAATAAAAAGCATAAAATTCAGGGTAAAATTTTTTTTGCTTATTCAGTTGCTGAACATAGGCAAGTTATACTGTCTCTCTGAGAGAGTTTTCTCATCTGTAAAATGGGATTAACACATTTTCACTACCGTTTTGTGATGGTTGTGTTGGATACTGTCTGTTTACTGGGTGCATTCTAAGTGCCCAATGAAAGCATAATTCTGGGAGGAAAAAAATCGCTGATGTTATGATTGATTGTCAAATAAAAACCAGATTTAGAGAAATAAGAGGGTTTTTGACACCCAAAATTTTCCTCCTTCTTTCCCCAATAACCATCCCCACTTACCCGCCACTACTTCTCTGTCATTAACTGCAGGAACCCCACAAACTAGTCAAACAGTCCACCCCATAAGCTCCAGTGCGCTTCTGCTCTGTGGTCCTGTTTACATATTCCTTCTGTCTGGAATATGCCTTCCCTAGTTTCAAACATCCATTCTTTATCTCTCACTGCATCTCCATCAAAGGCCACCTTCTTTGGGACGCCTTTATGAGCACCCCAGAAAGAATCAGTCTCCTGTAATCCCACAGCCCTCTAGCTAAATCTCTCCCAGGATGCATCGCTGCACATGGGATCATACAAACCTAGTAACTGGCAGACTGCTTGTCACTAAGAAGTGGGAATAATTCTAAATGGCTCTTCACGCTTACCAAGATCCTGGTTTCGTCACATCAAGTATTTGTAACATCTATTGAAACCATTTGAAGTTAACATTTTACATATTCATCTCCATTTGACAATGTTAACTTTAAATCATCACCATTTCTGACTTTCCACGGCGTGAGTAATATATTCAGCCAGCAATGATACCATTTTGAATCACAAGAAGGCCAGAACAACAGTCTGATATTTATGTTTTATAAATGAAGCTCAAAAATGTCTTTGTCTTTGGGAACAGCTGTAAAAAGACAGAATGCAATTTACTGCACCAAGTGAAAGGGTCCCATTCTTTGGGAAAGGATGGCATTTCTATAAATCAGGCTGTGGCATTGGGTAAGGAAGTATCATTACTTTTTCTTGACATACTACCCTTATTGTTAATTGGCATTTCACCATTAAATGTTTGCCTGTTGCCCTGTACAAGATGTATTTTAAAAGGTAAAAAATAGAAAGGTTTGCATCATTGAAATAATTTTAAAAAGTGGATTTTGCCATTAGAAAATCCTGCTCATACAGAATCTAACTGCAATGGTGAAAATTTTTCATAGCCCTCTTTACAGAAGTGTTTAAATCTCTTTCCACACCTTTGTCTATTATTTTCAAGTTTTTGCTCTTAAAGGCGGCAGCTGTTCTTGGTGGGCTGACGCAAGTGCCTTATGCCAGTTCGCAGTAATCTACACTGTTTACATTCAATGATCTTTATTTAGAAAGTTTTTACTAAATTGATAGTAAAGACTTAATTAAGTCATAGCATGCAGTACTTTTGCCACTAACTGAGTGTGGAATCCATAAGATTTTGTAAAAGCGATACCTTCCTTATCTTCAATGCCCTGAATTACAACACTTAAAATCAATATTAATTTTCCATTCGCTGACTACTCTATTTCTATCTCCTCCTCCCTGAATAGGATTACCTTTCTCCCTTATTTACCTCTTTTTTCCTCTCTTTTTGTACTGCTTCTCATAGCCTTCTTTGTGTTATATTTGGTCGGTTTTGTATATAGATTTCCCGGCAGATTTTAACTCCCTAAGGATAGACAATGAGATCTCATTCATCATCTGTCATAGACTCTAGCAGGGGTGTCCAACCTTCTGGCATCTCTGGGTCACACTGGAAAAAGAGTTGTCTCAAACCACACATTAAATACACAGATACTAAGGAAAACTGAGGAACCAAACAGAAGGTTTTAAGTGAATCTACGATTTTGTGATGGGCCACATTCATAGCCATCTTGGCCCACAGGTGGCCCATGGGCCATGGGTTGGACACCCCTGCTTGGAGATTTGCCATAAATGAGGAATGAGGATTTTCAGTGTATTTAATGAGCCTCATAGTTCTTGGTGCAGAGCTGAACACACAGAGATGGGCTGAAATGAATAAGTGGGTTGGGGATTCCTGCGAGTCTGACGTAATACTTTGCTATTTGGAAGTCTATAAATATTTGTAAACGTATACCCATATATCCGTCCATCCGCCAGACCACCCATCTACATTACATCAATGAACTTTTAACTATACATTTTTACTGTGTGTCAAGCCTACTTTTATGTGTCAGAGTATTTATTTTTATAGCTCAGTTCCTGGATTGTTAGGGTGAAGTCATATCACTGTATTATAGAAATAAAACAATACTTGGCCAGAGAAAGAGAGATATTAGGGAGTGGCAAGGAGGTGAGTGGCCAGAGAAATGGCATGAAGAGGAACAACTAACGGAGCTGTAAATAAAGAATGAATGGAAGGTAATGGAGAAAATTTATGAATTGGGAATAAGAGCTAGAGTGAACAATAAAACATGACAGAATAAGACTGACATTCTGTATCCCTGTTGCTTATGACTCTGCCTGTTATTATTTAATACCCGACAGAGAAGAAAACCAGGCTAAATTTTGAGTATCTCAGTGTTTCCTTATCCACAATTCACCTTCCTTTTTTCTCCTATGACTATATTTTAATTTGTTTCTGATTTGCAGAGGATACATCTTAAAGACTCGTAGATAAACCATTAATAAATCATATGTTACTATGGGAACTAATAGAGATTTAATCATCTAACTGCCCAGGCAGAGGCCTTTCATCTACTTGGCTAAGGGTGTGCTGCGGAGGTTCAAGTAATAGGTGGAAGATTGAACTGCAGGACCCCTTTCAGTTCATAACTTTGAAGAACTATGAATTAATAAAAGCTGAACCTATGAGTAATTTCTAAGACTATTAAGAGATGCATGCCAGATTTCCTTTTAGGTAATAAGTATCCAGGGTCTGTTTTCTTCAAAATGACAATTTCTCCCAAGCCTTTTCCATTAGCTTAAACTTCGAGGAAACAAAATCATGGAACATTTACTGGAAGAATTTAATAACACTCTAGGATAATTCAATACAATATTTTCTGAATCTATTGCTCCATAATTTATACTAAATATGATTAATGATAGATATTTAGTACACAACAATATGACTCCGTTTCATTGGAATAAGAAATACTGTGAGCCCGATAACTGTTTGGTTGGTTAATGTGTCTGCTTCTTTGTGTGTTCCCTTCAGCATTCAGAATGAGAACGAGATGGTTTGTTCGCAGGTAATTACAACTAAGCTCGTACTAACCGCTACAATTAAAGAAAAGAGCAATAGCAACAGTAATAGCTCGCATACATTAAATGCCTGATATACTCCAGGGTTTTTTCTTCCTGGTACTTTAGATGAATTATGCCTAACCCTTAGAAAATATTTAGAGTTTATTATTATGACTTTATAAAAAACTCTAAACCAGAAGAGTAGGAATTCAGATAGGAGTAATTCAAACAACAGTTTGAGTTTTGTTTTTTATTTTATTTATTTTTTATTAAAACTTTTTTCAGTCACACTTTACACTGAATGTAATTTTGTATGAGCAAATACAGCGCAGTGGTTAGGGACACAGCGCAGTGGTTAGACAATCCTACATTTCGCCACAGAGGGGCGAACCACAATTTGTAACGCTTACTCGGTGTCAGCTACAAGAGCATGATTGTGAGCCAGGGAGACTGGTTTCAGCTCTCAGGAAGATCAATTCTAAATAAGGAATAACACCGAGAAGCATCAAAATTATGACAAGAAGCACAAAGTACTCCGGTAGCGAGAACACTTTACAATGATGGTGGAGTTGATGCTTGAAAGATTTGCTGGACTCAGCTGGCAAGGAGACTGAAGTCTGGGGGATTTTTCAGGCAAGAGAGACAGGGAGCCACAGTGTATTCAGGGACAGAGGACAGCAGAGATCCTGCAAGACCAAGAAAGGCCTGGAAGGTCATGTCTAGGTGATTGGGCATGACCCTGGGGCAGCTGCAGTGTTCTAAGCATGATGGCCATGATTAGATTTTCTTCTGAGAACAAAAGAGCGAGTGGTAGTATGGAGCCCTGACTCGGGGAAGATGAAGCAGGTGATCAATTAGAAGGCTGAAGCAATAAGCGAAGCAAGACTTATCCAGATTTCCCCGTGGAGACAGTGATGAGGGGGACAATGAGAGATCATTAAGGAAATAGAATCCTTAGTAGAATCAGAAATAAGTGCTCACAGTGGGAAGGAGCCTTGGAGATTATGTTATCCAAATTTCTTAATACAGATGAGGAAATCCAAGGCCCAACGATGGGAAGGTGCCTACCTGAGGGTGTCTGGCTGGTTAGAGGAAGACATTAAGTCCAGATCTTCTTGAACCTATTCCAGGGGTATTTCCATTACAACGTTTTGCCCTTCCAAAACCTGCCAAATCAATTGTTTCCCTTTTTGTCATAAGAAATAGAGATTGCTGAGGTGGGCTTTCTGTGCATGCCGTAGTGGTTGGAGGCAAATTTGGCACTCAGATGAATGGCCAGAGCTACTTTCTAAGAGGCCATGAAGACTGCCTTTGGAATGAAGACATTAAAAACAATAGCACATAAACGGAGTTTTGTCAATGCATTTAGTCACAAACATCCTAAAAGTTATTATATTGTAAAAGAGGTATCTTAAATGCTTACAGTGCTTTTAAACTTAGGGCTTTTTAAACTTAAAAGACGTATGGATTCAGGTGGTCTGTGATGGGGCCCAAGACCCTGCATTTCTAAGATCCCCTGTTTGATGGTAATACTGCTGCTGGTCCACAGAACACCCTTTGAGCAGCCAGGCCTTACTCTTCAGTTTTTACTCACAGGTTGCAGGCATGAATAATCAGCAAGGCGCTGAGAGTGGGGGCTGAGCTGAGTCTGAGCAAGTCAGTCCCGGTAACTGGACGGCATGGGCCATGTGAAAACAGATGAGCGCGGGAGCAAGATCATTTTCTGATCAGCCGATGTGAAGCCAAGTTCGGAACAGGATGGCGTCCCTCACTGGAGGGACGTGAGACTCAGAAGCTTTCAGTGAACACAGAAAAGCACTCGTCTTTTGCTGCCACAGTTGAAAAATCTCCCTGACACCCTAGGTGTCACCCTAGGGGAACTGGACTCTGAGTCACATAACTGTGTTTAAATCCTGGTACCAGCTTTATGCCTATGTTAAGCCATTAACCATTTTTAGCCTTAGTTTTATATTTAACTTTCTATTTTACACTTCAGTTTTTTTTTTAACTTTATGTTTAGGATTATTCAGAGGAGGCAATAAAATAATATGCATGGAAATTGTCTGTCACATGGTTAGTGTTCAAAAGAACTAGAGGAACGTGTGTTTGAAGGCTGTGTGTGTGTGACTCTTTCAAGCCTTGGATCTAAATGTTATTCTTCTCAGCCCAGGTTTGGATAATTTGTGAAGTCACTTGCACATCGGGCAGTTAAATGTGATTGCTTTCATGTGGAAATGGTACATTAATGAGTCAGAAAAGAGGGCTGCACCTGTACATTTCTGGGGGTGTATGGCTTGTGAATCATATTTAAATTTAGAAAGAGCAGTGATAGAGTTGATAAACTCCATGTAGCAGAGGCAGGAGACTTGGACTTTAAGAACTAAACTTTTATTGGTCAATTATTGACAGAAAGACTTAAAATGCATGTGCTCAGTGTTACAGCCAGGTCTCTGTAAAGCAGCCGCATCATTACAGCCAGCGTAGAAAAAAGGGCCAAGGAAACAAAGTTGCGTGGGATCTAAGTCAGGATTGGGAAAGAGCCATTTCCCTGAGCTACTTCAGACCTAGGGTTTCTAATCCCCTAAAGAGGAAAAACTGGTAAGGAAGCTACAGCATTCAAGTCCTGTATTGTCAAGGGTGTTATTTAGTCATTCACTGCAATTCAATAATCAGAGGGAAATTTCTGAAGGCAGGGAAACTCTCATGAGGTTGTAGGAGACACAAGCTGAAAAACAATGCAATGTTGCTCAGAGAGAACTTGAAAATGCAGCAGGTCGAGTGGAGAAGCAATTATTATTATATATGCATGGTAGAAGATTGTTTAATTTGTTAAAGGTGAGATCATATGGTATTTGTCTTTCACCGCCTGGCTTACTGCACTTAGCATAATGCTCTCCAGTTCCATCCATGCTGTTGCAAAGGGTAGGAGCTCCTTTCTTTCTGCTGCATAGTATTCCATTGTGTAAATGTACCATAGTTTTAGGATCCACTGATTTACTGATGGGCATCGAGGTTGCTTCTAACTCTTGGCTATTGCAAATTGTGCTGCTATGAACATTGGGGTGCATAGATTCTTTTGGATTGGTGTTTCAGGGTCCTTAGGGTATAATCCTAGCAGTGAAATTACTGGGTCAAAAGGCAGGTCTATTTTTAGTTTTCTGAGAAAATTTCATACTGCTTTTCATAGTGATTGTTCCAGTCTACAATCCCACCAACAGTGCACTAGGGTTCCCTTTTCTCCACAACCTTGCCAGCACTTAATGTTTGTTGTTTTTTGTTTATGATGGCCATTCTGACCAGAGTGAAGTGGTATCTCATTGTGGTTTTAATTTCCATCTCTCTGATGGCTAGTGATACTGAGCATCTTTTCATATTTTTCTGGACAAATACCATGTGACCTTACCTTTATCAGGAACCTAAACAACAAAACAAACAAACAAGCAAAATATAACCAAAGACATTGAAATAGAGAACAGGCTGACAGTGACCAGAAGGGAGAAGGGAGGGAATTTCAGGGGAAAAGGAGAAGGGTTTACAGGAACTAGTATAAAGGACATATGGACAAAAACTGGGGTGGGGGGTGGAAATGGAAGGGAGGTGGGGAGGACTGGAGGGGGTAGGCTGGGATGGGAGTAAAAGACAGAAAATTGTACTTGAACAACAATTAAAAATTTTTAAAAATGGTCAGAAAAGAAGATTTATGTATAAAATAAAATAAAATAAACATTAAAATAGGGGGAAAAATAATATGTGCTTAGATCCCCCCCCCCACACTAAATTCAATGCTACTCATAAGATATTCACTTGCAGGCTATTTGGCTATTTTGTGCAGCACGATTCAGACTGTAACAATGGTTGTCTTTATGAAATACAATCATTCTCATAACAAGGGATGGGCTTTCCTAAAGTGCTAATACATGTTTGCTTAGGCACAGAAAAGTGTGCTGCCAAAAATGCTCTATTGTTATATATTTAATTTGGAAAAAATAAAAATGAGTAACATGAAAAAATACAGCAGGGAATATAAAGCAGGGACCCAAATACGTAGCATGACATTAACAATAGGAAAAGGGAACTAAACAGAGGGATTATATTCAGCTGGAGGAATCAAAGAATATTTCCTATAGGAAGCGGCATTTTCTTGAATCATAGTCATTATATTTAAAAGTAGAAGGGATCCAGAAAGTAATTGGTTCTGATCCTCCGGACTGGTGAACATAGTAAGTTAAGTTTGCCAGAGGCGGACAGTACTAGATATATGCCCTGTTCAGATAAGTTTAAGTTTTATTCAGTGATAGCACAGCGCACACGAGAAGAAATAAGAGACAGGCAAAAGGTTAAATTAGAGGAAATGAAGAAGAGTCTTGAATGACATGCTAAGAATCAGAAAATTGTTCCTATTCAACAAGTGCTGGACGAGAACCCACTCACTGCACAAGGCTGCCGACAAAGGCAGGCAGGTAAATGCGGGTGCTCCATCCTTCCCACCCTTCCTTCACAAGTAGTGCTTTTTTCTAGGTGGGTCAGGATAGAAAAGGCAAAACCATAACCATAGATGGAGTCTTTTAAATAGAATTCCATAAGGAAAAAGTGCCTAGTATTAGAAAAAAATCCATTTTAACACATGTTGTTACCTAGTTATACTGGGTTGTGCTAATCTGAGGCAGTGCATATGAATGTAATGTTTAGCATTTCAATATCTTACAGCTCAAGAAATGAGACATGCTTCACACATTTCAGAGTAGTTCTGCATTTCTGCAATATTGCTGCAGATTTGAGACTCTGTTACAGTCACCACAAGTAAAAACAATTTGGAATTTTTGAAAACCGAAATCATTCTTGAACCTCAATGACATTGGAAGCGATCTTCCATGGTTTCTGTGAGCCAGCTCAATTGGAATTACACTTGGAAATAAAATAAGTATTTCCTGAGAAGACTGACATGAAATCAATAATTTCTCTCTTATAAATGACAATCCTTTTGAAATAAATGAACCTTATATAAGATATTGAACCATTAGTTTCAAAAGAACCAGCCAGCCAATACTGTTGCTTCTATAATTGTCCTTTTTGTTTGAAGACAATAAGACGCAACCTACTTAGGTAGCTGGCAAATTTAGCACTCAAAAACTTTGCTTTCAAGAGCCTTTTATTTTGGTGTGAAAAATGATAATTACAAGGCATGGGTTTGTGGCAAAGTCTAGAGTCAACTTTTAAATGCATCCATCAGGAATTCCACTAAGAATTCATTAGTTGTCTTAGTAAGGTTAGTAATCCCTTCATCAGACGTGCTTTCTTATTCCCAGGGCTAAGTTTGTCTCAGAGCAGCTTTGTTATCCAAACCTTCTCTGTCTCTTGGTCATTCTCGATGGAGAGCAAGTGAGATTAATGAAGGTAGGTGGTAAGGAAGTCAATCGTAAATGCAATAGCATTTAAAGCTAAGGTGGCAAATTCCTGCTGAGCTCACATTACCTTACTCTTCACTTACATTGCTTTGCCTTTTTATTCTCAGCAAATCAGCTGGGATTGAGAAGTGAGATCCTGCTGTGATATTTGGGGGGGATTAATTTAAGCTCAGTTTTGGAACTGAATATTCATTCTTTTGTAGCATCTATGCTTTCTACCCCCATGCCCTTTCTGTCCTACTACCGATTCACACAGAGAAATGCCTGGCCATTTGTTGTTAGATTAGTGCACTTGGGTGCTAAGAGCCAACCTTCAATCCATAGGGTGGGATCTCTAAAGCCTATGTTCCAGGCAACACTGCTGGGGGCGTGATGATTCACACGCTGAATGCAGGGGGAAGGAGCAGCTATGAAATGAGGTGCTGGAGGTTGGGCCCCTCACTGTGTGCCGACATGCCAGGAATGACATGCCAGGAACAGGGTTGCCAGTGAAGTGTGGTAATTATCCCAAGCATGAGTAATGTAGGCTCCTTGCAGGTGTTGCTTTCTGTTTTTTGTTTAGTTTCTGTCATCTGCTGATAAGAAAAAGAAAAGGGAAAGGGCAACCTGAACTGCTCTTTCCCAGCTCGCTTGCACAGGAGAGTGCTTTCCTTAAACACTCACCACAGGGCAATGAGATGAGTCTTTTCCTACTTTGCATTTGGACCCCAGGGAAGAAAGAGAGAGAAAGGATGGATTCTCCCACTATTTTAGCTGTTACAGTGGCTGCTGCTTTGAGTACCTCTTTCCCCCCAACTCTTTGGTGAGCAGGACAAGTGACTAACTGGTTTTGAAAGGTATATTTTTCTGATTCTGCTACTTCTAATAATTCCCTTCACCCTGACCAGGAGATTTTACTTACAAAGGTGTGGGTGTATTAGTAAAATGTTAACCTCAACATAAAATGCAATTTTAAATACAAACCCAAAACTTTAAAGGACAGGTTTGGGATTCTTTATTTGTTTTTAAATGAAAGAACACTAGAACCATCTACTGAGGAAGCGCACTGCTATAGGCGTTGTTCTAAACAGACTAATGCCATTCATAACAGAGAGGCATTCGAGTAGTAAGTACATTGCTTTAAAAAAACCTCTGCATTTAGTACTTTTTATTAATATGCTACAAATTCTACTTCACAGATATCAATTTCATAAATGCCCTCTGTCCCAGAAGAAACAAATTCATCCAAATTGGATTTGGCTGCTATGTCTCAGTTGAGCTGTTTCTGTCCTTCCTATTTTGACATTTGGCTGAATTTTATCCCAGACATATGAAAGCCTGCCCTAGGGAGATAAGGACTGATTAATAAAGATAAATTAGGATCCAAAACCAAGCAGAGGTTTGCAGAATTGTTCATGTCAGTTCAGGTTGGTTCATTTGGTGAAGCACATTTGTTTTTCTAAATGAAGATACAATGCATGGTTTGAGAAATAGAAAAAAGCAATGATTATCTACATGTTACGGGGACACAGTGTATTGCTAGTTAAAAAGAGGAAAGAGAATATATTACTTAGCTATAACTCCATGTAAGGTTAGCTTAAGTCAAATGAAATTGTGGATATTTGAAAAAAGTTTATCTTGAGAGCTAAATGCTTTGAAAATAAAAACTAAGTAACACTAGTCCTTCCACTTCTATACAATAAAGGCTTACTATGTACCCACACTTTGTCATGTTCAAAGGCTACATAGATTATTTATGGGGATGAAATATGGCCAGTTATCAAAACATAGAAATACAGTGATAGGCCTTGAATTAAAATACAAAAATACTGAATAAATGATCAATTTAACAATAATAATCCATTTCCATGAACACTAATATTTTAACAAAAGAAATACACAATCACAGTACAAAAATGAGGGTATAAGATAAGAAAATATTAAAAGCAAAGGAAAAATATCTCTCATAAACCCACCATCCAGAAATAACCATTGTTGTACTTCTTGATTCTTTGATCATGTTCTGTTTTTTTTAATTATAATGAGGTCATACGTCTTTCTAACTATCATACTTCTTTGCTTTTCTGAATTAGTACATGGAAAGAAAGATCTCTGTACATACATAAATATTCTCTGCTTATATTAATTTAAAATGACTACATAATATTCTACTTTGGTGAACTGGAAACTTTACGGTGCTTACCCCCAACGGAGCCCACAATAAGATAAGTGGTCCTATGCCTCTTGATTATTACCCCTCCCAAAGTGGTCTATGGAAAAATGCCCGTCTGAAAACTGTTTACTCATCATATGTGATGAAGTAAACACATCAATTAAAGGTAAGCAATTGAAATCACTTACAACAATTTGTCACAGACGTCTGCTCTCATGTGATAATCATAAAAAGATTGGGCCCTGTATTTTAGATGCCTGCTTTAACATAATTTGATTTTTCATACATTTATTTTTGGTGAAAGCATTGGTCCATATGGATTGGGGTAGGGGGTGGTAGGGGTTGTTCCTTTAGGGAAGATAGTTCAAAAAGATGAACCAATCTAGCTAATATGACTAGAACTCCAAGGCTAAGAAATCAGAGTCTGAGCCAATGGTTGGCTTATAGGAATGCTTTTAATGATAATAGCAACTGAAATTTGGGGGAGCATTTGGGGCCATAAGCTGTGCTATCCATGGTGCTGAACCATCATTTCTCAGGGGGGCATGGCTATTTCTTCTAACCTTGGATACCTGGTTACTCTAGACCAATTTTTCTCAAAAATTCTGAATGAGGAGAGAGAAAACAAGTGACAGAATAGAAGGGGGGACTATTGGTAAAAGAACAATCAATAGAGGTAAAGAGGTTTTTTACAGAGAGATTGCCAAGAAGAAAAATAGATGCTAATTCATTTACTAAGACAACAGGCAACCTTAGCCAAAATGCCAAAAGAACAACAGATTTATATCCCATGTAGTGTGAAGCTGCATTGGGATTGATATTAATAAATAAGTTTTTTGAAAAAATGACAGCAGTACTAGCTGAGACTCATGGCCTGTGTATCATGTGAGACTCATGGCCTGTGTATCATGTCAGTTCAGTTACACAAAAATTCTTATAGTTTTTTTTTGCTGTAGTTTTCAAGATAGATGAAAACTGCATTTTGTTTTTTGGTTTTTGGTTTTTTAAATTTATTTTATTTATTTTAATTTAATTCTTGTTCAAATACAGTTTTCTGTCTTATATTTCCAGCCCTGCCCACCCCCCAAAAACTGCATTTTGAAAAAAAAATATTCCAAATCGTATAAAACCATGACTCATATTATTTTCTATTGAGTCATTATTTTGCATATTTCACAGACTTTTCAGAGATCTCATATTTTTTATTTGTCAGAATTACTCTTGTCCTTTGAAAGTTGGCAAGGTCTGTTACCCCATATCAGCTTCCTGTCTGCATGTTATGGTTATGTGAGTTACTTGATGTGTTGTAGTGAGTGGAAAAGCCAAACAAAGTATCTCTGCTTATTATGGAAGTTAAGTTAGAAACTAGGAGCCCTGTATCTTCAGGGGCTGTACACAAAGAGAGACTCTTGAGAGGAGAGGATGAGAGCCAGGGCTCTTGTCCTACAGCAAAGCTGCTGATGTTTCTTTGCAAAACTCCTATTCTTTTTAAATTGACTGACTGTCTGTACTTCCTGTAGGGTAAAGGACAAAATTATAGATATACAGAATTTGTTTAATCAAACTCTCATTTTTTAATTTAGGTTGTTCCACATTTTCATTGCAATAATTAGTGATAACACTGAGCACCCCTTTAACTATATCTGTGCACACATTCAATTGCCCTTGCAAATTTCAAAGAATTTCCTGACATTCACTTAGTTCAAATTTTAGAAACTGTTAAGAGAGATCAACCTAATTTTGTCAACTTGTCAAAATATTGCTATAAGTTGTGTTTTATTAATCATAATAGCACTTGCAGAAGTTGGGGGAAGATACCCATGTGTATATCTGTGAATAACAATTTTTATATGTCTGTGGGAAATGCCTGATGCTCAAATAAATTTGCAGCGCCTTGGCAAAAGCATTAGGTTTCCTCATTTTCTCCAGGGAATATCGATCTTTGCTACTTTACCATTCACCCTGAAAGAAAGTAAAGCACTTACTTGCCCTCAGTTTCTTTACTTTATTTATGTGTTACATGTCACCAAAATTAATTTACCCTTGGTGTTGCTTTTTTGCTTGTGAATCAAAACCAAAATGCTAAATAAAGATCTACATGTCTGCTGAAATACGATGTGAGATGAGAATTTAATGCATTTGAACATAAGGTATTTCATCTGGATCTCCATTTGTTTTTACATCATAAAGCAATAATTTTTAATTGTTGAAAGTGGTCTAGCAGCTGGGCTCATACTTGATAGGATTTATAAGAGAAGTGAAGGAAATGATTCTGTGAGAGACATTTTGCTGGACTGTTCACTGCCAACAAGTAACGCTTGTGCACACTGGGTAAGAAGAAAGACCTGCGGTCCAGGCCCACGCACAGAATTCGGCAGCTGCACTGGGACTCAGAGACCCAGAATATATTGAGCAAATGGACAGGGACTTCTGGAGAATTTTTGAAACTTAAGATACGTGACAATTTGATTTTGAAAAAAGAAAAAAGGAAGTTTCTGAGCTGAAGATCACAATGAACATTAGTGTAAACAAACTGAAGCTGCCCGAGGGGTGACAGAACGCACGGATTGCCATGTGGGAATGAATCTGCAGCCCAAAGGTGGGGAGAGACTAGGCATCTCCTCCCGGTTGAGGAGCAGGTTTCAAAGATGTGATTAAGCAAGACTAGTAAATAGCTATTCAAATAACAGGTGATCCTTTTGGTTAAGATCCCAAAATCCTGTGCAAAGTTTTTCTAATATTAATATTTTTCTAAACTAAGAAGCCAAATATAAGAAAAATAAATCCTTTGAAAGTTATGTGTTTGTAGCAGTATAGAAAAAACCATGAGTTTCTTATTGTATTTTTATTTGCTTTTACAGTGTCTTCCATAGAAAACCCATTTCACTGAACTATAACAATTATTAGAAGCAGTAAAGTTATAATTGCTTCTTAAAATAACTGTTAGTATCTCTTAGTTTGGCAGTTAGGTTGTTCATCTACCACAAGTGTTCACCCTTTGGCATCTCTGGGCCACACTGGAAGAAGAGTTGTCTTGGGCCACACATTAAATGCATTGTGACATGCAATAAAAAAACTCTTATAATGTTTTAAGTAAATGTATGATTTTGTGTTGGGCTGCATTCACAGCCATCCTGGGCTGCATGCGGCCTGTGGGCCACAGGGTGGATGCTCCTGAGGCTAAATTGTTTTAATTACAAAAGCAGATCATTTGAAATGGCTTCTTATTGTAAAATCTTTAAAAAAATTGAAGTGGGAGAAAAATTAGATACTTCATGATATTTTGAGTAGAGAGAAATAATTAATTGGCACGGCTCTCCAAAAGCTAAACTTTTGAAGGTAAATTCTTTTAGTGTGTGGGAAATAATGAATCACTTTACCTTTTTGAGTCACTGTACTCCTTCTTCAAACCCAGCTCCATTCTCTGGGAGACAAAAGGTAGAGGGATGGTGGGCTGCAACGCCAGTTTCAGACTCCAACATGGCTGTGGCAGTGCCCAACAGTCTAGGCAATGTCCCTGAGGGAAACCCACTGTTTTTAGTCGAGGACCAACCAGGAGCTCCTCGGGTAAGCACTGTGTGCACCTTGCTCTGCGGCTGGAAACGTCAGCTGTTCTATCCCCTGAACGACTGGAAGCTTATGAATTGATTAAGCATTTTGTTCATTGAAGATACCATCCAAATATTGAGTACAGTTTTAAGAAACTGAAGACTTTACCATTTCCAGATATTCTATGGAAATGCTACCCTCAACAAAGCTAAATCCTTAATAGGATTATTTAAAAATTTGCCATTAGAGTGGACCAAACACTAAGGCACAGCACGCACATACATACACCACTGCTTTGAAGAGGTGTTTGTCACACCTTATTCTTGTAGTCACATTCCAGAACTTTTTGTAGTCTGAAATTTTAATCTTTGGCTCTGGTCTTCCTTGACTTCTCTGTAGGATCTAAGTCTGTTTAGTGCTCTCGAGGGCTACCCCTTGGTTTCCATCACACTAGGAGCTCCTGACTTGGTCTCTACCAGCCCAGCCACCCCTCAGTCTCCTGAGCCTCCCCTTGCCATCCTCCTTCCACCTGTTTCTTATATTTAATACCAAAATTCCCATTTCCTCCCTCTCTATCATCCCTGTGGGTAATGCCATCTAGGACTTTGTTTTAGTTACCAACTACCTGTGTGCCAAACACTCTGGAGTCCATTTCTCTAGCCCTGGTAGCCCCCCTCTCTAAGCTCCACGCCTGCGTATTTAACTGCCTCCTGAAACCCACTTGGATGTCTGAAAGATACTTCAAACAAAAAAATAAATAAATAAAAGAAAGAAAACCAAAACTAAAAATCAACACTTTTGCCCTGAATCTACTCTTTATTTGGTATCCTGTGTTTCAGAAAATGGTCCACCATCCATGCTTTGTACAGTCTGGAAATGTGAAAATCACCTTCAACTCCTCTCTCACCCTCACGCTCTCTCTTCTTCCCTGTATTATCAAGTCCTGTTGTTCTGATCTTCTGTGTATGCCTTGATTCTGCCCACATTTGCCTCTCTTTTCTTTGCCTGGATTTCTAGAGTATTCTCTTTTTACACACTTCTAGGTGTTCTCTACATTGTATTTAGAAAATCTTTTCAATTTATAAAATGGGTCATTTCTGTTTTTTGTTTTTCTGCCTGAAACCTTTCAGTAGATTCCTATTATGCTGAGAGTAAAGACAGTGACCCGCCTTAGTTCCTACATCATTTCAACCTTGACAGTCCTTCCAGCTTCATATCCACCCACTTACCCTCTTGCTTTCTCTATTCCAGCCATACAGGTCTTCTTTTTTTTTTGTTTTGTTTGTTTTTTTACTGAAATATTCTCCTTCCCTCCTCCAGATTTATACAATATGCTCTTTTCTCTAAGTGAGCTTTCCACTCCTATCCTTCCTTGGAATAGTTTATCTCCACTCAGAACTGGGAGTAAGGACTATATTTCCCAGCTTTTTTTGCAGTATGGTGTGACATGTCACTGAATTTCATTCTTTGGTATATAAGCAGATGTATTATTTTTATGTATTGAGAAATTTCCTTAAAATACAAGCAACATGCACCCATTATCTTCCCCTATACCCTTCCTGTACTTTGTTGCTTAGAATGTAAAGTGATAGCTGAAGCTTCATTTTGAACCTTTAACAGATTCTCACAACTATGGTAAAAACCACTGTAGTTGCCTGTATCAATAAACCCAACCCTTTATTTATAAACTTTAATGTGTATAAATAAGAATGGAAAACCAAGACTTTCACATAAAAAGAAGAAGCTGATTAAACAGAATTGATCCCAGAGGAACCCCCAAAATGCAACAATGAAAAATAACTTAAAAAGTCATAGAACAAGAACAAAATGCTATGAAAAAAAAAGGAATAAGCTGAGATTAAGAAAAAATTCTTAGAAATTAAAACCATGATAAGTAAAATTTAAAATTTTTGTAAAGGTTTAAGTAATCAATTGATTTGGTTAAGAGAGCTCCCAAACATAAGCCATAAAAGACAAAAATATGAATTTAATGGAAAATTAATGAGAAATACAGCACAGACTCAGAATTTCCAAACTGTGTCTTTCCAGAAAACAAAGACAGAGAGAAAAAAGAATGAAAAAACCCACCATTTTCTACTATCCTATCATGTAAGCATTTTAGAACCTAAGATGCACAACCAAATTAAGAATAGTTTGTCAGAGCTTAAAGATAGTACTATATTCAATAAACGCAATGATTTTAAGAACCAGTTTTTTGACCTAGTACAAAGTGTTAGAGAAATAAAAAATGTTTCTGTGAGCTGAAAAAGAAATTTAGTTAAAAAAACTCACTAGGTATCCAACAGTAATAATAGTAATAGTAATTGCAACTACAATGATAAATCACCCACAAAGATTGTCAGATTTGCAAACAAAAGTACATATATTTAAGATAGTTTTAATTCCTTGTATTCTTGAATTTAAATTTAACTGGGTGTTTGATATTTTTGTCTAGCTACCATAATTCCAAATCTACATATATTTATTATTTTTAACACTTTATTTTATTTCATTTTTAAATTTAATCTTTATTGTATTTTTCCCATTACCTTTTAATGCTCTTATAGCCCCCATCCCCAGCAATCACCACACTGTTGCCCATGTCCATGAGTCCTTTTTTCTTTATACATTTAGAGGAAATATTTGCACTCCAAAGATAAAGACAATTCTAGAAGGTAAAAAGAAAGAGTAGAGAACACTAATAAGTCACCTCAATGGATTGCCTCTCAGATTGGCATCACAGTTCTCCTCTGAAACACAGGAGACTCTGTTTGGAAAGATGCTAGAAAGTTCAGACGAAAGGTTGGAGACCCTACTAGCCAAAGTGTCAGGTAAATTTGTGGGTGAAATTAATTGCTGTACAATAAAAGTCAAAATTCTGTTCAAGACCATTCTAAATAATGAAACATTGGAAGCATTTCAATTAAAACCAAGAACTAGAAAATTAAAATATTACCACCATTAGTTTTCATTATACACACATACATACAAAATGAGGCAGTATAATTAAAAAGTATAAATATTACAAAAAAAGTGATAAAGCTAACCATTTCCTTGGGTATGACTGTCTAGGAAAAATTCCAAGTTAACTAATTAAAGAACTGCAAAACTAATGAGAATGGAACACAGGAATTATATACAAGAAAGACATGCAAACATTAATAGGTTTTCTATATATCAGCAGGATCCAATTAGAAATTTTAATAAAATTTGAGATTTTTATTAAAGGTGAAAAGTAATAAAAAAATAAAAATAAGCTTGGCAAATACTGTGTAAAACATTTAAGATAATTAAAAATGGAATGAGGTAATAGAAAAACTTTAGTAAATGGAAAGACACATTATATTACAGTATGAAAAAGATAATCATTTTCTTGTTATTAGTTTTCTTCAAGTTAATTTATAAGTACATTGTATTGCTAGTCAAAATGCATCCCCCCAAAAAGTACTTTATAGGGCTTAAGGAGCTGATTCTATATACAGAGTCAGGCACAAATAACACCCCCCTGTTTATGAGCTGGTAACCTACACCAAATCTTTATTACAAAATCATAAGCATGTAATTCTAACATAACAATATTACACTCAAGCCACACCATATGACATTTTAGGTAAAATGTTCAAATTGTTGTTCATCTTGTGTGAGACATTCATGTACACTACCAACCACGCTCAATGGTATTACTTCTGCCAGACCCTGTATTTCTTTGGAGGAGTATTTCTTTGGAGGAGAAGAGTGACAAATGTTTTGAAAAAATATGACATTATCATTTATTAGCATCAATGGTATAAATTTACAGTAATTAGAATAAAATAGTATTGGTGAAAGAATGAACAAATGTAACACCGAAATGGAATCAGTGGAGTGTCTTATAAAGGCACTCATGTACACATGCAAGTCTGTTTCAGAATAAATTTATTAATTCAAATCAATGAAAGAAACAGTGCCTAATGCAATGTTACTATGGTCTCTAGTTATTGGGAGACACAAACGTAAAGAGCAGTGAAATAACTGCAGCTTTAGGAAGGAAATACTTGATGCCTAAAGGAGAAAGGCAGACATCCAGCCTCGCAGATGCAACTGGGTGACCTGTGGGGTGATGAACATCTGCATTGAATGGGCATCACCAGTGGGCTCCCGCTCACCTTCACCATTGCACTTGAGCCATCTTGGTCTGGCAACCATTCCCTGAATACTCTACAGCTATTTCCCAAACACTCCACACACCTCTTTAGCATCTGTCGATGTTTCTTCTGGCTGCAATGCTCTCCTTTCATTTCTTTATCTGGGAATATTCTCTGTATCTTATAAACTCAGCTCAGATAATTTCTCTTCTGGGATATCTTCCTTAGCTTCACAGAAGAGTTAAAGTTCCCTCTTTCATGCACCCATTATTTTTTTTGTTTAAATAATAACTATGGGTTGATCACCATCTTCTGACCTGTTTTATCATTCTGTGTACCTGTCTCCAAAAGACTGTATGCTTCTTAGGGGCCAAGGCCATTTTATTTCCCAGAGCTTATTTCTCTTGGACTAGCATTCAGTGAGTTAATAAATTTTTGTAAATGATGAACAAATATTTATTTAAAATACTTCCTTTTTATTTTCATTAATACTTACAAGTTGATTCCACTGTCTTTAACAGATCTATTCCTATTTAAAACATAGTTATATAACATAGAAAATTAAATGTTAAAGAAAAAGGCTATTTTCACCACCAATCAATGTCATTTTTTTAAATTTCCATCTTCATACTCTAGTGGAAAAGCCTTGAGAAAAAAACTACCTTGTGAAATGTGTGAATGTTGATGTTCTATAAATACAATGTTTAAAATAGAATGTGCTGTATATAAACAAGAATATATTTCCCATAAAAGATAATACATATGCTACATTCTTGCAATATTTATTTGAGAACATTCAGTTACAACTTAAAGTGTCAAGAAAATGTGGATAATTGGAAATCTGTCCAGCAAGTCAGAGGTGCATCTCCTTGTAGGTTGCATGTCCCATTAGCCTGTCGTATTTTAAAAGGCTAATGAGTTCTTTGGATGATTGGACTCTTCTCTAAGTTGTGCCCTTAAATTCTCAGCTGGAAGAAAAGCCAAAGCAGAAAGACAGGATGGAACTACAATGAGTTCTCTCCCTGACATCATCTCTCATCATCGATATTCATGGCACTGACCCCGAACCAGCTAAGTAGGTTGAAGAAGTAATTAGGATACTGATGGGCAGAAGCAACGGATGTGAGAGAACCTAGGATTATCCTGTTGCTAACCTTTTTCAGAGTGATGCTGAAAGCAAAGAAGAAACTCTAAAACTAAATAGGCTGAGGTGCCACTGCACACATGAAAAACCAACAACAAAAAATCTCTTCTAGGCCCCACAAATTATGTTATGGGTTCAAATGAATCTGAATGTTTGCATTTATCTTAAGGCTTAAGCAAGTCTTGAAACTGGGTTTATAGACAGAATGGTGAATAATATCTAATTTTCCAAAAGTATTTAAAAGTACTTAGTGATTTCCAGCTATTCTTTTCCGAGGCTGGTCTAATATCGGTTTAAGTAAAACCGACCTCAGTTTACACTACCACAAGAAAAAACAATAATTAGAAATGAAAAAGATTTCTGACTACAAGCTAATTCATGTGTTTCTGTTTTATTTCTTTCATCTTAACACGTCATAAAGCATAAATTTAAAAGATAACTAATGGTCTAGTTTTACAAAATTATTTAATTAGAAAAGCTATTGTGGGATCACTTTGTAGATTAAATAAACCTCTAACCACTATGCTGCGCACGTGAAACCAATATAAAATAATACTGAATGTCAACTATACATTTAAAAGAAACCCCAAACTCATTTTCTAAAGAAACAACAGCAAAAGAATCTCCCCAAACTGTATGAAACCTCAAAGAGCACCTGGTCTACCCATCTTACCTTCTACAAGAGGGACGGGAGGCCCAGGACAGGCAAGGATTTACCCAGTGTCACGGCGGTTAGAGAGGAGTTGGTCAGGAGACTGCGCTCCTCCCTCCCAACGGACAGCACTTGCCAGGCAGAGAGCCTGCCTTGCACCTGGCTTTTGCTTCAACCTTTCTAAAATGATTTTCTCCCTGAATGTGTAATATTTTCTCCTTCTCACTTCCCCTTAATAAGTTAAGCAAATAGATAAGAAATGCTATTTGCATATCAATATGATCATGATGTTTTAGAATTTAGGGAGAAAGAATGTGCAACGGGATACACAGAAACTGACAGATGGTGATTATCTCATTACAAGATAGAGGAGGAGAAGGGTTCTGCCTGTTTTTTGTGATACGGCACTCCCATCGTTAGTCCTTATCTGCTGAAACACGCCTTGTGCTGCCTTTGATCAACCGCCAAATATCTACCTTCTTTCAAATATTTACTGTCTTATTGCTCAGTCTCTCATTGACTACAGCCAACATTTCTTACATGATGTTTTATTGACATGACCAGGAAATATGCAAACAATGTTGGACTAAGCCGCTAATGAGATGGGCCCCCAAATCTGGGCCCATGTCCCCAGGCTGTCATTCACAGCCCTGTGGTTAAGTCACCTGTAATCTCCATAAGCCCTGGTTTCCTTCTTGAAGAAAATGAGAACACTATTAATGGAGGAATGGAAAAAAATATATTTAGGTTAAACCTTATTACATGGCTATTTTCTCATGTTAAAAATCAAACATTGGTGGCCTTATTTGGTTCAACCTAATATCTGAAACATTTGCTACACTGTAGGCCCTCAGTTATAAAGTAATTATTATAATTTTTCAAGCTTTCCCCCTTATTTTATTCATTATAAAGCCACGTCTGCACTGAGCTGCCCCCTTAATATATATGTAGTGGTTATCGTGTATAAGTTTTTCTTATTACTATTTATTTACTTAAAAATTTTCATTGCATTTTCTGTTACCATTGATCCCCTTTATACCCGCTGTCTCCATCAATCCCCACACTGTTGTCCATGTCCGTGAGTCCTTTTCCCTTTTTCTTAGATCCCTCTGCCCTCTAACCCTCCACGAACTGTCAGCCTGCTCTCTATCTGTGAGTCTGTTTCTATTTTGCTTGTTAGTTCAGTTCGTTCATAAGATTCCACATATGAGTGAATGGATAAAAGAACTGTGAGACATTTACACAATGGAATACTACTCAGCCAAAAGAAAGAACAAAATTTTACCCTTCATAACAGCATGGATGGACCTGGAGAACATTATGCTAAGTGAAATGGGCCAGTCAAAGAAAGACAAATACTATGCGATGTATAAGGTTTTAAAAAGACCACAACTGCCCTGAAAAACAATCAGTTAAAAAAAGTGAGAAAAGAAAGTACCTCATTTCATGAGGTAATAATATCTTTTTTCCCTATAGCAAAATCACCTCTGACAGAGGTGAGAATGAATTACAATCAAAAACCTTCTGAAATCCTCAGTTTGGCAATATTCAAATTCTACTTCTTGAGTAAATTATTTTGGAATTGCTGCAAAGCTTTGTTTAGCAACTTTGTGGCACAGAAAGTATATTAAATAAAATTATTCTTATTTTTCTTAAATGGAAAACTTTGTAATTTCATTGTTCTGTTGTAAGTAGATAATAATAATAGCCAAAATTTTGACTAGCATCAACTAGCAGTCCTAGCAGTCCTAGCATCAACTGTGGTCCTAATCATGTTACCTGCTCTCAATAACACCACAAGGTAGGTGCTAATACCGTCCCACTTCAGAAACAAAGAACTTCAGAAAGCACAGGGAGTGACTTGTTCAGGTCACAGGGCAGGTGAAGGCCAAGCTAGATTTTGACCCTTGGCCTGATGTTTGAACTTCACACACTCTTCTGCTTTCCACTAGGCATCACAAGGCATTAACCATAGGAGTCCTTCAGTAAATAATATCAAAAATTATTGGGAGTGGCGAAGAGATACAGATCCAAAATGAACACTCTGACACCTCTGTGATACAGAATGACATTTTAATCTTTGCTTTCTTCCTCCCTACCTAGCCTAGACAATGAAATAACACCCTGTCGGCAAATTAAACCTTGCTGTTCCTTGGTCTCCGAGTCAGGGCTACAGTATCCGGCACCCTACTGCCATTCGGGCATGAATTGTGCTACAGTGTATCTTTTAATGTAGACTATTACTTTGTTAGGTGAGCTTCTTTTCTTCCTTCTTTCTCTCTCTTTAAAAGAAAAAAAAAAACCCTGTAGTATAGTGAACGACTCTGTTCTGGCCAGTGGGCTAGCAGCTAAGATGAATCAAACGGAACCACTGCTTTCAAACATTCAAAAGCCCAGAAGGAAAGACGGGGATATAAATAAGTTCAATAAAATATCATAGATATGAGGATGCAAGATAAGGGTGAAAAGTGTATTGTTGGGAAATGTACTGAGGAACTCAACATTTTTCAGAAGCGTATTTATAGGTGAACTGATATGCTGTCTGGCATTTGCTTTAAACTATTCTAGTAAAAATACCTGGACAAAAGAGGGGTAGTGAAGTGAGATAATAATGAAAAATTTTTGATGACTGCTAAAACTGGGTAATCAATACATTATGTTATTGGCTCTATTATATCAGTAACATTTATTGAGTACTTACCACATGGCAGGTTAAGCGCTTTCCTGTACAAACTCATTCAACTTTTCACAACTACCTTGGGAGGTAGGGATTGCTATTGTATCCATTCTGCAGGCCAGGAAACTGACGAAGTAGTCCAGTAAATGGCCTAAGTTTACAGAACTAGTGAGTAGTAGAATCTGACTCTACAATTTAGTCATTTAACCACCATGTTATACTGTCTCTCAGTATAGGGTAATTATTATAACATGTTATAGAACGATAGTCACTGTTTTGGGGCACCATACTAAATACTTTCCATATAATATTTCACTTAATCTCTGTCAAAATATGAGGACTTAAGTGTTGGGGTTCTTTCCATGATGGTGTGGATAGGTCAGGGAACACGATAAAATGGGAAAGAAGGAAATGATGCCCGAGCCAAGTTTCTATAAAGGAAAGGCTGTCTCCTAGGTTCAAAAGGATGTGATCCCATTGCAGGGAGGGGGAGAATCCTGACCAGGTGCACAGAGACATGGTGACTCTGACCCTGCTGGCTGCAGTGGAGGAGGGGTGAGGCGGGAGGCAGCTGGTACCAGAGTCCAGCAAGGCTGGACAGTTAGGCATAACTGGGATCTGGAGGTTCTTAGGATATGGTAAACGACTGGGGCTTGGTCCAAAGGTTGAAAAACTGTTCCAAAAATTATGAAAGTCAGGATGTAAGCAGGAAGTTGACGATATCAGACTTAAATTTTAAAGGATCAACTAAAGAGCCCCGAAGAGTGTGAATCAGAGGGGGTAATATCCAATGAGTAACTGATTCAATTGATTTATTCAATGGATGGTTTGAACGCACAATTTATTAATCTTAACAAATTCTGCCCAATAATAGATTGTTTCTCTTTTCTCTGAAAACACAAACAAAGCAAAGCCCATTACCTTTCTTTTTGCTTGTACCCTTCCTCTCTCACAAACACAGTGCTGCTTAAATGATGTGCTCTCAAAGGACATTATATAAATATGGTGCACCAAGTAATATTCTACCATTGTTTGTTTATTCATTAAAAATATTCCCATATGTCAAATTTTGAAGTCACCACGCTGCTCAGTGGCTTAGATGGGTTGAAGTTCACCTGCACTGTTAGAAAAATGATTTTACTTTAGTTTCAGTTAAATATTTGGCTGCATTTCTTAAGCATAATTATATTTATTTCCAGGTGTCTTGAAAGAGAAGAGAAGCAATCTGAATGGCTTCGTCCTCTGGTATGTACTCTTTCCCCAAAGTTTATGGATGCTATTTTTAATAGATGGCTTTACAACCACAATGACCACTCTCCAAAATTCTGAGTAGAAAAATTAGATCACATCACTCAGCCCCCTTCCTAAGAATCACTACTGAAACATCTTTATGTGATAAGTGAACTTGTTGGCACGAATAAAGGAAAAGGAGGCTTTTCTCAAGAAAAGCATGAATATCTGCTAAAAATTATAGCTAATCTGTGTTTATTCATTCTATGATTCAAGCTCACCTTTGTTCTTTCAAAACTGCATCTATTTTGATCTGCTTAAGCTAGCTTGAAAGTCTGGTTTAATATGTATTAGCAATGCTCTAAATTTTACATTGTAGAAAATGAGTCATCTGCCATGCAAGGTCTTACTCTTGAAGTTTTCAAAGTATCACAAATTTTCTACTTTTATGGCAATATTTAATACTTTTATATGTGTATAGTGTGATTGGTCCCTAAACTCACTTCTGCTGAAGACCCTTTGAGTATAACCAAGCGTATCTATACCTCAGGAAGCTCATGATCCAAGCCAAAGGAAAGAAAAAGCAATAATAGGAGTTGGACCAGGCAGTTCATTCATTCAACAGACATTCATTGAAGTCCATCTCCATGCTAGGTTCTAGGAATCTAACAGTGAATACAATGGGTGTTATAAAGTTTACAAAGAAATGACTCTATATTACTAATTCACTTATGCTATCACATGAAGAGCTTGGAATGGTTAAGCATGTTTACATTGCAGCAAGTAGAGAGGCCCTTTGTATTTAATCTCTGCCTGCAGTACTCAAAGTTCTTGTCCATGAGGAGTTCTGTGAGCTTGTGCATGAATGAAAATCAACACAGTGCTGCTTTTATTGAGAAAGTCTTACTAAGAAAAAGAAGCAGCCAAAATTAACAGTGTGCATCATGATATAAGTAATTTACCTTCTGGCACAAGGTCCTTATGCCATCATACACATTCTGCCAAGGTCCTTATCTTGGTGCAGACTAGTAAGAAACAATTTGAAGATGGACTGCCAGCCTTTTTGCATTCACTTTTCATTGCCCTGCTCTAGTCTATACTCCTACCTGGTTGAGAGCCACCAAATGTAGACTCAGTTCACAAAGGCTGTGATTTCACTGCATTTTAAGGAAAGTCTAAGTGTGAAAGGCCCTGAAATATCTCAGTTTAGAGTAGACTTTGGGGATAGCACAGACACAAAAGAGAATGTGGGACAGAACGATGTCCCCATCCTCCAATTACATTCCTTTATTTACACTGGTTAAGACTGTATAAGTTCCTCTGTGAAAAGAAATTGGAGTGTGATCAATATGTACTGTGTGCTTGTTAGAGTAGCTTCTGAACTATAATGTGCCCACACATCCCCTTGTTAAGAATTCAATTCTGATTTAGCAAGTCTGGGACATGCCTAGTTTCTATATTTGTAACAAGCTTTCAGGTGAGTCCAATGGTGCTGGGCAGTGGGTCACACTGAGTAAGCGAGGCTTGATATTTGTGCTATTTACATTTCATTGCACACATCACCACAGCAAATTGGGTTCAGTCATTCTCAATACATTTTTTGGCTGTTTTCGTGAAGAAATGATTTAAAGATCCTCCATCTAACTGCTGTGTTCAAGATCACTCAATTCAGGGTTATTAAAAACTTATAAGTAAATTGAGATAATTCACTTCTGGTATCCTTTTTATATGTGCCCAGATATTACTGTGTTTTTTTTTTTACATTGTACTGGATAGCTCTGCGTTTGGTTGGACTGTGTAGGAACAAAGCCCTGACCTTTCCCAGAAAGTTGTTCAACTAGTTCCACAGAGCACGAGATTTTAGATTCCTGCTGCTCTTGGGAAGACACAGATAGGACCAAGGGGAATAAGAATAAAAAGCTTACAATTATATCCAATCGGCATAAGTGTGTATAGACAGGAACTTAATGTAAAATTTATATTTCCAGCCACTGTTCCACATCTGCTCATATGGAATATTGATTTTGTGTTACCATTTGTCTCTGGCCATCCACTGCCACAAAAGCAAATTCACAAAGATAATGAAGAGAAAGTCAGGAAGCTCAAGTGTTACTGTTCTTATTATTTTATAAGAACAGTAACACTTGAGCTTCCTGACTTTGTCTTTATTATCTTTGTGAATTAGATGGAAACACTGTGCCTTCTCCCACAACCAAGTTTGAATACAACAAAGGTTTGGAGAACAAAGATGCAGCCAAAGAACAGAAAATTGAACTATACGGAAGTCCAACAACAACGAATCGTTCAACCCAACTGGTAAGAGGGGTGGAGCCAGCAGCAGAGCAGGGTCAGGCAAGAAAGATCCCCCGACTGCAGGCACCCAGGCAGCTCCGCGTCGGGCTGACCCAGTGAGGGCTCGGGGTGGCGGGCTGGCTGCGGTCCCACATTTGTGGAAGATAAACCAGCAAAGGAGTGAGCAGTGAGACAGACCACGCAGGCTCCAGCGGGCGACCCCAGTGGCAGGCTGACTGTGGTCGCACATTCACCCGCAGTGGGACAGACCACGTGGCCCGTTGTGGCAGTGGGAGGCAGCAGAGGGGGCCCACCATTGCTTTCCTTTGGCCCTGCCCCCACATACAGCATCACAACCCAGTGACTGAGTGGCCCGGCCCTGGTGAACACCTAAGGCTCTGCTCCTCCTACGTAATAGGCACAAACAGTCCAAAATATGGCTCAAGAAGAACTCAAAGTCCCAGAGCCAATAACTCTAAGTGAAAAAGAAATAGTGAACCTCTCAGATGCACAGTTCAAGACGCTGGTGATCAGGATGCTCACAGAATTGGTTGATTTTAGTCACAAATTATAGGAACATATGAAGGCTAAACTAATTGCAATGAAGAGAAATGCACAGGAAATCAATAGTGATGGAAAGGAAACTGGGACTCAAATCAATGGAGTGGACCAGAAGGAAGAATGAAACATCCAACCAGAAAAGAAGGAAGAAACAAGAATTCAAAAAAATGAGGAGAGGCTTAGGAACCTCCAGGACATCTTTAAACGTTCCAACATCCGAATTATAGGGGTACCAGAAGGGGGAAAGAAACAGCCACGAGTGGAAAACTTATTTGAACAAATAATAAAGGAGAACTTCCCCAGTCTGGCAAAGGAAATAGACTTCCAGGAAATCCAGGAAGCTCAGAGAGTCCCAAAGAAGTTGGACCCAAGAAGGAACACACCAAGGCACATCATAATTACATTAGCCAAGACTAAAATGAAGGAGAGAATCCTAGAAGCAGCAAGAGATAAGGGGACAGTCACCTACAAAGGAGTACCCATCAGACTGTCGGCGGATTTCTCAAAAGAGACCTTACAGGCAAGAAGGGGTTGGAAAGAAGTATTCCAAGTCATGAAATCCAGAGACCTACAGCCAAGATTGCTTTATCCAGCAAAACTTTCATTTAGAATGGAAGGACAGATAAAGTGCTTCTCAGATAAGGTCAAGTTCAAGGAGTTCATCATCACCAAGCCCTTATTATATGAAATGCTAAAGGGACTTCTATAAGAAAAAGAAGATGAAAAATATGAACAGTGAAAGGACAGCAAACACACAGTTATTAACAACCACACCTAAAACAAAAGCAAACCAAGAGGACAGCAAGATCAGGAGTGGAACCATAGAAATGAAGAACACATGAAGGGTTAGCAACAGGGGTGTGAGGGGAGGAGAAGAGGGGAGAAGGCACAGAAAATAGCATAGATGGTAGGTAGAAAATAGATAGGGGGAGAGCAAGAATAGTGGGGGAAATATAGAATCTAAAGAACTTGAGACACGTGGTTATAAACTAAGTGGGGGGAGAATAGTGGGGGAGGGAGTGTGCGGGTGGAGAGGAATGAAGGGGGGGAATAGAATAACTGTAATGGTATAATCAATAAAATATATATTTTAAAAAATGTTCATTTCTTCCTTCTGGTCCAAACCATTGATTCGAGCCCTGGTTTCCTTCCCATCACTGTTGGTTCCCTTTACATTTTCCTTTATTTCACTTTTCATAGTCTTCACTTTTTCCTCTATTTTGTGACTATACTCAACCATTTCTGTGACCATCCTGATTACCAGTGTTTTGAACTGTGCATCTGATAGGTTGGCTATGTCTTTGTCACTTACTTGCATTTTTTCTGGAACTTTGATCTGTTCTTTCATTTGGGCCTTTTTTTTTTTTTGGTCTGAGCATGCCTGTTATGTAGTAAAGGGCGGAGCCTTTAGTATTCACCAGAGTGGGCCAACCCACTTTACTGCTTGTGACAGTGTGGGGGAGGAGCCTGGGAGGGAACAGCGGGGCATGCTCAGCTCTCCCCCGGCTTTCAGTCATTTCCGCCACTACCCACAAGCATATTAGGCGCTTCTGGTGCTAATTCCCAGGTGAGTGGGTTTTGTCCTACTTCTAGGACCCTGTGGGTCTCTCCAACAAACTCTCCTGTGAGGCTGGGAGTTTGTCCCGCTGCCTCAACCCCCACAGGTGTTTTCAGTCAGAGGTTTGAGGCTTTATTTCCCCTCAGTGGAACCCTGGGTTGTGTGGTCTGTCTCACTTCCCAGTTGTTCCTCCTGGTTTATATGCATAAAGTTGTGGGACTGCCCAGTTCACAATCCTCTGCCTCACCTAGTCCACCAGCTGCCACCTTGCCACGTGTCCTCTCCACCTGGCTTTCCATCTCTGCCCCTCCTACTGGTCTGGGTGGATGTTTCTTCTTTAACTCCTTGGTTGTCGGACTTTCATATAGTTCTATTTTCTATCAGTTCTGGATGTTTTTTTAAAATTTGTTGTTGTCCTTCTTTGGGTTGTATGAGGAGGCACAGTGTATCTACCTATGCCTCCACCTTGACCAGAAGTCCTCAAGTGTTATTGTTTATAACTTCCGAGAAAAATCTGCAAAACTCCAGAGTCACAGACAAAAAACATACTAGTTCTAAGAAAAGAGGAAGTGATAAGACCACTCCCAGGATATAAAGAAGGTAGTCATATCCTAGCAGAGGGCTATGAGTAAAAATCCTGGGAAATTGGATTAACGGAGAGGAGTCATAATTTAGACGACCATTAATCATGGCATGTGGGGAACATTCAGTAAGCTTGAGACTCATGATTCATTTGCTCATTCAACATCAAGACAAGGACCTTGCACTAGAGAAGGTTTCAGTCTTAAGTGTGTGCCTGAAAGTACCGCTCAATCAAATTTCTTCAATAAGTATGAGCTAGACACTGTGTGTGCAAAGGAAATACAAATGTAAATGATGGTCCCTGGCCTCAAGGGGGCCACTGCTATGGGACTAGCAGACAAATAAATTACGGATTACAGTATGTGAGAGATATTATTTGTCTCAGGCTTGAGTTATACAATCTCTGATTTTAAATAGGAAACTTTATTGGGATTCTGACTGTACAAAAACTCTTTATCATGGCAAAGATTTTTCTTCTTTTGATTACCTGTTGATATAATTTGGTTTTCTGTGGTGAAAAGGAGATGTTTTCTCTCATCTTCACAACAGCCTTTTAATATTTGAGGCTGGATATCATAATTATAGTTAGCCTTCAAACTAAACACAGATCTTTTTTTCAGAGAATAATGAACATAGTTAATTTTTAGCGTATTACTTGACTTACATAATCAGTAGAGTGTATAATAAATTCATTTCACCCAATAAAACCCCTGACTTATATAAGAGGAAGTGGAGAAAGAGAGAAGAAAAAGCTGTGGGCAATGTGAAACAGCAAATTTTGCTTATCTTTTCTTGAGAAAGCTGTTGACTACCTGAGGGAATGCTAAGAGGACATTGAGGGCATTTTGTTTGGGGGCAGCCAGATATGTCAGCAAAAAAACCAATTTAGGTTATTTATGGATTTCCCAAAAATCTGAGAAAATCTAAGTGTTTTCTCATGAAGTGTAGAGAGCAGCTGTCCCTGTCCTAGCTGGGACGGCTCTTCACCATTTTCCTTATTAAAATGTTTCATGCTCATAATGCTTTTTAGTTTTCAGCATCTTGGTGGGACTAGCTTTTGAGCTTTCTCTTGAAGAAATTAATGGGCAGTATTGGCCTTACACTCTCCAAAGTAACATTATAGGCTTAAAAAATAATCGGGTAGATTTAGGCCCATTTAGCTTACAAAAGCAAGTACACATTCAACAACGGTACTTTTCCAAATGACTGTATTAATGACTACATTCCCTTTCCAAGAAAAAATAATCACATGCATTTTCTATTCTTCTGTGTGTGCTTTTTAAAATAAAACGTGACTTGCTACTTTGTTTCTCCTACAGGTATTCAGATAATGGAGTTTCTGGCCAAAGTAATGGCCAGAGGAAGAGAAGCCATCCTGTAAGGTAATTTATAATTATGATTGAAGCAGCTAAATAAATTAAAATTTAAAATACACACTGTCAAGAGCATGAATCAGACGGACCATTATGACTCAGGATACTCAACAGAAATGGCATACCTCCAAGAGAACGAACATAAGTGCTCTATTTATCAGGGTAAAATAAAATGACTTCTGTGCAGCATGGAGTTAGGGCAAAGGCGAACAAAGGGGAAAGAAAAGGCAATGCGTTAGGTCCATGTGCCCAGCTATTCTGACTGGGCAGTAAACATTGATGGAAGACCCTCTATGTGGGGAACCCCTGCGCACACTCCGGAATGCTTTGCTACCCTGTGGCCCACAGAAAAGCAAGCTGCATTGGTGTCATTATGATAAATGAATCTAAATTTGCATTTTAACAAGATCCCTAAATCTTACTCATATGGAATTTAAGGTAGAGGTGTCTACCTATAATGCAGATGGGAGTTCAACATTTCTTAAATGTATGTCACAAAGTGTGAAATTACTTCTGGGTACCAGTATTTTATCAAGGGATCACGGGGATCCTTATGGTTAGATAAGTCTGATAAAAAGTCAACGAAATAAATACCTGTACAGAGGCAGACGGGGTAAAGATCAACTGTTTCCATTGTAATTATTTTGCAATTTTGATTTTTATTTATTAAATAGAAATATTTATTTAGCATGTTGATGCTCACACTTCAATTTTTAACATGTTACTTGTCCCTAAGTCAGTTGTTTTAAATTTTGCTCATTTAACTGTGGAATCCTTTGCTCAAATGAAATATTTCTGCCACCTAAAGGAATCATTTAAAAAAAATTTTTAAATCTCAAAAACAGTGAGATTTAAGAATCTATTAGTGCATTATTATTCAAAGCATATAGTCATCCACTATAAAAATCACACACAATCATTGATTGTATCAAGGACATCAATCTACTGGCCTGTTATTTCTACAAGTACTAGAGGTGTTTTATAAAATGCAATACTATTTCCAGTAATTAATAGCTAGAATTTAAAAGCACAAATTTTTCAAGAGAATGTAAAAATCATCAAATATTCATTTATAAGGAGGTACATAATAAAACATTATCCAAAACAATTACTTAGGCTCATTTACTGTCATGTTCTTATAATGACTCAACCAGTTATAACTAGGATGACAAAAAAATATAAGTCACAGGAACGTTAATTAAAGGTTTCTTCATTTCCAAACAGCAGCAGCTAAACTAATGTTCTAACAAGCAGAAAAAACATCCTTGGTGATTTATCCAACGACCCTATGACACCCTTTCTCTTAGTGAAACATTTCATTTTATAACATTGAAACAGCCAGGTTATAGAACTGTTAATAAAAAAGTCCTATTTGTCTTGAAATATGTATACAATATTGTCGCTGATATTGTACCTTGGTTTAAGGACCTAGAAAATGCTGAAAAAATCTGATTTCTAAAGATTGGTTTTCAAAACAAACAGTGTCCCCTAGGGCAAGAAATACCAACATTTGGTGCTTTAAAATATTGTAAAGCATTTTTCAAATGCTATTCTCACCAGAAAATCTGAAATTTCACATTAAAGATTCATGGCTTCAACCATGTGTGAGTGACACCCAAAACTTTGCAATTTTGCTGACAGGTGGGTCTGAATAAGGCTCTGAAAGGGAAAACAATAAAAATGGTAGTAAATAATCTTGGCAGAAGATCCAACATGCCCCTCTCAGGGCTGGATGGGTTCCTTTGTTCTTATTCAGTGATAATTACGAAGATTGTTTTTAGATTGATTGAAGAATACTACTTGACCAATATAACTTATTTTTCCACAAATTGTGGTAGGGGTCGGTTAAATAAAGTAAAATAACCCCAAATTATATTTTGAGTCTCTATAGTAAACCATAGGCTATCTGTGGATTTTTTTAAAGTATATTTTATTGATTATGCTATTATTACAGTTGTCCCAATTCCCAGCCCCCCCTTAGTTCATGTCCATAGGTTGCACATATAAGTTCTTTGTTTTCTTCATTTCCTATGCTATTCTTAACCTCCCCCTGCCTATTTTGTGCCTAACAATTCTCCTTCTTATTCCCTGTACCTTTCTGCCCCATTCTTCCCTTGACCCTCACTGATAACCCTCCATGAAATCTCCATTTCTGTGATTCTGTTTCTATTCTAGCTGTTGGCTTAGTTTTATTTTTTTGTTTTTCAGGTTCAGTTGTTGATAGTTGTGAGTTTGTTATCATTTTACTGTTCACAATTTTTGATCTTCTATTTCTTAGATGAGGATTAAGGTCTTCTAAAAAAATAGAGTAATATGAAATCACTTTCCAAGTAGATCGTATTCTGATTGCCTAATTTAAACATCATAGTAGATTTTAGTATTGTTCTTTAGACTCTCCATCTCAAATATTAAAGTGTCCTCCAAGATCTTAGGTTAGGTTTGAATATGCTAAAGTGTCATGTTCAGATTTGGTAATGCTATGAATTGTTTCAGAACAGTATCAATACAGTCACTGTTGATTATGTTTAGATCCTAGAACCTCAATACTTTGCTTTTAGCTTCCCCATAGACATTCACACTTTTCCTGTTACCTTCCCAAGGGTTAAAACATATGCCTAGGAAGGGCAAGGAAAGTAGATTTATTTTGGTCACTAGGAAAAATACCTGCATATAATTCTATTTCAAACACAGCCCATGTTTTATGAGTAGACAATGGGAGAAAATATCCAAAAAAATTAGGCAAATGATTAATTTTAACCATGTATAATTATCTGAATATACCAATTTGGCGGTGGTGGGATTAAAAACTTAAATAATTGCCTCGATTGACTCTGGTGATAAAGATAGATTCTGAATGGACATTTTTTTCCTTTTAATTACAGAATGATCTAAAGGGTATTCATTAAGATACAATTCAAATATCACTTTTATAGTAATCAATTTCATATTTCTCATAGCAATTTACTTCCTCAGACTTTAACTTAGTGAGTTAACATTTTCTCATTTCCAAGAATATTGCATAATCGTCCATGTAATTCCTTTAGGAAGTTAATTAGCATCCTGATCTCAGCTTAGAAAATTAGCTGTCAGGGACACATAATTTCCATGTGACAAGCTTTAAACTACTATCTTCCTAATTTTATTGTCAAATATGAGATGTGGAAGTCAATAATAAATCACTCCTTTAATAAGGAACCGATGGTATCCTCATCATGAGTGATCTTAAATCTCAGTCCCTTGGCTATAGTGTTCTCTACCACAACGCTTTCACTTCTGCTAAGATGCAATACTAGTTTTATAATTGGCAGGACTTTCTATCGACTGATGATGACAAGGATATTTGAACCTTGTTTATAGACTACAACTATTTATATAGGAAAACTTAAATTTATCTTTGCATTTATAACTGGAAAATATTAGTGAAATCCCTTTTTACCAGAAGTACATATAACTTAATTTATATAAAATATATAGGCTTACACTGAACTCTACTTTGTTTTTCTAGCATGTATTTGCTTCTTCCATTCTCAGTCTCTTCCCCCTTTGTTAAAAATACATGTCCTTACAAGTCACAAAAGAGTGATTTACACATAATCACTTTTGTATGTTTGCATTATGAAAATACAGAGAATATTTATGGAAAGTAAATGGCACATAAAAATAATTAATATTGTTGTTATGTTGATATTACCTCAGTTGAGTTAATGCATAGATATTGATACCTGATGTTTGCATTAGAAATGAAACTAAGCAAGTCTAATTACCTTAAAGAATCTCTCATAATGTAACCTTGTTTATGAACCTTGATGATTATTTCAAAAACATTAGCATTACCCTTCCCCTTCACCTCCTAAGACCTAACCTAACTGCTTAGCTCTTGTTCGAAGAAAGTCTTTGGGTACTATACATATTTTGTTTCTAACATAGACCATTGCTATTTCCTTTCAAAATTTAAATGCATAATTAAAAACTTTCCCCCAACCTACTCAGAATCCATATGCCTTTGTTCTTGGGGGACACCAGGCATACCTCAAACTGGAGGGCAAATAGAGTGGGGCTGGGAGGACTGGGCTCTGAGTCTCAGGAATACTCCATCCCTCAAGGCTTCATCCTGAAAGAAGGCGGTCATTACACTTCAGAGGCTGTCTGATACCTGGTAAAGTAGATATTAGAAAAAGGCAAGTTCTCTGCTATACCTGATGTAAAATGTCTTCCAAAAGAGGATGGTCCTCTGGTGGTTGAGAAACTCAGCTTAATCACAAGAGCACACAGTTCCGCCTCCTTGGCCACAAAGCCCTACCCCAACCATCCCCACCACACTGGCCACCCCGGGCCCCAGCCCCCTTCTGAAACCAGCAACCCTGCCCCCAACCCTGCGTTATCCCATCAGCAAGGTCTTTGAACTCAATGTACCACTATCTGGCCCTTCTTCCTTCCTTCTGCTTTCTGGATTCCTCTGTCTCGCAACCCCCCAGAATAGGTCTCCTTCAGAGTTTTTCCAGCTCTCTAGTTTTCCCTCACAGCACTAGCCCAGCTCGCGACCCCAGCAGATACTATTTGCTACCCCTCAAATTGTAATCAAAATGCTAGGTTTGATTATCATTCTTTAAGTCCCAAACTTCTGTACAAATACAACACAACAGAAGCCACCATATTGAATGTCAAACACTGCACATTTGTTTAAAAATGCTCTCAACCATCAGTAAGAAAAAAAAACTCTCTTATTACACATTAGGATACTGAGTCTCAGTAATTTTCCATGGCTACACATTAGGAAAATGAATGAGAGAAACCTGTTTCAAATTCAGGACCATCTATTTTTGCATATTTTTTCTTTCCCTCGACACACTGATTGACAACGGTAATAGACTCAATAAAAATTCAATTGACATAATTATGCACCTGTGAGGAAAAAATGATCATGGAGTTTTTGTAACAGTTCTGATTAACATTTGCTCTTATAACAAAGGCCAAAGATCTTATATTTAGGGAACTGTTTTCCTTATGTATGTTCACTAGTTGTGTCTATTGATTTGATACTTCTGTCAAATTGTGTCATTTTCATGCATGCATATATTTCCTTGTCTTACATTGTAAATATCTTTTGACCTTCTTTCTGTCATTATCCTTTAACTAGTAACTCTAGTGTACTTTAAACAGACAGGCATCATTACCACCAGCCTCTCTCTTACTACATTTCCTAAGCTTTTGAATCTAGTGGTCCCTGCTCTGAGAATAGAGAGAAACACCTTGTAAGCTAAGGCAAGGATGCTTCCTGTGGTTGTCAGTATAACAAAGGTTACTTTGACATTTTTTTGTCTACTACTTATAAGAAGTATTGATGTTGCACTGATAAACGAAAGCAAATACTCTCTTGGCTGGTGCTGTTTCCTAATTGTAAGTGCCAGGAAAAACTGCATGAACCTGTGTTTCTCAGCAGAAGCGACCTACACAGCATGGGTCTATGTCAATTGGCAACCCCTCTGAGTCCTCTGCTGTCAGGCCTCTCAAAGCTGGACCATCTCGGGGAAGGGAAACTGGCAGAGAGAGACATGGCCAGGCTTTGAAATTGGCGACAGTGTTTTGACACAGCTGTGATATTTTCTGGCTGACTTCCCCCAGATCCCTTTTTCCTAATAGATTCTAATGAGAGTTTGATTTAGAGTCACCTCAGTTAATTATTATAAAGTATTAATTTAAAAATCATAATTCTAGGAGGTTAATATATAAATCTTATTTATTCAATAAAGTAAGAATTAGAAACGTAATCAGATTGCCCTCAACTTCTATTGAGTTTACTGGCAGCAGGGTACTCCTTGAGGTAGGTCCTGGAAGGTCAAGGTGGCATTATTTATCTACTGAGGTTTATAATCTAGACACACATATGAAAAGAAAAACATAAGTAAGAAGTAGCAGATGTCAAAATACACATGACACATACAGACAAGTGTTTAGAGTATGTAAGGATCACAAAGGATATTTTCAGGAATGATTTTCTAAAGGGAACCAGAAGGTAAGACATTAATAATAATAGAAACTATCATTTATTGGATTCTTATTTGCCAAACTTAGTTCTTTATAAATATCTAACACTCTTCACTACCCAGGGAGATTGATATTAGTATTGCCATTTTACAGGTAAAAAAACTGGGGCTAAGAGAAATTAGTGTGCTTGATTACTTTTAAAGTGGAAAATCAGTTGCATTTTCTTTTATTTTCACACCTCAGAAATAATGTTAGTGGAAAAAAATCTCTATAGAAAATTTGACTTTCTTCAAGGTTAAAACACTTTCTCAAGATGACATAAAGAAAGAATGAAACTTCACATGACTTATCCGCTCTCTAATAGTTTGCCATTTTATCAAACACTTGATGTCAATGATATTATTTGAGGAGAGATACTTGAGAATACAGACTTGATAATACAAACATCTAAAGCAAAAATGACCAAATTTATCTCTCTTTTTCTGATCTGGGATAATGAAAAAAAGAATAGCAACAATACTAGCAGAGACCCATAATTACTCACATCATTAAAAATTCCCCCACATAGAGAACTACCTAGGCATACCCAAAGAAGGGAAATATTTATGTGGTTAATATAACACATGTATTCTTTCTTGGGAAAAATAGTATCTCCATCTTAGAGACTAAAATTCAATAATGATAAGACAGAATACTCAAGAAAATAATCATGAGCTAGAGTCCTGGATTTTAAAAAGATTAAATCCATTTTTTTTTCATCAAATGCCTCTTCCTAGTCCATCAGCACCTGCTTGATCTCATCATTTAATGTCCTTATCTGGTAAGAGCAGTCAACTTTGAAATTACGAGGAGGGCAAAGTGAATGAGCCTGATGAATAAATAGAGTGTTTCAAGTCTCTCACACAAAGATCAAAGAAAATTTTCAAGGAATGGTCATGCATATAATTTTCCTTTTTAGTTTTTTATTTTCCCCTCATTCCTTTGGAAATTCTGCTACTTGAAGGGAAGACATACATCTTCTGCTTTTTCTGTTTCTCTCACAGGACCCAGGATTGCCCCAAGACTATTATTTGGAGTGTTTTTGCATTAGACACTGTACTAAATTCTAGGGATTCGATCAATGCTGAATTGGCAAAAGAAAATTATGTACCAAGTGAGTTTCCATGAGATTTGAAATACACTGAATTATGAATAGAAGACATACTGGGGTCTACACTAGTATCTGCCATAAAATTTTTCTAAATAATGCTGAGTCCAAAAAAGCACTATGCAGGAGGTCAGAATATAATTTTACCATTAACTGAGAGATGAAGCTTGTGCAAGGCAAATGTAGAGGAACAGTGGCATTTTTATGACCCAAAGCTCCTGGAAATTACTCAAACTGTGACCGAATTAAATAGTGCAAAGAATAGTGGCTGTAAACTACTTTATGTATCTAAGCCACTGACTGTTTCCATATCTTGTTTTAGCTTCTATTTTAAGCAGGATAGTGTTATATACTCATAATCTCTAAATGCATACCACTTTAGTGACTAGAAAAAAAACAGAAGGCAAAATATTGTACTATTTCACTTCATGTTGGTGCAAAATTGTTCTCATAATATGCTTTTTAAAGTTTTTATTCTTACAAACTGAGAATCAGAAAGTGAACAAACTACTATAATGATCCTTTCTCAGCCTCGTCATCTCGGTGGCATTTTGTACACTCTCTGTAAGCAGGATTACATCAGGCCACTTCAAATTGGTAGTATTTATTTTTCACTGTGACCTGCTTTCAAACCCTTGAGGAGAGAGTCATAAGTAAACTTACTTGAAGGTCATGTCATTATTACCTTTGTTTTAACCAAGGAGGTTCACTAAAGGAAAGTGCATATAAAATAGCCTCATCAGAAAGTTAGCAAAGGGACTATACTTCAAAAAAAGATGAAAAACAAGCATCTAAATTACTTTTTTAAATGACAGTATTTGAAGGTGGACACTGGATACAAAACTATAAAAACATTGATGCTGATCAAAGCATGCTCTTATCTTGAAGTTTCTGTGTTCAAGATTGATTTGGCTATTTCAGAAACACCAAGTTTATTTGAAGTTTCCTAGCTCTCTATATCTCTACTGGGCTTATAGAAACCATTTCCCTGTATGTAACCTTAATGTGTGTTGTGCAATTTATTTTAACAACATCCATGTGCAACAACTGCACACTCAGTGGCCAGGAGATTGATTGTGTATGTAATTGTGATTAATTACAAATCAAACCATCTTCTGAGTTATGAATAGTGAGGTATGGTTTCTAGAATCCTACAGTGCACTCCTGAATTCTGGTCCTAACACCATCACTAATTTGTTATAGTATGGTAGGCAAAGGGCAACTCAACTGTACCAGAGTTGAAAATGAAATAATTAAATATTAAATTATACAATAAAAAATTAAATTAATTGATTTTAACATCTTAATCTGAAATGAAGTTTCCTTAAGTGCCTATACAGAAATATGGGGAACGTGACTTGACCCTACAGTTGTCAGTCTCCTAAGTCCCGTTTCTCCCCCACATTTTTCACTGCCCCTCACGCCTTGCTTCTTCCGTTCGGCTCCACTGGCAGGACTATACAGCTCCATCAGCCTTGATGCAACAGAGCAGTTCATCATTAACTCATCTTCTAGCACAAAAAAGCTTGTGGTTGGGGATATATTATTTAGGATGGTGATAAGGAATTGACTTTCAATAAACTAAAATTGAGAAACAGTCACTTTTTAGGATCCTTTTTTTAAGTGTAGTATAGTCAAATGAGAATAAAGATAATCTTGGATAATAGTTTACCAATTTTTTCACCCAAAATAATACCATTCATTTTTTTGTCCTCTCATGGACTCTATTTTAGTAGGCATTTTTGTCTATCTATGGTAGTTAGAAAATAATGCATTTTTTCATTTGAGTTTATCAAAGTTAAATAGAATGACCAATTGGAGCTTCTGATTAGCATGAGGTATGACTTTACCACACTGAGGTGGTTAACAGGTTGGCCAAAAGCTCAGAACTATCTTTCAGCTGACCCACACAGTCTTGATGCTGGCCACTCAACAATTTGCATTAGAAACATCATAAGAACCTTTCTAAGATTTAGAGTTGTTGATCCTACATCTTTTATGAAATGCCATTCATAATACATTCATGTGAATGTGGCCATAAGACATTTATTTCCTCAAATATATGTATAGAAATGAATGTTTAGTTAACTATTTGCTGCAAACCGTTGGGGCATACTGTGTGCAGAAGTCAGCTGACATGTAGAATGCAAAGAATAAGGATTTTGAATTAGAGAGATCTTAAATTTGAATCATGTATAAATTTTTTCTTAGTCTCAGATTATTTAGCTATGATCTATGATTAATAACGTCCACCTAAAAAACATTGGCAACTTTCATGCCATAAAGAGGAAGTATTTGGTACAATAAATCACAAAATATTAAAAAGTCATATTTTTTTTAGAAAGATAGTACTAGAGACTAGTAAAAGATGCATTTTGTTATTCAGTCAAATAAGATTTATTGTATATGCCAGGCACCCTTTTAAGAAATGGGGGTAAAATGAATAATAATACGGGATTACTGTACTCAGAGACCTAACATTCTGAAGTAAGTGTGTGTGTGTGTGTGTGAGAGAGAGAGAGAGAGAGAGAGAGTGTTTGGTGTTTGTGTGTGTGTTTGGTGTTTAAGGCAATCAAACAATAATTAGGTAAATAAAATAGTTATAAGTTAGCTAAGTACCATGAAGGAAATGAATAGGGGACTTTGATAGAAAATAATGGTAGTGGAAATAGGGAGGTGACGGAGGGCCCCTCAGAAAGAGTATATATAGTAAGCTAAAATTGGATAGATGAGAGTAACTGACTTTGTTTGAAGCCTGAAAAAGTCTCCAGGCAGCTGTGCAAAGGCATTGAATTGAGAGACGGCTGCGTGTGCTTTAACAACTGTCAGAAATGCCCACGGAGGTGGAGTGTAGGGGGCCAATGGGAATGTGACGAGAGGAGAAGGGGCCAATGGGAAGAGGCCAGCTCATTCAGGGCCTTGAAAGATTATGGTAAGGGGTCTGTCTGTCTGAATGTTATTCTTAGTATAAAGTCAAACAGATATAAACTCTTAGCTGAATAACAAATCAAACATTAATTGTACATATATACTATAATATAACATTTAGCAGTCAAATAAAAATAAAACTAGAACGCTGATGATATAAATTGCCAACATTAATGTAATGTGGCAAATAATCTTTGCTGACACTACATTGCATTTGATGCATGCATTTAGTACCTAACCTTCTTTTAGTGATTTTGAAACTATCCTTAGCTCATCATGTATGTTTTGTTGGTTCGAATTCACTATTTCCTTGTCCCATACTAGTTTCTTTCATCCTGTATATCAATAGTTAGAGTAACTATTTGCTTGGTGGCAGTGACATTAGAATCTCTAAGAGATTAGCACTCCATGCTCATTGTAGCACTGTTCACATTTGCCAAGGTGGGGAGTGTGTATCAACGGATGAATAAGAGAACAGAAAAACAGAGACAATGTGCCATCGCATACCGGAAATACTATTCAGCCATGAGAAGGAAATGCTGCAGGTGAAATAAGCCACACAAAGAAAGATGAGTACTCTATGACTCCACTTACGAACCATGGAAAAGAGATTCATAAAACCAAACACTGAAATGATAGTTCACCAGGAGGTATGAGGAGGATGAAATGAGGCATTATTCATCAATAGGCATAAAAATTCAGTTAAGTAACATGAATAAGCTCTAGAAACCTGCTATAGAACGTTGTACTTACAGTCAGTAATAATGTATTAGAAGAGATCTCATTTTGTGTTCTTACCACAATAGCGTTTTAAAAAATTCAGACATAGAGGAAATGTCAGTATGTGAATGTAATGTAGGTGTTTATTTGCATGCATTTGAATTGTTATCAAATAGGAACTTGACAGTTAAATTTCTATGTAAATTGTTAAATTTACATAGAAAACTCTCAGTGCCCTAGGAGTGTGTTCAGAGACCCCAGGTAGAAGGCACTGCTCCAAGGCATGGTGGCATTGTGGACAGTTGCTTCAGAAAGTGGCTTGGGCTTCTCGGAAGTCTGTAGGTGGAATCTCACCAAGTGGAGGCAAACATTTCACAACAGTCTTATTCCTCAAGGAAGAATTCCTATTGAGCTTTCTTATTACTCTGGCTAAACCTTTTAATTTAAGTTCCCAAAGCTCCTTTCATGCCCTAAATTAAAAACACAATTTAGTCAAACAAATACCAAATCCTCATCTGGACACCGAAATAATCCTAACAATTGCATCCACTTCATATTGAAATAAAATGCTAGGCCATTCCTGTGTTTAAGAGGCATGATCCATAGTTAGGACTCAATGGAATAATAAGATACAATTTATACTCTAACACATTTTAATTTGTTTTTAATTAAATATAGAAAACTGAATGTTCAGGAAAAATACAAAATTACTGTTGGCAAGAACAACTATGCATTAGATCTCGCCTTTCAATCACCACCACAGAATGTGTCTAAGTCTGATTTGCAAAATAATCCAAAAACAGCAGCCGCTGAACCAGTCTAATGAAGTCTGACCTTTGAAATATTTTGACTTCATTTGAAGAATCAACTTTTAATATATAGTAAATTCTGTTATTTGCCTGCAGGATATCTACTTTATATTTTGTGCATAGCAATTTTGTCATCCTTGGTTGAATTTAATCAAGCTATGAGTAGATGATGTGAGCTGAAGCAATGGAAACTCATTTTGTTGTTAGCCTGCTCTGTACCCGCTACACACATCACACCAACACATGCAGGATGGATCAAAGTAGGTTTACAGTGGTTCATACAGAAAAAATACGGTAATTAATACATACTAATGTAAGAATGAACTCTGTGTTTTGCATACTGATAACTGTAAACTTACTTCTGCCCCACCCTGCATATTTCACAGAGAAATTCACACAGATGAAGAGACACGGCCTTTATCCTTGTCCCAGTTACTCTTCATTGTGATTTAGTCATCATTTCCTCAAATATTAAGTTGTCACTGTCATTGTCAGTAGTGACAGGCATCAAAAAATTATGATTCCTCTTTTTGGCTCCTGCTATTTAGGTACAGCCAGGTGACTAATTTTGACTAGTAAGTTGTAAGTGGAAGTGTTTCGTATACTTATGAATTGGAATATTTAACTTCTGGTTAAGACCTTGGGGATTCATTTAACTCCTGGTTGAAACTCTGGAGTCCTTTTCTCTCTCCTTCTATCTGGCATAATGCCTGGCAATATTCGAGGTGATGGCTGTTGTACTGAGTTCTGTCCCTGAATGACTGTGATTGGAAGATGGGAAGAGATTCAGTCACACGGGAGGATCCCAAAATAGACCTGTATTGCTTTGAGCCACTAAATTTCAGGGTCATTTGTTTCCATGTTATTACCCAGGCTCTTCTAATTGATACAAACTACGTGCAGCACATTTTACTGTGTTCAAGGGATGCATCTGTGAACAAGACAGAAGCAGTCACCCACCACACAGTGCTTGATTTTACTGAAGGCCCTTAGCTTTCCACTGCTAGAGTGGGAATTACCTGAGGGTAGGTATTGCTGAGCACTTTCTTCATAGCTCTATCTGAGAGCTAAAAAACTACCCAGGGCACAGTTGATGCTGATCTATAAATATCTGTTGAACAAATGAAGAAGAAATTGAGTGAGCTAATTAAAATATTGACACTTCCCATATTGGAAATGTGCAAAGTAGGACAGCAGCCTGTAATGATTGTCACAGGGTGCCCAGTTCACTGAAGGGGAGTAGGGGCGACATCCGAGAGGGTGGCTTTTGATAAGCAGAATGCACTAGGTAAGGGGTGGCAGAGTGGGAAGGGAGAGCATGTCCCAGGCAAATGTGATGGCACCTGCAGAACCGCTGACACGGAAATGGCACTTCCAGGAAAGGGAAGTGACTGTGATGCAGCCCAAGGGTGGGAGCCATAGGTACGGTGGTACAAGACGTGGTGGGTGTCCTGGGTGGTGTAGCTCAGTGGATTGAACACAGGCCTGTGAAGCAGAGGGTCGTTGGTTCGATTCCCAGTCAGGGCACATGCCTGGGTTGCAGGCCAGGTCCCGAGGAGGGGACACATAAGAGGCAATCACACATTGATGTTTCTCCCCCACTCTTTCTCCTTCCCTTCCCCTCTCTCTAAAAAATACATAAATATTTTTTAAAAAATGACATGGTGGGTGAAACCACTGAGGGGCCAATCATGCTGGGCCTTGTGGCTTTTACTGAGGACTGTGGGCTCTTATCTAGGAAAACAAGGGGTTTGAAGGGATTCAATTACACTCAGGTTGCTGTGAGGAAAACATACTGGGGAGATTCAACTTATTGACAATTCTAACTCAGAATTAAACAATGGCTTGGAGCTTAGCAGTTTCTTCAGCTTTCTGACTATGAGCACTGGCTGGGTCCAGAGGGAGAGCCTGAGGGTTGCTCAGCTCCCCGTGCTCCAGTGAGACGGGGTTTGGTGCCTCAGCCTCATATTACGAGGCAGTGTGGAGAGTACACACGCAGAACGTGGAAGACGTTGTTTATTCCCTCAACAGGGTCTCTTTGGAAGATCTTGGGAAGAGATTTTTTTCCTAGTTTGATACTACGAATAAGTTTGTTTCTCCTTAAAAATATTCTTTTTGTATTTTAAGGACAGGTAAAAATTGAAACATCCATTTTCCTCTCCCTGTGACAATGAAAAAGCTTATGACAAATGTGTGACCCGCTTGAAGCGCCTGTGTAGGCCAGCATGTGAATTTATATTAACCTGTCTCAGTAGTATGCTTCTGCCCTTGGTTTTGTTTCTTGCTATTATTTCTTTCTAAATTAGATCCTCCTACCATGTTTTATATATAGTCGTGTTATGTCATCTTCAAGGTCTTTTGGTACTAAGTATAGTGTATACAAACATTTCTGAATCACTCCTTACCTCCAACCAGGCAAATAATAATCTTGGTATAAAAGCTAAGAACACACTTTTCTAAGATATACCTTTTAAAAGGCATAAAAAACAGGGACCAGATTAATATTCAAATGATTCACTGGTTAGCAACTAGTGTACAAAGTATGACAGCAGCCTGTAATGATACAAGGTGCCTGGTCTACCTAAGGGGGGTAGAGGTGACATCTGGTCAGATACCCTAGGTTCAGTGGTGAGTACTAACAGATACGGTCTGTGCCTTCGCGGCACTTCTAGTTTAGGGGGCCGACCCTGAATCTTTGAGAAACAGGACTGCACTGTGTGAGGCCCTTGTACTGCATACCAGTGGGATGCCGAGCTGCACTGCCTGGGTTTGAGTCCCGACTCTGTCACTTACTTGATCATAAGCAAGTTACTTAAGTTTTCTGTGCCTCGGTTGCCTCATGTGTAAAGCAGGAATGCAAGCAGTACCTACTCATAAAATTTTTGTAAGGATTAAATGAGTTCGTGCATGGAAAGAATTCAGAATAGTGCCTGGCAGGATTATATTACCATTCAACATTATTATTACCTATGAGAGGAATTTATATGATTTATCGAATGCTTAGTGTCCCTGCACAACATGCAAGGGACAGCGGTTTCCTTTTCCTTACGTGCTTCTCAGTGAAGCACTGTGTGCGATTTAGAACTATGAGATCGCTGAGTGAGAAGAGGCCATTTTCAACTCATTTAGGAATCTCTGCGGCTTTTCTGATGGGTGCTTCTTTGTTAGCATTTGTAGAAACGTGGTTCTTAACCTCTGAACCGGCCGATCTAGTCCACCGTGGGGCATCTGTACTGGTGAGAAAGCTTTTCTAGGTTTGAGCCAAACTCTAAAGAAAAAAAAAAAGAAAACCCTAATACGCCTAAAACATAGTAACTACAAAGTTGTACATGGTTACTTTCATTGAGTGTATTACATTGAAAATATTAGAATTATAAAATAGGAACATTCAACCTACAGGTATTTATTGAAGACCCACTGTCAATCAGAAATATGGTTAAAATAAAGTTTGTATAAAGGATTGCAGTCATATGGTGTTGAAGCAGAGCAGATATTCTACGGATTTAAATAAATTTATCAAATGCCTACTTATGTGACAGGCAATTTAAATGTAATGTGATTCTCAGAACCCTCTGTGGTAGATAATGTTGTTCATAGAGTGCAGATGAAGTAACTAAGAAACCAAGATTCAGAAAGTTATTTTTCTGAGGAAATACAGCTGTAGCTAGTATATAAATAGCAGACCTGGAATTGGAACACATCTTTGTCACTTTTTTTTTCTCACTGTACCCAGAGGATCAAAGAACAAAATAATAAAAGAGTAAAACTACATATGGGAAGAAGAGTCAGTTTCAGGCTGCCCAAGAACCATTATTTTTAAAAAGTATGCCAAAAGGGGGGTTATTAACAGACTATTTCTGAATGTTTGAACAATGATGTGCTTCTATGAACAACTGATTTCACCAATACAATAAGCATGTATTTAATGTGGTACTAATGATATGGCTAGCACTTAAAGTGCTCACTGTGCACATACCCTGGTCGCATTGTGGTCAGTTAAGATTTCTCCTTACCTCTCTTATATCTTCACATTAAAGATGGGAGCAGAACTGTATTGGGAGCATCAGTTAATTCTTGCCTTGCTCCCATGCTACCTGTGTTGTGGGTATTGGTTTTGATTTGGGGTTTATTCCTTTTACTTAATTCTTCAGGGTAACGAAAAGCAGGGTTTGGAGTCAAGGGAGGTAGTGCATTGTCATAACAATGCATATTCTCAACTTCCACAAGACCTACCTTAGAAGGATTTAAGCTCTTAAATAGCTAAGTGTTTGGCTGCTATATTAGTCAATTAGTATTCAGATATTTCTTGTATGTTACCTGCATCTCCCCCTTTTCCTCCCATAGGAACCAACAGGATGTAAGATCCTTGAGGGCTTCAACTTTTTCTATTTTTTCCCTAGTTCCTAAAATAATAGATGGCACATTGATGCTCAATAAAGGTTGGTTGATGGATGAATCAACTAAGACCAAAGCCACAAACCCTATCCCCTGTGGGCCATTAGGCCTTCTCAGTGGACTGCATGAAGGTTATACATATTCATGTTCTTACTTAGGGGTGAAGTAAGCTTCTGAAATCCAAGTTCACTGAAGTGTGGCTCTTTTGGAGGGCACTGGATAACCGAGGCCAATTCAAAACAATCTCACTGAAAGTAAGTCTTCATTCTCTCTGTCAGCCCAAGATGGGCTTTTAGATCAGAAAGATCTGGCTTAGAACCTAACTTCTTCATTGTATTGTCTATAATGTGGTACAATACAATTTAGGTGCAATCAATGTGGTACAATCAATTAGATTGTATCTAATTGATACAATCTCTTAGTGTTACTGCAGGGAGTAAACTACACATGTGAAAGCATATTTCAGTTATTGGCATACAGTTGTTGCTTAACAAAAGCCTATTTCTGTTCTTTTGTACAAAGAAAACACACTTCTTAGAGATATAAATATTATCAGTTGCTTCAATCTTGGTGGCTAAGAAGAGCAAATCTAATTAAAAGAAATGCAGCCTTTGCCTTAGAAATGTTGGTGATATGCCAATCACTAAAATATGATACCATTTCAGTGTGTCATAGCCCCTTTCTATTGAGAACAAATGTGGTTTTGTCTCAGTGATGCTTTATAAACCAAGAAAAAATATCCAAGAACTCATGCTTTGCAAGCTCTTTGATATTCAAAAACGATGAAATTCTCCAAGGTTACCTTAATTATATCAGTCATAAAACTCAGCCGCTTCCTGGTGGAGTCGTGTCTACATTGTGTGTGGTCCTCCTGTAATTCCAGTTTCTTTTGTAGACTTTTCATGGACAGGCAAAAGATGAGGTCTGTTGTATGTTAAACACTTACAGGAAAGGGCTATGGCAAAAGGAGTAAATGACCTGATAAACATGCTTCCTCGATTTCCATTTTATTTTCCTCCTCTACAGAATCATAACGTTGAGGAGTGAGCCCACGTCAGATAAAAACATAAAGGAATGAACCTCTAGATAGCTGACCTGGCACTAAAAATTTCTGTTTCTGGATTCTTCATTCAGTGAAGAGCTTCCTTTTGACTTTCTCCTAATCACACCTTATTATCACATAATGTTGAGAATCAGATTTTGGACCTAAATTTTTACAGTTAGTTCTTAGCTATATAAAGAAGGCTGACTCAAAGCAGTTTCCTTCCAGTAACTCCAATTAAAAAATGTAATTATTTAGTGACAGTTAAGGCTATGCTATTACTAAAGATATCTATATTTTTCTCAAAATAAATCATATATGCCTAAGTAAGTTATTTTCCTGTATTTTAAAGAAGTTTTAAAAATCACAATTAAAGATACAAGTGTGATTCAAAATAAGTCCAGCAGCTATATTTAAGCATTAATATGCACATGCAAACATACAAATGTATATACCCAAATATGTACATTTACTTATCCAAACCTGAATATTTCTGTACAAATTCATATACACATTTGTACATCCCACACTGCATATGTAGATGCATTACTATGAGAACACATGCAGAGGGGCACGCTACTTGTAAAAAGAAATAAATGGGCTGCTATAGAATACAGACCTTCTAGAAATGGTGTACCCCCGCTACACACACATTGGTGTTCTGTGTTCTCAATGGTAAAAGGACTCATGAGGAATTAGACACCTCCTTCTGTTTATAAACTTAAGAAATCCCAAAGGCCTGATTACTTCGAAACAAGCATACACTAGCTTTGGTTCGTTGCTTAGTCAGTCTTTTCAAGCACATCAGAATATCCCGTTTTCCAGTACGACAGCTTTCATCCTAAGTGTCTGATCCTTAGTTCTGCAGTGCTGTCATACATTGAGAGACAATAAAGTGAAATGGGTTGTTATCTCTCAAAAAGCACTAGTAATTCAAATTTGGACAAGCTTCTATTTAGGCAAGATCATTGTGGAAATGTGCCTTTCTTCTCTCATGCTGCAGACTAACATTTAATAGTTTGGCAAATCTTACTGCACTAAAGCTACAGGCAATAAGAAAATAAAATTAAGACATTGGTCATAAAATCAGCCAATATAAAAGAGTAGAGATTCAATTCTAAAAGGGGGTTATGGAAGCATTTTTATTAGAATTGCATATTAGCCTTGGAAGAATGAAGGTTTTTAGGGGAAAGACATCTTTTATTCTCTTACCTCTCCAATGTCTCTGTGTCATCCGACTAAAATTCATTTCTGCTGTCGCAGTCCTAAACCACAGTCACCACCTTGGTCTGCTTCCTCCTCCCCTTCAAGCTATCATCCCTTTCCTCTTTGTCTTTCCAAGAGCCAACTTAATAAAATAGTTTAAACCCATTGCCAAAGTTTCCTTATACTCCCCAACCCCCTGCAATCTGACATCTGCCCCTGCTTTTCTGCTTCAGTTGATCAAGCAAAGTAAAAGAGCATTCTTATTTTTTATATCTATTGACTTCATTTCGTTCTTCATTTCATTGTTATACTCAGTGATATTTCACACCGATGACCCTTCTCTCTCCTTAAAATATTTTCTTCCCTAGATTTCTTGAATTTGGCTCTCACTTTATTCTCCTCTTTAATCTGTCTTCCCGTGTCTCTATTACTGCATGTTTTCCCTCCGCATCCCTCTTAAATATTAGTGTTACCAGAGTTCTCATCTGTTCTCTTATGTGTGATTCCTTCGACTCCCGTGGTGTCTTTTTCAGGTGATAAGCAGAGTTGGGGTTCCAGTCCCTCTCAAATGGACATCAACAAACCCTGTAGTTATTTCTGCAGGCTCCTGACTGTATAATTAGGGTGGTTACACTCTGTAGTTGGAAGAGCCCTCACATTGGCTACCTGATTAGGGAGCACCAGCCAGTGTGGTAGGAGAGGCCATGTAAAAGCCCTTGGAACTGCAGAGCCCCTCACCACCCCCAGCAAAGAGAGCAATCTGGAATTCAACTTCACGCAAAAATGAATTTCAGACACTGACACAACCGTTATAAACTTTAGAGTTACAAAAGGGGAGATTCCCCTTATAATGCCAATTAATTAACATTTTTGGTCCTTGAATAAACCAGATGGATCATGGCATATGACAGTGAACTCTCAAAACTTAACCAAGTGGTAGGCCTGATTACCACATGTTGGAGGTGGTATCTTTTCGGTAACAGATTAATACAGCCTCTTGTGCTTGCTATGCGGGTGCCGCTGATCTGGCGAACATGTTCTCCTCAGTCTCCATGGGTAGGAGAAATCAAAACAAGATCAGTCTTACAGGGGAAAGACAACAATATACAGGCGTTGTCTTGTCTCGGAGCTTCATTAAACATCCTGCTCTCTGTCACTATACAGTCTGCAGAGACCTTGGTTGTTTTTATATTCTGCAGCACAACATGTTGGTTTACAATATTGGTGACATAAAGGGTAATTATTAGCAGGACATGGCCAGTGTTCTAGGCGTCCCAATTAAGGGCAGACCTCAGTGGAAGACTCACAACAAAACCCCTATGGTACTAGAGCAAGGCCATTTTTCATTCAACGTTTGGAAAACATAATTCCTATATGATACCGGATCCTAGTAAAAGCCTAATACCCAATCTTGGAGTACCAGTTTACTATTGGAATAGAGCTGGAATATTAACTAGTTCACCAAGTCATAAGTTTGGGCAAAAAGAGAAGCAATCTATTATAAACGTATGGTTTGAGATTGGGCCTGAGAAGATCCCGATGATACAAGTAAATCCATAATGCCTAAAGTTGGTTCCCACGACCCATAGTTACAGCCTCATGGGGTCCCTATAACTAAATGGCAAAGGAGAATCACAGCAAATGACCACTGAGGCCTCACTCTAGATAAGTTGGTGTCATTTGTTCATGTTCGCTTTACTGAATAATTGTTACACTCTAGGCTCACTTAGAGGTAACTCAAAAGGACATGATGCTGGTAATAAATCTTCAAAGATAATATTAGAAAGTTCAGTTTCTATGGAAGTATAAGTGGTCTGAGTTTGGGGCTTCTGGGCAGAATGAATGGTTTAGCTAGTTGAACAGTTAGAAGAGAAGAGACAAAGAAATCTTGGGAAGACGCATGTGATTGACTCTATGGAAGTGGACACACTGTGGGCATTTGCTTGTGTCTCATGTTAACGCCCACAGGGAGCATTTACTTCAGAAGAAGCAACCCAAGAGCTCAGAAGAAGGGAGGCTTGTCCTGTGGATGTCAGCCAGCCTCTTCTTTGGCAACCCCAGAACTGGCAGAAGGGGACCAATGAAGTGGCCACAGTGGCACAGATATAGTCATGCAGGTTCAAATGCAGGACTCCTTTTTCTAAAGTTTGTCTAGCTACTTCCAACTAATCAAGAAGAGAGAATAATATTGAATCCACATTATTACACCACCCGTCACAGAGACCAGTCAGCCACGTGGTGATAGATTGGTTTCATCAGACTCAGTCTCCTTAGAGGGAGCAGAAATTTATCCTTTCATGAGTTGACACCTTCTCTGCGTATGGATTTACTTTCTCTGCCTCGAGAGCCATTACTAATGTCATCATCCCAGGGCCTTACACATTGATACATATTTTCATGGTTCCTCACACTAAGTTATCTCAGTTTTATGATACAGAAGATCGAAGAATGGGCACATAAACACACAACCTACTTTTCTTACCATGTTTTTCATCACCTAGGAGCAGAATAATGGAATGGTCAGTTAGAAGCCCTGTGAAGACACAAATTTAGGTGTAAACTCTTCACTCTCTAGGCTGTGGCAGGTGCAATAAATCGACGCCTAATATGTGGCGCTGTCTCCAGTAGCTGGGATAGGCGGGGTTCGGAGCCAAGGGACAGCAGTACTACTGGTTTATCTCACCATCCCTCTTAGGAACTCATTTGTGGAATTTATGCTCGCACATCCACAAACATAGCTCTTGCCGGATTAGTGGCCTTGGTTTCAGAAAAACACTTTTTAGCAGAGGACAGAGTGGAACTACTTGTGTTTTACTTTAACTTAAAATGACAACTACCACTAACTAGGCCACTTGGGTTGCCCTTGGCATTGTAGCAGCCAAAGTGGGGACCTTCACTGTTAACACTTTATGGATATGCTCACTGATAATAGCTCTTTTTTAACTTTCTGAAAGTAATGAGATAGAGCATTTTAGATAACATTGTAAAATTCCCACTAAATTTACATTTAAATTAATCACATTGTTATCTATCCTACTAAAAAAGCACATATTTATTAATAATCGATTAATGTTGAATACTAAACATTAACTTTTCCCAGTTAAAGAGTTATTCAGCCCAGACACTAGTATTTTATCATTTTAGGATGATGATGATGATGATTATTATTATTATTTCATTTGCTAATGGCAGAACTCTGGATATCACCAAAGGTCAAATCTTATAATTTCTGTGCAGTTTAAAGTATGGGAAGTCTCAATGTCTTAATTAAAACACAGAACGTTACAATATAAGTGGGGGTGGTTGGATGGTTATCTCTTCTATATTAACCAAAAGAAGTATATAATACTTATGTGTAGTATCTATTCTCACATTCACATAATTTTTCTTTGAATTTGTTTTAAAAATAAAAAATTCATGGGTAATCCATATACTGTTTCTCATGTGATGAAAAACAATCATATTTTCACTAAGAAGACAAACCTACACACAGCTTTTTACAATTAAAAAATAATCTGTGCTTGCAAGAAAAAAAAATCACTCTTTGTTTTAGCATTCCCTGAGGCCCTCTGCACTGGCCTGGCTGGAGGTTGTCCTATAATGAGCACTGTTTTCAGGTAAGTGGATCTCTTCTGCTTTCCTTATTGTATCACAATTCACACAAATAAAACTGTGAGATTAGGAGAATAAGCCCTATAGATGTACAGCTATAGACCCTGGGAGAATCAGAAAAACCCTTGTATTCTGGAATAAAAATAGTAACGCAGAAAACATTTGTATAAGACTGGTATCATCAGGGAGACATGCTATGGAATTTGAAAATTACTATTTAAGTTTTTTCTATTTTTTATGCAGTCAAATATTAGTGTTCCAGCACTATTTCCCCTATTTAAATACTTTGCATTATTGGCCTTCTATTCCTGTGTTTGTTAGCTCATTCATTCATTCAGCACAGGTATACAGTACCGGGTTATGTTCTGGAGACTGGCATCCTCAGATCCTGTGACCCCTGCCAAGAGTGAATTTTTGGTCAAGTGGCAGCAGAAGGCAGAAATATGGGTGAAGTATGAGGGGAGCATATAGGGAAAAGCATAACCTATGCTGAGGATACAGGGAGGGCTTCACTGAAGAAGTGACATGTGAAGAGGAGCAGCAGGTGCCACCAGGTGGGTGAGAACAGCTCACAGAGGCAGGAACAGCAGGAGCAGAGGCATGGGGTTCTGGAACAAGTGTTCGTGTGTGGGAATTTGGAAATTCCGTGGGGGTAAGGATAGCCCCCTCCCCACTGTTCTCAACAATATCTTAAGGAGTTTGAACTTTTCCCTGGGGGCAGTAACTTTTACTGGAGGAAGTTAAGGATCGAATTCATTTTAGAGGTCATAACTGATGGCCATGTGCTAAATGCTTCAATGACTTGGGTGTAAGATTAGAAGTGAAGACTGGAGGCAGGACTGGATAAAGGAATTTAGATTGTGCCATGGAAGCAATAAAGACTTTTCTAAGTGCTTGAGCAGTGGGGTGGCATGATGAAAGCGATCTTTTTCTTGATACAGGTGTACACAGGAAATGATTTTTCTTGAGGTTGCTCATGTTATTTTAGTTCTGAGATTTGCTTATATAAGTTCTCATGGGCCATGTAAGTTGGAAACAGAAAAGCTTTCTAATGGATATTTCAAGCCCATCCTCTATCCTCACCCTAGCAGAATCTGATAACAGATGTCACTAATAGTTGGCAGTCTAAAATAAATGGCAAGGAAGTCATAGCTATTTATACAAGCACTTTCTGGAGAACTAAGAGCCTTAGGTCTAGAGTCTTGTCTGTTAGGGAGAAAGAAAGGGAGATAAAGGCAAGTGTATGCCAAAACCAGGGCAGTACCACTGAGCATCATTATCATGAGCAGAGTTAAGCTATACAACCCTGTGTTTCACATCTTGAAAAAAAGTGTTACTACTATTGATATTTAGGCTACTGCTATCAGACAGAACTCTAAGAATACTTAAAGTACAAAGATTCTTTGCCTTTATATAAAAACCTATATTATATAGTGTATGTTCCATCTAATATAAAGATACAGAACTAACCATATGAAATTGCCTACATGAGACTCTTTGACACATGAATTGGCAACTTCATAGGGTTCAAAAGAATACTTGCACACACATATGCACATACATGGATAAAGTATTATATATCAAGCTATACATGCATGCTGTTTTTTTATTGCCATTTAGTGAATTTCTGGGATGAATTCTGCCAAGAATATATTCTCTACAGTGGGCAATTAATGTAGTTTCTTATTAGCTAAATGCCCCTCAAATAATTGGTCAGAAATTGTCTTGAATGTTTTGAACCAGTAAGTCTTCTACCCTTTGCCAAGGAAATTTAGGTGTTCAAAAACTCTACTGATACTTAGGTGATTTGTAATTTTGCCTTTGCCATCACTTCCAGTTTATAAAGGGCCTCAGCCAGAGATGAGAGATTGGACACCCTTTGGTCTTTCCTCAACTGGCTCCCAGCCCTACTCATAGGTACAGCCTTCTAAATTCCCAGAAATATATTAAAGCGTTTCAAAGCCCTCCTTTTATATTATTGTCCAAACTCTTGCTTGCCCCAAATAGTGATGCAAGCATCTGTGATATTAAACAATTCCTGCCAATTGTTTTCAACAAATGCCCCAGAAGCAGGGCTTTGAACTCAGAGTAAAGTCAAATAATGACAATCAATGTCTTGTAAATAAGACATCTCCAAGAAGCTTTGAGACAAATTAAATGCTAATGATCTCAGGATGAGACTATTTGAGAAGGTCTAAACTAGGCCTGCCTCCTCCTCCCTGGCTCGAAGGCTGTTGTTTTTCAACACTTCTTGAGGACTGAGGAGTGGGGGATAGGTGTAGGTCAAGTTTAAAAACAATAAATCCTGTTATTCTTATTGGGGTTTAGTAGTATTTCTTGAATAAATATTCTTCTGAATACTACAAGTCTTGGTTAATTCCTAGATCTCTGGAAGAGTTTGTTTAGATAAATATTTCTGTGTTTTCATTGCTCTATGGAGGAGGAGTAGATTTATAGAGGTTCTCACTCTAACACCCCAGGAGGTCCCAGTCCCTTCATTGACTCATATTTTTACCTGACTCCCTTCCCAATATTTTAATGACTCAATTTCTATTTAGGAGAAAATGTCCTCCCTAAGGATATTACACTTGCCTCAGAAATTTTCTGTGCTATTTCAAAACTAAGCAATAAATGTACTGAGCTTAAATATTTTCAAAGCAATTATTAAGGAATGTCTATACTAATCAACATTTTTTCTACCTTATCTGTAATCCTCATTTCTTTTCTTCAATCAATTGTTCTTTGCATTTTGGGAATGGGAGAATCTTTGAAAAAATATGAACAGTATGGACTCTCACCCCCAGATATATTCTATTCAATACAAAAATACACTTTTTAAGGATTTCATTTATTTATTTTATAGAGAGGGGAAAGAAGAGCGAGATAAAGAGAAACATCCATGTGTGAGAGAAACACCTATCATTCATTCATAGGGTGAATGAATGATATCAGTTGCCTCTATCAGTTGCCTCTCACAAACCCCTAACTAGGGACCCGGCCCATGACCCAGGCGTGCGCCCTGATAGGAATCAAACCAGCAAACTTTTGGTTTGTGGGATGACGCCCAACTCACTGAGCCACACCAGTCAGATCCCCAAAATACACACTTTTAAAAATGTGATCATGAGCCTGAATCTCTAAGTTACTGGGGAATACAGACTAAGAACTTGATACTTAGAACTTGATACTAATTTGTTTATAATCATTTTTCTTCTGTTTTCTGCCATCTTTGTCTCTGAGAAAACTTGTCCTTGGTAGTAAAAAAAAAAAAAAAAAAGAATAAAATCAGCATTTTTTTGAGTGCTGACTAAATGTCAGTCACTATGTTGAGAAAATGATTTGTACACAGTAGGTGCCTAATAATTATATTTTAAATAAATACTACTTTTCCTATATCATTTCCACCTCCCTGTTTCCTTGTTTGACAGATAAAGATTGTCCTCAATGAAAAGCTACATATTTTGATAATACGTTATACTCAAGGAACAGCAAAGTTGTAGGGGAAAGAAGATGAAAATTACTGTTGAGATTGAGAATAGATTTAAAGCAGACATTGAGAAGTTTTAGAAATCTCTGTTTCTATCATTCCTAAGATCTGCCCCTCCAGAGGATCCTTCAGTTTGAAACAATATAGAACCACTAACGAATGGTTAGATTAGTTAGATTTGTTATCAGGAGCTTTGGTTGGGATGCCAATCTCAGCCACCCCAATTATTTCTCCTGTGCTATTGTGTGTCTCTCACAGGACAAGTTGCCATGACCATGGCAGCAGCAATGGTCCAAGGCAGCAAAGCCTATGCTCAACTATGCGACTCCACATTTATACTTGTTCCCATCAAGCCCCTTTGCCACTTGACTTAGCATTTTAAATATGGAGCAGAATGGGGTAACAGCTTCTCAGAGGTACTGCAATAACTTCTACTTTAATTTTTCCGTGTATTTTAACAAGATCCCATGTAAAACATCTGGAGACACTAATTACTGCCTGTCCTATAAACTTACACTCCAATTTGCCCTTGTGACAGTCATGTCATTAACTGGCTCAGAACCAACTCTAATTAATCAACTGACAAATATAGATGGTCCACCTGCACAAGTTTCCCTCTGAAGGCAGCACGAAATAATTCTCTGCAGCTTTGCCTGTGAAAATTCTTGGTACTGGTAAGATAATCAATTCATTTTCAGGCTCAATTATAAAGGGAAACTGAGTATTTTCACCGTATCTCAAAACCAGTATCTGGCTTACCTTTAATGGTGAGTTCGGTCCACAAACCAGAAGGGACAGTCCTGTGGATCCTTCTCATGCCCCCTCCCCCAGCAACTTATTAATAAATGCAGGCCAAATTCGTGCATGGTATTGCACTTTAAAGTAGTCGGCTTTATCGTTTGGGCTACATTCAAATCCGTATGATTACACTGTTCTTCCTCCTACAGAAAAATAAAATTCTACCAAATCATTCTGGTTTTAATTAGTGAGGTTTTCTTTCTCCATTTCCTGCTTCTTTCTTGCCAACCATATCCTGCCACTACGTACACCTCTGTCACCTCGGGCGGGTTGTCCAACCTAAACAGACTTAAGAAGAGAGAGAAGTTATTCTTTACTCCACCTCTTAAGATAAGCGAGACACTAACAAATTGCGTTGCCACTGCCACATAGTGGCTGTGGTCACACCGGAGGAGCTGGGTTTTATAACCTGTGAGAACTGCCTAATCGGTTCCATAACTGACTTTAGAGTCTTTACGATCAATGGAATCACAGAACTAGGAAGTTATGCTCTTGTACAAGTGGCTTCTGCTATGTACAGCAGAAGGTGAAGAGCTTCCTAGATTATTCTTTTTAGGCCCCAACTATACATTAATTGACTACCGCAAGTTCTCAATTGCATCCCAACAGGCTAAAAAGGCAGAAAACATTCTCAGCACAGTGAACAAGTGACTCATTAGGAACACACACCAGCATTAACAGACCACCAATACCTGCCACAGAAGAGTTTTTGAGGAGAAACTGGTGAACGAGATGTCTTTTACAGGAGCTTATAATTTAAAGAATTTTGCAAAGTCCAACTCTTTCAATTAAAGGCAATTTTAATTAGTAACAAATTTATAAGCCATAGCATTCCTCTTAACACTCACCCTAGGAGCTCTGTTTTTTCTCGCCCTTCTCTCAACTTTGTCTCAAACTCAGACTCTGTGCTAAAAGCTTTCCCTTTTCTTTGCCAAAAGGACACAAATTAGGAGTCACAACATGACACACCTAGTGGCCAAACGCAGGTTTTGGTAGCAAGGTCAGTGCTTGCCATTTTCCACAGGGAGGGCTTCTCACCTCCGTAGCAGCCACGGAAGCTTGAGAGAATGGGGAGCACCAGTCAGTAATCGGAGCTGGTGCGGTTGCCTCCCGTCTCCTGGGACTTGGCTCATAAGGATGATGGTGAGAGTGAAGGGAACTCACCATCTCCAGGTGTGCTCGGCTACTTGAAGCTATTTTGGGTTGTCTAGTTAAGCACAATGAATTGTGCTCACACTGTCTTTCCCTTTAATGTAAATGTGTTATTTAGATAGGACACAGCTTACAGGCACACCCACTCACCCAAGGTAAAATCTTGCTTTTCTAGTTAATTTAAAACCACATCACCCTTTAAGCCAAAGAAAAACCATGTGACATTAAGTATGTTTTTTAATTCCAAAGACCTAAACACATTTCGAACATTAGGATTCAAAAGTCTGAATTGTTCTTACTTTTGAAAACAAATTCTTCTATACTTTTGTTTGAAACTCACTTCTATAAGTTGAATGATCATGTGGATTGGCCAGGTTTGGCTGCAGGGGGTGGGGGTTGGGAGAAGGGGAAGACACCAGGGCATCCAGAATTGGGGGTTCCTGAAACCACTGAATGGTAAGGGGACGTGTCCATTATAGAAAAAGCAATATTGTCAAAATTAGGTAGAGAATTCTTGGCAAAGATAGACACAAATGGCCCAAGCTGGAGAAAAAGAGTCAGGTTCAGAAGGAGAAAGAATAAAGAATAAGTCAAAAGGCAAAAGTCAAGAGATTTAACAATCAACCCATTAAAAATGGCTTTTTTTTTTGTTCCCAGGCCAGAAGACTCTAACTGCAATGAATTGGCATTAGAATAGCAAAATTTGGCATATCTGTTTGCTCAGAGAGTATGTTCATATCGTCCAATTAGTGGGACCAGGGATTCTAGGGTTCGGGTGTGTTCTAGGCTTCTAGGGCTCAGCATCATCAATGCCTACCACTCCGCTGCAGAACAAAATCATTCAATCTTTTCTTTATTTAGCCAAATGTGTACAGACACTGCAGAAATTCAGAGAAAGTTTGGGGGGCAGGCATCCAGCATTGTTGCTAAAACTTAACAAGCCCTGGAAAACATCTGCCTCCTTCCTTGTCACACAAGGATGACTCCCCTGTGAGTGTAATCACAGCCAAGAGCCTGGCTCGCCGGGCAGTGTGTGGATGTGCTTCTCTGCTCCTCACACAGCTCTAGGGTGACAGCACTGCTTTGACCTGTCATGATACAGTAATAGAAAACTCGGCCATTACAATGAAATAGACAGAAATATGATAAATGAGGTTTTGGACTAAAGCATTTAGGAACCCACGGAAATCAATTATGGTAAATATTTCCAGAAAACCCACCTGACATTCCTTTGAGCGTTTTTACAATAGTGATTCATTTGTAGAGAGAGAAAAGCCAAGAAAATGCTTTTTCCACCTGGGAAATATACCAATTCTATAATAATGAGTATTCACCAAGGTACATAAGCTTAGAGGCTTATTCCCTCATCTCCTGGCACACGCATCATTGTGTTGCAATCTTATACTCTGGAGTGAAGCCTCACAGAATGTCTTATAGGTCATATTCCCAAATTCCCTTGTGCTTTTTGCTGGATTATCTTTTTCCCTCTCTATTGTGCAATGATCAGTTTTTATTGTTTGCCAGAATTATGAAAGTAATGTAGATTTAACAAGGGTGGCATAAGTTGAACGGATAATTCTCCAACATAAGCTTATTTTAATGATTTGTGTATGATGCATATGCTAATAATATTTTAATATGCAAACTATGCTGATACTACCAACTATCTATGAGTTTACCAATTCTATCATAAGAGGGATTTTTGGAGTTATAGTCAGACTAGTAAAATGAACATTATGTAGGTCAGATTCCTTGATCTCAGTTTGAAGAAATTTTAAATGAAGAGTGATGACATTTGTTTGCAAAGAGCCATAAGTCCTCTGCAATTATTTTTTATGTTTCGGCCTAAGTTTGCTCTTGAATATGATTGCTTTTGCTTCTGTGATATGAGTCACATTCTTGTCTTTTGTTAATGAGATCAAACCACTGACTTATATTTAACTGCTTGTCAAATAAAGCTTCTAAATTTTGTGGGTATTTTTTTTTAATTCACTCCGCTATTCTGTTGCTTTTAAGTCATATCTTCTCTACCCTGAGTTTCCTCAGTTGGTTCCTTGGGCCCAAGTCCAAACTTTCACATTTACCCTGGATCACTTTCATCTCATTTCCAGCTTATAGTGCTGGCCTATTAAAATCTTTTCGAATTCAGATTCTGTCACCCAACATACTCATTATCTTTGAAATCCTAGCAAGTTGAAGGAGGTGTGTTTAACTTGTAGCCCGGCCAGTGTCGCCCAGCTGTTCTTCGAAAAATAGACCGTAATTAAACACCATGTGGAGGAGAGGTAATTACTGTACTTTCTTTTGTCCCTGGAGAAGATAGTTTCAAAGTGTTGCAGAAGTAAGATATTGAAGAAGCTCAAGGAATTAATCTTGTAAATATTTACTTTCATTCCATAGTAATTTCCAACTTCATTCCATAAAAAAATGAAGTTTATTTTACTAAGAGTGCCAACTTTCCGCCCTAGACAGACTCAAGGACAGACTCAAGCATAGAAATTAAATTCCTGCTCTCCTGAATTTGTAGGCTCTTCCTTCTCATGAGATATGTTCCAGTCACATGTTGAAAGGTATTCCAAGCTTAGTTTAAATACTTAACTTTAAAATACTCAATAATAAAAATATATAATGTTTTAAAATATTTCAACTGAAGACAATATGGAAATAGGTTTAGCTTTTCTAATTTGGAATTAGAAAGTTCTGTATTTTTTGTCTATGATGATGAAAATACCTCAGATTAACATTTTTTAAAGTTTCATATAATTTATTAATACCAGCTAAACAACATAATGTTTAACTGGTATTAACATGTTTAAACATAATTCATTTTTGGAACTAGAATTGGAGTTCCAAATTCTTAAGTTCCAAGAATAGGAACTAGATATTCACATTTGGAACTAGAATATTACAGTTTAAGCCACTTCTAGATTAGGAAGTCATTCCTTTTGGTGTATTGGTTCCTATTTTGCTAGACATAATTCCTAGTTTCCAATTCACTTTCCAGTGAACTATAAGGCTTTCTAAACTACATCATAGGAAAAAGGCATGTGATAATATGGTACATTAACTTGAGAAAATCCTCTGTAGATAGCAGATATTTCCTATTTGCTCTTTGCTCTCTAAAGGTCTACCATATTCAGAATAAATATAATATTTAGAAAATAGAAACATTTAAGAGTGGATGAACTTTTAATATTGAAGTTATATTGCATTTGTAAAATAAAATAAGTATGACACTATCGTACACACCCTGGCATCTGGCTCTGATACAGGTGGCCAAGAGTGATTCACATAGACTCAACACTCAGTTCCTTATTTACTGTCCAATCAGGGCTACATTTCACTTTGTGTTGTTCACTCAGTAGATGCTGGTGGCTTTCACAGTTTCTGGTGAATCTGAAGTCCTCACTGATAATCAGGGATGCATCAGAATCTTGGAGAACAGGATGCAACACCAGTGTGTTCCAAGCAAGAGTAACACACAGAAATGTCCCCCCAAATGGGTCCATGGAATAGTTTGTGCTGATAGGTTATGCTGTTTCGGAAGAGCATGAGATAAATATGGGGATAATGAAGGAGGAGTTATTTTCCACACAGAAGTTTGATTTAATGTTGAACACCAATGGCCATATAGTATAACATAGCTTAGCATCTACATGATGAGTAAATATAAAGGATTTTTTAAACATTTGCCAAACATCCACAAAACAAATTTTAAAAACTCATTCATTCAGTCATTTGCACTCTTCAACAAACCCAGATACATGGTTGGATGTTCGGTTCATTTACTTGACAGATCAGAATAATTTATTTTTCTGTGTCAGATACAAGGTTTACTAACAGAACATTTTGTAAATGCACCTTGATCAAATAGGCCCCACTTTTTTTTACTGTCATGAGTTCCTGAAGCAACTGATTTCTGACCAATTTGCTAAATATTTTTAACATATTCTCTTGTGCCAGTAGATGTCTTTAACATATAACTATATGTTGTAGGTTAAAATGTATGTATATGAGTCTTTACATTATGAACTGTTTAAATTCTGTAGGCTAATAACATTGCTTTTTGGTTGTTTCTGCATACTACTTTGAGACAGTACTTGCACAGAAAGTTTTGCAATTTTTCTTTGTCATGGAGATTCATTATCATGATATATTATCTATTATATGTTGCTGTGTCTTTGGACAATGGGATGTAAAATGGGACAATGGGATAGAAAAGCGTATCCCAATATGCCTTGACAATGTGTCTTCTATGCTGCAACCACAGATCTTCCATCACTAGCCTCAGTCACTCTTCCTGTCTCCTATTTTCTAAGCACCTGCTATTCGTCAGACACTTTCAGGTGCAGTGGAGACACCAGTGCGCTGCACTAGGAAGTTCCTTCCCTGATGAAACTCACATTTTAGTGTAAACACATAAATAAAAACATTCTTCCAGGCTGTGAGACATTTAATGAAGGACATACATGTGCAGCTGGTGATTTTATAAAAGTGAACTAGACAGAAGGCCCACTTTAGATTGTCTGCTCAGGAGCAACCCCTTCGAATATGTTGATGTTTAAATGGAGAATGGAAAGATCAGGAAAAAAAGAACAAATCACTTGAAGCACAAGAAACAAAAAAAAAAAACCCCACAAAGTCTCTGTAAGAAAAATGCTTGGGGAATTCTAGAAACTGTTTAAAATGTGGGTATGGAAGCAAAAGCTTGGGCAGGCAGTGGTGCAGGCTGTACAAGATGAGATTATGAAGTAGAAAGACAACCTCTTTGCGCTAATGAGAGAGTTCTGCAGTAATGCTGAACACAGGGTCAATAAAAATCAACCCTGTGCCAGTAAGTCAACAAAATTGATGTGTGAGAATTAATCTAAATAAATTTTCAACAAAGGCATTGAAAATTAATAAAATGATAATGAAGGGCCTGAAAGAATGCTTGGGTAAATGGAAAGATCTATGTTGACACGCAGATGAGAATCAATATTACTATAAATGTTAATTATCTCCCAACCAAATCTATCCATTAAAATACAGTCTGCCTCTAGTGGTCTCCGAGGTAATGCATTCTTTCTTTCAGAAATAGCAGGTTGGGTATTCTGGAAAATACATGCTGTTTTTGCACCTCACTTGTATCGAACTTACTTTGGAGCGTAGCCCAGTTTCATCTGAGGTTTTATATTACAGAATTAGAACAAATTCCAGGTGCACCTCACATTCAACTTTGAGTGAACAAATCTGCAAACTGCACATGATCATTTTGATCTCACCCCACAATATCTCTCAGGAGGGAGTAAATGAATGAAAGTGACATAAAAATGCCAGGGCCCTTTGGGGAAATTTGTGTAAACTGAACATAAAATCCTTAGCAGATGTAATCAAAACTGAGCAGAAGTTCTGGAAGTGACAAGCTTTCATGTTGGCCTAGGATTTCAACCTGCCACCAGCCATTTCCATCTACATTCTGAACGAACAGGTAAAAGACACAGACAACAAAGCAAAGCAGAAAACGTATTAGATCCACAGACAGGAACCCTGGATATTGGTTCTATAATATAATATGGTTAGTGTTGAGTTTCTTTCATTTGTGCAACTTGCAAACTGGATTAAAGATTCTCTAAGCCCCCAACCTGACTGAGCCCAGTTGACTGTCTATAGCAGGAAGGAGGCCAGGTTATGGCTGAAGTCCTGTCTGGAAGTTTGGAGATATGGGGGAGTAGGTAAGAGTAGGGATGAAGCTGAATGATTGTCTTCCCTAAGAATAGGTAAACCAGATTTGAGAATGGGTAGATCGCCTTAACTAAACAATTTCTCGAATGGTTCCATTTCTCTCTGAACAGAGTCAATCCCCAATGAACACCTGCTGATTTGAAAATATTTTCTTCATGTTCATTTCCATTTTGTTTAAACCATTCAGTGTATTGAAATGAGTCACTCAAGTTACTGCACACACCATTCGGAGGGGTGAAGGCAGAATGAGTAGAATTCCCTTGAGCACAATCTGAAACACTCACCCAGAGCCATCAGCTGTTGACAGTAGCTTTAAGAATACATTGGCACTCAGTAATTAGAGATGAAGAGGCACAACTTCCACTAACATGTTCTATCATTAGTGTGTTTCAGCAGCAGAGCTGCTAAGAGAACAAAGGCAATAGCCTGTCTGTTTATAGTGAATCCCTGAGACAGCACGACCTGTTTATGCTCTGCGCTAGGCCAATGTTCACACCACATGCACTGCACAAAACTGCTGTCACCAAGGTGACAGCCACCCCCACACTTACCGGGTAGGGGGATAAACAGTGGAATGAAGGCAACAAAAAAGCTGGAAACAGCTTTTATCCACAGCCTTGACCGTGACTCCTAAAACCTCTCTAACTGAAACCATACCCCCTACTGGTCTAACACTGCACAGAAAAGATATATAAGAATAAAAGAAAAGATGATTTAAAAACGGTCACAGAGGAAAGACATTAAAATATCATTTTGAAGCAATCACTGCATTTATGATTTAAACATGGATTATTCCATTTCATCCTTATAGAAGAATGAACTGATTTTCAGAGAGGTTGCAGTACCATGCTCAGGTTACAAATAAGATGAAACATTTTGTTTGATGTAAAACCTATGGAAATTCTGCTACATCATTCAGCTATTAAGGGCAGAAGAAACAGAAAGAAGATGAAGACAATGTCTCAAGAATGAGATGCTGCTCCATTTCTAGTGAGTTCTATCTCCTAAGCACAAACATTCAGATAGGAACAAAATCCAGGGCCCCGGGAAACTCACCTTTCCGTTTATGGGCATGACTACACAGCACTGTGAACAGAAAAATTAAAAAAAATGCAATATCTTTTCTTTACTATTAATAGACCACTTAGGATAGAAATTCAAATTGGGAGTGACTTCTTTGCATTGAGTGGAGAAGAAAATCAGGGGAAATAATTTAATTCTTAAAGGTGTCTCTAGAAACTTCACATATGTACAGCATTTCTTTCTCCAGGACAAAGACATGAACGAGATATCATTTCCTATAAAGTTCAGTACAAAATGGTTATTATGTGCCGTGATTTCTCTAAAAATGTTACGTTGATTTTATTTACATTTTCTTTGGCTGTTCAAAATTCTGAATTTTAATTTTTAGTTGTTAGTAACATCAATAAAATGTTGACACCAAAAAACCGAAAGGCTACTTATTAATTCAGAGTCTCTCTGAGCAGCATTTTCGCCTATAACAATGGCAGGCAAGGCTCCAGCCACAACTTACGCCTGTCATTTTCTGTAATTAAAAGTACACAGTATATTTATGCATTCTGCCTCCCAGCAGCTGCAGTTAGATTAACTGTGAACAAAGAAAACATTTTGACACAGTTAATTACATGGCAGTTCTCCTCTGCTAGCAAATACCGGCTACCTCCTCAAATGAATGAAAATACTTTTTTGCTTATTTTTCTTCTACCTATTATAAATAGCCATGACAATGTTCAGTCTATTCTTACAAAGAGTTTTAATTCTTTGTATTTAGTTTTAATTCTTTAACTTAGTTTTTCAGTCTGGTAACTTTTAACAGAGATGTATGATTACCAGCTTTAAAAGATCTGACCAAAAGGCCATCTCGTGGGACAAGATTTCAAGCACTCTTTGAAACACTTCAGATGAGGAGAAAGATGAGAAGATGACTTAGCTTTGTATTTGTAATAGGTTGGGATGACAAATGCATTCCTCCGTCCCTGGTCCTGGGCCCGAGGCCACGCTGCTTCACGGGAAGAGTCCTGCGGGGAGATAGATGCCCACACCGGAAGTGCTTTCTTTTCTCTTTTAATTTACTTTTCATCTCATAATTTAATTTTTAAATTGACAGTGACATACAATATTATATTAGAATCAGGCGTACAAACCTGTATTTATATAACTCACAAAGGATCATCCCTAGTAAATCCAGCACCCAGCTGGCACCACACATAGTGATTGCAGTATTACTGACTATATTCCCTACGCTGTACTTTACGTCTCCATGGCTGTTCTCTAACAACCAATTTGTACTTTTCAATTCTTTTACTTTTTTGTATACAGCTTCCTAACCCCCGTCCCCTGAAAGTGTTTTCTCGATAGTGGGAACTAAAATTGCCCAGCAAGAACTGGGCTCTTCCTGGGTAAAGAAGGGAGATTGGGAGCTGGGTCACCTGCCTGGAATCAATGGAAGAGGGAGAGAATAGTTAAAGTTTATTACATGAGACACAAAAGGACCTGTGACTGATGGTGAGAAAGGTCCTTTTCGATCACTATGTTTAGCTCACTGCAGGAAGAGGGAGTTGGGAGTGAAGCAGTGAGAAAAGATACGCAACCCAACCTGATAAAGTGCCCTGTCTGGTGACAGTGCGGGAAGGAGGCAGAGAGAATTATCACCAACATGAGTCCGAGTTGCCTTCATTTCTAAATTCATTTTAATCTGGGTGCTTCTTTCTTCCTTTCTCTCTCCCTTCATCCTCCCTCTCCTGAACTATCCTTTGCTACTAATAATTTAAACAATAATAGAATTGAGAAGATTTACTTAGACTAAAGGAAAATGTATTGGCAAAAAAAGGCAGAGAAGTGAAATGGCTGTGCTGAGAGAATTTTAGGACTCAGTGATCCTTTTTACAAATTGCCATGAACACAGACAACAATGTACCGAAATTTACCCAGTGGTTATGAGAATGGGCTTCGGAGTCCATCTCCTTTGCCCAGTAACTGCCTATACCTGAGGCCTGTTTCTATAGTTTGCAAAACGGAGGTCAGTTTGGGGACCCCAGGTGGGACTGTTGTGAATATTCAGAAAGACTATGTAGGTAAAGTGCTTATCATAACAATTACTCTTTAAAGAGTCCCCTTATTTTTCTTACTCAATAATAAATAAATACATATTTTTTATTGTTGTTCAAGTATACTTGTCTCCATTTCCCCACCACCACTTTCCCCCTCCCACCACCCTCACCTGCCACCCTCAATCTTTCCCCTTTTTGGCTTTATCCATGGAAGAAAAATGAGCTTTCTTGTTTCTACTACAGTCAAACAAATGCCCGAGATTCACTTAAGTGAGTAAAATAGTTTTGTGTGTGTGTGTGTGTGTGTGTGTGTGTGTGTGTGCTCGAGCGCACGGTGAGGGAAACCTCTAGGTCTAATGGGTGTTATAATCTGCATATGAATAGAGGTACAGAACTGAAGCTGTCCTATTTCAGGCACATCATGGAAGGCAGGGTCATTTGGAAAAGACAATACTTCTGGGAAAAACAAGGCAGAAGAAAAAGAGGAAGACAGATATGAGATGGCTCAAGTCTGCAAAATAAGCCTTAGGCATGTGTCTACAGGAGCTGAGCAGGGCTGTTGAGGATGGGACATTGTGAACATCGCTCACTCACAGGGTCACCAGGAGTCAGAATCAACTCAGTGGCATTAAGGCGACCATCTGTAAAATGAGTTATTTATGTGAAAACATAAATACCAATAACGATGCCAGAAGTCCGACCACGCTGAAAACAATTTCTTCAACAATCAAATTCCTCAGGAAGTACATAATAGATACTTATTCCTAACAATATATTTCCTGAGTGGCTGGTGAAATCTACCTCTGAGAGAAACTATTAATGTGGACTTATTGCTTGCTCAATGAAGGTAACTAAACCTGTTTATGTGAGCTCCTTTTCCACTTCCTGTGTGTGAGGCTGAATCACACTTTCTCTTTAGGACGGTCTGAGCAGTACAGCTTCACAATGGCAGGAGACACCTCTATTCCCTCTGAGTTTTCACAATTCTGAAACTCCCATCCCCTGCCCTCCATCTGTTGTGTTCTCATTTCTGAAAATAGTGACTACCAACCATGCATAGTTCCTTTCTCTAAAAAGGGCACTCAGATCAATGGGGGAGGACGGATGTGGTGATGGTAGCTGGTCTATGGAACGAGCTCTGTAACACATTCTCCTCATTGCCAGCTCCATTGCCAGGGCTGTATGCTGTTCTCAGACCCCATCAGGGTGCTCACTGGGCAGGAGCCAAGAGGCAAGACAATGGGATGCTTCCTCAAAGCACATCCACAAAGAGGGGCTTCCTTTTCCCTATAGAATAAGGAGTGGAGACACTGCATGCTTTATATTCTCTTTTAGAGAATGCACAGATCATCCCCAGTAATTGGTAAGTGACACGTTTCCCCTGAAGTTATTTATTAGAAAAGTTTCAGTATGTATAGCACTGAATATGAGTGTTTGCATGGAATGAAAAAAATAGATTTTAAAAAAATCTCTATAGGTAGCAAGTTTTAGTGACTCAACTCAAGCCAGCTTAAGAATAAAAGGGATTTCTTTTCTTTCACATTTGGAAAACCAGGAAGGCATAACTGGACCCAGTTATTTAAATCATATCATCAAACAAGGTTTTTCATTTTCCTCTCGGATGGTTTCAGGATTTGCTGTCAGGTGTTCTCTAAGCGGTAGAAACCTGTCCCTAAAGAGATAAAAGTTTTGTATTTTCTCATTGCCCGCTCTGAAGACATCTCTATTACCCCCAGCCCTTCTAATCTCTGAAACTGCATGCACAGATTCTCTCTCCTGGTCTCTCTGCCACCTCTGGACCACGTTTTGTGTCTAAGGGCTGGACAGCCTGCACAGTCTGACATGTGACCACATAATGGAGGCAGAAGTCGTGCTGGCGACAGCAGCACATGAGTCACCAGGACTAGAAAAGGAAAAATTCCTAAGAGATAGAATGTAAGGTTCACGTCCATGGGCGGTTTCAAATATTTACTGAAATACATCATTAGCAAATTGAACGTTGAACCTGAGAATTTTATGGGTTCAAAGTAATTTGTTTGTATTTCCAAGGGTAGCTGTGAAGCCAAACTGTTAGCGTGTCCCCTGGGCATTACAGCATTTACATGAAACTATTTTGTCAAATTTCTGAATCCAGAAACTTGGATGGTCTTGGTTTCTTCAAGTCCCTCACAAAGTTTATGCTATACAAAGAACCCTTTCTTAAGTTTCTATTTTGTATTTCCTAGCCAAGATAAGGAGGAAGAACAGAGAAAGGGAACCAAGAATCTTTCTCTACAAGCTTCTATGCTAAAGGATCTAGTCCTGAAGTTGTCAGAGTGAGCAAAAGAATGCCAAGCCTCGTGGCTCAGCGGGCCAAGTTCTGTTCGCAGCCACATGCCTGGAGCTTCCATTGGTATCAATGGGAGTTGTGTGTGTGTGTGAACTGAGGACAGAAGTTGGCTGTGTATAAATAGCTCTGCAATGGAGAAAATCTCTTCTTGTGTGTCTGCTACAACAGAGGTAGTCTTTTGCAGTTAGTGGCTGCTTCTCCCTCTAATAAAGTCACGAAGCAACTGCAAAAAATTCTTAACCAGAATTTTTGATGGCGATTATTTTATTTTAAAATATTTTGATCAGGAAGCATGGAGCAGTGTTTGCCCCAAATTTCTCTCAATTTCCACCAGCTTACTCAAGCTAGTGGACAATTCTTTGCAAAACCAGCCTTCACTGTTCCCTTGGCTGAGTTGTCAATCTGCTAATTGACTGATATGCTGCTAACTGGGGGTAGAGTGGGAAGTCAGTATGTTCACTGAGGGCTTAAAAAATTATAGCTCCAATGCAACAGAGCTTCATGGCAGAGCATCTTCCATAAGAACAGGGCTTTGGTCCCATTGGCAGGTCACCTGGGGTGGATCAAGGGCCCTTTGGTCATCTGCCATTCCGCCAGCAGCCCCAGTCTGGAATTCAGCTCACCGATGTTAAGCTGAGATATCTTCTATTCTGATGAGAATTTCTTTCAGATCAGAGTTAAGGATAAACCTGTATATTACTCCTTAGAAAGAGGAGATTTCTCCTAGACTTTAAAAATATATATTTTATTGCCCTGGCTGGTGTAGCTCAGTGGATTGAGCACAGGCCTGTGAACCACACGATTGAGGTTCGATTCTCAGTCAAGGCACATGCCTGAGTTGCAGGCCAGTTCCCAGCAGGGGACTCACGAGGGGCAACCATACATTGATATTTCTCTCCTTCCCTTCCCCTCTAAAGATAAATAAATAAAATCTTTAAAAAATGTTAAATTCTTTAAATATATATATATGTATTTTATTGATTATGCTATTACACTTGTCCCATTTTCCAGCTTCATTCCCCTCTACCCTGCATACCCTCTCCCACCCACATTCCCCCCTTTAGTTCATGTCCATGTGTCTTAAGTTTTTTAGCTTTTACACTTCCCATACTATTCTTACCCTCCCCCTATCTATTTTCTGCCTACCATCTATGCTACTTATTCTCTGTACCTTCCCCCCTCTCCTCCCACGCCCGTGTTGCTACCCCTCTATGTGATCTCCATTTCTGTGGTTCTGTTCCTGTTCTAGTTGTTTCCTTAGTTAGTTTTTATTTTAGGTGTGGTTGTTAATAATTGTGAGTTTGCTGTCATTTTACTATACATGTTTTTTTTTATCTTCTTTTTCTTAGATAAGTCCCTTTAGCATTTCATATAATAAGGGCTTGGTGATGATGAACTCCTTGAACTTGACCTTATCTGAGAAGCACTTTATCTGCCTTTCCATTCTAAATGAAAACTTTGCTGGATAGAGCAATCTTGGTTTTAGGTCCTTGTCTTTCATGACTTGGAATAGTTTTTTCCAGCCTATTCTTGCCTGTAAGGTCTCTTTTAAGGTCTGATGAGAAGTCCTTTGTAGGTAACTGTCTCCTTATCTCTTGCTGCTTTTAGGATTATCTCCTTCATTTTTATCTCGGATAATGTAATTATGATGTGTCTTGGTGTGTTCCTCTTTGGGTCCAACTTCTTTGGGACTCTCTGAGCTTCCTGGACTTCCCAGAAGTCAACTTCCTTTGCCAAATTGAGGAAGTTCTCCTTTATTATTGTATAAAATATTCTAGTTAAGAAAATTTGCCTATAAGTAGATGATTTCCAAATCCTCATCTTCAATCCATGTCCTAATTCTAAACTTCAGCTTCACACCTAACTGGCTTCTGGACAGCTCTACTTGGGTATCCCATTCATACTTTGAATTTTTCCAAAGCGTAGCTTTTCTCTCACCCTGCCCTGATCCGGAAAATTTCTACTATGGCCTTATTCTCTACTTAACAGGACCATCTTTAATCTAATAATTCAAGTCAGAAAACTTGTAGTACACCCTCACTTCCCTCCCTTCCTTATTATCCATCTAATCAGTCGAAGCCCAATTGATTTTACACATTAAACTTTCTCCATTCTACCCTTTTATTTTAATCCTCTGCTTCACCCATGCAGGTGGATTTGAATACAGATTTTAATCCCACTAACACCTGGGTTTGAGTCCCATTGTTGGTACCTCCTTAGGGAGTGAGCACATCTTTTTGGAGGGCACATCTGTCTAAACTTTGGTTTTTTAATCTGTGAAATGGAGATGACATCTACTTCACAGAGCTGATGAACAGGAATTAGATAAGTTAGATACATAAAACATTGGTATCATTGCTGACACTATAACAAAGTCTAGAAAATGGTAGATATTATGAAGCAGAGACCTCATTCTTTCTTGCGAACAATAGCATAGCAGTCTCCTCAAGTACAGTCTGGCCTCTTCTGTATTCTCTATGCTACATATGCTAGCTAGAGTAAACTTTCTAAAATGCAAAGCCTTCCACATTACTCACCCAAAAATGTTTTGTATGATAAGTAAGTCCTTGTGTACTTACCCATCTATTAACCTCCTCTGAAACAGCACATCTTCTTAGCCCGACTTTTTTATCAGCTGGTACACTATCCAATTATCCATACACCCAAATGGAACACTAGCATTTACCATCTTAAAATTATCTCTTCTCCAAAACTTTCTCCAATCACACTTCAAATAGAGTTGACTCTTTCCTTAATTTTAAAATATAAAATGTGTATATTTCTATTATAAGTTTAATTGCACTATATTGACATTGTTTGCCCATAAATCTGTTCTCCTGACCAGACTATGCTGTGGTCTTCAAATATGTTTGAACAACAGACTGTAATGAAGACTATGTCTTAATTATTGTTCTTTCCCAAGAGTTAATCCTCAGTATTATATTAATTTTCCATTGCTGCCATATATTAATTAAAATAACACACATTTATTACCTTGCAATTCTATAGGTCAGAAATCTGGTATGTACCTCACTGGGGTAAAATCAAGGAATTGGTGGTGTTTTCTCTCTGGAGGCTTGTTCAGGTTGTTCACAGAACTCAGTTCTTTGTAGCTGTAGGGTTAAAGTTTACATTTTTTGCTGGCTGTTAGCTAAGGACGTTTCTTATATCCTAGAGTCTGCCTGAGTACCTTGGCTTGTGCCCCCTTTCTTCATCTTGAAAACCAGCAGTGGCAGAAAATCTCTCTCACTGAGAGAGAGACCTAGTATTCAAGTAAGTATTCTAGCATCCTGACCTAGTATTCTTCTACCTTCTTATTCCAGTTTTATGGACTCATGTGATTAGGTTGAACCCAACTGGAAATTCAAGGATAATCTTGCTATTGTAAGCTTTTCAGTCTTAATAACATCTGCACAGTTTCCTTTGTCATGTAAGGTAACATGTTTATGGGTTCTTAGGTTAGAGTGTAGATGTCTTTGGGGGACCATTATTCAGCTTATCAAAATTGCCTAGCATATTTTAGGTAATCAACAAATAGTGCTTGTTTGTTTGTTTGTTTGTTGCATGTAGCTGTCCAGCTCTCCCAACACCATTTGCTGAAGAGGCTAATTTTGCTCCATTTCATGCTGATGCCCCCTGGTAAATGAATGGATTAAAAAACTTTGGTACGTTTACACAATGAAATTCTATGCAACAGAAAGAAAGAAGGAACTCCTACCCTTTGCAACAGCGTGGTTGGAACTGGAGAGCATTATGCTAAGGGAAATAAGCAAGGTTGTGAAAGACAAACACCATTACGATCTCACCTTTAACTGTAACCTAATCAACAAGATGAACAAGCAAGCAAAATATAACCAAAGACATTGAAATTGAGAATAGGCTGACAGTGACCAGAGGGAAGAGGGGAGGGGATAATGGGGGAAAAGAATGAAGGGTTTACAGGAACATTTATAAAGGACACATGGACAATGACAAGGCAGGGTAGAAAAAGGTGAAGGAGGTGGGGAGGGCTGGGGTGGTTGGAGGGGTTGGGGGGAAAAGGCAGAGTACTATTTTTATTGGACAACAATAAAAAATAGTACTTGTTGAATGGTGAAATAAATATATGCAGATGACATTTGAGGTATTTAGATCTATTAGGTGATTTTATAGGGCTACTGATCAATTACATGCTTTGATATTCTTATCTGATTTATTTGCTATAACTTTTTATAACAATTCTAATTATTATGTTCTCTAGATCTTTGCTCTTCATGTGACCATGCAAATAAATTTTAACCAAATAGATCAGAAGTATATATAATTTCAGATTCATCATAAATTATAAACATTATTAGTACTAAACATTATGTAAAACCATCTAGAACCCATTGCTCTGTCTTTTTTTATGACTACTTACGGAATGATTTATCATTTATGTGAAGTTAGCATGGACTCATGTATTTATTCTAAAAGTATTTAAATCTCTATACCTGCCAAACTTTGTCAAAGGTAGTAGGTAAAGAGTGGCGATAAAACATGCTCCCTTCCTTACATGGCTTACAGAGTGACTGGGAGACAGACAATTCAAAAGTAATTATCTGCCCTGGCTGGTGTGGCTCAGTGGACTGAGTGCCAGCCTGCGAACCAAAAAGTTGCCGGTTCAATTCCCAGTCAGGACACATGTCTGGGTTGCAGGCCAGGTGCCCAGTAGTGGGTGAATGAGAGGCAACCACACATTGACGTTTCTTTCCTCTTCCTCTCCCTCCCTTTCTGTCTAAAAATAAACAAATAAAACCTTTTAAAAAATACTTAAAATGTAATTGTTTGTAGGAAGAACAGGTTTTAGAATACAAAGATAATAAAGCCATATTATGCTCTAAAAGAATCTCTTTTCTCAAAGAGTTAATATTACAGACTGGTCTGGAATACAAGTATACAGACAAATATTGCCACTGCAGTGTAATCAAACCAATAATAGACATATCTTCAAGTTGCAGTGATGCACTAAGGAGGAAGGAGTCTACCACACTCAGACTGAGGCTAGCATATTTCAAAGAAGAGAAATTTTTGAATCATATCTTGAGGAATAAACAGTACTTTTCCAGATTGACATACAAAGATGGAGCGGGGAGGAGTTCTAGGGAGAAAAAAAACTTACACATTTCATCCTGCTTTTGGAGGAAGGATGGTCAGGAATGCATCTGTGGATAAAGGGTCATCTTAGCTGAGACCTGGAGGATGAGTACATGCTTGTTAAATTAAAGGGAGAGGGTAGGAAAGAAAGGAATTTTTCAGGCACAGAGACCTGCACATACAAATGACTGCAGGGTAGTAAGAATGAGTATCAAGTTTGAGAAACTGAGAAGCACCAGAATAACCATAGCACAAAATGTGAAGAGTGGGGAGAAAATGATACCAGACAAATAGTCAAAAACCATATCAAGGAAGAATTTTAAGCCCATGAATTGAGGTGGATTTTACGAAAAGAGCCATGGAAAGCCATGTACATATTGTAAGCAGGAAAATGAGATGACAGACTTTTATTTTGCTCAGTCCCTCTATCCTTTGACTAACTGAATTAGCTGGCTCTTCCCCAACCCCCATGATGGAACTACTCTATTCTTTCTATATCAAGAGATTGCTCCTTCATTGATCATCTTACTTCTTTTTTTTATTATACAAAGAATAGAACATGCAGGATTCTTGGGAAAGATTGGCTGATGTTCTTCTAGCCCACAAAACCACACCTCTGAGAAGTACTGAACTTGTCTGTGACCAGTATCGGGTCGGGTTTAGTAGAGGTTATTCCCTCAAGCTCTTTCAGCTTCTGACAAGCTGTGGACAACTTCCTGTGGCTTCACATCTGAGAGACTGAGAAGTAAGCCTCCACACAGAAAAATGATGCAGGTACACTCTCATCATATCCAAGTTGGGGAGGCAATGGGAGAAATAAAAGAACATATAAAATAGCATTGTGAAAATTTAAGTAAAAAGGAGATTTGAAATAAAGGTCCTAGAGGCAAAGTTCTGTGAGATACATCTTGTTCTCATAGTGGTAGCACATTTATGACTGTGCTTAAGATTAGCCAATTACTAATTAGTAATTAGTCAACTACTGCTAAATGAGAAAAAAATGTAGCAGGGACTTAGGCTTGGTTTTCAAAACAGTGATTTGGGGTTATGGGCAGTTCCTGTGTTTCTCGGAGACTACTGAGGCACTTGGCTGAAAATCAAGAAGGACAGAAGAAAGCAAAAATTTAGAAGCGAAAATCGAATACGTCAAAAGAAGGATGCTCCAGGCCAGAGAAAGGAGGCCTATCATATTTGTGAAAGTTTCTGATTCATGCTTTGTTCTTACATACTAAATGGGCAGAAGAAACTGCAAAACTTAAGAGAGGGGTTCAGAGAAGGAACGAAGGGAAAAGGGATGGGGGAAGGCATTCAGCTCAGGTTTGATCTCTAAGCTGAAAAAAGGAAGAAGAGTCCTTTCCATGTCCCTGTCTTTCATGACTTCTCTGCTGCCTCCCTAACATTTGTAGACAGAGAGGAAGGCAGAAGGAACTTAAGAGCTTCTTCACAGCCAATCATTTTCAAATACATAGTTATTCAATAAAATAATTAACACAGGCAATTACATTTCTTATTACAAGATACAATCAAGACGAATATTAGATTCAGGAAGATATTATCTCCCACACTGAGCTCAAACCTGTGTAGTCATTTCCTTTTCTTTTTTTTCCCCCCTAACTAGAAGTTTCCCATTGATCAGTGGATAAAATGTGTGGCTGCTATTTATCCACCAGGTTTTATTGCCACAGTGTAATGCCTGACACTGTAAGATTCCCTAAGACAAGAAGAGTCCTCTCCTGAAGGCAGTGTGATCGAGGTAGGCGTAGCTCTTTTGTAGTTATTGTATGATGTGTAAAGGTATATATTCCAGTGATTATATGAGAATAGAGAAAGGCCTCTCTCTATATGAAGTGCACATAATGAAACTATATAGCAGTTGGTGGAGAGAAAAGATGGAGTAAGGAGAGAAACTAGAGAGAGAGGATGATAGGCGGCCAGTGGGTGTGCACAGCTAGAATTCCTTCATGCTCTAAAACAGTTTAGCACCTAGTAAAAATGTATTCCAATTTCAACCTTGAGAAACAAAGTGGGACATGATTAACTGGTCCTTCCTGTCAGGCACTATGGAATTCTTCCTAAGTAGGAACATGGTATCAAAGCATCCCAGGATTTAGCATGGAGGTATGGCGCCATGCGAGGTGAGAGTTTGGTGTGCGAGGCCATCTGGTGAGAGGCAACTTGTCAGTCTCCCAGATGGTGTGCCAAAGAGAGAGGCTTGATACTGAACCGAGACCAGCATATAAAAAGAGCCATGAAATGACAAACTCAAAAACCCTTTTTTATGTAGCATTTTGGAAACTTGGTGAAGGATATGTGAAGGACCACATATAAAGGTTGTAATTTATAAAATGGAATTATTTTGATACTATACACCATGTTTGCTTTCATCTTTTTTGACAGGTATTTTACTTATCTTATGTTACTGAGTTAGGAGGAAGAAACTGATATTATTTACAGATTTATGTGTGTATATCCAAGTTTTACGACACTTCCGTGGAAGGAGGTCCAGTATAACTGGGCTACTCAGAATTGTTTCTTTGGAAAATCATGCTCTAGTCAGCGCCATGTTTGTGAAACACACTTTATTACTTGAAGATAATCTGCTCTTTGAATTTAAATTTCCAAATCACTGCATTGTAGAACCATTTGGATTATGTTCACCAATGATTCTGAAAATAATATAGTCAGCAAGCATTATATTCACAGTATGCCCTATTTCACATCTTCCCATACCTCTGGGATTAGTATTAACAGTGTTCAAAAGTGTGAATTTTGAAGGGGTGCAAATTTCTTATTAGTTCCTGTTTCATCAATACATAAAGCCTTGGTATTATATTTACTTTCTATTTTAGTAATTTGTGCTACTGTTTATGGGATGGGGGAGGAGGAGGGAGATCACAACTTCTGTCTGAATGGAATTGGTGAAATCCATTGGCGCAGAGCTGACGAGCTCTGAGGGGAAAGACAAAAAAGCCAAATGCAGTCTTGACCCTGTTAAGAAATCCTTAGACATGAACTCAAAGGAAGATGTTGAGGGCATCAGAGAAGCAAGCCATAGGGCTGGGGTTGGCAGCTGTACACCTAGCGCAGAGAGGCGCTATCTAATAGGAATATAGGACGTAGAGGGGCAGAGGTGATGGCACCCAGAAGAATTGGGATTCCATAGCAAATGTCCCACTGGGCAGTCTGAGAAATACCTGAGTGGGCACTTTATGGGAACAAGGCTAACACCTCATGTATACTGATGAGGTCAGCGGCTCTAATATGAGAGTTATTACTGTAAATATGTACACATTTGTACCCACAGATGAGTGAGACTCAAGGAAACTGGATGACCAGCATAGAATTTGTCATACAATTATTCAGCAAATGTTCATTAAAAAATGAATGATGGCTGGACATGATTTATGAAAGATGATTAGTGGTCATAGATATAAATACTGTACAAACAAAATGCTTGACAGCATAATTATGAAGTTGTATGAAAACCACTTTTATAGGAATTTTCTGATTGGTTAGATAAGACCTGAAGCTGAGCTGAAAATATTTTACCATTAGATATAAACATTTTATAAATATTATATATTAAGTTATTCTAGTCATATAAGAAAGCCCCGATTACAGGTGGCCCAAAGTTAACTTGGGTAAGACAAACTCTACTCTTTTGAAATATAGTGAATGTGCTGAAGTATTCATTATAATCCTTCATGACACACTAAACACATGGACAGACACACATAAAAGTGGAGAATGGAACCACCCATGTACAAGGCAATTGAAACAAGGGGATGCAATCATTTTTAATAAGATAATGCCATGCACCTACATTGTGCTTTACAGCTTACAGAGGACTTTCACAGACTGTCTCACTCAGGCTGCACAGTCAGCCCATGAGGTAGCAGTGATTATGATTCTCATTTTCACAAAGAGGGGAAGTGCCGGAGCGGTTGTGGACAGGTAGTCTTTTCTTCCTCTAGAAACCGTGGTTTTCTTTAACCGGAGGCATATACTACATTTTATAAAATATCTATTTAAAACTTAGAAAATATACTCATTCAGGAATTCTTTCCAGCTGTCACTTTGCTTCAAAGTGATAGAAATCTGTAAAGGTGGTACACCTTTAATAATAGGAGAGCACATTCAGTCACAAGCTGTCTGTTCCTTCAAAAATTAGCATGAAACAGACTGATAGCTAAATGTGAAATGCTGAGCTCTGCAGTTAAAGAAGAGATCTCATTTCATTCCAGTCAACTCCAGACGGATCAGACAGCAGACATGGCTGAACAATTATTCCATTTTTTTCAGTCCTGGTACTATACTTTCCAGCTCAAGGCTGAGACAATTTACAGAGGGGATGTTATGGTATAGTGTGGTCGGCTAATGACTTTCTCAGCAGGACATGTTCTAAAGAGGTAACAGTCAAATTCTGGGGTCTTCACTCTGCAGAAGCATCATTAGTTCAGCATTTCACGAACAAACAGAAGACTTTTTACAAAGGAAAAATCATATTCCCTCAGGCAAATGAAATAAGCTCTTTAAAATTGTATAAGCAGTTAATGTTCTCTCACATCCCCTTGCAAATACTCCAATAAATTAAGTTAAAAAAGGAAAAAAATAAACTCTTATCTTCAGGTATGCTTTTTCTTGGCAAAACTAATTTCACAGAACAGTCAGATGTATAATAACGGGCCTCTTGGGGATGTAATTTTTATGCAACTTGACATGTAAGTCACGAGTAATTAATTATGTCTTCTATTTATATTTTGTCAGATAAGAGTATTAAACTGAAGATCTGACAGTAACACAGAACACTGCCATTAATCTGTTTAATTTGCAAATGTAATGCAATCAAAAGGGAGACATTAGTGTTAAAATTATTTTTTGTCCAGGTGGTATCTTGCATGGAGGGAAAGGAATGCCTGAGGTGTAAAAGTCGCATAAAGGCAGCAAGCCACAAAATCTCACACAGGCTTCTAAAGCCAGGGCAAAAAAAATTGCCCGTCATTGACTGCAAAAGCTCTGGATATACAAAAATTGACAGCTTCTCCATGTCAGCACATTCCATTCCATTCAGTTCCATGCATTTATCTAACAAAGTGCCAAATCCGTTAAACTGAAGAAGGTGATAAACAAAGGGATAAGCCTGACACTTGTGAGTTTATAGGAATCTTCCGACAGTCAGCAGGCTTTGGTCTGGGACTGTATGACTGACAGATTGATTGACAGAAAGGAGAAACTGCAAGAAAGGTTTTGGACGAGCAGGAGCCCACTGACCCCGGGAATAACCCACAGCCTATTTCAGCCCAAATGGCAGTCCCTGCCAAGGACTAGAAACTGATTCAGTCCCATGTCTCAGGATGTTTCCAGACGAAGAGGAAGGGGCAGATATTGCGAGTTAGGGAACGCAGAAATAAAAGCCATGTCAGAATTTTCACATGAAACAGTACCGCATAGTGTGTGCAGAATCTATGTTCAAACAGGCGAAAGTTTCATTCTGAACCCCTTCGGACATTTCCCTCGTACTGAAATGGTGATAATGATATACAGGAGTGTAGAAGGACAAAATAAGATCCTGTATGTAAAGTCCATGGGACAGCTCCTGATAAACAGCAGCCACTCAAGAAATGGTAGTGATCGTCCGTATCATCACTGTCATGTCCAGGAAAGCAGTGAAGTTTGGAAGAATTACATTCTAATTTATGCCTAAGATAACAGTGTCGGTTGTTTCCTTCAGGACATACCTTATATACAAATACGGCACTGTTGTAGGACCTTGATTACTGAGTTGGTAGGATGCTTATGTATATAACAGACAGTTTTAGATAGTCTATTTAGTTTTTGGCTAACAAAATGTAATTTTCACTTGTAGTTCTAAATAAAGTATACATCTGTAGAAGAAATTCATTAAGGATGGGGGCATATACATGTGAATTATAATTACTATATTAGACATGGCAATTTTTGGTCACATGGAGTGAATACAAATTTGATAGTCTACTGACAGGTACAACTTGTCTTTGAAAAATAATCCATTTACTTTTCATTTATCTGTAAGAGTGCATACAGATTCGTGCATAAACAACATGATCCAGAGGAGTTGAAATCTAGGGACTAATTTACTAAACTACCCAAGCAACAGAGGATTATTTTATCTAATTAAGACAGAGCACACATACTTAGAATTAAGCATTTGCATTTAACAGCAAATTCAGAATTATAAAAGCAATTAAAGAGAAAATGAGGTGCGATAATTTCTTCCCACACACCATGGCTAAGCTAAAGCTCATTTTAACGTTTGCCTCTGTAGCACTGTTGAACAGAAGGTTCCAAATAGAAGCTCCTGGGTGGGCAAAACAATCTTTTCCCTCTCAACATCCAACCACTCATCCTCCTCATGACCCAAATCCATCCTCTCTTTTACCCAAGCCTCCTGAATATGACTTACATGTTCTCATGTTCTTAGTTTAGAACGTCAGTTTCTCTAATCTGTCATGTTTTTCTTTGCCTAGTCTATCTGAACTCTATCAGACAAGATTCAGATTGAGATTTGTCTTCCTGCATGAAAACAGTGATCCTTGGAGCCTAAGTACTCTCCCTTATCTGAATGCAGATAAATATAGTTGTCTTAGCTAAATATAGTTGTCTGTTCCATTCATTTGCACATTAATATATGACTACATTAGTCTTTTTATTACATTATTAAGTTATATATTGCCCTTTAACTTGCTACATGTTTATGATGTTTTTGAAAGTGCCTTCCTTACATGTCCAGTTTAATACATATTTGATGATTGACTAGTTGAAATATTTAAACATCCATTCACCTTCATCTTTTCCATTCATACTTCTTGTTTTACTCATCTCTTAAGCTTGTCTTAAACTCTATATTATACTCTTATTTATATTATTCCAAGATGTTGCTTAATAATTGCTAGAGAATAACATTATCTCATCAATCAATCAAGTATTTTGTCCTTAACTCCCACAATTGTAATTTCCATGACTTCATTTTTAACCGATTCTCTGAAGAGTCATTAAAATGTTGTCTTTACCATTGGTGTTATGGGAATTATAAATGATAATGCCTTAACATTCAGTCATTTCCAGAACTCAGTAGATAAATCTAATAAGACTATTGTTCAATATGTAACCTTTCTCATAATGCATTTCAGTTTGCAGCTAATGGTGCTTTATTGAGGTCCTTCTGTACTTTCCTGAAATTTTCACATTTGTTTAGATATCTTTACTTTTCCTGCAAAAGTAATTATTGTCTTTTAGAGACAGCCCCCAAGAAAGAAGCTCTAATTGTCAATGAGTTGGTTGGAATACTTAGCAGAGTGTCAGGCGCTCAAAAAATTTTTAAAGCTTTTTTGAAGTCATTATAAATTTATAGAAACTTTCCAAGAAAGGTATAGGGAGGTCCCAAGAGCCCTTCATCCTGTCTCCCCTAATGTTGACATGCTACATATTAAAAGAAGAAAATAGGCAAAACCAGGAAATATTCCAACTATGAAATTGACATTGGTGCAGTCCATACAACTTTTTCGGATTTCACTAGTCACACATGCACTCATTTGTGTCTCCATGTGTGTGTATGTATATGTATATATATGTATATATATACATATATATACACATACATACATAGGTATCACTTTATGTAACTACCATTAAGATCAAGGCACACAATTGTCCCGTTGTCACAAAGCTCCCTCATGCTATCTCTTTATAACCACATATACCTTCTCATTTCCAGTCCTTGGCAACCATGAATTTGTTCTCCATCTCCATAACTTTGTTGTTTTCAAGGATATTTTTAAATGGAATCACAGCATGCAACTTTTGTGATTTTTTTTTTAACTCAGCATGATTTTCCAGATTTGTTTAAGTTGCTATGTATACCAATAGTTCATTAGTTTTCATTGCCGAGTAGTATTAAGTGGTATGGAAAGGCCAGTTTAACTATTCACTTATTAAAGGGCATCTTGGTTGTTTGCAGTGTTTGGCAAGTACGAACAAAGCTGGTATGAACATTCCTGCACAAGTTTTAGTTTTTGATGAAGATAATTACAATTCATTTACTATGACTAATTCACCTTTTTTGAGGCAGAATTTTTCGGAGATGGGTGAGATGGATGAAGAACTAGTGACTACATACTGCATCAGACATGTTTGTTAGTATATTCCGGAAACAGTAACCATCTTTCCTGGTTTTTCCAGAACAAGTCAGTTATGTCTGTTGTCTGGCATAATGACCTCTTCACTGTTGGAAGTGCCCTGGCTGGTTTGATAAGTTATATAATCACTCCAATTCAGGTTACTTAAAAAATCCCAAGGATCACTAATATGCCTGCTCAGCTATGTGATGAAGTAAGTTGAATTTTGATAGGTTACTGGTTTGTAGTCTTTCTGAATACCTGTGAAGTGACTCTCTGAAGTCTAAAAAACGACACAGCCTTTATGCAATGTAAAAGTCTCTACAGTTACTACCTCCACCTTTTCTGCTGGAAAAAGGTTTTCTCTTGTGAGTCATTTTTATGGTTGGGGACAACTTCCAAGCTCATGTCTTAGGGTCACAACTGGAGAGAAGAGGACTTTTCCCCACAGCTGCCAGTTTGAAAATAATTGCAAGGACAGATTCCTATAGGTCTGGCTTAGCTCACATGCCAATCTGAAAGAAGTGGTCAGTGAGATGCAGACCCAATGAAGGTTTAATTTGGGTCACAATACATCGTTTGACTGACCACTCTGTGCATTGAGATCAAGTTGGAAGATGATATCCCCTTTACAGACTATGTGAGTCAAAAAGGAGATTTCCTCAAAGGGTAGCAGTTGGTGGAGGAGACGGTAGACTTGACCATTGGAGGAATGGTGACCTGGGCAGGCACTGTAATTTGTGCCTTCAGTTCACTGCCAAATGTCACACAGCTAACAAAGAGCATAGCCAGAATTTAATTCTATATCTTTTTACCTTGGAAACCCTTCTTGAGGGCTTTTCTTTTTGCATCAAATTTAACTATAGAGAAATAGGAAATAAATGCCTGTTAATATAGCACCTGAAGTTTCTCTATACAATTAATAGTCACATTAATGAAAGATGCAAGTATAGGCAATGATCCCCAACACTTCATAATTATGATCAATATCTATGATCACCCATATCTTCCTAGTACAAATACAATTGGGAACTGGACACAATTTACCCACAGACCTATGGCTTAATGTCTTACATTATAGAGGATTAAAAATGTTCACATCTTGAAAAATTACCATAATAGCTCTGGTTGGTGTGGCTCAATGGATTGAGTGTGGGTGTGCAAACCAAAGGGTCACCGGTTCAATTTCTAATCAGGGCATGTATCTGGGCTTCGGGCCAGGTCCCCAGCAGGGAGCAAGCAAGAGGCAACCACACATTGATGTTTCTCTCCCTCTCTTTCTCTCCCCCTTCCCCTCTGTCTAAAAATAAATAAATAAAATATTTTTTAAAAATTATCATAATATAAAGTAAAAGAGCATCTTAAAATAGTAAGACAGTTTGATACTCTTTCTTTTCCTTTTTACATATGCACTCAGATACACAGACATAGGAAAAAATTTGGAATGATGAACGTCCAGATGGCAGTTACTTTGGAGTGGAGTGTATAGGAAGTACTACTTTCTTCTTCATCTGCCTGTTGTATTTTATACATTTCCCATGATGAATATGTATGAAGTTTTCTAATTCTGAATATATTTTCACAAAATTTCTCTGTATGATCCATGTCTGATTCAGACTTAAAAATTTCACATTAAGAACTCCTTACTTCAGAACCACAAGAAACCACATAGTACAAATGCTGATTGAAGACGTCAGCATAGCAACAAGAATTTTAATAAAAAGATTCTCATGAGGTTCCAAATTAATCTTCAAAAACTAAAATTAAAAGGTGTTGCAGCAATCAGATGAAAAAGGACTGTAAAGATCGAGATGTGTTACTTGCAAATACAGTTGACCTTTGGACAGCATGGGTTTGAACTGAGTGGGTGCACTTATAAGCTGATTTTCAAAATAAATACTATAAATTGTATATCATTTCTTTATAGCTTCTTAACATTTTCTTTGGTTTATCTTACTTTGTTATAAGAATCCAGTATATAGTACATATAACATACAAACCATGTTAATTGAATGTGCATGTTATCATAAGGCTTCTGCTTAACAGGTGTATATTACTAGTTAAGTTCTTGGGGAGTCAAAAGTTACACTTGAATTTTTTACTGTGTGGGAGGTAAATGCTTCAGTCCCTATGCTGGTCAAGGACCAACTGTTTACAAAAAGTTAATTAAAGGAAGCAACCTGGAACATTTCTAAACAGTAGCTGATTTTTAGCAGATTCAGCAGTTTCAGCTAATTGAAAAGAAACAGCTTACTAGCTAAGCTTTTAGTCTGAACTCCACGGAACTTAATTCAAAGTCCTTGCCATCCTTTTAGCACTGTTTTGACAATACCAGAATTTCCATATTACAAATCCCAAGTACCTGACTATTTTGAGTGAGGCCAAGAGTCATTTCTGAGAGTCTAATTGAAAAAGTATCATTTAGTTAGGGGACATATAAAGCAAATTCCCCACAATGATGCAAAATAAATTGCATCACTCTATTTATATATGAATATCTCTATCATATCAGCGCATTTCATAATAATCTGATTTTTTCTATAATGCATTAGGGGGGAACCAAATGACATGCTGTTGAATAAAACATTACAGACAATATATAATTCTGTTGGCATTTTGTTACTCACCTTACTAACCAAATTAACATTAAGAAAATTTAGAAACCAAATTTTCTTTCTATATAAAATCTAAGAATTTCAAGTACATCCAAGTAATGAGGTGTTTCTTATGGTAATAGTGTTGGCACTTACTGTAAATATGCTTATACTTTACAGTATTTGGCAAGAACACTCCCTTTGTTATGATTACACTTTAGTTTTCAGCACATGATCAAAGTGAGTAGAAGTCCCATAGTAATATTATTAAAATGTATATTTTATGAATCACCAGCTTGACTTAAATAGGAATTGCTGGTTTAACTAAGAGGCTACCCATGACAGTTTAATTCTGATACAACAACTCAGAGAGGAACATATAAATGTGTTCTTGAAAATTTCCAGAAATTCTGATTTGGTATTAAAATTATTAAACTTAAGAAAAAATTTTTATTAATCATAGGTTATCAATGTTATTGTTACACTTTCCAGATGCACTTCTCCACATCATAAACCCATGGGCGGAAGGATCTTTATTTAGCCATATGTGTATGTGTATAAATAATCTGATCAAAATGTTCCCCCTATTTTTGGCTCTAGAATATATATTGATTCATCAACAAACACAAAATTAATGTCGTAATAAAATGAACCAAACTTTCTCATTTTTCCAATACAGTATTAGACTATGGATATAGATGAACATAAAATAATATAATAAATTTCAATCTCTAGTGAAATACTAAATTTTATAAGTAATAGCATTTGTTTTAAGCATGTGTTTTTTTTATTTTAGTCATTTGAAAATCTCTTTTTTTACCAAGCTTATTAAAATATATATTTATTATTATTATTTCTAAATGCTTTTCATTTTTATTGTTGTTCAAGTACAGTTTTCTGCCTTTTCCTCCCACCCCTCCCCACCACCCCAGCCTTTCCCACCTTCCTCTCCTGTTTCCATCCCCTTTGTTGTTGTCCATGTGTCCTTTATACTTGTTCCTGCAAACCCTTCACCCTTTCCCCCTAGTATGCCCTCCCTTTTCCCTTCTGATTACTGTCAGCTTGATCTCAATTTCAATGTCTTTGGTTATATTTTGCTTGCTTGTTTTGTTGATTTATTTGAAAATCTTGACAATCCAGTTTTTTTGGTGTATATTAAATAATTTAATTAAATACAATACTAATTTAATCATCCCATTTAACTAATTGTCCTTGTTTAAATAAAATATTTATTATACAGTATTTAAATGACCATTTTTCTTTTTCTTTTTTTAACTTATTTTTAAAATATTTTATTTATTTATTTTTAGAGGGGAAGGGAAGGAGAGAGGAAGAGAAACATCAATGTATGGTTGCTTCTCGTGCATCCCCTGCTGGGAACTGGCCTGCAACCCAGGCATGTGCCCTGACTGGGACTCGAACCGCGATCGTCTGGTTTGCAGGCCCGCGCCCAATCCACTGAGCTACACCAGCCAGGGCTAAATGACTATTTTTCATATAAAATTACCTGTTGGAACTTTATACAGAAAATTACATTCATTTTCTAAAATCCATTTTAAAAACTTCTATGCAGGACCCATGTGCTTTTTTTTTTTAACGATTTTTTTTAAGATTTTATTTATTTATTTATCTTTAGAGGGGAAGGAGAGAGGGAGAGAAACATCAATGTATGGTTGCCTTTTGTGCATCCCCTGCTGGTAGTTAGCCTGCAAGGAACCAGCCTGCAACCCAGACATGTGCCCTGACTGGGAATCGAACCGCGATCGTCTGGTTCGCAGGCACGTGCTCAATCCACTAAGCTACGCCAGCCAGGGCAGGACCCATGTGCTTTTTAAAAATAATTAAAATTATCATTTTCAGAAATAAAAAGAACATAAGTTTAAGCATTGAAGAGAAATAATAATTGATTATCTTAGCTTCAATTATTTGTATGAGTTTCCAGAAACAGCTTTAGAAATCTAGAGCCAATCTGCATCCATCATCATGCAGAGTGAGAGAAAAGTAAAGAAAAATTATTTTTAAAATTCTGTTTTAATTTCAAATTTTCTTTTTTTTATTCTTGTTTATTCTATTACAGCTGTCCCAATTATTTTCTTTTTTGCCCCCTTCTTCCCAGCCCACCCCCTGCTCCCAAGGTCCATCCCCACTCTGTTGTCCATGTCTGCGCGTCATTCATACGTGTTCTTTGACGGATCCCTTCCCCTGCTTTTCATCATTCCACCCTTCCCCCTTTTCCTCTGGCAGCTGTCAGCCTGCTCCCTGTTTCCATGTCTCTGGTTCTGTTTTGCTCGTTAGTTTATTTTTTTTTATTAGATCCTCCTATAAGTGAGATCACATGGTATTTGTCTTTCACCAACTAAAAACTCTTTTCATTTTGATATTTTTAAATTGTAAAGCCAAGAAAAATCACTTGGGCCCACATTTTTCCTCAGTGGTTTACTCTGGCCTAATTAATAGCAAGAAGAAAAATGTGTGAGGAACCTTATCTTGATGTCTAAGAGTTCATTTCGCCTGTAATGAAACCTTGCTCCTGCCATATGATCAGCCAAACAGCATTGCCAGCTCATCTCCCCATGCCGATGGCACATCCTCTCCAAGCCCTACTCAGCGTTGTCTCCCTGACAGACTCTCCCTCCTGGCTTCCCTCGCTGTGCATCAGCTCCATTCCTTAAACTTACATCCTGCCCTTCCTCTATCTTCAGTCTGTCCCATACCTTCTGTTTGACCTCTCTCACCCTATTTATTCATTCAACAAACTGAGCATTGACCACGAACCAGGCAGGCTTCCAGCAGTGGAGATACAGCAGTGAACAAAACGGGTCAAGTCATTGCTCTCATGGAACGTACAAGCATTCCAGTGGAGAAGCTAAGTGATAATGAAGACCTAGTATAATGTCACATACTGAGTGGTACATTCCCTAAGCAAATACACCTGGGTCAAAGTAGTAAGATTTTAGAGTAAAAGGGATGATTTTAGATTGACTGTTCAATAAAGATATATTGAGGAAATGCCCTTTGAACAGAGATTAGAATAAAATCTGCATGAACAGAATGCTCATTATGGGCCAAGCATTTTTCTCACACTTGTGCTCTCAACCCCTTACTATGACTTATCATTGGACCTCCAATAGGCAAAATGAAATCCCCTCCTACCCAACTGTCTATTTTGGCCAAGAAAGGGAAATAATAGGCAGAAAACATGGGCTCGTTTAAAGTGGCATGATGGGAAATTGAAGACAGGACAGAGAGACATCAACATTTCATATTTGATCTTTATAATCTGTCAAGTCTGTTATCAAAGTAGTTTTTCCTGACATGTAAGAAAGCAGAAACCATCACAATGTGGCATTCCCTAAAATGAAATGGAGATACAAGTAAGGTGGCAGAGCTGCAACCAGGAAATGGTTCACCCCAAGACCAAACCAAACAACAACACAGTTGTCCAAGTGTGGGCCAGCCAGCTCTCAGCTGTTAGTAACATCACCATTTAAGACCAATTGGAAGTAACATTACAAAGTCTAACTACTAGCTTAAGTTTTCAACTAGATTTTTCAAAAGTATAATTTTATGATTCAATGGAATATAACGAACAAAATATATTGAATTCCTGTCACATATTAAGATAACATTAAAAAATAATGTTAAATTAAATTGTCTATCTCTTTAATAGTCAAAAGTCAAAAAAACATTTTATGTACAATTATCAAATCAGAGTTAGCACAATCCATAAAATAAGAATAATATATACATTTTTTATTCTTCCAACGAAGTTTCTTGCATATCAGTCCTTGAAAAGAAAGTTGGGAATGATTGCTTTCCTCCATGCAAATTCTTCTGATTCTGAAATTTAAGTTAAAATTGACTTCACTGCTATATTTTCTTTATCATTAAGATTATATTTCTCATATTTAAAAAGAGTGATAAAGAAAAATTGTCTAGTGTACAAGCACAAATAGTGTTTCTTAGAACATACTCACTATTTCCATGAATATCCTTTAGAAAAAGATTCTATAGGCAAACTTGGTAAATGTTATACATCCACTGTATTTCCCTTTTGGAAAACATAATGCATATTAACACACTAAGTCCCATAACAGGATTTAGTATGTTAATCCTCATATCTGAGAAATTCTTGTACCTGAGAAATCCTGGTACAAATATAATGATAAATGAATTGACACTAGTTTAAACAAAGTTAAACAGATTAGTGCCCCAATTAATGTCATTACAGAAAGTGTTTATTTCCCATAACACCTGCTAACATTGGAAGTATCTAATGTTCCATGGAGCACATTTTGAAAGATTCTGCTCTGTACACATTTTTATCATTCTAGCTATTGATTTTGCTTTGGCCATTTTTACTGTCCTATTTTTTCTCCATTTTGTATGTAACACTTATTGAGTATTTACTGTATTCTGGGCACTGTTTAAAATGTTTTATGGTTATTATCTTACTTATTCCTGACAAGAATCCTCTGAGATACGTGCATTACAAATTAGCAAAGTGGCCCAAGAGAGGTGAAGGAACTCTCCCTACATACTGCTGCTGGAAAATGGCACAGCCAAGAGCAGAGATTAAAATCAGGTCTCCCCGACCAATGTCTGTGTTCTTACTAAATAAGTGACCAGCTTACTTTTCAATCCCAGAATCACACTACCCCTCTCAAGGTCTACAGAGACCAAAAGCCTATAGCCTCAAAAGCCTATAGCCCAGTTCCCAACCCAATGGTATCTTCCAGCCCTTAGTTTATAGGACCTCTCTGTTGCATTTGATGTTGTTGGCCAATCCCTCCTACTGGAAATTTCCTAGGCTCTGGGTTTCTTTGATTCTGCTCTACTCTTGGACCTCTCTGGCTGACCCTTCTTCATCTTTTTCAGTTCCTTATTAAATCTTGCTGCTCTTCAAGACTCCATCCTGGCTCATTGCCCTTTTCTCCTTTGCCTTCTGCTGGGAAATTTACTTTTATAGGCGTGTTCTCTCCCCTAGATGTCTGACCATATCCAAGGACCTGTTAGACACTTCAAATTCAAGATGTCTTCCTTGAAACTCACTATGCCCAGGATCAGTTGGGATCCCAATACTCAGTGGAAATTCTGGAGAGTTTAACCAAGAGACTACTAACAAAGTGTGGGGAAGGAATAGTGATACTGAGCAGGGATGGAAAAGCATCCAGGGACAAAGAGCAGTGAGATGGTATTGCCCCAAAAGGACAAGAGGAGGATGCTGTTTCTAGAACTTCACTAGAACTTTTTCTCGTGAGAACAGCAGGACTACAAGACTGGAAGAGGAAATGAAGCCAGTGCTTAACAGGGCCCAGCCAGGGTGGGCACTGGCTAAGTGTTCACTTTCTTTCTCCTACTAGTAATCTTCAGTTTGTGCCTCTTATTAGTCAAACTCAGTATAGACCAAAGAAGCTCTCTCAGTACAGAGAGCTTGAAGAAGCAGCCTCTACAGGGAAGTTTCCTGGTGTTGAGCAGGGTGGGGAAGAGGGAAAACTTAGCTGGAGGGAAATGGAGCCTATTTAGCACACATGCTGTTTAAAACTGCAACATCCCAGGCAAAGGTGTTCCTCACCTGGACAATCTAATCAGTCTTGCCAATTTACCTATTTTTTAAATTAATTTATTTAATTGTTGTTCAAGTACAGTTTTCTGTCTTTTACTCCCATCCCAGCCCACCGCCCCCCTCCACTGCTCCCTGCCCCCACAGTGCTCCCCTCCTCCCTCCCATTTACAGGAACTAGTATAAAGGACACATGGACAATTTGCCTATTTTTAACATTGTCTCTCTTCCTTCAGTTCCTTTTCCCATCACTCTGCTGTCAACGTTTGTCATCTCTTAATTGGACCATTACAATAACCTCCTGGCTGTTTAACTGCTTCCAGGCCTGCTCCCACCTTTGGGATAGCCTTTCTTACAGCCAAAGGATCCATCTAAAATGCAAATCTTACCTCACTAGGCCTTAATTACGTTCTTTAATAATTCTCTTTGCCTAAAGAATAAAGACCCTACTTTCTGGCACAGCATGTAGAAATCTCCCTCAGCTGGCTTCTATGGCTTCATTTCCCTTTGTATACATTTGTATTTTCCTAAACACTGTCGTGTTTTCACAGCACTGAATCCTGCTCGTTCAGTTTTCTAACCTAACCCACATCACATATATTCTCCAAGACTCAGCTCAAGCATCATCTTATAGGAAATCATTTCCTCGGTCATGAAATATAGTTGTCTTTCTTCTAGCACCCCATATTTTCTTCAATTGACACAATACAACAGATATGACCACATTTTAATGACATTTTGTTTTTCTGTTTATTTTCTCACTATGCCATTTGTGGGGATTCAACTTATTCCATTCTTATACCTATAATATCTAATATAATTCCTGGGACACAATAGAAGCTCAATAAATGTTTGATTAACTGAATGATATTTGCAGTAAATTAGTTTTCTCAGTAACAAGAGAAAGGCCTAGTATTTAAGAAAAAAAGTAACTTCCCAATTGGGCCATTCTGACTTTGGGAAGGATGAGTCAGCCAAGAAAGTTTATAAGATGCTCAAGAAAACTTAAAAAAACACAGAGAGATTAATTTAGATGTTAAAGCTGGGATCAAAAAGTGGGGATGTTAAAGTTAGAGTAGAATCCTGATTCAGAAAGTAAGGTACAAAGAGTTAGGGGCCAGACCTCAGATAAGACCAAATGTACAAAGGGCACCGAAGACTCTCTGCACTGCTCTAACAGCTGGTTTGTATATGCCAATCACAAGCCCCTATGGGTGGAACCAAGAGGGAATCACGATTTGGCCCAGGACACAGGCTCAGAGTTGGTCTCTGGTATGGGTTAAAGACAAAGGCAGCAAAAGACAGAAATTCCACTGCACTTGATTAGGTAAATAAGGGGGTCAGAATGTTGGAACAGGATTAAGGGAGACTCATGATATTTTCTTACACATATTTTTAAAAGTAGGAGGGCAGAAAGAGAAAAATAACAAAAGTCTCACTTTTATGAAAAATGCTTAAATGAGATAATATTTTAAAAGAATTCTGATTCTGGACCACTAAGTTGTACATTGCACTTATTCTTTTTATTTGCTGGTAAAATTACAAAATTACCAGGTTTATTTCATTTTAATTTACTTCATCATAGGAACAGTTTTGTTAGGAAAATGAACTCTACAGCATTTCTATTTAGGAAAAGTTAATGAAGTAAATGAAGAGTATTGACAGGAAAATTCACTTATTTTCATATAAATAGAATAGTAATGCATTTGTTTTCACCAAACATTTTTCTTTCAATTCCCTAATTTTCAGTATATTTATTTTTTACAGAAATTACTGTGTGCATTTATAATTTGTAATACAACTCTCGAAGTCACAGTTTTCATTCCAATTCTGATTCTCTGTTTCTGAAATACTTTTCCAAATATATATCATTTTTCTCTATTTCACATTAATGTTTTAACAAAGAGCAAAAGAAAAATATGTTAATTAAGAAATCTCTACAACCTTGTTTTAGATACCCTCTGGTTGGTGGTATCAATACATTCAGATTATTAGGTAACCAGAATGCCTATAGAAGGTACTACAGTATAGGTAGGAATGAGTAAGAGTGTGCATGGTGTGGGGTGAAGCTGGAGGCAGAACACAAGGCTCTTGTCCTCTTCTCTCCTTGTAAACAAATAAAAAATCAGGAGTATTACTTTTCTGGGAGAACATAACATCAGTATTTTGATCTACAACTCTAATAAGTTATTGATAGAAGGGACTGCTAATATTTTAGTGTAATAATTGCATTGTAACAATAATTTTCTCAAATTTTCTTAAAGATGTGTTCACAAGTCAATATTATGATATTTAACACATAGTAGTCAAAACTACTTATATGATGCCAAAAATATGGATCTTCTTTATTAAGTTTCTATTATATCCCCAATACTACATACTGAGCACAGTGGGAGACAAAAATTTACAATAAACATTCCTTTATTTCAAAAATATTTACAACATACTTGGAGTAACTAAATAAACACACCAAGTGCTTTCCAGTAAAGCTCATCACTGCATCGGGACTATGCTTCTGAAAAGACAAGTGCATTGGAAGTACGTGCCTAAAGAAATTAACTTAGGAAGAAAATAAAAAAATAAATGTCTGTGGTCATTGCTGTTTAGTTTCTGCTAAGCCTCGTACTTTGCCATACTGCTGTCAATCACATTTTACATAGGTTCCCTAACTGTATCTAACACCAAAGCTCCTTTGTACACCCTCAAGACTCAAATATATACATATAACTCAAATTTGAGTTATATTTATAAGACTCAGGAGTTGATGTGGTTACAAGTTTAAATACCTTTAGTTAGATATTTAGGTGCTAGAAATAGTGCTACATTTAACATAAAGTACAACTCCTATATTGCTTGTAATTACCTATGTATGTAGGCATATATTTTATGGGCCCAAATGAAGCAGAAGTATAGTGTGAATTTTCCATCCTTTCATAAAACAATAATCGTTCACACAACAAAGAACAAAAGCTAACAGTTTGCACAGAGGAAAGTACTGTCACCAATCCCCTATAGAAACCCATTCCAATGAACCTTTTCCAACTCACTGGGGATGTAGGATATGAAAGGGTTTCTCTAAAAGGTTGGCAAGAACATTTATCAAAGGGGTCAGTGACAGAGGCACCAACTCAGTGGCTAGGAGGATGGTCTAGGCTGCCCCAGAAAGAAGATGAGCCCTCAATGAGGAACATGAAAGTTCATGGTATGTGTGTGTGTATGTTTGGGTATGTGTGGGTGTGTGTGTTTGTGAGAGAGAGAGAGAGAGAGGGTAAGGGAGAAAAAGAACAGGTGAGGAGGACATAAGGAAGTGGAGAGAAGCAGCCTGACCTTTGAAAGTGTCTATTCCTCCTGAATAAGAGTACTATGGCCAGCATCAGAACACATGTGTTTTATAGAATTAAAGATAAACCTCTTTCAGAGAATATAATTAAGGCCTTCTTTTCAAATGTGATGTTCTTTGATTATGTCAGAAAAGAGCAGAAATGGAAGGAAATATAGAGAGGAGGTTGAGAAAGGAAGAAGGATTCATGCCACGCCTACGAGTTTAGGGAAACAGTCCAGTTGACTACTAATGAGCATCACTTCAGGGAAGGCAGAATTTACATTCCTATAACGTCATGGTCTACAGTGTTCATTTTAGTTGACAAAATCCTGACATACAGTGAACTGATACAGGAAGCAATTTTCAGGGAGAGGTTTAGTAAAGATAAGATAAGTGACAGAAGCTACATTGTTTTTGAGGGGAATTATGGGAAGATGCACAGGGGGGAGGCTCACCAGACAAATACTCCATTTACATTCATACGTGGGTAGAAGATTTTGAAATTGGTAGGCTCCCAGTATATTTGATAACAGAGTTCTACGTTTGCTTTCTATTTACATATATCTTTAATATTAATAATAAATTAAAAAATGTTATGACCAACATTGTGTTTACACAACACCAATTACACAACTATTCACCTCATAACAAACAGCGGACTATTTCCACAATGTGAGATGCCTGATTAAATGGGCCCAACACTGAGCCATGGATAGGGAATAGTTCAGAGAGATATCCATGGCCAGGCATGTTTGGAACGCCTCAGTGAAACTGGGTCTAGCTGATCACATAGATTCAAATCATCAGGCTTCCCTACCATGTAAACCAAGCTGCTTGCTTCCAATTTGTGAAAAAGCTAAAACTGTAAATCAAGCCTCCTGCTTGAGTTTCTCTAGGTTTTTTTAGAGATTTTCATTTTTATATGGAGGATATTTCAAATGGAGTAGTGAAAGATTTATTGACATATGAGAACCACAGAGATTTGGTGGGGGGGGGATGATTTGTTTCTCACTCAGCCCACACAGACCTTTTTAGATCTTATCATTGAGATTCAATTGACAACTCAATATTTAATAATGGGATTTTTTCATATTCCTGTCACGAACTGTATCTTAGGTGTATTTTACTGAGACACATTCATGACCTTAAATGCAACGGTTTCTACAAATTATAAAGAGATTATATTATGTGCCAAACTTACCAGGTAATAGGCACTATTCCCCAAATGTAAATGCATTATCGTACTCAACCAGTTTGCCACTTTGAACATCTCTTGTCAACTGTAACAAAATAAGGTTAAATGAAATAGCAAGTGTGAAATACTTGGAAGACTGTCTGGCACGCAGTGTGTCTTCAGTATATGTAAGACTGACTGGAAGAGTGGTTATCCTTCCTCTGGTGTAATTTACTTTTGGATGACATAAAATACTGCATTTTTATACAGTGAAGAGTAAAGCCCTACAACATTATTTGTCCCGTTACAACATTTACTTAAATGACACGCTTCATCAATGTGTTGACAATGTGATGAAGTTTACTGAAACTGACCTGGATCTGCAAATGGGCAGAAGCACGTCTATTATGGGGGACAAGGTGCACCTCTATTACAGTCGCTGAGAATACCATTATGCCATCATGGACTGTTTCTTCATTCCAATATCAAGTTTTAATTTGAACTTTTGCCACATTTTTTTTTTTACATTTTAATTGCAGCATTCTATGTCCACTCCCAAACCTTTTCTGGAATTCTCAGCCATTGTAAGGAATTCAAATAAAAACCTGCAGTTTTGCCAAAGGTTGGGTTTGGATCAGATGTCATACATGTAATCCTTAGCTGTTACTTAGGTAAATGTGTGGCGATTCCATTTGTCACTTTGGATACATGACAAGTGTTGCGTACACAAGAGGTCATGACAGAATTTGACAAATAAAAAAATAATAGAAAACTTAAGTCGAACACATTGTTGTACAGAGCTGCAGCCTCCTAGAGTGAAAGCACGTGACCAGGCTTACTATTAACCAGACTTTAAATAAAATTATTACTCAAACTCAGGATTCGTGAGTAAACATATTAAATATAATTCGGAAGTTTCTTTATTCGCTCTGTTGTTCTTTCTCTCTGAAACTATTTTCCTATTTTTCATTAAGATAAGTGAAAATATGGAATATTAAAAACTGACGCTGTTCTCAATCCGTCAATCCTGCTCCACAATCTCCTTGTCAAGCCTTCATAATTAATGGTGCACGTGAGCAAGAAGTGACTCTTTGATAAGAAAACATTTGCATCCATTAATGTTTCATCCATTTCTAAGGAAGCTATGTATGTGGTGCTGAAAGAATAGCTCCCCGTAACCAGTAGACACAGTTTGCTTTGCCGGGAATGGACAGGAAGGACTCGCGACAAAACTAAAGTAGACCCGCTGAGGATACAAGTGGCAGACAATTACCCCTTCACTTCCCAAGAAAACATCTAGCTAAAACTTCTTCAAAATTTTTCACGTACAGTGTAGTTAGTTGTCAAACTAGAATATTTTTTAAGAAGCCCCTTTCCTTTTCCTCAAAGTAAAACCCCTTAAGTAGATATTCCAAAGAAGACAGGAAAAAGTAAATTATATAGCTTTTTCTACCATTGACATTTAGAGGTACCATCCCCCATAAATATAGTGGAGAAAAGTCCCGAGACTTTGTAAAGGGTATTCCCCGATTGAAGATGGAAGACTGGGGAGAGAGGAACCCTCTCCGAGCTCAAGCTGACACTCATTTTTCGAAGAAAGCGATGCTCACGACCCCAGCAATCCCCCGGCAGCAGGGACCTCAGCGCCGGGTTTACGATTCCAACAGAAGGTAAATTAACACAATGCAGGGTTACAACTCGGTTGGGGGAGGGCGGAAAGGTTAAGCAGTGTTGGGGTGCAGTACATAGCGACCAGAAGTAAAAGTGACCTCATTTTTCCCGAGGAAGCATTTTCCAACAAGCCCACCTCCGATGCGAACACCAGCGGCGGTAAAAGAGCACAAAGGGGGAAAGCTGGAGGGGGCGAACTTCGCTATTCTCCCATCACCTCCCCGTACGATCGCGGGGACCACGCGCACGCCAGCACAACAAAGCGTGCGCTGGGCTGCACCGCCAGAGCTTCCAGCCGCCGGGCCCTCGCGTCCCGGGGCGCGCTGTTCCCCGGCGGCAGAGCGAGGGCGCTGGAGCGCGGGCGCTGGCAGGACCGCCGGGGCGGGGATGGAGGGCTCCTTACCTTGAGCAGCACAAAGAGCCAGAGCAGAGGCAGGAGGCGGCGGCCGCCGGGCGTCCCCGAGGGCAGGTGCCCCATCACAGCGTAGAGGGGGACCAGAGGGACGGTGGGGCAAGCCAGTTCTCTTGGGGGCGGCTCACAATGGCGAACCGGGACTGCAGCCTCAGACCTTGGGCGCCGAGGCTGGTCCCGGAGGGCGCATGCTGCCTTTCCAATCTGCCTGCTTCTGATTCCTTTCCCGTTTTGCTCCCGGGGTCCTCCAGAAACGTGCCAGGCGCTGCTGTTCTTTAACTGCTAAGGATGGAGAGGGTGGGGATTGGAGTGGGCGAGGCTCTGCTGCCTCCTCCACCACTGCTGCCAGAGAAGGAGCGGGGTCCGCGTGGTGAGCGAGAGGCGGGGAACCTGCCCCAGCCCGCCCAGACCCTCTGGCAGCAGGAATGTCCTCTGGGCTGCGGATTCATAAAGTGACAGCAGCCTCCCAGCCCTCCCACCAGAGTCCGCCCGTTGCCCCTTATTGCTGGCCAGCCCCTCTTCAGGCTCCGCCCCAACCCTTTCCACAATCTCGGACTCAGGAGTTCTGCGGTGGGGTTGTTCTCTGACTCCTCTTGACCAAGTCGGGAACGAGATTCCAGCCTCCTCTCAAATACCCTATATCTGCTCTCAGTAGTGGTCACAAAGGACCAGTGACACTCCGACGGGAGTGGTGGTTGTGACTGTAGTGATGCAGTGCATGATGTGTGTGTGTGTGGAGAGAGAGAGAGAGAGAGAGAGAGAGAGAATAACCCTTCCCTCTTTCACTCTCCCTATCCCATTTAAACACTCGCATACTCTCAATCCCACAGCACTGAGGAGGATATAGTGCAATTATATACGAGCCATTTGAAATCAGTTCTTGTAAATTGCAAGGACTGTCCTTTGCAGTGTCCTACCACTGTCTTACCACTCAACTTGTAGATGCAAAAGAACTTTCACAGTGATGCCTTTATTTATACGTGTTTTGCTCTTTGTCTTTCTGGTTTTCTCTTCACCATTTCCATCAACATTTGCTTAGCGTTTGATGCCTTTGTACATATGTACATATGGACCACTTTGGGGAAACATTAACAGTGAATGGTGAGCAGTAAAGCATTTTTTTCAGTAATTAGCATTATTAATGCTTCATCAAGTAACACTGTGATTAGATGGCCAAAGACTGTAGGTTATTTCATTATCACAGAAAATTTTCTTTCCAGCATAAAGCATTGTAAGTAGTTGTTGCTGGGTAAAATAGTTTTGGTTGTTTTTATTGCACTTTAAACAGCAACAGTCGTGTGAATCTTCCTAGGAGAAACTCCCACAAGAATGTGAATTATGTATCATCAACAATGTGGAGTTGTCGGTCCACAGAGCATGCTGTGTGTTTATTTGAACTACTGACGGTTTTCCAAAGCAATACTTTCATAATATGGTAAATCTTATTATGCTATTTTCAAGACTCTGAGTCAAGAAGAATGGCCATTGGCAGCATGTAGTGCAATAGTAATGTATGCTTCACCAATTGCTTCAAAATGTTTGTTCTGATTTCATTATCCCAGCAGTACTGTTAGGTAAAGGCTGAGTTTATTACCACCAACTATTTTCCTTGCAATGCTGCCTCTCTCAGAGAAAAGATAATGCAGAAAAGTAGTGTCTTTTACATGTCTTTTAATGCCTTAACATAGGCATTAAACATGAACTCTCATGAATTGAAATAAAGCTATTTCCGCTGGAAATATCAAGATTTTTAATGATCAAGAGATTGGAAGATTTTTGTAATCTATAGGAGGCCTTATTTTTGCTAGGAAAAATAATCTTTTCCTAATATCTAAAAATGTATCTGTGGGTATGTGGTTCACACAACCTCTTCCATTGAAAGAGAACCAATAGCAGCCACAGCCCAGGAGCTTCAATCCCTACCAGAGGTTTAATGAGGAATCAAATGGAACTCTTCCAGTGCCCTTGCCAATGAGGCTGCAGTCTGTCCTCCAGGGACCGCGTCTAATGTAGTTCAGCATGTTTAGCCCCGGCCTCATGGCCGAAATTGCCTGCAAGGCTGTCAGCAGTTTCACTACTAGAGAGTTGTATTTATGGGGGTTGCCCAATGACAAATCATTGCTTTATGTGCAGTACAGGAAAAACCCAAGCCATTGATCTCCAGACCGTATTCCACTTGAAAAGCACCGTAATAGCCATGTAGTTTGTCATCCATATCTCACAGAGTACAATTATGATCACATATGAACTGTAGATTATGTGTAATATGTTCCTAAAATGAGTTGCCCAGGCAGCATTTTGACTTTCAATTTATTTGAGCATTTGCTTTAGTTTTGCTCTTGATGAACATTGGGTTCTTGCCTAAAGGACGTGTTGACAATGTATAAATTCTGTGTCTTTCAAACTCAGAATGACTGACAGGTCCCAGGTAAACAGAATGTTTCAACTGCCAAGACGTATCATTTTTGCCACACTTGAAAAACAGTGAAATTTACTGCAGAAGGTCATTTTTGCTTTTACATAGCAATTCAACCCATTGCCTCTTTTTTCTTACTAAGTAATTCCTATCAAGGGACCTATTTTTTTAACATGACTCTTCCATAGTTTTAAAGAAAATCAAATAAGAACAGTGTATCACAGAGCATAAGTTTTATGACAAAAATCATCTGTTCAAAGGAATAAGAAAACCTGGACAGATATTTTTCATTGGATACAAACTGCAGGCCATGAAACAAATGAAAGATCCTAGGGTAGGAAGGCTGGATGTCATTTTTAGATACTATTCCCTCTATCAGTCTGTTACATACTAGGATTTCTGTGTATTGCTAACATTTCCTTCAATTTTCCTAAAAATTAAAAATTAAGGACATTAAAACAGCTTTAAGTTACACAGTTTTACCTCATACTTTGTTTATAGATGATGCATTAGCTAATGGACTTTTATAGTAATTTTTTTCTGAGCCTTTGTAGTTATTGTTATCACCTACTCACCTAGCTTTTGTTCATAACTAGGCTTCTTGACTGACTGTAATTTGAAGCATTAACATCCCGCATGAAAGAAGTCAGTTTAGCATAGAAAAAAAATATAACTAGAATGTGTACATGATTTGTCAGTGAAGGAAGAGGTATTGTTTGCTCAGCGGAAATGGTGCCTGCTGACCCAACCTTCCCCTACCTCTCACTTCCTTTCATGCTAACGATGCAATGCAACATTTACTATCAATTATTTTTTACACACACAGTCTCCATGTGTGTCACTTAAAAAGTGGTTACAAATATACAACTATGGAAAAGTTAGTCATGGTGATTTTAGGTGGTAATGTAGAAACTATGAAAATATTAATCACATATTTTGAAAATGCGCTACCTTAACAGCTAAGGATTTTAAGAATAGGCAGAATAACTTGGCATCGACAATTTTACTTCAAATCAATCCCACTAAATCAATTTTCATGCTAAAAATTACAAAGGTAAAAGTCTCAGCTCTGTGGGAGAAGGGGTGAGGATGTCTATAGTTTGGGGAGGGGCAGGGATGCCAATGATAGATTGGTGTCACTTCCTGTCTAAGCAGGAAAATCCAGAGGAAAAAAATTTAAGAAAACACAAATGTTCTAGGAGAAATTTCAGTGTTCTAGGGAAGAACATCCTCCTGATGAAGAGACATGAAGAAAATGCATACTTGGGAAGCTGTGCATTTCTAGATATGCTTATATAATATCGATATCAACAAGAGCAATTTGGAAGAGGGAACTGTATGTACAGATTTCACTTGTTTTGTCTGGTATTATTACAATGCAGAGAAATTATAAGGATGAGCATTTAACATACTCACGTATACAGGATGATTTGAATGAAATCCAATTAGGGATCAATATATGTCAAGCCTAAGACCATTCTCTGTTAACTGACTGTTTTACGCTGCAGTGGTCATATCCAATTTTTTTACTCAGTTCGGAACTGCACACCCCTGCGGTGCTTTGCTTCACCTTACCATGGAAATCAAGGCCATCAGGTGGCCACTTTTTCATCTTTCCCGACAGTGAACATAATCAATCTAAATCTGTTCCTATTTTTCTTGCTAAAAACAAGGATCTCTCCCTTCCTCCCCCTACTCAGTAACTCTTTAAAGCTAATTCTGCCACCTGTCTTCTAGAGCCCATTCCCTCCAGCTCTGTCTGTCTCTATTTTTAACTGCTTTCTCTTAATGTATTTCATATCTTGGCTTTTTAACAAGGTCCATATCTTTACAGTTAAAGGAAATAAAACCTCTACTAGATAATTCATGCCCTCAGCAGCTACCTGTTCTTTCTCTCACCTTTCACCCACACCACTGTCCTTTCGCAGTGATATTTTCCAAAGTGTAGTGCACACTCTCCATCTCCATTTCCCCCTCACTGCAGACATCCTCTTCCGACCATTGGCTTGTACCCACGTAGTGTCACCAGTACTGCTCTCACTGGGGTCGCTAGGAATCTCTCGGGGGCATATGCTATGTTGGCTGCTCCCTCCTTCCTGACTCTCATCTCTGACTTTTCTGCACATCCCTGGTTTTTCTTCAAAATCTCTGGCTGTTCTTTTGAAATCTGCTTGCTGGATCCCTTTCCCCTTTCTGGTCATTGAATGTTGCACTTGGCAGGGCTCAATCCTAAACACTTCTGTTTTCCTCTGTGCTCCTGCCAAAGTAGCCCATGGCCATACCTTCGATCTCCACCCCTTCAGGCAATCCACGGGCTCGTACCAACAGCCTTCACGGAACACTCTTTCGACCCAAGCAGACCCACGTAACGAGTGGCACATTCGTCTCTGCATTTGAATGTTTCCAATGGATCAAACTTTAAAGGTCTAAAACTGAACTCATAATAATTCTGCCATAATTTCTTCCTTCATAAATCATACTGACACCAAACCACCTGTGCAATCCAGACACCAAGGAGTCATCCTTGATGCCTCCCTCCCCCCACCCCAGTGGCACCATATCCAATTTGTTTCAAATTCCTATTATTTTGCCTCTGAAATATTTCTTACGCCAATCCCAACCACCTTCATCCTAGTTCAAAATTACCATTGCTTCTTGTCGAACTATTTGCAATCCTTTCCTAATTGCAAGTCTGCCTATAGCCTCTGTACCTCCTCTACTTCTCCCTGAAGCGTGACAGAAAACTATTTCCCTTAGCAGTCAGTTGGAACTTGTTATTGAAACTCAAATCTAATCACTCAGGCCCTTACATAAATGCAACCAACAGCTTCCCGACACTGCTTCGGATGGTGATGAAATCCTGGGCATGGTACATAAGGTCGCCTCTCCCTTTTCTCCATCTCCCACCTCTTTTGGTCTCCGAACTTCTAAAACTCATGCATACCAGGTTTCCTCCGGACTCTGAGATGCCTGCTCCTCTCTCTGCCTAGAATGCTCCTCCTCTCTCTCAATCTAATCTCTAATCTACTTTACTTCCTCTCCCTAATCTACAGTTTAAGGTTTCAAAACGCATCTACTATTTTTATTATTGATATTTTACTTTTATCACCGTTTGTTTAATTAATGTCTCATTCATTAGATTGCAGACTCTCGAATTAAGTCAAGTATTTGCTTGCCATTTTCTCCAGAGCACTTTAGTCAGTTACAGGAATAAAGTAGGTACTCAGAAAGTACTGATTCAAAGAAAAAAAACAGTATAATTGTCAATGATAATTATACTATCAAATATTAAAATTAAAAATATTTATATCAGTATTTTGGTTTGATTGTTCAAGATGGGAAATCAAACTCTAGTCCAAGCACACTTCCACTTTCTTTAGAAAACAAGGAGTAAAGGGCAATGAGGGCACCAATAGCTGCACATAAATTATCCTGGGACACCTTGTGAAGCACCTAAGATTTGTGAGTGATCAGGAGAGAAACACAGAAGAGGAAATCCTAATTTTTATTAGGATGATCATTTTACTTAAAATTAGTAAACTTTCAGGTAGGATTAGTAATCCTCCACTTTTTGAATGGATAAGCAAACCACAGTATGTGCATCCAATGAAATGTTACTCAGGAATAAAAACAAATGACCTACTGATGCACGCAACAACTTGAATGAACCTCAGATACATTATGCTAAGTGAAGAGAAGTCGAACTCAAAAAACCAGCCCACTATACAATGCTATTTATGTGTTGTTTCAGAAATGGCACAACTATACAGAAAAAAGCAGATTAATGGTTGTCAATGGCTGAAAGGGAGGGAAGGCTTGACCATAATGAGAGTGATGGAACTGTTCTAAACCTTAACTTAGTTGTTCACCACGTGATTTATGAAATTGTCAAACCTCATCAAATTGTACCCTAAAAAGGACAAATTTTACTATATTTTTAATTTTAAAAAAAGCAAAACAATCCAGGTGAGAATTAATTATGGTCAAAGACATTTAGTCCTGTGAGAAATTTATTAAAAGACAATATTGCTTTATGTTTATACACATAAGAACTTAAGAGCGTTTAACAATAAGTATTTTTAGGACAAATTTTGCTTTCTAATTAAATAATTGGCCCTCCCAATATAAGATATTATACTATCTTATGATACCAATCTCAAAATTAAGCTTATAAAATTCCTTAACTCTCTTCCTTTTTGTCTCTTTTCCGCTGAGTGATTTACATGGATTATTCATTAAGTCACTCACCAAGCATATATTTTTCAACTCTTCCCATGCCGAGCACAGCTAAGATAAAATGCAGCCATTTCCTCTGGGAGCTTGCAGGCTAGCAGGAAAGATGGTATACTAAAAGAACTACAAACTAGATAAAATACAGCAAGTAGAAGCAAAGAGAGAAACATCCTAAGAGCATTCAGGGGAGGAAGAGAGAATTTACATATGTAAAAATCCTGGAAGCTGGAAAGCCCAGAGGATGCCCTAAAGTAAGAGTACCATTAGAGGAGGGAAGGTAGACAAGCAGAAAGTCCTTAGCACATCTGTAGCCATGTCTGTCTCTTCTTCCAGGCAGCACACTAACTATAATCCAATTCCCAGTTTCTCTAGCAGTTAAGTGTTGTGGTAATTCTGAGTCTTGGTCCACAGAATGTGGCAGAAGTGATGGATACTTCCAGGCCTGGCCCATGAAAACCTCCATGCATAACCCCCACTCTCTTTTTCTCGTCCCGAATAGGGAGGACTCTAAGGATCCAGAGAACGGAAGAAACATAAAATGGAAGGAGCCTCAATTCCTGGACATTTGCAAGAAAAAGGGAACACCAGCTAACCCACTTTGGACCATGATCTGAAAATTGGAAAGGTATATTTAGACCAGGAGTTTATTATCCAAAGCCAAGGTAAGGGTATACCAAGGCTGGTAAACATTTGGACAGAGGAATGACATGATCAAAATTGGATCCTTTAGAAAAACTGGTCTCAGTACATTTTTTAGTAAGGTGGATTAGAAAAAAGAGTTTGAGGGATTAAAAATTCTAGTCACAGTAGAATTAAAATGATAGCCTGATTGGGAAAGGAAAGCAAGTGAATACAGAAGAAAATTAAGATCTATGAAGACAGGAACATCCTCAGACCTTCTCTGAGTCCTTAACATTTTCCAATCACCCAAGAGCCTGCAATACACAGTACTGCAGCCACACGTTGGCACCAGAAGAAACTCTCCAAGCTCTACCTCATATTCCTAGAACTGACTCGTTCTGTTGAGGTTTCAAGTTGTCTTATACCTGCTTATCACCTTCACACTGTTACTCATTTTTTGGTCTGCTTTTTTGTCTCCCTCCATTGCTGCTTCACTTCTACACATGTAGCTCATGTCTCCCTGAGTTTCTTGCCATTCAGCCATAGTATAATCCCATCCCTCAGCTCCCAGAACCCAGCCCAGCCCTTGTCTAGGAGTCACTCAGAGGAATGAAGCGGCTCTAAACATTCGCATGAGGGTCTTTGCATGAATGTAAGTTTTCAACCCAGTATTTGTTGAAAAATCACAGGTATTTGTTCAATTGGGATATGTTGGATTAGAAGGTATTTTAACTTTGTGAGGAACTGCCAAACTGTCTTCTGAAGAGGCTGTACATTATGCATTTCCACCTGCAACAAATGAGAGTTCTTGTTGCCCCACCCCTTTTTCAGCGTTTGGTGTTGTTAGTGTCTTGGATTTTGGCCGTTCTACTAGGTATGTAGAGGCATCTTACTGATGTTTTAATTTGTACTTCTCTAATGACATAAGATGTTGAGCATCATTTCATATGCTTATTTGCTCTCTGTGTATCTTCTTTGGTAAGCTGCCTGTTAAAGTCTTTGGCCCCTTTTAAAATTGGGTCATTTGCTTTCTTATTGTTGAGTTTTAAGAATTCTTTGTATATTTTAGAAACAAGTTCTTTATAAGATATGTGTTTTGCAACTATTTTTTCCTGGTCTGTGGCTTGTCTCTTCATTCCCTTCACAGTGTGTTTTACAAAGTAGACGATCTTAATTTTTATAAGGTTCAACTTACTTTCATAGATTGTGATTTTGATGTTATATCTAAAAACCCTTCACCAAAAAGTCTTCTAGATTTTATTCATTTAATGTTATCACCAATTATCCCTTTTGATATTTTAATTGTTGCCATTTAGTGTATATAGGCCTTTCCAATATTGCTTCTGAGTCACTTTTATAGCACCTCATTGATCTTTGAACACGTTCTTACTTTCTGGTACTATATGAACAATTTAAAAATATTTCCTTTCGATAAAACAAATTCAGTTAACATTGATCTTAATTTACAATTGATTCAATTAATTGACAGATATCTGTTGTGCCCTTATTGTGTGTCAGACTGTGTTCTAGTGCTCGGAATCCGGAGGAAGGTTTAACAGAACCTAGAATAACAGAATCGGGAAAGCAGTGATATACCCGACATGTTTAAGGAACATTAAGGAGGACAGTGTGTTTAGAATGGAACATGTAAGGGACATTCGTGGAGACGAGAGTGGGGAATATTGGGAGATTACGTAAGAACACAGAGATCATTGTAAAGACTTTGGCTTTGAACTCTAAAGATAGGAAACTAGTTTAGAGTCTGGAGCAGAGGAGTGACGCTCTCTAACCTGGATATTCACTTGGCTTCTGTGTTGGGAGAATGCTCTTGGAATTGAGATTGGAAGACTATTGGAAGGCTATTGAATAAAAGAGGTGAGAAATAATGTCAAGTAGAAATGTTCAGGAATCTGAGAATCTAAGTAGGTTTTTGTAGGAGAGAAAATAAGATTAGCTCATGAATTTGATAGGAATTTGATAGTATAAACAACAGAGAGGAATTGAGCTGACAACCCAGGCTTTTGGCCTGAACAGAAAGCATAGCCTTGCCATTGTTTGGAAAAAGGAAGACTAACGTGGTGCAGGTTTTGAGGGGCAAACCAGAGCTCAGTTTTGGACAGTCATTTTGAAATTTTATTGGACACTTAAGTAGAGCTGTTGAATAGGAATTAAACAAATTGCTCTGGAAATGAGGTTACTCCAGTAAGGATGAGATGGTACAATGAGGCATCTTCAGTGTATAAAATAATATTTAAAATTAAAATGATCTGAAATCACTAAGAAAGAGTGTACACACAGAACAGAAGAAAAATCTAAGGAGTGAGAATTAGTCTGATTTCTATCATCTGACTTTACAGAAAACATAAATAGTCTCTCTAGAATCGATACAGAGAAAATCCTCTTTTTCCCCCTCCATCGGGATGAAGACAAATAGGCCACCTGCACACAAGTTTATGGAAAGCTTCTCTTTCATAGTCAGGTGATAGTACAACCAATTTATAAAGTAAATGTCATAATCTAACTTAATGGAGCAATCCAATATGTACATATAATAGGTATCAAAATAAAACTTTCTACGTGTATAGATGCTTTATTCAACATTTTGTCAGCAGTGTTTTCAGTCTTTTTTGACTTAGTATTTATTTTATCATTAGCGAATCCTTCAGTAGACAACATCTCCCACGCAGTCATTTGTTCTTCTATTCAAAAAGTATTTATCAAGGGTCCACTATGTATCCAGTATTTCTGGCAGGGTCCTGTGGCTACATACATTGTTAGTTTCACTATTTTTCTATTCTTCACATTTTTCAACAACTCTCACTTAGACTTTTTAGCAGTAAGCAAGTGTGAAAACTATTTTTAGATAGTTGGAAATAGATATGCAAAAATCAAATACACATGCCTCTACTCTGTTTTATAACCATAGTGATGTTAGTAAAATTTCATGTTCAGTAACTTTGTTAGAAAAAATGATTTAAAAAAATCTCACTACTACTACATGCAAAGATTTCATAAAGTCAAATGAGTTACTTTGAGTTTAAGAAGCCAATTAAATATTGGAGCCATGGGATCCTTTGGCAATGACCTTGAATATCTGAAGGATGCCCTGGGAATCTCACCACTCTACCCTTGAAACTACTAATTCTTGCAGGCCTCCACTCATCCATATCAGCTACTACTGGGCTCTCAATTCTAAACTAATACACTGGCCTATCCTTGATATTAAGAGTCCTTATTGTTTCCATATACTTAAATATAAATCCTCAGTGTTGCTTATAGTCATTTTTCAGATGATAACAGCAAGGTGAGATCAACATTAAGAAAAAAGCTGCAGAAGATTTATTTCCAGACAATTTCTAGACTCCCAGGGTTTCACAAAATAAGTCAGCATGGTGACAACGATTCAGTGAGAGCGATTCATTTGGTTTGGTAATGTATGTCCCTTCTTAATCTTCCTTACACCCTTTGAACTCTACAATGGTAGAAAAATTAGGTTGACACTAAATTACCATGTGGCATAATATCAGTAACAGCAGCAACTAAACAATCTATATTTCTATTTCTTAAGAACAAAATATCCAAAAACTATTCACAATTTTCATAAAGAGTGAAATTACCTCCTGTTTCATGAGTCACAAAATGGAACTGGAGCAGAAAATAAATGTAAAGACCCCTGTCAACGTAAAGAACATTTGTCTACTTACAGAAAAGCTCAAGTATATGCCAAGCTCTGAAAAAACTTCAAAGCCACTAAGAAGTAGTTAGAGGCCTCACCTCTTGCAATGGAGTTTAGGAATTATTAATACAGGAAATTTCTGCTACAGAGACTGAAGACCAACACATAAACAAAAATTTTAAATGTCATCATTTGCACTCAGTGAGAAAGACATATTTAGGAAAGCTGAGAGATCAATAACTACATGTCCAACTTCCATGAATTATTCATGAAGTTACATCTACTCTCTCAAATGTAGAAAATAACTGATGTCCTGAAATTTGCTGGTCTGAATTTGGGTGTTACACACACTTAAAATATAAATAAGTAACTTTAACAGTTATCACACATAAAATAAAAATAAAACCAAGGCAAGTTGAAAGAAGGCAGCAACAGATAAGAAAACAAACATAAGTCAAAAAGTTCCTAAAGTTATATGTAAAAGTCAGACAATAATAGCATGACCTAAGATGCAATTTGGTTTTTTGAAATACTAATAAAAGACAAATCTTTGTGATGGACCAAGATTAAATAAAGACAAAAACACTGAAAATGAAAATAAGGTGTAGTTCTCAATGCTGAAATTTTGTTTTAAAAAACAACTAACTTGTTTAAAAACTTAGATGCAATATTTAATTTCCTGCCTTTTAATTTTTTAGTGTGTACTTCTACATTATAAATTTTCCTCTAATTTAGCTCTGCCTCACAAGTTGTAATATTATCAAGTTCAAAATAGTTGGTCATTTTCATTATGATTTCTGAACCCATTAATTTATGTAGAGTGGATTTCATTTTTGATTAATGAGTAATTTACGAACAACAAAATGGTCACATGTTAAGGATATAATTTTATGGGATTTTACACTCATGTAACCACCATTCTAATCATTATAAATATTTTTAACACCCTAGTCAATTTCCCTTTGCCACTTTGCAGTTGAATACCTCGTCTGCCTTCTTAGTAGCAAACACTGTTTTGATTTCTGTCATCCTATAAGTAGATTATAAGGTACATGGCTTTTTGTATCTGGTCACTTTTTTTCCAAATAGTGTATTTGAATTTCACCTATTGTCTTGTGCATAACAGTAGTTCATTCTTTTGTAGTGTTTATTAGTAAATTCCATTTTGTGAATATACTTTGATATGTATATTTACTCTATTGCTGATGGACATTTTGGTTATTTTCAGTGTTTGACTATTTATAAATGCGGATGCTTTGAAATTTATTGGCAAGTGTCTGGGGACATATGTATTAATTTTTCTTAGTTATCTTTCTGCTTGTTTCTGATTGTTTTTGTTGTGGAACTTGAAAGTTATATCTAAATTTTTTATGGACAGCTATATAACCAAATATTAGCAGACTACTTGAAGAAAAGAAGAGAAAGGGGGAAAAAAGAAAAAAGAAAAAGGAGAAAAAGAAAGCAAGTAGAAGGAAGAAAAGGAAGAGGAAAATTCTCATCAGATATTATAAAATATTTATGAGGCTATAAGAGTTAAGAAAGTATGCTATCAAAATAGCTGCAGACAAATATAGACTAGTGGAACAGAATAGAGAGACAAAAATCAGGCTTTCATAAAAATAGATACTTGAAGAGGCAAAAATCATCAACAGTAGTTGTAAAACAGCACTATCACTGTAGACCTTATTGTCATAAACGTACACATAAGGGAAAACCGGCATTTGCTTTTCAGGTTCTACAGCACCTACAATAGTGGAAATTTTTATTTGCAACTGTGAACTGGACAGCTTTACAGTATTTAAAGATCTTCTGGTGAGATTAGTGTTAATATTAAAAGATACTGACTTTTTGGTATTATATAAAGGTATGTTTCCTATTTGGAAGATCCACATGACAATGAACCACTATGTTCTAAATAACCAAAGAACAGCCCTGGCTGGTGTAGCTCAGTGGATTGAGCACGGGCCTGTGAACCAGAGGATCATGGTTCAATTCCCAGTCAGGGCACATGCCTGGGTTGCAGGCCAGTTCCCAGTAGGGGACTCACGAGAGGCAACCATACATTGACATTTCTCTCCCTCTCTCATTTCCTTCCCCTCTAAAGATAAATAAACAAATTTTAAAAGACATACCTAAATATTTAAAAAATAAAATAAATAAAAACAATAAATAACCAGTGAACAATATTACAGAATCATGCCCAGATAAAAAGTAATACAAATACATGCTGGGTCAGTATAGTTAATGTAATAGAATGTGAACGTACAGTTATATGGTTTCAGCTTCCACATTATAAGTCACTTTTTAAAAACTTTAGCTTGTCAAGTTTTGGTATAGTGTCAAAGAAAAATGTTATAATTGTCTAAAAAAGGTATTAAATATCCCTCCTTATCTAAGTACCTATCTGTATGGGGCTGAATTTTCTTCATATATTTCAACCAAAATAATTTATTTCAACAGATCAAATGAAGAAGCAATAATAATTTAGGCAATTTATATTAAACCAAACAAAAATGATATGCAAAAATATAAAACAATGCTACACTTTTCACTATAGTTTTAAAAACTGTTACATTTCTCTCAACATGGTATTTATATTAACTTGTAATAAATTTATTATATTTAAATGAATTAACAAATCAATATTTTAAAATTCCCTCTTTAAATTTGAATTTTCCAAATACTAAGATAAAATGCACATAAGCAAAAGAAACAAAGTATGTTAACATTACCAACATCTTTGGTAATCAGGAAAATGATAATTATATATTGGGCATATAGTATGTATGTGTGTATATATATATGTATATATACATATACATATATATATACCATTATATTGTATATATTGAATGTATACAATATAATATATTGGGCATATATTATATATGTATATATAGACATATACACATGTATATATATTGGGCATATGTTATATATATATTGGGCATATATTATATATATTGGGCATATATTATATATATCATTAATTTAAAACATTATTCAGGGTTTTTAAGAGTGTGAAACACTCATAAACTATTGGGTGTAGTGTAAATTGGGGGGATCATTTGGCAGAATTAATCAAAATGTGAATTATCCATACTCTTTGCCTCAGCCAATTTACATCTGTGAATCTATCCTAAGGAATCTCTGGATGATGGATGGAAAGGAACACTTTCAGCAATGTTGCTGGTGGGAGTAAACTAAGACAGAGAAGGTGAGCAGGATTGGCCACTGAATAAATGCCTCTTTGGCATATTGACTATTTTAACCTGGTAATTTTTAAAGACTCAAAAAGAACTTTTGACCCTTTCCCTTTATCTGCCTAAAAGGAATTTAGATGGGGGACCTGTGCCGGGAAGGAAGATATCATCACAGAAAACAAAGAAACCATTGTTATAATATAAACTGGTGCCTGATAGAGAAGAGCCCAGCCAGTCCATCCATTCAAGACCTCCCTGTGTCCCATTATTAAAGATGGCCCAACAAACACTTACTTACCAAATGTTTGTGTTTCTGTCGGCATGTGATTCCATCTTCCTGCCCTTTGAAATCCCAAACCACAACCTCATCTTCCTCCTTAGCTCAAAAATGACATACAAACCTCAACTGCCTGGAGTGCATCCTTGGATCTTACATTCTTAGGACACCCCCACAGGCACATCCATCATACATTTGGGACACTTCCTCCTGTTAACAGGCCTCATGTTAATTTGATTTTTCGGCTCAGGCAAAAAAATTTAGAAAGGTGAAAAAAATTATTTTTGACCCCCCCACAAAACAACCCACAGGGAAAGCAAGCTATGTTCTCACCCAGGGAAGTGAGCAAATACTTGGTAGAATTTCTCCTATTGCCACCAAAATTTGTTGAAAAGAATAACATACTCTTAAATGTTGAAATGTAAAGATTTCCAGGATATTGTTCAAGAGAAGAGCAAAATGCAGAACAATATATGAGGCCTGTCCAGAAAAAGCCCAGCCATTGTTAACTATTTGTGTGACATCAGTGTAATCTGACACCAAGGAAAGTAGGCTGGAGTGTGCATGTGTGAACAATGATGACTTCACTGTAGTAGTCAGTGGGGGCAGTAAAGGCCTTTGAGCAAGCATGTGTGGTGTGTGGCCATTGCATTCAAAATGACTGACCAAGTAGAGCAATAAATCTGCATCAAATTTTATGTTAAGTTTGAACACTGCTCCATGGAAACTATTCAGATAATTCAGAAGGCTACAGCTATGGGAAACTGGTGATTGGCAGCTTCATCATGACAATGCACCTGTTCATGCACCACATCTCATGCAGAGTTTTTGGTAAAACATCAATTCTCCCAGGTGACTCAGCCCCCTTACAACCTGTATTTGGTGACCTGCAACTTCTGGCTTTTCCCAAAACTAAAATCACCTTTGAAAGGGAAGAGATTTCAGACTGTTGATGAGATTCAGGAAAATATGACAGGGCAGCTGATGGCATTGGGAGAACTGTGGGAGGTCCCAAGGTGCCTGCTTTAAAGGGGACTGAGGCGTCATTGACCTATGTACAATGTTCCTTGAAACTTGTATCTTCTTCAATAAATGTCTCTTTTTTCATGTTACATGGCTGGGTGATTTATGGACAGACTTCAGTATGATGTAATTCCACTCATATGAAAATATGCACATGTAGAGGGGATAGGAAAAACTGCCAGGAGTATAGATTTCTGAAGAGGGCAGTGTAACGCACAGAGTAGGTACACAAGGAGGTATTCACATTTATTCTTTTATGCTGCTATATTGCAGAAAATGAATTTACATGGAGAATATGTTTAATGAGCTCATTAGTTTTATAGTATATAAGAAATTGACACAAAATAGTAATATGCATAAAGGTCACCAATTTGAAATATTTATGAGTACAGATTAATTTTTAAAATGAATGGATAAATTATTAAATACGTGGAAATATTAGAGATATAAGCAGGAACACAACACACTTGAAAGAAATATTGGAAGCTTAGTTATACAGTGGGACCTTGGTATTTGTCCTTAGTTCATCCAAAACCCGTGACGAGTGCTGCTGAAACCGACCAATACCAAATGATGAAACATGTTCTCTTGTGAGGTGTGTCGTGACTCACAGAAGTTCTAGCAAGTGCAACAAGTAACAAGCAAGTGCCGGGTGCTGAAACGTTTTCTCTCTCAAAATGCGATGAAGACAGGATTTGATGAGTTCTGAAGCTAGCAAGTGCTGAGGTATGACTGTATTTTTTAATATTTTTTTATTTATTTTTAGAGAGAAGAGAAGGGAGGAAGAAAGAGAGAGAAACATCAATATGTGGTTGCCTCTCATGCATCCTCCCTGGGGGCCTGGCCTGCAACCCAGGCATGTGCCCTGACTGGGAACTGAACCGGCGATACTTTGGTTCACAGCCCACACTCAATCCACTGAGCCACACCAGCCAGGGCTGACTGTATGTTATTTTATCAGAATAACATTTATAGAAAAAGTCCCTCAAACCAGTTCCGCATTACTAAGAACAATGACCTGGTCTCAGCTGGCCAATTGCACTTCAGCAGTTATGATAAAATACAAGCATAACAGTGACTATGAAGTTTTGAGTGGTGAATAAGCTACCTCTGTCCGTGTTTTAAAAAAATTGTTTCAGAGTATTACGTTGGAGTGGCAATAGCTTAGAAAATATATGTTCTTCTGCATAACATCTAATACATTTAATTATTTGCCAGTCCTTTATTATAAATTTCTTTCCATGCAATATTAATAAATTATGTCAGCATCACATATTTGTGCTGCTTAGTATTTCTGCAATAAGCCCAAAAGATCCTTCAATGAGTTTAACTTTCCCTCAGGATTATGAATATCAATAGAAACTAACAGCAATGAAAGATTTGTCTGAGAGAATTTAGTGACATCTGTATGGAAATAATGGAACCAAGAAGGTGTCCCCATTAAAACTCTCATAGTTAAAAGGAAAAAGAATGGTAAGAAAACAAGCAACATTACTTGGTGGTTTCCTTTCACACACACACACACACACACACACACACACACACACACACACACACATCTAAATCTACACAAAACGTATAGGAATAAAACATCTTTTATATTTCTAATTCAAGCAAGCACAAATTTTTACTCTAGGGCATTTTTTATTGGCACTTGTCCTTTCTGATATTCTAAATCTCAGAGCACGGTAATTTATTCCAGCGCAGAGGGAAAGAGTTCTTCATTTATATCTACCTTCAAATTATATCAGAGAGAATTTAAAGCACTTTGGCATCTCCATATTTTATGTGAAATGTTACTAAATAATTAACGAAAGATTTCAGAAAATTAGTGCTGAGGACTGAAAGCGCATGTGCAGCTTAGAGAGCAGGGTGAGCCAGCCAAGTGTTCTTTAAAAATAAATGACAGTTTAAAAATCCATCTATATTGTTGCAGTCAAGATACTGAAATAGACTCAGTTTTATTTTCGGGTGGTGTATCATACCCTGGTGCTTAGTACTGTGGGTCCTGGGGGCTCAGATCCGAACGATTCCATTTCTGACCCTTTAGAAGTGACTAAAACCAAATTCCCAAGTCACCTTAGCAATAGAACTGTGGTGAGCAGAGTGACGGTCCTAGACCCTTAACTAAGTGACAGCCTGGCAGTGTGTGTCATTGGCAGAGGAAATGACCCTGTCAACTGACACTACACAGAGCTTCAGAGCTCAGAGGTAGATCCAGGTACTTGAACTTCATATGATGTCGGGGACCTTTCTAAAGAAAAAGAATAAAAAATGGAAAATACAAAATCATGTGAGAAAGTATATATTTATTTACAATGAGGAAAAGACATCACAACAAATATAAAATTTGACATTAATAATTACCACACATATCATAAAAATCCAGAAAAATAATCTACACTTTAATTTATCATTATTTTTATTATAATTTTCCTACAACATTGGTGCCTCTTTGTTTGAAAATATATTGCAATATTATTTTTAACTGAAGAATAGAAATATAATTTAGCAAAGCTAATCAAAATGTATCTTTATTATTAATCTTTGGCATGCATAAAACATTTACTTCCCATACCTATTCACCTTATGAGTGTGGTTTTGTTTGGGCTCTAAAAATACAGAAATTGAGGAGTATTATTGTTTATAATTGTATAAATTTCTGTCCAGAGACTGACCTAGGGACAACCCGCAACCCAGACATGTGCCTTGACTGGGAATCAAACTGGCGGCCTTTCAGTTTGCAGAATGACACCCAACTGAGCCACACTGGCTGGGGCAGAATACTTTCGACAGGAGAGAACGTTAATTTTAACAAGTACTAAAGATAAATTCCTGTCCTTGCAATTTTAATGTCTGGTGACTGGAAGAATTTTTCACATCCCACATGGACTCAGACTTCTGGCATTGAGCACCATCTCTAGTATTTCACTCTGATGTTGCATATTTGTGTCACGCTGCTGCATTGTCAGGACGGGGGACATTATGGGTATTCCTAGAAGAAATTCCTGCACAGACCGTAACTTTATATTTCATGGAAGTGACTGTGGCCTACATAAATATGCTCCTGAACCCAAACTAAAGGCCTCTGCAGCTCAACGTTCCCTTAGCAGATCTCAAAAATGCCTGAGGTTATTCCCAAGCCATCTGAAGTGAGTGCAGACTGTGAAGCAGGGGAAGTCAGAGTAGAAAGAGATAGGTGTTGCAACAAATTTACTCTAAAAATCTTAGTTTTGCAAATTTTATAAGAACATATGACCATGACAACATGTTAATAGAATCTACCCCAGAGCTTTGGAACGGGCCTTGGAGCTTAAGCTTCACCAACTTCAGAGCCTCTACCAGCCACTTACATGCATGTTGTCAGTACAAAGTCCTTCTCCTCCCTCTCCGGGAATGGGAACAAGGCCGGCAGCCTACAGTGAAGCCTGCCTCTAGCTCCCTCTGTATTCTTTGGTTGTAGTCCCTCCCTGTTTCGTTTTTCTAAAATGTATTAGTAGGGTTAGTAGTGTTTATAAGCAGAATGAGTGATCACAGGTGACTCTCCCCACCCATGACTATGCCCAAGTAGCAGTTAAAAATGCAGAAGGTCTTCATCAGGACAACACAGGATACATTACCTTCAGTACTGCAGTGAAGCATCTCCTACTGTGAGTGCCAGCCTCTGGTGTACATTCACTCTAACTATCCCATGCAGACATGGTAAATGGTTGTTTGTTACAAGAGATGGCTAAGTGACTCTGAACCTTAGTGAGAGAATGTCGTAATTAAATTGCCATGCGATCACCACTACTTTAATTAATGCTAAAAATGGTCTTAATTTTAGAGCTTTATCCATTCGTTTTTTTTTTCTTAAAATAGTTTTGTCTGCTACTCTTTTCAAGTTACCTTTATGGCTACTGCATAACAGACACGGGATAAAATAATCCCTGAACTGCTGCAGCTAGGAAGCTAGAGAACGAGAACGCACAGGACAGGACCTGAAGAATACACAAGATGCAACTGAAGTGGTCCAGTTTCCAGCTCGATCTCAGAGGAGGAAATAACTCTTCCCACTGCAGGGAGTCAAACACATTCCTTCCGGCATCGCCTCTGCATCGTAGAAAATGCTCATCTGCAGAGACTAGAGAATATGCTGAACATGAGATAAAGAGAAAATAATAGGTAAAGATGATGGAGAACGTTGGGATTGGAGGAAAAAGAAACCAGTGCTAGGATACAAAGTACTGACATAGATTTGAATGTCTGTCGCACCTTGAAAAAGATACCCTCAAACATATATGCGAAGTGCATAGCTGTCCATGGTCACTCGGTGATACACTGACTGGCCCATCCCATCCATCAACAGCACGAAAGATTTTGTTGGAATGCAGCTGCTGTATTTCTGTCTTCCCAGATGCCAATCATTGTTCTGGAAAATAAATGGAAATATTTTTCATTCTTATATTTTAAAAAATTGGTTCAAAATCCATCAGAACTATTTATCTGAAGATGTTTGAAACAGCTTATATAAACCTGTGGTCACATACTTAAGTGTGCAGAGGTGAGAGTTTTCGTGGATGACACGTGTAGACCATTTCTGGCAGCAAAATCACACAGCGACGCAGACACAAGCTGAGAGCAGTCCCCAGTGGGTCCTGCATGACCAGAGGTTCTTGTCCAAGCAGGGCTGTTCTCACTCATGTACAATCTCACTTTTACCTTGAAGGAGCAGATTAAATCTGTGTTTCTTGGGAAACATACCTTACAAATAGAGTATTACTCAGGGTCACTTGTTCTCACTGAAAAGGTCAGCAAATTGGGTTTCATGGGGCTTGAAACATCAGTGGAAAAAATGGTAAAGGCTTGCCTGCATTTTCTGGATGCTTAAATTCTAAGTGTCTTACTAATTGTGGTGGTTCCACATTATCATCAGCTAACACTTCAAGGCAGAAAAACACACTTAATGTGAGATTCAAATAGCCTGAATAATTTTGAATTAGTTTGTCTCCCCTCATGTCATATCTGATTACATCCTCCTTGTTTCTACTTCTTTTTTTAAAATCCTCACCTGAAGATATGTTTATTTATTTTAGAGAGAGAGGGAGGAGGAGGGGAGAGAGAAAGAAGGAAAGAGAGAGAGAGAAACCTAGATTCCGTGCCTCCCATGTGTGCCCAATGCAGGGAATTGAACCTGCAACCAAGGTATGTGCCCTGAATGAGGATCCTGCCCACAACCTTTTGGTGTGTGAGACAATGCTCCAACCAACTGAGCCACCCAGCCAGCGCTGTTTCTATCTCTTCATGTGCTTGAAAAAGAGCTCAAACTAGGAACAGAAGTGTCTTCCAGTTCTTTATGTGTACTTGTGAATTAATGGCATTATGTCTAGGCCAAATTCTTCTTTACAGGATGGCATGGAGTCATCACTGTGCCCTCCACTGCACTTAGAACGTCTGCCCTTCCCCCAGGACGCCTCTGTCACCGTACGGGGCACATGCTTGTCTCACATATGGAGTAAATCACGACACCTGCATCTACCCATTTAGGACTTGTTAATAAAGCTTCATTTTCTCTTATTAAAACTTAAAATATATCATTGAAACCTTTGGTATTTTAATCCACATCCTACACCCCAGAGAAGACTGGGTGAGGGTGTGGCACTTACCTGGCTTAATCGCAGGGCTGCAAGAAAGGAGAGAAGGCCATAGCTAGCGAGTGATGGAAGCCAACACAGACCGCTCAAGATGATAATGCAGCAATTAAGAGCCTGCAAGAAAAAGAAAAATTCTACCTAGAATTGAAACTTTAATACTGAGGACATTTCTGGAAGTGGCAGATATAGGGATCATACTGAAAATTTTAAGCTTTTTGGAACTACTGGAAAATACAAATAAAACCCTTAGAAAAAAAAAACACCCCTTGCCACTTCAAAATGAAGCATGAGGCTTCAACATGACGGCCTTCCTGAACCAGGAAAACCCACAGCCTAAGGTGGTAAAATTGGTGCATGGATGCTGCTCGAGTTTGGCCACAAAGCAGACTTTGTCCTGCAATGAGGGGTGCACTCATGGATAACAGCAGCAAGTAGGATATTTTCTAAATGGGTTTTTATTTTGGAAAGAATTTGAAAATTCAAATAAGCAGCAACACTTTTACCCACCCTGTAGCCTTTCCTTTAATCTGTAGGTGCTACTTTTTCCTCAGTCTCTGATTTTAAACTTGTCCCATCAGGCTTCACATGAATGATTTTGGCGGTCTTTGCAAGTGCACAAAGCCAGCTTTTCAAGGTACAGTGAACCTCAGGCTTCCATCTCCTCGGTGCTAGATTGTTTCAGAAGGAATGTGTGAAGGTTGAATGGTAGAGAAGGACCATTACGCTGGAGATAAGATGCAAAAATCTGACCCCAAACTATCTTGTTAACCCCATCATCTTCCATTAAAATACTGTGGAAGGTGTCTGTGTGTCTCACAAGAGCCATTAGAAAGAAACCCAAAGTCAGTGCAGTCCCGACGGGCGAAGTCAGGAGGAAGAGCCACCCTTTCTCTGGGTCATCTGCATGCCTTTGGTCACCCACACCTGTGACACAGTGCTCCACGGTACAGGACTCTCTTTGAAGGTGGTATTCTTGACATCGGCCGCCCTCTGTGGGGGCTGTGACTCTGGCACCCCTTCTAACCGCCTTGTCACAGCTCTGAGGGCTCTCAGGAGCCTGCACGGTGCTGCTCAGACACTGGAGCAGATGGCACTGATGTGTTGTTCTCCCCTGAGAAAAGCATCTGAGTTTCATGAGGTCGGATGACCATCCTAGCAAGGAAAGTTTCTAGTTTCCAGATGCTCTCCTCGGTGCGTGCAAACTCTGGTTTAGTCGTCACTATGGGAGACGGTTCTGAATGCCAGGAACGAGCTGCCAGAGGATCCCGGAAAAATCCAAACATTGAAGATAGAATGTAAACAGCAAAGGATTTTAAAATTATTTCTGCTTTTTAAAATTTGATTTTTTTTCATCTTTTTACTCCATATCATGTAAATCTCCCCTAGGACTATTGGCAAGATCAGAGCCTAAGAATAGCCTTAAATATTTCTTAAATATTTATTTAATGGAAAAGGAGAGGGGATTGACTGGGGGCAAGATGGGTGGGCTGGGTGGAGGGAAAAAAGAAAAAAGATATCAGGACAACTGCAATAGAATAGGCAATAAAAAAATAAAATTAAAAAAAAGAATCAACAGGCATTTATTCCACATCCAATGTGGGCAGAGCTCTGCAACAGTATGATGAAGAAATAAAAACAGAATTTACTTCTTTCTAATCAGACAGAAACACACTGTTCATTTTGTTGTGTCTTTAAAGATGTAGTCTGTGTGCACACAACACAGGGCGGCTGATGGGGTGGTGTGTAGATGACTATGTATTTTACTGTGTGTTAAATTTTTTTAAAGGATTTTATTTATTTATCTTTAGAGAGGAAGGAAAGGAGAGAAGGAGAGAAGGAGAGAAATATCAATGTATGGTTGCCTCTGGTGTGTCCCCTGCTTGGAACTGGCCTGCAACCAGGGCATGTGCCCTGACTGGGAATCGAACCGCGATCGTGTGGTTCTCAGGCCCGCGCTCAGTCCACTGAGCTACACCAGCCAGGGCTGCTGTGTGTTAAATTTTAATCAGCACTTCAACTCATGGGTTCAGAAATATTTTCTAAGGGCAAGGTTAGTGTTTTAACAAAAGGAGTTAGTTTGAAAACGATTTAAAAACAACTGTTAGGTGAATAGACGCATAAGTAACACACAAACAAGGGAAAATAGCAAACTAGTGCAGGTGGCATGTGACCAGCTAAGGAGTGGGAAGGATTGCATATTATTTATAGTGTCATGTCTACAGTGTGTGGCCGTTGTTCACAAAGATTTTACATGCTGTTTTAGGCTGGGTTCCCAAGAAGCAGAACCTGAGGCGAGGATTGTTGTACAGGTTGACTTACTGACTTACAGATGGTGCTTTCAGGAAAAACCTGTAGGGGGAAGGGAAACAGGACAGGGCTGGGAAAACCATGGTTTTGGGAGAATCTTAGCTGCAGGAGGATCTCGCCATGGACAATGGTGTGTAGATACAACCTAAAAGTAGCCCTGCCCAGAGAGGCAAAGAGACTGAGCTGTTGTTACCCCACTGCAGAATGTCACGGGTCCCTTGGGGGAGCAGCGAAATTTCCATGGCATCTTCTCTGGTGAGGGAGCAGTCTTCTGGGCAAGAAATCCACAGTCACAGACACTGGGAGATGGGTGCCTGGGCCTGGTAAGGGGTTTCTGGAAGGGACACCGAAAGGCTCTGCCACACAACCTCACTCAGGAGAGAAAAATACTCAAGACAACAGTAACCACCCAAAACTCATCAACATAACCCCTAGGTTACAGTCCTGACAGCCCCTGAAGCCAGCTGGTGGTGTGACAACACATTGTTTGTGGGAATTCCCAACAGAAAAGGAAGCTCATGAATTCTCAGGGTCATCCTGACCCTCTTCATCCTGGCGCCGTGTTTTCTGTGCCAGCCTCCCCGACAGCCTCAGATGGCATTAGCTGTGTTGTAACACGTCCTAAGGAGGGCGCTGGCCTTGTCCGATGGGTACCCTGCCTCTGTGCTCCACAGATGTGGTCCTGCCAGCTTCCACTCTGAATTTCTGTTCCGTCATCACCAGAAAGGAATACACCTTCTACGTTAGAGGGTCTGCTGTAGTGGGTAAAATGTGCAGAACCAATCAGACGTGTGGCAGGCCCTCTGGGTAGAAAAAGATTAGGCTTCAGCCTGCAAGAGACTCCTGACTTCCGGCAATGGCTGGCCCACTTCAGGGCATGCCAATTCATTGCAGTTGACCACATATTTCCACCTCATATCTCATGAACACAAACCGGATGCCTCTGATGAAGTGTTCCCAGCTCTGGCCGCAATAAGTAACTCGTTGGCAGCGTGCCTCCTTGCAGCTATTCTGGGCGTCAGGCTCCGAGCTGCTGAGGTTTGGCTGCTCACCTCAGAGGCTCTCTCAGCTGGGCCAGGCGGCTGGCAGTACTCCTCACTTTCATTCAGTCTCCTTTTAGCTGCTTCTTCATCTTTTTTTTTTTTTCACTTTTCCCTCCATGCCATGCCTCACTCAGTAGACTTTGCTTCACCTTGTTTTTTTTTTATAATTAACAAAATTTTAAATCACAGCTGAACTACAATATTATATGTATTTCAGGTGTGCAACGTAGTGGTTAGACATACATATGACTTACAAAGTTTCCCCCTGGTGAGTTTAGTACCCAACTGACTCCATATATATTTATTACAACATTATTGACTGTATTTCCTGTGCTGTCCTTTACATCCCCATGACTATTCTGTAACAACCAATTTGTACTCCTCAATCCCTTCACCTTTCTCACCCATCCCCCTAACCGCCCTTCCACCTGGCAACCATCAATTTGTAGTTATCAGGGTTTCTGTTTTGTTTGTCCATTTAGTTTGGTTTTTAGATTCCACGTATAGGTGAAATCGTGGGGTACTTTGCTTTCTCTGACATATTTCACTTAGCCTCCCTCCGTTCTTAATGGAAGCTGCAGACCTCCTCTTGGCCCGGCTGGCTCAGTTGGAGCCGCGCAGAGAGCTCCACGCCAGGACCCGCAGGGGCTCTCCTGGGAGAGAGGGGGTTTAGCAGCACCTCTGGCAGGGACAGCCAGTTTGAGTCCCCGACAACCCAGTCCGCACATGTCATATGCGTTAGTGACTAACAGCACTGACTCCGGAGCCAGGCTCGTTGTATGTTGGCAATGACACTTAGTGGCCGTGTCAGCTTGAGCAGTTCACCGACTCTCCGTGTTTTGGAGGGATCACGTATAAAACAGGAATAACCGACCTCACAGTAGGTTACTGCTGCTATGCACAAATGGCTAGAAATAGTTCCCGGTACGCAGGAAAATGCTGATGAGGTATTAGCAATTTTTATTGTTAGCCAAACGAGTAATATAATTTCATTATTTCATAGCACCTCTGTACTAAGCAACTAAAAGTCTCTCGTATCTTAACCTATGGATTCCGATCATAATCCTGCATTCTTTGTAGAGTGAATTTCCTATGTGTAGACAATTGAAAAATGCTGCACTTAGCTTCAGGGTAGAAAGGTGAAGACACGGGTTTTCACTGGGAGACAGTAGCATCTGAATTATAAGTACATACGTAGGGGGAGATACATGTACAGGAACACACACAGAGAGCCCCCAAATGGGAAGAAGACACCTCAGACTATCGCGTGCTTACTGTTGGAACAGGGTGAGGATGAGGAGAGTTCACATTTTGAACTCTGTCTCGGCATTCCTTTGTATCTACCTATCCATCCCAAAGAGCATGTGCTTATGTTATGTTGTGTTGGTAAAACAAGCAGCTTGTTCCCATGAAATGCACCCGCCTTTCTCGGGGTTGTTAAACCTCGGATGTCACTGTTACCCTCACTCCAGTCCTGAGGAAGCGCTGGGGGCCTGGAGTGAATAAGTGTCTGCTCTGGGTGCCCGGCATGGGGGTTTCTTGCTTTCCTTATATCCTCTGCTAGTTTTTATGAAGCGCCTGGTGGAGAAGTGAAACACCCGGTGTTCCGCAATAAACAACTGTGTGCCAGGCACACTCACTTACACTTTGCCTTTCGTATTCTTACTTCCCAGGTTCGTCACTGTCAGCTCCATTGTACAGATGAGAACACTGGGGCTTCAGAGATTTGACCGATTGCTCAGGGTCTCACATCGAGTCGGCCCTAGAGTCACTGTGAAAACCCAGCTGTGTGGTTGTGAGGGTTACGTTGCTTTGTTTTTGTTTTTCAGTCCAGGGTCAGTGTCTGTCTCCTCACGCTGGCTAACAGTTGGCTAATGTGTGGTTGCCTCTTACATGCCCCCCACCAGGGACCTGGCCTGCAACCCAGGCATGTGCCCCGATTGGGAATCGAACCAATGACCCTTTGGTTCACAGGCTGGTGCTCAATCCACTGAGCCACACCAACCAGGGTGTCTTCCTTGTTCTTACCCCCTGCCTGTTGCCCTCTCTAATTGTCCCCTGCTTGAAATTTGGCCGGTTTCTTTCCCGACTGTTCTATAGTTTCCTCTGTCTTGTTGTAGTCTACTTGTCACGTGGAGATTTCCTTTTTCTCTGCATCACTACATACAGCCTAGTGGACCAGCTCTTTCAGGGCAGAGCTGGGCCTCGTTGAGCTCTCTGTTCCCAGGGAAGATCACACTGTCTAGTAAAGAGGGTTTGCAGTGAATGTGAGATGGACGAGTGAGGGAATAAATGTGGTAGCCCTGTGTCATTGTTCTTTGTCCACTCACCACGCTCCCCAAGTGCAAATACTCTACCCTCCCCCACAGCCCTTTCCTTTAGCGCTGCCATCAGAGTTTACCTGCCTTCCCTTCTCCCCCATTGTCCTGTGAAGCTGCAAAATTGGTGTGTCCATAACGGAAGCATCACTTGTCCCTTCGGAGAAAGTCTTAGCACAGGAGAGCAGCATCCGGATGTTTCCCCAGACCTCATCCCAAGAGAGAGTAGAGAGACACAATAAATAAAACTGGAGTCTGTTCCATAGTTTTCCATTTGTGGATTCAACTATATTATGTGCATGGCTGCCTCTTTATATTTTAATACTATAAAATATAAGTCCTTGCGCCATATTTGCATTTCACTTGTGAGAGTGTGAAATCTCTTGAGAATCAGGCCGAATTTACTGCCATGCGTTAACCCTGATGGGGGAGGATGCCATCCATCTGCAGGAACGTGTTGAAATCCTGCCACCTGGCGGCCAACTGAGACATGACACTTGTTAATTTTCTGAATTCTAAAACTGGGAATGGGGAACAGCAAGTGCTCATCGATTGCCAGCGTTTGCTTTTGAATCATTCTTCACCGCAGTGCAGGATAAACTAGCCTCCTTCCTTCCAGCTTCACCCCTGGAGGCTCGGCAACTCTTCTGAAAAACAAACAAACAAACAAACTATTTTACTCCTTCCAAAAATATGTTTGACCTGTGCAAGACTATGTCCTCAAGGCACATACTCAAATAAATATTGCTGCCAGAAGGTATACAGTAGGCTTCCCCCAGCCGCCAGAAACATGTGAGGTATATTATTTTCTTTGAGTCTTAAGAAACAAAAGGAGAAATCAATTTCTTGCCTGTGTGTTGCTTCACTTTTTTTTTCTTTGTCTGGTTGCACTTTCAATGGAAACATTTCTAAAAAAAATATTGACCAGGATTCTAACAAACCTGTAACAGACTTGAGATAAACACAAGATAAATAAGGGATGAGATCTTGATTCTTCCATGAAACTGTGAAAAGCCTACTATAGATGAAAATATAGTCTTGGATCTCAGCAACTTGTGAAAGCCGGGCTTAGGGGAATCTCCCTGCTGCTTTAATTTCCTTGATTGTCCTAGTAATGTGCAAAAAGCAGGAGGAGCCTTTTACTGGAAGCCTCTGCCACACGCTCCCCTGCTGATGGATGTAGGAGAGGAAGGGGGCGCAGGAACAATTGGTTTGATGTGTCTGTCAGTAAGCAGAGTGCACCGTGACAAGGTCCCCTGCATATCCAGTGGGTCAGGTGCATATTCGTTGTAATTTGATTAGGGATTTGAGTCAGTCTGTTGATAGTCTAGAAACTGGGTTGTTATTAATTTTTAAATATTATGATAGAGTGAAAATGTGCCATTTATCCTGCTAATTGTTAAAACAACCCAAAACCTGGTCAGAGGAATGAAAATCCTTCTAGGTGATTCAAATTATTTAGTACAAATTGTTCACGTCTCCTTTTCACACACATAAAAGCAAACTCTTAAATGCAATTGTAGAGACTGGGAATTGTTCTGGGGAAACTTGTTGACATTTTCTTCTGCAATTCATAACGGCAACGACACTCAGACGTCAGGCAAAATCAGGTGGCTAGCGTGTGTGCCAGGTCATTTTTCTCGGTACAAAGTCTAGTTGGTACTGGTTGTACTTTGTAATAATGACTCACTCTTGTGACTCATAATTCTGCAAACGCCTGAGCTGATGCACAACTTTTGAGAAAGAAAGTTTTATGACATTTGCAAGGTACACTTTGTTTTACCTGAAGTGAGCTCCTGGGGCCCCCGTGTCAGGAGCACGGGTGTGTTTATGTAGATTCCTAGGCCCCAGGCCAGGCCTATGGGACCCGACTCTCTGGGAATGTGGCCTGGGACTCTGCATTTTTAAGTCACGTTGGGTGATTCTTGTGCTCACCAATATTTGAGAACCCTTGTTCTAGAACAGTATTTCTTAACTTTCTAGAGATTTCTCAAAGATAATTTTTTAAAATGATGCCTGGTCCTACCCCTGAAATCTGAATGAATTGGCCTGGAGTGTGTCTTGGGCATTCAGGCTTTTAAAAGCTCCCTAGGTGTTGGCAACATGCAACCAAGGCTGGCAGCCAGTGCTCCAGAGTAGAGCCTGGCAATGTTTTCTATTAAAGGCCAGAGAGTAAATATTTAAGGCTCTGCAGGCCATATGGTCTTGACCACAGATGCTGTGCTCTTGTAGCTTGAAAGCAGCCATAGATCATATGTAAACAAATAGGTGCAGGCTATGTTTCAACTGAACGTTATTTACAATAACAGGCTGGAGTTTGCGGACCACTGGTCTCTAGATTAAGGCAGGCTCTTAAGCCGCACCCCAGGCCTAATGAATCAGACGGTGAATTTTGTCGTCTGCACGCACATCAAAGGCTGGAAAGCACTGCTGTAGGAGACAGCACGATGCCGCGAGGATGCAGCAAGTCTTTGTCTCACCCTGCATCACACTCATGAAAGGCATTCTAGTAAGTCATGGCACTCTCTTCAGCAATGTCTACAGTGACTTCAGAATCGTTCTCAGCCCAGTATTCCAGGTCATATTGCTTATTCACTATCTAATATGGGCCATAGCAGTTAACTTTCCTATTTCCTCATCTACTAAATGAGATAGTCTAGAAGGTTTCTAAGCTCCTCTTTGTTTCTAATGTTCAGTAACTGTGACTAAATATGGCCTAAGCAATGAACATAAATTAGCAAAGAATTAAACTAACTGAAGTAGAAACCAGAAAAAAATTATTTACTTTAGAAATTGAGAAAAATAGTCTAGTGCCCAATTACTAGAGGAAGCTAGGCAGAATGCTTGGACGAGAAAGATAAAAACTTTCTCCGAAGAAATACAACTTCTACATCCTAGAAAATATCATGTAACTTTCAGGAAGGAAATAGAGAAGATGTTGGAGAGTCATTTTTTTAATACCAAAAAAAAACCCCAAAATACAAAAACAAAACTGTTCCAAAGGATCAAAAGGGAAACGCACTTGTGGGTGACAAGACACATTCCCCAGAAACGAGGAGGGAATTTGACTACATTAAATACATTGACTACATCCAATTGGGTTTCTCCACAAATATGGAAAAAATCTGCCGCTTCCGCATGAAAGGGTGACTGACGTGGAGTTCATAGATTCATGGTTGTGTAAGCAAGCACATTCCCCACTTTCCAGCTGTTTGGATCAGAAACCAGACTGCACAGCACCCCGTTCAAGTTCGGTTCATGCTGGCCCAGGTCAACGCTGTGTCATCATTCCAGGCTGACTAGGATTTGGAGAACCGACATGTGCATTCTGGCTGAAGGGCTAAATGTCCACGCAGATTGCGAAAGGGCCATTCTTACGGCTGCTTTGATTTTCACAGGAAGGAGTGTTAGAAATTAAAAGCCCTTTTAGTCAAAACAGAACTAAATTTGAGTCCTCTCTCTGCCCATTACTATTGCTAGGCCCTTGGCCAAATCACTCACCCTCACAGACCTTCGGTTTCTTGTAGTACTGGTGCAGTGAGGATGAACTGCCTTAGCTTTTTCTTGTCTGGGCAGCTCTTTATTTCTCCTTCACTTTTAAATGATAGCTTTGCTGGGTGGAGCAGTCTTGGTGGTAGGTCCTTGCTTTTCATCACTTGGAATATTTCACGACAATTCTTTCTGGCCCAAAATACTTTTGAGCACTTAAGCTGGCAGTCTTATGGGGTGTTCTTGTAGATAACGAACAGTCTTTCTCTGGCTGCTTTTAAGATTCACTCTTTGTAGTTAGCCTTTGCCATTTTGATTATGAAGTTCTCCGAGCTTCCTGGACTTGTGCGTCTCTTCCTTTACCAGGTTAGGAAAGTTTTTAGTCATTATTTCCTCAAATAGTTTTTCAGTCCCTTGCGCTCTCTCTTTTCCTTCTGGTACCACCGCAATGCAAATGTTGTTATGCTAATTTTGTCCAGTTTGAGGGACCTTAAACTACCCTTGTTTTCTCAAATTCTTTTTTCTTTTTGCTGTTTTGATCGAATATTTTCTGCCACTTCATTTTCCAAATCACTGATTCAATCCCCTGCTTTATGTGATCTGCTGTTCTACCTTCTACTATCTTTTTCATTTCTGATATTGTGTTCTTCATTTCTGAATGATCCTTTGTTATGGTTTCTCTAAGTCCTGTTTTATGCTTCCCATCTCTCTGTTGAGGTTCTCGCTAAATTCCTCCATTCTTCCCCTAAGTTTTTTTAGCATTCTGATAACCTTTGTTGTGAACTCTGTATGCGGTAAATTGCTTGCCTCCATTCCATTGAGCTTTTTTGAGACAATTTCTCCTGTTCTTTTTGGGGGGAACATGTTTCTTTGTCTTCCCATGTGGCTGCCTCCCCGTGTTCGTTTATCTGTATTAGGTAGATCTGTTACGTCTCCCAGTCTTGGTATGGTGGCCTTATGTAGTAGGTGTCTTGTGAGACTTGGTGGCACAGTCTCCCTGGTAACTTGAGCTTGGCTCTCTAGGAATGCACCTTGTGTGGGCTGACTATGAGGACTGACTCCGACCACAGTGCATGGCTGCCGTGCAGGGGCTGACCCACAAAACAGAATTTGTCCCCACAGGGCCTGGTGCCTGCTGAGATCTCCTGTTGGGTGCACTGCTTGTGGGGGTGTTTGGGTCATGCTCTCATATAGTCTAAAGCCTGCCACTGGGTGTGTTGGTTCTGGAACCTCTTTGAAGGAACTCTGGTACAGGTCTATGTCAGATACTGCCTGTGCCTGTCACCAGCCCTGTGTTATCTGTTTAGTGATCCCAATTTGTGGCTGTCTCTGCTGGGCCTGGAGGCACATGGGAGAGGCCAGGCCATATACCAAGGTTGGCTTCCACCAGCACCCAGCCCAGAGGCATCTCAAGATCCTACTCTGCCTGCCAGTTCCCTGTAAGGCTCAGTCACTGGAAGACGCCAAAACTCTCCGGCAGTATATGAGTTGTATGCGGTAGGTTCTGAGTGAGTAACCAGGTAAGGACACGTATTGTTCACCAGGTCGACACAGATTCAAATTTAGCACCAGTTCTGGGTCTGAGGCCATTCGGATAATGCCTTGGTATACACCAAGGACAGTACACCTTGTCTGGGCCCTGTGGACCTTTGTGGTGGGATGGGGTCTCAGGGAGTCATCAGGGTGAGGTCAGCAGAGTTCATCAGGCCAAAACAGGCCAGGATTTGGCCACGTGAAGGGAGAGCTATGCACAGGAATGGTGACGCCGGTCAGGTATGCAAGGGAAAAATGGTCCTGCCTTCAGAGCCACATAATTTAGTCTCCTTCTGTGCATCTCTGCCATCCTGTGCGTCTTCCTAGATCTCCTCAAGAGCCCTCCAAGGAAGTCTGAACCGAAGCCCAGTAGGGCCACAGTCAGCCAACTCCTCCGGTGGTGTGAGCTTGGCTGGGGGCGAGGGTCATGGGGAATCAGTGGGGTGGAGCTGGTGGGTCTCCCGTAGGGGAAGTGCCACCAACCAGGTATGCAGTGGAAAATGGCTCTCGCTGTAGAGCCACACAGCTCAGGCTCTCCATGTGTGTCTCCACCACCCCTGAGTCTGCCTGGACCTCCCCAAGAGCCCTCCAAGAAAGTCTGCTCTGTGGACCCAGGCTGGCCACAGCCCGCTGACTCCTCTGTAGGGCAGGGCCACAAGCGGTCAGGTGGGTGGGGCTAGTTTATCCCTCCAGCTGAGGCCAAATGCAGAGGAGTGCTCCATCCAGGAGAGATGGCACCTCTGGGTGGTGTGGGGGACAGACAGCACAGGGAGCTTGGGGGCTGCCTCTTCAGCCCTCTGCCAGAAGCCACACTAACCAGTCTCTCTCTATATGACTTCAGTCTGCTCTGAATTGCCTTTCCCTCTACCAGAGACCACAGTGAGTGGTCATGAATGAGATTTTGTGTGTTGGCCTTTTAAGAGGGCAGGAGGATCCCGGCGTACTCCCATCTCTCCAGGGCAAAGGGAATCCCCACTGCTTTTCACAGCCAGGTATATTAGGTGGCCTCCTCTCCTGGCTCTGGTGCTGCTGGCGGGGTGCCCAGCATGCGTTTGAGATTTCCCACTCCTCGGGGAGGAACCTTTGCAGCTGAGATGCCCCTCTGGATTCCGAATGGCTGCACGTGATCGTGAGACCAGCCCTTTTTGCTCTGCCCATCTTAACCGTCTCCATGTGGCTACTTCTGGAAATCCCTGGTTATAATACCTCTGTTTAGCTAGTTTCCAGTTGTTTATTAAGGTCAATGGCTCTATAATTTAATTGTAATTCTGGTTTGGTCCTTGGAGAAGGCGATGTAATTTCCATCTACTCCACCATCTTGGATACAAGGCCCTACTCTTTCAAAACTATTGCGTGGAGAGTCACTTCTCTAGAGTAAAGAAACTGATCGCACAAAAGATGGTAAAGAGATAGTGGAGACAGAGTGCCTGTGTTCAGCTCAGTGAAGGCAAACGCATAGGACTCTTTCAGAAGAGCATAGACAGTGTGACAGTCATTACTCCTCCCCTGACAGGGAAGTCAGAGCCCCGAACAGATCACTGAATCCCCACACCCGTTCCCACTCATGAGTTGCCGAACAGCATGGAGGGACTCAGCATCCAACTTCTCTGAATGCATAGGATCACTGACCGGTCCGAAAACCTTTCCTTCATCATCCACAGCACACTTGGTGATACTGATGTGTGTAATCTAATCTTATGTGTTGACCGTAACCCAAGGAGGTGTTTCAAATGGTGAAGTACAGGAAAAGGCTTTGCATGTGAAGGGCAACCTAAGACCCTGCACACATGGTGGAGCGGACATCAAAAAGCTCCCCGCTACGTGAACACAGACATGAAACTCCTGCTCATGTCCTGACGTTACCTCGAAGGATTTAACTTGGCTCTCCGAACTTCACCACGGGCGCTTGTGGAAACAGGACTCAGCAGGAAGAGCAGGACTCAGCACGGAGGTGACGCACGGAGGTGACGCACGGAGAGAGATGAAAGCAAAGTCATCCTGAGATCATAGGCACCGCACGAGGTTCGGAGGCTGTTGGAGGAAGCAGAGCCTTATAAAGCTATTGATGTTAAGGTCTGGGAGCAATTAAAATTTTACATACTGAGAATCATGAATGGCGATGAAGTTTCTGGTACATGAAAATGGTATTGCAACACAGACCAGATGAAGACCATTGGAAATCTGGAGGAGATTCAATATCAGTTAGAAAGTAAAGAAAAAGGCAAATGCAGATTGGTAAATAACTAACAAAGATCTTTTCTCTGCTGCATAATATATTTATTAATTTCTGATATCAGGAGTGAACAATTTATTTCATAATATATGTCATTTATTTCAAAACCCCCCCTCTCTCTATATATATAATTATATATATGCAATTAAATAGATGTGCAGAAAAGAATGTATTGCTCAACATTCTTTTCTGCACACCTATTTAATTGCATATGCATTTTTAAACACTGACTCTGTAAAACCTTCTAGTAATTAAGCACTTTGGAATAATCTAAGCTCACAGGCAGTGGAAGAAGTGAAATATATAAATGATTTCATTATGAACCAGCTGTGATACATACAATGACAGAAATAAGAATTCCATTATAACACCAGTTTTTTGAAGACAGAAACTTTCCTAACTCCCTAAAGACAGATATATGTTCAGTAATATGAATGAATGTGATATGAGAATATATAAAAGGAAAGACAAAATTCCATGAAACACCAGGGGATACCTTATGATTTCCAAAAGTTTCAAGATTTAAGCACTTAGATGCTGTTGATAATAGCATCATTGAAATGGATTTCATATCTCACCCTTGACTTATAAAAATGTTATTATCCTTATTTAACACTAGGTGGCACTACAAACACAGGCATCAGCATTGACATCCTTTAGATTCGTGCCTATCTACTCAGCACAGGATTCACTTTTGGCCTGAGTCAGCCTGAGCTAGAGGAAGAAAAATACTGGAGTAATACAGAAGGGGATTTTCTGTGAGAACAGAAATTCTATGTAATACCTGGGGTTTATTCAATATTTCTTTGATTAAACTTAGCATTATATTTTCTGAAGACTTTGTTTGCCATGTAGATCTTATTTTGCTTTTAATATGTAGTACTTTGGGGGGGGTGCTTTCAGCTCAAATTCTTATTCAAACATCTAACATAATTAAATATTTAATCAAATTGCCTTGGACATGCTAAACTACAATGACAATTTTAATGCAGCTGGAGTATCTCAGATGTTTAATTGCTTAAGTATACAGATTTTATTTGAAATACCCAAACAAGATCTAACAACATTTATTAACTTATAAAATAAAACAAATCAAACTTACAAATATAGTAGTTCAATTTTTTTAAGTGTTTCAAACAGTTTGAGACCCAGACCACACACACGGCGTTGTACTGACTCCCTGTCCACCAGACTAAGCCTGCGATGCTCTGAGGACTCTTTTGTGTGATCACACTTTTGACTGTCACCCAAATACGAACTTGCTAAACTTTCGTCTTTTGCTCTGAAATTAACTGGCTATTTAAATTTATGTAACTGCCCCCCAGTGTCTCCCTGCCACCCAGGTAATTGATCCCCTAAATTCCAAGGGGAATTTAAGACCTTGGGTTTATAATTCCTTTTCTGTAATTGTTATGTGATACCCTCATATCACACATGAGGTCAGAGTAAACTGATGGAATTCAGAACCTCTTTCTTGGGCTGAGGTTGCATCTCTTTTCTCTTTCATAATTTATGTGTCACAATTACCCCTCCTTTACCATCATTTCATTGACACCAACCTGGGACTTTCTCTTTATCCTAAAGCAAGGAAAGTAACTTTGTCTGAAATCGAGTTCCCAACATGAGACACTGGAGTCAAGATATGTAGGTTGGAACCTTTGATCAGAATTGTGTCAGACATCACCTTAGCAGTTGGTTGTGGCATATGATGACGGCCAAATGAATTCCTCTAACTTTCAACTCACTTCTGCTTTTATTTTCATGTTGTCCGTTTGCCCACCCTGACCAGAAGAATCAGATGCTGTCAGAGATGACAATCAGCCAATGGCCCAGTTTGCACAGAAGAAATTTTGCAGTTCCCACATTGACTTGCCCAAGGTCAAATAACTGGCCAAGGGCAGAACTGAGACTATCACCCAGGGATCATTCTCTCTTTCTGCAGCTCTACTGTGGAGATGCGAATTCATGACAGCAGCAACTTTGATGTACGCAGTTATAGAATATAGGGACTTATTTTGTAAAAAATGAAAGAAAGAGAAGGTCCCTTTGTATCGAGAAAGCAAAGTTTTCCGAGGAGCCTCATGTAACCAACTTCCCCTCTGTCTCTCTCCACCCTCATACCACCACCATTGGACAGAATGCTACCAGGGAGAAGAGGATTGTGGGTAAGCACTGGTTTTGACAACCCACGGCAGGTGAATTACCAAAAATCTTTGTGGCTTAGAAAAAGAGTGGGCAAGGGATGAAAATTCAATAACAAGTCCTGAAAAGTATAAACCCATTATATCCTTCAGATCCCAGAGCCAGAAAATACCTCAGGGGCAGCCATCCTCTGGAACGTTGTGCCAAGTTGGCAAAAAAGCGAAATCCACAAACTGGGACAGTCAGTGTCCGTCTGTGTCACAGGGGTCCGTTGTAAAGTAGGCACACTTTGTCTCGAAAATCCTTCAGAGACGAACCAAGTTAACCACTGACATTTTAATTCTCAGTAAACTCCATGTAGTACATTTCTACTTCAAGTTTTGGGAGAAATCTCTAGTTTTTGTTGACCACTGGATACAATAGTTGTTTCATTCATGCCCACTTTTGTATGAAAGCAATACACACCTGTAAAACTGTCAGTGCGCTCACGTGTTTGCAGTGCTGACTAGCACGTGTGCACCAGACACGGCTCACTCCCTATCTGCTTTCTTCCTTCTCCTTAAACTGAACCTCACTGGCACTGCTGTCGTGGTAGTTTTGCCCTCTCAGACTCAATTTGGGGTGGGCAAGTGACTCGTTTTTGACTAAATACTGAACCATTGAATGAAACCCCTCAAATGAAGAAAAAAAGAATTTTAATTGTGAAATGTAATTGAATAAGATAAAAACACATAATTTGTACATCCAGTTAATAAATAATTATGAAGCAAGCACCTGGGTAACTGTATCTGTCAGATTTTTTAAGTTTTGTCAGGAATCTATGTTCTCTTATGTAGCTTTAATTTATATCTTTCCATCATTGCAAGATGTTACATTGTATGAATGTACTCCAATTTATTTGCCTACTTTGTCAACGTCTACTTGTTTCTTATTTTTCTTCTTTTCTTTTAAATTTTATTTGCTTATTTGTTTACGTATTTATTTTTAGAAAGGGGAGGGAGGGAGAGAAACATCAATGTATGGTTGCCTCTTGTGTGCCTCCTACTGGGGACATGGCCTGCAACCCAGGCATGTGCCCTAGACTGGGAATCAAACCAGTGACCCTTTGGTTTGCAGGCCTGCATTCAATCCACTGAGCCACACCAGCCAGGACTCTCATTTTGTTTCTTATTACATATTCCTATGTTTGTATCTTGCTGCATAGAAATCATGTGTACTGATTAACTCCTGTGGTATATACCCAAGAGTGGAATTATTGGATTAAAAATTAATCTTTAATGTGCAATTGCTGGATCCTTAATTAGATGGTACCAACTTCCACACTGTTTGAAAGTGGTTGTCAGCAGTATTGACGATAGTTCCTATCGTTCTGATTCTCACCATTAATTGGTGGTAGGTATTGTGCTATATTGCTGAGCTAGCTGGTGTGTAGAAATAGATCGTTATTATTTTACTTTTCTTAAGTACTTGTTCAATCACGTTTTCCTAGGTTTACTGGCCACATATTAGTTTGCTAGGGCTGTTGTAACAAAGTTCCACCCACTGGACAACTTAAAGAGAAATCGACCTCTCACAGTGCTGGAGGCTGGGAGTCAGGTCAAGGATCAAGGAGGGTGGCTCCGTCTGAGGGTTCCTGTGGGGGACAATCTGTCCCAAGACTCTCTCCTCCATGGTGGTTCCCTCACACCTTTGTCTGATTTCTTGCTACTTTAAGAGGAAGTGTAAAACGAAAATTAAAAAATTATCCATAGAGCTCCAAAGAGCAAAATAATTTACATAGAAATGGCATTGAAGATTCCTAGAAACAGCTTTTGCATTATTTAAACATTACGATATTAAAACATTTACTGAAGAGTGCAAGAATCTCTTCCTCTGCCAGGAATGAAAGGGTTTCCAGTCCCAGAGCCTTAGATTTTTTTGCCTCATCAGAGAGAAGATTCCGGAGAAGTGGCGGATGATTTGTGCCTAATTCCCAAAGCAACCAGTCACCTGCTGGATGACTGCACCACTAAGCAGGAGAGTTTGCTCCAATTTTTCCTCTTTAATCTTCCCCATGAGCTGCTAGCAGAGAGCCATGGAAAAGAACTCACAAATGCGTGTTAATCTTCCCTTTGTCTGAGTCCTCCAGTTACTTCAAACTGAAATGCTAGCTGAGTTTGGCTTAATGAATAAATATAGACGCCAATAATCAAAATCTACTTCCCAGTCAGTGTAGGATCATCTCTGATAGGAGTCACTTTTCTTAAAATGTACTTTCTCCCCTAGAATGGGAAATTATTAGGCCTATTTTTTCTATTTTATAAGATATATTGGGGTGACATTGGTTAATAAAATTATATAGGTTTCAGGTATATAACTCTATAACACATCATCTGTATATTGTATTGTGTGTTCACCATCTCAAGTTATCTCCTTCCAAGGGCTAATTTTATATGTAGGTTTAGTAATAACAAAGTTTATTTATCTGTTCATTCATTTAAAAATTCATTGTCTGCCTACTTTCTGCCAGGCATTGTTCTCATTGCTTTGGATACTATTTCCCAATATAGAGGTGACTCACTTCAGCTATTTCAAGTACCTACTCAAATTTCACTCTCCCAGTGAGACATTCCCTAAATCTTCGTACATTGCCAGCTACCTTGTTTCTGATTCCCTGTTCCTCATTTCATTTTTTCTAAATGTCTCCTGCTTAAATGTCATATTGCTTAATATGTTTGGTTATTACTTTTTTGAAATAGATAGAGTGTTTGTTCCTTGAAGAAATACATGCTTGTACATTTTGGTATTGCTGTATCCCAAAAGTAAGTGTGTGTGTATGTGTGTTTGTGTGTGTGTGTGTGTGTGTGTGTAATAGCTCCTATAAAATGTCATAGTTTACTTTAAAGGTCTTTGATTTACCCTACTGAGAAGAGCCACAGCAGAGGTTTGACAAAGCAGTGATGTGATCTGAGGTATGTTTTAAGGGCGTTGCTGTGACTGCCATACTGAGAATGAGGTGTGTAGAGTCAAAGGCTAGAAGGCTAGGAAAGTACTTTAAGGAGAGAGATGATGGTTATTTACACCAGAGTGATGACAATGAACGTGGTTATCAGTAGACAGGTTCTGAAAGCATGGCCAACAGGATTGGCTGTGGGGTGTGGGATGGGAGAGCTGGCAATGGGGCCTAAGGTAGAGGAGTCAAGGATGACTAGAATTTTGTCTCGTGCAAGTGGAAATAAGGAGTTGCTGTTAACTGAGATAGGAAAAGGTCCTAGAACTCAAGCCCTTGGCTGCTCTAAGGATAAAAATGGGGGAGAAGAAGATCCGCCAGAGAAAATATGCCCAGTGCTTTAGGGAGAGAAGCAAGAATGTGTGTTCTGCAAGGCAAATGAAGGAAGTGTTTCGAGGAAGACAGAGTAGTCTGAATGGTGCCATTTGCTTCTGGTTGGCTAAGTGTGCTGAGAACTGGCATTGTTTTGATTTAGCAATATGGAGGTTGTTGAGAGACGATTTAGAAGAAAGAGAGGAAATAGATTCCAAGAGAAAAAAGAATGCCTTGGGAAGTCTTGAGAAAAAAATAAAGCACAGGAATAGTTTATGTGTAGGGTATTTAATAATCTTCAAAGTAATTTCTCACTTCTTTTTCTCCCTTTGAAACTCTGCATAAGATTTTCCACTTCATAATTAAAAAATGAGCCCTCAGGAAGGTGAAGTATCTCACATATTATTATGCAGCCTGCAGGTGACAAGAGCTGGGGACAAAGTCCAGCTTAGAGTCGCAGTCCAGACGGTCTCAGAATGCACACTGCAGATTCCACCCTCAGTGAAAACAAGTTCTGCCTACCTGATGGATCTGCTTGGGGCCATGTTCAGCTGGGTTCGTTGTGCAGCTCAGTCCATGATCAGATGTTTTGCAGACTGATGAAGTAATTTGTTTGTTCAGCTCCAGGAAACTTGTGGGTGTTCAATATATATTAATTCATTGAGTCTCAGAAGAGAGTGATACATCCCAGCATGGTTTCTTTATTGAAGAATATAATCACAAATTCACACATAATCATTATAATCACATGTTTACTCCTCAAACTTTGATTTTCTCAGTGACAACTGGGGACCTCATTTCCGTTGATGCTTGTGGTATAGAATTATCCAAAGGGCTATTATTGCCATAACCAGCATATAAATTAATTTAATGTTTATGGCAGGCAGAGGAAGTTATTCAAACACATAATATTCTTCCTTGGCCCCATGCAATTTTTTTTACAGGAAACTAGTTCAGTGCAAATTAACGGCCACCAGATATGGAAGGGACGTGTGCCAGAGATATGTGCAAATATGCATTTATGTTCTTACACTGCAGACAAGGCACTTCTGAGAGTCTATCAGACCACCAAGTGGCATTGCTGACCAGGTTTTGTGCTGCTCTGCTCCAGCATGGACAGAGGAAGCAACAAACTCCTGGAACAATGTTTAAAAATGTTAAATGATAATGCTATAGAAAAATGAATGGAATTATCCTTCAATCAGACACACACACACACACACACACACACACACACACACACACACACTACTAAGTAGGGAGAATAAAGAATTAGAAAGAAATACATACTAAGGGCCTGCCATGAACCTATATGTTCGCTGGTGCAAAGATGAGAGGTTGATCTCACAACACCACATAGGGTTTTGCAGTGTACCCAGAGATCCAAGGTAGAAATATTTCAATGGAATAGCACTAGGAACGGTATCAGAGAGCTGAAATCAAAGAGCTCTCCTCAGCTTCTAAATAGTTGGAGAGCTATCTGAGTGGGTATTAGAAGTCTGGGACACAAGTTCAGGAAGAATCCCCGACCGTCAGTGATGTTCATGACAATTCAAGGGGAGATACGTTTGCTTGAAAAGGCTCTTCTTTCCACCCTTGGAAGACACTGGGCTATTTCTTCTCATCCTTGCTTTCTTCTTGCAAAGAAACTTCTCCTTTCCTCCACATATGGAAGCACATAATAATATCTTTAACAAGCCTAGGCTTTTATAAAGCACAAGATTGATTGTCTTTACACCTTTTCCACCATCCACTAGTTCAATTGCAAACTCCCAGTGTGGAGGCCATAGAATATCAAGTGCCACAAGGCAGAGAGAGAAAGAACACTGCGAGTCCATTATATTAGGTGTTCTAGAAATGCTTGGTGAGATTCGGAGATGAAAGGGATGTCCCATAAGCCAGTTCTGGTCTCTCTGTGGCACTAGTATTTGACTCAAAGGCTGTTGATTTTGTTAATCCCCTCACAACAGCCTCTACTAAGGCTTCTTTTTGAGTGTCTTTTCTTCTTCCTCTTCTCCTCTCTTCCTCCTCCTTTTTCTTTTCCTTTTTAGAGGTTGCGAAGCATAGGGAAAAGAAAGGAAGGATTCCAAGGAGATCAAATGTCAGCGTAGGAGAGGGAATGGGAGGTCACAGGGAGCTTCCGTGTCCAGTAACTTGCTACTGAAATCCTCCGATGCTGCAGCTACCAATGCGGTTGGAAAGCTTGCTTGCGTTTCTTCTTTCAGCAATGCTTTTTCAGGTGATAAATGATACGGGGGAAAGGGAGAGTGGAGAAAATGGAAAAACATTATAAAATCAGGGGATGGAGAGAGAAAGAATGTCTCAGCCTTTTTAAATCTTTTGAAAAAAATGATTGTGAGCTCTCTCTGTAGCCTTCCCCTTCCCACTACCATTCCTCTCCCTTTTCCTCCTCCTTCTGCTACACACGCGCACATGCGCACACGCACACACACAGAGTCTCTCATTCTCGTGTCCTCCCTTTGTCTTCCCTGATTTCTAGAATTTTTCAACTGTATGAAGTATTTATAATTTTACTGTAATATATCTCTGAACACTAACCTGAATACTAGAACACAAAGTAAGTTCTGAACTTGGAGAATTTCAAATATATTCTCTATTTTCTACGCTTTAATTTCAACCAAACCTTTAACTAAGTGGCCGAGAAATCCAAATAGAAGAACCCAAATGTTTCTGGGTCCTGTTTTATTATCTTGTAGCCAGATAAATTAGCATATTTTCTCCGTGGGGATGAGAACACTTTAAACACATTAACCCAAAGCCAAATTCGGTTGAGGGAAAGGCAGTCCTTCAGTTCATCCTTACTTAACAAAGAATGTTCTTGTTGGTACATATTGACCACTACTATCAAACTGAGATAAACCCTAAACCCAACTGATTTTAATTTACTCCTCTTTATTTTTTAATTGGAAGGAGAGTTTCCAACAGATTGCACTTAGAAAAATGTGCTACCCCATTGTATAAACATTTTATTCCTTGTTTCTCTTAGTGCTTGCTTTTTCTTTATTTTTTAAAAGATTTTATTTATTTATCTTTAGAGGGGAAAGGAAGGAGAGAAGGAGAGAAGTATCAATGTATGGTTGCCTCTCGTGAGTCCCCTGCTGGGAACTGGCCTACAACCCAGGCATGTGCCCTGACTGGGAATTGAACCTCGATCCTTTGGTCTGCAGGCCCGCGCTCAATCCACTGAGCTAAACCAGCCAGGACAGTGCTTGCTTTTTCTAATGCGAGCTGATTCACTAATTTTTCAGAACAATTTTTTTTAAAGAAAGAAGTCTTATATAACCTGTAAAGTGATCGATGTAAAAAAGTGGAAATGCAATTTTATTATAAACTGTAAAGAAATTTAAGCACAAACAATAGTGCATGAAATTTTTATTGAGGATCACAATCTATTCGGGGACACAAGAGCATAGTCTAGGAACTGTAATACATGTTCATTTAAGTTTAAATTGCATTCCAAGCAGCACAACTGAAGAAAGCAGTGGTAGCTGGCAGTATGGTAACGAGTAAATTGGCCAGGTGGGAGGGAGAGGAGAAGGTGCAGAGAGTTGATTGGTGTGGGAAAGAGAACATCAGTGGAAGGGAAAACGAATTATCAGCTAAGAGAATCAAAGTTGTAGAGCTGAGTATTTATGTGCTTATGTTATCATCTACCACTTCATATACTAAGTTTCAGGCAGTTTACAGAGAATATATAATATATACTTATATAGAATTCTTGAACTGTTTCTGTAAGAAGACAGATTTCTTCCTCTTTCTTCCTCTATTCCTCTCCTATTTCCTCTCTCCCTGCTCCCATCCTCTCCGCTCCTCCTCTCCTCGACTCTCTCCCTCCCCTCTCTTTCCCTCACCACCCCAGACCTCTACTTCTGGAGAAAAAAACAAGAGGAATGAGCCCTGGCTGGTGTGGCTCAGCGGGTTGAGTGCTGGCCTGCCTGAATGGATTACCAGAAAAATGAAGTATAAAGAAAACACCAAAGCAAGCCTCTTCCTTTTTGAGCAAGGTGAGTTCACTGATTACTTGTCAAATTGCCCTCAATTCTAAACACTTACTATTGCTGTCGGTACTTCTCCTGTCGTGGACCATGCTTAGTGGCACTGCCCTATTCAGACCCTTATTAAAGCAAACAGAACAAAGCAAGCAAAACACAATGGGTGCACCACCCACAAAGCGACATACTCGAATAGGAAGCGCTCCTGTTGAGTTTGCGCTTACATTTGGTCCTGGGCTCCGTTTACATTTATTTAGATCCCTGCATGTTAAATGCAGTAGGGTCACTGTTTGCTGGTTTCTGAGGGATAGAAGCGTAACTAAACGGGCTTCAGTTAGAAAGGTATTAATTTACGTAAATCCTAGAAAGACTGATATTAGAACTGATCCGAGAGATTCTTGGAACCTGATAATGCAGGCATTGCACAACCTCCATATTCCTGTCTTCATCCTTCCTATACCAGCATCAGGATATATTAGGGGTGGGGAAGCAGGTGCAAGAAGAGCCTGGCAATTCAGATGCAGTTAAATGAGAGCTTTGCCAGTGTTTGGCCCTGTGCTACGAAATAAGGGTATAATAAATTAGAGGAAAGGGCATGTGAGAGCCTCCACCCCCCCCCCATCATTTCCAGTTTCTGAGACATGAGGACTTTGGACCTCACAGCCCCCTGCAGAGGTCCTAGAGGTTTGGAGAAAGGATGAAATTGTAGGTTAGTCAGGGGTTGGGTGAGGAGCGAGAGTTGTGTGTGTCGTACCAGTACAGTGTGGGGCTGCTGCAGCAGGGTGTCGGCCTGCAGACGTGGCTGAATGTGACAAGGGACTGCCAGTGTCCAGGAGAGTGCTACTACCTATCCCCTGCAGGGGGGCAATGAGCTAGGACATCAGTTACCAAGCAGACAAGGAGATGGCTGTGGCCCTGCAGAGGTAGTCACGGAGGTAAGCACTCTGTCACCCTTGTCTTTTTCCTTAGTGCGGATCCAGAGAGGAAAGAGTCCAGAAAAGCAGGAGGCCCTCCATTCAGAGCCACATAAACCACTAGTGCCGTGTGGGATCATGGGGTGGAGAGAACAGCCTAACTGGGTAAAAGTATTCAAATGAACAAAACTGAGTCTTAGAAGCTGAATGGGATGGCATGATTAAAAACTGACTGAAAACTTCAGGAATGGGGCCGAGATATTGCCCAACAAGATGCTACCTAACAGGAAACAGCGGCTTAGCAACTATTGGCAGAAGCAAAACCTGCTTTATGTTTAGACCATAGGAGTGGAGACACCTTAATAAAATGGTGGCATAACTAATCACCGTGGCTGCTATGTCGAAAGATTGAGAAAGGGCCCCCAAAGATGTGGAGAGGCCCAGCAGAGCCATATTTTCATGTGTTCTGGGTGAAATCTGATTAAATCCTGAAAAACAGTTATAACAATAGTTATGGGCGTATGAGAAGGAATTTGTTGTGTATTTTGCAGACAGAATCAGCAAGACTTACTAACGTATTAGATAGGTATGGTGGTAGTAGGGGGGATCCTCTTTGGTTTTCTGGTGTGAGGGGTGCGAGGGTGATAAAGCCTTGTAAAGAGGTGGGGACTGCAGAGGGAGACCCTGATCAGGGCTGAGGTGCAACTGTCAGGTTCCAGGCTGGGAGACTCACCCACCAGCGTCTGAATGCAGGTGTCAAGGGTTCAATTACGTACTGAATTCTGGAACTCAGGCCTCTCTTCACCCCTGAGTGCATCACGAATCTGCAACCATTATTTGGAGGGATCTCCACCCACTTGGATAAAAGTAGAAAGCAGCTTTGTACTTTCTTCACCCTGCGTTTCTTAGCTTCCTTCTGTTGAATTGTTCTTTCTCTCCATCTGAATGGGAAAATATCAAGTATTTTTGAAACCAATATCAGGCAACATAAAAATTCATTATAGTTTTTGAACTATTAAAGTTCTAGATACTCATCCAATTTAATCTCTCTGCTCTCCCCCATCTGTCCCACATTTGGACTCTGAGCCGCATAGTGGCACTGCCCGGAACTCTTCCAGTAACTTATAGATTGCTCTGGGTCTCTGAAGGACTTCAGGGGTCTCAGGGAGCAGAGGAGACGTAACTGGGATTATTGAAATGAGGCTTCAGTGCCCTATGGCTTGGGCAAAAGTGAGCAGCTGGCATACTGAGTCAGTTCCTACAGAGGTCAGCCCACACATGGCAGAAAGTCTTCCTGAGAAGGGCCTGCTTCAAGACAGGCCACGAGTCCCCATTTGACACCTAGAAAGCATACATCTTTAGTCCAATGTATATTTTCTAGGAGTCAAATGTGGGTTTCACAAACTATCTTCTCTCACACTCCTCTTGTCATGACATCTAAGGAGTCTTCTCCTGTTATCGCAGACTTCTTGGAGCCTGAATTCTTTCCCTCATGTTAGTTCTAAATGTAGTCAGTTTCCTGATTCTACAAAACAACTTGCAACTCACCCTACCACACCCTCTTTCTCTCACCATCTCTAGAGTGCCTCACATGCCCTTCAAGGGAGTTTTATACCAGCCCTTCTCTGTTTCCAAAGCCCTCTAGCTGAACACTGAATGGTTGTCACAGATCCTCACGCAAATGGTTTAAAATGACAGGGCAATGTCCCAGACCCTAATGGCTGAGTGGAGAACAGGGGAGAAATCTATTACACCCTGACAATTTCCCCCAAAGAAAACTGTAATTTTGGCTGCTGCAAACTCCCATAGACCTGCTGCCTTCCCGTATAGCTTCTGAAGCCAGGTGATGGGCTAATGCCTGGTATTACAGTCCCCCGGCATGACTGCCCAGGTAGTTCAGCCTTTACCGTGTGGAGCTCCTTGCAAAATTTGGTGTTGTTCTCAACCTCTGGGGCCTGGCAACTTCACAGTACTGACAGTGTTGTGTAGATGTAGGCGTCATCTGCACTGACAAAGCCTTTACACTGTAGGACTGCCTGTGAACATTTCAGTAGAGAGAGAGAGAAAAAAAAGAGAGGCCCATCTCCAAGCAGTGCCAATATTCGGAGATGAACTAGAGGAGGAATCTGCTGAGTGTAGCAGGGACTGAAGAGAGAGATGAGACAAAAAATGGCATCTCATCCCTTTGAAGAGCAAAAGGCAGAGTTGCCATCTAGGTCCTTCTCCACCTGAGATGAAGTTTGCTTTTGCAAACTTTTATGTTGTTTCTCAACAGACACAAACACATTAGGCAATGTCAGGATGTACTGTAATTTATAGTAAGATTAAAAGCCTTGGTAAACCCAAATATCAGGAAACAACCTTTTGAATAGAAGTAAGCTGCTTTTAAAACTAAAATTTAAAGTTGCTTTGTTACTTTGATCAGTAACAAAGTCTAACCAATGGAAAGCACCAGGGAGCACATTTTACTTTCAAAGTTTTGTAGGGCAAGAAGAATTTAAATAGAAAAGCAAAAATGAAATGAAAATAAAAACAAACAAAAAAACCCAACCAACCAAACAATAAACCATTAGGAAAGTGGCCAGTATTCATTTTCACTCTCATATCTAAACACTGAATATACAGAACAGCTGACTCTTTTATTTGGTTTTAAAAAGTTGACATTTGAGTTGAGACATTCATTTCTAGGCAGAAGCAGAATAAGCATATTATATACATTTTTTACTGTTCAAATACATTTAAAAGGAATGATCTTTAAAATGTTTGTCTGGCATGAGTGAATACAAATGAGTGAAAGAACATGGGTAATATGTACTGTTGACGTAAGAATATCCAAACTTGTAGAAGCTTTTTTAAAGTATATTTTATTTTTTTAAATATACTTTATTGATTATACCATTACAGTTGTTGTTTTATCCCCCCTCTTCATTTTCCTCCACCCTGCACACCCCCTCCCCCACCATTCCCCCCTTTAGTTTATGACCACGTGTCTCAAGTTCATTAGATTCTATATTTCCCCTACTATCTTGCCCTCCCCCCATCTATCTTCTACCTACTGTCTATGCTATTTTCTGTACCTTCTCCTCCCTTCTCCTCCTCCCACTCCCCTGTTGCTAACCCTCCATGTGTTCTTCATTTCTATGGTTCCACTCCTGATCTAGCTGTCTTCTTGGTTTGCTTTTGTTTTAGGTGTGGTTGTTAATAACTGTGAGTTTGCTGTCCTTTCACTGTTCATATTTTTTATCTTCTTTTTCTTAGATAAGTCCCTTTAACATTTCATGTAATAAGGGCTTGGTGATGATGAACTCCTTGAATTTGATCTTATCTGAGAAGCACTTTATCTGTCCTTCCATTCTAAATGAAAGCTTTGCTGGATAGAGCAATCTTGGTTGTAGGTCTTTGGATTTCATGACTTGGAATACTTCTTTCCAGCCCCTTCTTGCCCGTAAGGTCTTTTTTGAGAAATCCACTGAGTGATTATGCTCTTACAGTTATCCCAATTTTTCCCCTTTGCACCCCTCCACCCCGAGCCCCTTTCCCTCCAGCAACGCCCCCGTTCAGTTCATATAAGTTCTTAACCTTCCCTTGTTTATTTTGTACCTACCATTTATGCTTCTTAATCCCTGTACCTTTTGCCCTATTTCTCCCCTCCCCACTGTTACCCTCCATGTGACCTCCATTTCAGTGATTCTGTTCCTGTTCTAGTCCTGTTTGCTTAGTTTTTGTTTTTGTTTTTTTAGATTCAGTTGTGGATAGTTGTGAGTTTGTTGCCATTTCACTGTTCATGTTTTTTAACTTCTTTTTCTTAGCTAAGTCCCTTTACATATAATTAGGGCTTGGTGATGATGAACTCCTTTAGCTTTGCCTTGTCTAGGAAGCACTTTATCTGCCCTTCCATTCTAAATGAGAGCTTTGCTGGTTAGAGTAATTTTGGTTGTAGGCCCTTGCTTTTCACTACTTTGAATACTTCTTGCAAGTCCCTTCTTGCTTGCAAAGTTTCTTTTCAGAAATCAACTGGCAGTCTGATGGGAACTCCTTTGTAGGTAACTCCCTCCTTTTCTCTTGCTGCTTTTAAGATTCTCTCTTTACCTTTAAACTTTGGCATATTAACTATGATGTGCCTTGGTGTTGTCCTCTNCCTTTGCACCCCTCCACCCCGTAGCCCCTTTTCCCTCCAGCAACGCCCCTGTTCAGTTCATGTAAGTTCTTAACCTCCCCTTGTTTATTTTGTACCTACCATTTATGCTTCTTAATCCCTGTACCTTTTGCCCTATTTCCCCCCTCCCCACTGTTACCCTCCATGTGACCTCCATTTCAGTGATTCTGTTCCTGTTCTAGTCCTGTTTGCTTAGTTTTTGTTTTTTTAGATTCAGTTGTGGATAGTTGTGAGTTTGTTGCCATTTTCACTGTTCATGTTTTTCAACTTCTTTTTCTTAGCTAAGTCCCTTTACATATAATTAGGGCTTGGTGATGATGAACTCCTTTAGCTTTGCCTTGTCTAGGAAGCACTTTATCTGCCCTTCCATTCTAAATGAGAGCTTTGCTGGTTAGAGTAATTTTGGTTGTAGGCCCTTGCTTTTCACTACTTTGAATACTTCTTGCAAGTCCCTTCTTGCTTGCAAAGTTTCTTTTCAGAAATCAACTGGCAGTCTGATGGGAACTCCTTTGTAGGTAACTCCCTCCTTTTCTCTTGCTGCTTTTAAGATTCTCTCTTTACCTTTAAACTTTGGCATATTAACTATGATGTGCCTTGGTGTTGTCCTCTTTTGGTCCAAGTTGTTTGGGATTCTCTGTGCTTCCTGGACTTGTGTGTCTATTTCCTTTGCCAAATTAGGGAAGTTTTCTTTCATTATTTTTTTCAAGTAAGTTTTCAATTACTTGCTCTTCCTGTTCTCTTTCTGGCATCCTTATGATTTAGATGTTGGCAGGTTTGGAGATGTCCCAAAATCTTCTCATTCTCTCCTCTGTTTTTTTATTCTTGTTTCTTTATTCTATACTGATTGACTGTCTATTTCTTCCTTCCCTTCACTGTTGGTTTCCTGTGAATTTTCTTTATTTCACTTAGTGCAGCCTTCGTTTCTTCCCTTATGCATTTGCCCTCGCTCCCTGTCTCTACCCCTCCCATATGACCGGATGAGTATTTCTTTAAATAAATCCTTGGTCATCGGGCTTCAATACAGTTCAATTTTCTCGCAGTTCTTTTTTGTTTTGTGGTTAGTTATGATCCTTCGTAGGGTTGTTCAAGGAGGCAAAGCATGTATACCTATACCTCCATCTAGGCCGGAAACTTTTTGTAAGAGTTTATTTGAACCAAAGATAGGATAAACCTGGAAGCAAGATCACAGCAGAAGGAGAAAAGCGCTTCCCAGAATAACAGTTTGCAGTTTCTTTCCTGCATTGGAAAGTGAGGAAGGAACATAAGGAAGATTGCGTGAGGGTGGGAGAGAGCAAGCTGGGAATTGGCTATAGGATAGTCAGCAAGATTATGTTCTTTCCCAAGGGTGGTTACTGCTTCCAAGGAGTATGAAAAGGAGAGATTTCATAGGTGTGTTAATCTAGATGCACAGAAACAGTGAACAAAGTTTCTTTAAGGCAAAGATAAACCTTTTAGTAAAGAAGTTATATACCTGAGGCATGACTACCCTACCTGGCCTGTCCAGGTGTGATCTGATCACCCTGTGAGGTTACTTTCAGTTAGATTTATTTTTTTTGTCCACAATACCATACCCTAAACAGCACAGAGAATTTGAAAATGTGTCAAAAGACCAATTAATATTTCTCTATCTGTATTCCAAACAGGGCATCACATTCTAGTTAAGAAATGTGCTACGACTTATCCTAATACACTGTTGGCTCTGAAAAGCTTTTAATTATAAATTTTGTTTTTACTTTGTGGTTCAAATTATTTTAACTTTTGATAGGGACAACAATTGTGTATATAATTTTAAAGGGAGGTTTAGTGGTTAGGATTAGATTTGTTTAGTTGAAGACTCTCCTTAAAATAATAAAAGACTCAAAAGTAAGACAGAGGGACTTGAACAATATGTTATGTATCACTTGAACAAAAATTATTGTCTGTGAGGCAATTTTCAACTAAAATAAAGTTTTCAGCATTTTCTAAATTCTAGTACACAATTTTAAACATTGGAATCTAGAAATTTCAACTAATGCATCAACTCTCTTTCTGAGCAGTGGTACTAAGAGCTTCGCCAAGTAGAAAAGGGGCTTTTTGGCACAAAGATATGCCTTCTTGATCATGTAAAGTGGCAATTATTTCCACTCAAGACTATTTTTAAGTTGTTTGCACCTGCTTTCATGTTTGTGAAAATCCGTTCTGACCATAGTAAAGCTGGACCTAACTAGATAGCTGTTATAAAAATCATTAATGATTTGCTCGAAAAACCATAAGTAGAAAAAAAGCAATTCCTGTTTTCTTTGAAATTCTTCATTGTAGGAATTCGCATTTGCAACGTCACTCACTATCCTTTGTTCTCAAGTTGCTCACTTGCCAGTCACGCATCTCAGTTCACTTCTGCAGATTTCCTGCGTGTGCCCTGCACTGTGGCCAGTCACCCAGAAAGCCTGGCGAGACTTCGAGTCTCAAGAGGATGGATCTGAGCACAAACTGTACATCTGAGGAGTCTTGGTTGGTCCTTAGTCCACCTGGAGAGTTCAATTGCCAGGAAACAGGAAAGCGGAGCCACGCCAAAGAGTTGTTTATTGGCACTGGGACCATGGTCAGTGTCCCCTCAGGTTGCCAGGAGTCACTGCAGCTGAAGTCAAAGGGAGTCAGGAACGGCATACTTGCAGGCTACATAACAGCCAAGAGTGTGGGCAGGGGTCAGCACTGCGGAGTTCTCTCCGGCTTGGAGAAAGACCACCAGCTCTCAATGGGTTACTTCTGATCACCTTTTGTAGCTTTCCTTAAATTTAAAAATTGTAATAGGTGCAAACTAAAATACATTAAAGGTGTAAATAAATGGGTAGATGATGAGAGGTAAGTACCTCCCGAAGCCTTCAGTTCCCTTCCCCAGAAGACACAGTGGCACCAGCAGATTATATATCCTCCTTCCAGAGAGAGTCTATGCATGCATGAGTATGTGTGTGCATAAAGACATTAAAATGTACAAATTTTATTGTATTGGTTTGTTCTTTGTCTTCTGTTCAATGCTTGGAGTTTATTTCTCATTGGTAGATAATAAGGTTATTTATTCCCTTGAAGGACTTCTGCTGTCTTTTAATTTTGTTACTTGGGGCTGCAGCTTAACTTGATTTCATCTAACTCATTTCACTTAAATAATCTTTGCCTTATATTTAAATTAAATCAAATGCATTAAGCATGGACCAGGTTCTGCTGTTTCTGGTTGTGTGACATTGAGGAAGTTCTCCAATTTCTCTACACTGCAGTTTTCTCATCTGTATAATGGGGACACTACCTACCTTGTTTACACGTATGTGCCAGTATGGCTGGCTGGCTCTCAAATGGGTGTTCTGTCTTTCAAAGTACAGAGGTAGTTTTGGGAACTACCCAAAACTACATTTCCCAGAGACTACATTTCCCAGATCCTTTATTTCTAGTTTTACCAATTTTTAACAAAATTTTGCCAATGGAACATGAAAAGAAATAATAATATATGGCAATTCAAGGCCAAAGCATTAAAATTGAAACTATATACTAAGCATATCATTGGGGTAAATATTAAATTCAGGAAGATAACATGAAGAAGACATTAAGCTATGGTAGTGCTAAGTGGCATCTATTTTTAGGATTGAAACCCGTATGTGGCCTTCCATATGATAACCTATAGTTTTTCCTGCACCAGCTTTAACTGTGACTCAGTACTCGGTCATATGCTCCACAGTCAAGGGCATTTCATAGAAGCATTAACAAGCAATGCAGATTTTAATTGATAAAATAAAGGAGAGAATTTACACTGCACATCTACCTCATAGCAAACAACTTAAGAATAATCTCCATTAGACTTTTTTCTCCAGGAGTGATTCTTCCACCAATAGCTACACCAGCCAGTAGTCTTGCTTTCTAGATTTTTTTTTCTGTCAGTGTGTATATTATTCACTAGTGTCTCCAAAAGTCGTTTCCATCTCACTTAGAGAACTGCTCAGGGTAACTAGACCCACTCTCCTTAAGAAGTTTATCAACAATCCACTCTTACTCGATTTGCCTTTTGAGAGCGTCTCAGAACTTTTCTAATCATATTATTAAAATATTCACCCAACAAAAGCAAGTCTTTTACCTAGAAGGATTTTCTGCTAAAAAAAAAAAGATTCATTTCTCCTCCTTTCTATTTCATTGAAATTATCAGGAGGTTTCTCATCTGACTAGTTGCAGTCAGGAGATTGAAAAGAATGAAAATGCTCTCCTCTTTTAGATTAGAATAGAAAGCCCCAACAAGGCTCTCAAGGGAAGCTTTGAGTGACCCCATTAAGGCAGCATCTGTCCGTCAGCCACCTTCTGCACCACGACTATCCTTTTGAGATTCACTGTAGCCTGTGTGACTGACCATCTCTTGGCCACCGTTCACCCTCTTCTACTGAATGTAGTTTATGGACTCTGACCCTGCATATGCAGAATTTGGTCCCAACAACATGCTCTTCCCTCCTTTCCTGCCTTGGACAACTCTGATGTGCATCCTTGCTCAGGTGTACCTCTTGGCCTCTGTATTGGGTTTCAGCCTCAGAGTCTACCCATTGCCCTGAATTTCCGGATACTCAATTTCAATCCCTGTCCCCTGAATATCACCAGCATTCTTGTGTAGTTGACGAGTTGGTTCTTTCAGAAGTCACCACCTTCCTAATGTTCAATGTACATGGGTCTCTCAGTATACTGTAGGGCACAAGGGCTGGGTGGAAAGGTACACACTATATCTGTGACTAACCAGGGTGAGTGCCTGGCTGCTGTTCCAGGAGAATGGGAGTGTTGTGCAGAGAGTGGTAGGGATGAATAAGCTGGAATTCTAGAAATTATCAAGGGCTGAATTCCTTTTTTTTCTTGCTTGATCTTTCAGAAGATATGATTTCAAATGAGGACTAATGTTTTTCTCTTGTAGCTACATTTGCACTGGGCAGCTGTCTTGGCCTGTCCTGGCCTGCTTTGGGCCCATAGCTCACAAGCTACTGCCCTAAAGATTGTATCTGGGACCTCACTAGAGATGTTTTGTTGCCAGAGTTGAATAGGTCACCTGTAGGGTGCAGGCTTCTTCCAGAAGAACTTTCATGTCCATTTGGCCAGGGACAAAGATTATTTTTGTGTTCAATTTGGCCAGCAAGTCTTGTTCCAGGAGCAGATAGGGAATTCGGACACATATAGAAAGCTGCAATTCAGGTAAGTTTTTCCCATTTTACAGTCCAGAGTTTGGAGGAATGTTTTTTGTTGGGGTTTCCCTGAAACTCATATTATTAACATCTTTCCACGACAGTTTTGTCAATCTGGTACTTAACCCAGAGTAAGTGGCTGCTATGTTGATTAGGAAGTCAATTGATCTGCTTCCAACTGCTAACATGACGTGGAGATCCATGTGCATGGTGTTGAAGAGGCCATTAAATTGAAGTGGAGCCCCCACGTGCCTTCCTTCTTGATTACGCTCTGTAATCTGGGGCATTTGTAGTGCGTTCTGGCTAGATCTTGAGTATCCCGGGTCCTGACTTAGGAGCGGGAGATTCACTTTACAATGCCTTTGTTTGCAATAGGTGTGTTGGTTGGGGCCTAATTTGGGTTACCCTCTGGAGGTGGACCGTTTAGGTGGGGAGGTACGGTTGTCTACCTCACCGGCTGTCTTCTCATGTCCTCCTGGCTTCCGAGTGATAGCCAGCATTTGGATGAGTGGCTTTATGTATTTTCTCGTTTCCTTCTTGGAAGCCTGGTTATTGAAGACTGGGAAAGCAATCTCCACTAGTCGTGAGTTGGGATGTGGGCATCCCATAAGCCCCCTCAACCATTTGGAGTTCCCTCTGCACATCTCAAGTACTCTGAGTTATAAAGGTCAGTCACTGACCTTTGAGTTTTTGGAAGTGTCAGGATCTAGGTCAGTGCACTGATAGTAGCCCTCGCAAATCCCCAAGAATTTGGATGCATTTTCCGTGGCTCCTTGTTGGAGCATTTGAACTTTATGGAAATTCTTTAGTTTAGGTACCCCCTTCCTTATCCCAGCAAGGATACACTCTAGATAATGTTCAAGTTTCGGTAAATCCTAGTCATTAACATCCCAGCTGGGGTCAGTTGCGGGGATGACCACAGAATCTTCAGCTTTTGGGGGGTTTTGAGGATTCTCATTGTGCAGATCATTGGTCTCTTTTCTAATTCTTTCTAAAACGATCCCCCACTCTATTTCAAGAGGAAGAGTATTCAGCGTTTGCTGAGAATCTATCCAAGCTGAGTTATGGGAGGTGAAGATAGAGACAAAGAGACTTTCTACCCTTAAAGGGTCCTCTCAATGTGCCCATACAGTACTTCTGCAGGTTAGGAGGTCTGAAGTGGAAAAAGGAGTGTATACCCACACCATTCCTGTTGGCTAGCCATTTGCACCCAGCCCTCACACTGGCACCTGTCTTAAAGGGAACTGCCTGTCTGGATTGGAGCAGTTCCCTGACCCAGTTGGGTGCTCCTTCAGGTATGAGAAGGGGAGTCCAGTCCTATACCAATAGTCTTGGGGTCCCCTCCTAGAGGGCCTGGCACCTGTACTGCACCAAATCTAGTTATCCCTGTATGGGGGTGGGGGTTGGGCACCAGGAGCATGGGAACCTTTGCTGAATTTCATTGCATCATCCTCTTCAGCTAAAGGGACTTCTGACTAAATAGGCTCAGTCAGTTTTCCCATCTTTTGTACCAGAATTTTACATTGTCTTTGAAGAGGTCTTTTCTGATGTAGTAAATGGACACCTGGACACAGGGGACCTTATCCCATTTCTCTTCTCTTGTACAAAATAACTCAGTTTGTGAGATGGAAGTGTAGTTTAGAGACCCATCCTCTGGCCACTGTTTCCCTGAATCTAAGGCACACTGTGGCCATGCCGCTCTGCATAGAAAAATCATTCCTTTTCTTGTCATGGGTTTATAGGTAAATGTTCCCTGATTCTATAAAATACAGCCCAAAGGGCTACATTGGGCTGTGAAGGTGCAATTATTCATGTATTAAGGCCTAAACCAATCAAATTCATTACTTATTTTAGCAGCTGGAGCAGTGTTAAATAAGTCCTAGGATTAGACAGTTTTTAATAAAGACAATAGCAAACAGTTACAAGACTTAACAATTCAGCAACTGTTATATCTTTCTAAAGCTTGGCAGACAACAAGTCAGACACAGCAGACAAAGCAGTGGGGGTGGGGGGTGTGACCAAAATTTTCCCTTATGCCTCAGACCCTGAGTATTATGCCTTCACCGGGGAGAACACGAGTCAGCTCGGGACGGTTGAGATTAGACAAACAGCTGCTTCGAGTTAGGCCAGTTGAGCCTGCTGCCCACTCCTTCAAGGCATGCTGAAATGCAGTCAGAATTAGCCCCCTTCCCACAAAATGAGACACAGGCGCAACAAAAACAAATAGAGTTTTAAACAAACTAGCAAACACGTTTTCTCTCTGAGTGTCCCCTAGTCATGATATAACAGCGGAAAACTGTGATGGTGGAAAATTGTAACCGACCCCACTAGTTTGATGTTGTTTCTGTAAGTGGCAACTCTGACTAATAGGTAACCTGTCAATGAACAGAATGTTTGTCTAAGAATCCTAGGAACTAACTTCAAAAGATACAGACACCACTTTTTAAGCACCCCAGCTGTGGAAGATTTGCTGACCTTGGACTGTGGAGTGAGGATGATCTAAAGCCAGGATGACGTGAATCCGGGATGACTAAACCAGGATGGTGCACACCAGACCATCCCTTGCCTTGTCGGAATGGACTGTGCTCGTCTGCACGCAGGGAACGTTTCAGCCCCCTTCCTCAATCTCTTTGTTCTGTCCCCCTCTCCCTCTTGTAAACACCTCTGCCTGAACTGAGATGTGGAAATGGGATTTGAGACACGAGTCCCCCATCTTTCAGGTTGTCAGCACCTGACAATAAACCACTTTCCTTTACATCAGCACCTGCCTCTCCATGTTGGCTTTTGTGGTGTCAGGCAGCTGGACCTGCATTTGGTGATGAGACCAAACAAACTAGCGAGGTTATTAGGGATTCGTCTACCTCTTATTTCCTGCTGAGTTTCCTCAAGTTCAGAGAGACTAGCAAAATCAACTTAAGACTTGGTAAGATTTCTCGGTAGTGATCACCCTTTTCATCCCCATCGAATTGCCGCCAGGCCAGAAATGGCTCATTTATGGGGGGCTGTCACCATGAAACCTTACCGGAAGATCTCTTCAATCTTCCAAACCAGAAGATTCCAAATCCAGACCTTTTCCAAAACCCCTCACTTCCCATGCTGCAAACAAAAATGCTATAGGTTGGGGCGCAAGCAGTCATGAACTGCTAATCAGCCTCTGCTTCTAGGTGGCGGGCACAGTCCAGGGATCACTAATGCCCAGGCCCTGTGTTGGGTGCCAAGTTGTTATCAGACTAAAGGGCTTCATTTGCCTCCACGCATCAAATCCCAATCACACCTGAAGAGTAGTTCACAACAAAGAAAGTAAAGGCCTGTTTAAGGAAATGGTACCAAGTCCAGAGACACGGGCGAGTAGTGCACTGAGACCTGACTCCCTGAGGGCTTTTTGGGGATGGGTTGATTACTTAGGGAAAAAAAATCATCATTACTCATGGTGACTAAGGGAGGTTGGATTAGATTTCTATTTGGCTTCGCAAGGCTGTGGTCTTGCTCCGCTTCTCTGGGTCTAGAGCTGAAATGCTACGGATGTTACCTTTAGTTTGACCAAAACTCGATTTCTGTGGTCAACAGACTCAAGGCTTTGTTCTTAAGACTGTGTGATGCTGACCAGAACCTGATGTCCTAAGGGCTTCACGGTTAAGGGAACTGTAAGGAGAGAGGGAGACAGGTGAGTCACGATACTGCTCGACTGGAAGAGGCCAGTTTGAATCAAGAGGAAAGAAAGGAGAAAAGACCGTATTGAAGAAAGTTTCTGCACAGTTACTAGTGTTTTATAACAATCAAAACATACTCAGTAACTGTCTGTCCCCACCATGCTGTAAAATCTATGAGAAGTGACCTGTGTCTGAATTACTCCCTGAAGTACCCTCAGAATCTAGCACAATAATGTGGGTATATTAGGGTCTCAGTAAAGTTTGTTAAGTAAATACACGATAAAGATAACCTAGAACTAAAAGATTAAATAGTCAAATGCACATTTTATAAAACAAAATCCACTTTTCATATTTAAGAAAATATGATTAGGTGGTATTCAACTAAACAAAATTCAGCTGAGTAAACTGGAAGATCCCATGGGCTTTACAAAGCAACTCAGGAACCCAGCAGCACCCCATCTGGAAACTAGGGAAAATCTCCAATGGGTTGTGTGAAACAGACGGATTTTAGAAGCTGAGGGGTGTGGCGGGGGCCATGTTAGCCAAAGAAAACAAAGGATTATTTTTAGGTCACGTCATCTTTGGGGGGGAGGAGAATGCCAGGTGGGTTTTTGCTGTTGTTGTTTTCAGGGGGTGGGGGCGGGGGGGGTGTTTTTCCATGCAGATCTGCCTCTGTAGTACTGATCAGGTTCCAAAGTGATAGGTTTGAAAGTCCACTCCTGGGCCCCATAGTGTAATGGTTAGCCCTCTGGACTTTGAAAGTCCACTCCTGGGAGAGGCTAAAGCTGCAGTTTAAAGCTGCGTTAATTATTCAGTTTTGGTTTGGTAATTGACTTAGGAAAAGTGACTTCATTTTGGCCCATTGTTTCTTCCCTCTCTCTTTTTTAACTTTATTAACTTCGCAGGTTTAGACAAGATACTGCTTGGGCCTCTGCTTCTTCACCCCTGTAATGAAGCTGATCATAGAGTGGAAGAAATGATGGCATCATTGACGTGTTGTCTGACTGTTAGAGATTACTGCTTTTACTCACAGTGACAAATTGAAGTTGATGATTTATTTGTTAGTCTGAGGTTATCGATCACCTGGAAGCTTATTGCATTACAATAAAAGTAACATATCTCAGTGACAACTTTATAAGAACTCATTTCCTGACTTTCTCGCTCTGATATACTAGGCACATAGGGCAAATCACTTATTTTTATTCCTTACCTTTATAATGAGAGTATTGCATAGCTTCCTCCTAGTTAGGTTGCATATATTAATTCAAGCATGTGTATTATCAGTTCATCAATCCTAAGATTTTTCTGCTCTGTGGAGCAAAAAAGTGTCCATGGTTAAAAGAAATAGAAAATTATTTTTAATTTGATTTTATCTGTAGTTTATATTTGAAGTCTGCTGTTTTATATCAAAACATAGAAACAACTGTTAAAAACTTTATGAAGTTTATCTAATGCAGAAATGAAAACTCAAAATTAGTTATGTTTTCTATTCTTGCTGTTAATGAATTATTGTTATTGAAGTCACAAATAAGATATAACCTGAACTAAAGCAATATAAGTATATTGCCACACATATTAATAGTGAAATTTTGTCATGGTTTTTATCCATATAGGCTAAGCCTGAGGATACTTCCATAACTTAATAAGTAACTTAATAAGGTCACTTCACTGTAAAGTGAAGGTGTAGGCTCATAAAGGGCAGTGTCTTCCAGGGGGCACCCAAACCCCAAACTATTTTTATTCCAGCAAAATCGCTAGAGAATTTTCCACCTTGAACAGCCTTCCACACCACAGCAGTGAAGGGGATGGTGGGAAACCGCCCTCCTCACCACTGTGAAAGCTTCATGGACGAGAAGCACCTTAATCTCCTTAGACTAAAGGTCATATCGTACAGAATGTTTCAAGGTCATGGAGGATGATGAAAGTCAAATTCCAAAAGTGCTTCTTCAAAGTTTGTGTTAAAAAAATTAACTGAGTATATTTTAAAGATCTTATTTGCTTTATCCAGTGACTCATGATTAGGACAGCATCGCATTTAACAAAGAGAAAGAAGCTCCAAGGAGCTGTACAAAGTAGAAGACTTTTATAGGGAGAAAGGAGCAGGATGAGGAAGTTGTACTAGCAGACTGGATGTGTCGAAATCACCTGCCTTGCAGGGGTGTGCAACCTGCCGCCTGCAGACTGCATGCAGCCCAGGATGGCGGTGAATGCAGCCCAGCACAAATTTGTAAATTTACTTAAAATACGATGTTTTTTGTGATTATATGTTGTGATGAATTTAATGTGTGGCCCAAGACAACTCTTCTTCCAATGTGGCTCAGAGATGCCAAAAAGCTGGACCCCCCCACCCCCCTCGCTGGGAGAGCAGGGGTCTGTCAGGCAGGTTACCTCACTGGTGCTGACTGGGTAAGTTCAGATGGGCTGGTTTAAGATTTCATTCCTTAGAGAGGCTGAAACTGCCATGGAGTTAGGTATTAAGTCTTGGTTAGGTGAGGTTGGTCCTGTTGTTCCTTTCTTGACCCTAGAGATCAGGCACATAGTGATAGGCAGACTGCAGGAAACCAGCCAGGCTGAGGCTCTGACCAGGCCATCCCTGACTCCAACGCGGGAGAGGGTGGGCCCTCTAAACACTCTGTCTGCAGGATACACAACTCTAATACGATGTTATGAATTTAATGATTATTTAATGTGTGCGGGTATTTTCTTAAATGATCCATCTATGTCAGTAGTGTCTCTGCCTAACAAAAGGCATACTCAGTTATTGATAAATATGCCACAAAAAGAGAACAATGCTAAAATTGGTATCTCAACCTTCATGTCACAGAGTGACCTTAACAAGGTTCCTAGGTGGGCAAGCAGCACTGAGGTGTCCCATGGAAAGCTTGGGAATAAGGGAAATAAATGAACTGTCTGCAAGCTAAACTAGTAATACCTGCAATAAGAAATAATGGACATTAGAAGAAACCAATACATTGTCTGTAACTGGATGTTGATAGAAGTGTGCAAAGTGTCTTAGCTCCCAGCTGGGTACAAAATTTTATTGTAACAAAATCAAGCTGCCTGATCAAATTTATTGTATCCTCTCCAGGGAAAGAGAACAGAAGAAAGTAAAGAAGAGGAAAGAGCAGCTGGGTTCTCTGACCTGGGTACACGGTGAGTGTTAAATATACAGAGAAACCCCTTTCATTGCATATGTACAACTTGTCCACACTTCTCAATTTAATAAGAAAAATAATAGAAAACATAACTAAAAATGAAAAGTTTTCCATGGTCTACTCCCAGTGAAATAAATATCTCTGCCAATGTTATATTATTTAGAATCCTGGTGAATGCTATTTTGCTCGCCAGATGTACAAGAAAGAGAGTGACCTGAACAGGAAACTCAAACTTTCTGGTCACAAGAAGTTGATGCACACCATTAAAATTTAAGAGCCTGATGCGTGCGCTTCCACATCTTATGGGTGTGAGTAATGTGAGTGAACTGAGCACAGTCAATTCTGAGAACTGAAGCCTGAGAATCAGACCATGGTTCACTACACAGTCTGAAGATAATGCTACCCTTTGAGGGCTTTTTCTAAGCTGGTAACTAGAGTTCTTTCGATAACACCCCAATCTCATTGCCCTCCAGGTTTTTTTTAGCTTCACAAACATGTGAGTGGTATTCAGCTTCTACTACACACACTGGGTACCTGACACAAATGATACGAGGCAGGAGAATTCACCAAACTGAACCAAGACTGCAGCTCCACTCTCTTTCTAGAGGAACCCAAATGGGGAAATATTCCAACTTCTCTATGGTCTGTAAGAGCTAGATGGCAAAAAATGGCTTCCAGTTCACATTCAAAATCTGCACCTGGAATCTTGGATCAGGTAAAGCCAGCTCTTATGAGTCCTGCCTACAGCCAGCTACCCAAGGTCAGGTAGACGGATCTCACCGTGTAAGATGTCTCAGTTCTTGCCGTGTTTCTAGTCTATTAAAATTCAGCACACGGTGTGCCTGAAGCACTCCTATCTCATAACTGAGGTGCTGGTTTTGAGGCCAGGCAGTCAGGTCAGACTTTCTCATTCCTTATGGTGTTTCCTCTCAAAAGTCTGATGATACTTATCTGCTTTCGCAGCTCATGGCCTCTATGAGGTCATCCCAATTCATCAGTCAGGTTCAATACCTTTCAACTTCAACAGGAATGTGGTCTAGTTCACAATGCCATGTTCCCCTGAAGGCTCCATTTACTTCTATTTTGGAGACATGGATGCAAAGAGGGCTATAGGGAGACAACCTTTATATGCCTTAAAGACAGTAACTAAACCTCAGGCCCTTGACAAGAAAAAACAAAACAAAACAAAACAAAACACACTCCTCCCTTTTTACTCTTTTCCTAAAACAACGGCTTGGTTTCTCATAACCCAAATGGCCTCCCAAGCCATTCTTCCTAGAACAGAAGGAATCTGCCCACTGATGTTTCAAGAAACAAAACGATTAGCCACTTTAAATGTCAGCTCTGGCTTCTCTAACCCCTCTGAAAATAATTAAATTTTGATCACCACCCAGAAATCCATGTCATACCTTATCTAACGCTATCCCCACAAGAATTTCATAAAACAAGCATTTTTGTCCTCATTTTACAGACGTTGCAGCCCACGGCCCAGACACGCAGCTATCACGTGGCCAAGCCTGGAGATTTCAGCGAATGCTGCTCTTCGTTTTATCCGTGATGCCATTGTCCCAATTAACAACGGACAGGAATTAATTTATCCAAACGTCGTGTCACAGAGCCAGGGGCTAAGAAATTGAGACACCTGGCAGGTACATTTGATGGAGGTGTAAGTGAGGGACGGAAGACAAAGGGAGATGAGCCATGCAAGAGCTCTGCTCTGAAAACACAGACTCCAGATGTATTGTAGCTGAGAGCACGGGGGCCTTCGGCATCTGGGAGGAAGTGGAAAAGAGGATGGGACTCCTGAAATGAACAACTGTCCAAAGGATGGACTCAGCTCTAGCAGCTGTTGCTTTAGGTTGTCCCTGGGTCCTGGATTCTTGCTTCTGTGTTTTAACTTTAAGAAAACCTGCATGTCTGTCCCTCTCTCTTTTGAAACCAACCCCTCCCCACCCCCAGGCCTCAATATCTGCATATTTTCACATTGTCTTATAACCCCAGTCCTTATAAAGGTTCTCTGTTCGGAGGGGAAAAGCAGTTAATATTAGGCAACTGCTGCCCCAGGTTTTGTACAACGCGGTGAGAAGAAATGCATGCTACAATGGAAGGGCTTCTCTTCAGGTACTCATTCCCCTTCTCTCCCACCAGCCAGGATCAGCCGTTTCAAAGCCTCTGAATAGCCAGTCGGTTCCCTCTTGCTGTGCACACTCATCAGATTATATGTTGCCCAAACAATATGGGCAGTTTTTTTAAAAATGCTTTTTTAACAAATTTAAAAAACAGTTTACCTAGGAGGTCTGCTTCCTTGATTTTTAGATCTTAACCCAGTAACTGGCAGGTTTTACCTCATCTACATCTTCTGGGGAGGTTCTTTCAGTTGAGACTTTGTGGCAAAAATAGGTCTTCTGAGAGTGAGGTTTATGTTGTGAACTCAGGAATGACGACACACATTTGCATATGTTGCACAAGATCTTTTGACATGATTTTGCAATTTATTCCTGTTGGAGAACGAGTAAAGGTCTCGGTGGCAGCGTGGCTAGGAGAAGGAGCTCTTTGCTCCCTGGTTCCAGATTTATTACATAATCCAGATTCTTCTGCTGGTATTAGGTGATTCTCATGCCATCCTCAGCTGGGGCAACTGCTTCTTTGCATCAGCATTGAAGAATTCTCAGTTCTTGTATTAGTTGAGCAATCACGTCACTTACAAACTTTAAAGATAGTAAAGGTAAAGAAAATTGCTTTCTCCCAAGGGATTTGGTAAACACCTAAGGATAGCTTTTTAGGTATTGGTGTTCCCACCTCTGACATTGTGAACAACGTGCATATTAAAACCTTAATTGTAAATGCTGGTGCTTGCTTTTCAATAAGCTCCAGCAGTATTATCTCCTGCCAGTACCATGTAGCTAAAGGGAAAAAAAGGGCACAAAGGCAAACCACCTGTGAAATGTAGAAAGGGGCACTGTTAGCAAGGCAGCTAAAGGGGAGGCCCTGGAACTGAGCTCTTACAAACGCGAGCCCTTTGTGCCCACTGGCCCTGGGGCAGCACTACTGTGTCGGAGCAGCGGACCTGACGCAGCGGGCGGGGCTCACCTTGGGTTCCCGTTTCTGACATGAATGACAGCTGCTTTCCATGCATTTTCCTGCCTTCCCATCAGCACCCTTCGTGAGCAAGCTGGCTAAATGGTTATTCGCAACCACCAGAGAAGAGTGTACAAGTCATGTTGGCAGCGTTAAACTGGGACGTAAAACTCTGCAGAATCCGAAACGTCTATTCATTTTCGCATTGACGCTGCTGCTGGAGATGGACCCATTTTTCTCAACAAGCTTTTCCCAACTATCTCCAGGATGTATGTATTAACTTTAAATTATTTTTTAAAGGACAATATATTTTTTATTTTGACCATGTTCTATATTTCTCATGCTCTTTCGGTCTTCTCATTTTTTTTCTCTCTGCAGTTCATTTTGGATATTTTGTAAAGGCGTATCTTTGAGTTTCCTATTCTGTCTGCTGACCTTCCCATCTTCTGTTAATGCCAGCAAATGTTCTTCATTTCAGGCAATACACTGTATAGCTCTAATTTTTTAAAAATCATTTTCATGGGTTCTGTTTATCTGTCGAAATACTAAAAAGATGAAAATCCATAAATACTTTATAGTTTTATCTACTTTGGTCTATAATTTCTTCTACCGGCTTTAGCACCACAGTCCTAGCAATGAAGTCCTCGTCTACTTTCTCCAAGGTCTAGAGTGCCCATTGGTTTACTTCTATTAACTTTTATTCCATTATGATAGCAATAGAAAGCCTCTCCAGACCACCGGGCGCGGGCTGAGGGTGGGGAACACACCGGGCAGGCGACACCAACAGTGGAACAGCCGGGGCCACCGCGAAGCAACACCGAGTTCCACCAGGGAGCCTTGTTGCCCAGGAAACCAAGCACATGCTTGCCCACCCCCGAGCGAGATGACGGAGGGAAAAAGTTCTTGCGCTGAGCACGTGCAGCGCTAGCAAGGTAATTGGACAGCAGCAGAAAAGCCCTCCTGCCCCACTCCAGTACCAGACGGGGGTGGGAGCATGGGGAGGCAGGCACTCCCGATGTAGAAGCTAGAATGGTGGCAGGGGAGGTGCGGGACCAAAGAGGCCTGTCACTCTAGCCAGGGGGAAGAAGGGATTGGGTGGGAGGTGGACCCACCCAAGGCACCCAGAAGTTTAGGAAGATTAATTGGTCATTCTGAGAAAGCACCTGGTCTATACCACATTCGAAACTAATACAAACCCATGGGAACAAAGAAATCTCTCTCTCTCTCTCTCTCTCTCTCTCTCTCTCTCTCTCTCTCTCTCTCATCATTCACTGCTCAGGACCTGCACTCAGATGGTACTCTGTCCTCTCCGTGGACCACGTGACTGCTAAGGTCACGTGACCTGCGCTTTGAGGAGGCAGTCTCTACATCTCTTGCCAACCTGGTGGAGCATTTGTCAGCACATGTCTGTGCTCTCTGGCCCGGGAACATGGGACTTTGTGGCTTTAGGATCCACATGGTCAATGGTGGGGCTAGCTCCACGTCCAGCTTCCAGGAGGGAGCCCCAAGCTGGACAGCAGCTGGGAACAAGCTAAGCCACCTGGATGACCACTTTGTAGTCACACTGCGCTCCAGAGGATGGTTCTTCAGAATGGAACTGGAGTTCTGGGCACTGCCTTTTGTTTTGGTCTTGCTGAGAATGGCTGCATTTTGTTTGGGTCTTGGGGAGCTTTGAGACAGGGAGCCCCCCGCACCCCCTCTCAGTTTGTTCAGAATTCAAGTAAAACGTTTTTACTTTTCTCACCAGTCTCTGCCTCTAGAGTTTGCCCTTTGCTCCCAGTGAGGAGCTGAAGCCCACTTTTGTTCAGTAACAACTATTGGTAATTTTTTTCATGCATCTTGCCTACCTAGTGATTTTTACTGTATGTGTCATAGACTGAATGTTTGTGTCCTTCCAAAATTCATACATCAAAGACCTAACCCCGACTGTGATTACACAAGGAGGTAAAGCCACTGCAGGAGTAGTTAAGGGTAGATGAGGTTATGAGGGTGGGCCCTGCTGCGTAGGATTAGTGTCTTCAGCAGGAGAGACACAGGAACGTTTGCTTTGTCTCTCCAAGTGCACAGATATGAGGGCCCGTGAGCACGCAGCAGAGTGGCAGCCCCCTACCAGCCAAGAGAGGAGGCCTCAGATTGAAACCTACTTTGCCAGAATTCCATCTTGGAATTCCAAGTTTCCGGACTGTGAGAAACAAATTTCTATCATTTAAGTTACCCAGTCTTTTACCGCAGCTCGGCTCAACTAATGCTTGACATTACAGACGATAGTCACGGAAGCTGATGCAGTTCAGGATGAGCCACCCCAAGACGATCCTCGGTGTGTGCAGACTACTTTGAGCTCAAAGCAGCTTAGCTTCAAGCCCAGAAGAAACTCCCACCCCTTCCTTTAACTTCTGGAAGAACTTGAATCAGGAGCTTTGCCCAGAATAAGTGATTATCAGAGATAACTTCTTTTGACCTATCTATAAGGCATGTCAAGCCTGTGTTTGGTAAACATCTGGTCTTCTTACTATCCTGCAATCACCTTTTGAAACCCCCCAAAGGTGCGTTACCTCATCCCCAGCCTAGGATGTCTTGTATGCCTCAGTTTCCCTTTCTATTTTCAAACCTCTCATGCCTGTGGAATCTCTGACTCTCTCATGTATGCAGGGTTCCCAAACATACATATGTGTTACATTTGGTCAATTTCTCTTTCTCATCTGTCTCATATCTCTTTGATTATTAGATTAGCCAGAAGGACTTTGAGGTAGAGAAAAATTTCCTCCTCCCCCACAAGGTTCTGAATTACATTATCTTTTTCAGGATAGTTGAGTTTTGTGTTGGCAGGCACTTAAATTACCTGTGGATTAACTTGTTCCTGTATTTAAGATTTGAGTTACTGTTAGATTAAAGCTGTTACTCCTCAAGCATGGCCCTCACTTCTAGAGTGTTCAGGCTGTTCACAAAGTTCTCTCAGGTCTGGCTAGGCTCCCCTCCAGTGTCTTCCCAGGTCTCAGCCTCTGAAATCAGCCCCTAGCTATCACACCCTACGCATCTGCTCTTTTACTAGGCTTCCCAGAGACTCACCAGACAACGTGCAGCCCAGGAAATGGCCAAGATGCCAGGGCACTTTTATGCAAATATCTGGGGTTCTCTCTCTGTGGCTATCCCCTGTGGCACTCAAACCATCCGAACCCAGCTGGGCTAGTAACCCAGGACTGTAACTCTTCTTGTTGTCTGGGCTCCACTTTCACGGACAAGAGGTCCTTCGAATGCTCCCAACAAGAAAACGCGGTGAATGTGGGACAAAACTCAAGTGCGCCCTCTCTGTCAAGGGTGGCAGTCCTCTTTGGCTGTTTCCTTATGCTTCCAAATAGCTATTTTGTATATTTTGGTTAGCTTTTATAATTGTGTCCTGTCAGAGGAGGTCCAATCATGGCCCATATAAATTTTGTTCTCACCTAATACTGAACTCACTAAACAATAACATTGTTTAATGTTACTTGAAAACATTACTTAATGAAAAAATGAATGGAATAATTAACCAATGGTTATTTCAGGACAGGGTGATTTGGGGGGTGCCTTTCGACTTCTTTGTATTTTTTTCTACTACTTGGATTATTTACAATGAGCATGATTAGCACCTATAAACACACACACACACATTCTAGTTTTTAATGTTTCGAGGTTATACTGTCTTCAGCTACCAGTTTTGTATTCAAAGTTTTGGTGTCTGAGCCTGAAGCCTGCCTGAGAGACTGAAGGATGACAAGACCTCTCCCCGGGGAAGCTCCTGCCCAGTAAACACGTTTGCGAAGCTGTAAGTGCAGAGTGTTCTCTGTCCTTACTGATCCACGGAGCAGGCAAGATTAAGGGAGACCGGCTCCTCATTGCTGCTTCTGAGACCAAGGAAACCCTCCCATTGAATATAGGGTACATACTGCAGCTACGGCACTGGGGTTCAGGCTCCGAAACAGCTATCCGTCTCTCTTGACATAGTACATCCCCCAAACTGTAGGTTGTGCATGCAAAGAAGTGCTTCCCTAGTAGAGAGAGGAGTGCCGGCCTGTATGGGCTAAGAAGGAAAATAGAGAGAAACAGGTTCTGTAGACAATGTCCCAAAGCACTGCTACAAAAGAGGACTGGCTTGGGCTCCGATAATTCCAGTTAGATGAACGTGGCAAGGTGGGACCTTCAACTTAAGTCTCTGTAAATAGGACATGTATATACTTATTTATCTAGCTACATTTATTTACTCATGGATATTTTGTATTAAATCCTCCCACGATTACATGGTTGGCTAAGGAAAGAAGGTAACATGTGAAACCTAAACGTCTTAATCCCACAGAATTCTATGTAATTGGATTTCTGTAACATTCTACATAACCAACCCAGGCAAGGCTTTCAATACACTTGGCTTCAAAGACTTCCTGCATGCTGAGACATGAAATTTCTTTTCCAGATCTTTTCCTGAACTTTAGACCCATATGGTAAATGTCTTACCGGTTATTCTATCCTAAATTCAGCATGCACAGAAAAATCAAACATTCCCCATCACAACTTGTTATTTCTCTTCATTCATTCAACAACTGTGTTGTGAATGCCCACTTTGTGTCAGGCATGATGGTAGAGGCTAGAAATAGAGATACATATGATCTATCCCTACATTCAGGAAGTTCGGTTTAGTGGAGAAGACTGAGAAAGAAAAGTGGGTATAATGTAAACACGATGATGGATAACAGGGTGCTGCTTAACACAAAATCAGGTCATCTGATCCATGTGTATGTTGGGGAGCAGAGCATAGCTGAACAGTCATACAGGGTAAAAATCTGAGAAAAATCATACAGGGTAAAATCTGAGCTTTTTCAAAGAATTAACAGGACAACTTCTGCTCTGGGGGAAGGGGGACAATTCCAACATCCGCCACACATCTAACTGCTCTACTCAGCCTGGCCCACACAGAGGGGCTGCAGTGAGTCTCCAGGCCAGCACTAGACCTGGAAATTGCCCCACCCCGGTCCCATTACATGTTTTCCATCAAGGACATAATTCAGATGGTTCATTTAGCCCTCACCCCTGTCTGCTCTATATCGCAGTGGTTTTCTGGAGACCTCCTGATATCGTCGTAAGAATGCCCAGATTTTGAAGTTTAGCCTTGGAATGCCCAGATTCCAAGTTTAACCTGTCTAAAACTCACTTCCTCATCTGAGAAAGACCAATAATTATGAACCTAGTGCTTACCTCAAGGGAGGGTATAAATAGCAAATGAGATGACAGGTGCAAGCAGGCCCAGAACAGCACAAAAATTAACCATCTTTGTTAGGTTTTGAGCGTGATGGAGTATGACTTGGATTAAAATACAAATACTGATCTTGAAAGGAGGACGTGAAGCTTTTGGAACTTTCTCAAATATGCAACAATATGTTTTAATTGAATTCAGTACTTATGTCCTTCCTAGCAGACCAGAGCTTCCAATCTGGCCTGGACTTCGTTACAACGAGATACTGGCCTTGGACAAGTTATTGATCCTCTCTTTCAGCATCCTCTTGGGTTTCGTGGGGATAATTAAACGGACCTCAAAGGGATGTTGTGAACATTATTTAAAGTCAGGAACAGAAAACATCAGGTATTGATGCTTTCTCACGCAACATTTTAACTAAAGAAAGAGGTCTTTGTGCAAGAACCTAGAAGCCAGGAACTAAGCAGGGGAATCTGACTCCGGTGCAGCCAGGAGAAGGCGGACAGTCCACGCTCTCCAGTGCGGGAGGCAGCACCGCGGCGGGAGTGCCCCCTGGGCCCGGTAGGGGGCGCTGAAGTGCCGCACTGCAGCAACCTGGCAGCGGAGCGCCGCGGCCCCGGCCGAGCTGAGCTCGCGCGCGTCCTGCCGCAGTCGGGGCGAGCGCCAGCCGGGGTGACTCTCCCTGGTCCGCCCGCACTTGCCGCTGCCGCTGCCGCTCGCAACGGCGATCGCAGCCCAGCAACTCGGAAACGCAGCCTGCACCCTGGGCTACGCAGCGTGGGAGGGCTTCACGGTCTCCAGGGACCGATTCCGAACTTGCAGGGGGCCGGCGTTCTCCCGGGCCTGGAGATTGTGAACAGGTGAGTGTCACGCACGTGCCCAGGTGGCTCTTTCGGGGCAACTTCCTGCAGCCCTTCCGTGTCCCTGATCGCTGGGCTTCTGGGTGGGTCCTCCTGGTCACTGGGTCCCCTCAGGAAGGCTCTGGGGCTCGCTGAGAGGGAGATGTGAGCCCCGGCGCCCAGAGTTTGACAGCGCCCTCGGAGCTGGGGCAGAGAATACCCTGTGGACTTGGGTTGCCTTTGATCTCTAGGCTGCCAGCAAGTAACCTGCAGTCGCCAGGGGGCTTATTTGTGTATCATTCCTGATACCTGTTGCTTTCAGTGCAGCGCCATAGCCAGAGGTCTTGTACAATTGTTCTCACCGTTGTGGGTGCTGCGTCGTAAGATGAGGGAAAATTCCCAGTGATGAGATCAGGAAAACTTGGTTCCAAAGGGAGAGAAGACGCAGCCCAAACAGTGTCTCATTCCCACGACCAGACTAGATTCTTTGCTTCCCTAAACAGTTGCACTTTATTTTGATGATAAATACAGAAGTTAGAAAAACTATTACCTTATAAAGATGCTTGCTCCCCCCCCTCCCCCAACACCCGAGGAAGTGGACAGCATGGGCCTTGACAAGTAGTCTTGGGAATGATTTATTATGAATGAAACCTTTCTTTAAATATATTTTTTAAATGAAGTCATTAGTGACCTTAATGTTATGGGTCTAACAGATTGTAAGCTGCCGGAGGCAGCCTCTCTGTTTGTATATCCTTAAAGTGTAGAATGAATCAATCAATGCATTAATAATAACAAGATTTGGAGGCTAGCTTCTCTTTTTCTTCTTTCTAAGCTTTCTTTTAGGTGTTTTATGTTTAGAGAAAAAAATCCCCATTTATCCCTCAAATATCTAGGTGTGATTTTACTTTAGGAGTGATAGGAACTCAGAACTTTTTGCCCTAATAAAGCAGTGTCTGTGGAGAAAGTAAATGGCAGCGTCTACACTCAGCCAGAATATTTCCGCACAATATTGAAACAAATGTTTTGTTAGATCCAAGTTATGGAAGGTCTTGGTTTGTTAATTATTTTCAATATCATAAACCCGGCAACAGGTCACTTGTTACAATAATTTACACATTTATCTTTAGTTTTTATCTTTGTCAAATGTAACTTTTCACATTATTGTGTGAGAAATAGGATATTGAAGGATATATGTTAACTTGTGTCTTCCGTTGAGTCATTTTTCTAAACATGACATAAGACTGACAATAACCAGCTGTATCTTTATTCAATTATAAATGAAAAAATTAATCCAAACAGTTTTTCTTTCTTATGTGTAATTCCTATTCCTTTGAAGCCATTTGGGAGTTACTGAAATATTTGACTTACCAAGTGTTTTTAAAACATTTGATGGCTACTTTCATGAAACATCAATCAGATAGGTCATTACATTGATTTTATGTGCATGGGAATTAACAGGTTTGCCTTGTTGTTTATATAAGCTCCACACACTTGCATGGTCTATGCTTCAAGAAAATGCTTGACATTCTCATGCAGAATTTACATAGTTAGTGTATCTTTATATGTTATGCTTCTGTGAAACTTCTGTAATAAAGCACGAAACAGAGACTTCTTCTTAATGAGTGTATATGAAATTAAAATAAGGAAATCCTTTTATCTTTAGCCAAAATATGGGACTGGACAAATTACAGATGTTAAAGCGTCTGGGTTTTGTACTATTAATGATTACTAGGAAGTTTTTTCATTACTGGGGATGACGTAAACAATTGCTAATGTTAATGTTGAACTTTTCATCTTTCAGAGGAGGCTCTGACACTTTGGAAATTAGCAGATTCAAAATTTGTTAGGTACAGGTTGATGGCTCAGATGCATAATGAAGAAAATAATTACGTGTTAACGTCTTTGTAGAAATACCTTTTCAGAAGGATTCATACTCTTATCTTTTCACTGGAGGAGCTGTTTCTGGAAATTTGTGTTTCAAAATTCCCTTTACAGACTGGAAAAATGGATGAACTGAAGACTGATGTGATTATGTTTAGCAAGGATAAAAGTGAAATCTTGTATCTAGTTTAAAACATGGACGGCAGACGTTCAGAATGGGCAAGCCTGCAGCGCATGGGGAAGATGTGAGCTTCTCACATCTTGCAGTGGTACAACGACAGTGCCCAGATACTCAACCGGGAAAATCTCAGTGAACTTTTGCTGGGTCACTTTGTCGGGTCACATATCACATGGTGACAGCAATGGATGCCACATTTTTAGAGTGATAGAAATGGCAAGTGCCAGAGGAGAGAGCTGCATATGGTGACAGGGAATGCGAGGGCCCCAGAATATACAACAGCAACAGCATACATCCCATCACGAGCAAGAGAAGATGCTAGCCCTCATTTCCCTAGAAAGTAGAGTCTAGGATGATAGCAACGGGTCCTCATAGCTGCTAGGCTACTTGAAACGTTCTGAACAAAAGAAGGAGAAGCAGACAGTGCTCCCTCTTCCCCTCTGTACCTGAAAGCGGTGAATTAGACACTGGGTGGTTATGGGCTGTTTGATCATGAGGAAGGGTGCCTGTGATGTCCGGAGGGTGCTGTGGTTGACCACAAGGCTCTTTCCAACTTTACACGGTACTAAGAGCTCAGGCATCATTCCTAACGCACCCACCTATAGAAAATGTGCTCACGCTGTATGTAATGTAGCTTCCCAAGGGTTAGGACAGTACCATAAACCAATATACCTGACGTTGTTGTAGAAAAGGAATCCGAAGTCAGGGCATGGCATTTTCTCTTGTGTACCAGGGCATTGTGCCTAGAAAAATATAAAAATATGACCTAAATATTATATATCAATTCCTGGACCATGCGCATCTGTCACACAACTTGATCATTTGATCTAGTATGAACCGAGATAAAATTTAAAGCTTGACATGCAAGCTCAACTGTATTAGATGGGGTTGACTGATATGAATGTATATGATTTGGCCCAAAGGGAAATAAAGAGTCCCACATGTGACTCCCCCATCACATGTTTGCATCTTGGATATTTACAGATGCATGGTAAACGCATGCAGTCACCTACTTCAATTTACTGGCAAAAGCCAATGCCTTCATAAACATATTCTTTGAGGAAGTACTTTAGAAAATGCAGTGGTGAGCGAAAATGCATGTGTTTTAAAACCAAAACAGATACAAGTTCAAGTCCTGGGTCTGTCACTTGATAGTTGAGTGCCGGGAGTTTACGGCCAATTACTACAGCCCTCTCACAGTACTGTGGCGAAGGCCAAAATGTTGATAACGGTGAATGGTGGCTGGCGGAGAGGCGATGCTTGATACCCATTAACTCCTTTCTACCGCCCCTTAGGAACTGCTAAATCTCTTTTGTTTAAGGCTTGCAGATTTACCATGACACGGTGAACCCAGAGGCTGGAACCAAAACGATTTTCTCAGCTCTTTAGCTTAAACGACCGTGAGCTGAGCTGTTGACCAGCATCCAGAATGGCTAAAAGTGCAGAGGTCAAACTGGCAATATTTGGAAGAGCAGGCGTGGGCAAGTCAGGTAAGCGTTGTTTTGTTTGTTGGAGTGTGCGTGTGTGTGTGTGTGTGTGTGTGTCTTCGTTACTGCCTCCCGGGACTGGGTGGGAGGGTGGTTAGCATTTCTCATACTCTCGTGTGTGATTCTTTTAAACGAAGTCTCTTTTTCTTTATCTGGAACTTTGATTTTGCATAGCCAGGTTTTATGTATTCTTTTGCATATTCATGAAAAAGTAGCTTCGTTAATAATACCCAAGGCAGTGGACATATCACGTGTCTTGGCATTCTGAGGAAGGATATTAAACAAACCTCTAGAGAAATCAGATTGTGGAAATTAAAACGGTATTTGCTCTTTTTTCTCTATGTGCAATCCTGAGGGGCTAGTTTTATATCTCGTTCATCTCAATAGTCACAGCAACCAGTGCATGTGTTGGGTGCTTAATAAGTACTTGTTGAATAAATATATCTTTACACGAAATAGAATGGCATTGTTGTCCATCACCTCGGAAACTGGGGAGGACTGGGGAGAAATGACAGTGGGCACGCGAGACAACTGGTGCCCGTGCTTCCGGGGTGAATTTCATGACCGAATTCTGGCTCACATCAGTACTTCTCACAGAGTCATACAGGTTTTTTATGCCCCATCTCAGAAGAAAGGGGCTTGCAGACCTTTGAAATTAAGGGTGAAATGGTGAAAGTGAAGATGTAGCTAATCTAATTCGAAAATGTATCTCGGATTTTATCATTCAAGAATGCTAAAGTGGGTGTCGCTAAAATGTCAGGGCAGCCTAACTTTTCAGATAATGTTGCCTTGACTTCGTACTGGAGAAAAGACCCACAAATGACCTTGTACATGGAGCTTTTGGTTCTTAGGAGGAGACTCTTAACAGCTGTTTGGGAGAAGTGTGTGTGTGGAGGCAACCCTGTTTGGATCCTCCAGTACAACAGGTAATCTGCATAATCTTAAGCAAACACCCATAAGCAGTTTTTAATTCTGTGACCAGCCTTTCTTTTCTAACCTGCTGTCTGGTTTAATTTCAGCAGTAAATCTTCCCTATTCTATGTCTTTCTTTTTTCTTTTACCCTTTCCTGCGGTCGCCCTTTTCTTCTACTTGCTGCTTGCTCTTGCCTCTGGCAGAAGCCAAGCAAAGAAAATAGATAGTTGTCAAGACTGAAAAACTGCCGTCCTCCATGAGATTAAAGATAGTTTAAATCCTCCCCATTAATCGCAGTTTCCTGATGGCGTGAGAACCTCATTTCTGCAGCTGGTGGAAGCATCTGGGGAACGAGGAAACTGTCCCGGTGAGCGGAGGAGGAAGGCAAAGGGCACGAGTGGGAAGGCCCGTGCCCCAGTGGTGACTCAGCTAAGTCCTTCGTCAGTGAAGGCTCTAGGGCTGAGGCTGACTGTTTATTCTTCACTCATTCAAAATTTATCATAGGCGATAAAGCAAGGGGGTCTATTAACCTTATATTATTTATCAAAATAAATTTCACATAATTTGAAAAGTTAAAAGTGAAGTATCTGTTGAGAGAACCACTTAGCTGTATGTACATGCATCTCAGAGCAAGCTGCATACCTCCTGTCAAGGCCAATCCATCAGCCTCTGCTTAGACCTTGGCTTTCTTCATCTGCCCCACATTGTTTCTTCTGATTCTCTACTGGTCGTTTTTTCTTAATCATTTCTGTGTCCACTTCTCCATCTTTCTCTTTTCTCTAAGCTTACTGAATGCAGGCTCTGCCCTTACTGTCTTTACTTATTTTTTTAACTCCCATTCATTGCTTCAAACATGGCAAGCTTCCATTGTGGCCATGCTACAGAAACTGCTTTTGCTAAGGTCACCACTGATCAACAACCAACAAACGTGATGAACATTGTTCAGTGCTGGTCTTCTGTGGCTTCTTACCATCATCTAATACAATCACTTCTTCTCTCTAAAGCTACTTTCTTCCCAGGCTCCCAGGACATCACACTTCGTGGCCTCCCTGCTCCCTCTGCATTGCCCCTAACCAGCTGCCTTCACGGGCTGCTCTTCTTGGGTCGGCCAACCCCCTTCTCAGGGGCTCCCAGGGCTCCACGCACCATCCCCTTCTCTCCTCCTTCCATACACTCTTCCACTGCTGACGCCAACACCTGCACACAGACTACAAATTCTGATGACCTTGCTTTTATTTATGCAACCTGCAGAAGTGGAACTTGCTCACTGAAATCCTATGGCTGTGGACGAATGAATCTTCTTTAGACTATATACATTCCAGCACTTGCATTTACTTTCATTTAGGCAAAAATGCCAATGATAGACTACCTGCCTTTAAACAATTGTCTTTTATTCATCATTCATACACAGTGCTTTTCTATTTCCACATCACACTGCTTTCTGAGACCTTGTGACCACACCTTACATTTAGAATTACTACTGGTTTGACTTAAGCATGGGAGACAATTTTGAAACCTTTATCCATAATTGAGTCAAAAAAACCTTTATCCATAATTGAGTCAAAAAAAACCACAGAGTACTTTGTATCTATCTGCCCGGAAACCAGGCTGTAGCAAAGTGGAATCCATGTATATTCTATAAATCTTTGTAAATCTGGATACATGTCTTTGCTTAGTCATTGTACCACATGTTCACCTTCCCTGTCTGATTTGGCTCCCTGACTGATACAGGCTGTATCAGTCATATTAGTAACTTGCGTTGTTTTGAGTCTACAAGAATGCAACTGCCCCTCCTCCTCCCTTACTCATCTGCTCCCCCCGTAAGGGACGTGATCTCTCTATGGACTCAAACTATCTGTTTCTCTCCAAACAACCTGTGCAGGAAGTATTCTGGGGGGGGTGGGCAGCTTGAGGTCTTGGAATGATTGAAGCTGAGTTCTGATCTGACTTGGGTCTGTGGGTGAATTGCTTCGGAGCCTCAGGTGGTTCTTGTCCCATGCACTTCCCCCACGCTCAATACCAAACTGCATATGAGTTATGGAAGGCCACATTGTCCATTTGCTAACAGAGAGTAGTACAGCCTAGGAAACACACGCTGTTGGATTTGACTCCCAAATCTGCACTTTGTTAGCTGTGGAGATTGGCAACTTTGTCAAGTGACTCAAGTTTTCAATTTCCTCAACTATAAAAAGGATATAATAGTGCTTATCTCAAAGGATTGTTGTTAGGATTGAATAAGTTATTACATGCAAGTTTATTACAACGGCACCCGACATGTAGTAAGTACTCAAGAATTAGGTATTATAATTTTTTGAGTTACGATCATCTTAATTTGTAAGTTATTTAGTGAAACATACAATTGAAGATATATTTACATTCAAGTGGTCTCCATAAGTCAGAATACTTGTGAGACAAAAATTCTCTATTGCTGCTCAGCACCCTGTCCCCCACCCCACGCACACACACATTCTCTCTCTCTTTTTCTCTTAAATTGAGAGTCTGGTTAATGTCAATTACAGTGTGATAACTGATGATCATAACAATACTTCTTATGGCTTATACCTTGGAAATCTTGGGAAAATAGCCAGAGATATGTTAATGTCATCGATAAATTACCACCCTTAAATTTGAAAGTACTTCTGGTATGTTGTGGATAGCTTCTTAAGCCCAGGTAATATATAGGCCATTTATGTTTAAAACAGAATTTAACGTTAACCAGAACTTTTTGGTTGGCAGGTTGTTACTGTAGTAGAAGTATCACTGTAGGCAAAAATTTAATAACGTCTCAATTACTCAGAAACACTGATGAAACACATGAAGCATGTGTGTGTACATGTGGCAATATTACACACATATGGCTGCAGGTCCAGAGTCTTTTGTGTTGGGGAATTCTTCTTCCTTCTGTCTAATTTTACCTTGCAGTTCTCTCTTCTGGTTGTTGGCTCAGGAAGCTTGCTCATTGGCTCAGCGAGCTTACTGGCTCCCTATGGTGGGTGCTGAGGGGCTGCTGCAAAGCCTAGAGCCGTGACTTCCCAACCCATGTCATCTCCTCTTGTCCCATTAAGGCAAACATCTACTCTCACTGGCTAAGGGCAAAGCCCTAATGACATGACATGTAGGACATAGATTTCCTTACTCGGGTGTGCCAGTCTGTACTTAGATAGGCTCTGAGTAACTAAAGTGGTAAGACCTACCATACAACCTAAGGTGTACATTATTATATTTATTTAAATGCTTTTTGGATTCATAGCATTCAAATTTGTAGTAAGTGTGGGAGAGGCTGAGAGAAAAACAACTAAAATTTTAAATTTAGTTTTATAGTTAACATTCTCCTTTATTTTTTCATTAATTTGTTTATTTATTTTTAGAGAGAGGGGAATGGAGAAAGAAAGAGAGAGAAACATCAATGCGTGGTTGCCTCTCACACACCCTCTCCACTGAGGATCCAGCCTGCAACCCAGGCATGTGCCCTAGACTGGGAATAGAACTGGTGACCTTTTGGTTTGTGAGCCGGCACTCAATCCACTGAGCCACACCAGCCAGGGCAGCATTCTCATTTTAGAATTGAAATATGTGCCATAGCTAAATATATTTCTTGAAAGAGCTAGTCTCAAAGTTAATTGAGTAATGTTATCCTCTAATTCAAAAGCACTCATCCATGAAGGCTTAAGTTCATAGATTCAGATCGCTAAGCTGGAAATTGGGTGCCAAACACAAATGAGCTTGTGAGATTCTTTTTCCTTGACGCAAAGAGAGGTGATTTACTTTTTCCTCCTTTTCCTTGTTCTTGCTTGCTTTTCCTCTCTCTCTGAAATCTAAAATATTTTGAAAGCTATTTTTCTCTTATTTTCAAGTAGAAGAGGGACAATTTTGATTTTAAACATGACTTCCAAATGCTGCTTTAACATATGTAAAAATGTACTTTTTGGGGCTGGAGTATGTTTATGAGATCTTATATATTTTCCTGTAATACATTAAGTATAAACAATATCAATACCATCTTGGATAGCTCCGTTTCCTTATGCTATGGAACTAACCTTTCCGTTTTAGAAATGTTTCTCTATTTTCAGTAGCTATAAACCATTTTGCTCCCTTCACTCTGACTTAATGGTGTAGAATGATACTTCTTGAATGTTGTTTTCAAAGTACTTCTAAAAGAAGAAGAGGAAAAATCTAGCGTGTTGGGGGTATGTAAGCATCTCATTAAAATCATGTAATTATTTTGCAAGCCTTATTAATTATATAGAATGTATACAAAATTTGACATTAATCCATAAAACTATCTATGTTTGTTTGTATGTAAAAGTGATTTCCCCCCAAAATTAGTGGACAAAATGGACACTTCCGTTTTGGAGGTATAGCAGGTTGATCTGCGGCTTCGGTAACACCGAGGCCCAGGACCGTTTGAGGGCCAGAGTTTAGGAAATTGCCTCTGGTTGGCTCCTCATGTGAGTGGGGGCACCAGCAACAGTCCTGTGCTTTTTCTGCTGGTAGTCAGTCCCAAACAGCTCATCAAGTGTTTGGTCATTCTTGTTCTAAGGTTGTATAAGCAATCCTAATGCTAAATTTTATTTTAAATTTTGTCTAGGTAAAACGAGGGACAGATTATTTTTCAGGTGGGTGCAGAACTTCCACAGCTTCTAGAAGCACGTGTGTGTGTGTGTGTGTGTGTGTGTGTGAGAGAGAGAGAGGGGGGGGGAGAGAGAGAGCGAGCCTTCCCAGATGGTTGTGGAAACCGAAGGGTTAGCAGAAATGAGGTCCATCAGTTTCCAGTGTAGTTGGTGGTGAGAGGAATAATTGTTTTTTTCAAAGGACTGGGCCAAAGGGAGGAAGGTGGCACTCAGACGAGATTGAATGGGGCTAGAAAAGTAGCCATTCCGTCGTCACAAAATATGGTGATATAGTTGGTTATCTGAGGTGTTCCAGGGTTTACACCTTTCTTTACCTGCAAAGGCAGAAAAGCAAAAAGAGACACACAGCCTAGGTGAGTTGGTTTTTGTTTGTTTCTTCCACCCCGCAAGAGGAATAAAAGAGCATTTTCAAATTACAGGTGTATCCTTTGGATGTATAAAATTTACACTTCTGTGCAAGTCATGAGTCACACTGACCTTTTCTGCAGGCCTAGGAAGTAGAACAAATGGGAGGAATGGTGCTTATGCAGGCCTAGAAAAAAAGTAAACAAAAGGAAGAAAATGAAAGGAAAATGAACATCACTGGAATCAGTTGTTTATTGGTGGGTTGTTACGCATTTTGTAGGCTGGCAGTGAACAATTCTTAGGCTATTCTGTTAAGAAAAGTATAATTACGGAGGAAACAACCCTGGAGAACAAAACAGAACAAAATCAAGAACCATTTTTCAACCCCAAAAGGATGTAGCTCTGTCTCTGCTCTTCTTCTGTTGGAGCAATTATTAACATTCATTGTCCTTTATTTGTAACCGATGACTAATTTATTCATTGAAACATTTTCCTGTAGTTAATTATCAGTCCTCATTCGGTTCCATTTTGATCTTGACTTGTTTTCTTGGCAACCGACAAGGACTAATTTTGAGGGAAGGGAGTGAAGAGAACTGTAAATCATCCTTGTAATTCCCCTTTTTATTCCTGGTATTTTTCCAACTTACGGGTTTGGGGAAAGGAGCCAACTTTTCAAGGTGGTACTGGCCTGGAAGCCAACATTCCAGAGCAAACGCACCGCTGTTGCTACAGCTGCCTTTGAAAATTGATGTGGTTTCAGAAAAACAGCCCTAATTTCTTCCATTGCATGAAAAAGGAAAGTAGTTACATTACAAAGGAAAGGTAGTCTGAAATGTGTGTATTTGAAGTATAAATATGTGTACAGCATGACAGAAATATATCTGGGTGTGTATGTATGTGTGTGAGAAGAGAGATCTTTACCAAAATCGCTCAGCTTCTGGAATCCTTGTTTATGCCTCTGTGAACACTTGCAACGTTGCCACTAAATGTTTTCGTTTTGTATCACTCCATTCTTTTCCACATCCTTTCAAACACCTTATGTTAGGCAATGAGATGATCATTAGAACTTTGTAATATGAACCTTATAAAACTGATGAGTTTGTTTTTATTTAAAAAATTTCCAGTAATCAGTAAATGAACCAAGGCGTGGCAAAGGTTCTTGGGAGTACTGGGTACGTTGCCCATCAGTACGGCCGAGGGTCTCGACAACCTGTTTGTGCAAGAGCATTCCCCTGCAATGCCATATTCCATTTCTTACGGCTTTGAACCAAGTATAAGGAAACTGGTGAATCAAGTTCTTGAGAATAACTGCCTCGTTATCAAAAAAGAATGTGTTGTGTATGTCCTGTCAATATTATGTAACCATTTTTTAAAGAAGTACCTACTGTCCTGACTGGAAAAATTAGGGTGAAAACTTTAGCTTCATCTCAATCATGTCTCCTTCCATTCATCTATCAACTGATACGTGCATTTGCTTGTTCATTTGTTTGTTTACACTGATGCAGGTAGGATAGGCTTTGAGGGGACTTTGAAAAATTACAAGCGTGATACAAATGTGGTCTTCCTACTCTGACGTCCTTGTTATTGAAATTTGTACAGTTTTCCTGCTATGTTCCTTAATGTTGCTGTCTAGAAAAGCGGTGTGGGGAGTTCCCCCGCTGTTTACCACTGGAGGCCAGAACAACATGCTCGGTCCAGCAGTTGGCCGTTAGCTTCTTCCACTGAGAACAGAACATTACAGATTCTCCAGGGGTTGGAGTTTCTGTGCTTTGTAATTTGGCCTTTCAGATGTGTCAAATGGATAGGTATTGAGTTAGGGTCAGTAGATAAGAGTTTAAAGTCAGAGAAGGAAGCATGGCATGTTATAGAATTGTTTGATAAGCAGATGTTAGTTATCCTTATTAAAAAATTAATGCTTTAAAACATGTAAATATTTTGATAGAAAGACTTCTCAAATAATATGTAAGTCTGTATCTGTATATTTCCCTATAATCTTAAAATATGTGTTTATTTATTTATTTTTATTCAGCCATTCAACAAGTATCTGCTGAGCACCAACTTTGTGCTCTCAAATAGCTAGCAATAGTACAAATGTCATGTACATCCCCAAAAGGCAGAGCGGTAGCTATTTCTGCTCATCATTATAAACCTAGTAACTGACACAGACCAGATCCTCAGTAAAATAAATAAATTGAGTTAGACTATCCAGTCTATACATGCTTTATGATTTTATTAACAGATACAGACTCCCTATTATAACCAAAATGGTTTTCTTGCCTTCACTTGAATATCTCCAGTGACTGGAGCTCACCACGACTGGAGGCAGACCCTTCCACCCTCAGACAACTGTCTCAGTCACAGTCCTTCAGAGGAACACAACCAACGGGACACACTCTATCTATCTATTATCTATCTATCTATCTATCTATCATCTATCTATCTAATTATCTATCTGTTGTCTATCTGTCAGGACTGGCTAGAATGAACTGTAGAGAAGCTGGCAGTCCGAAAACTCACACAGCAGTTCATGTTACAATCTTAAGGCAAAATTGCTTTCACTCTGAGAAACCTCAGGTTTTTCACTAAAGGCCTTCCAGTAATTGGATGAGCCCCACCCACGTTATTAAGACTAATCTTCTTTACTGAATGCCAACTGATTATAGATGTTACCACATCTACAAAATACCTGCACACTAACCCCCACATTAATGTTTGATTTACTAACTGGGTGTGAGAGTCCAGCCAAATTGGCATGGAAAACAGTCACAACTCTTCCTGTTTGTCACTCTGCCTCCTTTGGAATTGTTCATTAGTTTCTACTTACCGACTTTAGTTTAACGCCTTAGAGTTAACACGGAGCACTTTCCAATTCTCTTCCTTATGACGGCCCTTACTGTATTTGGAGAGCGCTAGCACACCTCAACCCACGCTTGCGTTTTCTCTCCCACAGTCGGGTATGATCACGGTCACCTAAGTTGCCTACAGAGGTCGTGGTTTCTAGTCACAGTGCCATCCTTACCGTCCGTGAAGCGTGGAACCTCGACCCGAATGCAGACATTTCAGATGTGGGGTGCCCAGGCCAGCCAGGGCACAACTGTGGTTTTGCTTTGTGATCCTTTGCTGCCTCTAAGACATGCCAGTCACTGTTGTTTACAGAGTGACAGTGGAGGGGACGCTGGTGCTGGGAGTTCACTGCAAATGAGTCTTCGTGAAAAAGGGGAGAAGAGGCTGTTGTCGAGTCACGTCTTTTCAAACCTATGCCTGAGTATGTGTATTTTAATCCCCGGGGTAGAAGTGTATTTGCACCCTTGTAACCGCTGTTTTGTTTGATTTAATATATCCTCTGGCTTGTCAGGGGCCTTTTGGATCCAACGTAGGTATCATCCTTCCCCACTTTTTGCCATCCAGAAATATGTTGGTTTTGCAACATGAGAGGCCCTTGATGCTTTTAGTGAAACAGAATTTTCCACTTTGCTATTATTTAGCCCATTGAAATGATAAAGAATCCCAGTGAGGTTTTGGGATAATAAAGCTAGTAAAGAAAAACAGGTCTTTGGCTCTTGATGTGGAAGCATTAACATCATATTATATTACTTCTATATTCATTAAGTAAGTTCTGTTTAGATTTGCCATAAAAAGGATGATCTGGGAGGAAACCTTACAGTTATAACCCCTTGTTTAATATTTATTTAACATTTGCTATTTCTGTCTTACATTCTTGTCTTAGGACTCAAGGTACATTGCTACGTAAAGTACATAAGAGTGATTACATTCAGTTGGTCTAGATATCTGTTCTATACATAAATTCATCCCCCAGAGACTTGTTCCAAGACGAGGATGTGCACTGTTGTGCTAGAACAGCTGGCCGTCTGTGATTTGGAACTGCTGATGTACCAGAGCTGAGTGCAGGGAAGGGCTTTTTCTCCGTGGGGTTCTTTTGGTAGATCTTGGACTTTAGCCTGCCTCAGAAGCACACAGAAAGCTTATTAAAGTATATGCTTGAAGGGCTCATTCCCGAAGTTTTGATTCAGTAGGCCTGCAGAAGGGCCAGAAAATGTGTATTTCTAACAAGTTCCCAGATGACGCTCATGCTGCTAGCCTGGGGACCGCATTTTGGGAATCGTTGTTCAGCTTTCTAAATCCTCAATTTCCACTTGAAATAGGTATCTTCAGCTTTGAGCATGCACATAGCTTTTTGTGAGCTGCATGCAATGAACACAGAGTGCCAGGCACTGCCATGGATACCGGCGTAAACAAAACGGAGAAGCACTCTGCCTCCCTGAAGCTAATATTCTAATGGCAGTAGACTAAATAATCCCCCAAAGACTCCGTGAGGCAGAGCAAATGTGAGGTTTTTCTGTGGTCCCTAGAAGTTTTCATTCACATCTTGGTATGGTAAGTTTTGTTCAATAAAAAAAGTGTGAGCCTCAGTGACTCGACATGCTGAGCTTTGGTGTTAAGATGACACTGAGCAGTTTGGCAGTAGTAGGGGTGAGTTGGCCTAAACTTCAGTATTAAGTGTCTGGGAGTTAAGCTCTAGTCTAAGACCATGGTACCAAACTTCCTGCTGAGAGAAGGTAAGGGGGCTGTATGGAAATTGAACCCATAACTTGAAGTTTACTAACACTAAGCCCTGTTGAGTCAAGTTAAAGCTACTGTGGGAACCAAATTAAAGGAGGAGAGTTGTTCCTTCCGCAACATTTGGAAAAAGTGAGTTTAAATTGCTCTTTGACAGTGGCATTTGTAAAACTTATGCAATGACTTTGTAGAAAGAACTGCAGCATTAAGAAGAGTTCATAAATTTCCGCTATTTTGGGTAGAAAGATAACATCTCTTTCTCGATGATGTACTTCCTGTTTTTTTTAAGTATTTTGAAACGTTCTCTTTTGTTTTATGCCATTGGGCAGTAACTTAAGAGGTGAAGCCAAAGAAAAAAGTAGGAGTAAAATATTGTAAGTATTTGTCTGTCTGAAAAGTATTTGACTCTTTTTGTACCAAGAACCTCATAAATTACAAGTGAACCCAACAACGGAGCCAGCTTTGCAGCCATTTGGCAATGCGTGTTGAGTTGGATGTTTTAAAGGAAGACTCAGCCACACATGGTAGTATGAGTAATGGTTATCTGTGCCAATGCCTGGGACTGTATTTCCATTCAAATATTTTATATCTTAAATCTGATTTTCTAGCAGTGTTCCAGAAGAGGTGAAATCAGGAGCACAGTAACTGTGCATTCAAGTTCTCAAGTCCCCAAATTTAACCCGTTACTCCGTATGTCTCCCACTTATTAATAGGCAAATATGTACGAACTTTCCCTTGTATTCCCAAGTCTTCCATCCTTCCCGTACTCCCACCAAATGCCCAATACAATGTCAATATTTGTGGAAGAAGCCATTGGACATGTATGACTTGCAATTAGACATCAGCCAGTGATAAATTTTGTTTCAGTAGAATGCTTGATTTTTCTAAATTGGTATCTTGAAATATTTTTAGAAAACTGTCAGAGTTACAAGAACAGTACAGAAAGTACTTTTGTGCCCTTCACCTAGCTTCCCCCAACAATAGCATCTTTGTTACATAATCATAAACCATGTTCAAGACCAGGAAATTGATTTGGACACAATGTCAGCTGTATGGCATGGGTACAATTCAGGGTCGGGGTCAATTTGAAAAGACAGTGGGGAGAGGTAGGGAAGGAGAACCTCCGAGAAAGCATAGAGCTCATCATGAGTTTTCAAACGCCAAAATCTGATGAGCTACTTGTTATCAGAAATGTATATGTTGAGGTATGTTCAACTTAGCATTTTAGATCATACACAAGACCACCTTCTGGCACTTAGTTCAGGCCATAGATGCTACAAGAAGCTGTAAGAGGAAGAAAATTCAGTGGGAACTACGTGGGGAGACCTTGAAGGAAGCAGGGAAAATAAAATACTGTACTTTTAATGGGATTACTATGATGAGAAGTGGAGTGACTTTCCCTCTTATGTTTTTTTTTATTCTTCAGAATGTCCTTAATGTTGGAATTAGAAGGGGCAAGGGACAACAGCTGTTAAAGGAGGGGGTAGGAACTAAGCGATGGTTAGCAAGGGCAGAGAGCCTTTGGGGTCTTGTTCATTCAGCCACAGAGAAGGCCCTGTGGAAGCCTCCCAGAGCTAGCCCCTCAGTCCTCACTTCCCTCAGTGGGTTTTGGAGTCCAGTCTGACTCACTATTTATGAACTCTGTGCGTGGTGAGCTTACTCAACTTTGGTGTGCTCCAGTTTCCTCTGCAGTAAAATGCCGATGATATCCATCTTACAGTAGGGCTGCTGTGCACCCAAACCAAATGATATACAATAAAATTAGCAATTAAAATAATTACCTAATGCTTATATCATTGAGTATAAGCCAACCACTGTTATAGGACTTGACACCTATAATCTCATAATCATCACAACTGCTCTATAAACATGGCTCTACCGTAGCCCTTCTTTACAGATGAGGAGCCTGAGGTCCAGAGCAGTAAGTGAGTAACTCGCCCAGGGTCATACAGTGGTGGCAGGATTCCCACAGAGCTAGGATCAAATCCAGACAGTTTGCCGCTGGTTTGTCTTTTTATCCACAACACTCCCAAAAGTTCCAACTAAATACCATGTATGATTATAGGTGCTCAGCAGATGTTTCCTTCCCCTCTCCATCTCTTGATTTTTGGCCCTTGTTACTCAGGAACATTCATTTAGACTGATCAGTACCTATGAAAAGTACTTTACTTCACTTGTGCCATTATTAGAGAAAGTAAGGAACCAGAACAGAGGAAACTGGTTAAAGTCCTAAAAGAGCTTAGGGCCTTATATTACATTTTAATTCAGCTCAATTTGTCATGATGTTTCCATTCCAAACTCTGCCTGTGATTTCATGCTAAAACCTCTTACTTGGCATTTGAGGCCCAGCAGTATGTGAAGGGGATGGTAAGGGAGAAGGAAAGAATTTCTAAAGGGAGATTGAAGAACTTAACATTTATTACATGAAAAATGGGAAGTTTGTTAAACACCCTCAGTGGAAAGGGAGGGTACATTAATAATTTGACCTGGAAGAGCCCCAAAAGCAAAACTCAGAAGCTTTTAAAGATGTGAAAGTCCTTGCGTGTTAACACGAAGGACAATATATAATCAAGTCAAACATTTTAAATAATGATATGCATTAAAAATATTGGATTGCAAAGGTTTTCTTCGTTATTTATCACAATAGGAGGGTGCTCTTTTTCCTTTATTGAAATACAAGTTGTTCTTGTGAACCAAGGAATCCAGCTTCTACACAGGGCAAAACGCCAGAAGGCTTCAAACATTCTGTGAGGGCAGATTGGGTAGGATGGGATCCCATCAGATAACCAGAGATCTTTTATCTGCCATGAATAATTCATGATTAATTATTGCTGGAGACTTGTAGGTCAGTAAATATTGTTAAAGACTATGAGACGTCTTATAAATGCAAGGGACCACGGACATCACAGTTGATGGTTGGTTTTGATTCCATAATTCATTATTCAAAATTATATTACAGTAGTGTGATTTTGGATGAATAATTGGCATAAGCAGACTTGATGGCGAAACGGAAGCTTTCAATGTAGTTTTCCCAGGTCTTTTTTTTTAAGTCAGTGAAAAGAAGGTTTTGTTCAGCACAAATTAAGAAATTCTTCAAATCAACCATCATGAGAAAACATGGGCTTTTTGTTAAAAGACACACCTCTTGTAAATGTGTTTCATTTAAGATATCATGAAGCGTAGGTTTTTAAATTATCTCTTAGTTATGGAATGTAGCACTGCCATAGTTAGTAAGTAAACACTTACATCTTATGTGGTCACCTACAGAATATTCACTATAGTCTACCATGCAGCGGGGTCTGTCTGCTCAGTTAAGTTGATGGTAAGTCCTGTGTACTTAGTGCTGAGTTCCAAAACCATCCACACTATTACTAACTTTTATTTCTGACATGTTCTGATTCGCATGACCTAGAATTTATTGTAGAGTAATTAATTTTATTACAGTGAGAGGATTTTGTTTTATTGGGGAACGAAGGCATACAAAAATGGAGAAATTTCCAAGAAATATCAAGTTTGTTTTAATCTTGGAATGCTTTTTATATGAAGGGCAAGATAGAAACAAACTGAATTCTCCAAGCTCCACATTTTAAAGGTACTGGGCTAGCCATTAGGTTAAATTAGGTAATTTTAAAAGATCCACTATAATTTCATGAATGTGTGTCCATGTGCGTGTGCGTGTGTTGGCCAAGAGCGCTCCTCCAGAAAACCAGACCCTGAGCCAACTATGAATGGTAGTGTTTTCTATATTTTCATCACATGGAAAAATTTAAGATACTGATGGGCTTCATAGTTAGTCTCCATTTAGTCTCATGTTTAGCTCTTTATTCCAAACAGTATTTTAGAATAGGGGAATATAAGAAAAACATGTGACTAGTTCTACGCTTGGAGTAAGAGTCGCATTCAGATCGAGAGGGGTGAAATGGTGCATAGTAGGTATCCGGGGCAGGCAGAAATAAAATCACACATGGTCTTTTCAGTAGAACATTCCTCACAGTGCCCTTACCAAAAGGAAGACTTTGATAAAATGTGCCGACCATAGAAACGACAACAATTGAATTATTTCAAAACACTCACATTAGAAAAAGTCTACATTTTGTTGCTCCCTGCCCCACCACCAGAGCCTCACCCAGTCAGGGATGGCTTATGTGAGGTGGAGACTGAGGTTTGGGACTTTAGAGCTAATGAGGTTTAGATGGGATGTTGACCTTTGAGTAGACCCTGGAATGGGTTGAGAATAGTGAGGATTTATGATAACATGAGCGTATCTGCATGTGGAATCCCCTCTGGAGGAGGCCAGAGAGAGGAATGTGAGGGGCAGAATAAATTATTCCAAAGATGCTCATGTTCTAGGTCTTGGAACCTTTGAATATGTTACGTTGCATGACCAAAAAAAGGCTTTGCAGGTATGATTGAAGTTATGAACCTCGAGATGGGGAGATTATCCTAGATTATCCAGATGAGTTCAACCTAATCCCGTGATTCCCTAACTTTGAAGAAGCCTTTCCGGGCGAGGTCAGAGACTGAGGTCAGGGTTGACTAAGAAGAAAGGGTTGCAGATGTATAATGTTGCTGGCTTTGAGGACAGACAAGGAGACCAGGAGCCAGGAATGGTGAGTCTGCTCTGGAAGGTGAGGGAGGCAGGGAAGTGGATGCTCTCCTTTAGCCTCCAGAAGGCCCTGCTGGCTTGTGTCAGATTTCTAACCTATAGAAGTGTAAGGTGGTAAGTTTGTGTTGTTTCAGGGCATTCAGTTTGTGATGGTTTGGATTCTTATGCATAAAAATGGAGTGTGGCTCCAAGATGCTTTGATTCCATGGAGTAAGAGCCTGATGAAAATCAATAGAATGAGGTCTCTACAGAATACAGTCTCTTGAGTCTGGTCATGCATTTTCCTCCTTCCCATGAATTTCAGCCTGTGGAAACTCTGAATCAGACTCGGGGAAGTCCAAGTGGATAGGGATGACCAACATCCTGAAGAATCAGAGCTATGCAATTTCCAAGTCCAGTTGATCACCCTGAGTGATCCCTTGAGTGAGGCATGGCCTGAATGGACTTGTATCCTGTATTCACTCTCTTAGTAAAGAAGGAGGTGCCTTTGAGAACCAAACACATAGGAGAGGTGCCTACTAGCAGCAGATCAAACCATCTGGATTTATCAGTGGGCACATCCTCACTCAGAGAGAGGACAAGAAAATGGAGAGCAAAGACCCAAACTTCGTGAAGTAAAGAGAACTGAGCCACCAGACGTGGGGAGGCCAGGCCAAGTGGTGTCCTCTCAGACAAAGCAGTTTGTGGTCTTTGCTTCTTTGCTTTTTATGGGCCCTGGATAACCTGGCCATTGCAAGGGCAGAGACTAAAGGAAGCAAAGCTGATGACACAGGATGAAAGACTCAGGTTCCTTGATAAAGGGAGCAGGGTATCTGAGGCAGACTACATGGTGCCCCTCGGGGAGGCGGGGCTGCCTGCCCTTTCTGCTCTGCCCGGCCTGACGGGTGCACACACTGGAGCTGGGCTACCGGCTTCTGTTCTGCTGCAGACTGTGCAGTCAGAGATGTATGACGCGCAGGGCCCACATTCCCCAGAAAGCTTAAATTAGCTTCTCACACTGTGGTGTCCAGGTCCGAGGGCCCATAAACAGCGAACAGTAAAAGCAGTTTACTCTATAAAACACATGGCACTTTACAAAGTATTTTATTTGTAATGCCTCATTTAAATATCTCACCAAAACATGGCATTACAAGTTTTCTCTTACAGACGAGGAATTGGGGCTCAGAGGGGTTTAACAACCTGCCCAAAGCATGTGGGTAATAAGTGGCAGAACCAGAACTTGAACCCAGCTGTGCTGACTATGACGGTTAGTAGTTGTTTTCAGTTTAAGACCCTGCTTATGCTATTTCTGTTGCAAAGAGCTCAGTCTCGGCGCTCCGGGTACATAAATCCCAGAATACAAATATGTCCCAATTGTTTCACATTTAAATATTTGTGATTTATGAGATTCTCACTGGTCTCTAAAAGAGGCTGCATTTCATAATACCTGCTAATAGCTATAATAATTTTACAGCCCAGCCAGACTTCTTGGATTCAAACCCTGGCTGCAGTAGATGTAAGTTACAGAATGCAGGCATTTTTGTATGTGTTGATCAGTGCGGACTAGTGTTTGACACATGGTAGCTGCTCAATAAATATTTGGAGAATCAGTTGTCATTGTAAGTAGTAAGTGGGATAATCCATGGACATACTTAGAACAGTGCCTGGCAACTAACAAATGTTCGGCCGGTGCTAACAATTGTTACTGTACATGAGCTTGAAGCCCTGGATATCTGAGTGAAGAGGCCTCCGGTCCCTTGAGATGCCAACTGTGAGATCTGGGTATTTTAGGACCGAAGGCTTCTCCCTCATTCCTGGCCTTTCTTGCTTTTCTTCTCATTCTCACCTAGGACATTTGGTGTCAATGGCAGCAATTAAGAAGGATTAAATGGCATTTGTAAAATATAAGTGGTACTATGAATGCTTAAGAATAGCCTTCCTCTCCAGCATAATCATGTACAAAACACCTTTTTCTGAACGAATTACTGACAGTAATTGGGGAATCACCGTCTCTGAAGGTCTCTAACAATTTCTCACCCTAGAATGGTGGCCTGGGTTTTGTTTTCAGTTTAAACTAAAATGCTCACCAATTGTCAAAATCTTTCCCTTCATTGATGCGTTTACTTCAGTTGACTTAGCATATTTTCTGTGCAAGGTCTGCAGTCTGGGAAGCAGAGGAGTCCTGACCTTCACACCGAGACTTCAGACTTGAGCACAGTTGCTAATATGAAGCCCATGCCCAGTGTTGTGTCTGTTTGAGAAACACTTCCTCAGGGGAAAAAAATGATTAAGACAAGGTATCATTTTCTAGCATGTTTATACCAACCTTATAATGAGCTGGTAATGTTCCTTGTCTCGGTCCGAGCACCCAGGTTCATCTCTTCAGTCAGAAAAGCCGTACCTGGGTGGAATGAAACGGTCTTTCTTCCCATAAATAAGTAACAGCTCTGCATCCACACATCGCTCAGGTGGGCACCGTGCTTGTTCCCACGTATCTCTGCCACTAGGCTGCTTTCTCATTTGATTTCTGGTGAATCCTGTTCGACAAATTGTTGACTAGAGAGGGCTCACTCATGGAAGCTTGTGATGGCAGAACTATTCCTTTCTCATGTACTTTAAGTGTCCTGAAAGAAGAAGAGAGTCCTCGGGTCATTCGAAGTCACACCTAGTTATATTTGGGGATGTCACTTTGGATGGGGCCTGTGTGCAGCCCATTGAGCATGAGGATGGGTGGCTATGTCCCTTCCACATGCTTGTCCCTTCGGCTTATAAAGCATCCCAAGATACATAAAACACAAAAGCATCGGACTGAGTAGCTCTTCACCTTAGGTTTTTCACACGTCCAATTTAAACCACGATTCGGGGACAGGCGCGTGGGAAGGGAACTGGAGCTGTGAGCCATCTGGGGAGGAGGATGAGCTATTAACAGTGTATTTATCATTAGTGATGCAACTTCCAGGGACCTGTTTGTCTCCATTTGGTGCCATATGGCAGCCAACACTGTTTTCCTTTCACCTTCCTGAACTGATTTTCTCTTGACCTCAGTTCTACTTGAGACAAATACATGCTAATGGATTTAGGTAATTAACTAAATCAACAGAAGAAATTAACAAGACAAAACAAAAAATACAGAGCAAAACAAACAGAGCCAAGCCTGCTGTGCAGCAACAGGGGAAGTGAAGATTTTCCATGGGTGGTTATGGGATGGAATACACAATCAATCATTGGTGGAACAGGGTGAAGGCCACCTACATAGTGGGGGGAAAAATGAGTGGGCCGAGAAAACTGAAAGCTTAACAATGATCTCTGTCTGTTGATCCAACTCTTCTTAATTAAGCACCCTTGGCATTCACAGTAGTGCCACCTGTGGTTGAGGCGGGAAGGTGGAGAAGGGGTCCTACAGAGTTTGCACCTCTCTCCATTTCTGCCACCTGAAGCTCATCCTCAGCCCCACTGGACCTGACCCAAAGCAACACACTCAGAGGCAGTATGGAATCTCTTCAATGCTGCCACCATCTCTAGGTGGCTAATTCAAATCTTTCCATTCCAACACTTATTTGTTCATTAGCCATGGCTGTAATGATGTTCAGAGGAGTCATATTCAAGTCACTTTGCAAGCATTCATCTGATAACCTCTCTAGCTGTCTGGGTCATATATTAAACGTCCCCACAAAGTGTACGCTGAAACACAGTTCACGTAGGTGTTTTCAAAATGAAACAACTCTCAATTTCTGATGGGTGTGAAGGGGTGAATCCTTGACATAAGCCTCCACGTGCCATCTGGAAACCCAGGAATTGATCCTACAGAGATAGTGGATATTGAGCTGCTTGTGGAAATTGTACCTCGAGAACCTAACACTACCACTAAGATTTTCTCAGTGGGTTTCATCAAATTCTCTGTGATCAGACAGTTATCCCACGGCAAGCAAAGGGTGAACATGGACATAGCAGAGATCCTGCTGTTGTGAACAGAATTGCGTTCGAGCAATAAAGCAAAAGAGAACGTCGTTCTTGGCAGCTGTATACTGTACATCATGTTAAACATTCTTGGAAGAGATGGTCTCCAGGCTTTTAAACAACACCAAGACTGTGTATATAGTGCGTGAATGTGAGATAATGGAATGTTGTAAAAGAGCAAACCGTTCCTAGTACAGATTTCACTCAACACCTACCTTTTTTGGGAGCTCGGCCTTTTAAAAACAGTTTAATAAATCCCATTTTCAAAAGCATAGGTGCCAATGGGGAAGAACATGTATGTTTGGGAAACTGGGAAGCTGCAGACAGTATGTGAGAGAGAGGAAAAGAGAGGGTCGGGGGATCAGTTTCTAGTGACTTCTGAATGATCATTTATGATCATACTGAAGTGTCTTTTGCCTTTGCTCCCTAACACATGCCTGGAATGTGCTGTGGAAGGAAGTCACTGTTTGGTACTGAGAGTCCAGACTGGATGCTGTGAACATGTGTCAGGCAAGGGTGGAGGTCCTCCAGCTACCACTCTCTTTCTCACCCTTCATTGGGGGATTTTTGCATAATCCCCTGAAGGTTCTGGAAACAGGGAAATCATCTCAAATCTCTGCAGAGTTTGTGAGTCATTGTTTTGATTGTTCTTGTAAAGGTACTTACTTTTTTTTTCTTCCTGGCAACGTGAAATCTCAGATTCAAATCCTTGTGGGGGAGGGGTGGGAAAGTAGAAAATAAAAAGGAAGCGAGCCTCCTTTTTATAGTATAATAACCTGAATCATTTGCCTGCCACTGGTATTTGGGAACACGAAAATGCATGCAGGGGAAATAATAGTGAAGTGTTCTGAGGCATATTTCTCTCATTTGCAATGATATTTATAATTTCTCATACTTACGATATCCTGTCTATCCAAAGCCAGACTCAGAGTCACAATGCCAGATGATCAGGTTGTCGCTCCACTGTAAGTTCAACACTCCTTCTGCTGTATCGTGTCACATCGTGTCCATCAGTATGTCATGGACACAGAGGTTCCTAAAACTGTTGTTTTAAGTCTGTCTTTCTCTGAGGGGATCAGAAGAGAGGACAGCAGTGTGGAGAGCGTGGGAATGGGTGCAGACTTAAGACTATCACAGTGTTCGGAGAGGCAGGCATAATTCTCCAACAAAATGAACCAGCGTTCCTTGGAGAAATGGTTGGTTCCAGGGCTGGGACAGGCAAATGAAGATGAGCATGAAACACCTCGTGGTGCAGAAAGTAAGGAAGCTCTGACAAATGAGACAGGACAGAGGCATCTCTACCAACTGGAAGGGGCTGCCAATGGCCAGAGTGAGAACAATGTGAGCAAAATAAATAACACAAATCCAAGAATTGCATTGAATATAACACAAAGGACAAAACAGATCTCCTTGAGTCGTGCTGATAGAAACAAATAGCTGAATAAAAAAATAAAAGAAAAACAAATGACAACCCATCCTTATAAAACTATTTAAATTAGGAAATGGCAAATGAAGGAGAGAAATAGAACATCAGAACCCCACAGTAATAATTGCTGCAGGCAAGTCTCGATGGGGTTAGTGGGTAAAAGTTTAGCAGAAACAGGATATTTGCATAATTTCCAAATAACTCCCCTTAAAATAAATAGTTATTAATTACAACAGGAAACATACTAATTTCACAGGGAAGAAGCCTGTGGGACACCACCTTAACCAGATACCAAAGGTGAATATTACTAGGAGTGAGACATATTGATGTGGTGACATGAGGCACTTAGAAGGGCACCTAACCTCTGTGACATTCTTTCCGATAATGCAAAACCTAGGTCTAATCATTCATTAATAAACCCAAATCACAGGATATCCCACAAAGCAGCTGGACGATGCTTTTTACAAGTGTCAAGGTCAAGAAAGACCAGGAAGACTAAGGAGAGTGGGAGACATGACAACCAAAGACAACATGGGATCCTGGATAATATCCTGAAAGAGAAAAAAAGGGAGACATTATTGGAAGAACTAGTGAATAGTGTTGAACCAATATTAGTTTATTAGTTGTGATCATTACACTATGGTTATGTAAGATTACATGAATGTAAGTGAAGGATAATAGAACTTTCTGTACTATTTTTGTAAGTCTTTTGTCAGTCTAGAATTATCTCAAAATCAAAAGTTATTGCATAGGTGATTGTTATCTCTCATTAGTTCTCAACAATGGAAAATAGATGAAGTGCAAGGCATCTGAGACAGTGGCAAAATAACTGCTCACAATAAAACTTGGAATCTATTAAATCTCTGGCTACTCAGCAGCCACTAGGTCAAATCACTGTGTTAGTCTCAGGGATTTAGCAGCTAAGCAGCCAGACAAATCCTGACAAAACAATTAGTGTCAGGAAATGGAAGTACATGTTTCTATGGGAAAACACAGAAGCAACATTTAACTAGGCCAAGGGCATCAGAGATCACAGAGCGGGAGATGAGTATGAATTAGCCAAGTAGGAATTGGCTGGGGAGAGATAGGGTGTGGAGGTGGGGCGAAGCACAGAGATGTGTTTGAGGCAGAAGAAACAGCATCACAAGAGTGGAGGCAACAGAAAACACAAACTTTTGAAAACCATCGTTAACTTGGCTAGAACACAGTGGTCAAGGGGAGCTAGAAAGGTATGCAGAAACCAGGTCATGTTAGGTTGTAACTGAACTGAAATGCGAGGGGCAGCCAGTAGAGAGCTCCAATCAGGTAGTGATGTCATCAGATTTCTATTTTAGAAAAATGATCCTGGCTTTCCTGTGAGGAGTAGATTAGACTGGGGGCGTGGGGGGCAGAGGCAGAGGGTAGGGTAGGGTAGGGTAGGGTAGGGCAGAGGGTGGGGAGACCAATTAGAAAGCTAATTGCAGTAATCCCCTGCAAAGAATGAAAATGGCCTTGACGCCTGGCGAGCGCTTTAAGTAGAAAATTGACAGATTTAAGAGGTTTTAAGAAGGTATCGTCTACAGAAATTAATGTTTGGTTGTATGAGGATGGTGAGGGAGAAGGGGGATTTACTGTTTAGAATGTTTAGTTTCACATCCAAAATCTGTGAGTCATTTCTTAGCTTGCACATAGATCTGCGCTGTCATGCAGGGCAGTAGGGCTGGGACTCAAGTAATTGTCTGGAGAGCTATGATGAGGCTGATGTGTGTGTGACAAACACCGTGATGGAATCCCTAGTGAGTCATGTCCCTTCCTCTGGAGTTTAGGCAGAAACTATAGATTCCTTCTAACCAACAGAAAATGGTGAGAATGATGGGGTGTCACTTCTATGATTAAACTACATTAGATAAGACTATCTTAGTAGACTGGAGTGAAACAGAGCCCATTACTGGCTTTAAGAAGTTGGGTGCCATGGTGGGAGAAGGTTGTCTGACAAGGAATTATGGCTAACTTTTCGGAGCTGAGAGTGGCCACTGGCTGACAGCCAGGAAAAACAAAGAACCTTAGTCCTACAACCTTGAGGAATTGAATTCTCCCAATGACCTCAAGAAGCTTGAAAGTTGATCTTTCCTAAGTCAAGCCTTAGGAAAGACACCTTGACTACAGCCTGGTGGACTCCTGAGCCAATAAACTATGAAACAATAAAGGTTATGCAGCCACAGAAAATGAATACACTTATTCCAAAGGCCTTTGTTCCCCCTTTTGTATTTCCTATCTTTAGCTCTGTCCATTATCAGGGCCTTAAACCGGGGATTGTTCTTCTTGCTTTTATCTAGTCTATGTGTTCAGCTATTTAGCCTGAGTGTTCCAAAAGTCAAAAACTTTTTTTGCCTCTAGTACCAGAACTGAGTAATTTACAAATTAAGGAATATCTGTTTTGTCACCTTTGGAATTATGAGATGCCCAGCACTTATTACCAATAACATTTGCTTTCAGGTGCTGTAGCATCCTACGGTCTTCCTACTGCTTAAACTCTGAGGACCCACTATAGTCTCAAGCTGGCTTCCTAAATTCTCCTGTGTCCCTTACCATAGGCCCTGTGGACCTAAGGTGCTTTTAGGCAGTTCTTGGAACACCCTCTAATCTCGTCCCTAAGATGGACTCCATATAGTGTATCCTCAACTCCTTCCTGTCTTACTGTTAATAAGAAAAATATCATCTTAAATAACTATAAGAAAATAGATAGATGATTATGACAATAGCATATGTGAATATATGTAGTCTGAAAGTTCATACATATTTCTTAATATTAAACTCCCTGATTGGTATCTTTGCTAAAATATGTGGTAATTAGGAGGCCATGGCTTTCTGCCTTTTTTATGAATTTTTGAGCATGTAATTTGTACCCCTTAGTGAAAGTCTTGCAAATTTCTTCCCCAAAGGCCCTTTCCTAATACTCTAGCTGTAGAACTACTTATTCAATCAGTATTTGTTTCCCACCTACAATATGCTAGCCAGTGTCTGAAGCTCTGGGAATATAGCAATGAACAAAACAGTCAAAAACAATAGAATTTGCATTCTGAAGTGGAAGAGATATAAAAAGAAAACTAGTATTTATAATGCACAATATGTCAGAGGATGATAGCAGTAATGGAAAATAATAAAAAGGGAATAGAAAAAGTGTTGAGGGCTACAATCGTAAACAGAGTAGTCAGAGAAGATCTCAATGAGAAGACTGCATGTAAGCAAAGGTCTGAAGAAAGTGAGGGAGGGAGTCATGTGATTATCTGAATACAGAACATTCCAGGCAAAAGGAACAGTAAGTGCAAAGGTCCTGTGTCGACAAGGACACCAAGGAGGAAATCCACGGTAGCTGGAGAGAGGAGGAGTGGAGTGAAGGAAGGGAAAGAGCTCAGAGGAATTCCTGGGGGTGGTGAAACCACATGGCTTCTTATAGGTCACTGTAAAAACTTTGACTCTTATGCAATAAGATGAAAAGCTATTGGAATATTTTAAGCAACAGAGTGATATATGACATGTTTTAACAGTACTACCCTAATTTCTATGCTAAAAATACAGTATAGTGTGTGTTTGGAGATGAGGGATTGAAAACAAGGGTAAGAACAGGTAGTCGACTTAGGAGGATATTTCAATAATCCAGGTGGGACCATAGAAATAGAGGGCATTTCCATCATCACAGAAGGGTTCTATTTGACTTACTAGGAAGAGGGACAGTGTTGGATACCTTGGCTTCCATCCTTTGGCGACTGAAATCAAGAGATTAAGATTTCTCTTTCTTTACTCTGAGAGGTTATGGGGAGATCTGGGCTGTTCTCTCTTTTTTTTTTTTTCAGATTTTATCTCTTTATCTTTAGAGGGGAAGGGGAAAGGGAGAGAAATATCAATGTATGGTTGCCTCTTGTGTGTCCCCCGCTGGGAACTGGCCTGCAACCCAGGCCTGTGCCCTGACTGGGAATTGAACCGCGATCGTGTGGTTTGCAGGCCCGCACTCAATCCACTGAGCCACACCAGCCAGGGCTGGGGTGTTCTCTTAACTCTTGCCAATGGAGAATGAAAAGCTGAAGAAGGGAGTAGTAGATTCCTCATTCTCTCAAGTAGGACATTTGCTTTTCTCTGAAAATTATAATTTTGTCTGGAAAACCCCTTTTAAGGAATAGCAAATACAATCTTATTATTGAGCACCCATATATGCTACAGTTTTAATGTGATATTAGTATAAGCACACATATGTATGCCCATTATGTGCTAAATACAATTTAAGTGTTATTTCATTTTTGTCTTCACACAAAGTATGTAAAATATATCTTATATTCATTTATTGGAAAAGGCAAAGTTCAGGGAAGATAAAGGCCTAGTAGGACTTAGTTCCGGGGCAAGAGAGATCCCAAAGACCATTCCTTTTCGTTGATAAACTGTATATTGTCTCTGTTCTGGGCACTTCTTCGTGCACGATGATCAAAGAAAATGTTATTAGGCTAGAAATCTGTGGAAATCTGTTTGTGTTACTTCTCTAATGTATCTGTAGAGACATTATGAACTTCTCTAAGGAACAGTGGTTACCGAAGCTCGGATCTTTGAGCAGAGTGTGCTTTCTTGTCCTTTGTCAAAGTCTATTCTGTGAAAGCATGAAAGATAAACATCTCTTCACCAAGGAGGCATTAAAGCTGGCCATGTAAGATAAAGAAAACACTGGGAGGAATATATCAACATTGCACTGGGTGGGAGTCGGGACCAGAAGTTATGGTCTTGACTTTGCCACTAATTAGCCTTGGGACCCGGGCAAGTAGGTAATCCACCTCTCTGGATGTCTATTCCTCATCCTTAAACTAAGATTGCTGACTGTTTGAGAACCCATTCTAGCTCTGGAACTCCACAACCCAGCTTGGCGTTCTTTTATTTACTCTGGTGGAAAGAAATTTCCTAGGATTTTGGTGGGTTTTTTAAAATCTGTGTTTATTTTCTGATAATACAGAGGAAAACAATATGTATTTGTGCAAAATTATAATCAAGACTTATTTTAATATAATTCTCCTATTACAACTCAAAAAGAAAAGGTCTCAGAGTATCTGAGTTTGCTCAGATATTTATTTGGAAAATAACCAAATGACTGAGCAGCAGTAAACAGGTATGGCCTTACTTCACATTTGCACTTAGGCTAAAGACCTGACGGTGCCGTGGCTGGTCGCTGAACTGTGTGCAAATTAATACTCGTCCTAAGCTCCCAGACTTAAAGAACTTGCCGGCTGCCAGTCAAATCATATTTACATCTTACATTAATGTATTAATATTGAGCATTTGGTTTTGCTAAATACTGCATTTATTTTCAGGTATGTTGTAAGGTTTGCTCTTCAAAAAGAGTAATTGTCTTTCACTTGGATTTCATCACTGCACCTTAATCTACTTGTTGACTTGAATGCCGGTTCTACTACTTCTTCAAAGCTCCAGTTTTATAAAGTCTGTTCTTCCCCCATTCCCACCTCCATAAAAATGATCTCGGTCATAATTCTCAGTTTAGCCTGGGGTACGAGAGTTTTATCCACCGTTAAGGGATTTGAATAGTTAGAGATGAGTTAGATAGTGTATCTCTGTAGGAATCTTAATTGAAACCGATCTATCCCTGTGTTAAATTTTTTTAATGGGAAGAAAAAAAGGAAAACAAACCAAACACCCAAGTCCTCCTCCATTTTCTGCTTAATAGTGAAATTAACATGAGGCTTTCCCTGGGAATTATTCATTGACTGGGATCATTTTGACTGTCCCCAGGGCCACCGAGTCTTCCAGATGCTCCGTTAATCTCTGGGAAATCCTCAGCACTGCAACTGTCACTATATAATTAAATGCTCTGTTATTTTCTGCATGGGCCTGTACTTTGGCAGCTTATTTTCACTAATAGCAGGGCCTGTTCTTTGTCACTTGCCCCATATGGCTGTGAAGAAGAAGGCTTCAAATCTCTCCTCCTTTTTATTTCTTCTTTTCCTTCTAGATCAAGCAGTTTCTTCCTTCTCCTTCCCTCTCTCCTCCTTCTTTCTCATCTCTTTGACTCAAAGCCAGATTTTCTAAATAGATTAGAGGGATAGCAACTGTTTTTATATCCATTCTAACCTCTTCCCACTCAGAAGAAGATTTAAGATTTTAGAATTAAATGTGCATTGATTTTTAATTTTTTCCCCCGTAAAGGTTAATCTTTGGCTTGACTGTACATTCAGCTGATACCCAGACAACATGTATTGCTATAAAAGCTGACCAGGAAAAAAATTTTTAAATTCACTTCTTGATGTTGTTATTGTGCTAGTAATTACCACATCCTGATAATACAGGAAGATATTTTAAAATCATTGTTTTTCCCCAGGGAGTCTGACCGCAGCATTTTTGCTTAATATATCCCATTTTTGCTATTAAAAAATGATGCCTCTTGACACTAAATGAGGCATCTTCCCCTGCTGGACAGTGGTGTCATCCTGGTTCTAGGGTAGTGAGGAGTTCTGGGAGCAGGTAGTCACCGAATCAAATTACAAACTCCCTAAGGAATTTCCCTGCCCGTTTTTGCATCCCCTGTCCATTGGTTCTCAGCCTTTGGGTGCACACTGGAGTTAGGTGGGGAAGCATTAAAAATCCTGCTGTCTAAGCGGCATGCAAGACCAATGTGAGAAGGGACTGACATGGGGAGAGAAAGCATTCATTTAATAATTCCAAAGAAAATAAAAGCAATAAGAAGTGGCTCAGGGTTCCCACTGGAGGCCAGGTTATTCCACGATTACAAGTCTGCCACCCCCTGGGTATCTCTCTTGTCCTTCCTTAAAGGAGGGCAGTGCAGTGGGGCAGGCAGTCCTCGCACCCTGGAGTCAAACCCAGATAAGAGCAGGCACTGCGGCCTGCAACCCTGGAGCCACACTCCCAGCCTTTCCAAGCCTCGGGCTCTTATTTGTAAAGGGAATCACTATACTTAGCCTGTGTGTTTGCCATGCAGTTCAAACGGGAAAACACTTATAAAGTGCACAACGTGGGCACTTCCTAAAAATCCAGTAAATCATTGAGGTGTTTAGTGTGGTGAATGACTGCTCCACACCCCATTTCTGCTCCACACTTCCTCCGCCCCCAACAAACTCACAGGGTATGGTCCATCACTCACAATTCTCTTTCATGCATCCACAGTTTTGTACACGTTTTTCATTCTAACCACAAGAATCCATCCCCTCTGATAGTTTACTTGTCAAAGTAATATTTATCCTTCAAGGCTTAGCTCAGTTTCTGCCTACAGCGTTCTTCATCTTACCTGATTCAGACTTAGTGCTCCTGTGGTAATGTTCCCTCTGCAACAATGTACCGACCTTGAAAAGGCACAGAACATGTCGATAGTTTGAAACCCCATCTATTTTTCTCATTAGATTCTAGTTATTGAAGGCAGGAACTAACTCCCTTTGTCAGGTATCCCAGTGCCTAGCACAACACCTAGATGACAGTAGGTGTTTAATATATGTTTTACAAATGCGTTCTTATAATATCACAGAAAGGTTGGCATTGTCCAGAATACTCTGAGTCAGAAAAGAGAGGAAGACCCTGGGAACTGGTGTTGGAGATGACATGGTCATCTCAAAGTCAGAGAAAGGCTTGGAAGATGAAAAGAGGACAGTCAGATGCCTTTAGCCTGTCAAGGAAAAGCATTGTAATTGTTACTGAGAGTTCAAGTTTAATTCATTGAGCCGAACTGAATTGCAGGCATTTTTGAGGAGCTTTCATTCCCAGATTGCCTCCCTTATCCATGAACTCTCACCCTGTGGGTACATATTAGAATTAAGTGGAAGCTTTTTAAAAATCCAAAGAGATTTCTTAGACCGGGCCTCAGCATTTTTAAAGTTTAGTAATTTCAGTGAGAGGTCAAGGTTGAAAGCCATTGCCCAGCACAGAACTTTACTTAGTTCTTTGCCCACAACAGAAGCTGAAAAATCTGTTTTCTAATCACATAAATGAACCATTTACTCATTACCTGACTCCCTCATCATTGCTGAGAATGAGAGCAAATAGCTGTGTTTTCCAAAAACTGAATTAATCCACCCTGCAAGTCTCCAAAAACAGACAGGAGCAACTAATTTGTAGCTTTAGGGAATGAGTCTTTGTTATTACTGGGTTGTTGGGGTTTTGTATGCTGTTTTTTTTTTTTTTTTTTTTTTGTTNAATCTGTTTTCTAATCACATAAATGAACCATTTACTCATTACCTGACTCCCTCATCATTGCTGAGAATGAGAGCAAATAGCTGTGTTTTCCAAAAACTGAATTAATCCGCTCTGCAAGTCTCCAAAAACAGACAGGAGCAACTAATTTGTAGCTTTAGGGAATGAGTCTTTGTTATTACTGGGTTGTTGGGTTTTTGTATGCTGTTTTTTTTTTTTTTTGCTGTCAAACTAATATATTATGTTCTCAGAGTAGTAAGACAAATCTAAAAATATTGTGGCAGAAAATGCTGTTTCAGGGGTGGGGGGGAATAGAGTGATCAGACTTCTGTTTCTGCCAATTGACCATTCAGGCATCTTGTCATCGAAGCAAGCAGATGACTCCCCTGTGTAGGCCTTGGTCTGTTCAGCATGCAAGGCTGCTAGACATTCCCCAAAACTGCCGTTCTGGCCGTACTAGTTGGCGTCAGCGTAGAATCCCACAGCACATAAAATAAGGGGAAGAATCCATGAGGATCCAGGTAACCTTCACTCCTAGAAGCGAAGGAATGTTTATTGCACATTTGAGGACAGAAGGTAAAGGGAGAGAGGAGATGAGGGAGATTCGATGTTAAACGCTGACTTGCCTTGCCATTTTGGAAGTCAAAGAATACTGATTTCCAACCAAGCTGCGGAGTCTCTGGACTCCTGTTGAAACATGCAGTGCCAATGTGCTGCGGATTGCTTCTAAAACACTTGCCTGCCGCGTAGAGAACCTTTTAAAGGCTCATCTTTCATCAGCATTGCTTAAGGAGGTAGACAGGATGTTTCTTATAGATTGGCGCAGATGGATATCATTGACTGCTCATTGTTCAGAAGTGCATAACCACAGAAGAAGCAGTTTAACTAGTTAATCTTCACAGATACTCAGTGTAGTACCTTGTATGCTTAAGACCCATTTATTATAATGATAGATAATCTTCGTGTTAGCTTTCTATCCTGTCACACTTTACCACCCATTTAGCGACTTAATACAACACTTTACTTATTATCTCTCCATTTCCATGGGCCAGGAGTCCAGCATCATCTTAGGTTCTTCACCGAGGGTCTCAACCAAAGTGTTAGCTGAGTGTGTTCTGCTTTAGAGGCTTGACTAAGCAAAAGTCTGCTTCCAAGCTCATTTGGGATTTCGGCAGAATTCATTCATTTGCAGCTGTGTGCCTGAGATCCCCATTTTCTTGCTGACTGTCAGCCAGGGACCCCTCTTGGCTCTAGAGGTGCCTACAGCTCCTTCCCACGTGGCCTTCTCACAGCCTGGCAGCTTACTTCTTCAAAGCCAGCAAGGGCACCTTTCTCATCCCAGTGTTAGGCGATGGAACATAATTTTGGAAGCGATATCCCATCACCATTGCCATATTCTGTTGGTTAGAACAACAGATCTATGGGTGTGGTATCCCCTCACCTTTGCCATAGTCTTTGGTTAAAAGCTGGTCATAGGTTCCACCGTGAAGAAGTGGTGTGAGGGGAGGGGAGTACACACAGTTGTGTCTCAGGGTTGTGACCCAAGGGTGTGTGTTCACTACAATATTCTAAGCAGGCATTTCACTTAGATTGTTAATTTAATAGAACCAACTCAACAAAAGAGGCATAGTGTAGAGTAAAAGTGAAAGCAATGGGATTAGTGTGCTCTGCAATTGTGTCACTCCGTGGTCTTAGACTAGCTTGTTACATAAACTCTGAGACTCAGTTTTAATTTCAGTAAAATGGGAGCGACTGCCATCTACCATATAGAGCTGTAAATAGAAAATTGCACATGTATTTGAATGTTCCTATAAATTATTTAATAAATCTTAGTTTCCATTAAAAAGAGTGATCGACAGATTATTTTAGTATGTTTGTGTCCTTTAAACCCAAGATCAAGTCACCAAGATTAAATCCTTCTTCATTTAACTCAATTTCTGGAATTTTTGCACCTTATTTAAAAACAGTACTTTATAACTTATTTTTTCTAACAGGTGTGCATTCCTATATGCAGGGCCAGCTTCCTGGTTGAATCCTTAATTACCATAGACCTTTCCCCTCCTAATGAAAAAGATTGAAGATGCTCGTTTTTAAGTATAAATAGATAGCCCTGGCTGGAGTGGCTCAGTGGATTGAGTTCAGGCCTGGGCACCAAAGGGTCGGTGGTTCAATTCCCAGCCAGGGCACATGCCTGGGATGCAGGCCAAGTTCCCCTGTAGGGGGCACATGAAAGGCAACCACACATTGATGTTTCTCCCCCTCTGTTTCTCCCTGCCTTCTCCTCTCTCTAAAAATAAATAAATAGAACCTTAAAAATATGAATAGATAGTGAAGATCTTAAAATATGAAGTGTATTCTGGCAATTAGAGCAATCATCATAAGATCTACCTGTTTGAGGGGAATGAATATTATATAAAGTTGGCTATCAGCAAAAAGGTAGACACAGAGGGGTTGGCAAAATAGGTTTACAGTTTGAATAGGTGAAATACGGTTTATTCTCTTACTCTCTATATATTTATTAATTACTATATTATTTATTTTTTATTATTAACCTACTTTTGCCCACCCCTGTACACCCTTCCCTGAGACTTTGTCTGCTTAGGAGTGAAGTACATGTTGGGGAAATCACATGGAAGTCTCTTTATCTCTGGCAAAGTACTGGAGCTGATTTTCCGTCACTTGTCATCAGGGTGCTATATTAAGTTAAGGGAAAATGAAATTACTGGTAAAACAGAATGCCTTTCTTTATGCCTGCACCTACTCTTCCTTGTGATATTTCAAATTATGCCCTCTGAGTGGGACTTTGTAAGGACCTCCGTTCATACTCTGAAAGGACTCCTAAGGCTTGGCCCTCTTAAGAAGCAAAAAGTACAGGAAAATCACATAGTTGCCGCAGAGGTGACTTGGTGATGTGCATTTTTCACAGTTCGCTCCCGAATGCGTTTTTGACATGCCCCTTGTCATTATGATTTGCTGTTGTTGCATGCTATTAAATTCATCAGTCCTAACACACTCTGTTCCCAGCTTTACCGCTTGTGATCATGATTGGGATCTCTGTGCATTCCTGATAAATTAGGCCCGTATGATCATGTAGCGTGCATGGGGAAGAAGGTGTACTAGATTCAAACATTTCAGGCATTCTTGGTTTCTTGTTCTTCTCCAGAAAACATTTTTCATAGGTCATATTTCTTTCTTTTTTAAGAAGCAAGCCATAAGTTTAGAAAAGCAAATGACCTACTTTTGAGGATAAACAAGACCTTTTTCCCTGCAGAACAAGTCCTGTGTACAAAAAAATCTTTCCTTTTTGCTGGGACTAGGCCCAGTTGTACTAACTACCTGTCACTACTCTACTAATATTTTGTTCATATTATTAAAATATAAAATATAGACAATTTTTAAATGAGATTAAAATTAATAGAGGCTGAAGTTTACATTTGTGTACAGCACCCCTTTGGAGATGACTGATGGTAGATGAGGGGACATACTAAAGGCATGAAGTGGTCCCCTAATTCTTCCCTTCTGCATTTGTCCTTACCGTTGCATTCCAACTCAGGAGTGTCATCAGGTTCGACACGTCTGTCTTCTGGAGGCAGAAACTGGACAGTAACGGTGATGTAGAGCGGGTTTCCATAAATTCACATCGCACATGTGACTTTTAGAAAAGCTACTTTTAAGTATCTCTTTTCAGAGATACTGTTTGCTTACAGGCTCCTCATCGTACTCTTCATAGAAGATGAAGAGACACATAGTGCTGATAAAGTTGGGATCAAACTGGGCATTATTCCCAGTTGGATTCACGGCAGGCCACCCCTGAAATGTGTGAGTTTGGTGTTAATCACAATGAGCCTCTGCTTCCACACTACTCATGGGCTTGTGCAGGAGCTGTGCTTTTTATAAATTCAGGGTAAACTACAATGAAATGATTTTTATTTCTATTATTTAAGGAGAAAAAAATATTCTGATAGCTTTCTACTTCTCTGACATCCCAGAATGACAGATGATAAAATAAACATGCAGTAGGCATAAAACTTTATATAACATTAGGAAAATACTTTTCTGCAGTTAGAAACTGTATACGTGAACTAGAAGTTTGGATCAAATACCATATTTCATGCTTTCACTGGTCTTCTTTCACTGAAAATTGAGATATATGGCTATATTGCCAAAAAAGACCTTTGTCGTCAGTATATATTTCAGGAAGAAGACATACATTTTGGTGTCCTGAGATTGCTGTAGAACGAGTATGCCACTACACATTTAAATTTATTAACAAAATTATTTTTATTTGGCATTTATTTTTTTGTAAAATTCTGAACTGGACTGTTTACTCAATGTTAATATTCTAGTGCTTTCTTTTTAAAAATATTTTGTTTATTTATTTATTTATCTTTAGAGGGGAAGGGAAGGAGAGGAGAGAAATATCAATGTGTGGTTGCCTCTTGTGAGTCCCCTGCTAGGAACTGGCCTGCAACCCAGGCATGTGCCCTGACTGGGAATGGAACTGCGATCGTGTGGTTCGAAGGCCCACGCTCAATCCACTGAGCTACACAAGCCAGGGCTGCTTTCTTTTTTTTTAATTGTTTTAATTTATTTTTTAGAGAGGAAGGGAGAAAGGGAGAGAAGCATCAATGTGTGAGTGAAACATAGTTTGGTTGCCTCTCTCACACCCCCAGCTGAAGATCTGGTTCACGATCCAAGCATGTGACCTGATTGGAATCGAACTGGTGACTTGCACTTTCAGGCCAGCACCCAAGCCACTGTGCCACACCAGCCAGGGCTACTATAGCACTTTCTGGATCACAATTATATGTTCTCCTGCCTGTCTCAGAGGAATAAACCAAACCAAGGATATAAAAGACCTGTACTTGGAAAATCATGAGACTCTGAAGAAAAAAATAGAAGATACAAATAAATGGAAGCACGTACTATGTTTATGGATAGGAAAAATTAACATCATTAAAATGTCCATACTATCCAAAATAATCTATAGATTCAAAGCAATTCCTCTCTAGGCTCCAGTGATGTGTTTCACAGAACTAGAACAAATATTTCAAAAATTTATATGGAACCAAAAAAGGCCCCACATAGGAACAGCGATCCAGAGAAAGAAGAATGAAGTTGGAAGAATCACTCTACCTAAAATCAAACTATACTATTAGGCCACAGTAATCAAAACAGCCTGGTACTGGCATAAAAACACACATATGGGACAGAATAGAGAGCCCAGAAATAAACCCACACCTTCATAGTCAGTTAATATTTGACAGAGGAAGCAAACACATACAGGGGGCTAAAGGTAGTTTATTCCATAAATGGTTTGGGAAAACTGGACAGATACGTGCTGAAAAATGAAACCAGACCACCTTCTTACACCACACCTACTAATAAATTCAAAATGGATCAAAGACTTAAATGTTAGACTGAAAACCATAAAAATTGCAGAAGAAAACATAGGCAACAAAATCTTGGACATTGCTCATGGCATTGTTTTATCAAATATATCTCCCCAGGAAAGGGAAACAAAAAATAAACAAATGAGACTACATCAAACTAAAAAGTTTTTGCAAAGCAAAGGAAATAACCAACAAAATAAAAAGACAACCCACAGAATGGGAGAACGTATTTGCTGATACCTCTGATAAAGGGTTAATATCCAAAATTTATAAAGAACTTGCAAAACTCAACACCAAACCAACCCCCCCCAAAAAACACTGAAAAAATGTACAGAAAACCTGAATAGACACTTCTCCAATGAATACATACAGATGGCCAATAGACATATGAAAAGATGCTTGACATCACAAATTATCAGAGAAATGCAAACTAAAACCACAGTAAGATATCATCTCACACCTATCAGACTGGCCATAATCAATAAATCAACAAACAAGTGCTGACAAGGAGGTGGAGAAAGGGTAACACTTGTGCACAGTTGGTGGGAATGCAGACTGGTGCAGCCACTATGGAAAGCCAGTATGGAGATACGTCAAAAAATTAAAAATGATCAAACTTTTGATCAATGATCCCACTTCTGAGAATGTATCTGAAGGAACCCAAAACCCTAATTTGAAATAGTGTAAGCACCCCTATGTCTAATGCAGCCTTATTTACAATTGCCAAGATATGGAAGCATCCCAGTGTCCATCAGTAGATTAGTGGATAAAGCAACTATGGGACATTTACCTAATGGAGTACTACTCAGCCATAAAAAAGAAGAAAATTTCACCCTTTGCAACATTATGGATGGACACGGAAAACATTATGCTAAGTGAAATAAGCCAGTCAGAGACAGAAAAATGCCATATGACTTCACTTGCATCTAGAATTTAATGAACAAACTGCACTAACAAGGAAAATGGGGACAGACTCAGATGGAGAACAGGATGACAGCTGGGTGGGGCTGGGGGTGGAGAAATTAAGCAAAAAGGAAAAAGGACTCATGGATTTGGACAACAGTGTGGTGATTGCTGAGGGCAGGGGGCTATAAGGGAGCTAAATATTGATGGGAAAAAATATTTTAAAAAGCAAGAACATTTTCTAAACTATTAAAGATAATAGATAATGAGTTATTATTACATCACTATTATTACATGTAAAATTATTATTTTACATTTATTATAATTTAGGCCTTCCATCCCATCCCGCTTTTTTCTAATGTTTGGACAGGAGTTTCTCATTAATACCTTCTCTGTGAGATAATGTCTACAGTGTTTCGAGGTCATCAGGAAGTGAAAGATCATTTCATTGAGGCAGACTGTGAAGATGAACTGTTTGTATTGCTTGCAGTCGATGTCATGCTCAGGTCAACACGTGTATGTAGAAAGCACATTTTGCAATTTAGAAATTGGCTCATCTTTCCTAGGATTATATATGTTTATATATATTTAAATGTATATGTATACTTAATGGCTTTAGATAAGAAGAAAGGAGACACATACCAATGATGTGCTCTTTTACCTATGAGTCAATATTTGATTGTTTTTAACCTCTGAGACTTAATAGCCAACAGTTGTCTTTTGGTCCTGTTATGTTTAAGACTTGGAAGGAATTATCCTACGTGGATGAGTAATTCTTTTAGCAAGAAGCTAAGCCTGTCAAGCTTAACCTGTCAGTTGCTTTCTTCTGAGATAAAATTGTTTCATGAACTGTCATTTAATCCTTCAGAGTATAAAGGAGACAATGACTGAATTTCCAGATGGCTCCTGCCAGTGGTCACAGTGATATTCCTCCAGAGATTACTCTGTGAATAGCAAAGCCATCTGGCCACACCTTTTTTGCAATGACCTCACAGAGCAGTTTCCACCTGCCTATGCGTGTGACATCACTCACTTCCTTTTCTCCCTTTCCCACTGCCTCCCATTGACACAAACTTTGAGCTTTGAGCGAGGGCCACTTCGGCAGGCTCTAGTTGTTTTCTTTCTTCCTATACCGATAGGATGGAGAATAGGTTCACCCAGACCTAATAATAAAATCTAACATTTACTGAGCTCTTCTGGTGTTCCAGGAACTCTTCTAAACATTTTATGTACACTGATTCATTTCTTAACAACCCTGTGAAATAGCTAACATTACCCCTGCTTACAGATGAGGAAATTGAGGACAAGGGCTTAAGTCAGTGACAGAGGCAGGATTTGAAACTTAGCAACCCTGGCTGCCAACACCCTACCCTGTCTCTGACCATAGCTCCCTGCTCCATCTCTCATCTGCCAAGCCTCGTTATTAGCCATCTTGATGAATGGGGTATCTGTGAACACAAACAAGGAAACAAACCTCATGCCAGCCTTTGAATTGAATGTGGAATTTCATAAAAGTGTGTTCCAGTGAAATATTTCACATATTGTTTGGATTAAGATTTTTCAGGATGAAGAAGACTAGCTTGCAGGCTTTGGGGTTCCTGGATGAAATCCACATGACTCAGTCACTGTGGGACTCACTCAGGGCCTCCACTGTCCTGGGAGGGTTAAGGGCTTTATTTGAACTGCTTCGAAGTCCAAATGAAGACCGCTATAAAGTCTTCTAAGTGAAACCAGAGTCTCATATGCAAAAGGTGAACCAAATCCAGATTTTTAAGCTATTGATGTCCATATGCAGTTTCTTCCTGGCTAAAAGATGTTTCCCAAGGAAAAAAAAAAAGTCAGTGGAAAACCTGAATGTCTGGATACAATAAAATTGTCACTGTTAATCATTTGTACATATGAGAAGAATTGAGGCTGAGAACATATGAAATATCTTTATATCTCAGGGTCTGCCTAACATCCAGAAGCAACCTGGGTGTGTGGTCTTATTCCCCAGTTTGGATAAGGAATCCTGGAGAATTCTGCTCTCCACGCACTGAGCTGGAAGGCCCTCCCCTCACTCCTTACCACATCAGAAGGGGATGATAAATCCCCATGGAGCAGGAGCAAGGTTTTTCTCCCTTGAGTGAGGTTCACCAACCCACCTCAAAGATTTCTTTATCAGTCATGCCCTGGATAGATGGGGGTCAGAATCATCTAGCTTCTTGCAGATGGGAGGACTGCACATCATCCCTATTGACTCCAGCCAGGGTGACTTCAGTCGCAAAGCCTGTGCCTCCAGTGGCAGGGTGCTGAGGGTGATTAATGTGATTTTCCTTAAGGGCCTGGGGTTTTGCATTTGAACATTCTTGGCCACAATCTTCAGAGCTACTGCGTGCAGGAAGCTTGGCCGTTGAGACTGTGCAAGGAGGCAGGCCTCCTTAGGCCGGAGTCACTGCCAGCAGCTCAGGCGTAATGGCTGTAGCTCTCTCACCTCCTACTCTACAGGGACACGTCTGAGAAAGGCATGTTGGTGACTGAATGGCCCAGGGCAGGGACTCCCCCGATCCACAGTGGATGTGCCCTGTGGGTTCGTTTCACACTGGAAATAGGACAACATGTTTAATTTTTTATTTTATACTTCAAACCTTGTTCTCTTCCTATTCTTTTGCAATAAAATTCGAAGCTCTCAATTGCTTGTGGAATACATTTATATGAAAGGACAGTGTTACATTATATTTCTTGACTTTCCAGTTTAGGGGAAAAAAAAGGTACATTCCTAGCCAAGAAATAATGTTCTCCTAATTTTTTTCTTTCGATTTCCCCCACTGGAAACCTCCCAAAATAAATTCATGTATGTGAATTTCATCTCTCTTCTTCCTCATTCTTCTCAAAACTGCTAAACTCAACCCGCCTGCTTTTCATTACAACTCTGGCCTGGCCACTGACCCCGATGATGTGTGTGCAAGCTTGAGAAGTGTCATTCCATGCACTCATGCAAGGTCCAGACACGATCATCTGAAGCTCCCGCCGCGCAGGGAAACAGGCCGCTGTAAAGCATGACCATAACCGGAGCTGCCCACACTGTATCCCTCAGGGTCTCGTTTTGCTTTCTCTGTTGATTGGCAATTATTCTCTTTGACAAGCAGTGAATCACTCTGTTGTGGCTTTCTGGGATGGCGACTGGAATACGAAAACCCGTAGGCATTTTCTCACACATCTCTTGATGTCTTGATATTTTTGGATGTTACATAGCAGCCAGCAAATGTTTCCTAACAATTTTTTGGAGAAAGATGCAACCTAAATAGGGAAGATAATACATTCAAGGGAATAAGCGAGATACTTCAAAAAAACTTCAGTGGAATTTTGGAAAATCTATATAATTAAGTGCAGCACCATGGGGCCGGAGATCGAGTTCAAGGAGGTACGGAACTCTCGTCCTGGACCCGGAACAGGGACGGATGGCAGAGTGTTAATGCAGTTCCGCAGCTCAGTTTAGACGGATAAAAGCAGTGCAGTGCTCTGGGTTTCGGTCTGTCTTCAAACTGCATTGGCTTTTGAGACACTGTTGTTCCAAACTACCCTGAGGTTGCAAAAAATTATGGCTGATCACCTAAGGAGAAAATCGCTGCTGTATTTAGAAGCAATAGTATTAATTAAAGGACAACAGAGGAGTTTACCTTCGTCCCAGGACAGCTAAGAAATATAGACACCTTCACTGCTGACCCTTACACACACACACCCCCTCATTCCTTCCACCCATTCTTCCTCACCCCACATAAACCCATGTTTTCTCCTACTCCCCACTATCTTCCATTTTTTTATTTCTATATTTTCTGACGTCCAAAATTTTTTTTGTTTAACTGGGGCATGGGAAAATAATTATGTTTTAGGCAACACGTCAGCTACAGAAAGTACTAAGTTACCATTTCAATACAAACTCAGCAAACAATTAAGAAACTTTTACTGGAGGCAATTACTTCATGTAACTGAGATAAAAGTTATAGCTGAGTTTTAACATGGCGATAACTCCAGGAAAGAATTACATGCTAAGAGGGGAAACCTCTCCAGGGAAGCAGATTTTTCTACATTTCCATTGGGACTTATGAATCTTCACGTAAATCAAGGAGCCTGGAGAATGTTCTGTGTCTGTGTCCCAAATGGATGTCTTGGAGGTTCATAGCAGTCAATGGTGTCTTTCAATGCAGTCATTTAATTCGTATTTATGATTCAGTCCTCACAACAGGTTTCATTATCCATTTTTTACCAATAAGGACATTGAGGCTCAGACATAGTAAGTAATTTGCATAAGGTCACATAGTAAGAGATAATCCTGGAAGGCAAATGTAGGACTCCATGAATTAGAAGCGTAGTCCCTCCCCAAATAAAACAGAGGTCTATAAAATTAATGAGAAAAAACACATATATGATCTTAGGTACCTTCCTTAAGAGTATATTAATCATTCCTGACCCTTCAATTTTGCAGAGGATGAAGTCCATCCAGTAATGCCAAGGTCCCAGTATTTATATTTTGCTAGACATCCAAGGAGATATAGAATAGTAACCATTGCAGAAAATGCAGTGATATCATTGTAAGTGGGGTGGGAAGAGTGGTTGAAAGGGATAAGAAGAATATAGTTAGCCATTTCTAGAAAGCTTAGAGCTATTCTTGAAGTTATTTCATTATAGAATCATATTCTAATTATACATAGTCAAGATGAGAGAATTGCCAAGTATTCCTCCATTATAGCAAATATCTTTCCCCTGTCCTGCTCCACTGCAGCAATAAAAATATGAAATGTGTTTCTTTAGCCATACAGGGAAGGGTTTCGACCTATTTGGGAAAAAAAGCCAAAAAGGAGAGATCTGGAGATTAGAGCTTTTAAATGTCTAAATGTAGGTTTCCAACTCCCTTTGTTCCATGTGCTGTATGCTTCTGGTTAATACCACAAAGAGTAAAGTGTAGTAGCATGGTCACAAAGAGCAAACATAATTTAATAGATGAAGCAAGTTGAAAAGGAAGAGGAAATCACAGAGATCACAGTTTTTGTCTCTCATTTTGTCGCTCCCTTCTTCATTCCTCATGTCCTGCACAGGCTCTGTCTTTCAAATAATGTCTTTGTCTTTTATTGTTACAAAGAGAAGGTTGATAGCAAATGTTTTTCATTCAGCTGACAGCTTAGGTGTCTTCAATTTTAAAATATACCGTGATTATTTATACTGCTTTTCATGTTAAAACATAGAGCCATTGAACTTAACAGAAAGAAATAATATTTTGAGGCGTTCTAATAGCAATGGTATGAATTTCAGAAGACACCTATAAATTAGCCAGCTAAATTACACAGGGAGAATTTTTATATGAGTTTTAAGGCTTTTAAGAAATTAGAATCTATCATGCCAAAATATGTTCTTAAATTTATTGGAAAGAAAACACAGGTTTATGAATACCTATGTATCATTTAGATATAGAAAAAGTGGGTGAGGAAATTTTTAATAAAATCAATGGTTTTCATACATTATAATAACATTTCAATAAAATATCAGGAAGGCTTACTGGCTGAATAAATTTGTCTACCTTTTTTATATTTTATTTTTAAAGGTATGTGTATGTGTGAGTGGTTAATGAGAGTGAGTTATTTATTGAAAGATCAAATGTTAAAAAGGTATTATAGGGTAATGCATTTTCCAAGGAGAAATCTTACATTATTCTAGTTTTTTATAAATTTAAAATATATGTGCACAACAAAATGAAATACTAACTGAAATTTGTGTGCTCTGGTGTTTTAGATTCTTATAATCATGGAAGATGGATGGATTTTTTTATTTTCATTCTTTTCTAAAGTATTTACAGTTGTAAAGATGTGTTTTAGCAGACTAGCCTTCTAGCCATTTTCAAATTCCAATGTTCACAAGTACCTTCTCTCCAACAGCAAAAAAATCACCTACTTGGCACCTGTTGTATAGTTTTCATTATCCAGTGTCCTACTTCAAGCTGATAAGAATCTCTGTAGGTTCACATATTCAAGCCGGTATGTACACTGGTAAACCATAGCAAATAAGCATAATACCTATTTTAAAACACCAAGTATTCAGAGTGCCAATTGTAAGAAAGACATAACCAAAATAGGGAAAGCAGAAAAGAAGGTCACTTAGGAAACTGAATCTTCTGTCTAATATGAGGAGCTACATGATATGAAGTGGGAAAATTGGGTTTTTGCCATGTCATAATTTATGCATTTTGAACTGAAATATGCAATCACTCAAACAAAGTAGATGAAAATAAAGGTGAAGAATCACTTGTAATATATAAAAGTTTCAATCAAATTCCATTTCCTTTTAATAATAAATAATGGTCAGAGACATCTGGAATGGCAGAATGAGGACCTCTGTAAATTCCCACTTCCATAGAAGCAATGAAAACACTGGCAAAATCATCAAAGTCAGCTCTAGACTTCTGGAAATTGAAACCTTGAAACAACCTAAAAAGCATTTACTCAGAGAAAACTGATGAACCTCATTAAGAACTGCAGGATTTCAGACCCTTTAACTTGATCTACTATTATCCCTCTTTCCCCAGCTCTGCAGTAGCCTGGAAATCCATCAGCCTCACAACCAGGGAGGCTGTGAAAACGGTGGCCCTGCAGGCACTGGGGCGGCAGGCAGATGGGATGGAAAGCTCCACAGAAGGTTCTACCTTCAGAACATTGCCACTGTTTGACTTATCTCACGGCCTTTCCCTCAACGGGAAAAGCCCATTGAGGGTGCTGTTGTTATTCTGAAGGAAAAAGAGCCTTAGTCCTGGGTCCATTTGTAAAAAAAAAAAAATCAGTACTGATTTTTTAATATGACAGACAAACAAGAACCTGGCCAGAAACTGAGGAGGAAAATAAGGGAAATACGATGTCCATAGGATGTTTTTGAAAAGCTCAGAGATATTCCTGGGGATCTAGAAGGCTGTACTCCTGAGCAAAGCTGCGTGCGGGCCCAGGAAAGACATGGGACATTGCCAGCCTCTCAGCTCTGGATGACCCTGAATCTCTGTGCAGGCCAGAAACAAAGTTTAAGGGAGAATAGTGAACTCACTTACTGAGCATTGAAATCAGGCCACAACACGTACACAGAGGCTGTCAATGAAGTTTGGAAGACTTGATTTTCCAAGACATTTGAAGATACCTCTGACCAATCATTAGCTCATTAATTGGTTAACTGAACAGAGACTTAAGCAGTTATACACTACAGAGAATACAGACTTTACAGGTCCAGAAAAGTTGTAAAACAAACACACAGCAGCAGCAGCAAAAAAATAATAGTAACAACAACATAAACTCAGGATGGGATGATCTAGTTTCCAAAGTTTTCATGTTATATTATTTGATGTGTCTAATTTTCAGCATGAACGATGACACACACAAGAGAATCATAAAGTACTATCCATCCCCAGGAAAACAAGGAGTCAACAGAAACTGTCTCAGAGAGATACCAGATTTTGGACTTACTAGACCAAGACTCTAAATAAGCTTACAAAATTTGTTCAAAGAACTAAAGGAAAGTATGATGAAACAATTAAAGGGAAGTATGACAATAAAAGTTATCAAAGAGAGAATATCAATAGATAGGAATTATAAGTCAAAGATCAAATAGAATTCTGGTTTTGAAGTTATAAGAACTAACATAAAAATTCACAAGTAAACCCAGTAGCAGATTTTAGCAGAAGAGACAATCAGTAAACTTGAATATAAATCAATTGATATAATCCAGTATGAAGAACAAGAAAAAAAGTGAGAAGAATAGAACCCTGGAGAATTTGGGGACACCATAAGAATACCCAACATATGTATAATAGAATCCAGAGTTGAAGAGATAAATAATATTCAGAAAGATTATTTAAAGAAATAATGGCCCCCAAACTCCTTAAAATTGATTTTAAAGAAACATTCATCTTCATATTCAGGAAAATCAAAAAGTTCCACTAGGATAAACTTAAGGAGATCCACGCCTGTACATACCCTAGTCAAACTTTCAAAAGGCAAAGAGATAATTTGAAAGCAACAGGAGAAACATTACCCATATATATAATAAATCTTACTTAAGGGTAGTAACTGATTTTTCCTCAGAAACCATGGAGAGTAGAAGACAATGGGAAGACATATCCAAAGTGCAAAAGGAAAAACACTGTCAACTGAGAACTCAGTATCCAGCAAACCTATGCTTCAAAAATGAGGAAGAAGCCCTGGCTGGTGTAGCTCAGTGGATTGAGTGCAGGCCTTCGACTCAGACAATCGTGGTTGATTCTCAGTCAGGGCACATGCCTGGGTTGCAGGCCAGTTCCCTGCAGGCCAACTCCCAGCAGGGGACGCACGAAAGGCAACCATACATTGATGTTTCTCTCCCTCTCTCCTTCCCTTCCCCTCTAAAGATAAATAAATAAAATCTTTTTAAAAAATGAGGAAGAAATTAAGACTCTTCCTGAGAACCAATAAAAAAGAACAATTTATACCAAGAGCTGAGATTTTTCTAAAGCTTTTTTAAATTGTCTCCAGAGCTTTGTACTGACAGGTACTAAAAGAGAAACAATAATATAAAGATACAATTCTACACCCTGGCTGGTGTAGCTCAGTGGATTGAGCACAGGCCTGCGAACCAGAGGATCGAGGTTCGATTCCCAGTCAGGGCACATGCCTGGGTTGCAGGCCAGTTCCCACCAGGGAACACATAAGAGGCAACCATACATTGATATATCTCTCCCTCTCTCCTTCCCTTCCCCTCTAAATATAAATGAATAAAATCTTTTAAAAAGAGATACAGTTCTATTTAAATAAGATTATTTCTCCTTCTTTTGGTTGTTAAAAAAGTGATTTATATTTTTAAAAACTGGTTGTTTAGGCTCATTTTCTCTTTTGAGAGCTAATGCATTTAGGAGGTAGAGTGCATGGGAAAGCTGTAAAATGGAAATCTGTTTGACCCAGGGTGCCTTAGCTTAACACTGAAGAATTCTGCTGACTTCCTTATGATGTGGCTGCCCATTATATGTGTTAAAAAACATGCTCATTCAGAGAAAAGATCTGTGACCATCAGTTAAACTAGACTGTAGCCTTCAAACCAACATATTGTTTGAGAGATGGGAAGCCATTGGTTTCTTTGTGTTTGTAAAATTCACCTGATAGCAGTGATCCTGAAGAATGCAACTCCAGAAAGTGTGCCTTTGAAAAAATTATGGGCATAATTTTTAGGTTAACAGCCAAAGTGAGTGAAAAGTACAGAAAGTTCCCACATAATCTCCTGCCCCCTATTCGAGCCTCCGCGACCATCAATACCCCACACCAGGCGATAACATTTGTTACAATCAATGAACCTACAGGGACACGTCATTGTCACCCAAGTCTACAGTTTACATTAAGGTTCACTCTTTTAATATTTATCTTAAAATAATTTAGAGCATTCATTTTATGTAAATAACATTGTATCTTTATATTAAAATAATACTGAGTCTTATGAGTAATTGAATTCAGTTGTATATATATATTACTAACCTCCTTTAAATTTAGTGAGGTTTACAACAATTAAAAATATAAAACACTTTGCAAGCTGGGTCTTGATATCAGATCGCCCCAGAATTCTTGCATTGAATATTACTCTCTCTCTCTCTCTCTCTCTCACACACACACACACACACACACACACTTTTAAGTGGATAAGGTGTTGATGTGGTCCCTCCTTGTTTCATTGCTTATGTGGTATCTGGTTCTGTTCGTTTTCCCACCTTCTGTCCTCTCTAGAAGTGTGGGTCAATCATCAAAAGGGGAAGTTTAGCGTGGGCCAAAGATTGCTGTCACATGAATGCCTGGCTAAGAACACACACAAATAAAATACTATGCACATTTGAGATGGAGCCCTGTATAGCTAGAAGGAACACTTCAGATATGTCATTATAGGTTGCCTCTGATAGAACCTGTCATGAGCTGAAACCATTTAAACCTCAGCACTTCAAACCTTACAGCGTTGTCTTTTGAGAGGGGGGTTGTGGTTCATTTCACTAGAAAACCAGAAGGAACTCCCATTGTCTTGTTTTACTCCTCCGCATTGGTATTCCTTTGATTTGTAAATTAATTCAAACCTTTTCTTCCCACGAGTTGTTCAAAAAATATTCTCATGTGATAAAGAAACCTTTAGTGTATCAGCAGAACACCGTTTTTTGGCTGTCTGTCCATCTATGCATCATCCACCCATTCATCTACCTACCTACCTACCTACCTACCTACCTACCCACCCACCCACCCACCTGTCTGTTCATTTAAATTTGGTTTCCTAGAAGAGAAGTGTATTAAAGATGGAAAAAGATTGTGTACTTTTTCAGAAGGTTGAGTTCTGCTCTTTATTTTTTACTTAGGAAGACAATAAGAATCTGCATCTTTGTTTTCTCATCTGTAAATTGAGGGAAAGAATATTAAGTGCACAGGGTTTTAAAAGTTAAGAGAGACCATGTATGTGGCAGTGCCTTGGTTGCTGTCCTACAGCGGAGAAACGTTCCTGTTGTGGTGGTGAGTGGGTGTGGAGCCGTCATCATGCCTGGTCGGTCCCGAGTAGGAACCAGCAGCACACGTTTGGGAAACTGGCCACTGTGAGCAGGAGTGCCTCCTGTGAGCACCAGTCAGGGCCAGCGAACAGTCATCACTGAGAATGCTCTGTGCCTCTAACATGACACCAAGAAGAGGACCTTGCTGTTCTGAAGTCTTAACAGTTTCCAAAGTGTTCCCACTAATATTTCATTCTTATTTTGATCATCAAAACCGCCTTCTAAAGTGGTGCAGGCACAGATTACTGGCTCCATTTTACAACTGAAGGAGTCTGGGGAGTCTTCGGCTTCCTGGATGAGGCCGAGTCTTCCAGCTCAAAACAGGGCGCTCTCATGGCTGGGTTCCTCGGTCACTGATGAGGCAAACAGAGTGAGGAGGGAGGCTGGATGGACCATGTTGGCACTTCACCTCTGGTTTGTGGTGGGTGAGTGAAGCTACAGGGGACACAGCCACATCATTAATATTCAACATGAACAGCACGTGAGTCTCATGCAATGTAATATTTTTAGGAAAGTAGGGGTTTGCATGTGTTTCTGTTATGATGGAATGTCCTGCTGAAGTGGATGGAGCCTTGGAATTCTGAGTGCAACAACAAAAGACTAAGAGCTTAATTGGTTAATTAGATGAGAAGCAATCATGAACCGGACTTACAGGTATAATGAAGGGGAAAACTGAGGTCTAAAATTGACCTTACCTTCTCATGGGGCATAATTCCCAACTATTATTCAACTTTCAAAGGGTAAATTATAAATTCGCATTGCCAGTTGTTTTGCCCTGATTGAGCAAAGAACCAATTACAACTTTATTTACTTCTATAGCCAGAGGGGGAAGAAGATTTAACAAACAAACAAAAAAGATACCAAATGATTTTGTGCCTTTATAAAATGTTTAAAAGATAACTCTGACATGAAAAAAGAATATTTATTTAAAAGTGATTTATAGAACTAGATTATTTTTGTATTTTATTTAATCTTTATTGTACTTTGTTGCATTACCTTTAAACTTTATACATATCATCCGACTTTTATAAACACATTTTTCCAAACCAGCTTCCCTCCGAACAACTCACCAGACTGCCAGATTCCAAGATGTGTTTACAGAGTCATTTCAGGTACCAGCCTACGTAATATCTGCTCCAGAACAGTGATTCTGAACATGTGGTCTTCGGATCACCGGCATCAGCACTGTGTTGGAAATGCGAGTCCCCAGGCCCCACCCCAACCCAACCTAGACAGTGGCTCTGAAGTTGGGGTTCAGCAATCTCTGTGTTACAAGCCCTCAAGGTGATTCTGTACTTTCAAAACCACTGCCCTGGAAGAGTCAGGGATTGTTCTGGGAGTGAGATGAGGTCCTTTCAATGCAGCTCCTAAATCCCCCATGATTTCACTGTGGAACAGACAGGGAGGGGGGGGCCAATCTGGAAGGTGGACATGTTCCACGGCAACTTGGCAGACGGTCACATATAATCCAGGCCAATATAGTCTCTGCGAAATTCTGGTGTGCTTGGGCCTCCAGGTGGGCCCAGCTGAAAACGCCCAGTTGGGGTACCTCTTAGGAATCTTCACATATGCCCGTACATGGTAGGAAAATTACCCTCTGCACTTGACAGAGGGGGTATCCAAGGCTGGCTTATGCATTGTCTCCGAATAAGACTTGTCTTACTTGTAAGACAGTCTATTCTCATTGGTGTTTGACCTTAGATGATGAGATGGACCATGAGCACTTAGGATAACAGAATCTTAGGGTCGGGAACATTCTTAGAAGCCATCTAGTCCAGTCCTTTGTCCAGCAGTGTAGTGGTTGGTTACAACATGCTCAATAATTATAGCATTAATATTAATAATAATACTTGCCAAGTACTATATCTTCTATAATTTCATAACTTCATGTGATTTTCAAGTCACATGTATATTAGGGAATGTGGGTATCATCATCACCATTATCATAATAATGGCGGCTGAGTGACTTTTCCAGAATCCCTACGTTAAATGGGAGAGCTGACACTGAAATCCACATTTCCCCCATCTTCTTTGCATCACGCCGCCACAGGCTCAAGGAATTAAATTAAATTGAATGAATTGTATGAATATGATGTTTTATTTCTAAAAATTCTCCTTGCAAGCCTATGGTAATGACTATTCCCTTTCCCTATTTTTCAGACTCTAAGAACCCCTGGGGTCACTAGCTATGTTCCCTCATCCCCTGCCCTCGGCAGCCCCATCCCTTCACCGCCTCCACCACACAGCTCTGCCCTGGCAGACAGCAGTTTTCCTGTCATGCTTTTCAGAGGTCGAGAACCATAGAATGTAGCGGGAGTTCTTGCCCAGATTAGAAATGGTGGCTTCACATGAGCCGAGTCCTTCTTCACCCTGCTACAGAAATGAGTGTTTTTAATGGTCTCCAGGAGTGATGGTGCTTAAATACCACGTACACATCCTCTTCTGCTTCTCTTGTAACTAGAGACCTACCTTTCGGAGACGATCAGGGGGACTCAGGATAACCATGGAGCAGACTGTTGTTCGATCACCTCCCTGCCTTTGTCTTTCTTCTATCCCTAAAGATCGAACCGGAGGATGGAGAAGATAAGGTTGTAAGATCAGCAAATCACAGAGTGATCCTAGAGATTTGGAATGAGAGGACAAGTGATCCCTGAGCAGAGTTAACTTTCAGGGAAGCCTAAAAATGTCCTGTGCTGGGAGTCTTACGGTTATGGTTATTATTTTTCAACCTTCTTGGAACCTCCCTGGTACCAGCTCTAGGGCACTTTGACCCCAGTTTTAAAAAAGCATTCTGCTCAGGAATGCCTGTCCGGTGCATATTGGAAGGCTGTTTAGAGCTCTTCCAGTCACTCACTGCCTGCTGCAAATGGAGGTAACTTGTGCACAGCAATTCTTCCCACCACCTAGGACAATGAAATAATTTGCCCAGGGGCAGGCAGCACGTGAAAGGAGGAAGCCCAGAACACCACAGCACCCAATCTGTGAGGTCCCGTAGGGAAGCCCGGACTGTATATTTTCAGGAAGTACAGTTTATTATGTTGTTTGAAAATGTTACTCTGAGCAACAGATGTTATTTTTGGAGCCCAAGCAACTTTATTTTAGTGAAAAAAGCCTTGGCAAAAGTTAAAAGATTGTTGGCTAGAAGAAGTGGTTGGTATGTGGGGTTCCGATCTAGTCTCCTTAGCTGGACCGTGACAGTTTACATGCGGAGACAGGAGTCCGTAATTTGCAGCCTCAAGTGGCTGCCGCCCTGTGATGACGGATGCCGCCAGGGCTCAGCGGGGGGACAGGCAGAGGGAAAACCGCTGAGCATCTGACTTTGTCCTTGGAATCCATTTGGGTTTTGGTTCCACTGCATGCACCCTCTCCATTTAGCTCAGAATCTGCTCAAAGGAACAGTTTGGAACCTTGAAGAGAGAACTCAGTCCTCAGTGCTGAGAGGATTATTTTGGATTTGCTCTTCCATGTAAATTTTCAGAACAGCACTCTGTCTTAATGAAGAGAGCACTCCACTGGAAAATTTCAGTAACACACTTTTTGGGATTATCTCCAGGGACAAAAGGTCAAGTTTGCACAGGAAATTTGGTTTCATTTCTATCTTACTCTCATACACCTTTCGCAATTTTGTGTTAATTTACATCTCTCCTGAGGGGCGATCCGAGTGCCAGGCACAAACCACTGGTTCTGTTGCCCCTGGGATTCATAGCCTCCAGATGAAGACATGGGACCTCATGGGAAATTCCTGTTGACCGTATCAGGGTTGTGAGTAGGGACACTCACTGGTGGTGATGAGGGACATCCCATAGGTAAGCTGTTCTCAGGTGCCTGATGACTGACCCATTTTAGATCAGCACCTGACCCAAACTTGAGGGTTCAAGTATTGCTCCTGTCCCTTGGAAGAGAATATTAATAAGAGCTACTTAGGCTATCACATCTTGTGAAAATTCAGCAGGTCCAGACGAGGCTTTTGTGGTGAGCTGGAGGTTGACTTTATGTTGGCCCAAACACTTTGGTTGTTTAGGGAAACTCGGAAGTTTAGCAAATAGACGATGAGTTCGGAGCTTACTTCAGTATCACTAAAGGGAAGGGGGAAAAATCCTGGCCCCCTGTAATGGAGGTGCTAACGTCAAGCTTGCTTCAGTCAGCACTTGCTCAGAGGTCCGTGGAGCAGGACCTGCTGGTATCCAACCTCTTTAACCATGATGCGTGCTGGTCAGCTAGATAACCGAGTAATTTCTGATTGATCACCTCCCTGTCCTGCTCTTCTCTGTCTCAGATGGAACTACGTTTTCTACCTTTGTCTTCCCAATATGTTTGGCGAGGCAGAAGATGAAAAGACAGGAAAGAGGAAAAACCACAGTATTTCTTCCTCCTTTTCTCTCTTTCCTCTGGTTTCTCCTGTAGTAGCTGCCCTCCTCTAGAGTTCTAATTATTTCAGAAAAGGCTCTCCCTCAGGGCTGCCCTCTTCCACAAGGAAGTCCCCCTGGCTTCAACTCCTTCTGGCAGGCTCCAGATGCTATGCTCTGGTTACCGACTTTTTCCTGTTGTCCCTTCAGTTCTAGTTGCAGCTACAGCTTTGTGTTGTTGCTGCCCCATCTCCTCACTGGCTTCTCAGTTCTTCCATCCTTTTGGATCACAGTTTTCCTCTATTAAATGCCCTCTGTTTCAGAGACCCTGAGTGGTCTAGGCACGACCACTGAGCAGATCTGGAATTGCATCCAAGGCCATCTGACCGTTATGTGACTTCTTTTCCCTCATCTCCGATTTATGTCCTCACCTCTACCAGAAACATTTCTCCTTTCCAGCCCAGTTTTTCACACATCTATGGAGCTTTAGTTCTTTTGGATCACCACCATCCCTTTGTCTCAAATCTATATAGTCATCTTAAAATTCACTGGTACTCTTTGAAATACAATCTAGGGGAAAAAAGGCTCCATGAATCCCCAAACAAAATTATAAATGTTAATTCCCATCCCTTCTTCTTCCTTCCAGACTGAGTCATCATCCACTTTTCCCAGTAAGTTATTCACTTCTGGTTTTTTACAACCAAATATATATGTATTTTTCATCACCATTTCCCCCCCCCATACCTTCTTTCCCCTCCATCTACCCACCTCTCCCCACTTTTTGAATGTCAGGCCACCTAGCAGAGGCAGTGTCTGCTCAGGTTTGCATGGTGCTTCCAGCATGGTTGGCTCACAGCAAAGGAAAGTGCTAATCATCTCCACCCACGCCTGTCATATTCCAACAAAAGGCAGAAATGCCACGTCACCCTGAAGCAGAGGATCCTCATTAACACAGCCAGGGGCTCAAGAGCTTGTACTGCTTCGGCAAAGTTTGTCAAAATTCTTAGCAAAAACTTAGGCTTAATAAGCAAATAACTCTCTATAAAATTACTGCTAATGGTAGTCATTTAAACTGTTCACTATACAAATGTATATTATAGGAGTCCAAGGTCTGGTGCTACATTGCCAGGGGGCCTGTGATTACTTGTGTGCCCTTGAACAAGACTTCTCTTTATGGGTCCACTTTCACATTTGCAAAACGAGGGAGTCGGACTAGAAAATCTCCAGGAGACCAAAATATAAAGTTCCATTTGTATAAAGAAATATAAAGTTATGACCATACGGTACATTTGGTTGTGGTTATTTTCATTCTCCCTGCCAATGTTTCCTACTTGAGAACAAAAGAGATCCTCATGCAGAAAAAAAAACACCTTTCTCTCTTTCCTTTTCCCATTGCAGTACTAATTGGATGCCTAATTGTTCTTTTGTTTTAAAAGCAGTGTGCTAGCAATCGGCTCTAAGAATGGGAGAAAAGACTCATGGGGTATTTGGTTCTGGGTTCTCGTTTGTGTACTTAATGTTCATATTCCCAAGGTCTCCACCTCTCTTAGCCAGAGAATGAAATTGAAAGACTTGATCTCCTGGTTTTTTTTCCTTTATTCTGATTGACTCACCCGGTGCTTTCTCCTGGTGGCAGCCCCCTGCGAGGGTTCTGCATGGGCCTCGGTGCCTTCGCACCTAACCAGAGCAGGCCACCCTTTCAACAGTTAGATTCAGGTTCTCTGTCCTTGAACATTTCTGGTTTCATTCTCCTACCATTGTCCTGTGTAAGAGCCCTGAAAACTTCGTAAGAGATTCACTGTTTTTCCTGTTTATTAAATTTATTAGGGTGACACTGTTAATAAGGTTATAGAGGTTTCAAGTGTAAGGCAGTTTCTCATTTGTCATGTCAGCCTGGACAGAACTCCTTCAGGAAAGCTGTTCATTTCTACGCCGAGTGTGCATTGGAATGTTTCCACAATGCCCTCTATTTTCCTTACTAGAGAGTACAGGTACCAGAGCCAGCCTGGGTTTAAATGCTGCCTCTGCCAGGTAGTAACTATGTAAAAGTTACTTCAGCATCACCAGACTTAATTTTTGAAATTGTGAAATGGGAATAATGAGCATAGATATGTACATCTATATTTGGGGGGATGGATTTTCCATGTACAACACTTGGAACAGTTCCTGACAATCTGTAACTACTCAACAATAAGGTTGGTTGTTATTCTTATGCTAGTTATTAACATTGTTGATTGTTTACTTATTTGTCTCTGTCATCAGACTCTAATGACACAAAGTAGAGACTGTGTGTCCCTGATGCATGACCAGAGTCCAAATTCCTTACACAGGTCTTGACACAGAATAGTGCTTCATAAATATCTTTCAAGAGAAGGAGCAAACCAATGAATGAATTAATCTGTAAAGTCTCTTCCTAAAACACAGGTACTTCTAAGGGAAGCAATTGAGTAATGTAGGCCATTCACAGCGAGTGAAGGGAATCTGAGTAGCTCCTGAACGGGCAAATAGAAGTGGGAAGAAGGAGGAAGGAAGGTTCGGAGCATATGGGCAGCAGGGCTGGGCACTGTGCAAAAGGCGGTCAGAAGCTAGCCAACCCCTGAGCCAGGAGAGAGCTTGAGGGAGGGTGAGCAGGGTCCACAGAATACACTTCCATCAATGATGAGGTTCTCTGCGCATGGAAGTTTGGCTGTGTGATAGTTTATTCATACCAGGTAGACCTGAACATGCAACCATACCTCTGTTTGTAAGAAAGAATTCCCCCTAAAGCTTTACTGCGTGCTGAGTATTCTACGATAGATTTTTCCAACTCAGTTTTAAAATTTCTGTCTCTATTCTACTATCATCCATGTGTTGGGGTAATGAATTCTTAATTTCCAAGATTTTTGCCATGTCTTCAAACGTCCTTGGACAAAGTGTGATCATAATTGCATGACTCTTGGTTACCTGCAAAGTATTTTACTGTTCAGTTTCCCATTCAATTATGATAGCCCCCTCTAGGATAGGTAAGGTAAATATTATCGAAGTTTATAGAGGTGATGAAATTGCAATTAAACGGTTAAATATCATATCTAAGGTCATTTATAGATGGAACCCTTAAAATTTTCTAAAAATATGGGCTTAAAAGAACACATTTCAGTGGCTGGTTCTAGCTCATGAAGTGGCCTGGGCCAGACAGGGTTACTGTGCTGCCCAGCAGGGGTCAGACTGCTTCGTCCTGAGCGCCAGTGAAATCAACACGGTCTAACCCTGTTTCTTCAGTACAATATCAGGAAAAGTATTTAAAGAAAAAGCTGTGTGAATTCAGTACGCTATATGTAGAGCTCCACAAATTAAAACTGCTCAACTACAGAGAAAGTATATCAGCCATGATAATGAAACATACTTATGGTTTTATTTAAAAAATAGTCAGAAATGCAAAGTAGCTGTGGTCATTTTTCTCCCTGTTCATTTTCCAAAGTATAAGGTAATCTCTAGTGCTCTCTTCCTTCTTATATGAACCATGGAATATCAGAATTTTCCTCCATTGTCTTAGGCAAGCACTCCCTGAGTCTCCTCCTTTTCATTCTCAGGAAGATAAAGGTGGTTAGATTTTGTTGTTGTTTGTTTTATTTTGGGTCTGACTTTTTCTCGTATTCAGTAAATATAAAGGAATGTCTGAAGTCAATAACATAAAGAAAACTAAAAGTCCTGAAAAGCCAAATACAAATGTAAAATGTATACATAGTTAAACCAAAAATTATTCTCTTTCCTGCAGAAGTAAAATGAATCCTCTTTATGTAAGAATGAAAGATTTGTATCTGTACTAGTAAGGCAGCAAATTATGCAAAGGAATGAAGTATTGTCATAGTTGTATTCAGCCCATTGTAAGACCTATCAAAAGGACCCAGAAGCCTGCTTGAAAGGTTCTGACTGGCCATTTCTAAGACAAAATGAGTATCAATAGTAATGGATTACAACTTCTTGAATAAGAATTTATGAGTCCATGTCTACATAAGCAATAAGTTACACCAGAATACCAACTATTAAATGTAGTAAGCATGACAGGCATAGAAAAGTACCGCTTAGGGGAACCATCACAGTACTAATTGATTTAGACCAGAGTCATCAGTGGATGCTGAATGAGGACCAGGATACTTAAGTAGTTTCGGAGAATAGCCTTAAAAGTCGTTTATTAACTACTGATGGAAAAATGTCAACTTTGCATTGGAGAAATTTGAAAAATGCCACCACACTTAATCGAGTGAATAAAGGCAACATCACCAATGATGGAACAAACCAACAACCTGTGCCTCCCGGTATGATTTACGGAGAAACACACAATATCATTTCTGTGACATTTCTGTTCCCAAATGCATAAGCTATGTGTAGTCACAAGAAACCATCAGACGAATCTCAATGAAGGACATTTCAGCCCGTCCTTCTTCAAAAACTGTATGTCTTCAAGATGCCGGTATTCTTCAAAAATGCCATAGGCTTGAAGTATTTGCTTTTAAAAAAAGACTGAAGAATTATTTTAATTTAAAAGAGAGCAAAGAGATAAAACAACTAAATACAACATTTGCTCCTAGATGAGATCTCAACCAAAGGGGGGAACGTAACATAAGACACACGGGGGCAATTGAAGAAATGTCAATACGAACCATGGATTAGATGATATTACATCAACATTACATTTTTGACATTGATAATTTTACAGATCTTATATTCCAAAATATCCTTATTATTAAGAATACCTGTGGAAATATTTAGAGGTAAGGATGCGCAGTATCTCCAACTTACCTGTAATGGTACCGAAAAATGGGAAGTACGCATATGCAGAGAGAGAATGCTGAAACCAGTGGGACAAATGTAAATAATAGGTGACTCTGGACAAAGAGTATCTGAGTCATCTATTCTACTTTCATAGCCTTTTCTGCGTAACAGTTCTTTCCAAAAAAGTGATGAAAAACTATTAGAAAGCGAAATTTCCCCAATCATTTGCAGTTCACTGGGATGAGACAGAAAAGCCTAGCTTCCTGTAATATGCAGCCAAAGCTCTCATTTCCCTGTCATAAGTTATCTTTGTGTCTTTGTGTGTTTTGGAATTAAGAGTTGTTTTCATTTTAGGGGGGTTTGTTTTTATTTTTTGCATTTTTAAGTGTCAGGTAGGAACTGAAAAGACTAAAAATGATAAGTTCAGCCCTACCATTTCGGAGCAGGAAGCAGGTGATCAATTTTAGCACCATATTTTCATGAAACAGGAATATGTTTGTTTCCCAAGAGTGGCCCGTAAATCACATCCTCCAAGCCAGCACCAACTAGTGGGAATTCATATGACAAATCACTTGCTGGTTCTCAAGCTTCTTGCACGTCTCTGGTGACACTTTGGCAAAGCAAAACCGGGGGCGGCTGGATTGTAAAATATTTCACCAAATTACGAAATATTTTAGAGAGGATACCAGACCTACACTGTTATCAGCCGACTACAGATAGTTTTAAGCTCTTCCAGTATGCCCGAGCCTCCGACTCATATGCAACCTGCGTGGCCTCTCCCACATCCTCCCGCCTCCTTCAAAGCATAGACCCAGAGTCCAGAGGGAAAAACAGCCTGCCCACTAACAGGGAGCATCTGCTGCAGGTTGATGAAAAGAAGCTGAAAGAGAAGACAGACTGAAAAAGGTTGTTGGCAGATCAGTAACCTGTCCTCATTTTTCTCATTTTCTAACGGGCACTGGTTGAATATTTTATCGTGCATTATCTCTTTTTGTCCCCTAATATTTCGGAGATGGGCACTCTCTGTGTCCCCATCTGGCAGTTCAGGTAACTAAATTTTAGAGAAGTAATATGGCTTGGCAAATGTGAGTGGTACGGTTGAGGTTTCAACAACGTTCTGCCCAACCTCAGAGTCTCGCGAAGCTTTAATTCTCCTGTTTTAGTAACTGTATTAGCCAACCCTCTCTAATTCTCTCTCCTGAGGCCTCAGGGTACAATGATAATGCCATCCCACACTCGTGTATAATTTGCTGCAAATCCTGGTTTAGAAAGAAAATACCAACAGCTATTACAGGTTTTCCGAACCCAGCAATTTTATTAACAAGCATTCATTTANGTACGGTTGAGGTTTCAGCAACGTTCTGCCCAACCTCAGAGTCTCGCGAAGCTTTAATTCTCCCGTTTTAGTAACTGTATTAGCCAACCCTCTCTAATTCTCTCTCCTGAGGCCTCAGGGTACAATGATAATGCCATCCCACACTCGTGTATAATTTGCTGCAAATCCTGGTTTAGAAAGAAAATACCAACAGCTATTACAGGTTTTCCGAACCCAGCAATTTTATTAACAAGCATTCATTTAATCTACAGGACAATAGTATTTGCTACTCACAATGTTACCTCTTGGCGTACTGTAAGATTTTGAGGTGACTTCTGAATCATCAAAGAGAGAGAGATTAACTTTTTGTTTTATGTTTATTTATTTATTTTTAGAGAGAGGGGAAGGGAGAAAGTAAGAGAGAGAGAAATATCAATGTGTGGTTGCCCCTTATGCACCCCCTACTGGGGACCTGGCCCACAACCCAGGCATGTGAGAATCGAACTGGCCACCCTTTGCTCCGTAGTCTGGTGCTCAATTCATTGAGCCACACCAACCAGGGTGAGATTAACTTTTTGGAAGCTGGTGATCATAATACAATTGCTAAAAAGGGGATGTGGTATTTGTGATAAACTGTCGCACCGGGATGGGGAAATCTTTATAGCACAGTTCTTTACCTCAGGTCCAGGCTTATCAAGGAGTCTATGGATCAATTTCAGGGGACTATGAAATTGGATGGGAACACATTTAATCTTCATTGTTACTAACTTTTAAATTGTACTTTAAGTGAAATTTACTTCTGCCTTCCATGAAGAATGTACATACAAATAGCATTGAAAGTCATACCTGGAACTTCCTCACCAATAGAAGTCACAGATTTTTCAGTCTTATCAGTTGTTGCTGATATTTCAAAATATCATTTATATTCATAGTTAATTTAAGATTATGATAACTATCAGGTAATTATTAAACTCGTGACTTAATTTCATTTAATATGTTAACATAGAAGCATATAATTGCTATATCACAAATTTGGTTCTTAACATTTTTATAACAGTATGCCAATATTTTAAAATACTTTAATAGTGCTATTTCAACCGAGTTGGTTTTTTTTTTATTTTATTTTTTATTTTTAAAGATTTTATTTATTTATTTATCTTTAGAGAGAGAGAGAAACATCAATGTATGGTTGCCTTTCGTGCGTCCCCTGCTGGGAGTTAGCCTGCAAGGAACCAGCCTGCAACCCAGGCATGTGCCCTGACTGGGAATCGAACCGCGATCGTCTGGTTCGCAGGCCCGCGCTCAATCCACTGAGCTACGCCAGCCAGGGCCACAACCGAGTTGGTTTTATTTGTGATTATATGTTTTTATGTATGTTCACTATATAGGCCAAGATACTATTCTGAGAATTGGTTTGCAGGTCATGCCCAAGTGGTTGCAGCCCAGAAATGGTTAAGAATTGTGCCCTGTAGCACAAACCTGGCACAGCTGAGCAGGGAATACCCTGGCTCAACAACTGGCTGCTTTCAGTGTCCCGTGGGGTATTGCAGTGACCCCAGGAACACAGACAGGCTCCAAATGCTAGAACAAAATAATTGTGAGAGACGCTACAAGCACCTCCAAGCCAGCGCCTCCCAATCAGAAGAGGGGAGCCATCCTCCCCTATCCAGCCCCAGCCTCGTCCAGGCCCCAGAACGCTGGGCAGTCCTTCTGCCCAACCTTCCTGCCCGTTTTCCTCCCACCTCCAAGTAAATGAAAGCATTTCTCCTGGCAGCAACCCCAGGGCGACCCCAGTGCTCTGGGGAGTTGGGCCTGTGTTAGCAGGCCGCGGGGGTGGCTGGGAGCCAAGACTTTAGTGATTCTCTCCACCCTCACTTTCTTGTGAAAACACAGCCCAGGACAACTATGCCGGAGGGTTGATCAACCTAGCTATATATTTGCTTTGCTGGAAACTGAAGTTGTCTTTTTAATGTGTCATTTTCTCTAATTTCTCTTTTTTTAAATCCTTTCTTTTCCAAAAAGCAGATCCTGGTCATACCTATACAGATGGCACCAGGTGTGTGCATAGTTTTCTGATTGTTACCATGCATCGTAGATCCTGACTGAAAAAATGGAAGATGAATAAACTTAGTGGTGTTGGATTACTTTCTATATTCTAATACCATGCCTGCTATTTTTCCTTTAGTTTTCATTGCTTGCATTGTATACTTCATCTTGTCTGGTCTTTTTTTTTTCAGTCTGAATATCTCTTCGCTGAGTTTCTTATCATAACTGATCATTTTATACATATTCTCAGTGTCTCTTTCGAGTCTCTTTGTAGAGTGAGGATGAACATCGTGTCTAAATCACAAAACATGTGCAACTTACATTTCAAAAAAAAAGAGTGCCTGTGATACTATCATCTCCTTTAAATTAGCTTCTCTAAAGCTCCTTCATCAAATATCAGGACACGTTCCTTCTGAAGTTTAATATATTTAAAACATTTTAATTGTAAAAATTCTGTTTGTGCCCTGGATGATATAGCTCAGTGGATATAGTGCAGGCCTGTGAACCAAAGAGTTGCTGGTTCAATTCCCACTCAGGGCACGTGCCTGGGTCCCGGGGCCAGATCCCCAATTTGGGCCATGTGAGAGACAACCACACATTGATGTTTCTCTCCCTCTCTTTCTCCCGCCCTTCCCCTCTCTTTAAGAATAAGTAAATAACATCTTTAAAAAAAATCACTTAAAAATTTCAGTTTGCATGGTAGTTTTTAAGTCTTTCTTTTACCCATGTAAAACACGGAGGTCAGTTTACAGACATGACTGCTGAGTGTGACTGAGGCGAGTTTTGACACTGATTGTCCTCGTGGGCAGGGGACCAGTGGGCTGTCACATGAGGGAAGCACCAGAGGACTCGTTGTGGTTTTTGGCGGTCAATGGATGTCCATGGTCGCTTCCCATAATTCCAGGGTTTTTCACATTCTGCAAAATTCTCATTAATCAGATGACTCCAGCTGTTAGGCCAAATTTTCCTGGAAGGAAATGAAATGAAATCAACCCTTGATTCTGTTGGGATGGTCAGGGTCACTGCTCCCTTCATGAGGAGCAATAACCAAAATAGAATTTGTTTGGCTTCCTCATGCAATATGTGAGTGTTTAGAACAGATTCGCCCTCCTAATTGCTTTGCTCTGGCAAACTTTAAAAGGACCTTGCTCTGTGTGAGATGGTCCAGAACCAGATCAGGTAGTTGACTGGGAGAGCAGCCTGGATACGACTTCTGTGATGTTCCGACTGCCCGGGAGACTCGGTGGCTGAATGGGAGGCCAGAAGACAGGAATTAGGAATATGTATCTGTCTTCGTCTCCTGTGGCTGCCGTAACAAAATACCACAAAACCAAGTGGCTCACACAACAGAAATTCATTCTCTGCTGGATCAGAGGCTGGAAGTCTGAAGTCGAGGCGTCGGCAGGCAGCACGGCTTGTTCCCTCTGAGAGCTGTGAGGCGGGATCTGTTCCAGGCCTTTCTCCTAACTTCTGGTGGTCTCGGGCACTTCTTGGCTTGCAGATGTGTTCTCCTTGCGTCTTCACATCATTTTCCTGCTGTGCACCTCGTTTTCTCTGTGTCCAAATTTCCCCTCTTTGTAAGGACGCACTCATATTGGATTAGGGCCCACCCGATGGCCTCATCTTCACTTGGTCATCTGCAGAGCCCCTATTTCCAAATAAGGCAACGTCCTAGTCACTGAGGGTTTGGGTTTCAGTATCAATATCAGTTTAATCCAGAACCATAGCTATCTTGAAAAATCACTAGCAAGGATAATTTGTAACTCTTAGTGAAATTTATATAAACCATATAATATGTCTTTGGCAAATTCATTTATTCTAGATGTCTTATTTAGATGATAGGATGCCAAAAGTAATGTGCCATGAACATTTTTTTTCAGTGAATTACAAAGGCTATTCGATTATTCCCATACTTTGCAGGGACCATGTCTCTCTGTTATTTCCTCATAATCCTTGTTGGCATTTTTCCAAATTTCATTGTTTCTCCTTCATTTATAAACACTAGACTTTTCCTCTTTTATGTTGGATAAACAACATAAAAGACTGGCATAAAGGCTCTCTTTTATAAGAATTGTGTTTTTCTGGAGTTCTGTTATTAGGGCAATTTAACTTAATTTCGTTCATTCGAAGTCTATACTGCCGGTTCCTATTCTGTGCTACCCGGAACAGAATGGGAACCCTTCACAGTGGCTAGCTGGGTTCTCTTAAAGTAGCAGACGATTGTTATCCACTTTAAAACTCAACACCCGTCACCTCCCCCAATTCTTCCTTTCAAGACAACTTACAGAAGCCATGGGTGACACAGGTCTCTGTGACATGGCTGGAAAAACAGTGACCTGGAAAGTAAATGTTCAACAAGTCACATTTTTTTCCCATTGCTTCAAGGAAATTGTGGTGCTAATTTTTTTTTCTTAATCTCTGGACTAAATATTAATAGGTGACTCACCCAAACTAGCTCATCCTTAGACCCTAAACATTAGGAGTGATGTGTGGTAAGTAGTGCTTTTCTGCACATATTAATTTAACAAGAAAATAGAATTTTCTTGAGTAGCATAGCATGAAAAAATAGAGAATTCAGTATAAGTAAAAAGCAGTGTTATTTCAGAAGAAAAGTTATTATGACAAGAATATCTTTTTTGTGTCAAATAATAGTGTAATTGTATTAGGCTTTAATACCTAAGAGCATGTGCGCCAGATCTGGTTTCAGTCAAAAAGGTTCTATTAAATTTCAGGTGCTGTGTGAAAATTAACTTTAAAAAAGAACATTTGTTCATCACTACTTTCTGTTCATAGTACATGGGAAGCCACCAGGAGGTCTTCCAGCTGGGAGGGTTTTCTCACTTCAAGTTATCGGTGTTCAGCTTCACTCCTGGGCCCCCGCTACACCACGTGAGCTTTCTGGGGCACAAATGGGATGGTACCCTGCGTTCTCCATTCTTAGAACAAACCCTTGGTATGTCCAGGATGCAGCCGGACAAGGTGAGGACCTCAGTCTCCAAGAGGTGGCTTGCTTTGGAGTTTCCTATGTTAGAGAAAAAAACGATGCAAAACAGAAAATTCGAAAACCCACCTATTACAGTAGGTGGGACAGAAATAGTATTTAGTCTCTGAAGCAGATGAATTGGTGCATTTACAAGTTTTCCATGTCAGTGCGGGGCAGCCAGAAATATTAAATAAAAAGCACTGGTTTTCCTTAATCACTAAGTTTCTACCTCTAAGACTTCACTAGTGCTGGTTTCTGTTTTCCCTCTGTGCCTTCCTCAGATGGCTTCCTGCAATGACTGTGGCAAATATTCTCATCCCTGAACAATAGTTTTTAGCAGTGAGAAACAAAACAGCATCGACTTTCTGTATTTTATAGTTCCTGGATTGTTTCACGTGACTTTTCGTTATTGCAGAGCCTTTTATGTATCTCCAACCTTACAGGCAAGAAAGTAGTCTTGTCATTAATTTATACCGTCATGGTAACAAGGTCAGTTCTTAGCACATGGGAAACACTCAACATTGTAAAATAACATTTTTACAATCAAATGGTGACAGTAATTTAAGGCAATCGTAACAGTAATTGTAACACATTGATCCCTTCAGAGGAAGAGAAACTTATCTGATTTCTGCCGGAAAAGCATGCACTATGAAAATGGAATTCAGTTGACCTCATCTCGTTAACTTTCTCTGCTTGGAAGGTGGGGGGAGGGGCAAAAAGGGATGTGGAACTTGTCCTGAGAAAGTTTTGTATGTAGTGCTGGTAGCGCCCTCTGGTGGGTGGTCGCAATTCACTTGCACCACTCAATTCCTGGACATTCCATTTCATCGGAAAGATTTGTACCTTTTGTTGCCACTTAGTACATAATTCCCCACCTCAGGACAAATACGATTTTCCTTAAAAGTTGTATTTGATATGCTAAAGTCTACAGAAATCACTGTCGTGTGAATTGTAAGAAACATATAAGGTAACTTCAATTGAAGTGAATATCAGTTTTTACCATTGCCTTTCCAAGTCTTGAAGCTGCCAATATGGGTGCAATTTAACTGTTGCATGCAAACACTTGGCTTGGGTGTGTTTATGTAAATGGTTCAAAGCTGTAGACTGTGTCTGGCAAGCTACTCCTAAGAAACAAAGGAGAAATAAGCATGTTTTCCATTTAAAAGACATGTGGTTCTTATTGCTATACAGAGATTGATTTTTGTTTTCACTTGATTTTATTTCTAAAGTCAGCTTTCCACTGTGAAATAAAGCATATTCATCACAGAAAATGCTGGAAGTACAGAGGGAAAAAATCACCCACAGTTTGACCAAGGCCAAGACTGGTTTCGGGTACAGCCTAACAAGGTAGACTGTTTTCCCAGAGTATATCCTAAAGGAGCAGGCTCTGACTGGACTGACTTACCTTCCGTGTAGCTCTTTTCCCCATTTATGAAGTGCAAAGATAATATTGCATTCGTGTTCTTTGCATTGCATTTTCTGTCTCAAATTAGGTATGTTAATTGCATAATAATTATAGCAGCCATTTAGCACAGAATTTCAAAACCTCCTCTTAGAGTTGCCATTTGCCTCCCGCAGAAGGGTAATTTAGCCCACACTCAATTCTTCCCTGTAACCACCTACACCTCTGGCAGCATTTGTTCTTGTAATAGTAATGCCTGCCATTCATTAGGTCCTTACTACCCAAGATAATACAGTGGTTAAGTATATAGCCCGAGTTACTGTATAGTGTTCTATTGATTGGCATGTCAGTGTATTCATTCCACTCTTGCACATTTGTGAGATTTCCAGTTTGGGGCTACCATGAAGGTCATTGCTATGATCAAGCTTGACTTTTGGTGAACACATGTATGCCTTTCTGGGTAAATCTAAGCAAAATTGCCAGGTCACAGGGTAAGAACATTTTCTAACTTTAGTAGGTATTGCCATATAATTTTCCAAAGTGGTTATATCAAATTACACTCTGCAGCAGGTTAACGTTTAAACTATATGTAAGACAATTGGAGGCCACTTTTTATTTTTTTAAACACTTATACAATAAAATAATTCTTCCTTTTTAAAAAAGACTGAATTTTTTTATTTTTTAAGATTTTATTTATTTATCTTTAGAAAGGAAGGGAAGAAGAGGGGGAGAGAAATATCAATGTATGGTTGCCTCTGGTGTGTCCCCTGCTGGGAACTGGCCTGCAACCCAGGCATGTGCCTTGACTGGGAATCAAACCGCGTTTCTTTGGTTCACAGGTCCACACTCAATCCACTGAGCCACACTAGCCAGGGCTTAATTCTTCATTTTTACCACAGTTAATTACTATAAATGAATGAAATTTAAATTTAAAAGGATAAAATCAAGAGCGAGCAAGGATGTGGTATTTATGGCAAAGTAGTTCATGAAGAGAATAGTTTGCTTGCTGTGTGCTTGGCAGTATATCATATAGTCATTATTTTAGAGTCATCTATGATCTGTATGTGTTCACCCAGAACAAGCTGTTCAGTATCAGAGATCTTGTCCTTATCAGTTTTGGAGATTAGAGAAAGGCAGAAAGGGCCCACTTTAGAAAGTCTTGATCGTTTTCCAAATTCTCAGTAGCAAGTCCATTGCCCCAAAGAAATCTTATTCTGAAACGCAGTGTTAGCCAGACGAGTTGCTGTGGCAGAAGCAAAAGCGAGAAACCTCAGATGTCCACCTGTACTGTCTTCCTTCCCCTCACTGTTCCCAGCAGACCCCAGAGACACCTACAGACCCAAGGAGCATGGGGTGAGAAGGAGAGCCTGCATCCTGGATAATACAGTGCACTCATTTCCGTCACTTCAGTCACAGGGTGGCACCTCCCAGCACCATACATCAAGAATGAAGGATTCTAAGGAAAATATGCCATCCTCAGTTAGTAATGTCTGCTACAGGCACTAAAGGAGGATAGTAAGAGTCCGTGGGCTGGCCCTAGATATCATATATATAACACATATGATATCATATCTAGGAATATATATATATATATATATATATATATATATATATATATATATATGTATGTATATCCGGCAGAAGTAAAGCCTGCGGAGTGTGGCTGGTATAGTTTTAATTTGAACACCTCACCTAAAGTGTTGTATGGTGTGCTTGGTGTGATATTGTTATGTTATCAAATTATGTGCTTAGGAGTTTATAATAAAATATTTTGTAATAAAAAGGGGCATTATTGGTGCTAGACTATCTATCAATGGTTGATATAGATATATAGATATACTTCCTTTTAAATACTTTACTTTCTATTACTCCAAATCCCATATCAGAGTAATCGACGTGTTGGCATAATCAAACATAGGCTAAATACTGGCATTGGAATCACTGAGTGTGTATTTCTGCACTTGTCCAGTAGGGATTTTAGTAATTTTGGGATAAATTACTGAAAGTGGAATTCCCTGCAGTAGAATTAAAGCTCCTATACTTTCCTGAAGAGTGTCACTCTGCCCCTTCAGTAGGTGACATAGGCCACGTCCTGCCATGTACCATTGTTATCTGTGAACATCTCTCTCCCCATCTGGACCCGAAAGACAGAGAATTTATTCTTTCTTGTGCTTCTGTGTTTTGTCTCCCTCCCCGTCCAACAGTACCTGGAATGGTATTTCCCTTTTAATCACAGAAAATATGTGGATACATATTTTTTTGCTTGAAGTCTAATGATACATTTTAATATTTTATATGCTTAGAATGAATCCAGCTTATAAAGAGGTGTCAGAATCCAGCTTATAAAAAGAAATCCTGAGATGAAGTCATAGAAAAACACGTGAAAATTTTCCTAATTTTAAGGAAGAACGAACCCACTCCGGTTTTTCTCGCTCCCTGTTAGAGACGACATTCACAGTAGACAGGCTACTGATGAATTTGATGGGATCATTATCCCAAGGATAGATGCTCATGTAGAGACCACAACTCCAGTGCTGAACAGACACATGAATATTGGAGTTGGGACATATGAGGTTTTTTTAATCTCTAAATGCCTGTGGAGTAAGTAGCTTAATGAAAGAGACTTTCTCTGAGGCTCTCCATGGCCCCCCTCAATGCGGCTGCCCTTGGCACCCACCCTGATTCCTGATAACAGATGTGCTTAAATGCTCCCTAATGAAGTTTTCTGGGCTGGCATGGATGGAAGTGTGCTTCCAGTGTCTTTAATTTTCATTCTCGCAGCTCTCAGGTCACACCCTTTCAGAAACAGGAGGCTCACTGGAGCAGATCATTACTAGCATTCTCCTTCATTTGTTGCTTTTTAGGTCATTTTTTTTCAGGTCTCCATTCTTTATTAACCCCTTCTTGTTTTATTCCAGTTAGCATTTTCAGGGGTCCATTCGGAAATGCCCAGAGTCCCCACAGAGGCCAGTCTGCCTGGATTTCTGGGTGTCCTTTAGCATTGTTCCCCGAAATTCACTTATAAAGTGCTTTGAACATACCTATAACCTTGTCTTCTGGAAAACTTCTCCCTCTGGCGTTTTTCCCCCTCTTAGTTCACATTATCTAAGAATATATCGCACCCACTCCCTGGGCTCTAAGTCTGCTTTTACCTTTTGCGGTGTTTCCTCGGACCTACCAGACCTCTCTCTCTGGGAGCAGATCCCAGATCCGCACGCCGCTCCACGTGCCTCTTGGGGAATCGAGGGCATTTTACATGTTGTGTTTGATGTATTTCATTACTATTCTTCACTGAAACTGGTAGATGTGCTGCTCGATCCCTGAAACACATTTTTGTTGTAAATAAATTGTAGAAGGATTTGCCCCAATTTTATAAACATACATTTTCCCAAGTAGAAAACAATTCAGTGTCTCTCTTTTCTTGTTCAGCATCTAAATACCTACATTTCTCACAGTCTACTTTCTTTCTTTTTTCAGAAAATATCAACATTTTAAAGATTTTATTTATTTATCTTTAGAGGGGAAGGGAGGGAGAGAGGGAGAGAAATATCGATGTATGGTTGCCTCTAGGCAATGTACGTTGCCTATCGAGCACCCCTTGCTGGGAATTGACCTGCAACACAAGCATGTGCCCTGACTGGGAATCGAACCACCATCCTTTGGTTCACAGGCCCATGCTCAATCCACTGAGCTACATCAGCCAGGGCACAGTCTACTTTCTAATGGATTCAAATATTGTCTTCTGTTAGCCATTCTGGGGTGATATTTTGTTTGGTGTTGCATGTTCATCACATTTTGATAGCAGCCTGTTTGTCAACAGGGGTAATTTCAACACAGGATCTGCATGTACATGTATTATAAAACAAAGTTGCAGTTTTCTCATCTTTATCAGTGTCAGGGGATAAGGATGTATGTCCTGTCTATTCTAATAGCAAATACATCTGCATAATTACAGTTATACGATGATTCTTCTTTCCCTCCATCTTTGTTAAGAGTATTTCAGTCTGAATTAACTGAAGAATACCCATCATGTTTGACTTGTAAAGACCCAGCTTTAGTTCAACAATGTTGCAAAATGCTTTTTTGCTTGAGGAAAATTTTACAATAAGAATAATGTTCATTTTCAGACCCAGATTCCAATCATTTTGATTTGCAATATTAACTTAAGGTCATGTTATTAAACCAAAGCCAGAGAGTCTTGCTGGTCACCAGTATAATTATAACTTTCATCCAATGTTTACCAGTGGATAGTGAATTCATTCTGTTAAAATGAGATCTGGCATAAACCTTTACTCCAGGCTTAACTGAAGCAAACAGAACTTTTTTTTTGAGAGTTCACTAAACTAGATTTATAAGCTGGATACAATTAAAAGCTTTAAAACGCCAAGAAAAAGGCAGATTTGAAGGAGATGTGGATTTTTCTCTCAAGAATATTTGAATACAACCCCAACAAAAATAAAACTGAAGAGCTGAGTCGTTCATGTAATATTTTTTAGTTGGTTTGCTTAAAGCTAATCTGCATGCCTTTGTACTGCTTTCCAAGCCCAGGCGAAGGCCAAATCTCTGAAGGTAAACAGGACTGGGGAGGCCGCCTGCTCAGGAGTTCAAGGATAAGTCTTGGCTTTGCTGTTGACTTCTGGCTGTCAGTCTAAACGGGCCCCACGCTCTGTGCTTCAGGGAATGCGCTCCAGTTCACGCACACGTCATACCACGCTGCTGCAAATCAGAAAAGTAACATTATACCTTATACAATGGGGCAGTAGACAGAACAGACCTTTCAAAGCTGATGGACTTGGATTCGATTTTCAGCAAAGCAGCGTGAATAGCCGTGAGAACATAGGTAAACTATTAAAGCCACTTAAGCTTTAGAAACCTCACCTATGATGAAAATAAAGGTACCCACTTTACCTTGCAAGGAGATTGTATGAAAAGTGTATATAGGGTGACCATGTAATTTATCATCCAAACCAAAATACTTTTGAGAATGAAAGGGACATTGTTAAAATTTATACCAAGACAATAGCAGCACAATAAGGCTATCTCAGGGAGGCCAAGAATATAATATAATATAATATAATATAATATAATACCCATATATTATAATATAATAACCATATATTGTGCAGGGTAGGGCCAAAGTAGGTTAGAGATGTGAGTACATGAAACAGTTTATATTTGTATTATTGTTTATTAATTATTATATTATTTCCACACAAAAACTGTAAACCTACATTTGTCCCACCCTGTATATTAAATATAAAAGTGTAATATAAAATACACAGAAATGTACCACAATACAAGGAACCTGGTACTTTGCAGCACCTGGTATGAGTTCCTTTACCTTTTATTGTGGAACCGCTCAAGTTTATCCAGCACTTTACCTAGATTATGGCATTTGACAATCACAGCAGTCCAGTGAAGTGCACTGCGTGGCTTCCTTTTCTCAGTAAGGGCACCTGAGTTCAGGGAGCACGGTCGCCTTGCTTGAGGTTCCAGGGAAAGTGGCAGAACCAGGGTTCGAATTCATTTCTTACCGTTCCAAGTGCAGTGTGTTGTGTTTCCCTGCACCATGGTTTCTCCCAAAGAGTCTGTGAACACGTTTCCTATGCAAATGTGGTCTCGTGTGGCTGGTAAATTTCTCTACAACAACCCACTTCTAATGTTAAGTCTTGTTTTGTGTTCTGACATGAAACTTAAAACAGTCAACTTTTATGTGAGTTTAGTTTGTAATTTCAGGGGTTTTGTACTGGACGGATGGTCCATTCAGCCACTGTAGGGTTTTGCTTCTTCCTTGTCACTCTGTGCAGTGAGACCTGACGAATGAGGGCTTATGTCAAGCGCTGGAAGCTCTTCACCATTTGTCCCTCCGGGTGTCTGCCGGCATCGGTGTGCAGGTGGCTTTTCCACCCTGCAGCCATCCACTGATGAACTTGAGCACATCTGCCGTTGAGAAACCCCATCAGACCACAGGGTGTGCCCAGGCCCCTGACTCTTAGTGGCGCACCTCTGGCACTTTTTCAGCTGTAGAGCAAGCATTTGGATGTGCCTTGGGCTCTGTTTGGACAGTAGCTCTCTAGCCTGTTGGTGACGTATCTGCCTGGGCCTGTTTGTCCTTAGCCTGAGGTGTTTCATGAGGGCTCTCAGGGCCAAGACAGGCTGTGGAAGAAATGCCCCCCAACCCCCACCTTGTTCTAAATGCCCTAAACCTACTTAGGGTTTCCTCTGCTCTTTTTTTCTCTGACCCCACATCTCTCTTCCTAGGCCAGAGAGTATTTATCTGCAACCTCTGAGGATAGGGTGTTTAAGGGCTGGGTGAGAAGGGAGTTCTGGCTATGATCTAATTTTAAAGCCAAGCTCTTGGCCTCTGGAATGCTAAAACCCATGAATAAATATCTGGTTTCTCTTTGTGTTTGTGCTCTGACCTGCCTTCCCTTGGGGGAGTGGAGGTCAAGGTCTAGTTTAAAGGGGAACAAAATGGGGGGGAAATCCAAGAAATTTCCTGCCTAAAAAAATACATTTAAGTAAATGCTTTACCACGTTGTCCCCCGCTCTCATTTTGTTCTAGTCTTGGTTCTGTAGCATTGCACATTTGAACTGTGTTTGGTACACTGCTAAATAGTCACTGAATATGCATCTCACTAAATTAGTGTGATTCACAGTAGTGTCATCAAACAAAATGATAACTCCTGGCGACCTCATCCAGTCTTGTGTTTTTAAATACCATCTTTATACTGACATATTTGCAAATCTACGTCTCTAGGCTGGATCTCTGCCCTCAACTCTAGGCTCTTGGGTCCTACTGCTTCTTAACGTCTCCATGGCTTGTCTAAAGGATAGCAGAAGATTATCTTGTTCAGAAATGACTCCTGGCCTTTCCTCTAAAGTGCTCTGAACTCAGTCTCTCCTCATCCCAGGACACGGCGCCTCCCCCTCCCAGATTATTCTTTCGCTCTCACACTCCACAGCCCATCCAGAAGCAAATCTGTTTCCTACCACCTCCACTGCCACTCCCTGGCCCAGGCTGCCATGATCTCAGTTACCACAATAACGTCCTCCTTGATCTCCCCGCTACATGCCTCGCCGTGACCCCAATAGTCTATCATCCACACAGCGATCAGATTACTACTGATTTCCTCACGATGGCCGGATGGTTCTCTGCCTCCAGTCAGCATCCTTATACTCATCTGCAGGGCTCTGCATGACCTCCTCCCCCTTCACTTCACTTCCTCCACTGTTTCCTTCGTTATCTCTACTGCAGACACAATAGCTACTCCTTCTACTTAAATGTGCAGAGTGTATTTCTGCCTCCGGGCCTTTGCATGTGCTCTCCCCCAGATATTTAGACGGCCCACTTTGGGTTTCTGCCAAGACGACAACTTATCAGCGAAGTATTCCTTGATCACTCTTCTTAAAATGTACACCATCCCAACCCCTCCAACTCCTTTGTCTTTTCTCTGTTTCACTTTTCTCCATAGCACTTATCACCACATAGGACACTATTGACTTGTTTGGGGATGTAATAGCTGTCTTTCCAAAGATTATAAAGCAACAGGGAAGAAACTTGGGTTTGTTTGGTTACCTTTCTAGGTCCTAAAGGAGTCTGGTACACTGTAGTTTCTCAATAAATATTGAATGAACGAATCGACAACAACAAATCCCTGGGGCTGGCACTGTTACCCAGCAACCAGCTCACTCAGTGTCATGCACATGATAGTCATTCACAAAGACTTGCTCAAGTGAATGAAGTGAGTTAAACCTACGAGCATTTGTCTCAAACTCTAAAACTCATGGAAAAATATATGTCTTTGATTTATTTTTTTCTCTAGTTGTTCTATGGAAGAAATCATTAATTACTGTTCAATTCATTTTTAGTGCATTTAAGTATTACACTGGCCAAAATCTAACAAAATTGATCCAAAATAAAAAAAATGTACATTTGGTTTTTTTCTGTAAGGTGCCTCTAGTAGTGCTTAGCTGTCTTTAACTTCATTCGAAACAATTTTGTTAGATTGTGTAAGAACTTACCAAAATTGGTGAATTTTTGTGTAACCATTTTAATATTGGAGAGAGAAAAATAGGCAACATTTTTGACATATTATGCTTTGTTATTTCAAAAAGGAAAAAATGCAACTGAAACACACAAAAAAGATCAGTGCAGAGTATGGAGGAGGTGCTCTGACTGATCAGGTGTGTCAAAAGTGATTTGCAAAGTTTCATGCTGGAGATTTTATGTCTTGCCAGACAATGGTCCACAGTTCGGTAGAAAAGTTGAAGTCGATAGTGATCAAATGGAGACTTAAATGAAAAAAATCAATGTTATACCATATGGGAGATAGCTGACATACTCAAAATATCCAAATCAAGAAGTCAATAAAGTTATGGGTGAAAATGGAAAATGGGTCTTTTATTTTACAGAGAAAAACTAAGTGGACATTTTGGCCAACCCAGCACAAGCCTGGCATCATATCATTGTGTGTGTATGTATGTACATATGTACACACACATACACATATATGTGAATATACAATATATATATATTCACATATATATTATTCACCTATATGTGAATAATCATTTGGTAATAGCCAGCAACATGACCTCCATGACCTAACACTTTAATAGTCCACCTATCCCCCTGCCTCCCCAGAAGAGCATGTACCAATGAAGAGCCAAATCCCTTGTATTTAAAACCAGGGTTCTTTGAGGTCACTCTATTTGTGTATTCAAATGTACTACCTGCTATGGTGCAGATTGCTTTAATATCCCACACTGTGAAGAATGAATGAGTTTGGAACAGCTAGAAGAGAGCTGGTTAAGTTGTATAAGTTTGTCAACGTATGCATCAGATCTGTGCCCATCACTTCAAAAGCAGAACGTAACAGACGACAGGATGGTTTCAGAGTGTGTGTACGAACATGTGCCAGTGGCTCTTTAAAGTGGTTTAATGAGAGAGACTGGTATTACAGTTTCTACTTCTCCTCCACCACTTTTTCTTCCTTTTTTAAAGATTTTATTTATTTATCTTTAGAGAGGAAGGAAAGGAGAAGAGGAGAGAAATATCCATGTATGGTTGCCTCTCGTGAGTCCCCTGCTGGGAACTGGCCTGCAACCCAGGCATGTGCCCTGACTGGGAATAGAACCGCAATTGTGTNAATTACTGTTCAATTCATTTTTAGTGCATTTAAGTATTACACTGGCCAAAATCTAACAAAATTGATCCAGAATGAAAAGGTGTACATTTGGTTTTTTATGTAAGATGGCTCTAGTAGTGCTTAGCGGTCTTTAACTTCATTCAAAACAATTTTGTTAGATTGTGCAAGAACGTATCAAAATTGGTGAATTTTTGTGTAACCATTTTAATATTGAAAAGAGAAAAAGGCAACATTTTTGGCATATTATGCTTTGTTATTTCAAAAAGGAAAAAATGCAACTGAAACACACAAAAAAGATCAGTGCAGGGTATGGAGGAGGTGCTCTGACTGATGAGAAATGTCAAAAGTGGTTTGCAAAGTTCCACGCTGGAGATTTCTCACTGGACGATGATGGTCCACAGTTCGGTAGAAAAGTTGAAGTCGATAGTAATCAAATGGAGACTTAAATGAAAAAAATCAATGTTATACCATGTGGAAGATAGCTGACATACTCAAAATATCCAAATCAATAAGTCAATAAGGTTATGGGTGAAAATGGGAAATGGGTCTTTTATTTTACAGAGAAAAACTAAGTGGACATTTCGGCCAACCCAGTACAAGCCTGGCATCATATCATTGTGTGTGTGTATGTACATACGTACACACACATGCACCTATATGTGAATATACATGGCATTTTGTAATAGCCAGCAACATGACCTCCATGACCTAACACTTTAATAGTCCACCTATCCCCCTGCCTCCCCAGAAGAGCATGTACCAATGAAGAGCCAAATCCCTTGTATTTAAAACCAGGGTTCTTTGAGGTCACTCTATTTGTGTATTCAAATGTACTACCTGCTATGGTGCAGATTGCTTTTATATCCCACACTGTGAAGAATGAATGAGTTTGGAACAGCTAGAAGAGAGCTGGTTAAGTTGTGTATGTTTGTCAACGTATGCATCAGATCTGTGCCTATCACTTCAAAAGCAGCACGTAACAGATGGCAGGATGGTTTCAGAGTGTGTGTACGAACATGTGCCAGTGGCTCTTTAAAGTGGTTTAATGAGAGAGACTGGTATTACAGTTTCTACTTCTCCTCCACCACTCTTTCTTTCTTTTTTAAAGATTTTATTTATTTATCTTTAGAGAGGAAGGAAAGGAGAAGAGGAGAGAAACATCAATGTATGGTTGCCTCTTGTGGGTCCCCCACTGGGGACTGACCTGCAACCCAGGCATGTGCCCTGACTGGGAATTGAACCATGATTGTGTGGTTTGCAGGCCCCAGCTCCATCCACTGAGCTACACCAGCCAGGGCTACCATTCTTTCTTTTCATCTCTACCCTTGTGACCCAAATTGTTATTCTTCTCCAGAGAAATGCTAGAAAAAGCAAAACAGAAAAAGAGACTAATTAATAAATTATCACCAGTAACCTGTAATTGATATTCAAATCACACCACATGACCCTTATCAACATACATCCATATAAGGATCAGGTACACAGTAAACAAATAAACACAACAGTGATTTGATGAGCGCATTGATTTAAAAAAAAATCAATTTCAGAACAAAAGGAATAAAACAGATGAAGTATAAAGTGAAATCTTATTGTAACATACTCCAGTCATTGCCCTGTGTCCATAAATGTCTAGCGGTTTGATTTTGGTTTTGTCTGACAATTTACTCTTCAATAAATTGCTAGCAGGAGAATATGCTTGTGTCATTTGAGGTGAAAAGAAAAGATTAACAAAGATAATCTGAAGTGCAACCTTCTGATGTGAACAAAGCAGTGTCTCTGGGATTATTAAGGCTAAAGATAAAACATAAGTTGATGAATATGTGAAAAAATTAACATATCATTATTTATTAATACAGTATAATTAAAAGTTTGTGATTGTATATACATAGTATATATACTACATATTCTTATAAAATCTGTCCAGTTAGGTGAATATGAGCAACTTGAAAAAGTTAGAAATAAACTAAAACTAATTGGGGGGTGTTAAATACTTGTCCTTGAATTCTGCTTCAAGCCCTATGGCGAAACCCAGTGAAGACCAGTGAAATTCATCTGAGTGTTATTACACATTTAAAAACTCCTAGACTACATATGATACATGGCCGGGATGAAAGAAAGAGGATGGAACATTGAGGAGGCAGCGATAACAACATGGGGAGGGAGCTCTGGAACCTACTTACCTAAAGAAAAAGGTTGGACAAACCAAACCATTGCTTGTCTTGGACCATTACAAATTTAAAGTTGCTGGACGAGCCACCATATCCTCAAGTCTTGAGAGAGAGAAGCAAATACAGAAAAGCATTGCCAAGATTAGTTCACCTGGACAGAAGCTGATGGAACTATGAAGTGATCTCCAATTTAAAAAGTAGATAGGAACTTCTGGCCAAGATGGAGGCATAGATAGATATACTTTGCCTCTTCAAACAACCAAAAGGACAACAACAAATTTAAAAACAAAAAAATAACCAGAACTGCCAGAAAATTGAGCTGTATGGAAGACCAACAATCAAGGAGTTGGAGAAGAAACATTCGTTCAGACTGGTAGGAGGGGCGAAGGCGGGGATCCAGGGCCGAGAGGATGCACGGCAAGGGGGCGGCTGGCTGACTGGGCAGTCCCACGTTCTCACACCATAACAGGGAAGAACAACTGGGGATCCAGATAAGCCATGCAACCCAGGGTTCCAGCGTCGGGAAATAAAGCCTCGAAACCACTGGTAGTAAAAACCTGTGGGCCTTGAGGCGGCAGGAGAAACTCAGAGTCTCACAGGAGAGTTCATTGGAGAGACCCACAGGGTCCTAGAATGTACACAAACCCATCCACCCAGGAATCAGCACCAGAAGAGCCCAATTTGCCTGTGTAGTAGAGGAAGTGACTGAAAGCCATTGAGAGCTGAGCAAGCAGCATTGTTCCCTCTTGGACCCCTCCCCCACATACAGCACCGCAACGGATCAGTGATGTGGGTTGCCCCACCCTGGTGGATACCTAAGGCTCCACCCCTTACATCGTAACAGCTGGGTCTGAGCAAAAAAGTATGGCCCTAACGAAAGAACAAATCAAAGCTCCAAAAATAGAACTAAGCAATAAGAGAGAGACATAGTTCATTTTAGAACTGCTCTAAAAATAGTCTATTTCTAAGTAACGGGCAAAAAATCTGAACAGACACCTCACCAAAGAAGACAGATGGATGACACACAACCAAATGAAAATATCCCCAACATCATTTTTCATTAGAGAATTGCAGGGAAATGAGATAATAATGCATACCTATTAGAATGGTGAAAATGCCTCCCACCCCAAATCACAGCACAACTGACCACGTGGAATGCTAGAAGGATGTGAAGCAAGCAAGACTAACTCATCTCGCGTGGGAATGCAAACTGCTACAGCCACTTTGGGAAACAGTTTGGCAGTTTCTTATAGAGCTAAACATGATCTTACCATAACCCAGCAATTACGCTTCTAAATATTTACCCAACTGGTCTGATAACTTATGTCTACGTAAATACCTTCATGCTGATGTTTACAGCCAACACATAATTGCCAAAAACGGGGAGCAATCAAGATGTTTTTCATCTGCTAACTGGATAAACTGTCATCCATACATTGGCATATTCAGAAGTAAGTGGAAATAAGCTCTCAAGTCAGGACAGGATGTGGAAGCACCTTAAATGTATGTTGCGAAGTGAAAGATGTCAGACTGAATCAACCACATACTGCATAATTCTAATTATGACTTGACACATTTATTAATGGATAGGCATGAAGGAGGAGTCATTTTGTATTACTTTGTTAGTTTGTTTTCCTAATGCAGTTTGGGAATAACTCCTTAATAGCCGCTCCTGTCTCCAGCCTTAACTGCATCTCACCGGTTCATCTTGGCCCTGAAACAGCAGTGTGACCTTTATAAAAGAAAAAGATGCTCATGTCATCTTTGTGTTTATCATACTCTAATAGATATAAAAATACTTGAATGGTTTCTCATCATTTTAATCATATTCATACATTTTTTAGCTTGGTTTTTAAGCTCTTCATAATGTGGATACTTTTCCAGCCCCACCTCACCCAATTCCTCTCACACTCATTTTGCCAGGCTCAAGCTCTCCATATACACTAGGACCTTTGAAGTGTCTGTGTATTTCTTCTAAGAGGTTATGGAGGTAGCAGGAGAAGTGTGATGGGGCTGCCAATGGAGACACCCTATGGTTAGCAGTAATCCCACACACCCCCAGGCTGCAGTCATAGGCTCACCCTGCAAATCTGCCTGGGCCCATACAGGCAGGAAGCAAAATGAGTCTGGAGCAGACAGGATGTATAAGCAGCGTAACGTGTATGACCCTTGGTTCTTTAACAAAGAAGGCATCCAGTGGGATTGTGGGAGATATTTCTCTGCTTCTCTGGGATACTTAGCCCCTTGCATCACTTTTATGTCTCAACAAACTCCAAATATTACATTACCAATTTTTACGTGCTCTGTTAATATAAGCATTAAAAATTGCGGACATTAACATATGTTTCCTCTTCCAGAAACATGTGAAAATTAAAAATCCAAATTTTACAACCACATCTCTTAAAAATTTAGTAAATGCTTAATAGAATACAAATAACTTTATTTAAATGCGATGCCTTGGTGTAAAATATTATTTATAATTTAAATGATAAATCACTAAATTTAAACTCTCATTTCAGAAATGTAATTTAATTAGTAACTTTCCTCTTAATCATCATTCATAATAAAATGAATACAATTTTCAATTTACATAAAACTGGTTTGAATTCTTGGGCACGGAACCCCTAGGTTTTGACTCATTAAACATGAAGATACAAATGGAAAGACAAAACCAAATCAGTTGATTACCATATTCCAAATTTAATTCCTGTTGTTTCTACTTTCAATTTAAACCCACATGTTATTTATTTTTATTTAAGCATACATGTTAATTTTGAAAAAATACAGGTTTTTCTTGATTTTGCATTCTTTATAAGCATCCCCATCCCTCCGCTTCCTCTCAAACACGGGGCAGATTGTAGTCACGGTCCTGCTGCTTTTCCCGTTCTCACTTGTCATTTCAACAAGTTGTCTCTATCAAATTGCACTTCTTATCTAAAAAGAACGAAAAGTAAAAAGGAAACATTTCCTTTTAATGTGTGTGTGTATATATATATATATATATATATACACACATTAATCTTTACTTCCCATTCTATAGCAAAAAAAGTCCATTTCAGGATTTGAAATGCTTTGAAGCTAGACTACCAGGCTAACTTTGGGGAGACAAGAGCACTTCCCTAATAATTATTAGAGATTATACCATTTATCTGTAGAAAAGTCTTTGCACAGAACAATGACAATTTATTCTGTAACTCTTTCTCAGGATGATATTTCTGTCAGATGCAGGATAAGTCAAAATTTTCTGGCTTAAGCAAACATAATAATTTAAAAGCAATCCCTAGACCCCCATCTGGAACTGATTTGCTTCTCATTTTAACTTCTGGCATTGTAAAGTATCCACTTTTATATTATATTAATTTTAAATTTCCATTAAATTGCTTAATGTCTGTGTTTCATGAGGCTTAAGAGTTTTTTATGCCAATTTATTTTGACTGGTACAGGAATAGAGCAAGGGAGCTGGCAAGGTCAGGGTGGGGATGGGGCTACTTCAGCAACTACAGCTATATGAACAAAATTTGTCTCCTGGCTGAACTGGTCATTCGTTTTAGTTCAGCTAGTAACGTGGAGGAGTTAAGGTGGGGAGGACATAGGAAGCCATGGAGATCACCATGAGATGGGACTGAAAATAAAATCTTGTGCTAAATCTGCTCCTCTTACTTTAAACTGTCCACATAGGACATCTTACACATGCCCAATGCATTTACCACATTTGACCGGAAAATGTCACTCTGACAATCATCACTTCCTGCAGCTTCAGGCTGTGATGTCAGCTGCCTGTGGGACAGTGTCAAGCAGTGCCTGGGACATGATAGACATTCAATAAATATATTGTTGAATATGTGAATGGAAGAACAGAGGATAGATGGATGGATGAGTGGGCGGGTAGATGGTATTTCTCTACCTGGATATTTTCATTAATGTCTAATTTTCAACAGGTTTGAATCCAACCTTAGTTGACTTGAACTCATTTTCTTATTATATTCTACCCCAGACTTTTATTCCGTTTGGACTACTCTGTCTTCCTAATTCTCTATATCTAATCAATGAACAATGTTTATAAGTCACCAGATCAAATTAAGCCATCCTCCTACTCAGAACTCCTGTGTGCCCATATACTTCAGAATAAAATCCCAGCTCCTCAATGTGACATATAAACTCCTTCACAGTCTACTCCCCGTCTGGCTCCACCCAACATCACTCAGCCTGCCCTGCACACCACGTGATTCCTAGCTGACCCAGGCTCTCCCATGTCTAGACCTTGGAACGCGATACTCTTTACTTGGAATGCTTTTCCTAAATTAGCAAGTTTTTACTCACCCAAGACTCAGCTCACAGTTAAGCTCAGGGGATTTACTGTCTTACTTTTTTTCTGGTGCCTAACACAATGTTGAATAAATAATTATTGGTTAAATGAGTGTGTGTGAAACTCATGTGTGGTCATAGGATTGACACGTTATACATATCATGATTTTGTCTATTACATTTTCTCTTCCAGAAAACACAGGCTGGTTTGATTCTTGTCTTCCTCCTCCCACTGCCACCTGAGGCACTAAAATCGGTTAGATTCACCTCAGTCTGGTCTTCCTTCCATCCTTCCTTCCTTTTTTTTTTTAGTTAGGCATGTTTATAAGACTTAAATAGGATAATGTTCTAAATTACCCATATATCTTTTTATATTTTTCCCAGGACAGGAAAACATGCAGACTCTCAACTCCTGAAGAATAGGAACTGTATTTTATTTTCTTTGCTGTCTTCATTGCCTATTTTTTGTTGTTGACAGAATAAACTTGTTAATGACTGAGGAGACGAGTAAGGAAACAGTTGCTCCTCCCAGACTGCTCTATGTCTATATCATTATATTCTTATTTTCTTCCTTTGCTGCATATTTAAAGACCTCTTCAAGAGAAAAACAAAAATCTTATTTATGTAAGTTTCCTTCCTGCTCCTTGAAACTCATACTCTCTGTGTTGCCATGGTTTCTGATCCTGGCTATTCCCTCCACTAAGGATGAAGAAATCTAGTCATGAGCAAAAATGCATTTTTCAAGCTATGTCTCTCCATAAGGTTAATGTTCATATGGAAAATCATTTCAACCAGCCAAAATCAAATCATATTCATAGAAATGTTAAAATATACTGGTAAGTATTCAAAAAAAAGTGTGAGTTTTAAAGTAAAAGAAAAACCCGGGCTGGTGTAGCTCAGTGGATTGAGTGATGGCCTCAATCCACTGAGGAGGGGATTGAGGGTCACTGGTGAACCAAAGGGTCACCAGTTCAATGCCCAGTCAAGGCACATGCCTGGGTTGCAGGCCAGGTCCCCAGTTTTAGGGGCTGGTGAGAAGCAACCACACATGGATATTTCTTTCCCTCTCTTTCTCCCTCCCTTCCCCTCTTCTAAAAATAAATTAATTAAATCTTTAAAAACAAACAAACAAACCCTGGGTTCAATCTCAGTTTGTCATATAACTGCTCTCTGTAAAATAGACACATTTATTTACTTTTAAGTTCAGGTTTCTTAATGTATAAAATGGAAAAATTAATTTCTACTTTTAAGAGTGTTTGTAAGAAATAAATAAGCTTGTAGTTAGTATTCAATACAAACTCCCCTCTTCATATTTAGCATTCCAGAAGTCCCATCAGTGTTCTTATTAAAACATGACTAAAACCTAATAATACTATAAGCATATATATATATATACTTTAATCTGACAGCTAATATGATTAGTAAATGGTTGTTTAGCTCTGCAAAATTCATTTAATCAAAAATAAGCTACCTCCAAAAATCTAAACTAGAATTCCCTTATACAGGTTGAGGCAAATGCAGGTTTACAGTTGTGAGTATAGAGAATTTACTCTTATATTATTATTTGTTAATTATTGCATTATTTTTTAAATGAATAACTGTAAACTTCCTTCTGTCCCACTCTGTGTTTGTAAGATTCTTGTTTGTACTTCCCTGAAGCTTTCTGGCCACTGAAGTGTTAAAGAGTGAAACTTAGGGCAGATAGTGGTATGAGGTCAAAGAGAGGGGCTCCCCTCTGGCCTGAGAGAAGAGGCATGGCGGGTCCTGCCCTCCTCAATCAAGTTTGCAATGCGGGTGACCAATCAGGTTGTCAGTGGACATGTGAACTAGGCAATGAGCCTGAGAAGTGATGATATGTATTCAATGGAAGTTTTACTTTAAAGAATTTTTTTTCAAATAATAAAAACCCACTACAGTATAGACCTGACTACAACATAGTAATATAGGAATCAAATGAGTTTACAAATTCTAATTTTTTCCTCCATTTATTTCTCAAATATATTTTAGCACCTATTACATATAATGGACAAGACTTAATTTGTAAGACATACAGGGATATATTGAGTTGGCAAAAAAATTCATTTTTTTCCGTAGGATGGCTCTAGTAGTGCTTAGTTGTCTTTAACTTTATTCCAAATAATTTTGTTAGATTGTATTGTGATGGATGTCATATATAAGTGCACATTTTTTAAAAATTGGTGAATTTTTGTGTAGCCATTTTAGTATTGAAGATGGAAGAAAATAATAAAGCATATATTTCAAGAAAGGTAAAAATGCAACTGAAATACAAAAAATATTTGTGCAATGTCTGGAGAAAATGCTGTGACAGATCAAATGTGTCAAAGTGGTTTGCGAAGTTTTGTGCTGGAGCTTTCTCACTGGATGATGCTCTATGGTTGGCAGAGCATTTGAACTTGACAGTGATCAAACTGAGACATTAATTGAAATCGGTCAACATTATACCACGTGGAATATAGCGGACATATCAATAAAGTTATTGGTGAAAATGAAACATGTGTTTTTTATTTTATGGAAAAAAATCACATGGAATCTTTGGCCAATCCAATAAATGCATACACTGTGAATCAGGATGTGCATTAACTGTCTAAATGAAAAATAATGAAGTAAGTTTTTTAGAACATTAGTTTAAAAAGTAACATTTGGAAGTCATTTTGAATTTCTCTTGAGTATATCTCTTATGTTTTTTTAGAGTGTAAGAATAGCATGTGTGTTTGTTTTTATTTAACTTGAAATTTCATGTCTTTCTAAAAAATTTGTTGTACAGATCATATCAATCAATTTTTATTTTAAAATATTACTTTGACCATTAAAGTTGGTAGTTCTAGTGTCTGCCTCTTTTTTGATAATGATGTCAGGAGGTATTTTGAATAATTAGCCCAGACTTGTTAACCTTTAGAAATTGCATGACTATTTTAAGGTAGAAATTTTGCTTTTTACATCTTGCTTATAAATAGAATATTATCTTATTGAATTATTACATTGATGCCACTTGAACTAATGTTTAAATGGATTAAATTCTACCTAGTGAATTTTTCAATTTTTTTAAGAAACTGGCTTTTATTGATAGTAATGAAATTCAGTGCCAGTAATACCAAAAATAAACCACAAATGAGGAAGAATTATCCAAGTAGGTTATAAATTAGGCAAAATGAGGAAAATGTTCTTCTCTAGGTTAACCATGAGACATGTTTGGCTTACATGGTGAAAAGGTATGGGTTTGCAAGGCAATGGAAAGAGAATGAGCTATTTCAGGAGGCAGAAACTTCACTCCAACCAGTTAAACATGTGAAGCTAAAACTTCTGGAGAAACAGGATCTTCTATTAGACTCTTAGGGGGAGTAAAGATTATTAATATGAATGCCATCATTTTATTTTTAGAGAAAACTTTGCTCAGAATAGTGGGAATGGAGAGGACAGGGTATTAAAAAGAAAAATAGATGCAGTTTACGGTACCTATTTTAATAAACTATAGAAGCACAATTTGTATATGAATAATGAAAGGGCCCAAACATTTCAAATTATACATTCTTGTAACCTTTTGAAAAAGTTGTAGAATGATGACTTGGTTCTGCTTTAAGTTTTGTCGTGTTAATTTTTCTGCCGATTCTCTTAATGCCTGGCTATCATTTAACGGTTAAGGAAAGCAAGCTGTGACTTGGATTGATACATCTTTTTCATCTAGTTAGCAAGAATTTTTTAGTCTCCTGTGTGCCGCCAGACTGACATTCTTCTAGACACTAGAACACAGTGATGAATAAAACAAGTTTCATGCTCCCTGCGGAATATACACTCAAAAGAAGGAATCAAGTAAAATAATAATGAAAAGCATTCCAGTTCTTGTTGTTATTGTTGTTGTTGTTGCAGGTGGTCTTAGGAGTAGCAGTGTATTCCCTGACTGGGAAGGGGGCAGATATGACTTCATCTCCTACACTGACTCATTCTGCCTTAGCCACGCTGGCCTGCTTGCTGTTCCTTGAGCATGTCAGTCACATATCCCTGCCTTAAGGCCTTTGCACTGGCTGTTCCCTCTTCCCGGAAAACTATTTACCCAGATGTCTTCCTTCATCTCTTTTTTACATCACCTTTTTGGAGAGGACTGCCCTGGTCACCCCATCTTAAATAACAACTCACATCTTCATCCCCCAGTATTGAATCCCGCTTATCCTGCTCTATACTTCAACCCCACAGCACGTTTCTCCTCTGATCTATTGTACTATACAACTTGCCGTTTTTGTTTGGATGTCTCTTCCTAGTAGAATATAGACTCTGTAAAGTCAGGGATCTTAATCTGAATGGTTTGCTGGGTTAGTCCAATCACCTAGAACAGAACAGAGCAGATACTCAATAATTATGTATCGGATGAGATAAAGTCAGGGAGAATTTGGGACAAAGCTGTGACATTGGATGCTGGGCGGAGAGGAGTTTAAGGGGGTTCTGGGGTGCAGTTGAAGTAGGGACACCACTGAGGGAGTGAGTACATTACTGTTAACAGGTGAGAACGTGGCGAGAGTGGAAATGGAGGGGGTGGGGAGTGTTAGGGTATATCACGTATGAAAATGGTATGCCATAATAAAATGATAATAAAATCGGGGGCTAGAAAATACTGCTGACATTTTATAATTATATCAGTAGATGGTGAAATGTCACCCATGTACCTCAGTCACCATTTAAGTAACAACAGAGCCTTTAACAGATATCACATCCCGAGATGGAAAATTATTTGCAATCCTTAGAATAGTAATATAAAATAAAATATTATTGAAAAACTAAAAATAGAAAACATGTTTGTCTTCTTCATGAGTAATCTATGAGAGAGATGAAAACACGTTTTCAGAGAAAACACATATGACATGTCGATTTTTCAAAGCGGTTTTTATGTTTTTTAATGCACTTGAAAGAGATTGGGTTTTTAAACAAGTGTATGATTCGATTGTTAAAGCAACCATCAGAGAATGATGTGGGTCTCTTTACAAAGAACATAAAAAATGTTTATATTGCCTCCGCTGGTTAAGCCCAGTAACACTGCCCCGCCAGAAGGCGGCCATCTCAGCTGAGCCAAAACCCAAGGAGAGAGCAGGAACCACTTGTCAACGACAAATGTCCCGTCTCAAAGGTATAGCAGAATCACGCGCGTATCAACAGAACAGGTTCCTTAGAATGAAACCCCGGAACTAATTTAATTTACTCCAATATTAGACAAAATTCTAACAAGCTTCTCGATATGGCTTATCAGTCTTTGGAATAATTAAAGTGACGAAGTAGATGAATAGATAGGTTATTAGAGATAGTCTCAGTGACCGTGGCAAAAAAAAAAAAGAGAAAGCCATAGTATTTCCGGGAGGCAAACACCACATTTGTGTTTGTATTATATATATATATATATATTCAAAACCTAAAAATACTCAAAGCCCTAGCACTCTAGAGTCATTTTCCTTCAACTGCTCTACAGCTCCGGGCAGCACAGACACAGGACTGCACAGGGCACTCCCTCGCTGCTCAAGCTCCTCACCGAGGTCCGGACATTTTAAAAGGATTCAGTTACATTCAGTACTTTGGGTTGTGAAAGGCAATGGAGTGTCCAATACATTTTAGAAACTTTCCTCTGAGAAATGATTCAAGGTTTAATGGTCTTGCAACTGGAGTACTTCCAATATTAGTTATGTAGAAACATTTGTTAATTTTAATAGTGCATTTCTAGAAGATGCCAGATAAGTGCACTTTTCTAGGTTGTAACCTGTAGAGTGAACACCCCGTTTTCTAACAAAAGATGAAACTCTTTGAATCCTGCGGGCAGTTATGTTTCCCGATGCTACTGATTTAAAAACAGAAGGACCCTTGTGGAGATGAGTGTACCCTGGGCTTCCTACATGCGAAGCAAGTGCTCCACCACCAAGCTACATAAAGCATATACACATAACACGTAGACACAGGCAACAGCGTGGGCTTCGCCAGAGGGACAGGGGGAGGGCTAGTGGAGGTGGACAAAGGGCGGGGAGTAGGGAGAGGAAGACGGGTGCACGATGCAGTGTGCAAATGAGTTGTACACTTGAAATCTGGATGTTTTTGAAAACCAATGTCACCCCACTAAATTCAACTCTAAAAAAGATTAGTAATAGGACTAGTTAATCAGTGTTTATTTTATTTTTTGCTTGCATGTTTCCTCAAAACATTCTGGAAAACTATGTGACCTCTTGCATATTTTTTACTTTATATCTAATTTTTTCCTTGTGAATTTAACTACAAGGAGTGTAAAAATTTTGATATCTCATAAATACTGACATTTTTAAATAAGACTGTTTATTTTTCTCTCTTAAACCTATCCAAAAAACCACAAATGAGATCTCTATTTGACATTCAAACCATCCTTTAAAAAACATAAATACTTCTTCAACAGTTGGGAAAAAATTAAAAAAATAAAAACACAAGAATATTTGTCTGGTGCTTACTATTTCTTAAGGCAAAAAACAAAGAAGACTCAGTCTCGAGAGAGCAAGCAGTGATAGACTCTGAAAACTAAAGATAAAACCACAGGGCTCACTGTGGGAAGCATCGTAGGGTCAGTGGCCTGCTACTTCAGGCACTGCAAAAATTTTGGCTCAAATCCAGCCTTCCACTCTGTAATCAGAAACAACACTGCTGCTTTTAGTCTCCAGCCAAGCCGCCATGTGCCTGTGGTCTGTCTTACCAGGTTCTGACTGCACTGGGACCTCTCATCTAAGGCACCACGGTAGTCGGGTATGTAGACCTCTGGTGATTCTAACACAGGCAATAGGTAAAGGCTGACAGTAGCTTTCAACTAACTAGTCTCATTTTTTTAAGGAGTATCTTTAGACTGCTACATACAGGGCATTTCCATAAAAATAAAAATACCCAAATGACAAGTATATTTTATAGTATAAAATACGACAGACATGGATTCTTTAGTCAGGGTCAGCGGGATCCCAGGAAGACCACCCAGGGTTTTTCAGAGGGCTCACGAGCCCACTGAAATCGTTTGTCAAACTGCGTGTGTGCCGGTTTCTCCTGAGAAAGGGCCTAAAGCTTTCATTGCATTTTTAAAGTGTTTATAACATTCCCTTCCAAAAAAATTTTCTTAAAGACACCACTGTTCTCAACTACAATACAAATATTTTCTTAAAATGTCCAGCATGTTTCCCATCCACTTTCAAGGACAATAGAGTCCATGCACCTCAGTGCTTCCCTTTCCTTGACCCATTTCTAGTTAAGTGTTATCCAGACGGTCTAGGCCTTAAATTGAGTTGAGCTCAAAGGACAAATTACAGGCTTTGGAAAGAGACTTCTTGGATGAAAATTCTGAAATTAGGCTTTGGAAAGAGACTTCTTGGATGAAAATCAGCCACTAACTAGCTAGGTGACCTCAAGTAAATTAGCTAACCTCTCAAAGCCTCAGTTTTCTTTTCTGAAAATGGGACCAATCCTAGTGCCTGCCTCCTAGGGAGCTAGTGAGGGTCGAGGGGATCATGCAAGTGAAGTGCTCAGCATGGTTCCAGACCCTGAGCCTGACTTTCAGCAGCATTACTTTTGATGAGCTTTAATGAATCACTAATAGAATCCTTAATTTGGAAGTTTTTTTTAATTTTAAGAATTTTTTATTAATATGTATATTTTATTGATTATACCATTACAGTTGTTCTATTCCCCCTTCATTCCCCTCCACCCAGCACACCCCTCCCCCTCCATTCTCCCCCCCTTAGTTCATGACCACGTGTCTCAAGTTCTTTAAATTCTATATTTCCCCTACTATTCTTGCCCTCCCCCCTGTCTATTTTCTACCTACTGTCTATGCTGTTTTCTGTACCTTCTCCCCCCTTCTCCTCCTCCCACTCCCCTGTTGCTAACCCTCCATGTGATCTCCATTTCTATGGTTCCACTCCTGATCTAGCTGTCCTCTTGGTTTGCTTTTGTTTTAGGTGTGGCTGTTAATAACTGTGAGTTTGCTGTCCTTTCACTGTTAATATTTTTCATCTTCTTTTTCTTATATAAGTCCCTTTAGCATTTCATATAATAAGGGCTTGGTGATGATGAACTCCTTGAACTTGACCTTATCTGAGAAGCACTTTTTATACTATCATTAACCAGTTAGTGGTCTTTTCATTACAGGAAAAATTATATCACATTTGGAACTTACCTTTATCAATCATTATTAATATTCACATCTTAGACACTTGTATTGGATGATTCATGACTGAATTCTTGTTTGGCTAAAATTTTTATATCTGAGAGTTTTCACATTGTGATGTTTTTTATTTGTTTGTTTTTACCTCTGTGACTAAAGGAACAAATCTAAGCTGTTGATTAATGCACAATAAACCCTGTAAAATGTTACACTTGTTTTTTAAGACACTGTATAAAATTGAAAACTATATCTGAATAAGCATAAATAAATGTACTGGGTTCCTATTTCAAGGAAATATAAAACACATGTAATTTGATGGGCTATTTCTCCTTCCTTACAAGGATATAAACTATAAGAAAATTAACAAATGTGTTTGAAATGTTGCTCTTTTTTCCCCACAGCTCTTGTAGTGAGATTTCTGACCAAACGGTTCATCTGGGAATATGATCCCACTCTCGGTAGGTCAAATTTTCTTTCCTCCTAGTATCCGATCAAACGTTATGGCTCCAAAGAGAGAATGACATTTTCTGTTGCAACATTTTAAGCACCTTTCAAATGTCTTGGAAGTGCTTTATTGAATCATGCAAAGACATCCCCTAAGAAGCTAGATGTGTGTTGCATGGATTTTAATGCAGAGATGAAGAAATCAGGCCAAACCAGAGATAAGAAGGAAGTAGCTAGAAATGATGGTTTTCCACTGACAAATGTAGCAACATTCCAATGGTAGACAACAATACAGTGGACATGGTCAGTCTGATATGGGATAAAATGGTATGCTGAGGAGAGTGTAACAGTAAGGTAAAACTTGTGAATACTGATTTGGGGTAATGTGTAAATAAATTGAGTTCCTTCCCCTCTTATCTCCAACGAATCTGTCTTAAGCTTATTTAAAATTTTTTAAGATTTTATTTATTTATTTTTAGAGAGGGGGTCGGATGGGAGAAAGAGAGGGAGAGAAATATCAATGTGTTAGAGACATTTTAATCACCTGCATATTGCACACCCCCAGGGGACCTGGCCCACAACCCAGGCTCGTGCCCTGACTGGGAATCCAACCTGTGATTTCTTAGTTTGCAGGCCAGCACTCAATCCACTGAGGCACACCGGACAGGGCTGTCTTCGGCCTTAAAAGTACAAAAGAAGCAGCCAAAATTGGTATATGTATTTTGAAAATAGCAATAATGTTGATATATGAAGTGTTTATCACATGTATTGTTCATAGTCCAAAGCAGAGTATTTATTAAAAATATTTTTAGCTGTCTCCAAAGTAATGCTAAAACTTCATGGGCTCAAAGTTAAGCTTCAGACTTTATTCTGAATGAAGTCTTTGAGCTTTTGTTTGCTTCAGAACCACAGTCAGTATCCCAAAGGGCAACAACTTTGACATCCAGAAGAGGAGGGAAAGATGTATATTATTTCACCACAGGCACGGTGTCCCTGGACAAGCTGGCCTTACTCTGAGTGCTGAAGTGGGCAGAGATGATCCCTGGATGTTTTTGTTTGGGGACTGGGTTTTCGGGTGGGTGATTTTTTTGGTTGTTGTTGTTATATGTGGTCAGTTTAAAAGGAAAGATTTTTCCCTTTTGCCTTCTCTCATTGCTTTACTCATTCATTCAACAAGATGTTTGTTAGATGATCCTATGTGATACATTATTCTAGGTGCTGAAGATAATCAATAGACAGAAAGAGAAGGCCCCTGGGTTTTGGCTTTTGGTTTGTTTTGTCTTTAGCTATTGTCTGGTAAAGAAAGAAGAGTCAATAAACAAATAAATGTATGTCAATAGTGATAAGTAATAGGACACAGTGGGGGAAGTAATGTATGTCAATAGTGACAAGTAATGGGGCACAGAGGGTGAAGGGTTTACAGGAACAATTACAAAGGACACAGGGACAATAACAATAAAGGTTTGAAACAGAGGAAGAAGGTGGGGAGGACTAGGGTGGTGCGGAGTTGTGAGGGGAAAAGGCAAAGAAGTATGAACAACAATAAAAGTGTTTAAACATAAATAAAAATGTTAAAATGAAAAAAAAATAGTGATAAGTACTATGAAGGAAAATTCAACAGTTAAGGGGGTAGAGTGATTTTATTATTTAATTTTAATGTTTAATCTATCTGGCATATATTTTAGTGAGAAGAATAAGGTGAAGACCTAACATTTCTCCCAAATAGTCGACCAATTATTTCCTATTGTTTACTGCATAGTCCCCACCTTCCCCACTACTTCCAACGCTGCCTTTTATACAATCAGTCCTCCTTGGTATCCACGAGGGGTTGGTTCTCTTCTGTAACATAAGGGAGCATTTGCATGTAACCTACACACATCCTCCCATATACTTTATCTCTGGGTTACTTATAATACTAATACAGCATAAACTGTTGTTACACTGTATTGTATAGGGAATAATGACAAGGAAAAAACTGTGTATGTTCGGTACAGACACAACCCTCATAGGCCTAGCTACACAGTCACGTTAGCAACGCATACTATTTCAAAAAATACTTTTTCCCCAAGTATTTGTGATCCTGAGTTGGTTGAACTCATGGGTATAGAACCTGTAGATACAGGTATATTGGATGCCCCCAAACCAGCAGCACATGCTTGATAATTATGTGATCTTTAAAACACATTGACACCAGTAGAGAAAGTCTTCCTTCTCTACTTTTTACCAAATGATCTCGGTTACTTCACCAGTTTATTCTTGGGGGTCAATTTTTAAAACTAAGTCATAACATGATATACTTTTAATTGAAATTGCATTAAAACTATACATTACTTTGAGAAAATTCACATCTTTATGATACTCAATCTTTTAAGAGATCTTCACCTCTCTGTATTTGCTTTTAAGTTAATTGTTTTTCAACATCCATTGTTTTTAACATGTTCTTAATATAGCCAGAATCTAATCTTAAGATGATGTATTTGGATCTAAAAATGTATTACATTAAAAAATCAATCATTATCTATTGCCTGCTCCACCTAAGTAAATATTTACTCTCCTCTTATATTTTTATTACTTATACACCCTTTACAAAGTTCCTGGGACTCTTAATAATTTAGGGGAGTTCAGTAGAAAAATACTAATTTTGTTTAGTCATACAAGTACACCTGAACAAAAGAGGAAACTTATGAAAATGATCTTATAACATTTTAAACTCTCTCTGAATATATTCCAGTAACGAATGTTATTATTTTGAATGTCTTAGGTGAACCATTTTTCCTTTTGTTTTTGTTTTATTCATTCTGAGAAACAGCTGCTATTAATAGGATTCTGCCTGCGTCAGTATCTGTAATGCAGGCTTCCTTGACTAAGCGTAATGACACTCTATTGAGTGACCTTGTACTGCTCTGAAAGGATTGCAGCTGCTAAGCAACAAGAGCCCCGATCAGACTTCAGGAACATCCAGGGCTATGACTCACTCCCAGGTGAGGGTTTCATTAACTCCTGCTGGAAAGTGGATTTGTGTGCACTGTGTGTGAGTCACTGATGTTCTAGCCCAGAGGCGTTCCCTGTCCATTTCACCCAAGAACAGTGGGCGTTTCCCGAACTCCACTTTGTACTGTCTTAGAGTTTCCAACCCACCACCAAAAGGGAAGTTTACATTAAAAGAAAAGGTGGGTACTTGAATTATCAGGGGGATCATTTCTAAATTATGTAATTGTCTAACCACTGTGTTGTATGCCTGAAACTGATATAAAACAATATGGAATGTCAACTGTAACTGAAAAATAAAATTTTAAAGGAGCAATGGGGAATATTTGCAAAAAAAACCCATAGTCTAGAATTCTCAATTCATTGCCTTCCTTAGAAATACAGGTCCGTTTTTCAGCCTGGAAAGCAATTATTTGTTGCTCCATGAGAAGCTGAGGACTATGAACACCATTCAACATATTAACAAAAACTTGAATATTAACTGCTCTGAAATAATTCTATGAAGGAAATACGTGCTATTAGAGTAACAAGTGATTTCCAGACTTTTAGGTTTCAGGATCCAATGATTTTGTTTTTGTTTTTGCTTTTGTTTTGGTGTTTGTTTTTATTTTTTTAATGAAGAGGGAATATCATAGGCATTGCAATTAGAGATGTAAGCATAGGGCAGAGAGTAAAGAAGAACTAAACTTACTCCCTTTGTAGGTGTTTGTATTTCATAAAAGAAGGAAGTATTTTTAACATTCAAGAGTTTTGAAGGATAGCCCTGGCTGGCGTAGCTCAGTGCATGGAGCGCGGGCCTGTGAACCACACGATCGTGGTTCGATTTCCAGTCAGGGCACAAGCCTGGGATGCAGGCCAGTTCCCAGTGGGGGACGCACAAGAGGCAACCATACATTGATATTTCTCTCCTTCTCTCCTTCCCTTCCCCTCTAAAAATAAATAAATAAAATAAAATAAAGGGTTTTGAAGGATATAATAATCTGGGGAAAATGTTTGGTCACTTATTTACATTGAACAATTATAGTTTGCCTTGAGTTTTTCTCTCTCACTGTGGGTCAGTGGAAGCTTTGTCAGAGGCCAGCCCTGGTCCGTGTGCAAAGCATCTGAAAATCTTCACTGCAGCCTATGAGTTTTTGGACCTATATCATCCAACCAGGAAAACCCCTCCATGGTGATAGCAACAATGTTCTGGTTGTAAAACAATAGCATCCATGTTCTGCTTAGGTCCCAGAAGAGAACTGAATCTCTCCAAGAGTCATACTACCCTCGGAAAATGCTGAACATGGCAGAGAATACAGAGGAGAGCTTGGATCATGTGCAATTGTGTGTGTGTGTTGGGGGCATTTAGAGGGAGAGATTGCATTTCTTCCCTGACCACTACTTCTATCCCATGGTGCACCCTGCTCTGTATTTGAATGGATCATGGCATCCACTCAAATCTTCTTGGTAAAGACTGAGACGAGAATGAGAGTAGGAACTGGGAGATGTACAGGACCCAACAATGATTTTATTTTGTGACTGGTTCTTCCTGCCTTCATTCCATACAGTTCTTTTTGCTTGGGAAGTTTCGTACAGGCAGAGGCACACACCCAGAACAAATCTCTAAACAGAACACTAAAGCAGAAGTACTTAACCAGTCAAAGAACTGTTGTATAGTTCTTTAATAATGGTACTTTTAATCTTGGCACAGAAAGGAACTTTGAGGTTGGCATTTGGCATAAGAAAACAAGTCTAACCAAGTAAATTTATCCACAGTTACGTGGCTAGTTTGTGGTTAGACCAGCAATAGAACTCAAGTCCGTACAATTTCCACTCTAGCACAAATCAACATTATTAACTACTGCTGTTACCGTATTGGCCAATTGTCCATATTAATATGTTAAAACTTACCCCAAAAGCTAAATTATTGAAAAGATCAACCATATACGACATCCTTTTGAGCATCTATTTCTCTTAGAGTATACAAAATGTACTTCCATTTATAAAAATGTTACTGAATGTAGGTCTTAAACTGTGTAGGTCTCATATACAGTGTGATCCAGACATAATTTTAATATGCTTAATTCCATATCAAAGCTAATATTGTTCTTATACTATGCCTTTGGGGTTTATTTAGAAATACCTCTTTAACTAATCATCCTCCTACCCTTCCTAAAAAAAGATTCAACATGACCATTTTCTGTTAGAATGAGCAAAATGAAAAGTTTCTATCCTCCAGGCACACAACTATTTTCTTCAATGTTCTAAAATGATTAGTAGAGATTAGTTCCACCAGGTACCGAATACGGGTTTTAGAATTATCTTTAGACAAGCTGGCACAGAGACGTGCAACCCTTGGCCTCTCTGGGCAACACTTGCACTGCTTCACATGTCGTGGGGGGTGGGTTCCCAGCGCAGGGGAGAAGAGACTCAAAAAGTGCTCAAAATGCAGGAAACCAGTCCTCGGCGCGGATGAAAGACCGCTGCCACCCGCGGCTATGTCGGTGGCAGACATTCCCTCATTTCCTGCATGTCATCGTTTTCATTCCAGTTAACAAACAGCCAAAAAATCACACAACTTAACACAATTTTTATTGTATTCTATTTCCCCCTACTGTGGTCTTCTGTGGTTGAAATACATATCCTATTTATCATGGAAGCAGCAGAGAAAAATGTCCCTGTCTGTCAGACTTTGGGTGCCGAGATGGAATAGCGCCCAGAACTCTTGTTTTCCGGGCTCCAGAGCTGATGCCGGTCCTTTTAAAAGGGAAAGCAGCACAAAGATCACTGCAGACAGTAGGGGAAGAAACCAGAAAGGCATGGATTCTGGCGCGTGTGCTGCCCTCGGGGCCTCTCCTCTGCAAGCTGAAACTCTGAAGATGAAAAAGGGAATAAATAGCCCTGGCTGGTGTGGCTCAGTGGATTGAGCAGGGGCCTGAGAACTACACCATCTCGGTTCGATTCCCAGTCAGGGTACATGCCTGGGTTGCAGGCCAGTTCCCAGCAGAGAGGTAACCATAGATTGATATTTCTCTCCTTCTATCCTTGCCTTCCCCTCTAAGGATAAATAAATAAAATCTTTTGAAAAAAGGGGGAATAAATAGATGAATCATTGCTGTGAATGGTATTTCAGAGCGTTAAATTATACAAAAGAATAATCACCCATTTAACCTAGGGTAGAGGCATGGGATGTTCTAGAACTGAGAATCAGACATGCCACGTATGGATCACATATTCTAGGGGAATGACAGTAATGTAAAAAACACTTCTCAAAATATATTGAATATACTCTCGTTTTTAAATTTTAATTTTCAGGAAATACGTCAGCAATGCGCCACGCCTGGGACGATAATCAGTGTGTGGGGCTGAGGGCAGGTTATGCTGCTTAGTTAAGCCTCCTTGCTGCCCTGCGTGGTTTGAGTGGATTATATTTCCAGCAAAGCAATAACACTGTATTCAAAAAAGAACTGTAAGATAGTCGATGATACGAAGAAATGAAGGTCAGAAACATGAGATAAATAGGGGAAAAATGAAAAGCACTGGTTTTGACAGCCACCCCGGTGAGACAGAAACTTGTGGGTTTAGTTGGTTTGTTGACTGGTTAGTGATTTGGGTAGTTTAGATGCAGACAGTTGAGCTAATTAAATTAACACTTAAGTTAATCGTGCTGCTCTGGTCCTGGTTCGGTGTCATGTGTATGTGAAGCCTTTATTTCACTTTATTTTTCTCACATCCCCTATTCTGACACCATTGCTCTCCTCCTTCCCATGGGTACATGGTCTAGTGTGTTTGAAACTTAGCATAGTGGTTAAAAGCCTAAATTTCCAAGACCAGTCTTCCTGGGTTCTAATCTCATCTCTACCACTTATCACTGTGTGACCTTCAGCAAGTTATTTAATGCTGTTGTGCCTCAGTTTCCTCTTTTAAAATGGATTTAATGGAAATAATATTTTATGAGGTATTTATAAGACTTAAATAAGTTAATATGAATAAAGCATTTAGAACGATTCTTGTTCAAGTGGTAAGCAGTATGTGGTAATTTTTATTTTTGAAGGAAGTATTCTTTGTGTATACATACATTTTAAGTGTATATAAATTTTATCTTGCTATAAGTCCATCTACAGAGGTAAGTATGTAAGGTTTTCCCCTTTGCCTTTAATATGTTAAATTGCATTGATGGGTGTTAAATACTGCATTTCTGAGATAAACTCTACTTGATCATGATGTATTTTTCTTATTATAACTGTTGGATTCAATTGAATAATATTTTATTTAGAATTTTTGAATCAAAGTTTAAAAATAAAATGAACCTATGATTTGTTTGTCTCTTATAATATTTCTTACGAGAGTCAGCATAATGTCCCATGAAAGGAATTGGGTAGCTATCCTTTTTATATTTTCTAGAATGTGTTTAATGTTTAATAGAAACTTCTCTAAAGCAAATTGGTTGCAATCACTTTCATGATTAGGAGAGATTCTACAATTAGTATTTAAATGTATTTACTGAATATGAGTTAAGTGTTCTCTTTCTTATTGCTACAATCTATGCATTTTCTCTCTCAGAATTTATCAGATTTTGACATTTGTTGTCAAAATGTCATATACAGTTCATAATATTACTTTATTTTATTTTATTTCATCAGAATATTTAGCTGTTTCCTCTTTCTGTGCTAAATTTTGTGTGATGACAAAATTTAATTTAATCCTCTCTCTCTTAATTGACTAGATAGCATGCCAGATTTTTACCTCTCTTCCTCTTTTATTTTTTTAATTTTTTCAAGCACCATGCTTTGGTTTTGCTAAATTGATCTTTCCCCCCTCTGTTTTCTCTTTTACTTCCTTACCGGAATTTATTCTGCTTTCCTCTTCTGATTAGTTAATACGTAGCTCTCTCTTTTCCTGTTCTTTCTTTTTATCATCTCAATCTTCCAGAGTGAGATGAGTACATTGAAACCTGCCTCTGGTCTCTTCCCCCACCTCCTAGAATTACCTAGAACTGTACTTCTGGACTGCTTTTGATGTAATTTTACTGCGTCGCTTCACTCCTTTGGGATCTTGAACTCGGTTTTGCTGGTGAGAAATCCACTGTCAATCTGAATCATGTCCTTTTGTAGATAACGTCCTTTTTTTCCTCTACCTCCTTGTAAATTTTCCTCTTTGTCATTCATATCCTTCCATTATGTTGCAATGGGTGGAGATATGGGGCTTCTTTCCTTGTGTACCCTATTGGTCCTTTCATTCTGAAGTTTTTCCGTACCTCTTTTTCTGGGAAACTCTCCATCATTACGACCTCGGCTGTTTTCATACTTCTACGTACTTAATTCTCTCTTCGAGGCTTATATTATAAGGGGAAAAAATAACATGTCTATTTCTTTTATATTTTACTTTTACATTTTTCTTCTTGTCATTTCCTGATATCTTTTGGGAGAGGTCCTCAACCTGAACTTCATCAACTCAGTCAGTCATTTGCTGAGTGAGTTCCTCATTTCAACTGCTCCAGTTTTCACATGGAGGAGCACCTGCTGGTGTTTATTTTAACCTCTCCTTTCCATTTTCTGTGGTGAGGGGCACATTCAGAGCCACCCCAAACTCTTGTACCTGCTAACCTCTCCCCTGAGTGGAGCTTGGGGCCACTGTCCAGCTGGTGCTGAGCCACCCTCAGTTTTCTGCCTGGAAGAGGCAACATGAGCAAGAGAGCTCTGCTCCATTCCGTCTCCCTCCAGGCTGCCCGGCCCTCCTCTGCTTTTCTCACCAATTCCCAAACACCTTCTACTGTCACAAGGGTTCCTCATAGCTGTACATGGATAATGATCAGATTCTTCTAGTGCCTATTACATTTCTGGGGTTGGGGTCTGGAAAGAAATTAGCAGCTCCTGGTTATACGTCATCTTGTCAGGAACAGTAATTAGCAGTGATTTCCAAAAAATGGATTTTTAGTATCAAAGTAGGATACATTTGGTAGGAGAAACTTTCTCATTTTAGGATGTGGAGGCCTCATTTCATTTTTTTTAAGATTTTATTTATTTTTAGAGAGGGGGCAAGGTACAGGGAAAGGGAGAGAAACATCATTTGTGTGCTTGCCTCTCGCACACCCCTTACTGGGGACCTGGCCCACAACCCAGGCAGGTGCTCTAGACTGGGAGTCAAACCAATGACCCTTTAGTTTCCAGGCTGGCACTCAATCCAGTGAGTCACATCAGCCAGGGCTGGAGGCCTCAGTGTAGAAGAAGAGAGCATCAGAAAGCTGACCTCATAGGAGAATGAAATGAGCAAAGAGGCAAGGAGACTCTCAGGTGCTGTGCCCTGGAAGTCTGTTACCTGTTCCTTCCAGGAGCTCTGAGAATACAAAGACAGCACATTCTTGCACATCCACCCTTTCCTGCCTAGTGTGCACATTCCCTTATGTCACACAACAGACCTACTCCTGTGACTAATTTGTAATTTTAAGAATCAACTCAAACTACGGTCTTACTTACCTTTTTATCTTCTTTTTTTGCTCATTCCCTCAGAATCAACTTACCGCCACCAAGCGAACATCGATGATGAAGTTGTCACCATGGAGATACTAGATACTGCTGGTCAGGTGATTAAGGAGTTAGGCTAAAATATTTTCTTGATCAAATAAAAATGAGATGTGCATAATATGAACAAAAGACACTTTCTTACAATTAACTCATATTGTGTAAAGACTTTTTTGTTCATTGTCTAAGTATTTAGATGTTACTATCTTTCCAAAAGCCTGTGTATGCATCCTACGTAAATTACCCAGTACTTCAAGGAGGTTTTGAAAATACCATGACATTCACATTGCTCACCTAGATTTTGGGGGCACTGTGAGATAGTAGTATATTTTAATGGTTAAAAGTGTTTTTGAAATGCTCTGGTAAAGGTAAGCAAATATCTTTACTAGGGAAGTTCTCAGAGCCTTTGTGTAAGGTGCTTAAGTGTAAGGTGAATCCTTAAGGCATTTAGTGTATATTGTATTCCAAATTTATATGACTTGAGAATTTTTAAAGAATATTTCATTTTAGGAAACCCTCCTATAGTGTTCATTCTAGACCTCACCACATCCTATTGAAAATTTAGGCCATATCATTGAACAATAACAATCCATTTAAAAGGAAAGTGATATAAATTTGCTTTGAGGTCAGTCAGTTCTGAGATGACAAACAGGTTCATCTGCTTGTCAGTGACCTATGACCCCAAGAAGACTTGAATTAAAGTGTTTAATCCAAGAAATATTCTTGTAACTAATTATAGACTTTTCCTTCTCATCACCACCTCTTCCCTATACGTGCTCCCACCTTCTACCCAGAAGGATTCTAGAGCTGGGCAGCTCCACGCCTGCCGAAGGCACTGGAGCCTGTGAAGGCAGTGCAGTTCCAAACCACACACCTTCCTAGGAAGGGGTGATCGCCCCCTTTGAAAATCATTTCAAATGAGTAATTTTCAAATGAGGACGTTTCTGTTCAGTATTGGGACTGCATAATATTTGGGGGGCATTGAGATAACAGGGGGCAAATGCCCCTGGCTGTGAGTTTGACTCTGTGTACAATTATACAGCATTTCTGACCCTGGTGGCTAATCATCTATAATCTGAAGAATGAAGAAATAAAACAAAACAAACAAACAAACAAACAAAATCAAAACCAGGTCACTATGCTGTGCCTCTAATTCTGATCTCTAGGGGGTGAGGTAAAGTCTACTCTGTTACCTGCTTGTTAGTCCTTCAATCGTGATGAAAAGTCTCAGAGGCAGTGTGCTCAGCTAAGATGATGCTTTGTTTATGGTCCTTGTGATTGAAGATTGAATGATGTGGCATGCAAAATTAGAAACAGAAAGTTAAGGTCTATGCAGGTAGGAAACTTTTAGTTTCCCCGAAATACCTTGCTAGGAGTCAGGAATGCTGCTCTTCCACAGTGACTGAGAGGGTAAGCTTGTCCAGACAGAATATCAAGAAATTGTAATGGCACTGACTAGCAGGAACAGTAATTAAGGGATCAGCAGCAACAACAGCTGGGATCATCCAGGTCTCCTGACTGCTGTTTTTTTCTTGCCATCAGGAAGACACCATCCAGAGGGAAGGACACATGCGATGGGGTGAAGGCTTTGTGCTGGTCTATGACATTACTGACCGAGGAAGTTTTGAGGAAATGCTGCCACTTAAAAACGTTCTGGATGAGATCAAAAAGCCCAAGAATGTGACTTTCATCTTGGTTGGAAACAAAGCGGACTTGGACCACTCCAGACAGGTTAGTACAGAAGAAGGGGAGAAGTTGGCCACAGAATTGGCCTGTGCTTTTTACGAGTGTTCTGCCTGCACGGGAGAAGGGAACATCACAGAGATATTCTACGAGCTGTGTCGAGAGGTGCGTCGCCGGAGGATGGTCCAGGGCAAGACCAGGCGACGCAGCTCTACCACGCACGTCAAGCAAGCCATTAACAAGATGCTCACCAAAATCAGTAGTTAGGCAGCTCCGTTCTTGCGAAGGCCCTACTGAGGTGGGTCAGGTGATTGGAAACACTTTCATGCCCTTCTCCCCCTTTTCTCCCCCCAAATAAAAGAAAATACACCATTCTTGGTTCTGACTCTGGGAAGTGTCTGGGTTTCCCCTTGTTCCCAGCCTCTTGTATGTTGAGAAGTTAGAGTGTTTTATGCAATACAGTGCTGGCAATTCCTCCCTTTCCTGCTTGAATAAAATGCGCTTTATTGCAGTGTGAACATGTAATCATCGGAGATTCTGAAATAGCTGGGTTCATATTAAGCTATTTTAAGGCATTTTCACTTTGCTTCAGTAGATTGAATTCTTTTCAAAGGCATTTTCAAATTTTATTTCTTGTCAAAGTCTACAAATGGTCACCTTAAAAGTCTAACGTAATAGAAAATACAGTAAAAATGCAGGAGCAGGAGCTGAAATATTGGAGCAGGGAATAGATTTTTCTGAATTATTGTAAATTATCTAGTTTTCCTTTAACCCTTATTTGGTCCTTAAATTCAAACCACGTTCTCGCAAAGTTTCCCGGGATGAATAAGAGTTCCATTTCAATTCGAGGTGGATCTCTTGGTGATCTATGGACCATCGCACCCTGGTCCTCCTCCTGCACCTCCAACAATATTTCCTCATAAAGAGGCTGCAGAACCACTCAATTCAGACCCCGTGAGTCCCTTTCTCAACAAGCCCAGGGTGATGTAAAGACACTAGAAACCTTTTCACCAAACTCTGACTTCATTGAAGCTAACAGAGGACTTAGAATTAGAGACGTCTGCTTCATTTCTCTCTCTGTGTACCACCTCAATAGAGAGACAACAGTCCAGAAAGCAGGAAAATTAAGAATGAAGCTAAATGACCATTCTGTTGGGGAGCCAAGGCTCCGTGCTAGATGCAATAGGAAAAAATGGCCTCTGATTCATTAAGTTAGTTACATGACATCTAATACAGAGTAGGGCAAAAGTGGGTTTACAGCTGTTCATATGGAAAATAATACAATAATTAGGAAATAATAATACAAGAATAAACTCTGTTTCACGTACTCATAACTGTTCAATTATTTTTGCCCCACCATGTACTTTGAATAAGTTCTTTTATTTAGGAGAATTCAGAAAAAAGTGGTTGATTAAATTTCACGACACCTGAATAAATGTGTCTGAAACAGATTCTTATATTGTGAAAATACAGTCTGTAACTGATAAAACTTTGTGATTCTTTTTTTCCTTATTATGCCCTTATGTATCAGGATTTGGGCACTTTATTTTAGAAATAAATATATATCTTTTACATATGTGTGTATTTATAAATGCATAGATATATGTATAAAAATTTGTAAGAGTTGGAATCTTTAGTTCACCAATGCATTTGGACAACTTGGTGTACCTATTTTATGTGAATATAATAAAAAACATAATTTTCACATTCTTTTATGTTAGGGCAGTCTTTCTTGTGATAACGTAAAATGTTTAACGTTTCAAGAGACATGAGGGGACAATCTAATTGTAGAGTTGAAAAATCAGTTAATGTGATGTAAAAAAAATAAGCTTCAGTTCATAAAAATAGTTGCTGTTTTGGGTGCTTAGGTGTGTCTTAGTTACTTTCTGTATTATTTTATCGATCCTTACAGTAATCTTATAGAAGAGATAGTACTGTGATTATAGTTGCAGGGATGAAGATACTGAACCACAAGAAAAAACAAATTTGCATAACTATTTAGAAGGTAGAGCCAGAATCTAATCCAGAGAGGCAGAGGCAGACAGACCCTGGAGCTCCTACTGATATTTGTGAAATATTAGTAACCTGAGATAGGGCTCTTGTTCTTGAGCTGTAACGATGAAGACACAGGAAGGAGAAAAATTAGGAAAGACTTGTTTCATTTATGCTTTTATTCAATCATTAACAAATATTTGTATATACGTTGGATGTACAACTTGTCACAAATTAGTTCATTTGATTGTGTCAGAGCTGGACCTTGAAGAACGTTATACAAGTTATTCTGGAAAACTAGATAGTGAAAATTTTCTAGGCAAAAGGAATAGCATGAAACTAAAATATGGAGATATAAAAGGTGATGGCAAGTATAGAAATTCAAAGCAGTTTAGAGAGCCACGTATATCTGTTTTCAGGATAAACAGGATGGAGTAACAGAGGAAAGGAATGAAGAGAAAAAAATAAATGATTTGGAAGTAAGAAAAAAAGCAAAAAATAATAAAACAGTAAGTTTAGATAAACTGTACGTTAAAGGCCCTAACAGCTGAGGGAGCTGTGATTAACTTTCAGTAACGTCCATTTAGACAGGGTAGGGCAAATGAAAGCAGGTTACATTTTTTTCTAATGTTACCATCTTCTAGAATTATAGTCTATTTCCTACTCTCATAACTATACTTGGGGATGAAGCTCAACCAGTTCTTGGTAAGAGCAAGCTCCTAAGGAGACATAGTGAAATATCCGGGTGCCGTCTTGGGCCAAACACTAAGGAAGGAAACTTCAGAGTCGGTAACACTGGCAGCTTCTCCAGACACGTGTGTGCAAACCCAGGCCTGTTAAAAAAGCAGGGACCCACTCACTGAAGTCCCAGCCAGCAATTACACAAGAACATGAGATTGCACAAATATAAATTACTTACTCCTCTTATGCCTCAGGCTTTTCCACAAACGAAGGCTATAAACAATTGTGGTTTTTGAGATAGTATTTTAATGACCGAAACCTGTGTGTTCTTGAATATAGTTTGTTATCACCACACTACCACTACCAGTGTTTGCTGTTTGCATTGTTTTCTTTTTCTTTTAAGATTCTAAAGACTTTATTTCTAATTATTGTGTTTGTACTCGTATACCTCACAGCAGCGAGGGAAGAAGCCTATCATTCAGGAACTTCCTTTTAAGTAGCATGTAACACTTACATATCCGTAAATAAATACAGCATCTTTGATTCTAAGTATAATACCAGGCCAAGCTTTCTTATTAAAATAGCCTATTCCCACTTTGAGGATAATAAAAAAGTAGGCAGTTCACTGGGTCAAAATTAATCATTCAAGCTGAATTCAACTGTCCTGAGTTAATAACCTATTGGAAGATTCTGAGAGGGGGAAAATGGCATAAATATTTTTTCTCCATAGGTTTGAAATGCTACATTTAACAAATTCTGTATCCCTATATATATGATTTTTATTTCAATGTTAAACTACCCTTTTAAATGCTGATTATAAAGCTACACTAACTAGGAAAGCATGTTGTTAGTATAGAAAAAGACACAGAGATCTGTGAAATAGAATACAAAGACCCAAAGCAGAACCGTGCTTATATGGTTGATTGATTTTTGACAAAAGCACCAAAAAAGTTCAGTGGGAATAGAACATTCTTTTCGAAAGTTGATGCTGGAATGATTTCATATCCATCTGCAAGATAAATAAATATCAACCCATACTTCCTGTCATGTGCAAAAATTAAATTCTACATGGATCATTGACCTAAATATAAGAGCCAAAATTTAAACAACTTCTATAGCAAGAGAAAATATTTTTGACCTTGAGTTAGGCAAGGATCTTTTAGGACACAATAAGCATAAATAAAAGCAAAGTTGCCCTGGCTGGCGTAGCTCAGTGGATTGAGCGTGGGCCTGCGAACCACACAATTGCGGTTCTATTCCCAGTCAGGGCACATGCCTGGGTTGCAGGCCAGTTCCCAGCAGGGGACTCACAAGAGGCAACCATACATTGATACTTCTCTCCTTCCCTTTCCCTCTAAAGATAAATAAACAAAAAAATCGTTAAAAAATAAATAAGTAAATAAATAAATAAATAAATAAAAGCAAAGTTAAAAATGTGTCATTTAAATAAATTTTTATAATTTAATTTAAATAAACTTAATTTGCATATTTTACACTTAAATTATATATTTATGAAATATAAATTTCTTCATTTATAAATAAAATATTTAATTTATGCATGCATAATATGAATTTATAAATAAATGTAATAAGTTTATTTGATTATTTATGTAATATTTGCATTTAAGAAAATACAACAGCAAGCCAAACTGGGAGAAAAGTATGTGGAAAATACATATCTCACCAAGAATGTACATTCAGAATATATAAAGAACTCTTAGAACTCAACAACAAGATACATAATATGGTTAAGATGCTGGACAAAAGTTTTGAGTAGATAATTGACAAAAGAAGGTATGCAAATGGCAAATGATCACATGAAAAGATGTTCACTGTGACTAGATTAGAGAAATGCAAATTGAAACCACAGTGCACACACTGAGCATAGTAGCTAAGAATCAAGCATGGACAATACACATGTCGGTGAGGATGTTCGCATCCTGGAACCCTCGGGCATTGCCAGTGGGGATACAAAAGGGTACAGTTATTCTGTGAAACAGTCGGGGAGTCCATTGTAAAGTTAAATATGTATTCAACACACAACTCAGCCATCCTGTTCCTAAGTATGTCCCAAGACAAATGAAAATCTATGTTCACATAAAGACCTATCTGCTAACATTCACAGTGGCTTTCTTCACGATTGCAAAACAAAAACCCAAAACTGGGTTTGTTGGAGGTGCAACAACTCAAGTTTCCATTAATGGGTGAGTAAATAAGCAAATTATGGTGTATCTTCACCATAAAATACGACTAAACAATGAAGAGGCATACTATTGGATGATTCTCAAGGCATTATGCTAAGTAAGAGAAGCCAGACACAAGCTGCTATATATGATAATATTCCATCTATATAAAATTCCATAAAAGAAGAACAATAGTAAAAGCAGATCAGCGGTCACCATAGTCTGAAGTTAACAACAGAGGCTCAAGGGAACCTTCTAGCATGGTGTAAATTATACCTCAAAAATGCTGGTCAGAAAAAGAAACATCTGTCTTTTGGGAATTCAGCAAGGAGGGCAAATCAAAGAAAGCCATCCTGAAATCTATTTAAAAATAAATGTTCAGCAGCTCAGAATAGACTTTTAATTTGCATCTTTTCTACTTTTACCCAAGTACCAATATTTTATTTTAAAATAGTAGTGTCACTTAAATGCTCCATGCACCCTGTACCATTTCAGGCACCCTGGATGAAGGACCTCCAGCCAATGGGGACTCAGTGCAAGTGAATGTGCCATGCTGTTCTCTTGCGCATCTGAGCCAGTCTATTTCTCCTTAGCAACCATGAACAAGTCTTTGGGCTCTTTGAATTTGGGAGTGTGTGTATGTGCACATGTCAGTCTGCTTCTTACATGTTTCACGAGAGAAGAAAATAATTTGGTTTGTTCTAAGAAAGTATTTTAAGAATAAAAACCTCACTGTTCAGTAACCTGGGGAAGTGTTTGATACTGCCTTCTTGTCATTGCTTTATGATTTATGAGATCCTATAAACATTGTTGTAAAAACTTTGTCATCCTCTTCATCTCCTCATTGCTTGCGGAAGCACGGGGCTTATTGCAAAAAGCAAGGTAGGAGGACATTGAAATGCATACAGGATATTGATTACTTCTATTTCCTGAGCTTCTGAGTCCATCTATATATATATTGGTAATGTCCAACTATAATTTATGTTCCTAACATTTGCTTGTAAATTGGCTTTTGGGATTTCTGAATGCAATTTTGCTGGAAAACAAAGTTATAAATCAGATTTAGTATTTTCCAGCTAGTTTGTAGAAACCTGTCTAACCCATAATATAGCACTTTTCTTGGTGAGGACTACCGAAAACATAACATTACAAAAAGGACAAATTTATTTTCAGCGACCTGTCACCTCTCCTTTGGTGTCTCTCCCGTACATCCCGGTGCCTGTCCCCTCTGCCCTTCCACCCTTGATTCTATGTCTCCTTTGGGGAGGGAGGCAAATTTGAAATTTTTAAGAGGATGATTGATAACACATGTAACCGGTGATATATTTCAAGTAGCCTATAAAAGTGAAAAAATATTTTACATAGACTGGAGAATAGATTTTTTTTTTAGAAAAGAAGATTGCATACACAGAATTAAGTGCAGTTTGTAGATGAGTCTCTAAAAACTGCCTGTCAATTCTCAATAGACAAAAGGGACTTAGTGATTATCTCACCCACAAACATCTCCCAGAGTAACCGTTTTGAGTCTATCGAATGCTACTAGTTATCACTTGTGGGGGGGGGGGAGGATTCTGTTTCCAATGAATCAGTGGATTAACACAAGAAAAACAGGCTTTATTACGGACTTCCTGGAGCTCCGTCATGTTAATGAGTGTTGTGTGTCAGTGAGAGGGGTTAGCAGCAGGCACAGTGTTGCCTGACCTCACTGGGCAGTAGGGATGCACCTTGCTGGGTGAGTGAGTGCTCAGTGAGCTGTATTTTAGAAAACCGTATTTCCATCTTATCATCAGAGAATTTCGTCGACATTGTCAAGGCTTAGCTTGAACAACCCCTGTGAGGAAGGTTTCCTACTCTTCGGGGGCTTCCTTGGTAGGGCGCGCTGTTCTTTCACAGTGGGGCTGCCCCCCCAAAGCATGGTGTGGGCCAAGGGTGGGAGTGGAAGTTTTCTATTTTAAATTTATTAGACCATGAATTGCCTGAATGTGTTATTGAAATTACAAAGGTTTATGTTTATAATAAAAAAGAAGCATATGGAATTTATTTCAATGTTTTACTTCACCCAATCTATCTTAGATATCATCATTACAACATATAGACAGTATGAAAATGATTAATTCATAAGATACTTCACAATTTTTCAATGTCTTTGAAATTTAATGTGTTCTTTACACTGACAGTGCTTCTCAATTCGGAGCAGACATATTTCAAGAGCTCAATAGCCACATGAGGCAAGTGCTACTCCACTAAATGGCAGCTTTAGAATATTTTAACATTGTTTGAGTCTTAATTCTCCTTTATTTTGAAGAAACCCAGCCACTGAAAAATTGAAATTAGGACCCTGAATTTTAGATGTTAATATGTTCTTAGAAATCACCTAATACTTTCCTCTCGACTCTGTAACCGAGAAACAAAAGGGCACTGAGATTGGAATGCGGGTTTCTTGATGGCTAAGGTACATTCTCCCGGCCCCGGTTCACTACACTGTTTTAAAATGAAAACATGAGGGAGCATCTTATAAAAAGAATCACTAGCTTTATCTTTAAAAACTATCATTACAGAATTTCCCTTAAAATTTTTCCACCTTGTGTTTATCTAAAGAAACCATAATTCAAAATAATGTATGCACTCCTATGTTCACTGCAGTGTTATTTACAATACGCAAGATAGGGAAGTATCCCTGATGCCCATCCATGGACAAGTGGATAAAAAAGTAGTGGTACATATAGACAGTAGAATATTACTCAGCCGTAAAAAATAATGAAATCATATTTGTGACAGCATGGATGGACCTAGAGAGTATTACACTAAATGAAATGTCAGAGAAAGACATATACTACATGGTTTCACCTATATGTGGAATCTAAAGAACAAAATAAATGAGCAAACAAAATTCAAACAGACTCATGGACACAGAGGGTGGACTCTGGTGGTTTCCAGAGGAGTCGGGGGTTAGAGGACTAGGTGAAAAACGTGAAGGGATTAAGAAGTACAAATTGGTGGTTATATAATAGTCACGGAGATGTAAGTACAGTGTAGGGAATATAGCCAATAATATTGTGATAACTCTGTATGGTACCAGTTAGGTACTGGAAATGTCGAGAGGAACACTATATAAAGTATATGATTGTGTAGCCATGAAGCTGTACACCTGAAACCAATAAACAATAATATTGAAAATGAACTGCAATTGAAAATTTTAAAAAACTCTACCTCCAGAAAATCTAATGTTTTTTTTTCAAATAAAAATTCAATTTGCAAACACATTTCCAGACTTCGTCTCCTGCACAAAGTGATGCCACCTGCCGCTTTTTAGTGCCAAGCTAAAAACAGGGCTACTTGGTAAAGCACAACAACAGTCTGTTGCTACGTTTCCTCCGCATGAAGTACTTAAGTCGGCAGTATAAACATGTAATGATCCACTACCACAGCCACAGTAGTGATGTGCCAGTCCCCTTCCATTGCTCTCAGGAGAAAGACATCCAGCTTCCATTTATCTCCTCAGCTTTTGTCCCTAAGCCAAATACATTACAAACTGAATTTTCAAATTCACTTTGCTAGTTTTTCTAGCCAACACATTCTATTGGACCTTGGGAAAAATAGAAATAGGCAAAAAGATTTGATAGTCTACACAACTTTTTCCAAACTATATTTTTATGGAAAATTGGTACATTTCACATCCACATCGACTTTTTGCAAAAAAAAAAAAAAGTAAGTCTCTAGCTTAGCTTTATTGTTAATGGTAAATATGATGCAACCAGCCAACTAGAGTGCTAAAAGAATGCTTTTATAGGAGAAGAGGAGTATAATCAAAGATATGTGAGAACAAAACAGGCAAAGCATTATCCATCCTACCTTCTCAGGGAAAATGACAAAAAAAAACCCAAAACCCAGACACGCTGCTGTGGTCGTCTTCCCACTTGAAACTAACAGTAAATCAACATCCTGCACCTTGGCTGGAAACAATTCATTAAAACCACAACTCAGAGTGGTTGGTGAACAGAAGTTATGCTGGACAAATATAGGATCTGAGAAATTATCTGATCATCACCATAAAACATTATGAGCAATTAAAGTAGATTGGAACTCTCCTCACCAACAGTAGGTAATTACTGGGCACTAACCCACAAACTATACTGCTGTATCTGAATTCTGCTTAGCCTGCAACTAACAATCCTCTGGACTTCCAACCCCCAGATGTTATTTCCATATTGCGAATCATGTTCTTTCTCAAGAGTCAAGGGTAAATCATGAAGGGAAAATCTGAACCCACAAGTAAATATAGTCCTTTCTCCTGGGATCATGTTGGTCAAAATCTGTCAGGAGCACACTAAACAGGGAAGCAGTATATCCCACCTTTGCACAGCTTAGGGAACTGTCGGGCTCCCCAGCCATCCTGGCGGCTGAGCATGCTATTCTCTGCGGGAATGTTGCTCAAAATAGGGCCCATGAAACACTTAGTGCAGTCACCTGGGACACTTGTTTAAAAGTTAAATCCTGGACCCACTCAGACCTACGAAACCATAATATACAGGACTACAGCCCAGAAAGCTGCGTTTTAACAAGCTCCCTAAGTGATGATTAAATACATGAAAGCATTACAACCTCTTTTGTAGGACCAAAAAGGCAAGACAAGAAACCCATACCAGAAGGATCTATTTTCTGAGCAATTTATGAATCTTGCAGGATGGGAAGTATCTCCACATTGTTAGTTTTCTGCTACCCTGTGAATGCATACTCCAGATCGCCACATTACTGTGCTGCAGCCTGGGTTCTCCCATGCTCTTAGGGTTGCAGGAACTTTGACTGACGTCTCTGGCTCATTTGTGTAGCTCCTGGAGAAGGGATGAGACTGAGTTTCCAATGAAGCGTTTCGCCTTCACCTTTATAATAATGCTTAAGTAAAATGATATAAAGAACTCAGGTCAACATTGTGTACCTGAACACCAACGTCTCTATAATCATTGTGTTTTATATCCAGAAAAGACATTGTCTTTATCGGGTTCCTTAAATGGGCCATCCTAGCTTCATTTGAGCAAAAATGCATCTAAGGCATAGGGAAGGAGAGAGATACAGTAATTTCTGACACCTAAGGTAGCATCTCAAGAGGTCACTCCTCCCAGAAACCTGTGCATAAGGTGATAAACAACTTCAGTGATGTCAGAACAAGGATGAGGACTTCTGTGATTTGCCCTGTGGAGAGAAAAAAAGGAGCTTATGGGAGGGGCTGAGACTGAACCCTGCCTGGAGAGGATGGGGATTTGTTTTGTAGCCTCAAGTTCTCAAGGGGAAGAGTGAAAACGGTTTAACCTGCGTGTGGGAAAAGCCACTGGGAAATAACCACAACATTATCTGAAGCTTTCTCCATCTCAAACATCTGATTATTCAACATCTTTGGAGGAATCATGTATCTAGACATCCACGGCTCCACATCATAAAATCTGGAAAGTGTTGGCCATTTGGAAAGAGGCTTAGACTTAACACTCCTCAGCCTGCAATAGAGCAAAAACAAAGTTACAACCACTGTATCAGAAGTGTAGAGGAGGGAGAAATCGAAACATTTCCAGCAAGCAAACAATTGTCCAGCACAGAAATTAGTTAGAAGATACTGATCATGCTGAAGCTTACTTGATTTTTTTTCCTTAGTTGAATCTTTTATTTTAAACTGAAACAAATATCTTTTCAAAGATGGTATCTGTCATTGTCACAAGTATGCTAATACACTTATTTTGTTAGAAAGAATATGTCACAAGTCATGCCATTCTTCCTTTCAATACCCTGCTGCCAAAAAACTCAAAGACATTTCCAGTTGTGTCAAACACATAATGAGCACTAAATTCACTTTACTTTCTGCCTTTAGGTAAATAAATGGTGTCAATTTAAGGTCAACGAAGTGGTGAGAAATAGTTAATGTGAGAAACGCTTCTTCACACTGCCCTTCGCTCCAAAACTGTCAGCCCTTGTGGTTGCCACAGAATTTCTCAGCTATTTTCCGCAGGTCCAAGTCCATCACAGCCAAGTTTTCAAGTCCTTTTCCTCTCCTTGGTCAGAACTCCCTGACCAGCCCTGTTCTTCTCATTTTCTCCTGCAGGGCATGGGCTCAGCCCCTCCTCTGAGAAGGCCGGGAATTTGGCTGACTTTTTCCTGTGCCAAAGGAGCTGATCCAGCTCAGCCCCAACCCCCTGCCCCGTTCACAGTGACTTTTTAGATCTAGTCTGAGAGCGAGGTTTCTCTTCTTACATCTCCCACCAGTCATAGATGTATTCTGGAAAAAAAATTCTTCTCATTTAAGGTCAGCCCACTTCCCTCTTCACCCTCAAGAAAAGTGTAACCATGCTGCCTTCTCCCTGAAAATGGCCCCTCCTCCCCTGGGGCGGGGCACAGCAGGGGTGACCAGCTCCTCCATCTCTCCCTCTCTCAGTGGTGCATGGTGTTGGCCTTGAAGCCTAGCTTCCTCCCTGTTCTCTTTAAAGTCTCGCAGGTTCTCCCGCTGCTATCCCTTCCCTCAGGCCCCTTCCTTCCCCTCACTAAGACTTGCATTAAAAATCAGTATCATTTTGTTTACTCAGTTTAATTTGTTTGATTTTTATGAACTTAAAAATACCCCTAAGTGTATTTGTCCATCTGGCCTTGTTTTTGTTACTCAAGGTCCCTGAACTTGTCCAGGGTAAGATCTTTTATCATGGGGATTCTCAGAAGCTCCAGCCTAAGGGCTCAAGACCGAGAGTAACAGCGGGGGTCTGGCCAGATCACTGGAGTGTGGGGAATCCTGATTCAGCACAACAGGCTGCACTCCAGGGAGTTGAGGAGGGATCCCTGAGATGTGAGAGAGCCTGCCTTCCCTAGGGAAGGGGGAAGGCCCTCAGGAAACCCCCAGGTGAGGGACTGAAGCCGCAGCCAGGGCATGCCATTCCTCTGGGTGAGGGTACACAAACCTGCATGATGCCCGTGCCCAGGCAGAGGTGCTGTGATCCTGGGTGGCTAGAAAACCACCCTGCCACCTGCTCTGGGATCGTGGCAGCCAAAGGAAGGGCAGGGGCATGGTACAGGCTGACGTTCGTGGAGGGCATAAGCCTGAATTGGCCGACAAGTTGGACGCTCCCACGGTACATAGGATTGGGGGACAAAAGATTTAAAATGGAAGGTGCGCAGAAATGCACTCTCTTTCCTTCCCCCTCACTGGCCTGGTCAGCAGTAGGGGGCCAGAGAATTCCACAGCTGGTGAGCTTTGGAAACTGGCAAGACCAGGCTCCACGCTCCACAATTATTCTTCCAAAAGTATGTGGCCTTTAAATAAAAGACCCTCTTTTTTCACCAAACCTCTGCCTCCAGAGTTTATGGGCAGCAGGCCGCAGAACCCCAAGTCGCTGTATGGTAACAGGAGAAGGTCATATTTTACCTTCATCCTTCACTGCAGAGTCTTCCACATAAATATTGCCTCTCCCTAAACAATTCTCTTCTCTGGCACATGAGCAATACATGACCTGTATTAGCCAGGATATTTTCAGGTGTAACTGACTAAAACTGCAACCTGGTTTAAGCATGATTGGGAAGGTTAGGGAAAAGGGCTTCAGGCATGGATGGATCCAGGGAATTAAAACACATACTAACATAGAATCTATGTAGAAAATCACCCCTACACTCACAGTCCTCTCTCTAGATGTTTATATTTTTCCAACTGGGGAAAGAGCCTGCCTGCGATTATGCTGCCACCTGTACCTGAAACACTATTTCCGTATCTGCCCCTTAATACCTTCAAGTGCTACACTGAAAAAAAGTCCAATATTAAAAACTACTAGAAAACTCCTTTAAGGAAGTAAACAATGAAGCAAAAGCATATTAAAGATATTAATTGCACTTTAAGTCTCATCACAGCACTAAAAAACAAGCAAACAAAAAAACAAAAACATAAGGAGGCCACTTACAAGAGATTTGGTTAAATTATGGTATAGGCAAATACACTGCAATATTATTGACAAAGTTTTACAAAACATGGCAAAGTGCTTATGACCTTTTCAAAAAAGATAAATGGAATATAAATTACACAGAAAAACTTCAACCATAGGTATGTAAAATATGCAAGAACTATGCATAAAAAGAAAAAAAGAAAAATGCTAGTGCTGTTGCCTTTTATTGAATTATGAAGGACCAGTTTAGACCTACAAAATAACTGCACATGCATAACTTTTATGATAAGAAAGTAAACTATAGCCAGTATTAAAAGTAAATACTAGCTAGTCAAAGGTTCAGTTTAAATATCACCTTTTCAAAGAAGCTTTTAATGACCTTTCTCCTTTTTCTTCTTTGTTTTCACAGGCTACTTGGCTTATAATAATCACTTTTTAACTTGCCTTGTGGTGATTTATGTTTATGCCGGTCTCATGGACCAGATCATCATTCACTTGACTGTAGGAGCCACGGCTTATTTTGGTTTGGGTTTCAGTAGCCCCGAGGACAGGGTCTTCTAAAACCTTGGTAACATTCTCAGTAGTTCTATTAAATGGAAAGCGTAAGAATTGCAGTTCCCTTGCTTTTTAGCTACTACAGCTTCTGCTTTCTATACTAATGAGTTTCTGAGGTTGTGGCTAGGGACTTGAAAAAAATCAAACCAGCATCTAATCTATAAATAAGAAAAATCAGACATTAGCTACCTGGACAAGCTCAATCTCTGGAAGAAAATTGCCACTATTTCCAGAAAAGAGTGGGGCGGGGAAGGAACGGTGGATTAGAACTAGGATTATAGCCCAGGGACAAAGCCAAAACTTGAAATTCGAATATAATCTGTGACCTTTGCCCAAGATGAAAATGTCACATTTTACTTGACACGTCTGCATCCACCCAGTCACAGCCAAACCTGCTTCTGATCCTCGATTCTAGTTGTGACTGTGCAGCCAAAACCACCGGCTTAAAAATGTCCAGTTACTAAAGCCAGTTATTTGTTTCCATGGAACCCAACGTAACCCGTCGTTAAGAATTTTAAAATCTGAGGTTAGCAAATCGATCTGTGGTCTTGCCTTGCCTAAAATATGACCTTAAATGTGAACTCTGAGTGGTTGAGTATGGACACAAGCAACTCGTATTGCAGGGTTCGACCTGTCAGAAGTCTAAAATAAACAGTTTGGCTTACATCTCCCTCTGTTCCCTGCTCTAATCTACTCTTCGGGTGTCTTATTCACTCTCTCTCTCTCCCTTCTTCTCTCTCCCTCTCAGTCTCTCTCAATGCCTGCTGCATTGCAACCCTAGCCTATCACAATTTGCTGTAGAGCAAACCAACAGGTTCATAACTAAAACCTAATTTCAAGACAACCCCTTATTAATTGTATTGCTTAACATATTAAAGTGAATACATGATGTATAACAACACTTCTAGAAATTGTCTCCCTCCTTTTTGCCCCTGCTGTAGTTGCTATGGCACATTTCTGTTCGAATTCTCTCTTCCCAAAGGACTCCTCCCCCTCCCCCTCCCCCCCCCTTGTCTGCTTCTCCAGGTTCTGCATTATAAAAGCTCAGAGGGCAAATTGAAAGGCAACAGACAGACCTTTCCTCGGATCGGCAGTGAAGAGAAAGAAACTGATCACGGAGAGAAGGAACACTGAAACCATCTTTGGTGGGGAGGAAAAGGGAAGACACTCGGAAACTATATTTTTAATTTACTCACCACGTGTGCTTCTTATAAATGTTGTTGGGTCTTAACATAGGAAAGGGAAACTCATTTTTGCCAATTATTAACAATGTAAATTATTCCCATTTCTTTCGTATCTGCTATTTGGAAAGCAGAAGACAAAATATAATGAAATTGAATAAATATTGAGTCCTTTATATGTGATAGATATTTTAATAAAGGTATTACATTTATTACTTGTTTAATCTTCAAATTAAAACTATAAGTTAGATGTAGCTCAGTGGATTGAGCACGGGCCTGCGAACCAAAAGATCACGGTTTGATTCCCAGTCAGGGCACATGCCTGGGTTGCAGGCCAGTTCCCAACAGGGCACACATGATAAGCAACCGAACACTGATATTTCTCTCTCTCTCTCCTTCCCTTCCCTTCTAAAGATAAATAAATAAATAAAAATTTAAAAAAATTAAATGAGCTGATTCTCTAAAAAAAACCCTGTAAGTTAGATATTACCACCATTTAACAGGTGAGAAAATGAAGGTTTATAGCAGGTAAAATGTTCTTAAGGCCATTCAGTTAGTAAACAATAGCAAACAAAGAGTTAAGCCCTGCCATCTCTGACTGTGAGATCTGAATTCTGAAATGCTGCATTATATGGTGTGAATATAATAAAGTATAAGATGTATTGGATCTCTTCCTATTTCCCATGCACTACGTGGGACTGACCTCTATATGCCAAGAAAAGAATTTGCATGTATTCCCAAATTATATCATCAGTTGACTTTAGAACTAGCTCAACAAGTGTGACTTTGCAGAATCTCAGTATCAAGTTTAGTCCCGTGTATTAAATTTTCACAACAAACCACTCAAGGTAAGAGCAGTGATGGTAATATCTCCATTTTATTGTCAAAGAACTGGCTCAGACAAATGCGTTCAAGGATAGAGTGGTAGGCAGAATAATGGCCGTCATTACTGAGAACCTGCGAATATACCACCTCACTTGGCAAAAGGGACCCAGCAGATACAATTAAGTAGAGGACCACCAGGTGGGGAAAGTATATTGGATTGTCCAGGTGGGTCCAATCTAATCGTGTGGATCCCTAAAAGCTGAGACTTGTCTCTGGCTGGAGTTAGAGAAAGAGATGTGACAACAGAAACGGAGTCAGAGAGTCCACCAGACCCGCCCTTGCTGGCTTTGTGGAGGGTGGACGGAACCGTGAGCCAAGAAAGGCAAGCAGCCTCCAGCAGCTGAGAACAGGAAACACATTTCCCTTAGAGCCTATGGAGAGGAACACAGCCCACTGACCCCTGACCTGACCCAAACAGGAACCAGGTCAGACTTCCAGCCTCCAAAACCAATAAATTAGTGTTGTTTTGAAGCCACAGAGTTCCTGGCCATTTGCTATAGCTGCCTTGGAAAACGAAGACAGGTATGCAGTTTAAAAGTGGTGCAGGGAGGACTAGAATCCTGTTTTCCCTAATATTTGAGTACTGCTAGCGGTCTGCCACTGCATTAATCACTTTAAACATTATCAGACTTAGTCTACGAAAATAACCTGTGAGACAGATGTTAGCTCTATTTTCCAGATAAGAAAAGTAAGACTTGGAATGGTTAAATTCTTTGCCGACGTTCATGTAACTACCAGTCAAAAGAGCTGCCTTTGCCAGTGACAAATCCTGTATGTTCTCAGCAGCCCGTGCTGCTTCCCAACTCTGGGCCCTTGACTTCTGATAGGACTGCCATGAAGACGCGGCCTGTGGCAGCGTGGGTGGACCCCGAGGGCATTACGCTAAGTGAGTGAAGTCAGACAGAGAAAGACGTTACCATACCACTTCACTAGTGTGTGAAATCTAAAGAACAAAATTGATGAACAAACAAAACAGAAACAGACTCCTAGACTAGAACAAACTGATGGTTGCCAGAGAAGAGGGTGGTTGGGAGACTGGGTGAAAAAGGTGAAGTGACTGAGAAGTAGAGATTGGAAGTTACAAAACAGTCATGGGGCTGTACAGCACCGCCTGAGGAATACAGTCAATAATGTTGTAATAACTATGCATGGTGCCAGGTGGGTACTAGACTTATTAAGGGGATCACTTCATAAGTTTTACAGATGTCTAATCACTGTGTTGTACTCCTGAAGCTAATATAATATTGAATGCCAACTGTAATTGAAAAAAGTAATCTCTCATCATAAAAAAAAGACTCAGCCTGTTATTAGCATAATTACGAACTACAGGATGGTTGTTCCAAACATTCCCAGGTGGGCAGTGCCTTCAAGCAGCCCAGAGATCCTCTGAAGTAGGACATCTAACCCATGCATGCTGCTAGGAGCTGACTTGTGTCCCCCCAAAATTCATTGTTGAAGTCTTAACCCCAATACCTCAGAACGTGACTGTGAGGACATAGGACTTTTGGGAAAGGAAGAATCAGGGTAAACTGAGTTCACTGGGGGCCCCCAATCCAATATGACTGGTACCCTTATGAGCAGAGGGGGTTAGGAGGCAGACAACACAGGCGGAGGGATGGTCATGCGGGAATACAGCAAGAAGGCTGCCGTCTGTAAGCCAGGGAAAGAAACCTCAAAGAAACCAAGCCAGGAGACACTTGGATTTCAGACCTCGAGACTCTAAAACTGTGTAAAAATAAATTTGTATTATTTAAGCCCCTGCCCTAACAAATGGATATGCATGTCCTATGACAAACTCTAATGCTCATCTTCCAGAGACCGATTCGACGGGTCTGGTCAGGGTTTGTGTGCCCGGTTTGTGTTTGTTTGTTTTAATTTAGATTAATTCTGTTTGAAGACAAACAGAACTGTTTCTTTATAGAATAATAAGATTTTAACAGATGGAGAAGAATCATCTCCAACAATTCGGGTGTGTTCACAAAATGTTCATTTGAGTATCATGTGGGATAATATTAGCTTATCATTTGGAAACTAGCTTTATCTGATTTCCACCCAAATATCTCTAACAGAAATTTTTCTATATCTAAGCTCTGGAAGGTACTTCCATAAAGAAAAGTATTCTAACTTAAAAGTGGAGAGCCCAGTGTGAGTTCTAACTTAGCTTCCATTTGCGTGAGCTTTAGTCTAACTAACTTTTCTGCCACTCCATCCCCTTCAGTGTTATATCCTCACCTTTTATTGAAAGTTCAGGCAAAAAAAAAAAAAGCCTTTAGTAATACACTTCTATAGCTATTCTAAAATCATTCAAAATTTTCTCTGTTGAATTTCATAAGAAAAACTTGCTTCCTTCAGTGAAAAAAACAAATGTTTTCTAGTTCCCCTTCTTGCTTTAAATTCTATAAATAAGAATCCTGATTCTTGGTATGTTAACTCCTGAACGCTTCAAGAACACATTATTTTAGTACTTTTGTATGACAATTGCATGTAGGAAAAAAGTGGTACTTACTGCTCTGGCCTGGCTAAATGGAAAGAGGAAAATTACTGCTTCTAGGAAAAGAGAGTGAGGAAACTNAGCTTTAGTCTAACTAACTTTTCTGCCACTCCATCCCCTTCAGTGTTATATCCTCACCTTTTATTGAAAGTTCAGGCAAAAAAAAAAAAAAAAGGCCTTTAGTAATACACTTCTATAGCTATTCTAAAATCATTCAAAATTTTCTATGTTGAATTTCATAAGAAAAACTTGCTTCCTTCAGTGAAAAAAACAAATGTTTTCTAGTTCCCCTTCTTGCTTTAAATTCTATAAATAAGAATCCTGATTCTTGGTATGTTAACTCCTGAACGCTTCAAGAACACATTATTTTAGTACTTTTGTATGACAATTGCATGTAGGAAAAAAGTGGTACTTACTGCTCTGGCCTGGCTAAATGGAAAGAGGAAAATTACTGCTTCTAGGAAAAGAGAGTGAGGAAACTAAAGGCTGCCCTCCGATGATGCCAAGTTCTTTGCCTGGTCACTTTTATCCTGCCAGGAACACGAAGGGCAAAGATTCCAATAGTTCCATGCTCCTCGATGTCTTAATAGCTTCCCAAGGGGAAAAAAGGGCTTTTTTAATTCCCAAAATATACTTACTTATCCTCTAATTAAACATTTAGACAGTTATAAAATTCACAGCTATTGGGAGTTTTTCAAAATGGTGGTGTTTAGTGCCAGGCATTATCAATCACAGTTTCTTCTAATGCTCTCCAGCATTAGTTACTTCAATCTCTTTCTCCCCCCATGACGCTGTGCCCAGAATTTCCAGAAAGCAACCTCATTCCATGCAGAGCAAAATGGCCCCTGAGTCTGAACAATAGACTCATAAATAAAAAGGAGGTCTTTTCATTGTGCCATTCGTTTAATTGCTCTGCCGGTTTGGCCACAGTTCGTTCGAGCACTTAGCATCAGTGCTTCCAAAGGGGCGACCTTTGGCACATCAGCACCGAGCGCAGCGTGGGTCACTTGAAGGCCCAGGCCCCAGGCACACTCCAGTTGCCACCTCCTAAGTGTCTTTAAATTTTTAAGTCATCCATTTTGCACCGTAACCACACATCCTGTTTATTGTGAATCTGCATTTGTATTATTGCCTTGTGTTTCTTTACGGAACTTTAAATTATTTCTTTATATACTCTGGGGCTAGGACAAGGCTAAGAATAAAGCTGGTGCTAAATATTTCATTTACCTGAAACCAGAAAAATGCCACTTAGAACATAATTTTTATGAAGAACTTATGATATGTATTGACACTGTCAGGTAGTACTGATTGATGACTTAACAGAAAGTGAATGGAACTCAAGAGTAACCAACATTCATAAGTAATGACAGCAGAGGAAAGACCCCTTTTCCTGGGAAACTTGCTGATCATTCTTAAATAATGGACCCTTTTATCTGCAAACATGACCCGTAACAATCCCTCCCTTTTTCCTGAATAATTCAGCACTACAACCAGCACTATTAATAATTCAAAATGTCAAATCATTTTTTCCACATATACAAACGGTCAGTTGTAAATTTCCAATTATCACTGATTGGACTGGTGTCACCTAGTTGCCACATCTGGTGTTCCTTGGTCTTTATACCTTCAGTGAGTCTATTGGGGACCCTCTTTAAATCAGAGGCTAATTATTCGCCAAAGTGAGTGCCTGTTGCTGTCCCAAAAGTTTTAGAACTATAAGGATACAAGAAATTAGAAAGTGTTTGCAACTTACTTCTTTAATATATACAAAAAAGTAATTTTTTAAAAAAATATGGTTGACACTACTAATAAATAAGGTAACCATGTTTACCGTCCAAACTAAAGCACTTTGGGGCAAGTGACGGCATTATGAATGTTTGCCAAGAAACTTGGCAAAAACCAAGACTGCCCCAGACGAAATGGCATCTGTGGTCATCCTACTCATAAACACACTTTTCTCATAATATGAAGGAAAAGTAATCTGTGTTCAAAATCATATGATTGGTCCAAGAATACCATGATTTTTATTAAAATTTTGAAGTCTGTTGAGGTCTGCATCATTTTCTCCTGCCTCCTGGAATCCAAATGTCAATCCAATGCATAGAATTTACAGGGATGCTGAGCCGATAACTCGAAATTAGAGCTGCCCGACATCAGATGGGACGCCCTGATGCTGCCCCAGTTCCTTCGGCAAGGGATGTGGCAGTTCCCAGACACAGGGTACAGGACATGGAGCTCCAGCCTTTTCGAAGCTCTTGCCCACAGCACACCATAGAGGGAGAGAAAGAATCAATTTTGTCTAGACAGTATCAATCAATGTCACAAAAAGAACAAACATCAAGACTAATGGGGAGAGGCTAAACTTGAAATGCTCACAATGAACTAAATTGTATGCATATCACTACATAGACGAACTCAAAATTAATGTTTAGGCCTTGCTCATGCCTTCAAATTATGTAAATTCACAACCAACCCCTGCATAAACAGAGTCCCCAAAAGGCACTCTGATTCTAGATAATTGAATTATTGTTGAGACAAGAACACAATGAAAATATATCTTTATCCCACATGGCTGAATTTAAAACACCAATCTTGTTTTATAACAGAAAAAAAGATATGAGTTTGAAGTGCTTTTGCTTGGAGACCTTGGGGAAGTGGGAAATTATTTCATTCGTTTTGGAAGACTGTTCTAACCAAACTAATATGCACGCAGCCCAAGAGCTAAGATGTTCCTCTGGTACAGACAGAGAAGGTAATCGGTTTCTGGTACAGCCTGTTCTCAGGTGATGATGAAGGAGAGAGACTAGCCCCCAATCTAAATCAGGCACATTCAATATCTTTGTACTAAACAAGGTGTAAAAGATTGATCGAGGTCAATTCTGCTTCGGTTTTTCTTCATTGTTATCATTAATGTGTTAATCTTTCAGGGTTTGGCTGACGATAGTCTTGTAACAAAAGCTTCTGGGGCCAAATGTTGCTGCATCACTAGTTATTTCATGTGCGTCATAAAAGACCAAGTACTTTCTATGCTGTAGGGAGAGAGTTCTCATTCTAGAAAACTGGAAAGAACTTGCAAAATATGAAGGTCACCATGCATCCCCTTCCTCAGAGGCTTAAGTACAAATAGATTTCGTGGTTTACCTAAGGTCAAAGCGAGTGGGTGGCAGAGTTCAGGATGTACCATGTGAGTACCTTCTGCTTTGTTATCCTACAAGGCAGTGGAGAATACTTTAGGCATTTCAATAACAAAGTGTTCCTGCTGTGTTTTCTGTGAAGAACACTCTGTGTTTTAATGTGTCACCTTGATCAGCGGTTCACAAAGTGTGCTTTCTGGATCAGCAGCATCCAGGCCTCCTGGGCACTTGTTGGAAATGCGAAGGTGTCTGCCGCACCCCAGATCTAAACTCCGCCTGCAACCCCCCAAATCTGTTTTACCAAACCTCTAGCTAATTCCGAAACACAGTAAAATCTGAGTGCTACTGGGCCAATTGCTTCTTGGAATCTATATTACTGGCAACACACTGAGAAGATTTCCTCTCAGCCCACAATTTTAAGAATATTAGTATGAAATCAGTGTATATCTGACCACTTATTGGCTCTAATGGTGAGGACACAACCTAAATTCCTTAATTTATTCATTTCCTTTATTCAAACTGACCAACTGTGCACTTTATGAGTCACTTATCTATATTTTTAAATTGGAGAAGAAGAAACAAAATAGGTATAAGGTATAATTCCATCCCTGAGAAGTTCAACTATACTAGGAAAGTAAGAAACTACACTTAACAGTACTTTTAAAGTAGTACTTAGTAAACGCTCCTATAATCTCCTTATTCGCCGTGCCCCTCCCTGCTGACAGAGTCGGGGAAGCTACTTCAGAACACCCACAGCCTGCGGAGACCCACAGCTCTTCCCGAGGTTCCTGCAAATGGTCCTTGAGGCCGTATCTGTCTCCTGGCACCTGACCTCTCTCATCCCTGATCGTTTGGTCTCAATCGATGTGAAATGATCTTTTTCAAATTCTGAAGATCAAAGTAAAACAAAATACAAAAAGACTCACCTAAATTATTTACGAATGCAGTTAGTCTCAACCGGAGATTTGACGGTGACTTAAAAGGGTTCTCTACTGAAGCAAGGCAAACAGATCCCAGTCACAGATTTTCCTGGACCTGAGAAGTCTCTCTGGCTTCCCTCTGCCATGACGCCTCACAGCACTCAGCCCTCCGGTCTCCTAACACTGTTCATCTCATTCCTATCTCTTCTTTTGCAGAGGAAACAGTCTCATTGGGGCTTATCTTCCTGCTTGTCACCATGCCTGGGAGTTCCAGTTTCTAAACCTGAGCAAGGTTTCCTTTTATTCTGTCAATAAATAATAGGACTAAATAATATATTTAGTCCTTCTAGGACTAAATAATATATTTGTCCTAGACGTTTGTAATAAAATGTTCACAAACTCTCTTATAACCACAAAAAGGGCAGCATCAAAATCGAGTTGGTGGCTAGCCGAACATTGAACTTGAGACAGTAATAGGACTTAATTGGATATGATTGATAAGCATTTACTCAATAAAATATTTCTCAGCTGTATCCAGAGAACTGTACATTCCACACAGATGAGTTAGACTCTGCCTTTGACTTTTACAGACCTTATACACTAGTAAATAGTTGTGGGGGAAGAATTTGGGGATTTCCATACAGGTTGGATAAATTGCTCCCAATTTTCTCCAAAATAATAACAGAAATGCTCAGCTCAGTACTATTTCAATAATTCCATAGCTCCCAAGAAGCTGGTATTTGAGTCATGAAGCAAAGGGAAAGTTTAGGATCACAGTTCTAGACCTCTTTCTGTGTCTTCTGTCAGCCATAATGTCATACACAATACAAAGACAAATGAGACAAATGTCTGCCCTCAGAGTTTAGAGTCCACGGGAAGAGAGAGACACATTTTATCATGTTTTGACATTGACGTAATGTGTTCTGATAGAGGTAATTGTTGATAGAGGACCTGACCCACACGGGAGGACGGGAGTGAGAGAGATGCTGGGCTTTGTGGCAGAGAATGAACACTGGAACTGCATCCCAAAGGCTGAGTGAAAAAGCCCGCTCCGTGTGACTGTTTGGGGGATGAAAGAAGGGCAAACATTTCAAGAAAGATCACGCAAAAAAACCATGCAGAATGAGACTGACAGGCCATCTACCACATTGTACAGGTTGAGAGCAACTAATAGGCACGTATAGGCTGGTTTGGCGTAGAATTTTGTCATTGTTAAATGTAAATACAACAGGTCCTAGAATACCATTGTTTTGTTCAACGTTGTTTGTTCTTATAACATTGATGAGATGCCAGCAGAACTTAACTCTTACTTATATCAGTTAGCCTGTGGTCAAGTTGGTTTAGTTACACATCACTTCATTTGAAGTCACAAACCTAACGATGACACTCAGTGAGGACTTACTGCAGTTACTTATGATATGATATAGATACATATATCTACACTGGTTAACAAAACCATAAATCTACCATAGTGTGTTTATAGCATAATAGCTCTACAATGCTTTGGCAATTGGCTGTACTCTACCTTCTTCTAAAAACTTATGATAGGCCAGGCAGGGAAAGACAAATACCATATGATCTCACCTTTAACAGAAACTTAAACAACAAAACAAACAAGGAAGCAAAATATAGCCGATGACACTGAAATAGAGAACAGGCGGACAGGGACCAGAGGGGTGACGGGAGGGAATTTCAGGGGAAAAGGGGAAGGATTTACAGGAACTAGTATAAAGGACACATGGACAAAAACTAAGGGGGGTGGAAATGGGAGGGAGGTGGGGAGCACTGGGGCAGGTAAGCTGGGATGGGAGTAAAAGACAGAAAACTGTACTTGAACAACAATTCAATAAATTTTTAAAAAATTTACAAATAAATGAGAAAAAACTTATGATAAAGATTTTTGTCCTCAAATTATACTAAATATTCCTTTCCTCTAGCCATACATTGTAAAACTACATTCTTCCTAAAGGAAGAAGGCTGAAAGGATCTTATTCATTGTAGTAAATTGTGAGAGAAATATTGAAGACTGTAAGTGTATGGAAGAAAGCAAGAGCACGTTTATTTGGATAAGGTCATTAGGATTGTACCTCTTAGGAGTAGTTTTCCTCAGTGATCTAGATACAGCTGAATTTGGACTTGGCCAATAAGAGAAACTACACAATAACCACAAACTCTCTCATGTCCCAAACTACCTTACTTTAGAATCACACATGTATGTTTGTACTTGATGGAAACCTGTTTTATTTCTAGACAGTATGGAGAAGATAAACACTGCTTTCTTGAAATAGTGAAAAGCAGTACAACCTACCAGCCATTTTTATTCACAACAACTTAAACATAAGTCCCTTTCCATTCCTATTTCAATCTCAATGTGCTCATTAGTCAAGTAGAAAAGTTAACATGCCAGAATGGATAAGTAACAGAAGGGCAATGGGTAAGGGTAGGAGCGAGAGGCATTTTATTCTTTAAAATCGTGAGGCACTTCTATTTAAGGGCTGGACATCACTGCTGGGGTTTAGGATATTTTGTTTTCTTTTTCAATAAGTTCCACCACAACAGTTATCAACTCCAAGCAGAAGTGGGCTCTTAGTTACATTGTATAGTTATAATTTTATAGCTACATCTAACCGAAAAAATGGCAATCCCACTTTATGGATTGGTTAAATATTGCCATTCTGGTTTGAGAAGTTTTGGTCTTTCTTTAAAACAAAATTGGAAAAGAGATAGAATAGGTTGAAGTCGAACATATGTTCTTGAAACTTCTGACACCAGTTGTCATGAAGAATTATGTAAATTCCAATGGTCACAGTTGTGACCAGAAAGACAAAAGACAGTTTCATCTGGAAAATTCAAACTGTAAGATTAAATATCAGAAAAAATCATAGCTCGATCATCTACTTCAACAACCTTAGTTTATAAGGGAGGAAGCTGATATCAGAAGGGCTCGGTGATGTTCCCACGGGTCACAGTGGTTGAGGCAGGATGGTTCCCTAACGTAGTCTTGGAGCTAGAGCGCCCTGGCACACACACCAGACTAGCACCAGTCTCCAGATAGTGGTGGTTGGCAGTAATATGTAACATTGCACTTAATCATTTATCACTTTTTTCAGTTCTTCAGGAGGGCTCCGGTGACATACACAGCCATTTCACAAAGGGGAGATTAACGTACACAGACAAGTCTTATATATGAAGGCAATCGGAACAAGGGTATCTCACTTCTTTCAGTACCAACACCACCCGTGTCAACTCTCTTAATCATTTCAATCATTTGTTCTTCCAGTGTTTATAAGAGTTACAGTGCATTTCAGTATATTTCAATTTAGTGAGTTAATTTTCCATCCTCCCCTGAAGCTCGAAATTTTCCAATACCTCTTTTTAAGAATCTCACAAGACTCCATAGAGTCCTAAGGAGAGTATAAGTATTAATCGAAACAATGTGGAAAATGTTGCATCTGTCTCTGATTTCTAAAAGCATTGTTTTTAATATAAAGTTTTTTTTTACCATCAGAGAAAAAATGAATGGTTAATACAATCCTAACTCAGTCTTAATTTGGGAGGGTTTCTTTTAGCAATAAGTAGACTGTGTCTGGCTATTTCTAGATGATTTGATTGACTTCATTTCAATATGCAAAATCCCACATGTCAGTGGTAGTAATGTCAGCATCAGGCACTCATCAACATGCTATAATTTTCATAGGAAAGAAATTTCAGTTTCCATTGTGGGCAGGCAATTATCTTTACGAGTCCTTGTGCTACCAATAAACCTATGACTCCACCGTTGAGGCCTAAGTAACAAAATGTACTGCAATCAATCTCTCCCAGATTAACTTTGACAACCAATGAATCATAAAAACCAGCCTTTTCAAATAGGACAATAAATACATGAATTCATAATTTTATTTAGCAATTCATACTGAAAGGCCAAATTATGTTCCAGGACCCAGAAGTAGGAATGACATTGTAGGACAGTAATCTAATAAGTGAATGAATGGGCAACTAATCTTGCCCATTGTGGTAACTGGTTTCTCTCTGACCATAGTGAAAACAGATTTGCCTGAGAAAGTAAAAGCTCTCATTTTATTCATATGGCCTGTATTTCTTACTTTAAAAAAAGTTGAGACATAAACAAGCATCAGCTGTTAACACTTTCAGTGTTTGCTGTTAAGATAAAAATACTTAGCCTTAGCTGGGGTGGCTCAGTGGGTTGAGCACAGCCTGCAAACCAAGAAGTCACCAGTTTGTACAACCACTATGGAAAACAGTATGGAATTTTCTAAGAAAACTAAAAATGGATGTGCCTTTTGACCCAGCAATTCCACTCTTAGGAGTATATCCTAAGAATCCTGAAACACCAATCCAAAAGAACCTATGCACCCCAATGTTCATAGCAGCACAATTCACGATAGCCAAGAGTTGGAAGCAACCTAGATGCCCATCGGTTAATGACTGGATCACAAAACTATGGTACATTTACACAATGGAATTCTATGCTGCAGAAAGGAAGAAGGAACTACTACCCTTTGCAACATCATGGATGGAACTGGAAAGCATTATGCTGAGCGAAATAAGCCAGACGGTGAAAGACAAATATCATATGATCTCACCATTAACAGGAATCTAAACAAACCAAGCAAGCAAGCAAAATACGACCAATGACACTCATATATGGAACAGGCTGCAGGGTCCAGAGGGGAGAGGGGAGAGAACCATAGGGGAAAAGGGAATGGACTCACATGAACAAGTATAAAGGACACATGGACAATAACTAAGGGTGGGGGGTGGAAAGGGGAGGGAGGCAGGGAGCATTGGGTGGGGGGCGGGCAGGGTTGGGAATATAAGACAGAAACCTGTACGTGAACAAGAATTAAATAAAAATTATATTTAAAAAAAAAAAAAGAAGTCACCAGTTTGGTTCCCAGTCAAGGCACATGTCCGGGTTGTGGGCCAGGTCCCCAGTTGGGGGCAGTGCAAGAGGTAGCTGATCCATGTTTCTCTCACTCTCATTCTACCTCCCTTCCCTTCTCTCTAAAAGAATAAGTAATTTGGGGGAAAAAAAAGGATGATGGTTCTTAGGATGTCCATAGCAATGATGAACATTTGATGAAATATTGTACAGTGTGGTTATCTTTTACCAAGACAGAGAATACACACGTATTAAACTACAAAGCATAAAATTTTCAAAAAAGATCCCCAACTATGTTTCTTAATATGCCAATATTAGTAGCAAATTTGCATGACTATGTGTCTCCCTAGAAAACAAAGACCTTTGGTTAGAGATAAAAGATGCCTTGGACATGCACACTGGTTCCATAGAAAAAGCAGTAAACTTCCCACATTCTAAAGGCATCTACATACATACTCCTTTACATATAAATACACCTATTTCCTCAAATTAAATTATATAAAATATATACTTAAACATACATTAAGTTATATATATAATTTATAAAAAGTATAAACCTTACTGGTAATATAGGTGAAAACTGATAAATGCCAAAGCAGTGCATGGAATTCTTAGGCTATGGGATTAGCCAAAAGATACTAAATATACAATTTAGAACGAATTGGGGGTTATTAGGATTCATGATGAGATTAATGCTGTAGATTCAAAGGCTCCCAACCCTTCCTTTTTTAAGTAAGTTTTTCTATTGTTGTCCAATTACAGTTGTTCCCATTTCCTCCCATTACTCCCCCCCAGCCCTACCCACACCCACCTCCCACATTCAATCCTCCTTCACCCCATTGTCTTTGTCTATGGGTCTTTTAAGTAAGTTCTAATCAAATGTTTAGACGATGAGGATTTTTTTAAACTGAAAGATGAGATACCTCTTGGAATGGTGGGGGAGATATGAGATTGAAAAATCAAAATATTGAAAACTCTGCAGGGTCTCAGGAATATCCAAGTTAAGAAGAAGAACCTGAGGATCCAGAAAAGAGATGAAGCTGCAGGGAAACTGACAGTGAACAGATCTCAACAGATTTCACCCAACACATGTTGGTGACTCTACACATAAGGTAAATGAGGTTGAAATGGTTCTGTAGCTTCCCATAGCATTTTAGTTTACTGCCCAAAACAGACATAGAACCCTTACCACACAACCCATATTTGAATGTGCTTTTAATTATATTTAGCAAAAGTGTCTTCTTTTCTTATCCCTAAAACACTGCCGTGTTGTGACTCTACTTCTGAGACAGCAAAATCATTGTACCCCGAAGTACTCTTTCTCTGGCGTCTTTTTTCTGGTGTCTGGCTTAATGACAACCGGTAAGACTCTTGAAGGCAGAATTCCTTTGAAAAGGATGTTTTTCACCTGTCTACTTCAACCTAAAGGGAATAATTGAATTTAAAACTACAAAGACAATGCTTCTCTAAATAAGTTTATTCCATAAAGGAATTATCAGATTTCTTAGTCAACTTTTTTTCTCCCTTAGGGAAAATGTGTGATAATCCCATGAAATGAAACCAAGTAGATTCATTAAAAAGCACAATTTTATTCAGGAAAATCTTAGGAGAACTTCAGAACATAAACTGGAGATTCTAGAGCTATACAGAGACACAGAAGTTCTAACCAGCCCTAATTTAAGCAGAGGCACCCTTAAAAAACTTAAAAACAATACGAAGGGAGACAAAAGCCAGATACAACTCTACAGCATCTAGAATGTGCAATAATATTCAATCAAACATTACTTGACAGGCAAATGAGCAAAAATGTGAACAATCACCACGGGAATAACGGTACATATAACAAATGAAACATTATATTGCAAATAGCAGACAGTCACATTAAAACACCTATTTTAAAAATGGCTTAAAGAAAAAATTGTTAATCCATTCAGGCCAAAAATAAACTTTCAGCAGAAATAAAAATGGAAGCCAATTTTCAAAAGGTGAAGAAAAACAAAAGAATCAGGAGAAATTCTAGAAGTAAAATTAAAAACATTTGAAAGAATAGTCATTCAATGTGCATCAAAGTAAGTTAGAAGAGGTCAAAGAAAATGTTAGTAAAATTTAGGCAAAAACAATAGAAATCTTGGAGAAAAAGGAATGAAAAGTGGACAAAGAGAGCCTCAGTGACCAGGGAGACAGCAGCACGTCCTCTAATGTCCATGCGATGCAAATCCCAGAAGGCTAGGGGCATGGGGGGGAGGCACGTGTTTGAAAACAGAAAGGCTGCAAATTTTAAATTTGATGAAGAACAATAACGTAGAGATTCAACATTCTCAACAAACTCCAAACAGCATAAAGACAAAGAAAACCCCAGCTAGACACATTACTGACAGACTACTGAGAATAAAGGATAGAGAAAATATTGAAAACAACCAGATAAAAATATTACATAGAAGAAAACAATGGTATAAATCACAGATGTCTTCTCATCAAAAACAAAGAACATCAGAAGATAGGGAATGGTGTTTTCTTACTGCTCTGAGACAAGGGAAGAACACGGCGTGAGACAACCCTGCCCCATAAATCCAGTGACAATATTTCACTCTCCACAAAACGTGGTATTAATAGAGAGCAAACAGAGAATTAATTGTCAGCAGATCTCTGGTTTCTAAAGGAAACTCTTCTCGATGCGTGGTATTAACATTGAACACAAACTTGAATCTACAGGTAAAATAAAAGTAGCAAGAGTGGTGGAAATGTGTAAAAAATTTATGAAGACTGTATTTTCTTTTCATTTTTTTATAAAGACAAACAGCTTTAAAACAAAAATCAGTTTCCGTTGTGGAGTTCACACATATATCTATAAAACATAACAGCAGTGGTAAAATGGGAGTAATATCGAGGACGTCACTAATGAGTATTTGTTGCATTTTAGGTAAAGGGTTTAAAAAAATATCTCTAAAGGATGTGTGCTGAAGACCTTGAATCAATCACTAAAATGTAATGATATAATTATAAAAATATTAAAGATTATACAAAGAAGTAAAACTACATAGTCAATAGAGGACTTAAGAGGGAATTTTAAAAAATGATTGACCCACTGCCAGACAGCAAAGGAGGATTAAAAATTGATTTAAAAAATTTTAAATACAAAATGGTATTAAATTTCACCATATCAATAATCATGTTATATGCAATGGCCTATACTCTACTCTCCCACTAAAAAAGAAGAGGTTGTCAGACTAATGAAAATGTAAGACTCAACTACATGCTGTTGACAAAAAGCACAGTTTAAATAATAAGAACACTGACAGATGAAAGTAAATAGATGGAATAAATGTGCTATGAAAAGAGCATAAGAAATCTGGAGTAACTGTATTAATAGCACATGAAATAGACTGTCTTGAAGACAAAGAATATTATCCAAGATAAAGAAAGTTACTTCATAATGATAAAAGGACCAATTCAATAAAATCACAATAAATTATAAATTATAAATTTATGTGTGCCTAATAACAGAGCTTCCAAATACGTGAAGCAATGTATTGACAGTGTTAAAGAAAAAGAAATCCACAAAAGTAGTTTGATAATAACACCGCTCTCAGCAATTGTTAGAACAATTATACAAAGCCAAGTAGTAAAAGAGAGAAAAGATTTAAACACCATAAACAACTTCCTATTTACTGAATTATATCTGTATTCCCTAAGTGCACATGAAATACTGCCCAAGGTGTACCGTAGCATAAATACACTTTAAAGGCTGCAGTCTTATGGAGTGCATTCTGTAAATACCACAGAATTAAATTAGAATTCAATGAAAATAAGACCTCTCCAAACCTGTTGGTTTAATTTACTCCTCTAGAAAGTAGAAGAAAGAAAATAAAAAGTTAAAATCAATCAAATAAACTAGACAGACAGTGTAAAAATTAAAGCCTAATCGTTTCATTGGAATGATCAATAAAATCAGAAAATCCCCACCAGGATTTATCGAGGTAGAGGTGGGAGGAAGAGAAGGAGAGAGGAAGAGGAAGAGAATGAAGAAGAGAGGATGAGAGGGAGAGGGAGAATGAGAGGCAGAGAGAGAGGGGAGGGGCAGGGGAAAGGGAGAAGGAAGGAGATGAAGGAAGAGAAGGAGGAAAAGCAACAACGGCAGAGGAGCAGAATAGAGTGAGGGAGGGAAAGAACAGCATTTACCAAAACCATAAATGAGAGGCAAAGAAACCGCAGATGCCACTGACGTTAAAAGGATAATAAGGGCATATTATAAATTAACTTTGTGCCAATAAATTCAACAATTTAGATGAAATGTTTAAATTCCTTGAGAGACAACCAAAACTGAGATAATATAAAATAGAGAATCTGCATAGATTTTTTCCTGGTAAGGTAATTACTTTTAAAAGTGTACAAAGAACAAACCAGACCTAGATGTTTTCCCCAGTGAATTATATCAAGAATTTAAGGAAGTCCTTCAGTAAAGCAGGGGAAGCATGGGATACCCCCCAGATTGCTTTGAGGCCCGCATAATTCTGATACCAAAGCCGGACAAAGAAATCGTAAGAAGAGACAACTAGGCCAATGTGCATTGTGAATATAAATTAACAGTTTAACAATATTGTTAAATATTGTTAAACTGTTTACCAAACTCCTTACCAAATTTAGCATATTAAAGTTTGAAATTTATAACAAGAATAAAACTTAATGGCCAAGTGGTTTTATTCTAGGAAAGCAAAGTTGGTTTCACATTTGGAAATGATTGTAAGTCAGCACAGTAAACAGGTTAAAGTCATAGGGTCATCTTGGCAAATACAGAAAACATTGCATCAATCATGATAAATGTTCACAGCAAATTAGGAATAGTATGGATTTCCTTCAATCTGTTACTATCCGTCTATGAGCAACTTACAGCTTACATAATGGTAGAAAACACTGAACAATTAACACTTTCACCTTACTTCAGGAATAGAGCAGAGATAGCTGCTTTTATCATTTCTATTTCATACCATACAGTGCAGCAAGCCAAGAAAAATATAAACTTCATAAAAATGAGAAAATTATATATTTGCAGATAACATGATTTTTATGTAAAAATATCTGAAGTAATCTATGAAAGAAACAACTAGGTAAATTTATCAAGATCTCCATACAAATTCAAAATGCAAAATTAATTTAGTTCCATATACCTGCACTACTCAATTAAAATAAACTTTAACATTGTATTTTCAATAACATCAAAATAAAATACTTAGGAATAAATTTAACATAATATCGAATGGTCTATATACTGAAAACTACAAAGCACTGCACAGAGAAATTAAGGGCATAGGTAAATGAAGGGATGTGTTAAGTTCATGGATTGAAACAATATTGTTAAACTGTTAATTCACCTCACATTGACCTATAAATTAGAATACAATCTAATTATAGTCTCAGCAGGATGGCACTAAAATTTAAAAGCTATTTCTAAAATTTAAATGGAAGTGCAAAGAACTTCCACTAGTCAAAATAATTTTGACGACATCATTGGAAGGTACTATCATTTCTAGACTTGTTATTAGGTTACAGTAATCCAGATATTATGATGTTGACATAAGGATTAAATAAAAATGGTCCAGGAACAAACATGCTTATACAGCCAACTGACTGGAAAAAAAAATAAAACTATTCAGTAAGAAATAAACGTCCTTTCAATGTAAGGGACTGAAGCTGGCTATGCACATGGAAAACAGTAACCTTGACATTTATGCTACACCATAGTGATAAATTCACACCGATGAACATAATGTAAATACTAAACCTACAGACCCAAATGTAAAATCTAAACCTATAAAACATTTTGAAAAATAATATTTTTGAAACCTGGGGTAAGACAAATATGTTTTCAAGTGCACAAAGCAATAACAATAAAAGAAAAATGTTCGATTTTTGTCCATCAGGACAGCAACAGAAAATAAAAAGACAAGCCACCACCTCAGAGAACATATGCACAATATACTAATTGCCCTGAAAAAGTGTATCCAGAATATATAAGGAATGCCTGCAACTCAATAACAAAAAGACAATCCTATTTTAAAATGGGGAGTGTGGAATTTCTAACACTTCACTAAGAAACATACATGAATTGCATATAATCACAAGAAAAAAAATTCAGTATTAACCAAGGGAATGCAAATTACGCCATAATGAAATCCATTATATACCAACTACAATGGCTAACATGTAAAAGATTGATAACACTAGATATCAGCAAGGACGTAGAACAAATAGTGTTTGTTATTGATGGACACATAAAACGGAACAATTTGGGGAAAAGCCTCGGCTTTCCATCTATCTTGTGACCTAGAAATTTTCTAACAAAAATGAAAATTTATATCCACAAAGAAACTTACACAAAAATGTTGATAGCAATTTGATTTATAATAGCTAAATATAAGAAATAACCCAAATGCTCATTAACAGGAGAATGCTCATTACGATGGAATATTAGTCAGCAATAAAATGTAATAAACCTTCATACCATAAACTATTTAGATGTTATGCTGGTGAAAGAAGTAGGATACAAAAACACATTTATTATATGATTGTATTTATAAGAATGTTTAGACCAGGCAAAGCTGAACTATGGTGGGAAAAGAAGTCAGAGCCTCGATTTCCTGGGATGGGAGTTAGGGGAACCGTCCCCAGGGAATTTGGGAGAACTAGAAACAGTCAATATCTTGACTGATGTGTTGGTTTTTGTATATGTGGATGCATTTCTCAAAACTCATTGTATATTTAATATCTGAATATTTCACTCTATGTAAATGTTACTCTGACAACAATAACAAAAACTAAAGCCTCAAATATAATCAGTATGATATCATATTGTAGAAAAAACCTTGCTCTTGATATAGAAAAGCTGAAAAAGAATGATGCTACATAATGACATCAAAAAATAATTTTAACCTCTCAGTGCTTGAAATACCCATGTAAACAAATACGACATTAATACCTACATGTCATTCAGTCAATATTTAAGTTCAGAGTTTCAATAAGTGAATCTACTATTTCATAGGCTTATTACAAAATTCAAACTATGAGACAGTATACAAATGTTATAATTTGCTATTGAGTCAAGTAACAGAAACTGCCTCACTGGGGGGAGAAAAAGGATACACTTAGGACTTCAAATTAGGGGGACAGCCTGTGAAGCAGTGACTAATTTCTGCCTTTTTAACATGGAAACATGAGAGGTCTTAGATGAGACAGGATATTTTTAAAAACAAACTACAAACAGCCCTTTTACTTTATGATCACAGAAAGAACTCTTATTGGTGCAATTAAAACTGCTTGCCAAAGGTACCAAACCTGAAAGTCTTTAGTGTCAAAAGCCTGAAGATCAAGAAGTAAAATCCCTGAAGTGGAATAACTGACCCAAAATGAATCAGAAAAAAAAAAAGAAAAAACAAGAAAATGGTGGTAAAACCAGGATTGGAATAGATCAGGCTTTTTCTCACTTGTTTTAAATTTGTTCCATATGTATAATAAATTAAAATATAAAATTCTCTAACCAGGAATAACAATGTATTTTATAATTATTTAAAGCAAGAAAATACATGGTTTAAATCTATAGTTCATCAGACAGTCCATTATGGTAGCTACTGAGCCTTAATTAGAATACCAATTTATCTTCCTAAAATGCAAGAGACAATTCCCACACCATCTCAAAGCTATTTTAATAAATGCCCCCAAACTTGGCAATCTGGGACCGAAATTGAATTTGTAAAATGGTTTTATCACACATAAATTTAGTCTATTTTATTTTCATAAAGACTTACCTTTTTAAATTCCCATTCTGACAAACACATTGAATAGTTTTGATGGGATGTGGGGCAGGAGTGAAGACAGAATTCTTTCAAAACAGAGAGTGGAATTGCTGACGTACCCCTCCTTCTTTGACCTTTCCTTGCTTTTTTCTCATAGTAAATATTTCTAAAGTAAATGCAAGTGATGAACTCTACAAAAGGTACATTATTTATATTTATATGCACCTAACTGATGCTTAAATCTTGTTTTCCAATGGGATGGCACTTTTATAGAATGTCTTATGAATTTAAGAAATCAATAGCCATCAAATAAAGATTTGAAGAGAAATGTCAGCCAACTTATTAAGTTAAAATATGACAAATTATTAGAAGATGCCTGAAATCATTAGAGACAATACCCCTAATGAAAGTCTTACTGAGCAAGGCGTTTTGGACAATTCTACTTGAATTGAATATTAAGAATCTTTACGCTGGCAATATAGCGCAACTTACAAAAAAAAAGGTTGACAAGAATAGTTTGAGTCTCCTTTTTTTCATATTTTCAAAATAATGAGATCTAATTAATCAAGTGCCCGTATAAAAAGAAATTAGAAACTTGTAGAATCATGATAATGTTGATAGTAAGTGGACTAGAAAAATTTAGAAATCTACAACTTTAATATTAGTACCTAATACTTACTGATGGTCTATAACACACCTGCATTTCATATGCTTTATTTAATTCACCTCTTTGCCCTAGCCCTTGAGGAATGATTTTATGTCTCCATTTAAAGAAGAAAAACTGGCATTCAAAGTTCGGGTAACTTGCCCAAAGTTACATATCTATTAACGGCAGAGGCAAGATTTGAACCTAAATCAGGCAAACTTCAAGACCCATGGTTGGCCATTTGTATGTTGTTTGTTTGTTTGGGTTTTTTGTTTGTTTTACCACATCCACAGCTGAATTAAGTTGTTAACCTGCAGTGTTTACAGTCTAGCCTTTCTCCTTCCATGAAGAATTCACAGCCCCAAACAAAGCCAACTGCCCATAACATCTTGGCTTAACCAGCCCTAATGGGGTCAGTCATCCATGCCTGGAAGTATTTCCATGTGGCTGAAGCATCACACGAAGCCAGGAAAGCCTACAAAGCTCCTCTGCTGGCGTGTGAACATAATGGTTCAAAAAGCATATTGTCCTGCGTTTCCAATCAGGACAGCTTAAAGCTGAAAAAGAAAAAAGTCCCAAGATCCCAAAAGACTTGTTAGAGACAAAACTAATGGGTACATTGTAAATTAACAGTTACACCAAAATACTAATGCTTTCCAATGGGTAAGATGAAACAAGAAAAGATTTCAGTCTGTTGCCATTCCTAATCACTGGCACAAGTGAGAAAAGACAAAAATAAAACATTTAGAATGATGACGTTTGGTCAGGCCCATCTCTCATAGCTGAATATGAGTTGCGGCTTCAAGGTATTTACTGATACTGTGTTAATCTCCTCCCATACTTGCACTTATTTAGCAAAAACAAGAGATTGAAACAAAGGGCATTGCTTCTGAAGAAACCAGGGGACAATTTAAAATTAAATAGTAGGTAGTCACTCTACCCTTGTTTTCCATTGTGAATATTTTTCATTTAAATATCATGGTCATTAAGTGTTAGATCACTTCTCAAAAAGAAATATCCTCGTCTTTGCTCGTATTAGAATAGTCTTTAAATCTAGATAATGTTGTTTGGTTTTTAGTCTTGACAGTTTCATTTTTTAAAAGGTAACTTACTCGGTAGATAACATAACATAGGGAGGCCTACACTGAACCGATCTTCCTTCAACAAATTTTGGAAATAAGTGAAAACAGAAACTTTAAACAAACAAACAAACCTCATGTGGGCAAAGATTCATTCAAGCTGCTCTCTCTCTCTCTGCCTTTCTCTCTCTCTCTCCATTTTTCCTCTCACTCAGCTGAAATGTTCATATACTGGATGTTTTCATGCTTCCTCAGTCCTCCCAGACTGAAAGTAATCTGACTTGTTTTAGCATGCAAGTCTTTGTCATTTTCCCCCCAAAAATTAATTTGTAAAGGAAGAGGGATGGAGAACAAGAGGGCAAAAGGGGATATTCTTTGGACAGAGGAAAAAGGCTGTCCAGTGCCCCTCAAATCGTACAACATGAAACTCCACCATGTGAGTCCAGTTCTGAACAAAAAGGGAATTTTCTTCTGCAATTCTAAACTTTGTAGCTTATGTTTGAGTACTAGACATCTTACCACTTGGCTGACATTTAAACACATGGCTAACATATGCCAAATTTGTTTAAAGTTGAGTCCAAAGGTTCAAATGCAGAGGACTAGAAGTCCTTATTCGTGTTTTCTTACTGTGTTTTCCTGAAGATAAATCAGTGCCAACATGTCTATGTGTGGTGGGGGGAGGGAGAGGGAATGTCAGAGAGAGGAGAGGAAATCCCTCTTTGCTTTTCCTCCTCCCTCAGCAAATGGGGAAGCAAGGTGGACAGACCACTGAAAGCATTTCAGCAAAGCGAGTCTTCATGGCCAGTAGAATAAACACATTTTGTTTTTGTTTTTTTAATTTAATCTTTATTGTATTTTCCTTGTTACCATTAATTCCCCTTATACTCCCCTCTCCCCAGCAACCACAACACTGTTGTCCTTGTCCACGAGTCCTTTTTCCTTTTCCTTTTTTGCTTAATCCCACCTCTCCTTTGCCTTCACTGCCCTCCACACTAGCTGTTATTTTAGATGACAGCTGAAGACAAGGGTACAGTTTATGAAGAGCAAGGTAAAACTTCCATGACTCCGTAGAGGGGTGATAAGTTTTTAAAAATAAGCAAACATATAAAAGCTTTTCAAGGTTCATTTAAAGTTTTGGCAGTTACATTTATCCCACATAATAGCAGATCTTCAGTGGTACAAAATATATTAGAAAATAAAACTATGCAATTTTATACTTATATAACAGTTTGTGTTCTTAAGAACTTGTGTTCCTAATAAATATCTGGCACTTTTTAAAAGACATAGCTCAATTATTTGATCATCACAAAGTAATCCAACAAAGTAGATATTTATTATCATCTCCATTTTACAGACAAAAGTTCAGATGCACTGAGAAACTAAGTATTTTGGTCAAGTCAACAGTACTAGAAAATTGTGAAGGCAGGATTCAAACTAAGGCAACCTGACCCCAGAATCTGCACCCTTAACCATGATGTCGTATTGATGCTTCGGGCTGGAAGACAGGCTGAACTGGTCAAGTCTCTGTTATTCTTACTTTGAAAGGGCAGGAAGTTGAGCACAACTTCGGAAATCTAAGGGTCATTTTCAATTCTTATACCTATCTACCCACCTCCACCCAGTTATTAAAAGTAGAAAGAGCTAAAAAAATACCACATATGACTTCATTCTAGAGGTCCATGGTTTATCAGCAAAGAGACGTAAACAGCCCTGTGTGGGGTAAAGAATGAGCTCTTCACATCATTAATGTGCCCAAAACACAAAAGCAGGTTGGTGCTAAACAAACAGTGGCCAGTGAAAATGCAGTCCCCACCCTCCACCACTGCCAGGGAAGTTCGACCCCAGACGACAGTGCCAACTAGTACTATAAACATTCAGTGATGAAAGTTAGAATAAAAGCTATGCTTTTGACATTAAGTACGTTATTTGGAAAGGAACTTCAAGATGACTTTCTATTAGTGAATAATATTTCATCAAAGGGCACATAAATTTATATATATGTTTTTTCCTAAAAGAAAGCTGACATTGACCACGAAGTTTCCCCCAGCTGACATATATATTTACTGTTTGTGATCATACCTAACTTATTCCTGTGACAATACCAGTGTCTATGCCATTCCGATGGGACAATAATCTCACCAAATCCATAAATCCTTCTCTTCAAAACTTATCTTTCAAGCTATTCCTTTCCCTTAAAGCTTTATCTGATCATATGTTTCATCTTTGAAACTTTGCCTTTGAATACCTATACTGCCCTGTATGTTGTCCATATTTTCTGTTATCATGTTTTCTAAACTATAATCTCATGTTGGGCAGTTATTTTTATCTATGCTGATATTATGAATTCATAAATAAGAGATACCTAGCATGCTTGAATGATTTTATATTTCCATAATTACCATGTAATCTTTAAAGGGATGACAGAAGATATAATAAAATTGATTGTAAATTAATAGCTAGGAATCCAAGTAATGACATCCTTACATCAAGGCAGATAAGAAGAAGAATTTCACAAATCACGGGTTATACGTTGGTACTCTCGCCAATATATGTTTAAAATATTCTCTCTCACAATGGTCCAAACTGAGAAGGAGTTCCCAACAGTCGATGTGGCAAGGGTCCATACACTTACTTGTTAAACCAGCATAGGCAAGCAGCAGTGCTTGTAACTGGCAAGCATATCCACCACTTACGCACTTCTTTTGCAGGCAGTCATTGGAGTCCCGGCCAACAGAGGTTCTATAGAGACTTTCAAAGACTCTGCCTCAAAGGACTGGCTTTAGGCCATCTTTACAGGTTTCAAGTTTCCTAAACCACAATCCTACCCAAGGCGCAGAGGCCCAAACATTCAGCTTGTTCCACACACAGCAAGAATGTGTGGGTTCTGCCAAGACCCAGGAGTTTAAACACCTGCACTCAAACTAGATTTGGTTTGTTTCTACCATAGGTAAAAAATATTTGAGTAACTTGCAATATATTTAGCCTAGTGAACTTTATTCGGGTCAGTAGGCTATAAAAGCTATTGCCTGACGGGATAAAATGAGAATGGGGGTATAGATAGAGTAGTGAGAAAATTTTAGTAGGCAATACCTATAATCCAGTATAATCAATAAACATTAATATCAATAATCCAGCATACGTAATACCATTAACCATTAAACAAAGGTTAAAAAGAAACTGTATAAGTGGTTCTTCTCTAAATCTTTTCAATATTGTGGCGTGCAAGAACACTTCTTCAACTACACAGTTGGGGAATAATACATCTTAGAGTTGTGGGCAATAACAAAAATGATATTAGCACGTAACACAGTGCCAGACGCATAGCAAATGCTCAAGAATGATAAAATTTCTTATAAGTTTTTCAATGACCAAAGCCTTTAAATCCTTCAATGGCCTTAAAACATTAAAAGGTCTTGAATTGACCCATTTTGGTGTCTTTTTTATTGCTGTTCAAGTATAGTTGTCTCCATTTTCCCCCACCACTCCCCCCCACCCCAGCCACCCCAACTTCCCACCCTCGATCCTACCCTCCTTTGGTTTTGTCCATGTGTCCTTTATACATGTGCCTGAAAACCCCTTTTATGGTGTCTTCTACTTTAGCAGAGAAAATGTTATTAAAGCACCACTGTGGCAACAGAGTGTTTTCACTAGTCCAGATACGCACTCGTCACACCAAGATAACTGACATTTAATTAATAATGATGCTATTCTCAACACTTAATTTATATTAACCTATTTAGTCCACAGAAGAAAGCAAAAAATATCATCCCCACTCTTCAGATGGGAGAATTGAGGTATAGAGGCAGAAAATAAACTCCTCAAGGTCACACAGATAGTGCAGACAGCAGGGCTGAGATTGGAGCTGACACAGTCTGGCTCCAAAACCTACGCCCTTCTAACTACTAAGCTACACCACCTCTGGCATTTGGCAAACTGAAGGTGAAAATACACCCATGATTTATAACCAAAGACACTAGATTAAGGGCATTTTTACTCTATTTCTCTTCTTAAAACAGCTGCAGGTAAGAAAATTGTAAATAAAGATACAACCCTAGAGTATAAACTTTACAAGCTATCTACCAAATAAGTTTGAAAGAAAATAATGAAGTAATTAAAATTGACCAGTATCCTATTTCTATTTTTCTAGTGTGGCCTTGAGAAAATTATTCTTCTATCATCTTTTAATTCTTCAATTAGAGGAAAACATAACCACTGTCATGACGATTAAACACCCAAGACTATTTAGCCTTTACAGTTTGGGGAATATACAAAGTGTATGTTAATGATAGCTCTTCCCTTCTTCCCTGAAGACTGTAGAGTAAAGAAATGGGAGAGTAAAAAAAGATACCTTAATTAAAGTATCATTCTTATTACTGAAAACCCTTGTTCTTTGCCTATTTCAGGTGAAGTAGAGTATTTGCTGCTTGGCTTCTATTTTTATTTAATTTTCAACTCTTGCTGCATATAAGAAACTTTTGGACCTTTATAAAAACAACAATTCTGGGACCCCAAATTCAGTCCAATTAAATCAAATCTCTGGGAGTAGAACCAGGAATTATAATTTTTGTAATGCCCCAGATGACTCTAATCCAGGATTGAGCTCCACTTTGCCATATAAGGATCAGCCTGGCCTACCAAGATGCCTATGGATGTGGTCATATGGTGGGCGGCTACAGACGTGGTAGCTCAGATTACTGCATAGTCACTCAACAGACTGAAAAGCTTTGCAAAGGAAGGAATAACACCTTCTCGCAAAGCACAGGGAATGGTTACAAGGAGATTATAGCTAACGAGATTCAAAATGTTACTTTTACTTATGGTCAGGCAGGTGCTCAGTTCTCTGCAAAAGGTCACTGTTCTTTGGCAAGACTGACATTAACCTCATGGCAGGCCATTTTGTCCCCAACCACAAACCGAAGACATCAGAGATACGAAAGTCTGATCTTACATACTTACCAATTGTAGGCCAAAAAGCTGTAATAGAGAAAAGAGAGACTTGGGGGCCAGGGGACTTCCAGGAAAAGCCTTATCTTTCTCTTTTCTAAAGGGGAGCAGAACAAAGTGAGTCAGCTGCCATTTTGACTGGGTGGTGCCATTTTCCTAGTTTTGAAGCAAAGTGCCCCACGAATGAGTAAAAGGCCATGACCCACAGACCCTTCATCGGGAGGGAGCAGCAGGCAAGGATACGGAGTAGGAGGCTGACACTCCCTCCTATTTCCCCAGGATGATGGAACATTGAAATACCTTGTCTGTACACCGACACAGCAGTTTAGGTTCAAACGATGCCACCTAGGTCTCACAAATGTTTGCTGAATCCCAGCCAGGAGACTTTACAGCCAACCCTCTCATCAACCAGGAATGTGACTGGCTCTTCTGGCTGTCCTTCATGATGCCATGTCACATTTCCTCCAGTGTCCTGACACATTCTCCTGAAATTCGTGAAGTGGCCACTTGAGTGGTTGCCCCCCAAATGCTTGGACATGGATAAGAACAGAACACTAACTTACTCAAAGTTATGCTGCCTGTATAAAATGTCAACTTAACTCTATTTCTCATCTCAAATTGTGCTCAGAGATTTTACCCACTGTAACTAATCCAAGGTTACATGTGATACCCAAATGATAACATTAATATTTCCAAATGATACAGTGCCCTCAAAATTAATAATATACATAGCCTCCTAATATGAAGTTAACAGAAAGAATTCAGTTCCTAGATAAAATATCTTTTTATGTGTTAAAAAATTTATGTTCAAAATCAATTTTGTCTGTAGCTCAACTCAGAAGATATTCACTCACTCTGGGCATCTGCAGCAGCTGCTGTGTCCTGTACTCTCTTCCACTGACACATCCCAATGTTTTTTTTAGTTTTAAAACTCATGTGAACTTCTAAATACTGAATAGGATTTAGGCTATCACATCGCTGGCTTCATATCCCTAAAACATAAAACAAATGCTTGGCCCCTATGACTAAATTTCTAGGGGGGGAATTATGTTCCAGAGCTCAAGACTACACATATCTATGAAGGTGTGCCAAGGCTGAAGCTCAATATTCTCTTGGAAAACAATTAAACAGAAAATATAACAGATATAGTGAAAAAATGCCTTGCCTCCAGTGGGTGGGGATGCCATTCCATCTGTGAACAGCAGTCTGGAGCTCACAATCTATGAGCTGAAACTCATTTCTGAGACATTTCCCACCAAGAGGTAAATCGTCATAATATGATTTCCCTACCCTGGGGGAAAAGAACCTATCAGCATGCTCCGCCTTATCTCTCAGACAGAGCACTTGAGACATTCCAGTCTCCAGGGGCCTTTCTTTCCCCTCCCCATCTCACATATTTAAAGTCTGATATTCATTTTCCCTTAGAGCTTTATATACTTAGCACACTACGCATACATTTAGTGAAAATTATTTTTCATGTAACCACTGGTACTTCTTATGAGTAAAACGTCCTATCATTTTAAACACGCAGCTTCTTCAGGCCGCATTTACTGACCTCTTTCTCTGCAGCCTCTCTGCTTATTTCTGCATCCCAGGAAGACACCCCCGGCCCCTTAGCCCGGTGGCACACGCTGCCTGTGATCCTGCGTGCCCGGAGCAGTTTCCCCACTGACCCCACACTCACGCCGGTTTGAGAACGCTCTCAGCCAGTTCCTGAAAAGAAGCAGCTGTCGAAGCTGCTAAAGCTCATGACCTCAGAAGCATAGGGAGGTTTGTGTTTTCTCTCATTTTCTGAAGTTTCTACCTACACAGCAAACTAAAGCAAGTGGAAAAAAAATAGCCAATTGTTAACTCCAGGAGAAATTAACTGTTGTAGAAAGAAGATAACCAGAGTATACCAAGTGCCTCAGTGAGCAACATGGACACAGTCCCAATAATCTAAACTTAATACTTGATTTAACTAAAATTTGTTAATTCCATGTTGGAATGATGGGGATGTGGAAATGCATGAGAGCGGGGTGTAATACAAAAGGACTAAATCTTCATCTTCCAGAGCAGGAAACCTTCACACAATGTCTTAACTTAAAAAAAAATCAAGAAATAGCCAATAAGCATACTTCCCAGAAATATGGAAGTAAATACTGGAAGCAGTAGCTAAAAATGTTGAAAAACAATTTTCCCTGGAGAGGAGCACTCCTGGGTGGGAAGGGATGACGTGGGACAGCTCTGTGCCTTTGTCTGTGTTAACTATATCCCTTTGGGGCTTCCCAAATATCTAAAACACATACAGACACTAAAATTTAAAAAATAAAAATTAATGTATATGATTACACATACCAAAATGAGGGAGTCCACTTTTCTAATTTTTGTTTTTGTCAGGACACACCCTATCACTTGCATACATGTACCACAAATGCAGCGCTGAGGGATTAATGTGTAAGAACAAACCCACCAATATTTAGCATACCCTATTCTTTCATTCTAACCAAAATAAGAAGAGACTGGTTACTAGGGTTGTCCTCCCCCATTCTGCTTCTTTTCTGTATATAATTCCTCATTGTTAAGCAGAGGCAAACTATACACAATTTTCCGTTTTAGCCTAAACACTTTGAGGGAGATGTACCTGCCTGGGCTTCACAGTGAGAAGAAAAGGGACCAAGCTGGGTGAGTGAACACTCCAGAAGAAACAAGCGTCTGGATCTGAGACACCAGGAGGGTAAAAAAATCATGTCTTGGGGGATAGAGTCAGAGGTTCCACATTCGAAAGAAGTAGTTCCCGTATGAAAATCCTGTTGACCAGCCACGCTGAGCCTGACACAGACTTCACACAAGCCCAACATTTTTCTGGGCACTGCTAAGTTCTACTTATAAAAAGGGGAAAAAGAGATCACTGCTACCTCTGGATGCAGCACACAGCATCACACTGTCTGTAAGGAAGGTTTTGCTCTGTTGAAAAGGCCGGTGTAATCTGAGATGCTATCTTTAGTTACGGGCCAATTCCCTGCCCCACCTCCCCACATGACTCCTATTTAATACGCAGAATTCTTGCTTTTCATTGAGTTCCTGTACCTTTCTGTTACGATTTACTGACATTTATATGGTATTTCAATGTGTTCTATAATTACAATTTAGAACTTGAGACTTGAGTAGAAGAAACATAATGAAAGGATTGGGGAGAAAAATGCTAATGGAATTCTCATTTTTGAATCTAAGTAGGAAGTTGAGAAATATATTCATCATGTATTTTAATGTATATGAAATTATTATAAGGAAATGGCAATTATAAATTTTTGTCTCATTGAATATATGTCAGAAACAAGTGTAACTTTCATCAAGTATGCATTGAATACATAACCATTTTTTTATTTTACAAGGGGAACCCCAGAAACAGAATTTCATGTATAAAATTGTGTGTTTATCTTTACAAGTTTAAACTTTAGTCACCTCCGAAGAACTCTCTATTGATGCAATACACCTACCTATTGAGACATTTTTCCCCACTGCTCAAAACAGTGTTGGAATGCGTTGGTCTTGATGCCTTTTAGTCCTTCTGCCATTTCTGTTTCACCTCTTCCACATCGGCAAAATGTTTCCCTTTGAGGTCTTTTTCACCCGGGAGGGAACAAACACACAAAAAAATTCACCCTGGGAATGACCAGGTGAATAGGGAGGGTGGGGCACAGGGGTTATGCCATTCTGGGTCAAAAACTACTGAATACTCAGCATGGTGTGGGCAGACGAGCTTATAAATCACCATCATGAAATGGGCAAATGCACTGAGAGTCTTAAAAAAAATTCACTGAGGCTGAGCACAGCCTCTCACAACATCACCAGCTGGTGCACTGGTATAGATGGGTCCCTAGAACAGGCACCAAACGAGTGAAGTCTGCACTACCAGGGGTCTGCCCTTCAGAAGATAATTCCATTATGGGGTGGTCTCCCTTCATATTTTGTCCTGAAATAATTGAACAAGGACAAAACCTTATATTAAACTTAGCCACATTGTCTTCCTGCCTTCAATAATCTGCTCTGTTGAGACGAACTTGACATTGTTTCCAAGAGAGACTCTTCCCTGGAGTGTCAGCACTTCTCTGTGTTGTGGACCCCTTCACAGCAGGTGGCGGTGCCCAGACTCCGCCTGCTTTGCGTGTGGCGGCTGCGTGGTGAGCATTCCCCTGGCCAGGCAGCACCCTGGGCCTGCGCTCAGGCTCTGCTCCTCTGCTCCTCCTGCCCACCCCCCGGCCTCCTGTCTGCCTTCCACATGCCTCCTCAGTTCTTGCCTGGTCCCACGGGATGGTATTTCTTTTAAAGAAAATTTCAGACGTAAGGATCCAGAGCACAACAAAAATAGAGAGTCAAGCATCAACATTTATCAACATGTTGCCATATGTTTTCCTCTCTCCCATATATCCCCTTTTATTACACTTTATTATATATGTGTGTATGTATATAGATCTTAGTATGGTTTTAATTTGCATTGTTCTATTAGCAGTAAGGTTGAGTAGTGTTTTTTCATATCCGTCACTCACCAAGGATTCTTGTCATTCTATGTTGAGAACAGTCTGTATTTTTTGCCATTTTAAAAATAAAGTTGTCCTTCCTCTTATTAATAGTTAGGAGATTGATGCATATTAGAGTTATTAACCTTCTTCTGTGATAAAAGTTGTGATAATTTTTCCCCAGTGTGTCATTTGTCTTGTGGGTTTTGCCACACACAAGTTTCTTTTTGTTTTTAATATGATCAGATCTAAAGTTTATTGCTCCTGAATTTTAGTCATTATTAGTTTCTCCTTATACTTTCGTGAAAAAAGGAATTCACACATGATTTTTTTCAGAGCTTGTACAGTTCCATTTCTATGGTGCTAATCTTTTTGTAAATTTAGTGTATAGTATGTAATCTAAACAGAATATTCCAAACAGTGAAATTGTTCCAGTTGCTAACAATTACAAAGTATTGCTAACCAGTAGTTCCAATACTTTGTATTTAAAAGTTTTTCTTATTATCCATGAATTTGAGTTTCTAAAATTATCACATATAGAATTACCATACTTATGGTGTATTCCTGAATTATTTTACAACATTAAATTTATATGTATTAAACCAACAAAATCACACCTTACATTTTTCAAAGATTAAAACATGCGTGGAAAGTGGATTGGAAGGACATCTATTGCAAACTCTACAGTGGGCACTTATGAGGAGTTAAGGAAATGGAATTAGCCATGGAGTTTGATAAAGGAAAAGGTAAAAAAAAAAGTCATAAAATCAACAAAAAGTCTTGAACAGGCTGCAAATCATAATTAACCACAAACTAAGGAGTGTAATCAATTCTCCCACAAGAGAGAAAAAGGTGTTCAGCATGTTTTTGAGGAAGAAAGCTGTGGCGGTCAGCAATAAAAGCATAAAATAAGAAACACTGGCTTTTCATTCACTGTCTGGAGATTAGAGCATCTTGAGTGACCGCCTCAAATGTCCCACCCACCACAGAGAATGGGCTGGTATTCAGCAAGTATGCGCCATTTGGGTGGAGCATGGTTGAATGGCTAGTGTATCCGTTTGTATGGGTTGGGTATGTGTTTACTCACTGTACAGGTAACTCCATTGTGAAAATTGATGCATCGTTACAGGTATTTGATGCTATTAAGCATTTAGGTCATATAAGTAATTCTTCTGCTCTAAGGCCATGCTTTCAGGCAACACCATTGTCAGTTTGCTTATAGGAGGAAAAAAACAACTTTTGTACCTGACAGCTTGATATTTTAGTGTAAACTAAGAAGATTAATATTATGGTTAACTTTTTATAATACAACATCTTGAACATATAAAGTCGAAGATGAGATCCTGCATCCTGATAAAGTTATCAAAATGAGATTGCTAGCCCTGGCTGGTGTAGCTCAGTGGATTGAGCGCGGGCCTGCGACTCAGACGATCACAGTTCGATTCTCAGTCAGGGCACATGCCTGAGTTGCAGGCCAGTTCCCTGCAGGCCAATTCCCAGCAGGGGACACACGAAAGGCAACCATACATTGTTGTTTCTCTCCCTCTCTCCTTCCCTTCCCCTCTAAAGATAAATAAATAAAATCTTTTAAAAAATGAGATTGCTGTTTATGTTTATTTAATTTAAAAATTAGAAGTTAGTTTGAATTTTTTAAAAGTTTTCTAGTCTCACTTTAATATTTTTGAGAGATTTAAATTTGAATGCATAAACATGAAATTTCCCAGTAAGATTTCATTGTGTTTTTTCCCTTCATCAACAAACTTAAAATTTTCATATATATATAATATATAATTATATATATATAGTTATATATATATAATTATATATATATATAATTGTTGTTCAAGTACAGTTGTCTCCATTTTACCCCCCGACTCCCCCTGGCCCTACCTGTGTCCTGTATACATGTTCTTTGATGACCCTTCCCTTTTTTCTCCCATTATCCCGTCCCCCATCCCCTCTGGTTACTGTCAGTTTGTTCTTTATTTCAATGTCTCTGGTTATATTTTGCTTGCTTGTTTGCTTTGTTGATTAGGTTCCACTTATAGTTGAGATCATGTGGTGTTCGTCTTTCAGTGCCTGGCTTATGTCACTTAGCATAATGCTCTCCAGTTCCATCCATGCTGTCGCAAAGGGCCCAGTAAGTTTTCAGTGTTGAAAAAATCATTGTTTTTTATTTTTCTTTCAATAAAAAATGAATTTTATTACCCAGGCCACTGTGTGAAATGATTCTAAATTGTTATAATAATCAAGTTGCTCTATGTGCGGACATGCAAAACAAACCATGATTCCTGCTCCTTGCTCCCAGAATATCTCATAAAAACAAGGAATGATATTTGATCAACTGCCTTCTTTCTTTCAGTGCCTTCTTGGAATTGACATTTTAGTTACACATTCAGCCATTTATATTTTAGTCCTGCCAGAAATTATTTATGACTCTTTTGCCGTTCAGAATCCACATAAGGGGTCTCTGGGCCGCAGTCATCTCTTCCTATTCCTAGACAGACCCTCCTTGACAGCCTATACCCTGTCCTCTCAGAGAGAAGAAGACCTCAAGGGGGCCTACATCCTTGCTACCTGCAGAGTGATGCTCCTCCTCCAACCTATGGCACCTTCAACCCTGGGATGCTACTTAAAAATGCAGAGTCTCAGCACCGCCCTCCCTCTAGGTCTATTGGATCAGAATCTCTATTGTAACAAAAGCTCTAGATGAATCACATGCACTTTAAAGTTCAAAAGGCACTAGTCTCCTCAAATCTGGCCAAACATCAAAATCACCTTGGAGAGCTTTTCTAAAACATTAAATCCTGGATCTTCCCAGGGGAAATTATGATTCACTTAGTTTGAAATGGGTCTAAATCTCTGCTTTTAAAATTTCTATGCTGGGTCAAATTCAGGAACCAATGCACAAAATGTTTTCATCAGTAATACCCAGAGATTAATTCTATCAAACCGAATAGCTGTTCAGTTTCAACCAGGAAATTGCTTTCCTCTAATGTGAGAGATGCAGATGCAAGGCTGAAACACCTAACAATGTCCCTTTTGAGGGAAATATTCTCTTGTCTATAGAGGAAAAAATTGCAGCTAGAAATACACGGTGATTTGTTCAAAATTACATTGTTAGTATGTAATTCCAGGACCAGGGACTGAACATAAACATTCTACTGAAAATACAGGATTTCTCCCACCATGTCAAAACTGTCTTTCCTTCTTTGTCTTCTACAGTTACTGAGCTTAGGTTGAAATTTTCCTTATTGCTCTTAGGAGGTGGGCAGAAGACCCCACTTCCACAATAAGTCATGTGTTCCCTTCTCTCTGGAAGAGGGAGTGAATTGCACTGATTACAGTTATATCTTTTTTTATCAAAGTTATCAGGTATACAATTTGCTAAGCTCTAAACTCTAAATTTAAATATTATTTTCAAAATTCATGGGGAAAGAAAATGCCACAATCTCACCAACCTATCATAACTTCTATATTTTTAAGTATTTAATAAAATATATTTAACTTTTTTCCACATTTTTTATTCTCATTCAAGTACAATTGTCTCCATTTTCTCTCCACCACTCCCCCCCCCCAACCTCAGCCATCCCCACTTCTGACCCTTGATCCTACCCCCCTTTGGTTTTGTCCATGTGTCCTTTATACATGTTCCTGAAAACTATTTCCCCTTTCCCCTTCCTTATCCCCTCCAACCTCCCTTCTGGTTACTGTCAGTGTATTCTTTATTTAAATATCTCTGTTATATTTGCTTGCTTGTTTGTTTTATTGATTAGGTTCCACTTACAGGGGAAATCATATGGTATTTGTCTTTCACTGCCTGGCTTATTTCACTTAGCATAACGCTCTCCAGTTCCATCCATGCTGTCATAAAGGGTAGGAGCTCCTTCTTTCTTCTGTGTAGTATTTCATCATGTAAATTTATCATGATTTTTTTGACTCATTNCACCATGTCAAAACTGTCTTTCCTTCTTTGTCTTCTACAGTTACTGAGCTTAGGTTGAAATTTTCCTTATTGCTCTTAGGAGGTGGGCAGAAGACCCCACTTCCACAATAAGTCATGTGTTCCCTTCTCTCTGGAAGAGGGATTGAATTGCACTGATTACAGTTGTATCTTTTTTTATCAAAGTTATCAGGTATACAATTTGCTAAGCTCTAAACTCTAAATTTAAATATTATTTTCAAAATTCATGGGGAAAGAAAATGCCACAATCTCACCAACCTATCATAACTTCTATATTTTTAAGTATTAATAAAATATATTTAACTTTTTTCCACATTTTTTATTCTCATTCAAGTACAATTGTCTCCATTTTCTCTCCACCACTCCCCCCACCATCCCAGCCATCCCCACTTCTGACCCTTGATCCTACCCCCCTTTGGTTTTGTCCATGTGTCCTTTATGCATGTTCCTGAAAACTATTTCCCCTTTCCCCTTCCTTATCCCCTCCAACCTCCCTTTTGGTTACTGTCAGTGTATTCTTTATTTAAATATCTCTGTTATGTTTGCTTGCTTGTTTGTTTTATTGATTAGGTTCCACTTACAGGGGAAATCATATGGTATTTGTCTTTCACTGCCTGGCTTATTTCACTTAGCATAATGCTCTCCAGTTCCATCCATGCTGTCATAAAGGGTAGGAGCTCCTTCTTTCTTCTGTGTAGTATTTCATCATGTAAATTTATCATGATTTTTTGACTCATTCATTTACTGATGAGCACTTAGGTTGCTTTCAGCACTTGGCTATTGTAAATTGTGCTGCTATGAACATTGGAGTACATAGGTTCTTTTGGATGGGTGTTTCAGGGTTCTTAAGGTATAATCCCAGCAGCAGAATTGCAGGGTCAAAAGGCAGTTCCCTTTTTAGTTTTCTGAGGAAATTCCATATTATTTTCCACAGTGGCTGCACCAGTTTACATCCCACCAACAGTGCACTAGGGTTTCCTTTTCTGCCTAACCTCTCCAACATTTGTTTGTTGATTTGTCTATGATGGCATGAAGTGGTACTTCGTTGTGGTTTTAATTTTCATCTCTCTGATGGGTAGTGATGCTGAGCATCCTTTCATGTATCTCTGGGTCCTCTGTACGTCGTCTTCAGAGAAGTGTCTGTTCAAGTCCTTTGCCCATTTTGGGGGGGATTGTTTGTTGGTTACTGTGTGCCAAGCCCAATGCTAGGAGCTTCACATATGTAACGCATTTGGGGGTCCAGTGAAGTGTTAAAGTTTAATGACAGGGACCATAACCTGGAGAGAAATCAAAAGGGCCTGTAGGAAGAGCTGTCATATTACGTCATGGTGAGAGACCTCCAGGAAGACCTCTATGTTTACAGTGTAGCTGGTCAACCTCTGTGGATGAAGCCTCTCACTCCAGAAGCCTGTGCCACAGGCCACACTTGCCTGAGGTCACCAGCTCTCATGCTCCCCAACTTCTAACCAGCATCCCAAACCTTCTCCAGGTGAAATAAACCAAATTTTCAAATTGCATTGGCCAAGTGCGTGGTGCTAACTTTGTCTGTGAAACAAACAACAAAAACTTCAACAGCACTTTCTGAGGGATCTAGGCCCCATAGGCCTTTCCTTGCCCTGTAAAAGAACCAGCACTAGGTACAAAAGAAGATCCAGCAAAGCCCTGAAGCAAACTATGAAGTGCATTTTCTACGTAGAATCCCGGGCATTCCCCAGTAGACTAAGCCCCAGTACCAAATAGTGATAATGGACTTCATCACATACACTTTGTTGATGGACTTCACTTCCCTTTTTGAATTTCCCACTCTCCAATCGGTTTTCCAGGAATCACCATCCCCCATCAAACTCCTTGCAATGAAATCCCTGTATTAGAGTTTGTTTCTGAAGAACCCAAAATAAGACACTTATTCTGCAAATCTAGGAATTAGTTAATTTTGGTGGGTTTGGGGTGGTCTTACTTCCTCTGCTTGTTTCCGTACTTTACACACCCTCGTCCAGACCTTGGAAGTGTGACGTCTGAAGTCTCCTTTTTGTGTACTGCATTCTCTCTGACCTAGTGAGTGACGACCGCAACACCAGTCTAAGCATTCCTGGCTCTGGTACAATTGCCACTCCTCATTAACTCCTGCATTCAGTCAGAGAAAAGACCTCACCAGGGCTGTTTTTTTCTTGGGTAAATAGAGATGACATATCTGCATTCCTGTTATCACAAATTTATCATGAGCATGAATTTTGACTGTGACTGGGAAAGAATAGAATACAATGAGACGCCAGAACACCCGTGCCTTTGTTCTCCCAGGGAGAACACTCTCTGAAATCCCACTGTCCTGGTGTGACTGGTGGCAGAAGGGAAGAGGCTCTGAGCCATCCACATAACCGCCCCCTTCCAGGCATCCTCTGCCTCTCCTCATTCCACAGCGCCAAAGGCTTTTGTAACCAGTTTTGTTCCGTCTTATTAGGAACATCAAGATAATCTAATTCTCTTTTCACAAACTGTGCCCCCAAATCATTTCATTTTGTGTTCAGCCTAAGTCAACAAGGGAGCCGTAGTCCGTGAAAAGCAGTCTTGTGTTCACTTTGCTGCTTTGTGTGATCCTAACAAAAGGATCTGAGTTTCATGAATTTTCCCCTCCCAGCATTTGTAACAGAGATATGCCATTTCCCCTCTCTTTTAAATTCAAAGGGAAGGTGTTGTCCAAGGCAGAGAACATTTATTATCAGATATTTATTTTTCATATAGCATTTTCCTGGTTGTGACTTAATGTAGTGATGATGAGTCAAAGCTCTCTTGTAATCTACATTTTAAGTCACTGTGACAGAGGTCTCTCACACTTCTTGGTTGAAATGATGTAGAGCTCTTGAAAGGAGGAAAGGCTTTAGGAGCAAACAAATGAGGAATGTTTGTTGCATCAAGTTCTAAGAAGTTAGACCTCCCCAAACCTTCTCCCACTTCCCAATTCTCTGTTTCTGCATTCTCTTGGAGGCAGTACTAACTATAATGCCAAAGAGGCTTTTATATCACAGTCTTATTAAACAGCTGTATGGCCTTCAACAAGAGACTAAACCTTTGTGAATGGTCCCCCAGGAAAATGGGGATGATAATAATGATATCCAACTCACAGACAAAAATGCCGAGTTCCTGCACATGGTACACTTTCCACAAATGTTCACTGTTATTCTCATTATTGGCATCATCAGTGGCAGGAGTACAATTTATTCTCTTTTTTCCTGGTTCCATCTTGTTTTATTTTATACTTTTCTGTACTATTTTTTTCAAAAGTAATGTTATGATCATTAGGATATTCTTCTTAGAAGATGTACAGCTATTTTCAATTTTTTTATTCTTTTGAATGGCCATTTATTCATTTGCTTCCAAAGGTACAGCAGTGCTGGCTCATTTGAGAATCTACCCCACTCTGCAGAAAAACAAAATTTTCCTGAGTACGCTGAGGATCACCAGCTCTTCCGTTGTAACCCGGTGCCAACAGCCAATACGAAGAAACAAAGCATCTGCTTATGTTTCACTAATACTATCTTTACTTTAGTTTCTTAATGTTATTGTGCTCATCAGAGAAGGTACTTAATAAAGCAGACTTCAATGGTAAGTAAACTGATGACTTGGCTGTCTCAGAAATTGGAGTGTACTTTTAAAATATGTAATTAATAAACTAATTTTTTACTGTTGTTAGGGTTGGGGAAAACGAGCAAAACATACAAGGTCTCCATATAGTTGTGTACTTTTAAAACCACTAAAATAATAAAATAATAGTCACAAACCACCTACTTCAGGTGGCTAAGAACAGTGTGTTCTCTTTTACAAAAGGGTTCATCAGACAAGTTTGTGGGACAATAGTCCAGTCAAAGGAAGTAAAGGGCAATGATGGCACAGAAGCAAAAGTAAGCCTGGGCCGTTTCAAATGAGAAAGGTCTTGAGAACAAGAGGCATAGATAACATAAGTAAGAGAAGGTACTTGAGAAAAGGGCTAAGAGGGAACACAAAAGACACTGAAAAAATGCAAAATTTTTTTATCGTACAGGTAATGGGGAGGCTCTAAAATTCTGCACAGAGTAAACAAGAGGATCAGATGTGCATGTTAAGGTCACTCTGAAAGCAATGTGTCAGATGGATTGAGGAGCACCAAGGCTAGGTAGGTGGAAACTGATGCATTTATTAAAATAATTCAAATGTGCTCATTCAAATGAGATCTCAAGCAGTGACAGTAGAATGAGGAAGGTGACAGCTCATATTTAAAATTTTTTAAAGCGATGAAATTAATAAGCCATATTGAATCATTCTAGGTGAGGAGGAGATAGAAAAAGATGCATAGAATGAGTCCCAGTTTCTGACTTAGGGGATTGAATTAATGATGTCTTTTTCTGAAACAGAACATGTCAAAAGAAAAAGGACATCAGATGAGAAGATAAATTAAGTTTTTTAAAATGTGGAGTTCGGATCATTCAGATAGAGCTATCTACATGTGTATAAGATTAACATTCTAGAGCCCTGAAAAAGGATTTTGAGCTACAGATAAGATTCAGAGTCATTAGCTAATTGGTAAGAGTTTGGAGGGAGTATGTGTCGAGAAGGTTGGGTGAGGGCAAAGGGGTGTCTAGGCACAGGATCAGAACCCGAAGAAACCAATGTTTGGAGCAGGCAGAACCAGTAGCTCTAATGACAAAAGAACCAGGTAACAGTGATGTCATGGAAGCCAATAGAGAAGAAATTTTAAGGATGAGGAAATAATCAATGAGGCTCTGAAAAATGTGCTTCTAACCATTCAGTTACTAATCATTTAGTTACTAGAAGGTCATTGGCAGTCTCAGCAAGGAGGAACTGGCAACAGACTGGGGTAGGAAATGGAAGTCAGGTTGTTCATTTGATGGATCCCCACCACCTCCCACGATGATTGCTCCCTCCCCCCTTCCTCTCCCTGCCCCCCACCCCCCACCGCTGTGGAGTGATTTTTGTATTGAATGGTCACATTATATATTCTTTTCCAGGGCACATAACAGACAGTGAATGGCAGAATTGTTGTTCTTCCCTCTCGGTGCATTCAAACTTCAGTGATTTTTATGCTCTGATCTGAAAGCTTATCTGATAGATTTAACACAATCACATTTGTTCAGCTGTGCCCTCTGCATTCTGTGCTCCTACTCAATTAGTCTTGCCAGGATCTTTTAAAAAGTCCTTTCCTTTGTAGACTAGTTTAACATAAATTATAATATTTTTTACAGTCTTAATTGTGGTAAAAAAAAAACCCATAAAAGTGGCCATCTTAACCGTTTTAAGTGTACAGTCCCCTAGTGTTAAATAAATTTCACGTTGTCGTGCAAAATATCTCTGGAACTTTTCATCTTGCAGAACCGAGACTCTGTACCCAGCACACAGCAACTTCCCATTCCTCCCACCCCTGGGCCCTGGCCGCCACCGGTGCTCTCCCTGTTCCTGAGTTTGACGACTTTAGGCAGCTCACGTAAGTGGAATCACACAGCATTTGTCTTTTTGTGATTGACTTACTGTCTTCAAAGTTCATCCGTGTTGTACCGTATAAAATGGACCTCCTTTTAAATATTTTTGGTGTATTTTTCTCATAAAAGTTCAAAGAATCCAACAACATATATAGATCACAATTTCAAATTTAGTAGGAAGCATGAGGATGTGTCCATCTGTTTTGTGGGTTTCCTTAATATGGAAAAACTCACTCTTATTATAAATCACTAAGTGATAGTAAATTTTGAAAGTGCCTACCCCACGTTTCCACTAACCTCACCATTAAAAGCTAACACCGTTCTACTCTATGTACTGTTCTGAAGTACATTTATTGAAACCCTAGCATTTGACAGAAATAAAATAAATACCTAGCACCAGTTAAAAGCTTTTATTTCCTTAAAACCTCGTAACATTCTTCAAGTCACCTTTGTTTTTCTGGCAGCTGGGTGTCCTATACCTTGTATCATTAAACTGTGGTTACTTATTAATCATCCCCCAGGAGATGCTTGCAGGAACACTGCTTTGCAAATGCTAGGTCTCTGGGTTAGGGGATAATGCAGGGAGCAGTATGAAAGAAAAGGGTAGGGTCAACCCCCAGGGACCAGAAACCAAGAAAAGCAGCCTGGCATCTGATCTGCTGATGGCTATCTCCTAGGCTATCCAGGTTACTGTAATTAGGCTCTCAATTTCAACAGCCTCTCAGAAACAGAAAGCCCATTTCCATAGATTTTTATTTGTACTTTGGTCAACAACAACAACACAAAATTAAAACTGAGAAACACAATGTCTCACTTCAGACAATGGGGATAATCCAGTCTTTGTGCTCACACCTGTGCCCTTCAGCTCTCTCATACGGATTTTCCAGTAAAAAACAGAGTTAGCCTTAGCTGATGTGGTTCTTCCTTGTCCAGGTACGAACGTCTAGACTCCCGAGGGCAAACATGTTTAGTTATTTTTACTAGGGTTGAGCAAATAAGCACTAAATCTTCCCTTAAAACTTGAACTGATCCTCAGCATAACCTTTTAGCAAGTTCCAAGAGGTTTTGTTGCCTCAGGTCTTCAACCTGGTGTTTTCCCTTGCTTTCCTCTTGTCTACTGAGCCAACCTTAGTCATAAAACACAAATGCTTTGGGAAAGATTTTATCAGCTCTCCATGCAGGATATTGAGGAGGGGGAGGTGTGTTGGGAGGGAACATGATTATTCTGGGTAGAGAGTTACCTAAAAGATCTTTCTAAGTTTTTGTCAGGCAAGCACTCTCCTTTCTACCATCAGACATAAACTTTTCAGACATTACCGTGACATTATGATGAAGCTTTGCTAATCTTTCCTTTCTGGAATGACCCATAAATATGAATCGATATTAATAGAAATTCCTTTATGTGGAAGAGGCTAACAGTTGAATTTTACTCCCCTGTTTACTCAGAGAAAAACCTTCCACTCTCAGATGCCCTTCATAATGGTTCCTGATGCTAAAGAATCCAGGGTCAGATTATGACGCATGACCTGGGTTTTCATCAAACTGCACAATTTGATCCAGACGAAGTGGCCCTCTGTATCCCCAGGCCCTTTGCAGTTTCAAGTTACGTATATCCTCTTCGCCTTCTAACTTATGTGTGAAGGATGTACTTATGTACATCCTCTTAGCCTTCTAACTTATGTGTGAAGCACAACTGTACAAAAATAGTAGCTCTTGACATTGTTGTAGACAACACAATGACAAAGTATGTTCTCATGCATCATCTTAGTAGCACAGCACTCTGAGATCATTGGGTATGGAAACGAAACCATTTTTCACTGATAAGGAAACTAAGAATAGCCCATTATCTGAACACCAACAGGTGAGTGGAGTGGAGACCAATCCTTGATTTTCTGACTGTCCATTAGGGTTTTCTCCTTTTGGTTATGTTATCTGTGTAAGCCCTGTAGTGAAGGCCGCATTGTCCTCAATATCTCATCTTTCCCTTAGTTGTTCACTGCGTTCCTCTTTCCTGTCTTCCCCTCACTCGGCCTCTGAGGCTCTCTGAAGTTATCTCTGTCCTGTAATGGCCAGTTCATAGCTACCCTTTGTAGCCACTTCCTAGGATTCCTGAGCTGCTAATTTTCCTGCGCTCCAAATTTTCCTGCGCTCCAGAAACCTCTCATTCTCCCAATGCTCCACTAGATTACTGAAGCCAATTCACAAGGAACAAAAGGAAGATAACAGTTTTGTGCAGTTGTTCTCAACCAGGGCAATTTTGCCCTCTGGCCGTAGCTGGAGAACTTTTGTATGCTACTGGCATAATGGGAACACACCAGGGATGCTGGTAAACATACTACAATGCACAGGACAGTCCCCTATGAGAAAAAATTACCTGGCCTCAAATGTCAATAGTGCTCAATGTCAAGGTTGAGAAACCTTGGCTTAGAACAATAATCCATCCCACAATGTTTATGACAAGAATTTACCCAAAGGAGTAGAAAACGTCAGGCCTTTTTGCTACCTTGATGGTCAGAGAAGATGATAAGTTTCAGTGGAATTGGTGGGTTGTGAGTGTGGGTGGTAGTGTTTTCAATCAGGTCATAGAATCAATAACCTACTTCTATTGCGTTAAGTGATGATTCTTGACACCATAAAACCACATTAACTTTGTGGGGGAGGTTTGTGGTACCACAGCAGACTTGCTGTGAGAGCAAAGCAGAAAAGTGATTGTGACCATGGAGTTCTCCATCTGAGAGACGCATGCAGGTTTGTTATGAATGTGTCCCACAGTGGGTCTCCTGCTTCCAGAGGTGAGCTCTGTGCAAATGAGTCCTGGGCCTCTACATGAGATGATTATGTAGCAGACAACCTTGAAGATGAAAAGACAAAACATATTTTTGATGTGGTATTCCATGGTGAGGAGTTGATTGCAGACATGAGAACCTGAACGTAAGATCAATGGTCTGCTCTTGCTTGATCTATCAGAGTAGTTGGTCATCTAATTCTATTTCACCTATAGAATAAAATATTTTTTTAAAATTTATTCTGGGACCTATGACTTACAAATTTCTAATTAACAGTGCCAAGTTCTACTTGATTTCAAGGACAGAGAACAATTTGCTCTCAGCTCCAAGCTTCCTTTCTTCTTTCTCTGACATCATCAGTTCTGTTCTTGGTTCTTCCTTGCTCTCCTCATGTGGAACCAACTCAAAGGACAAAGGCATCCTTTTAACCCATTGTTTCTCCACATTCACGTTCATGATATATATTTACTGTATTTTGAATAAGTGACCATTACTTAATTTTAACATATTTCTTTGAAAAAACATTTTTTCTTAAACTTCTCACTTCCCAACTCTAATGCTTTCAAGCCAAAGAGATTTCTCTCCTCCCACTTCGTTAAATCAGGGACCACCCTTAGTGAACTACCTTCTGGACCCCTGCTTTGCGTTTAACCCTTTTCTGCACTCTCTGCTTGATCACTCTCCAGTTTTCACTGCCCTGCAATTTGATTTTTAACTTTCCTCTTTTATTATTTCTCTAGGTTACAAGAACATTACCTGTACCTCACTTCTTTTCCTTCCATCTGTACCATAGGATTAGAATTATATGAAGACCTAAATTCTAGCTGCCACTGCACATGTAAAACTGCATTTGCTTTGAGTCTTCATCCCAATTAACTACAACCCGCCAGTCAGAGTCTCTCATTTACTGAGTTGAATGGGAATGAGCTCTCCTGACATCTCTGTTCTCCAGCCTCACCTTTGAGCCAAACTACCCATGGTGTGTGTGTGTGTGTGTGTGTGTGTGTGAGAGAGAGAGAGAGAGAGAGAGACAATCAGATAAAGAGAGAAAATAGGAAATTATTTTCAGGTATTTAACAGGGACAAAAGTTCTTTTTCTTAACTAAGGTTTTATCTGTGACATTGGACATTGGCTACTATAGTACCTAGAACATACATAGTTTCCCCTTGCCTTTCCATTCAAAATCAAAGCTTAAGGATATTGCTAAGAAGAGAGGGATTTGGGGCTATTTTCATTTTAACTCATGATTGGAATCTCCTCCAGTGTCTGACCTTTTTTATCCTTTGACAAGGACAATTTTTTTTAGCTCGGAAATCCTTTGCTAATGGAAGTAGTGGATATTTCAAAGAAGGATACAATGAAGGAAGTGGAGAGAACTATGTGACAGAATATTTTTTCTCCAGGTGGAAGGATCATTTAGGATGAAAAATAAGGTATATTTTGATTCTCCGTGAAGCAAACACTGTATTTATTTTACCTTCCTAGAGAGCCTGGTTTAATTTCTATAACCAGTGAGTTTCAGGTAAGTATTATTGTTTGATTGTTTCTGTTGAAAATCTAATCAAAATACTTAAATAAGAACTTCAGGTGAAAGTATACATTTTACCTCTGTGATGAATTACTGTTTAGAAGGTTAGATGAAGCCATTCAGTGGAAGGGCGTACAATGGCTTTCAACCTTTCAATGTGTGGCTCCCTAGTGAGTATTTGCTAAAAACAGCTCTGCCAGAAATGAACGCTTTGCACCATGAGCCAGTGGCAGAGCCGTTGTAGGTTGGTGGGGAGGGTGGAAGCAACCTGAGTCAGAAGGCCAGAGACCTGAAATACGGACACCAGAATAGGGCATGGATTGCCTGAGCCAGGCCCAGGCCTGAATCTTGGCAAGTTCCAGTGATTGCGTAGGCACTGTATTTTAGAAACTAGGGACTCGTGGGAGTAACTGAGAGACATGAGCGAGAAGTTGCCCTGCCAGCTGGCGGTAAAAACACAGACAAACCTGAAGTTCATATATTGTCAGATTCTCATCTGAAAGAGCTGGTGGGCTACTTAGAAATTCTCCAGGCTCCACACATTACCTAAGTGGCATCTTCTCACCTCCTCTGAGTCTCAGAGCTGCTCTCCCTGCACAACGCAATCACTGTGGGGACGGGAGGCCCACAGAGGGCAACTTGCCACGCGGGGGGAAGGTGAGGTCTGGACCCCAGAGTTAGCAGGTCCAGCCTCAGTCCTGTGCCGAAGGTGAGATGCAGGTGAACTGAGCCACAGCTTACAAAGGAAGTTTGGCCGCCCCAGTAAGTACCGAATCTTTTGTTTCAGCATTCTAAGGTGGCCTACTGTCCCTTTCTTAGGTGTGGAATATAAGGTTAATGTCCTCAAAATATATAAAATGATAAAAGGCATTTAAATGATAGCTCTTTATATAGCAACCTTATTCCCTTTTGACATTATTATTATTATTATTATTATTAGAAACATATTAGCCATTATTCTTGAATACCTACTGTGTCTCCTTATAAGCCTAAAAATAACTAACCCTGGGGATCAATGTGATTGCCCAGGAGATTGCTGCTGAGAGAGCAGCCCCTCACTGGGAGACTGATACAAGGCAGCACTGAGCGCTGAACTGCTTTCTCTGACACTAAAGACTCAAATAGCTCACTATGTTCAAGTTGCCTGCTCTCCTTTTTAACAACCATTTACTTTCAAGACACACCTGATTCTGTTTGCTCTTCAGGAAGGTCATTAGTGAGGAGGTTGATGAGTTTATCTGACCAAAGGTGACCTGCCTTCTTCTCCTCAGTAACACAGGCATTTGTCACCATGGCTTTCTGAGATGGCATCAGACCCAAGGAGGTCATTGGACACTTCCGGTCAGCCCTAAGGGGAGACCAAAACTCTGACAAAGTTGTAGAAGAAGTCATTCCAGGCCACAGAAGTCTTACAATTCTTCTCAAATTAAACCATTACGTGGATGAGAAGACTTTTCCTCCTGCCTTCTCGCATTTACTCCAAGGACGTCTGTCCTGGTGAGAGAAGGAGACGGAGGTTCAGGACCAGAGACATGGAGGAGACGCAGGGAACAAGGGCCTGGAGACGGGAGGGAGCAGCCACAGCTACAGAAACTCGAGGATGGCCAGGGGCCACCAGAAACTAAAAAGGGGCAAGGAAGTCTTCTTCCCCCAGAGCCTACAGAGGGAGCCCAAGGCTGCCATCACCTTGACTTTGGGTTTCTACTCTCCTGAACAATGAGAGAGTACATTTCTGCTGTTTTAAGCCATCAAATTTGTGGTTCTTATGACGGCCCCAGGAAACCATTATGCCCATCATCGCTAATTGAAGTCTCTATGTAGTTATCTCCGTGAAAACTCTGCAAAAGCACAGACTCTAGGAGAATAAAACAGAATACAATGAAGCTTCAGTGGCTGCTGAAAGCGTAGGAGCAAGACATGCCAAGTGTTTGGAGGACACACGTGGTGACTCAGGAACTGAGGAGAGCCGGCAAAATAAAGAAGATCAGAAAGAGGATAGTGAAGAAAAGCCACCTGCCATTCACTCTTGTCTCAGGGTTCAGGCTGATGCTGATCAACCCTCCTGCTGTTTTAAGAATCATTAAAAAAATTAACCTACTTAGAGGATGTTTCAAAAATTGATGTGTTTCTTTTTAAATTACGTTTTACTGTAGGTAAACCACATCAAATTCTCCAATAAAAATACTTTTTAACAAACTTTGAATCTAATATGCTAAACTAAAACATACATTTTTAGATAAATGAGTGTCTAAAAAATAAATAAACTTCAAAAACTGATATTCCTGTGAAGGCCATACTAAAGTCAACAGTAAATATATTATATTTGTTCTAGCCAGAAAATGCTTTCAAAGTGGTGTTAGTACAAACAGTCCTTTGCTTAAGGTTTTATAAAACTCTTAAAGAATAGTTTTTGAGGCTCTTTAGAAAAACAAAGTTTGGGTTCAAGTTGATTGCCTTCTCGGGATCAGCAAGCAGGAGTCTTGGCTGGAGTGTGGAAATCTCTTCCAGTCACTCTCGTTATCGAGAAGAAAACAAAGAAGCGCCACAGTTTCATGACAGGAGCCTGTGCCGGGTCCCGGGGCTCCACCGGCTGAATCATGGCCCGGGCTCTGACGCTGGTTCACTGTCCGACTTTCAGGCAAATAGTTCATCTCTTGTTCTCTCAAGGTTCAACTTGCTCTTTGCTGTCTAACATCGAACAAGTTATTCAATAATGTTCTTCCTCGGTTTCCTCGTCTGTTAAATAATGACGACATCCTTCCTGTTAGGCTTGCTATGAGGTTTAAACGAGTCCATATACCTAAATCACAAAGTACAATGCCTGGTACAGAGTAGTTAGTATTAGTAACTGCAGTATTACATGTCTTCACTCCCCTTCGCAGTCTTAAGCTTCTTGACATCTCTCAAAATACCCAGCAAAGTATTTTGCGTGTGGTAGGTGCTCGATAAATGCATACTACCCGGACTTCAAGAGCAAAGGCTATATGTGATTTAGCTTATTAGGGTTGTGTTCATTAATTTTTTTTTTAATCCTGTAATCTGGGAAAAAAGAGAAAGCATCTTTGGGGAAAACATCTGTGAGCAAAGCATTCCCGTGAGACACTTTCTATCAGGTTGGGAAAATGCTGTAAAAATCTTCCCGCGGTAAGGCAGAAGACCTTTGCTCTCTCTAGGCGTCGGCCTCTGCTGCCCTTGATCAGCCTGCAGTGTGCCCAGTGTGGAGAAGCATCTAGTCGCTCTCTCCATCCTCTTTTCTTCTTTTTTTCTCCCTGTCTCCAGGCCCACGCCTCCCCCAGCCTCTTTCTCATAGTGCTGGAGGCCTCCTTCCCCCAGGAGAACTGATACGAAATTCTTTATTGCTTTAGTTTTATTGTTTTTAGCTCTGAAAATAGCAAGCTTTCCAGGTGGTAATTATATTCCCTTTATAAATATTAACTCTAGGAGAATAGCTAGGAACTTCTTGGTAATGTTGTCTATAATTTCGTAGCTGCTAAATTTATGAGTCAACTAGAATCTCGAAGTAAACAAAGTTTATAAACTGATTCCCCTATCGTGAGGTAAGATCTTGCTAGATTCGAAAACTGCTCAGATAAGAACAACAGAGTTCATCAGCTAAGCCAGCGGCAAGATTAAAAATACAATTGAACATTCCGAGAAGCCTTCATGAACCACAAGTTCAAAAGAAAGGCAGCACGTGAATGTCAGTTGCTTTGTGAAGAAGTCAAGTTACAGGTTATTCAGCCCCCGAGAGGTTCATGTGGGGGTTTTTTCAAGTCAGCTTTTCCCATCAGAACAATTCAGGTAGAAAACAGCCTTTAACCTTCACAGCAACGAGGTGAAGGGATTCTGTCGAAGAATACAAATCACAGGTAGTTCTAGTGACACTTACACGGGGTCAGTATCTGGAAATGCTGCTCAGAAAGAACTCGTTTGTCCACTCTGAGGTCTTAGCTGTAATGGCGGTGTCACGACAAGGGCAGGATGCTGGCTGGAGTTCATCTCCACTCAGAGGCCAGTGCAGCCTCGTGCACTGGCCTTCCCCGCACTGAGGAATGTTAGATGTTAGCAGGCATCTGCATGCTTTCACTCAGGAGATTCACTTTCTCTCAAGAGCAGCCTTTTGTGCTGATAAACCACGTAAGCTCTGAAGACAGACCTTCACGGGTTTACATGAAAAGGCCAAGATGGACAAGCTGTGTCAGCACTTCCATTGGTGAGATGGACAGTAGTGGCCAAGACTAAACGCGTAAATGCCTCCGTAGGACCTAGGGCACTGTAAGTAAGAAGTGAGCAGGTGTTTGCTGCTATCATGTTACTGTTATTTAGAATCATTATATTTAGAATAGTTCTTAGGATTTCGTTTTGAATTATTCTATTATTTTAAATTCTTGTTTAGCTCCCTCTTATCTCGTGCTATCTTGATTTTAGCTTTCTATGACCCCAGCAAGGACAAAGGACAATTCTATTGTCCTCAGCAAGTGGAAACGCTCTCTCTCTCCCCACCTGTCTCTATTTTAAATTAGAGGACCAAACAAGAATAAAAACAATTACAATCTGAAAAAAAAGATAATACAGAATATAGCATTTCTAAGCAATTGTGTTACTACTTCTAAGAGAACTCAAATTACTCCATATGAAAAATACAATTACCTGTCTGGGATAGGATTATAAACCTATAGGAAGCTTTTCTCACCTCAAATATCATAGAAAGGGATGTTCTCAGAGATCATGGACCACGGAGGGGGTCTTTAATGTATAATTTTTCAAAAGAGGTGCTTTTAAAAGTAAGTGTACATTAATCCAACCAAAATGTGTTAAAATTGATGAGTGGGATTAATGAAATTTATATTCCACACATACCTCCCTTTGTGTTATGTGTTTAAATACCCACCATCAGAAAAACACTTTTAAGTTTAAAAAATTCTGCAATTGAAATTAAATTAAAAGAAGTCCTTGAAAGTCTGTAGTAAGTTGTTAGAGTTTTGAAATACAGAATTCATAGGAACAGATATAGCTGTAGGGTAAAGAACAAGATAAGAATTTTAATGCATCCAAGTCCAGTTCACAAAGCAGACTAGTTACACTACCAAGTGGGATTTATTATGAATTAACCATAACCAGGTATAAGGAATTGGCTAAAATAGGTGTGAAACTTTAGGGCAAGGGTATCAACCTCATTTTCATGAGGGGCCACACCAGTCTGAATGTAATTTCAACTCCTTAACAGTTAAGGAGTAGTTACATTTATACAGTCCTAAAATTATTTCATCCCTTTGAAGGCAACCGCGAGGCTGGTGTGGCCCCTGTGAAAATGAGTTTGATATCCTTGCTTTAGGGCTAAGAATGCAAAAAGCTGGGGAGACACTGAGGTAACAGGGAGATCATTTCCAGAAGCAGGGACCACCCTAGGGAAGGTGAAATAAGGAAAAGAGTCGGGGTGGAGGAGGGGCCCTTGGGTGCCCAGCCCGGCACTGCCTAATGCTGACACTTCTGAAGACAGTAGGGGTGCATAGAAAGAAGTGGAGAATGGAACCATAACGACTGGTCCTACCAACAGAGGGGAGCTGTTGCTAGGGGTGCTGCTGACAGGAACAGCAACACCCCTCTCCCTCCCTATGCCTTGCAGCCTGCCTTCAAGCCTCCTCTTCCAGGGAGCCCAAAGGACATGTCCTAGCCTGCAGCCCCAGTGTCACAAATCTGAGTCTAGAGCGGTGGGGGAAAGCGGGGGGCTGGAGTACGGAGACAGTAGCTTCATAAATTAGTGTCTCATTAGCAAGCCCTTCCAGTACACTCAGGCAGAGTCACAAATCACAGCACCGCTTCAATGGGCACCTGCAGTGGGCAACCGAAGACCAACATTGCTGATTCCGGACAAGGGAAGCCTCTGTTTATTCCACATTCATCTTTGCAAGTATCCATGCACACAGATAATCACATTGTTCATTTATTCACGGATTTTTTCATCTGAAAAGTATTTATTGACGTCCTTCTATTTTCAGGCATTTTCCGAGATGCTGAGATGCTTGTAACAATGAGTAAGATAAATTCCCTGTGTGGAGCTTATATTGTAACTTGGTAGATGGATAACAGACAAATGCACAACCAATGACCAGCAGTGCTAGGTCCATGGAGGAAAAGGAGTGTCCAATCCAATTTCTTTTCCTAATGTGATGCACACAGAAAATTTTATTTTTTAAAAAAAGCGAATTGCTCCAGTTCACCTGGATTGACATTTTACATTAACTTTCTATCTTTTTTAAAACCATCATTTCAACTGTCAGTGGCTCTTATTAAACAGCCTGGTTGATATTGCGTCCCTGATAAGACAGCGAGACTTAAGATTTATGGCTTCCTGGGAAGAGCCAAAGTAGGGCTCCTCCCCCGCCCACCGAGGTGGGTGGGCGGCAGGACACGCCCTTTGCAGCTGTTCTGGTGTTCCGCAGGCAGCCTGTGGGTGTCTGAAATGATCCCTCTCACCCAGAGATTTGATAGTGAGCTGTAGGTGCAAATTTTGCAGGAGAAATTAAAATCCAGAGGCGGTGTTTCAGGAGTTGGTTCTTCTTTTAAAGCTTCGGCGGAAAATCACTCATCTAGTGTATCATTAGTTGCCTGAATAAAATAGATAGTTGTTCTAACTGTTATGTTTTTACTGTAGGCAAATTCAGTATAACACATGCCTTCATTCCAACTATTTTTTGCTTCTTCTAAGCACCATAACTACTGAAATATGGAGAATATTATCAATTTGTGTGTGGGGGTAAACTATGTTAGAGAAAAAATACCTAAAGTTACAGTATATATTTACTGGCCCTTAACTAATTTAAACTCTATGCAACATCTGTAAATTATGTGTACTAATTTTTTTAAATCCCATAGATATGAACTTTAATTATTTTCTGAAGAGTGTGTTTTAATTCTCCTCACCATATTCCTTCTCTTACCTAACACACAAATAAAACAAGTTCTGACTCCTCTTCTGATGATCTGGGAATATTAGGGGCCTGAGCTCACAGGGCCTCTGCTTACAGACGTCCTGCAAAGGGAAGAGGCGCAATCTCTCATTTTGTTCGGTCACTTTCACTCTGTTCCATCACCTACTCACCTCTGGAGACATTTGAGTGTTGCAGACTATATTCTATGGACCAGCTCCAAAGAGATATAAAAATGGTCAATAACCAGTAAGGCATGGTGGTAAGAGGGAGGACCTAAGAGGTGCTATGCAGTTTAGGCATTAGCCGATTGGTCTCAGCATCTACGGAGAGGAGGGTAGGGTAGGGTGCAGGGGCACGGGGGACCAATACGGGGGACCAATGAGGGGACAGGGCAGTCGTTAGCCATGTCATGGAATTGTCAGTCACTGACGAGCCCGCACAGCCACACAGATCCAGTTGCTTACTTTAGATGAAGAAAAGTTTTTGGGGTTGTGTGTGTGTGTGTGTGTGTGTGTGTGTGTGTTTCTACCACCAGAAAACTCAACTGGGGAAATTCAATAGAGTTTAGACAGAATATTGAGTCTGAGCTTTAAGCCATATAAGATATTAGATCTACAAAATATCTAAAAGGCTCCCATTTTAAAATGGATAATAAAAGCAATGGATCTTGGATCCTGCTCCCTGGTACTAAAGACCTGAAAAATGGAAGAACTAAAGCAACAGGAACCTCTCTATCAGATCCCTTGTCCCACCGACCTGTCTACTTCTCCTGGTCTGGGAGCTTTTTTTCTCTTTGCACCACCCCCTCCCCCAGATAAGACAATGCTTCCTCCCACATCCTTTATAACTTCAAGCTGATCTAGGCATTCTCCCTTTGTTCCAGTTTATCCATTCCCTGAGGGAAGACACCACATCTTATTAACATTATGCCTGACTCTGGGTAAGGATTAATATAGTTGTTGAACTGATAAGTGGATGAATATTAATCAATAAACTATCTGGGCAAAAATTGGGGGGGACAGTCTGTAAGATTAAGGATTTATTTGTTCAAAGTATGCTGCTGATTTATGGAATAATAGCACAGGCATTGGTGACTGGCTGGCTATACACAAAAGCTTTTTCCAGTGCCTTCATCCTTTAGTCTCTTTGTATAACAGCTAAAAGGCTTTAGGCCCTCTTTGCTTGGGGGCAACCATGTGAGACAGGTCTGATCCACAGGAGAAGTGCACTGTGGTAGGAACAGGATAGATGTTCTGTTCTCTGGCTACTGTAGGTCTTTCCCTGATGTTACCCATTCTGTCTTAAATATGGATGTGATGGCTGGCGCAAAACAGCCACCTTGTAGTCATGAAAAAAGGACATAAAAATCCAGAGGCATTACCAGTGACATCTTTAGTAATCCCGACTTCTTTGAGCTACTGAAATCGCACTAGTATCCAAATACTTTCATTCTCCATTTTCATGATTTTAAAAAAGTAATGGTTTTAAAAAGTGATTTAAACAACAGATTTTGTGTTACGTACAGCTGACCATATTACTAATCAATAAATGTCAAAGTTATACAATTCTGGGGTATAGTTTCTGTGATAAGCACATTGAGGTGATAGGAAATATAGGTGAATTTTAGAGCACATTTTACCTGAAAGAGTGAGGGGTTATAAATCAAGGAATGTTTTCAGATTCTTTCCTATAGCCTTCAGATGATTTCCTTCCTAGATGTACACTAACCTATCCTGATGGGAAATGAAAAAAAGTAGACTTAGAAATTTACTTTTCCATTTCTCTGGGATGAGATCCGGAAGCACCTAATTAAACTCCTGTCTACTGTAAAGAATGTTGCTAACTTCTGAATCTGATCTTTCTGCCTTTCCCATTTCCCTGTGGCTCTTGCACCTATTTGGTCGGCTAAGAAGAATAAATTTAGCCCCGTTCAAATCCCTAGTCCTTCTGTACTTTCACAATAAGACTCTTTTAGTAACAAGTGCTTTATATCCAATTACAATGTTATAAAACCAATTACAGTTGGAGAAAAGAGTAATCATTTTGTTGTTACCCAGTAATAGTTATCATTGAAAAACTAATGAATATTGATTAATTCAACTCTGCATGTCCTTGCCAATTGTTTCCAACAGTTTGAAAGCTTCTGAATCCAAAATAGAATATGCCAATAACTCTAAGTATTTCTAAATGTGATTTTTTGAATAATAAGTTGTAATCACTGAAAGGAGTGTTAGAGATGCTATCACTTAATCTAACCTCCCTATTTCACAGATGAGGAGACTGAGGGTAAAACGGGAGCTGACTCTACATGTGTGTTCATGCTTCCACCAACTGTGTCTACTTACATACCTGGTGAGAGACAGTACTGCTTCCACACGACCTTTTTCTGTCCAATGCCCTGATGCAATACCTTGCACAGAGGACATGACTGGTGTTGATTGACTAAAGAATTGATGCCATGCTTTTGACTAGGTTTTGTTTTACTCATTAGACCATACCAGGTTGGCCTCTGCAGGGTCCCCATGGGCCTCATGGGCCTCCGAATGTGCCTTGGTCCTTCCCCCCTGCCCCCCTTCTCTCTGACTGTGCCCCCACCTCCCACTAGCTCTGGTTCCATCTCCTCTGGAAAGTCATCCACATGGTCTCCCAGCCTCCTGATTTCACTCTGTTAAAAGAGCTTAAAGGATGGACAATCAGCCTATTTCATACAATTTAGGATTTAAATATCTAATCTCTTTCATGCATTCGTTTTTTTCTTGAATGATTGTGTTTCTGCTACTGTCATTTCAACTTCCAGCAACAGCAGCAATATGCTACATATTCTACGTACCAAAGAGCACGTCCATTCCAGGACATATGGGGGTCTTCAGCCACTTGTGGACTTATTAGTTAGAAGGAACAGTAGCTAGCTCCAAGTTCCTTTGGCAACACCTACTCTTAAAAGTAGATGTAAAATAATGTCCATGTCATAAAACCAACGTTACACAAAACAAATGAAGGAAAGAGTATTTTACTGAGAGTTAGAAAACTACACTAACACTAATGAAATAGGGCATTTAACATCAAAGGCAATCTATCAAATTGCCTAAATGCTGGCCTGTGTGCATACATCCATGTCCTGTGCCGCCCAGAACACACAGAGTTCAGCAGCATGCACACACAAATCAAGGAAACAGCAGGGTTGTGGGTTAGGACAACCAACAGATGAGATATTTCACTGAATCCCTGGAAAACAGAAAACAGTTGGGTGTATGTTGACAGACTGTAGCAGAGGCAGTTACAGCCGGGAATGTCCCATGACAGGGCTGGGAAGGGACATGGGGTGCTACAACCTGCCAACTAGAATCTCAGAGGGGCTCCAGGCTCAAGGGGAGGGATTGATCTGGAGCCTAGAAACAGACGAATTTGCTGAAAACATAAACAGAGAAGTATGCCAGTCCAATGTTCTTCTCTCCACCTCTTTCACTGCAGACATCCACAAGCCACGTGGGGAACTAAGGTTTCTAGTGGGATGTTGATGCCCATAGTAAAGTCTCTTGCTCTGACTTTTGGGGTAACCCCACCTGTCAGCCACCTCCACATCTTCTTGTGCAGCTAACCTTGCCAATCCACAAGTTCTGTAAACAGAAGTCCCCACTCAGAACTTCCATGCAGTGGAGCAAGGGAGGTGTTCAAGCCCATTGTTCAAGCTCAAGTGTGAAGAGACAAACCCAGGATGGCGAGATATGTGAGAATAACAAGCAGCATAAAGGGAAAAAAAGAAGATAAAAAAATAATCAGAGAAGTCAGTTATTCAAAAAGATTTTACAATCAGGAACAGAATGTGAAGACAAAGGAAAAAGCAGAGAACAGTACAGAGTTCCAAAAGAGGATAGCAAATAAATTACTAAAATGATAACAAAACAAAGAATAAAGAGAATAAACAAAATGATAAAGAGAAATATAATATGAAAGAAAATATAAGCTATAGAGAACCTATTTTTTTACTTAGAATCCCAGAGAAGGAGAGAATAGAGAAAATGAAGGAACAGGTATTCATCAAAGAAACAGTAGGAAAAAAATCCCCCACCCTGAGAATGACAACCAGAAAAGGGTTCTCTGATTGCTGAGTAAGATGAGTGAAAGATCCTAGATGTTAGAACACCGATGACAAAAGACATTCAGAAACATCTCCAGAAAGGAAAACACAAATGTGATCTGGGAAAGACTGTGTGGAATGAAACAGCTGTCTGCAACTTGGAAAACCACCCATCCAGTGCAGCCCAGTAGCACCGAGATTCTGGCAGGGAAGTCTACCCCCAAAATGTCACAGATGCATAGACAATAAAACCATGAAGCTAGATAAACTTGAGGAGATGACAAGGGCATGTCATTCTTTTGTCAAAAAAAGAAAAGAAAAGAAAATTACTATTGGAAAAATGACAGAAGTAAACAAGTTAACAAAAATAAAAACTTTACAAGACTTTTAAGTAATTAATGACGTTAAGAAAAAAGATTTCTTTTGACCTTGATGATGGAAAGATGTTCCACTGAGCAGCCCAAAAAGGTGGACATTGAATGGATACACTGGGAAATGTTTTCTGAGCACACAACTTGGCCCTGCTTTGGAAAAGAAAAAGCATATAGTCATCATAATGTAACTGTTATTGATTGGTTTTGCTTTTATAATCAATTTTATAAGAAAAAATATAAAAGATCCATATAGTGCACAGAATGTTTTTTGCATAAAACCCTGAGAATATGAGGACATGGCTGACAGAGAAGTGGGTGGGGGGCATGGGGCGGAGAAGAAGAGGTAAACACACTGCCAGCCTCATCCTACATAAGCAGAGGTAAAAGATAATGACTAAAGGTGATGGAAGAAGAAAGATCAGTTCAACTACTGAAACTATAATGACACTCAAGAGAAGATTGTAAAAAGAATGAGTTTAGGTAAAGAGAATTGGTAGGGACATTACCGAGTGTATGTTAGAGCTCATCTTTTATAACAGGGACTCTGTAAATATTTATAAATACAAATATTTATTGTAAAGAAATATTAACTAAGTGAAGGGAAAGCCTATTATTTAAAGTTATAAATAAGGAGGCAATAAAAAATAGAATTAAATAAAAAGTTGCCTGTGGGAAGTGAGAAACACACACTTTGCTATTTGTAATAAGCTCTTTAGTTTTATTAAACATGTATTTTACATTGATTTTATAATACTTATTTTTAATAAGATAACCTACTAAGAACCATCCTTCAGTCTCATCCCATCTCTGAACTTCATCCTCTCTTTATTCTCACCCCAGATCCCCTGAGCTGGGACTTACACCGTCTCACCCCATTAACTGAGCTTGGAAGGAGCTGGTAGCTGATGCACCGAATGGCCCATCAGATGGGCCGAGTGAAAATATCATGAGTGACTGGTCATTTCAGCCTTTCGGCCCCAAGTTGTTTCTCCTGTAAAATGAGGGCATGTGGTGAAGTCCAAAGTCTCTTCCAGCTTTAAGTTTCTTAAGAATGTTTATGTATTCTTATTTATGTATTTTTGTCAGTATTACAATAGGAAGCAAAATATCCACAAGATGGCAGCCTAAGACCAGTTCCACAAAAATTTGGCTTTATTATTTTTTTTCTTTTTGCTGGCAGAAATTACAAAACAAAAAGAACTAAGGGTGATAGTTGGAGGAAAAGCTCAGGAGGACCATAAGTAACACCCAGAGACCAGGCTTAGCATTCCCCAGACTTCGGACATTTACTAAACCTTTCCAACACCAGCAATGTGACAGCATTACCCCAAGTCACAGCATATTTTCAAAATGATGATCACGGAGCCATGCTTCTCTGGTTTGCATCTCCTGTGCGTCTGGTGTGCGTCTCCTGGTTTGTACTCCTATTGGAAGTTTAGTCTGCCCCCCACTACTCCACCCTCCCCACCCTACCACCTCCCCCCAATGATTTCTGAGGTCCCTAGGATGCTCGTCATCAACCAAACCCCTTACTAGGCACTTTCATTTCTACATCAGTCAACAATCTCATAGAGAAACTGCAAGAGTAGGAAACAAACGTGCTAAAAGATATCATTGCAGAAATTGACCTGTGCAGTTGTGGGGATTGGTCAGGCAAGTCGGAAATGGTCAGGGCAGGCGCCAGAAGGCTAACCTGGAGGCTCCGGCAGGAGCTGAAGGTGCGGTGCACAAGCTGAATTTCCCCTTCGTGGAAACTTCAGTTCTGCTCTTAAGGCCTCACCACTTATTGCATCAGGCCCACTCAGATTGTTGAGGATATTCTCCTTTATTTAGAAGTCACCTGATCCTATTTCCAAATAAGGTCACATTCACAGTTACTAGGGGCTGGGACTTCCACATAGCTTTTGGGGGAGGATATAATTCAACCCAACATGCAGTTTCAAAAACCAGTGATATTAAAAATGTTTATTAAGTTTACATGAATTCTTCTAGACTTCAAGCAGAAATGCCATCACATGATTGAATATGTTTTAACTGAGGCCACATATATCTTATTCCCAGAACATCTCCAAATATGACTACTTTTTGCATTTCCATGGAACTGCTAATTTACACTTTATGCTTTAACCAGGTTTAAGTTCTTCTAGTCTTGTGCAAATAGTGGGTGTAATAAACAGAACTCTTCAATCGCTGTTAAAAGACCAGCATTTTACTCATAGCTCTGCTATTTTAACCTCGCTGTCTTATTCTTCTCTAATGTAAAACAGTATTAATAATGCATATATTGCATTGTTACTCTCAGGATTCAATGGGATTCATCTAAATCATCAGGCACATAGGAGGTGGTAAGTAAACATTAATTTCTTCTTTCCCTTATAGACAGTTGTTCTACTGTCTCATCTGAGAACACACACACAGAGACACATGCATACTATGTATCTGTATTTGTATATATATAATGTATATGTATATATTGTACACAGACACATATGTATATATAATGTATGTATAGATAATATATAAATGTACAGATTTATATATACATACGTGTGTATTTTATTTGGGTATCCATATATACTGTATATTTTTGTTTGTTTGTTTGTTTTAGACGGGTTGCTGGACATTTGCTATGAAGAATGTGAGAAAATCCATAACAGGAGCTAAAGTTTTAACCAGGATTTGATCATCCCCCAGGGGTTCATTCATGGCCCACCCTCAGCTTTTTCTTTGTGATTCCAGAAGATGTCACCCACTCCCTCTGGGCATTATGTCAAATGAGACAGCCCCACCTCAAAGGGCAGATACACAGAACCACATAATTTAAAATGAGAATAATTACAATATCGAGGCCGGTGGCCACATCAGACTCTGAGTGTGAGACAGAGCTGGTCCCCGTGGTGTTTCCCTAAGCACATCCAGAGGTATTAACAGAAGGACTGAGCAATGGAAACATGAAGGACAAAACCAGAAACTTTGTGAATAAACCCCACAATTATTTATCCCCAATGCCTTATCTGTCCCTCTAGACAGTGTTATGTAATATAGCTAAAAACAGGAGCTGATATGCTGTAAATCTTTGTGGTATGTAATAAAAAAAAGATTCATTTGCTATATGAGGATTCTTAAAACTATGGAGCAATAGAATTCTACTAAACCAGTGAAAAATATTCAATCAAGGTAAATACATCAAGTTTCTTTACTTTTAGGAAGAGGAAGAATATGTGTAGAAATTTCAGCTGAGCTTACAAAACCTGAACATCTAGGTCATCATAGGGTTTCACCAGTTTTAACAAGCAAGTGCTCCTGGATACAAGGCCAACATAAACAGCTTTAGGCTAAGATAGGAATGCTAGGGCCAGAGTCTTTTAATTAATTCTTTATCCATTCATTGCCTACTGAGTGCTTACTCTGTCTGACTCCATGCCAGATAGAGTACACAGCCAAGAATAATAATACGTACGCATAAATATAGCTATGCACAAATTGTCCCTGGAAGTAGGCACAATGAGCTGATAAGAGGGATTGGTTGACAATGGAATGGGCCAGGGGGCATTGGGTGGAAATGAGACTTACCTTGTAATATGTTCACTTTAATACTCTTTGATGTTTATTTTATGCATGGATAAGCATGCCCATGATAACTACAGGTAGCCAAGTAGTATAACGTTTTAAATTGGTCAGTGAGTGGGAACAAAATCAGAATTAGCTCAATGGATTTATGTCTTCTGAGTGTTCTGAAGTGTTCATTCATTGCAGCAGATGGCAGTACTGTCCATGACTTGATTTTATCACTAGACTGGAGAAGTGGGGAAGGACAGTAGTTAAAAACACATTGTGAAGAGAGCTGGAAACTGAGGCTCAGAGCCTTAGGACTTCTGGTCGTGAAAATAATGGTTTCTTCGTGTTTGAAATAGGCATACATTACTTGATTCTTAGAATTTTAAACTGAAAGGAACCTTCGTGTTCATTTAATCCAAAATCCTTGCTTTATTCTCAAACATTGAGCCCATAGAATTATTAGCCTATTATCTAAGAGGAGCCGTGTAGCCACACCAGGCAAAACCCAGGCTGTCTGAATGTTTTGCCACAAGGAGATGGTGTGACTGATGTAGACAATCAGTTTATCATTCTTGCTTTTGCATTTCAGGATTCATAGTCCGACTCTGCCCTCAAGAAAGTCAAACCACTCATTTAGAGTTGCACAAAGTACTGTACTAGTTCATACACACACGCAACTTTTGTGGCTATATAAGATTTTTCCCTTTAGCCTTGTATAAAATCTAAGTCCTTTTCTGTTTCTCTCTTTAAAACAATTGAGTGTCACATTAGCTCAGTTCTCATAATATTATAATATTAGTGTTTGTGCTGTTTCGCTTTGTGTGATAGTTTTTCTTGCGCTAAATTGGGTCTTATTGATTGCTCTTGTCTATGTCTGTTTTCCCTTCACTTTTTAGTTATAGAGACAATACTCTGCCTTCTTTCTTCAGTTTATGGTGATTCTTGCTTTTCTCATTGTGCAAAGGAAGTAAGTAGAAGTCAAGAGCACAGTGGCAATTGTTTAATAACAACTGTGTATATTTGCCTAAAGTGGGACCCTCCAGAGGAGCATTTTCTCCTTTTATATTCTTTTCTGCTCTGCATATAATGCCCCTGGGCTCTAGAGTGGGGGCGGTGCCTGCATCACCAGCACCCCGACTTTACTCAGTGATGCAAACAAACAGGAAAGGGCAGTGGATAAGAGCAAAAAGGCACCTGCCAATACAAATATCTCCCTCCTTGTTCCCCCTCACTCCTGATGGGGACATAGATCACATGAGCTTCAGAGGAAGGGTGGCCATGTTCTGAATTCTCTGACATGGTCTGCAATTGCAGAAGCATGTAACTGGGTTAGGTCTGGAGCAGTGAGGTGTGTCTATTTCATTAGACAGCAAAAACAACATGCGAGTCAAAACACATGTGAAAGGTTTTCTTAGGCTCTGCCGAGGAAGAAATGCCAATCAACCACAAAGTTAGGCAGTAGAGAGTTTTATTGGGGTTTGTGCACCCAGGCGAGGTTCTCTGGTCCACAAAGTGGGGCTGAAGAAGTAGCACCCAAACAGGGAAGATGGCGGAGTTTTATTTTGGTTGGCTCTCTTTGTGGGAGCTGGGGATTGGTCCCCTTTGAACAAAGCGGCAATATATCATTGCTGGTTCTCCTCGGGCTCAGGTTGCGATGTGGATATTCATTTTGGCAAAGCCCGCCCTTTCGGCTCTCTGGCTTGACGTCAGCCATCTTTTCTGGATTGTAGTTCAGCCGCCATTTTGTCCTACCCTGCCCATCCTGACAACATGAATGCTAGTCTCTGTTGCTCACCTATTACATATGGTATTGGGGCAAGTAGAATGAGTTAAATCGGAGGCTGGATGGTAACAAGTTAAGAATTAACTAATTCCCAATGTTTAAAATGTAGGCTTGGACCACATCAGTATTTTCAAACTGGCAGAAATATGAGAATCACCAAAGACCCTTACTAGAAGTACATATTCTAAGGTCTCTCCTTTGGAGATTCTTATTCAGAAAATCTGGAGTGGGGCCCAATTTTTATGTTTTTCACAGGAGATCTTCAATGGTTCTTATTATCAGGAAAGTGTCAGATGATTTCAAAAAATTCTCCAAACCCTTAAATTCTATGGTAACTTCCTTCTGTGATTATTCTCTTATGTTTATTATGTTCTTATTAAACACTGTATTTCCTCAACTCCAGTGATTTGCATCAGAATTGCATGTCCATGTTATTTCCCAACTCAGAAAATTACTTGTTAATAAATACCATCTGTTCATCAGGACAGTTGCTGAGCTGGATGTTTCCCCTTTGCCCCTCCACATTTACTCTGCACCGTTCTCCACCTGATCTTCACTGTTGGAGGTGAACTTGGCTGACCACACCACTGGGCTCCTCTGCCTTCTGACTTTCAGAGGGGTTTATGCAGTGGGAGGCACTGACAAGCGAGTAGAGAGCTGGGGAAGAACAGTGCTAGGGATACATAGTATCCTGACCCCTAACTCCTTCCTAATTATGCATAGTGTCACTGTGGGTTGATTGCATCTCTACTGAAAAATAGAGCTATCTCAGGGAGACTTTTATCGTTGGAGCAGACTTTAGGGCTTCCTTCAGGCTTTGGGTTGGTAATATTGTAGCTCCAAGCTGCTGAAGTACTTTTATTTGTTATTATAATTTTTTATTGTTTATGCTATTACAGTTGCCACTTTTTCTTCCTCTTCCCACCTTAACACAGCCTCACCCTCTCCCTTCCCTCAGTCAGTCCCCATATTGGTCCTCCATGGGTCATGTATAACTGAGGGAGCCTTCGGATACCCCTTAGCCCTTCCCAAGCCTTTGTAAATCGTGCCTTTGTTAAAACTTCCCAATTACCCTAAGGATGCATCTCTGCCACCAGGACTTTCACAGAGACAGTGATTTACCTTTACCTCTTTCATAGGTGCTGTTCATTGAAATGTTTTCTTGTTCCTCATTTGAAACAGAGAAATGGTAGAATTCAGGAAAAGAAAGCATAGAAATGTAACATTGGAATGGCATTAAATTATATATATTGTAGCTTGTAACTAGATGCTAGAATCCTACATGAAATAGATCTACTTCATCCTGTTCATTACAACTTTCCAAATATTTACTGGAAATTATTATTTTTCTATTCTAAGTTAAATATTACCAGTTCCTTCCAAAATTCCTCATGTTGTGTGTTTTCTGGATCCTTTTACATCCTGGCCATGGGAGATGTTCCTTTGTGTGCATTCTGTTTTGTCAAAGCTATTACTTCATGCTCAGAGAAACATTTGCAAAGTAAGCCACATGCGGACCAGAGTCTCACCCAGCTGGAGAACCCAGACCCCCTGACTGAGAGGCACACTGGGTCGATGAAAGGGAAACTAAAGGCTCAGGCTGACCAGTGGAGCCGCTGGCTGAAGCCAAGTGCGTGGTGGAAGCAGGAGTCCTTGCAGAAAGGGAAACATGCCTGACCACCACACTCCTTGCAAGTCACGGTTCCACTTCAGAATTTATACCTTACTTTTTCTTTTGAACATTTTTCAACTAAAGAGCGAACAGAAGTGGAATTCTAGTCAGGCCAAGCACTAAAATGAGAAATAGGAACACTCTGAATTCCCCACATCAGAATTCCTCAGCCTCCGTAACCCCTACCAATTCAGGTGTGCTCTGTGGGCATCAAGTTTCCTGGCCTGAAGGTAACTAGGTCATTTGCACAAAACAGTTAACACAGAGCCTGCAGCAAAAGAGATTTCCTTCAGCACTGAGCCTCTAATTCCCCGTGTTCAGACTCTGAGGACCTCACAGTCACAGAAGTTATTGCTACCATGAACATTAGATTATCAAATTCAAGCAAACTGGAAGATTCAAAGGGCCCAAAAATTACAGAGCAATTTACTAGTAAAGCCAGGATTAAAACCCAAATTTCTTTCCTCTCTACCCTGTCTCTCTTTTCAGTTAACTTACTTCATTTTTTACCACCGATTACAAAACTAAAGTGGAGCAATTAATACAGCTAGTACCCACAGCATCCAAGGCAGACAGAGGCAGCATCTGAATTGCACAACTGCCCTGGAAGTACTGGAGGAAGATACGTATGTGCACAGTACATTCGACACAACTTGGGGGGTGAAGTAAACCATCACTTTACTTCAAGGGCTCCACTACCTATCTCAACTATGCATCTGAGTCTAAACTTTATAGTACGTAAATCTCTTCCATCAACTGAATCAGGCACTGAAAAAAAAAGGCTCATGCTGTCGGTCCTGACTTCAAATCTCCAGTCTTCTACCAACCCAGAGCCGTACAATTTGATCCCACACAGGACTTCAGGGTCATCAAAGTTCAAAAAAAAAGCTAGACCCAGGAAGTATATTCTTTACGAAGTTACAGAGAAGAATCCTAACTTGGCTCTTAATCCTATGCTGTTTTGCATGCACTGTAGTTATTTCCTGTATGAACGTGCCTTCTGTGTTTACCTTTTTTTTTAGGACAGGTCATCAAATATTTGCATATAGTATTTAATACAATTTCATCATAAAAGTCAAGGTAAATATCTTCTTTATTAAATGAGAAAAGAAGGAGAGTGACATGGTATTTTTAAAGCCTACTACAAATCATAAAGAATGCCTAGCAAAAAAACAGATTTGAACAACTTAATAAATACACAAAATTTAGAGCAATATTGATTACTTCTCACCAGCTGATAGGAACAGGTGGTCTAGTTTAAAATGCCCTAACTAACGTGGATTTTCACCCATTATTCTGAGCTAAACTATACTCTATGAGAGAGTCTGACATTCAGAGGACTCTTAGTAGTTACTTACAGGAAGTGACTGTAAGTCAAAGAAACCACTTCCGAACAAGACTGAGTTTCAAGACTCAATAGGACAGAATCAACAGGGCAAACACAATCAAAGTTACAGCAGATGCTGTTGAGAGTGGCAGAACCCCTGGTGTCTCAGATGATCCCAAACTGAGCAAGCTCATGCAATTCCAGGTGGCTGAATGCCTCCCAGGGGCAGATCACCGTGATATCTGCAAGAGAAGGAAGAAGAATTTATAAGCCAATCTCACCCCCAGGAGAGCCTCTTCTGCAGACATCCTCCAACAGAGGACATCTCACACCTGTCTCCTATTCATTGTCCAGGTGACTGGGAAGTTATCCAGAACAGCCTTGGAGCCCAGAGGATCAGGTCAACTGCTTAAATAATCCTCTGAGGGCTCTGATGCCCCCTCCAGGTGTCTTTGTTGGTTCTATTCTGCATCCTCTTTGGGGAGATGACCCAAGGCTGTTGACCGGGCCTGCCTTGTGGGGGTGCATCTTGCTGACCCCCACCCTGGATCTTTCCAAAGCACAGCCACTAAGGAGGGATCAGAAGTGGAATTCTAGTCAAGCAAAGGGTTAAAATGAGAAATTGGAGCATTTTAAATTCCTAGGGTCTGGAAACTCTCAGCCTCCCTACTCCCTCTTAATCCAGATGAGTTTCTTGGGCTTCCCTGACACCTTCTTCAGCTCCTTTACATTGTGAAATGCCACCATCAAATTGCATATTGAGAAGTGATCTCAAGGGATGCTGTAACCCAGTTACCTACATCAGGCAATAAGGTAGTATTATCTCCAAGTTATAGAGAAGTTCGTTCGTACCCAGAAAAGGTAAATAAATACCTAGTAAAAAATTGCAAGTTGTAGAAATAGGACTAGAACCAGAGCAAAGACCTCAGACCTAGTATAAACCTCTTTCTATTATTCCAAATACATTAGCAGAGTGGAGCATATTTTCCAGAGTGGATTTGTTGGTCTTAAATGCATCTGGCCAAAATATAGAAGCAGTTGATTTTAAAAAACAACACATGGGCTTTATAAAGTGGCTAGAAAATTTACTTGAGATTCCCGAAGTGCCATTTGAGTGCTAAAAGCAAATACACTGAGAACCACCTGGTGAGGACACTAATTACTCTGAGTGCCAGCGTTCATCAAAAGTGGATTGTATTGAGTCGTACACTTGAAACATGTATGGCTTTACTAACACATGTCGCCAATAAATTCAACTTTTTAAAGAAGTGTATTGGGTGCGTTGAAAACTTAGGTCCACACAAAAACCTGCACAAACATGTTTAAACATCTTTATTCATCATTGCCAAAACTCATGGGCAACTAGGATGTCCTTCAATCAGGTAAATAAACTATACTACAACCATCCAATGAAATATTATTCAGTGATAAAAAGAAACAAGCTATCAAGTCATGTAGAGATGTGGAAGAACCTTAAATCAAAAAATACTGTTAACTGAAAGAAGTCTGGAAAAGCTATATTTTGTGTGATTCTAACTGTATGACAATCAGGAAAGTCAAAACTATAAAGACAGTATAAAATTAATGGTTGTTAGGACTATCTGGAGGGATGGGCAGACAGAGCCCAGGGGATTTGGGAGACAGTGAAACTATTCTGTGTGAACCTGGAAAGGTGGACAGACACGTGACCTTGTGCATTTTTCAAAAGCCATGGAACTGGACAACAACCCAGAGAATGAACCCTAATGTAAGCTATGGACTTCAATTAATAGTGATATATTGCTATTGACTCATTAATTGTAACACATATACCACACAAATGCAAGTTATTAATAATAAAGGAGACTTTTCACATGGGGAGGACAGTGGCAGAGAGGTATATAAGAATTCTGTACCTTTCTACTTAATTTTCCTGTAAACCTAAAACTGTTCTGAAAAATAAAGCCAATTAATTCTTTTAAAGGAATATGCAATAACTTGCATTCATTATGCAAAAATCTTAAGCAATGAAAAATGCTGTATTAGATGCATGCGGTGTGCAGGGCCCTGTGCTGGGTGCCAGAGTGTGAGTAAAAAGAGGAAGTAAGCGAAAGAGTGGTTGGCTTGGTGGAGTGAAAAGGCTCTCTGGGCCCCACCCTGTTTCCAATACCTCACTCACGGCCTCAGATTGTCTCTTAATTCCTCTATGTCTCAGAGTTCTCCTCTGAAAAATAAAGAAGTTGGTCTAGACTAACTGAGACCCTTTCCACCGTGGAAGCCTGCAATCCACCAGTATATTCTCCCAAGAGTCATTTAGTTAACAAAGCAAGAGGATTCATTAAACATTGTGCCTTGCCTGATTTCATTTCATGTTTACTTCTCAGCATGCACATACTTACTAAAGAGGTCAAATTGAAACCCCATATTTTGTATGTCCTCAAAAGATCTGCTTGTCTTTGTTTTGTTTTGTTTTTTTTCCCAGCAACTTTCAACTGCCCCTTAAGGCCTGAAGCAGATAAAAAGATAAAATTTAAGTGCAACGTCCTCGTGTAAGTCTTTGGGTGGCTCACCTGTTCCTAGACCTTCCATGCCCGGAATGTCATCTCCAAACCTATTGGAAAAAACAAAATAAAAGAGAAATGAGCTGAGATCAGAGCAAAAGGAACCTGGAATGACTCACATAGAGAATTTCCTGACTCAAGAGGGAAGAAAAGGAGGTTTAAGCTTTTGTATCTGAGAAACTCCTGATGCTTGTGTTGTATTAAGGTAAAGAAAATGCACTCAAGCAGGTTTAAACAGTGTGTCCCAGTGGAGAGATATTTTTCCCCTGTAAAAAGTTAACCTAAGACAATTGAGAGCCAGAAAGAATGATCAGTGGGGCAATTTAGTTAATTTCACCCTTTAAAAATAGAAACTGGAATGAGAAAGCAACATGGAAGGCATTAAAGTGATTAATTCATTCATTTGTTTATTAGGCATCTATTACCTGCCAGACACTGTGTTAGGCACTGGGCATTGAGAGAAAAAACAAATTTTCTCTGAGAGAGCTCGGTCTCAAGGAACAGAGGACATTTAAAAATAAATAAATGTAATATAAAATAGTACAAGTTGTGATAACTGAATGTACAAAATGTGAACATGGAATTAATTAATGAGAGTCAGTAATGTCTTCAAAAAGAAATTAACTTATTGAGCAAGTATTGAAAAATAAATAAGACATTGCCAAGGAGAGAAAGAGAAGAACAAAGAAGACGTAAGACTGAAGCCATCAAAATAAACTGTGAGTTCTGGAAATGTCCAGTGGTTCTGTGTCCCAGGTTAAAGCCTGGGTACATTGGTGAGAGGGAGTGGTCAAGAAAAGTCTGGAAGGTCAAGTGAAAGGTCACTGTGAAAGGCTCCACTTGCCATGTTGTATTTGGCCTTAGAGCTGGGCGCTGAGGGAGAAAGCATTCCGGGGCTACAAGCATGATTCAGCAAAGACTGTGGTACAGAGGAAAATAGAAAACGGAGTGGAAATTTTTATAAGTCTGCTTAATCGTGTGACCCTTAAATCTCAGAACTTAAACAGTCTCGTGGGAGAAAAGAAGCAATAGAAAATCTTGTTTTTCCTCTTGATCTTACCCTTTCACACCTTTCGTAGGAGGCTTGCTCTTGAATTGGCGAGTCTGCCTCTGCTTGAACTTGGGGGGCCCTTTGCGTGGAGTGGTGGGACCCTGGTTTAAAGCGGGAGGGGCCAAAGAGGTATTGTCACTCATTTTGCCGTCCTTGGGTGGCTGATGGCTGTCCGTCAGGCTCCTTAGACAGTGATAGGAAGAAAAAAAAAGAGCATCAAGGGAATGAGGATCCCTGTTATTACACCCTCACTGTAAACTAGGAAGGGAAAACCCTCGATAAAGAAGCTTAAGTATTTCATGTTGGCACAATACAAAAGAAGTTATCATCTTTTAAAGGAATTTTAAAGAAAATATGGTATAAATTGATGTGGACACTCAATAGAGTGGAAGACAAACCGACAACTGGTAGATTTCAAAAATCTAGGTAGATATGTTGTTCCCAATACATCTTCTCTAGCTTTCTAGGTGAAAGGTAGAAAAGCACTATTTATCTGAAAGGTCCACTTCCCCTTTGTGATGCCCAGTTCCACTAAATGCCGTCTTTACAGCACTGACATATTCTTTAGGCTTTACGTGTTTTTCCACCCAGCTGCAAAATAAACTGACTCTGGATGTTTGTTGACCCATTTTTATGGCCTTTGTTCTTGATAGTCTTTATTTTATTTAATCCTCACATGACCCAGAGACTTCTTGTCCTAGTTCCAGGGGTAAAAATGTAGTTGCCTGGGCAGGGGTAGCTCTGAATCAGCTACACCAACACCCAGGAAAGAATGCAACACATCCCAGTACACACCCACACAAATAGGAAACTTGATGTGGGGTGATTAAGTAGTAAATTTGGGATTTAACTTCATAGCCAGACATGAAGCTCTTCAGTTACACATTTCTCAGAAATCCTCAACATTTTCTCCTATGCAAATGATGAACCTATCCACTATGGTTTTCCCAGACTTTCATTTTAGCTGTAGAATTACACTCTGTCATTCTGCAAGTACAAATCCAAGATCATGATTAACAGAGATATATTTAAAACACACGTTGCTAACCTAAAGAGTTTTTTTATTTCTTCTTTTCTATCAAAAAAGTTGATAATATTTAACCTGGGAAGGGAGATTCTGAAAAGCCCCAAAGAACCTCCAAAGAAACTTCATCTCTCACCTTGAGCCAACCCCTTATAATAACCCACTGCCTGGGCGCTTCGCTTTCATTGCGTCCACCTCACCCACATAGATTGATGCTAATATCCTTAGCTTCAATTATCCCTGACAATTTCGGCTTGTGCCAGCCTTTCTTTCTGCCACATTGCCCATCCCTCAAATGTATTGTATAACTTCACCAACTTTTTCTTATTACTCTTAAAATCATGTTAAAATATTATCTTTACCTCCAAGATATTCTTCCTTATTTTCTTCATCCAAATTGCTATTTTTATCCTCTCCTGCCAACTCTTAGTGTGTTCAATAGAAACACATGGACTAATTTGTGAACTGGAACCAGGGATGGTGAACCTGGCCAGGTGCCTGGATTGCTCGCTCACGCTGAGGATTTCATCTTAATCTCCCACTGGAATATGCCCCATGAGGCTGTTTCTCCATTTTGCTGATTTTTGTGGTCACAAAACCTGCAACAGAGCCTGGCACTTAGTAGGTATGCCATGTCAAATGGATGAATAAATAAAGGAAGAAATTGAACTAAAACCTTGAATGTAAGAGCTTGGCCCTGTGACCTTCTCCGTCAAACTATAGAGAAGGCATCAGCGGATCTTCGCCTTACAAAGCCTCGGGGGCTCAGGAATGCACCGCCAGGCCCCTTGCTCACCAGAGCCAGTTCTTGTGCCCTGAGCCCGCTCCTGCCCAGGTAAACAGGCAATGTTTGTGCCTCTCCGAAGGGCGTTTCAGACCCTGGGAGGCACTGGTGGGCATCCAAGAGGAGTATTTTTCTCAGACTGTGCCACCAGTAACTGATACTTCCCAGTTCTGCCAAAGCCACAGAGAAACAGTGGAGAATTTCTCTCAGAACAAGTGTTTTTGGACTTCCCAATTCTTTCAAAGTAGTTAGAAACCACAAACCTTCCTTTCTTTCATCTGGAACGCCTACTAAGATTAGGATTGTCAGATTCCGTAAGTAAAAATCCAGAACACCCAATTAAACTTGAATTTCAGATCAACAACAAAGTTGTTTTAGTACAAGTGTATCCCAAATATTTAATGGCACATACTTATGCCAAAAAATAATTTGTGATTTATCTGAAATTTAATTTTAATTGGTCATCTTCTATTTCATTTGGAAACACTAACTAGGATCCTACTCTGTTAGATGCAGAGTCTATAATGTGAGGGCCTAAGATGACCTGAATTAATCAAATTATCCTTGGGGGGGGGGGGAGGGAGTACAGGCAATCCGGTGTAAAAAGCATGTGTTTTAGAATCAAATAGACATATTTTCAAATTCCTGCTCTACAAAACTGGCTATGTGATCTTAAATAAGTTGCATAACCTATCTGGGCCTTATTCTATTCCTAAAATGAATCAACTAATACCTTCTTTTTTAGGGTTATAGGGAAAATTAAAAAAGATAATGTGAACAGTGTTCAGTGAATAGTGCCCCCAAAAGAATAACTATATACTAGACCTGGGAGCCCAGGAAGCCATGCAGACACATGTACAGTTGTGATGCAGGTTCACTTGGACTCCCCACGTCCCTGTTCTTGGGCCACCTGCTGAAGAGCCCTTGTCACACACCGAGAGGTGACTGTCATCTCACTGGGTGATCCTCTGCATCCTTCAAATGCCCCAACAATGAACTTATTCCTGGTTCTTTCTTAGAAGGAGTTCTGTCTTCCTTGGATTCCTCTGACACCCCTCGCATCAATGCTAAAGAATTTAAAAATTACATTTGACTTCCAACTTCCCCTGATGACACTTCTTATTTTTTCCTGTTTGTTTCTTCTGCATATTTACATGATTTTGAAGCTGCAACTCTAGACTTGGACAGAGCTCACGTCTAACTCTCGGTGCGACATATTATTTAAAAGAATTCTGCTCCAAAAGAGTCACATCGCAGCCGCCTGCTTAATCCCTGGATTTTCAAGGCCCTCGGGATTTGCACCGTGAAAAGTAATTGTCATTATGTTTATTGCGTGTCTCATGTACAGCATTTGTTTAGGTACCTAGGACAGTCACGATGTCTAGAGAGTTTCTGCCAGAGATTTGCCCTCCAGTTCCCCCTGGAGAACCTTGGCAAGGAGCAGACCCAATACCACCGTTTCCTGCCTGGGAAGTCAGTCCTGTCTGCCACAGAGATCACCAAGGGCTAAACTTATCCTGACCATGCGTCCCTAGGAATTCAAGGGCATCCTCAGAGCTGAATGATCCTGAAAGAGCATCAGATTTGATGCTATAAGAGGAAGTTTCACATTTCTGCCTCTAAAGGTATCAAGCAATCCATTCCTTGGTGAGGCAGAGTACTTCCCTGCTTTTTAACGCAATGATAGTCCTTCCCCTTTTGAAATTACGGACTGCTCTCCTGCAGAAAGAAGTGAACGCAGCAGTGTAATATTGTAAGGCACAGCTTTGTAGGGAAGCAGCAGGATTAGTGTCTCCTTAGACCCAAAGCAACGGAAGCCGTAGGAAGCCACAGAGGGCGATCCTCCGTAAATTCCAGCTAAGTTCAGAAAGTTCCTGGGTCAGCCTTTCTGGTGCCCATCTTCACCCTAGACTTCCTGTTTCCTCAGTAAAGTATGAGCAGACAGACAATTTTACTGTGGATAGACTAAGAGAGAGAGTGGAGAAGCAGGAGGTTCAAGAGTATTGTCTCCTCCAGTGGAGCTGGGCCTGTAAATGTCACCCAGAGTCCTGTTGAGGCTGAGAAAATCACATAATTCAGAGAACCAAGGAAAACCCAAACCAAAGCCATGAAAAAACAAAAACAAAAATCCAGTGAGCACATTGCTTCACATTGGAACAAACAAACACTTTCACCTTGGAGGGAGCCGGCCGGCTCAGCCACCCACCCTTCGCTGCAGTCCGTCATTCCCACCAGGACTCTGGCTGTAGTTTTCCTTATCCCCACACTCTCCTGTCGGCCCCCTGGGGCCTGAGCCAAGTTTCAAAGCACATCCTGGGAGTAAAGACCTGTTTGCTGTGTAATCTTTCAGTGCCCAGATCACTCCTTTCCCAGAAAATGATGCTCTGCGGAGCCACCAAAAAAAAAGAAGGCTCATTTTGGGTTCTGACGGGGGGGCTCAAATGTTGAAAAAATTTTCAAGTAATAGCTAATAAACTTAGTAATCAATGCATGTAAACGCTATTGTTCCAGGAACTGAAGGTATGACCCACCCGGACTCCAGGAGGCCATAGCAGTTCCACCTTTGTGCCTCCAGAGGACTGCAAGCCATTCAAGATGCTATCTGAGCCATTGTGCTCCAGGGTGAGGTGACCACTTCCTGGGACACAGATGGAAGAACGCTGCAGCTTTTACCTGATTAACTTTTCCCCTGAATTCCAAACCCCTTTCCTATACTTTTGGTCTCTATATAAAAATGGAATTTAAGGTGTTCTGTTAGGGTACAAACCCACCATCTTCACAGGTCACCAACCATCTGAATAAAGTGCTCACAAAGATTCAATCCTTGCCTCTACTTATTGGGTCTGGTAGTGACAAGCAGCACAAACAGCAGCTTTTCCAGTTTCAGTTCCTTCTAAATAAATGTAGTAATTAAGGTTTGCAGTGACCTTGTAATAATCAAGCTTTACTTAGCTTTTCACATAGCACTCTAAGGAACTTGGGGATATTTCTTTTATATTTTCTTTCATTTTCATTCCTGACACCAGTCCAGGCACACATGTTAAGCATATTCTCTCCCTCCATGTCTTTGTTTTAGAGCCATATCGAGCTCACCCCACCCAACCCCAAATACCTTGGATTTTATACCACACTTAAACTTACCAGAAGTTAAGAAATACTCACAGAGCTGAATGTTGCTCCTCTGAGGTGCCTAGTTGCCTTTTTCACAGTAGATGAATAAAGGATCTTTGCATCCTGAGGTATCTCTCTGTAATACCCTCATGCTACCTAATCCCATCATGATCAGATTAGAGTCCCAGCTCAGGTGCAAAGTAGTTGAAAGAATATGGGGTGAGACTGAGTTAGGCTTAATGTTCTCTGATCACTCAACACTCTTACAAAACTGACTTTGGCTTTCTTTCTCTCCTATCAATAAAATAAATAAGTATCAAGTTCACAAGCACACACACACAAACACACAGTGTTATATCCAAGAGCTGATTTGCAGGTGGTGATTCAGTGTTTTCTGTCCTTCTCCATTCCCACCTTTAGTCTTGTTGCTTTCCATGCCTTCCCCTCCTGACACACACTCAGCCATGTTCAGGGTGGGACAAAAGTAGGTTTGCAGTTGTTTGTATGGAAAATAATACAATAATTAATAAATAGTAATACAAGAATAAACTGTGTTTCACATACTCACAACTGTAAATCTAGTTTTTCCCACCCTGTATATAATCTCTCTCTCTCTCTCTCTGTCTCTCTCTCTGTCTGTCTCTCTCTCTCTCTCACACACACACACACACACACACCCATACCATGACATACTTTTTATGAGACTTTAGATAACTAAAAAGAGAGTAGAACACAGTGTCCCCCTGCTGCAGTGGGACTGCTGATCATGTGAGCAGTGACACTGAGGAATATACAACATCTTTCCCTAATTAGTATTGTATACGTTTTCTCAGACAGACAGGACCACAAAGCAGAAATGATAAAAATCAATGATACTTAACAGAGAGAGAGTCCAAGCAATAGCTGGAACTACTCCTGCAGACATGTATTTGAGAATTGGTGGCTAGCTCTTCCATGCTCGAAGGCTTCAGAGTGTAGGGATCAGATTACAATCTAATTTATTGGGAACTTGGCTTCCATCGTCCACTTGCATTAAGCCACTGGTATTAATTTCTGCACACTTTATAGAGTTTTAAGTGGACTTAGCCCATATGCTGGAATCATTAAACTCTGAAAAATTGTCATAGGGAAATTGATTTTTTCAAGACTGCATTTCAAGTCAGAAGTAGAGCAAGGAGCAAGGCTCAAGTCTGGGAACAGCTTTGCGCTATACACAGGAGATCGGACATGGACCAAGAAGCACCTGTTGCCGGTCAGTCTCACACCCTGCCTCTGAAGTGCAGGGTACCTTCTGTAAATTGTTATTTATTAGAAAATTACACTCTGTAAGAGTATAGAACAAGATCAATTTATCCTTCCTAGGCAGGGAAGCTTCTTAACCTGCAGCCCTAAGCAGATTACATGGGCAGTTAATCAGCTCAAGGGTTTTTTTATAAGCTTTCCAGGTTGTCCTTATCAAAATTACAGTTTTGAAGGCAGAGCCAAAAGAATGTTTTGTCTGGATGGGTCTTTTCCATGTTCTCCTCTGTGTCTCCATGATCATTTCTATCTTCTTGTACTCCTTCCTACCCACTAGGCATATGGATATTTAGATGCTTACCTGTCAAATCCTTACACATTCTTCATTCTTTTGAGAATAAAGGCCACAGACTCCAATGCACAAAGGCAGTGGAAAGAGCAGTGAAGTTGCTAGAGTGTTGCTGAACGAAGTGTAACAGCATCAGCAGCACCTGGGCACTTATCAGAAATGCAGGCTCTCAGAGCCTTCTCCAGACTTAACTGCATCAGACTCTGCATTTTAATAAGGTACCAGGGTGATTTACTTGTGTGGGCTTGGTTTTACCACATCTCTGCTATGTGTTTCCTCATACGTAAAATGAATGATTTAGCAAGTCAGCATTCTCAATGGTGTTTTTTTTTCGATCCCAACATTCCTGAGAGAGATAAACCACATTTATTCATAATGGGATTCGTAGTGCAGTGATTCTCAGTAGGGCAGAGAGGGTACGCTTGTTACAACCCTACTGCTCCAAGGCAGATCCAGGAGAGTGGTGAGTGAGGGGCGACGGGGTATGAAAAACCCAAGTGTTTCATTTGAAAAACTCTCTTAAAGTGAATGATAAAGGAAGTTCTTGTAGTAGAAGAGAATTGATAACAGAAAAAAGTTTTTGAATGCCTAGAAGCAAACAACAGTGAAAAGAGCAAAATTAAGGGCATGAGGGGAAGTATGAAAGCAGAAAATCAACCACCTGCAGCAAGGCATTGTGGAGAACGAACACGGCTGAAACCACTGTGACATTCTAAAGATCTGGTCTCCTGGTACCTTCGGGAAGGCTCCTATTAATAGCCCCTTCGTCCAAGTGGCTGCTCACCCCAACCGTATGCAGAGGATTTGAGTAGGCTGGCCGTCAGCAGCCACGATACACTCCCTCTGTTGGACAGAGTTCTCAGACTAAGTCATTTCACTGTTTGCTGGTTGGCCTGACAGACGGCTGGCTTTTGAGCAGTTACCTATCTCCGATCTCATTGGCCAGCTAATGGAGTCCCGTTGCTCTAAATCAGGTGAGGAATCACCAAGGAATTTCTCTGGTAAAACTTTGGGCACGCTGGACACTCTGGGATTTTGCAGACGTGAGAAATTTGTTGGGCAAGGGGAAAGAAGAAAAAGAAATTGATAGATGTAATGACATAAATGAATATTAAACACATTTTATTAAGTGAAAGAAGCTAGAGCCAAAAGCTTCCATGTTGTCATTTTTTATTTATGACATTCTGGAAAAGGCAAAACTACAGGGTTGGAGAGCAGATTGGTGGCGGCCAGGGGTTGACTACGAAGGAAAAATACAAGGGATCTTAGAAAAATGATGGAACTATTTGGCATCTTGATTGTAGTGGTGGATATAGATAACTAACTCTATGCATTTGTCAAAACTCACAGCATGGTACACCACAAAGACTGAGTTTTACTGTATGTTTTAAAAAACAAATGTAAAATGCCTTAAAAAAAAAGAAATCTATCTTCAGTAGTTCTATAATCCTTGGTTCTTGATCCCCTCTGGCAGATGGGAAAGTATTACTAATTAATATTCAGGGAAGAGTTAAAGGGCAGGCACTAAGTCATTAGAAAGTGATTAAAATTTTAGCTGTCCTGTAAGCTGCTTACTCAAGTGCTAATCTCTAGCCTTTCTTTAGTATTTCTTAAAATACCAGTGAGGGAAGAGCTCCACATCCAAAGCACATTTCTTCCACACTTGAAGTCTCCCGGCCTGAGCTTCCACCTCTGACTAATGCACACTGGACTCCAGAGGGGAACACCACAGTGCGAAGAAAGAACTATAAGGCTGCTTCCTCTTTCCCTTAATGTGCTACTGCAATTATGTATCCTCCGGAACAACTTTGTTAACCTTGAAAAAAAGAGCATTCGTTCAAAGTACAACATTCTCTTTGAGAACATAGAGAGGAGGGAACACTCCCTAACTTATTTCATGAGGCCAGTTTCCCCAACATGAAAAGTTTTGACACAAAAAACAGATGAAAACTATAATAAAACTGTACAGTTTTGCATACTCAAAAGTTACTGTGAGGATAAATCTTAAAAATTCTCACCACAAGATAAAAACTTTGTAAGTATGTGTATGGTGACAGATGTTAACCAGACTTCCTGTGGGGATGACTTTGCAATATATACAAATATTGAATCATTATGTTGTACACCTGAAATTAAAATGTTATGTATCAATTATACCTCATTTTTTTAAAAAAAGAAATAAAAAGATGACTGGAATAGGCAAATAGCCTGCAGATATGACAAATTTAAAGGGGAAACATTCATTCTTGTGTGTAAATAAATTTAATATTTGTGTTTACAATTTTAAAATAATAATAAAAGTAGTGTCATTTATAATTGCTCTCAAGAAAATAAAATAATGAGGTGTAAATCTAGAAAAACATGTATAGGATTCATATGATTAAAAACTTCAAATGGTAGTTAAAGAAATCAAAGAAGACCTAAGTAATTAGACAAATATACCATATTTATTGATTGGAAGACTCAACATAATACAGATGACAATTCTTCTTAAATTGATTTATGCTTAATGTAATTCCTAAAAAAATTCCAGCATAGTTTTCTGTACGTGTAGATAAGTTTATTCTAAAACTTATATGGAAGCAGAGACTGTACAAGCCAAAACAATTTTGAGAAAGTAGAAAGTAAGATGGGAAGGAATTACTCTTCCTTCCTGTGAGGCTTACTATACATTGGTCAGGACAGTGTGATAGAGAGAGGAATAGACTCACAATCAATGAAACAGAATAGAGAACCTGGGTACAGACCCACGCAAATGTGCCCAATTAATTTTTAACAAAGGTGGAAGAGAAAGTGACTGGACAAATGAGATCTTGTTCAACAACTGGTGCTGGAGAATGAACATCTAAACCTCACAGCTTATGCTCCTAAAACTTCCCACCTAAATCTCACACCCTGTAAAAGAAAGAGAGACAAACAAACAAAAAAAAACTCGTTTAAAATGTATCAGAAATATATGTAAAATGTGAACCTGTAAACTTTTAGAAAAAAATAGGAGAAAATGTTTGGGGCCTTAGACTAAGTAAAGAGATCTTACTTTGCCAGTGAGAGCACATTTTTCAAAAGAAAAAAAACAAATATATTTGACTTCACCAAAATTAAAAAATTTTTGGCTTCCAGTCGAAATGGTAGTATAAGCACATATGGCTCACCTCTCCACACAACCATATCAAAATTACAAGTAAAACATAGAAAAGCCATCAAACAGAACCATCAGAAATCAAGTTGAATGGAAGTCTGACAATTATGGAATTAAAGAAACCACATTCATCCAAACTGGTAGGAGGGGCACAGATATGGAACAGGCTGGTCTCTCACCAATGTGTGGTGGATAAAAATTCAGGAGGGATATCTCAGGAGTGAGCAGACCCAGCCCCACACCAGGGCCCCAAGCCCAGGGTTCCAGTGCCAGGAACATAAGTCCCCACAACTTCTGGCTGCAAAAACCAGTGGGGACTGAGTCAATGGAAGGAACTGCTGGAGCCCTAAGCATTTCCTCCTAAAGAACCCATACACAGACTCACCTACTCAGACTCACTCCCTCTGAGCTCCAGCACCAGGGTGGCAGTTTGTAGGACACCTGTGGCATACAAGGAAATGCTGAAGTGTCTGGCATTTGGGTGAGCAGTGACCATTGTCCCATTTCTGAACCCTCCCTCCACAGAGCCACAGAGCCACAGAGCCAGCAGGTGCCATATCGGAGACTCCATCAACCTGGCCAACACTGTTTGACCCTCCTTGGAGATCCCCAGAGACTCTGCCCCACCCAACTTACAGGCCCACCCAAGCTGCTTTTCCACATGAATGCTGGTCATGGCTCATGCTTCACAACCTCCTAAATCCTATCAAACAAGCAACAGTGAGCTCCAGGCTGGGCAGTGGCAGCAGCCAGATTAGTTTCACAGCTTGGCTTCACCTGGGAATCTCCAAGGTGAATCTCCAGCACAAGTAGCAGCCATCTCATATTGTTTTATAGCTCACGAAGGGCAGCCCCAGGCAAAACACAGGTAGGGGCTGGCCATGAGCTGCACCAGCCAGGAAACCCCAGGGCCAAGACACCAAGTGGACAGCTGTAGACCACTGCGGAGCAGCACCCCATTGCCCCTGCATAGCTGATCCTCCACGAAGGGCAGAGGTTGGCAATAGGCGATCACAGCCAGTCCTTGTAGCTGACTAGCCTGAGTAAATCCCTCCCACTGATCTGTCAACAGCAACCAAGGCTCAACTATAAGAGGAGGTATACTCAGCCCACATGAAGGGCACATATGAAATACCCAGTTTGGGTGATAAGGGAGGCTGTGTCAGTAGAGCTTTCTGGACACTTACTACATTAGACCACACTACCAAAACACAGAGTCAAAGCAGCTCTACCTAATACATAGAAATAAACACAGGGAGACTACCAAAACCAGGATACAAAGATACATGCTGCAAATGAAAGAGCAGATCAAAACTCCAGAAAAAGAGCTGAATGAAATGAAGATAAGCAATCTATCAGATGCAGAGTTCAAGGCACTGTTTAAAAGAATGCTCAAGGAACTTAGTGAAGACCTCAATGACATAAAAAAGATACAGTCAGAAACAAAGGATACACTAATTGAAATAAAGAACAATTTAAGGGGAAACAACAGTACAGTGGATGAAGCTGAGAATCAAATCAATGTTTTGAAACATTAGGAAGCAAAAAAAAAACAACCAATCAGAACAACAAGAAGAAAAAAGGATCCCCCAAAATGAAAGTAGTATAAGTAGCCTCTAGGACAACTTCAAGAGGTCCAATATTCACATCATAGGGGTACCAGAAGGAGAAGAGAAAGAACAAGAAATTGGATATCTATTTGAAAAAATAATGAAAGAACACTCCCCTACTTTGGTGAATGAAGTAGACATGCAAGTCTGGGAAGCATAGAAAATCCCAATCAAGTTAGACCCAAAGAAGACCACACCAAGATACAGCATAATTAAAATGCCAAAGATTAAACATAAAGAAAGAATCTTAAAGGCAACAAGAGAAAAGCAGAGAGTTGCCTACAAAGGAGTTCCCATAAGACTGTCAGCTGATTTCTCAACAGAAATCTTGCAGGCAAGAAGGGGCTGAAAGAAGCATTAAAAGTGATGAAAAGCAAGGACATACAACCCAGATTATCCATCAAAGCTATCATTTACAATGGAAGGGCAGATCAAGCGCTTTCCAGAAAACGTAACACTAAAGGAGTTTGTTATCACCAAGCCATTACTTCATAAAATGTTAAAGGAACTTATTTAAGAAAAAAATCAAAACTATGAAATTAAAATGACAACAAACTCACAACTATCAACTCACAACCCATGGACATAAACCAAGGGCTGAGGGGAGACTGCTGGAGATAAGGAGGGGTACTGGGCAGAGGTGGGCAAAGGGGGAAAATGGGACAACTGTAACTGCATAATCAATAAAATATACTTTAAAAAGGTAAAACAAAAACTTCTCTCTAAAAAGCTCTGATAAGAGAATAAGAAGACAATTTACATACTGGAATAAAATATTCACAAATCACATACCAAATAAGGGATTTGTACTTAAAAATGAGCATTTATGACAAGGTTATGAAATCTGGAATAAGGTAGTTTAACATGTCATATATATGAAAGTAAAGTTGGTGTCAGTAAGCCCTGCAAACACATGATGATATTTCTTCTCCCCCAAAGCAACAGTATCATCAGAGGAAAAAGATGGAGGGGGAGGGGAAGAAGAGAGACTGGAGGCATTTCTGTCTAATTTAGACAGATATACTTCTGAAGAATTTTACTCAAACCCTGGCACAATTCAGTTGAGGCACTCCAAGGAACACAAGGCATGTAAGACACAGCCTTTTCCTCATGTATTTTATATTTGGGTGAAGACATAAGTCTAATAATAACCACTTAATAATACAAGCCAGTGTTCACTAAGGTACTAAAATACACTGTATAAACAATGCACACTCGAGGAGTTCAGGAAAAACCCACTGGAATCAGTGGAAGAAAGTTTCAAAGGAAGAAGTGAGGTTTGAGACCCGTGCAAGTTGATTGTGAGTACTTAGATAAGACAACTCTTCTTTTTGATGTATTATTTCTGTCTTTGAAAAATTAGATTTGTTAGGGTGACATTGGTTAATGTGATTACAAAAGTTTGAACTGTATATTATAATATAACGTCTGATTATTGCTCTGTGTACTCGTCACCCCAACTTTAGTCTCTTTATCAACATGTGTTTGACTCCCTTTACCTTCTTCAATCTCCCCCCAGCCCCCTTCCCCGCTGGTAACCACAACACTGTCATCCATGTCAGTGAGGTTTTTTGTTTGCCTTATTCATTCATTTGTTGCTTCCTGGAAAACAGCTCTTTTCCAGTCGTGCTAACATTAGCCATGCAGTAATGAGCACCAAAATGTGATGAGGATATCACGAAATAATGATGATGGTGATGATTTCTCTTAGCTTGGACCATTTACTGGGCACTCACTCTGAGGTCAGAACTCTGGTAGTGCTTTCTTGTACACTACTTCCAACCCTTCCAGCAACACTAAAGGTTGATATCATCCCTCTTTTAAAGATGAGAAACTGAGGCTCAGAAAGGAAAGTACCAGCCCTAGGACACGCTGACAGCGAAAGACAGAGCCAGGATATCTGCCCGAACCACAGCTCTTGCCTCTAGCCCAGGCTGTTGTCTGTGCCTCATGGACGCCTTTCAGAATGGATGGCTTTCAGGGCCAAAAGTCTTCTCTACAAGTTTATTGTCTATACATGTAGCCTCCAAGAAATATATCTGTGCAGAAAGGGGAAGTTTCTGTAGTCTGCAGACAGGCCTCACTTTTCCACTTTAGTCGTGGCAAAGGTACCACCCCATGAGAGATTTCCCTAGAATTTACCTTCCAGTTGTATCCTTATAACAGCAAAGAAAAGCTGGAAAATATAATACTTGATCATTTTTCTGGAAATTCCTACTGAGGGTTCCAGGTTCTGCTGATTTCGTTTGGTATCACAGGGCGAAGGTCTTTACTCATTCTTCCTACGCGACAGGCATGTTCTTCCACTTGCAGAAGCTTAGATACGGGTAAGAGAGCCTCACTGCTAAGTGGATCTTTGTCAGCATGGGCTGGAAGCAGAAAGCCTGCCCTTTTAATCTTCCTTAAGGAACCTCTTACTCTCAGTTTTCCCATCCAACAAATACATGTGAACCATGAACGGCAACAGAGGAAAATGAGAAATGGCCATTTTGAGTAGATCCCTGCTTTGAATACGAGGCTGGAAGACACTTTAGGAGAATATAGCAGCTGTTCTCCAGTGCACTGAAACTCTATCGGTTTATCAGGAACAGGCTCTAAATGGATCGCTTCTCCATCCTTTGGAGGTGGTGGGCCCTTTCAGAATTTAGTGCCAGTCGTGAATGTTCTCTTCGCCCCTAATAAACACACACACACTGCACTCATACATTCTGATTTTACAGGCATTTGGCGGGGGGCTTCTACACCTTCCAGCATCTGTGGGAAAAGCACTGCACTAAGAAATTGTGAGGACACATTGGGCTTAGCAGAAAAAACGACTGTTGGACGAATGAGGTCTTTTCCCCAACAGCATGAGAAATGGCATGAGAGGTCACATGCCACAAATTGGAGAGACCACTCCAATTTGTAAGTCTCTTTTGTCCCAAATAATTTATTCTAGCTATGTTATTTTTTAATTGCCTGTCTCCCTTAGAAGGTAAGTTCCACGAGCACACGGACACTTTGCCTATTGTCTACCACTGTGCCACGAACATCAGTACCTGGGAGGAAAGAGGAGCTCAACCAATGTTGTTGAAGGAAGAAATGTGTACCCTCTTGGGAGCACGGAGCCACAAAATGTACTGTCTTCGGTGTAATTAATGTTTGCTTTTATTTACAACACAGTGGTCACATACTTTGTTTCTAGGGCAATCTTCTACCTACATCATTTTGAAATGTATGACTAAATCTGTATTGTCTTCCAGTGTTTTTACTAATTTCACTATGTACTGTTTTCCTCTTCATGTTTTTATAGGTTAACCTCTTTCCTCTCATCACGTGCCCACCATCTCCTTGACCATTTCGGGTCCATTGGCTACGGAGGAGATCTATCCAGTGGCATCCATTTACAAAACTAAGTGAACAAAATGCAGTCCGTGTAAATGACAGCAAAGTAAGTGTCAGTCTCTTCACATATACGTGCTTGATTAGTTAGCGCTAAACACACTGAAACAACATAAGTACTGAATATTGAGATATTACCATGATTTAGAATTTATTAATGACAGCAGCTACGAAAATGTGTGGAGTAAACAAATGTGCCTCAGGCACTTAAAAACCGTTCCTTCCCTCGAATGGCTTAAATACGGCCTCTGCAGCTTGTTCCCATTTAAATTAGTTCACAAACCAGTTCCTCAAATATGGGACGAAGTATTGAATTTCCATACTTGTAAAATTCTCACACGTTCCGAGTTCGAAAAGTATGAATTAATGAAGCATTACTTTATTTTCTAAGCGGCATTCTTAGGTTTAATCGAGAGCTATACTTTGGCTTCTTTTTATTTAAAAGAAAAAATAGTGAAAACTACAACAAATAACATTTGGTTGTTTGTACTGAGATACAAAGCTACATCTTGAAATCATGACCGACAAAACTCGAAAAATCTGTTTGAGGACACATTTTAAAATTTAGGGCCAAATATATGCAGTTAACATTTGTAATTTCTTAGCGCCCTACATTTGCTGCCAGCAAACTTCCACCGTCTCTGGCGGATACAGAAGCTGGCAGAGACCCCAGGAACAGAAGTCAGTGCTATAAAGTAAAGCCTGTGGGAATTTATTGATCCTGGTTTTAGACTAGGTGCCTCAGAAAGCTCGTGCACTGAAATGACTTGATTTTTAGACCTATTGCACAGTTATTCATCGCACTCATGGCTGCAGGCTGCACCCCCCTGCATGAACATTTATGCATACCCATGTTCCCGTGGGCAGACATGCTCTTACATGTGCCATTAATTGACACGAATGCTGCTCAGAGCTAGCTGATTGAGAGATACGCAGTACAGAACAGGATTTGAGACGGCCCAGGGTTTCCTCTTCTAGTGGGTTTAAAACATTTTTTTTGTCATTAACTTCCTTCCTGTTTTAACTGCCAGCGCTCAGAAGTCCAAGTTGAGAGACAGAGGCACCCAGGCAGAGACGAGAACCACTGAATGTAAGTTGAAATCCGTGGGGTGGGGAAGGCTGCAGGTGGGCACAGAAAAATGCATGGGAAAACTATAAACTCGGCGACAGCCCTTTACAGTTTATGATTTTTTTTTTGGAGGGGCAGTTCCTCTTTAAAACGAACTTCATGTTAAGAAAGTGCTAAGGAGACCGCGGAACACTCCTGCAACAGAAGAGGAAGTCATAGCAGGGGATGGTAGCAATAACTCAGGGGAGACAGCTCGGCTCCGTGAGCGAGGAGAAGGAGCCTGCAGCCCAGGGGGGAAAATCCGAATGTCCTGGAGAAGAGCTGTGAGCACGTCCATTATGGAGCAGCAGGGTGTGAGGGCTTTCTTACTGGGTAGGGGCAGGCGTCTTGCCAGGCTCAGGAGCAAAACTATATTAGATTCAAACTGATATAGAGCTTGTCAGAGGATGGTGAGGTGGTGCTGGGGTGGAGATGTGTGGTTTCCTGTTTTTAAGCAGACTTAAAGAGACTGATTGAAAAGGGAAAATAAAAAGGTTCGAAGCTGTCAAACGTTAAATGGTCTTCCACTGAAGAGTTGTCCGGTGGTTCAAGAGAAATGTGTAAGGAAAGCCTTCCTTAGGGTACAATGGGATTTAACTATCAGCGGGCAAGTACGGTAGATGGCATGCATGGTTATTTACTCAGCAGTCATATACGGATAGAATTTCCACCACTAACAAAACCCCAAGTTAAATTCCTGCAGTGAGATGGGCAGAAAGATAATTGCTGTTGTTGCGAAAGAATAGGTCTCTACATGTGAGAGAACCAGAAGCAAACACGGAAGTCACTGAATAGTTTAAGAGATAGATTCTAGAAAAATGGACCCAGCTAGGACACCTGGTTCGTGGGCCTTCCAAATATTGAGGTCTGAGTTTGGCCTCCATTAAAAGTGCTTTAGGCATGACCTGAAATTCTCTTTTTTGGAGGCTGACCTGGTCAGCATATTTTATTCAGTTAACATAGTCTTCAATTAAACTCTAGGTGTAGGGTAACTTGTGGGGTGGGTCTGATAAAACTCTGCACTGGTCTCTGGTCAAGGTGAGGGAAGACAGACAGCTCTCCTTGGAGTTCCTGTAGTCACACCTTCCCACAGAGACCAAGAGCTGATGGGTTAGCAACAGCTAACCAGGGTTAGCGCGCTGGATTCACACGGCAGGGATGCAAGGAAAATCAAGGAATCCGTATTGGCCCGAGTGAGTCCAGGCACAGGCAGGTCTCATTCGTGTTTGCCATTGCTTTGCTTCCGTTAAATTTACAAGAGATTTCCCCTCCCAATTCAGATATGACACAAGCATAGTAACAAGATCATCTTACTCTTTTGGGAGATGGGTGAAATCTCCCTCTGAGTTACACTGATCCAGCACATGTGGAATAACTGTGTCACAGCCCAGGAGAAACTGGCTGGCATCTTCCAGGCACTGAAATTTGGTTGTCTCGTGTTTGGGAGAGCATGAGTTTGTCCCTAGGCAGTTATGCTGTGAGCAACTTCAAGGTTCTGTTCTCAGTGGAAACTGAGACCGGCAAAGTCAATGGGACAGTAAATTACAAACTTCAGCTGGCGGGGAGAGTGAAGCCCTGAGGAGAAAAAAATAGGCATCTTGAGAAAGAGAGGCCACATATGTGGAGTACCTTCAATGTGTTAGGCCTGGTGTGCTAAACTTTTAATTTTTGAATCCTGAGAGGACACAGGAAGGACAGTGAGCCTCAGCAGTGTTAAGTGACTCCACTAATGTCACACACTGAGGGGGCTGGGGACAGCTACAGTGCCTCAGAAGGACATTTCAGGAAATGTCCCATGGGAGAAATTTTCTTTAATACCACTCTGAGCATCCTGTTCCTGGGTCAGTCCACACTGGCAAACCCCGAGATGGGTCTCGTGTTGCTCCTAATAGTTCAGCATTTATTCATTCAATAAGCACTCAATGACTCCAGGCTGTGTTACACTCCGCTATCCACAGTTGAAGCTGGTAAAATCGACTTGGGTTTTCTTAGAGGGACTGATACTCTAAGCACAAGTGGTCATTAAAAAATGTCTTTACTTCTGTCTAATTTTCCATGCTTCATTTAAAACTGTAGTGAGTTACTGCCTTATAGTCTTTTGCCTCATAATGACTTCCTTAATGCAGTTTTCTTTAAGGATTACTTAAAATGAATATTTGTGAAAATGCGCGGCACAATGACTTCATAGGCTAGATACCCAGAAAAGTTTAAGGGGTGTGGAGTGCCCCCTCCTTTAGCGTATAAATCTGGGTCAGAAGAGTATATTACTATTAATGCACAGGCAAGAAATAATGTAGAGTTTCTCCCACCAAAGGAAATGTTAGAGAATTCTGCTTCTAGTAATTTGTACCCTCCTCGGGATTTATTATAACGTTTATTGCGCCTAAACAGGCACTGTCCCCTCAGGTCCTGGGTTGGTTCCTTTCATGAAGCTGCACGGTTTTGAGTGTTCTTCAAGGGGTGAGGTGGTGGACAGCATCCCTGAGGACCCAGGGCGCACCAGCTCCTCCATGTCACTAGGGAACACTGAAACACCAGGGAAGACCCCAAAACCCACACCGCTCTGGTAGCCCTAGGGACCAACTTTGATGCCCTAAATAACCCAAATCACCAAGCAGGCAGCAAAGCAGACCCAAATCCTTGACTGGCTCTGAAATATCGCCGTCCTCCAGAGATGGCTGGATTGTACAGCCCCAGACATGGGCAAAGTAGGACTGAATCAGTGGAGTGGAGATGGCGGGGTGGCTGGAGAATGCTGAAGCTTACCGCCCTAAGTACTTCTCTGATGGAAATCCCCTCCTTCTGGTACTTCCACATTTCCTTCTCTCCCCGCCTCTTCTCTACCTCTTCTATTTAATACTAATGGGCCGTGCTTCTAGATGCATAACTGGGCAACTTGGGGACATGAGTCAAGCCTTCATGGGCTTTGCTCCAGACTCAGAGGGCATTCTCTCCCTTCACTGTGCCTTTCTCATCATTCACAGAGTGACCTCTGGCTTCAATTATGACAGGGAGTAATAAATAGAGTCTAAAATTAAATTGTCCATGTGGAAATGTTTTAGAGAAATAGAATAGTGACGGTCTCATTTGAAGGTTGATTCAGTTCATAAACAATCTTTGCAATTCCCAGAAGTTCTTGTGAAGAGACAAAGTGATCCCCAAAGAGACAAAGTCTATTTTTAGGGAGGAAGGAGTGGATATCGTCAACACTGCAGATTGAAGGGAAAGCGTTTGGAGCCTGGGCAAGCGGTTACCTCGCTTCGCCGACGCTGTGCGGCAGGACAGCTAGCACTGCCGGGAAGGAAGGGGAGGCAGGGACCGTTACTGAACACCTGCAATTAGTCAGTCCAGTTCTAGAACTTTTCATACTTTTTCTCCAGCTCTTCAACCTCATGCAGAAAGGTCGTCATCCCCACTTTACTGGTGGTAAAACTTGGGCTCAGCGAGGTCAACAACTTGTGTAAGTCCTGTAATAAATTCAATGCAAGCCACAGTTTGAGTCTCTGACCCACCAGACTCAAAGTCCATGCCCCAGTAGGCAAGAAACTCACCTTTCTCTGAATTAACCGAGGAATTCGCTTCATATAAACTCCATAGTTTCACCTCTTCTTGCCCTCAACTTATTTGGCACTGCATTAATGAACCAGACAACGTGCTCTATCCTGAAATTAGTGTACATCCGCAGGGGTGTGTCACTGTCCTTACCCTGGAAATTCCACTGAATTTGAGGGCAAAAACATCAAATGTGCTGTGTCATGCTCACGCCGTGAGTAACCGTCTGAATTCAGTGTGGCATTCTCATTGAGCCGGAGAAGGCTAAGTCTCCACCTCAGCGCACCTAATCCTTATCATTCTTTCACTGAATAGCAGGCACGGGGCCGTGAAGTTTCCACTGTGGAAATTCATCAGTGAATAGGCGCCTGGAATGTAGAAAATAGAGATAACCGGAGCCGTGAGCACATGAATAAAAGCCACATGTGCTTTGGGACCTGACACAGTCCACACTGACCTCGTTGAATATGTCCATGTTAACTCTCCATGTTGTTTTCCTGTGTAAAGAACCAAAGTCAAAAACAACATGCACCGAAACAAACAAAACAAGCAGTTCTTTGTGAAACAGTGGGCGAGCGGGAAGGTGAGAAAAGCCCAACCAGAACGTTCTGTGCTGATGGGCTGGGTGCTCGCTCCCCAGCTCCACCTGCACTTCCTCTTTACAGTCGGAGCCTTAGAATCACTGGGTTAAGAAGAGGCCTCAGAGCTCTTCTCATGCAACAGTTTCATTTTGCAGAGGATGAGCCTGGAGCTCGGAGAGGTTCGGAGGCTTGCACTAGGTGACACAGAGGCAGAGTTGCACTGGAACCCTCTTTGTGTGACACTTCCCTGCTTTGCTAAAGCCACCCCTGCCGAGGGTTGCAAGGAAGCGTTTACCTCTGCCCGTGCACCGCTGGAGGCATTCCCAAAGTGACTGAGGTGCTTCATCATTTCATTCCTACTCCTGAATAAGCACAACTGAAAACCTGGAGCATAGTACTCAGACAACCTGCTCTCTGCCCCTTACGCGGTAGGTCACCTGAAACTGCAGAAGAGTCTCCTGAGCTGGGGTGAGGACCAGGGAAGGTAGTCCTCATCAAAGCAGTTACCCCCGCGTGTAATTATTATAATTATTATCAATAGTAAAACCAGTTCTTTAGATGGTAAAATTAGAAAACGTCCTCTAGAATTTCCATTAAAATTTTGGTTTTCACTTTAGCAAGCACCCAATAGAAAACTGACATTTGTGGCTAAATACACACAAATATTTAGTTTGGGAAATCATTGTCAAACTATATCAACCACGTATATCTAGGACTTTGGGAGAATCTGAGGTTCCCCAGAGATGAATTGTAAAATTTGAAATGCAGCACCTTTGGGGGATTCACATAAATCTGAAACACTAAATTGGGTGTATAGTCTCTTATATGAACAGTAACAGAAATAAGGTAACTGGACGCCAATTTAGCCGAACCTGTCTTCAAGTCAGGAGAAATACACAGATAGAGGCCTTAGAAAAAGAAAGGACCTAGAGGAGGTCTGCTGTGACTCCACCCAGGATGAGGAAAAGAAGAACTACAGTGGTTGAAAGATTCATTCGGGGCGTCACAGCTGGTTGGTAGCAAAGCCAGGACCAAAGCCCATGCATGGTGAGGCCTAATTCAGAGAAGAAAGAATACAAAATCAAGTAGACTGACCACAGAACTCTTCTCCTACAGACCTGCTCCCTGGGTACCTGGGCTCCTCTGCCTGGCTTTGTTTGTGGTCCTGTTCCCTCAGAGGCAGCTGGCACCTGATGTCTCCTGTTTCTATACCCAATGTTTTGGGCGCCTAAACCTGATCCTTACCTTGAGGTTAAGTTGTGTCACTGACCTGGCCAGGCCTAGAGAGAAGAAAACTTTCTCAACTCTTGTTTCATGTTTCCAAAAGTTATAGTTTCAAGGTCATGTTCTTAATCTTGGACTCCAGTAAAATCAATTAAGTGTTTCAGGGGTCCACAGACCCCCTGAACTGCATGCACAGTTTCATGAGTATATTGCTGTTTTCCTTTAATAAAGACCATGCCTTTTATTATATGTTTATTCGAGATCTGTAGTCTCCAAAAGTCCATCACCCCAGCTGGGCCTTTTCAGTACAACCACAGTGCTCCCCCTCCAGTGCCTCCTCCACTTTGGAGACTAACTTAAGCATCAGTATGTTCTGAAGCGCAATCTCTTGTAAACACTAGGTGCTCACCAAGTTTTTGTGGCCTTAATTTTGTTTTAAAAATCTGCTTTCCCTGAGAACTGTTGTTTCACTCCATTATGTGCCATAGGATGACATTTTTTTCCTAATCAGTTGACCAGAACGAGCTGCTGTTGGATTGTCTAGCCTCATACTTCCTTTTCCCTAGGCTACATAATTAGACCAAATTATTGTTATGTGGTCCTGCATGGCCTCCTTTTGACTGCAATAAGTTCATATAGTAATCCCATGTTGTCCTCTGCTCTTCAATGTCTTTAAATAAATTGGCGTCTCATTTTTATGAAGCAATTATTGTATCTGTTTGCAATAAATCAAGGAAATATAGAACTGATATAAGTTTCATGTTTACTAATGAGAAGGTCAAGATCTGGATGACAGATACATTGACTTGCCCACGATCATCACACTGTTAGGGGTTAGCGGATCCCATCCTCGACCAGATCCATCTCTCTCTCTCTCTCTCTCTCTCTCTCTCATTCTCTTATTCTCTTTTCAGAACTGAGGTTTGGGGTTCAGAATTACAGTTCCCTGCAGGTTATTAAAATCATCAAATTTGCAGCCTAGTGTGAAGTCTAATAGTCAAGACTTTAAGCAGACGACTTGTTAGAACCAAGCAATGTATTTTCAGAAAGGCCTGTCCATGGGGGCTGAGATGCCCTCATGTGTAGATAGCCTTCCTGACGCTCCATTTTCAAGTCTGTTATGTGACTTCCACCCTGGGTATCTGGTTAGGCTCCTGAGTGTCAGCAGAGAAGAACCTGCCTCATCTGGTTGGTCTCTTCTGGGTTACTCTTCATCTGGCCCCTAGTGGATGTCTTTAAACTACCTGTGACCTGCAACCTCCACCCACTGCCTCCTTCACTGTTTTTTCCAACTAGTCCATTCACTTTTCCTGAGTGTTGTTTGGAATATGAGCTGAATCAGTCACTATGTTTATTGTGCTGTTTAGAACTCAGCTTTGAGTGGCTCTTGTTCTTCAGCTGAAGCAAGAGTTACCATGGAAACAGCCTACATGTTTCCTTCCTACACAGGAAGAGGACCTGGGCATTGCAAGGCTGTTCTCAGAGTTGACCCAGGCTCATCGTGTTTGGCTTCTTATTTTGCTGGAAGAGATTCATTGAGCCAAGAGATACCATTTCTTGTTCTTTACTTTTTTCTGTTAAAATTATTTTTACTTCACTTCCAAACTATTTTTCTTCCTATTGCCAAAGAGAGTGGCGTTGAAACTTCAAACCACAGCTGATTTTGGCCAGAGATAACTTCACTCTCAGGGCACTTTACAGAAGTTCAGGGTCACTCAGGATGAAATGTAATAGATTTTTGTCCTATAATTGTGCCACTTCGGAGCAACGAAGCCTCTATCCACAGGGGGAGGGAGTTACCCTCAGGGTAGAACTGATGGAAATCAAGAAATTATCTCCTTGCCCAAATATCTCCCTTGTTTCCCCATAGCTCAAGCATGGGGCCTGTCATGGGCTTGAAATTCTTCAACTAGAGTTTTTTTCCTCTTTATTAGGACACTGACTCTCATCTAGCTGAGAGTCAGTGTCACTGGTCATCTAGTCACCCTGCGAACTTTGGCAATTCTCTAACCCTCTTGGTTTCAATTTTCTCAATGATTAAATGATAACCTGTCACCTCTAAAGTTCCTTTCAGCTCTGAAAAGCTCTGACTATACATTCCTTAAGAGGAATTAATTTTAAACCTATTATTCTGTCATTAACACTTAAGTGTGAATAGTTTTGTGAGATCTCCCTTCAATTTTTTTAACACAGAATGTAGATGATGGTGAAAAAAGACAGACTCCAGGGAATACTCTGGTGAGATGTCAGAGCCCAAGGTCACTGGAAATCTGAGGGGAGGTGGGAGGTACTAAAAGGGAAATCGGTTCCCAAATGGGAGATCATTGGGAGGTAGAAAAACCGTCTAGATATCAATTTTGTCTAGATTGTCTAGCAAAGTTGGAGTCCTTTGCTATTTTGCATTATTTCAGAAAAACAGAAGAACCCAGTAAATCAATCAGTGAATGTTTATAAAATACCTCAAGTATTTCAAGTGTTATAGGAGATTCAAGAGAAACATAGAACCTAGTATCTGCCCTCAAGGGATTGTTAACTGTGTTGAGTGGCAACTACTCAGACACTTCAAGCAGGTAGCATGGGGGTCCTACAACTTCTTATGGGTTACATTTGAGGTATTGCAGGAGTTCAGAGGAAGAGTCAATTAATGGGAAGAAGCCAATTTTCTTTGGTGAGCACTCCGCCTGCCTCTTGAAACTATCTTATCTGGATTGTACATTCTCAGAACTTTGATACTAGCAAGGTTGGTGGGTGTGGAGGACTGTGATAACTGCTGTAACTATTTAAACTGGGGCCATTTGCTCATTGCCAGGCCCGCTTGTGTTAAGTTGCTTCACCTGAAGCATATCATTCACAAATGAACTTTTTTTGGTCAGTTTTATTCAGTAAATAGGTGGAACTCATTACAGTACAAAAGAAAATCAGGCATGGCAGAGAAAAGACTGGAATGCATTATATTTTTATTTCATGAAATATATTGAGATGAAATTAGGGGAATATTTTCTAGAAAATCACTGACAACTACGGAAATTCATTAGGGCAAAGACAATGCCAACAGCACCCTTACAAACATTGTCTATATCCATTGATTTTGACTAATAGACTATCATCCTCTCTGTCTCTGAAATAGATCAAAATGACTGAAAAAGCCCCAGAACCACATGTGGAGGAGGAGGAGGATGAACTGGATGGGAAGCTCAATTATAAGCCTCCACCTCAGAAGTCCCTACAAGAGCTGCAAGAGATGGACAAAGATGATGAGAGTCTAACTAAGTACAAGAAAACACTCCTGGGGGATGGCCCTGTGATAGCAGGTGTGTGTATGAGGATGGGGGTCACGTGGAGGGTCCCAGAGATGCATGTATTTCTGCTACTCAGCAGCTGGGGCAAAGGAAACAGCACCAAGAGCTTCCAGGGTTAAGTGAGTGGGTCATGATGTATAGATGTTGAATACAGTTATGGACTGTATAATTACATCTTATTCGGAGAGAAGGTGCAAGTGAGCACCGAAACAATGAAAAATAATGCATAGGGAGGATTTAGAAAGAACTTCAAATTACCATTTAAAATTGTATGTTCTCCATTCTCTCACATTTTTCTCTCCATCTTCTCTATCTCCTTCACTCTCCTTACCTAACCATTCTTCACTTCCACATACACTATGGCAGACCAAGACATGGCCCAAAGAAAGGGATGAGCAGTGCCCAGCTAGGACAGTGCCTTACCCATAGTCCCTCAGGAAATCTCTGCTGTGTATCATTAAGATGGACCTGCAAGGGCTGGAAACAAATAATCACATGGCTGTAATTTGCAAGGCCATTGTGATGAAGCATGGTAAATCTACCATGTCCACTTCTGCTCCAGGCAGAGCTATCACCTTTCTTTTTACACACATGTCTCTTCCTTAGACTTACATTTTGTTTTGACTCCGCAGACCCTACAGCCCCCAATGTCATTGTCACCCGCCTTACCCTGGTCTGTGAGACTGCCCCAGGACCAATCACCATGGACCTCACTGGTAAGCGGGCACATCTGTTCTGTTCAAAGAGAGCTAATGATGTCATTGGAGAAACCTGCTTTTTGTCCCCACTCCCAGCAAAAGGAAACCCTGTGAGTCCCTGAGATGCGTGGGCTGCGACCTGTGCACACATCACTGCTCTCAGGTACACAGTACTGACCATGCTTAGGGACAGCCAACCTCTGTCTCTAGCTGAAGAGGGTGCATGCATAGGTACTGCGTATATTCATTTGTAATAGGTTTACTCCAGATTTTTATCCGCACATGAGAGCAGAATTCCTATTTATGTCAAAAGATGGAAATACTCCGAAGCATGATGTATGGAGGAATTGTAATATTTACAACAATCTAAATGACAGAGAAAGTATTGATCTTATATCAGCTACAGAACTTACCTGAAGGCAAGAAGCAATCTAAGAGCTGCTGAATAATGCTGGGAATTCCACTGTTAAATACATACTAACTTAAAGCTCTGATTTTTTAAATAAGGAACTCCTTGCCTCCTGAAAAAAAAATGTACAGATTAAGATGCTATTTTCTTCCACTTTACTGTGACAATGGTCAAGTCCTTTCCTGAGACTTAGGTCTTGAGGAGAAAAGAAGACACTGGGAAGGCAGGTATTATGGGGAAAATGCGACCCGATGGAAGTAAGGGCCACAGGGCTAAGAGGTTGGGGGTAAAAGGCAGACCTGTTGTGGAAAACACAAATTACCTGACTGAAAATGTGAACCTTCAGACAAAGCACAGCATGACTAGAATAGCAGGCTTAGTTAGCAGCAAGGTAGTTCCCCTCTCACAAAACGCATCCACTTTTGCCTTATATGGGCTTTTCTGTCAGAGGGAGGAAATCAGAGGCCGAGAAGGTGCTTCCTCTTCAACTGAAATCATTAGAGCAGACGCACAAATCCAGCTGCCCCCACGGCCCAGCGTCCCTTCCAGGAGAGACCCACAGGCTCTCTCCCCCACCAGGACTCAGACCCTTCCCTTGCAAAACTGTGCCATTTACCAGGTACAGCCGTCATTTTGTAACGTAAGGTCCAAATTAGTGCAAAGGAAACTTGTACTTTTTCGAAGGGCTTGATGTTATTGTGAAAGAAGCATGGTCTCTGTGCCTCTTCCCAGCACTGGACACCCAAACTGGGTTTTCTCTCACAAAGAAGCTTCAGAGCTGAATCCCAGATATATATAGTATGCTGGTCCCGGCCCTGAGCACCAAGCTTGTGCACGAAGCTGACACTCACTCCCGAGTGTCTGACTATACAGGGTCACATAGGGGGAAGAACAGAGAATGACTGTCTCTCTAACCAGGCACCGGGAAACGAGGGCAGGCCTCACTGTTGGGGAGCCCAAAGCTTTTACAACTGAAGCGACATTTCCTAAGAAAAATAATATGAAATTGCAAATGCAAAATGAAGAACAAAAATGAAAATTTATTTAGAATGATTTAAAAGGGACCAAAGCAAGTACATTTGTAAAAGCTACAAAATGTCACAAATGTGACCAAATCTACAGAAACAAATAGCTGGTGCTCTTATGTAATATTTTTCCTATACTTCTTTATTTCAGGTATAGGGGTGTATTCTTTAATTCTTTAGTCATCTTTTTGTTTGACCACATATATGTAATGCCATTTTCAACAAGTAGAAAGATAGTTCAGACTTTCCTCTAGGATGATTGATGAAAACTTGTTTTTATTGCTGACAATTAGGAAAGACTTATTTTTTGTACATGAACTCATTACTGGTAATGTTCTGTATATTCTTAGGATTGTTGTCGAACTAAATCACATTTCTTTTCTATCTAGCTGTAAGATTTCAGGCACCTCAAGCCACCAGTTTTAAATGTTCTTAGAATGGAGGGCCATGTGGACCATGTCTCTCTGATGGGCCCAGCTAAAGGCTCTGGAACTTAAACTTCATTCATCAACTTCTGTATCTCTTTCTGAGGAGATTAAACTCTTTCACAATTCACTTCTACAGGGGATCTTGAAGCCCTCAAAAAAGAAACTTTTGTTCTAAAGGAAGGTGTTGAATATAGAGTCAAAATTCACTTCAAAGTAAGTATCTTGCCCTAGATGTTTTATAAAATTTAAATCCTTTCTATGATCAAAGAAAGAAAAAGAATCAAATTTCTTGCATTACCATGTTGGCATACTTTTTTCCCCTTTTTTCCCCTGGAGCTGGACTGCCTTCTCCCCAACTCTGGGCTTCACCTGCTGAGACACACCCTCTGCCTTTTCCCAACCAGGACCTCCCCCCACTGGCCGCTTGAGCCGGTGGGGTCACTCTCTGTGAACTAGTGATACTCCCACTGACAAGGCACACGCTGCTTTGTACGGCCCCACCTGTGCCATTGCCCCCTATACAGCCTAAGCACGTCCAGATCAGGAGGGTATTATATACCCCTTCTTCCCAATAATTCACAAAGAACTTTGTAAATGGTAAATATTTAGTGAATACTTATTAAGAAATAGATGCATGAATGAATGATTAGGAAAAGGAAATAGAGCCGACAGAGCCTCCGCTCTAACTGCTCAATAATTCTTACACGAAGCCAAGGAGTGTGGTCTTTGGTAAATAACTGAAGATGACAATTTAGTTTGTGGAGCAGGTGAATAGGTAAGCACAAAGCTAAATAGGAGATAAACGGATGTTTAATGAATAGGCACACATCCCAGGGAGCAGCCACAATCGAGGAGAAAAATAACCTTGAATTGGAAAACAAACAGATGAGAAATTCCTTGTTTGCTCCTACCTGCTTCTGTTTGCCGCGGCTGCACACTTCCCACTCGGTCATGGCCTCCAGGGCCTGGGCTGCTCCGAGGAAAGCCCCACCCCCTCTTATTTACACACCGGGCCCTTGTTTTCCCTGGTGCAGAGTGGGATTCAGGGGCCAGGAACAATCACTTTCCACCACATACAAATCTGCCCCCAAATAATTTCATTCTGAAAATATTTGTTGATGCCTGCTCTGTAACAGGCGCTGAGCTACCGTTCACTTCCTCGTTTCCTGTAGTACTTTTGTTTTACTAACGCCCCTGAGAGCTCGGTAAAACATCATATCCAAACATGCCTAGCATAGGTCCCACAGCAGTCAGTGTGTAATCATTAATATTATCGCCCTGATGTGTCGATTTAGTAAGCCAGATTTTGTCAAATGGAATGTTTTGATCAAGTCAAATGAAACATGACAGGTAAATTTTAATGTGAATGAGAAAAAAAGGTCTGGAGCCGGGGCTCCTGCTCTGGGTGAGGAGACCGAGGAAGAACGTGGGTCCCCCTCGGTCAGGGTGACACAGGAAGGTGATGGAGGAGGAGGGCCTGGAAAGGGGTTTCAACTCCCATCCGCCTCAGAGGTTTGGCCTTGACTTTCACAGGAGAAAGGTCACTCACTCTCTAAGGGTAGCCCACGTGAAGCTGAACCACTCTGTGGCCTGTCCCAGCACAAAGCTGCCATTGGAAGAAACAGCAGCTCACAAATGAAAATAATTAACAAGCCATTTAACTCTACACTTGAAGAATGTCCAAGAAAGTCTGCACGTCCAACCCCAGCGGTGTATCCTCAAACCCTCTTTCTTTACCTCGCTTAGCTGCTCTCAGTGTTCTCGTTCTCCCTGAAACTTCACAACATTCTGAGAGTCGGGCCTGAGACGCTCTTTCAGCTTCTGCTTTTCTTTCTTCTGTCTCCTAAGGAAACAGAGTGTCTCTAACTTCCACAGGTCTCACTCCCACTCACGTCACCAAGGCTTCTTCCCCCTGGTGTGGGAGAGACAAAGGGGTAGGGCGCGCAGGCAAAGGAAGAGAATGCTAAGAATATTCACACGTTTTTTTACCCATCTCAAACATATTTATATTAAACGGACATTCTATGGAGTAGTAGAAAAACAGGAAATGCTTTGTTTTAAAGTCCTTATCCCTATGGCACCATTATTCCTGTTGTTAGATCTCATTCCCACCAGACCACACCTCCTACTAGGCCCAAAGGAGCACCTTAGAGACTTCTAGAAAGATCCATTTATTTGCCCTATTTTTACAAAGCACTCGTGGGAGTCAGTGTAATTAGAAAGTCTGGGTTTTGTTTTATCACAGTGTCTTCAATGTGTTTTTATTTTGTCTGCTTTTGATGGGTTTATACTACCGAGTTTACTGAGTGGCAGGCTAGAACCTGAGCTGGCAGCATTCACTGCCATGCTCCTTCATCACCAACAATGTAGCATTGACAGATTGCTTTAATTACTCCCTCCAAAACGAAAGGGGAGCCATAATTATTGTTGAGGAGAAATTATTAGAAGAGGCTTAAATTCTTCACATTAGTGAACAATTAACCAAGTCTTCCAGCCAACGATGCAATGTCCACTTTAATTTGTTTGTCTAAGCATGGCCACCACATAAAATTGACGGACAACCCAGTTCAGTCCCAGGTAAAATGACTAATGGAAAACAAAGTGCTTGGACTGTCTCTATTTTCATTCTGCTTTAGTGCATTTTCTTTGAAAGGCTTGGGAAAGTATCGTGACCTCAGACAACGTCTGAAAATGACAGACATCCAACATACTCGCCAAACACAAGTGGCTTTTACTCATTATTTACGTATCGGAGGATGTTTTCCTGTGACCCATCTCCTCAACTCTCGACCTCCAATTATACCTGCATTAGAGGCACAACGGTCCTCTCAACCTCATTTTCCATTATGGCTTTTCTCCTTGTTGTTTGTCTTTCATATGCTGGGTGGGTCATTTCTCAGGCTGGGATTTTCAGATGTTTACGTAACATTTCCCATCAGTGGCTTTGTAACCTGTCTGCCCTAAGACAAAGACAGTCTTCTGGCCGGGAGCATCAGGGAGCCGCAGTTCAAGACCGTTCTCTGGACCACTGAGGAAGGAGAAATGTAATGAGAAATACTGAGACAAGGCTTTAATTAACCACCCCTCCCCAAACCCCAAATCACAGTATTCAAATGATTAAAACCAGATTAGCAGCAGGGAGTCTGGCAAATGCTTCTTTCCAATCTGGAAAGAAGATGACTGCACTAAATGATAATAGTAACACTTACTGGAAACTGAGTCTTGTCTTCTTATCCTTAGAGAAGACTCAGCTAGGTAGGGTCAGAATGAATCATGAGGAAAAATGAAAGAGCCTCTTTAATCTGAATTGTTCTTATCCTTCCACCCCCAGGTGAACAGAGACATTGTGTCGGGTCTGAAATATGTCCAGCACACCTACCGAACTGGGGTGAAAGGTAAGGGACCTACGCCTCACACCGTCCCCCAATCTGCTTCTCACTAATACTTACATTCTGGCTATTATCAAGTTTTTAGCATAGACCCATTTAAGAATCTGATAGAAAAAAGCTGTGGACACTCACCCTAGGCAAAGGCACACATACACTTCTGACCTAGAGGCTAATGGCAAGACCTACACTCAGGAGACTTGGTTTAGCCTGGGTCAGCCACTAACCTTAGGCATTCAGCTTCTGGAATTCAACTTTTTTACTCGTAGAGGGGAAGAGCAACCAAGATAAGACTGAATAAAATAAAGTACACAGAAGTATTCCCAAAAGTAAAAAAAAAAAAAAAAAAAAGCAAGCAAGAAAGAAAAGAAATGAACCCCAGCGTCAGAGAAATCGCAGACAGGGACGACAGAAAGACCTACCCCCTGGCATGTGTGTTTATTGGGAATGAGAGTCGGCAATGGGGGCAGTGGGGGGAGGTGCTTAATTTCCTAAAGAAACAAACAAAAAAAAGAAACAAACAAACAAACATCTTTCTGGAATTAAGAAAAGCTGCCTCATTGAAAAATAATATAACGCAATTTAATCGGCAGTCTTCCATGCCTTGGGCACCTGTCCTCAGTTCTCTCCCGTTGCGTGGGCTGGAAGAAGTGAAAAGCTGATGGGCGCACCCAGACCATTCCCCCTTACCTCTGGCGCCCCCTCCCACAGAGGCGCGGAACCGTAATGCAGCAGCTCCACCCAACCAAGAAACGAGGGAGAGGGGAGAAATTGTCTAATCATTTGCAGAGCCTAGAGGACCACTCAGTTACTCACATCCCACAGATGGTTGTTGACCTGAAAGAACTTAATTGGTCTTTCCAATACCTAGTCTCATGAAAAAAAATAGTGCAGTTTCCTATTTTCCTTTGGACATAGACACTGCGTTGCCTCACTTAGTGGAGAGGGTTATAATGTGTCTGTGGTTGTTCCTGCAGAATTACTCACAACACTTCACAGCTAACAACACATTGCCTGCTGTCTACCTACCTGCCCATATTCATACTTTCTAATCTCCTACTTGTTCTTAATGTATATCCCAGTTATTCATCTATGAATAATTTTGGCTGGTATTTTCACCATTTGTCCCAATTCTTACATTTTTAAAGCTAAATTATTGATTTTCCCCTTTAATCCAATTATTCCACCCATGAATTCTGTTCCTTTTGATCACCAGCTGTAACCTTATCTCCCCCAATTGAGGCATTTATAGGGTGATAATCTATAGATAAAAGATCCTTAAAGCTCATGTAGAGAAACAATGGAGGCCCCAAAATGTTATAGGGACCTAGGTAGATACAGAGCTGAGAAAAGAACTCAGGTCTCAACTGGCTTGAGTTTTTTGTTTATTTGTTTGTTTGAGATATAATTGACATATAACATTGTATTCACTTTAGATAGGCAACATAATGATTTGGTATGTATTGTAAAATGATTACCAAAATAAGTTTCCTTAACATCCATCACAACACATAGTTACAATTTCTTTCTTCTGACGAGATCTTTTAAGATCTATTCTCTTAGCAACTTTCAAATATACAATATGATATTATTAACTATAGATATCAAGCTTTACATTACACACCTTATAACTGGAATTGTATACCTTTTGAACACCTGGCATTTTTATGGTATAGTCTGCTACATCTCCACAAAGATGAAACATTTTTCATCCCCATCGACTTAGGGCACTGAGTCCATAGTTTTTCTGCTACACAGAATCATCTGTGATGCTTTCCAAAAACACTGATTTGGGGGACCAACAGCAGGTTACTGAACCATAGTCTTTGGGGCAGGTTAAAAGAAAGTATAGTACTAAAAGGCACTCAGATTTTTTAAAAACTAAGAAAGAAAAAGGTGCCCCAGGAAATCTGATGCTTAGCCAGGCCTGGGAACCATCGGTTTGGGCCTTGATCACTGTGGGCTGTGCTCTATGTCCCCAGTCCGCAGTGTTTGTTTTTTCTCTATCAGACTCATCCTGATGAACGTTTCTTTCTTCCCAGTGGATAAAGCCACATTTATGGTCGGCAGCTACGGGCCGCGGCCAGAAGAGTATGAGTTCCTGACTCCGATCGAGGAGGCTCCCAAAGGCATGCTGGCCCGAGGCACCTACCACAACAAGTCCTTCTTCACCGACGATGACAAGCACGACCACCTCACCTGGGAGTGGAACCTGTCCATTAAGAAGGAGTGGACAGAATGAGCACATCTGCCCAACCCTGTCCCTGCCCCTGCCACCTGGAAGAACCCTCTCAGTTGTGTTCACCACCCTGCCCCTCCACCCTGATCATAGCTGGGCCCCTTCCCCTACACTCCTCACAGCCTCTTACTCATGCATCTCCTCCCGCACACTCTCTCAGAGTTGTCCCTCGCACTGGACACTTAAAACCCAGGCTTTCATCCTGCCCGTTCTTTCTGATCCCCCATCACGGCCAGATCTTTGAAGTTCTGTTCCTTAATATGCAACCATTTAATATTGGTTCTCTTGTTCTCATTTGAGGAACTAGAGGCCAGGAAATGAGCAACCACTAACCATCCTTTTGCCTGGGTTCCAGTGCTCATTCCCACCCCTGGATTATGCAGTGGCTGCTGCTGGCTCAGTGACAGTCCCTAACCGCATTCCCTGCCACTTGGGTTCTTCTTTCCTGGGAGACACTTAAACAGCACGAGAGAGTATGAATAAAACAATTGTATGACCTCACTGAGACCCTCATTTTCTTGCTTTCTCATTTGAACAAATATGGTAACTGGATGGTTCACATCTGTGAGTTTCCTCAGAGCGGGTGGGGTAGGGCATAGTACAGGGGACATTTATACCACTGGCAACAGTTTGGTCCCCTGCTCCTGCAATGGGCGATGAACCTTCAGAATATAAATGGAAGAAAATCTCAATTTGTTTTATTTTATAGTATTATCACGCTGCAGTTATTCCCAATCTTGAGATCTGTGCATCCTACCACCTACGGGAGCCTCTTGGAAACCCATAGGGACCCGGGGGCCAAATCAGACATTGTTTCTCTCCTGCCTAAGATCTTTCAATGAATTCCCATCACCTACCAGATAAAACCGAAGCTCCTGTGTTTAGTTGATAACCTGCCCTTCCATGCAGCCCCAGCATGCCTTCCTACCCGTATTTACCGTTGCCCTCCTTTTATAATACTCAGTTAACAATAATTCTCTCTCACACTACATTTGCACCTCTGGCTCATTATGTGAAACTCCCTTTCCATCTTTGTTGCCTGGCAAAGTTATTTACTCAGGACTCTGTTTGGCCATGCCCTGTAGAGGGAAAAAAACCTTCACAGAACCCCACCACTGCCCTGAATGCCCTTACTCTGTGCTCCCAATAGCACCCGATGAGTCTCTAGTTTTTTTCATTTTCCTTTTTATGTTTAAACAATAAGTTTACTTGTCCATTTTGCACATCAACAATCTAAGCTGGGAGAAGCTGGATCAGATTGAAGTCGTCTGTGTACCCCTACTGCTCAGGGCAAGGCCTGGCATGAAATATTTTTTTTTGTTATTTTAATGCACTGACTTGACTTTCCTTGGGTTGGTTTGGCTCGGAGGCCCTGTCACTAAATTTGGTCGTTTATCTTGAACGTTGAAGGTCCCCCTAGCTCCAGCTGCAAAGTTCCCAAAGCTCTGACAACACACAGCCCTCAACCACAGAGTGGGCTGCCCTGCGCCCATGTCCAGAAACACAAAGTCAGGGGTTGGATCAGGAGCAGAAGAGCAATGGAAGCTATGCTGCCCAGATGCCTGTTTCTGTTATTTCTCTTCACATGCAAGCTGTCCCCAGATGTTGTTGCAGAAATTCAGGAATCCTCAGGTAAAACAAGCAAACAAACAAACTTGGGGAACTATGGGGTGAAAGTTGTTAAGAGAAGGGAAGGGAACAAGGTGGCACTCCACTTACGTGTCCCCCAGACCTGGGACATTCCCTGGGACATGCTAGATAAGCACCTGTGCTGCCTAGTGGGGAGGGGGAGGGTCTGGCGTTGCCCTTCTGACAGCGGCCCTGCGGTGGGGTCACCCTCCATCTGTTGGCAAAACAAAGAAATAAATAAAACCTTGGAAGGATAATAACTGCACCCCTAGAGCTCCTTGGCCTTTGAGTGAAGAGAAACAGGATGGAGCTGCCTCCTCTCTACTCAGTACTCTAATACCTCTGCTTCCCTCTCACCGTCTCTCCATGTAGGTGATTCCCCTGCTCCCCAGGAACCTGTGCGGCTCACAGGTGTCCCAGAGGCCGTGGAGTTCCTTGCTGCTGCTGAGGTGGCTCTCATAGGCTTCTTCCAGGTTTGCCCACATGCCCTACTCATTATTCTCCCAAAGAACTGGAGCTTGGCCTCAAAGGAGCCGTGCCAGTCGCCGTCTAGCCAGGATGACACTGCCTTACAAACCAAGGGGCTCAGAGTTTGCTTTCAGCTTTTTCATTTGAGAACTCTCAGTCGTTTAGGCATTTCCTGTCTCTGAAGTGCGTCTTTCTCAAAAGTTCTGTGGCTCCTGGCTGGGTCTCCTCATCTGTGGCTGCTCTGAAACTTAAGCCAGTATCTGATTGCTCAGTCAGCGGCCAGAGTAAGCCCAGCTTCTGTCACCCAGGCGATGCTTTACCAGACAGGTAGCCCTTCAGTCTTCTGTCTCTTGGTTCTGAAATGTTCAAAAAGAATGATGGTTCATATGTGGAAGGTATTAGCCTCCATCTTCCAGGCTGACTGTCTGACTAGTGAAAGCAGCCATAAATGAGCGATCATCATTCTAGCACCTTTATCTTTCTCTGGAGGTAACATCTGGTGACCCTCACAGCTGATCCAGCCCTTTCTCTCTCATGGCAGACCTTTTCGTCAGTTTCCATTCATTAATTCCAACTCATCATCACCCTGCCATTCTGTGTACACAGCTGGAAATAGCTGTGATGAGCTGTAAGTGGGGGAGGAAGAGAAGAGAGCACATTTTTCAGTGATGAGAGCCATCTGAGGTGCAGAGAAAAACAGCCACCCTCAGAACGGCAGGGAGGGGCAAGGGGGTGGACATGGAACCATGTGCAATAACTTAAATCGGCCACCAGATGCCGTCGTTTGATCTGTGAGCAATTCCATTTTAAGGAACAGAACGAAAAAGGGGAAGCCTAGATGAACAATTCGCGTCCGGTGAACTCCACGTGTACTTTCAGATGAGCAAGGGGACAGACCCCTCCGCTTGATCCCGGATGCAAGGCTAGCCTTCTTCCTTTCTATTTGCACATCTCCTTCAACCCAGAGAGGTGTCAGAGCAGAGTATGTTCAGCCCTGATGACTACCTGGCGCTGCTGTGGGCAATGGTCCTACGGCACCAGGGAAAAGTATGCCGGCTTGAGATATAATAAGGACTCATCACTCCAAAGTGGCTTCCCTGCCCCCTGCCGCTCCAGAGTTGGAACAAGTCACAAACAGTAAATGCCTGGGCAATGCCTCTGGCTTACACACGGTAGGAGGACTGGTCTTCCACACTTTGCACAACTTGTTGTTAACAAAACTAATAAGTTTCCATTTTAATTTCTTTTTTCTCTTCCGGCCCTTTTGATAACACTTTCTTATTTTGGCATTTCTTTTCGCCTACACAAGTTGTTCCTAAAACATTTGCCTTCTTGGGTATGTCGTGGAGAACGCTGCCCACAATTGCAGACCCTGCACTTTTGAGGCCCCTGTGGGCTACCAACAAACTGCGCGTTCTATGGGAAGGCCAGAGAGGCGTCCCAGGCTTAGACACAGTTTCCAAGTTGCCAATTAACCCACTCAGCCTGGAAATTACTTCACTGGACACTAAACCAAGTCTCTGATTTTGAGTAGGAGTGAGCACATTTCAATTCCCTAGTCTGGTTCCATGTCACCTTCAAAATAACCTCTGCGGGGTTTTCTTTCCCCTTGTTTTTAGGATTTAGAAATACCAACAGTGTCCATATTCCGTGACATGGTGCAAAACTTCCCAGACGTGGCATTCGGAATCAGCACCGATCCCCAGGTTCTGGCCCACTACAACCTCACGGGCAACACCATTTCCCTCTTTCGTCTGGTAAGTCGGGCGGCCAACTGGAGCCTTCTCCTAGCTTTTATTTACTCTATGTTGTGAACTCATAAAACTGTGAGACCAGGAAAGGTCTATGTCTTTACCACTAATGATGATGCCAGAGTTGGGAACAATGATAATGAGAGCGATGGCTCAACCCAGGCTTCCCCTACAGGCGCTGCCATGAAGTTGAGGGCGGTCTGGACTGAGAGCCGGGCAATGAGATCGGTTGTTGACCAGTCCTGTGACTTAGGCAGGTCAGTTCACACTTCTTAGCTCCAGGTTTTTCACCTATAAAGTAAAACGGTTTGACCATATCATCTCTTAAGATCCTTTTGAACTCTAAAATGCATATTTTCATCTCTTTGGGAGTTCACTTACATTTAAACATGTATTAAACAACTGCTGTATGTCCTATGCCAGATATTAATAATAAAACATGTTAAGCATATTCTCTTCTCTCCTAGATCTTAAAGTATAGTAGAGACCATAAACATAACATACAAGTATCTAGCATACAAAGACATCACAATGGATAAAGTGTTACATAGTTTCAAAGGGTAAAAGCAGTGTAGGTATTCTGACAAAAAAATTTATTTAAAAAATGGCAACCGAACTTGGATTTAAAGGATAGGTAAAATTTGGACAAGGTGGAAGAGAATTTGTGGCCAAGGTAGAAAAAAAATGTAACTTAGGAAACAGTGACCAGGCCAATTTCACTGGATTTTATGGTACATGTTTTGGAGAAACGAACATAAGACAAAAAAGCTTGATTGGAATCACATTGTGGAGACATTTGAATAGCAGCTTGATAGGTTTTCACTTCATTTGGTTGGCACAGGAAAGGCCCTAAATCCTTTAGATCAGGGGAATGAGGCGAACAGAAATGTGTTATTGCAACACTATTTTGGCAGGTGGGTGAGATACATTGCCAAGTACAAGGACAAGAGTGGAGAGAATTTCTGTCAGGCTAGCAAAACAGATCATGTGCTAAGGGTTACAGTAGAGAGGTCACAATAGAAAGTGAAGAAAAGACAGGTCTTGCAAGGATTAGATATCAAAATGATGGAAAGGAGGCAAAGCTTAAAGTTAGGGTGTCTAAGGCTAGTGGGGGGCCATACAGAAACAGGGATGCTGTGGTGAGGAGTTAAGTCTGTATTATTGGTAGAGAATCTGGGTGAAGATGACCAGAGTCCACTGGAAAGGAGAAACTGAGCCAAAGATAACGTTTCAAGATTTCTGGTTTGAATGTCCCTCCCCTTCTGGCCTTCATCCTGTCAATCTGTTTCACTTCCTGTCCAAACCCGTCTAACATGTGTTTCATATTCAGTATCTCCAGCTTTCTTTGAGCTCTAAGTGCACTGCTATCTAGTCTGTACCCTGCACTCCATCAAAACTGCCTTCCTCCAGCTCAGCATGTTTCCAAAGCCAATGAACACTTTTTGAGTCTCATTGCTCTGAACATCTCCGCCGTGTTTGACAGGTTGGCCATTTTTTTTCTCTTCAGTCTCTCTTTCCTTGACTTCTAGGAGCCTACTTCTCCCGGTCCTCCCCTCTTTTCTTAGTTCCCTTGAGACCTTCTGTTCCTCCATCTGCATCACCGCCTGCCCGATGATCTTCCTATCCAGGTTATAGACGCCCAGCCTCACGAAGGCAGAGACTGTCTGGTTCACTACTTCAACCACAGTGTCTGAAAAAGTGCCTGCTGGGTATCGGGTGCTCATTAGTGTTCATTTAATTGATGAATTAATTAGTGTGTAAACCTCAGGTGATATAATTCTAGCTCATGTTTGACTACGAAGTGTTTGCCGAGGATTTGGAATGTGTTCACTCTGGCCTGGACCTCCATCGTAATTCAAACGTTCGCTTGCTGGTGGAAAACCCTCATAAGCTCTACAGTCTTAACACATTCAACACTGAGTTTATCATCAGCACCTGCTCAACCACGTTTTTACCTCTAAAACGCTTTTTTATTGAATGGCTGTTCCGCCAGTCTGATTTTTTCTGACTGGGCTTCCTATCTTACTAACCTATATGCTCTTTCCCTCTTTCTATTTCCCTCTATTAGACTCTTAGCAGCAAGGGCATAGATGAGTCCATAACTTCTTAATCAGGCTCCCTTTACGACGTCACATGTAATTTTTAGATTGGTATCAAGACGATGATTTCAGATTGGAAATTTGATGATGGCACTCCCTTCTTAAAACTTTTCAATGTTTCCCATTTCTTATAAGACCAAAATCAAGATGTTTAAACATATAACCTATTATGGCTTGACCACCACCTTCTCTATTCCCTTTTTCAGCACATTCCCGCCCTGGGATTTGTCTCCTCTGTTGCCAACGACACACAGTATGAGGACACAATTCCACGGTTTCACACAGGCTGTTCCTCTGCCTAGAACGCGCTGTCCCCGAGTCCCCCTTTCACTTAGCCTTACCCAAGTCATCCTCCTCACATTCCAGTGAGGCAGGTAGGCATCTTACCCTTCAAAAGTCTCCCTGGACCCTCCAAATTGGCCTCACTACTCCCCCAGATCTTCACATCTTTATCTTCATTTACCACTTTGTAGTGCAGGTCATGTACTTCTGTGTCGGTCCCACCTTACTCCCCACTATTCAAGGGCAGAAACCGAGACATCCGCTTGTTGTATTCTAAAGGTCTACAATATGTCTCTAGTACCCAGAAGATGCTCAGGAAATGTTGAGAAACTAACTCACCTCCAAAGGCATGTCTGTGGGTGCACGAGTAGCCTCAGCAGCCCTTTGCTCACCTGGGCAGCAGTTGTAGGTTTGGCTTTCACTGTGGTGAGGAAGGCTGAAATCGAGCTCCTCCGTGAAGAGCTTCGGTAAGAAAGATAAGGAAGGTTAGATTAATGCCTTCCGTGTTACTGCTGAACTGTTGGTAGTGACACTTCAACACGAAGTTTCTAATTAGCTACAGCTCCATAGGTACTTCTTTCCCGGTTTGTTGTCTATAGATCTCATGAAGGCCTAATTTTAGTCTTAGTGCTACCAAGACTTTCCTGGGGAAGAAAAACAAGTGCTGTTGCTTCCAACGTCCCTACGGAGTTCTCAACCTCTAGTGGGCGCATTAACGTTATTTGCAATTTATTCTTTATAAAGCCCTGGTGATGACTTCCCAGAGCCGTTCGCTCTTCTTTCACATCTGTCTTTTGTTTACCACTAGTGACAGACCTGCTCTGAAGGAACTCTTTGGACCTCTGTGGACAGGATTATTTTGTGCCATACCCAAAGGAACGCGCTCGTTCTTGCCCTACTCCATTAGCAGGTCTGGGAGAGATTCAACTTATGCCATGCCAGCTTTTAGATAAACAACTTTTTCTCAGTTTACACTTTCCAAGTTGAGTCCATATTCTAGCAGAATTGTTATTTAGGGCTTTGCAGTACCTCTTTTTTAAAAAAGATAGTATTGACTAAAACTATTCTTTACATTGGAAAATGTGAACTTGTTGCAATTTTCTGGTACTTATCTTCCTCTTAGATTTGGTTTGTTGTTTATTTGTTTGTTTCATGCCTAATTTATAATAGGCACTATGCTAGGTGTTTTCATTGTTCTACCATTTAATTCTCCCAAGAATTTGATGAAATAATTATTGTCAGCCCTGCCTTATCAATAAAGAAACTCAAGTTCCATGAGGTTGATTCCGTTGTCCAAAGTCTCACAACTATGACCCAACTGACATCCGACTCTTACCTTGTGTCACTGACTCCAAAGCATACCTTGTCTGTGATGCTATAGTGACTTTCTAATGCACTTATTCTTGAGGAAAACTCTTGTTTTTACTCCTAGATTCTATCTTCTCTCATGCCCGTCATTCTAAAGCCTATGTTTTAAAACTACTTTCTCCTAAACCATTTCCCTATCCCACTGTCTCTACTTATCCAACCCTTGGGTTACTTCTCAAGATTTAATCTAGGCATTACAAATTTTGTCAACAAAGTTTCAGAATTTAAACATGTAGACTTTTGAACTTTAAGGACATATCCAGAGATAAAGTAAATAATGATACATGAAAACATAGTAAGACTATAAGCATTAACATGACTGACTGGATGCTTGAAATACTGCAGCATAAATGTAAGAGACCAGCTAAAGCTGTACCTGTGGAACGCATCACTTTACAGAAATGATGCAAGCAGGTTAAATAGATATCATCAGGAAAAATGTATGGAAAATGGAGCGATAGCAAGTCATGTGTGACAGCCTGTTTTGGGTGGCAGCTGTCTCTCATGTGCGTGACAACAGGCAGACCCTTGCACCCACCAGCAGGACTCTTACTGTCGCCCGAACAGAGACCCAGGCCTGGGTCGAATAAGCACAAGCCTGTCCTAAATAGAATTTCAGATGTTACGTGAACATAACCCTGCTTTCGGTTTCCTCAATCACGTCTATTTTAAGAAAAACGTGTTAACCTAACTTTGATCCATTGGGATAATAATGGAAATATAATAGAGGCACTCTGACATTCCCTTTACAGTTATTTGTTGGGTACTTATTTTAAGAAATGCACCTTGCCAAATAATCAGAAGAGACACTTTATATGGAAATAAAGTGATAATCAATGCAAGAATAAGATATGTCAAATTATTAAATGTTTTTCTAAAGTGTATATTTACCCAACATAATATAAGCTAAGCAGCTTATTTAAAATATTTTAAAAAGCCAGCAACATGAGGATATTTACTTAACAAATGACTTCTCAGTGGTATGCAGGTACTTAACACTATAACTGTGATGTAAATGAGGACAACTTTAATGCCTTTTATGAAAAGCTGGGTTGTTAACTAAAAGAAATACATAGGAATTGAAAGGAATATTGCTAAAATGCCACCGTAATTAACAGAAAAAGAATGATTAAATCTGTTGGTATAAGTGGTGTCTAAAACATAAAATAACTCATTTCAGAAACTCCCAGAGAACCTCAAAATTGTACTTTAAAGCAGAAGTCCTCTGGTTTACTCTTTCTGCTTTTCATCTGATCTCTCTTTACTTGGAGAGAACAATAATATGCTATCTCCAGTAAAATTGTTTCCCCAAACTGGAAAAATACATAACATTTTCCCCCAAATCTTTGTTCTAGGGTCACATTTTCTTTCCCTTGCATTGTGTAAATAATTTCCATTACAGAACAGAGATTTCCTGTTCAAATGCTGTTTCCAGAAACATTCCTTGTGAATACTCCAAAGCGTATTCACTTAAGAAATAATCAGGCATGTTTCATTCAACGAAACATACAGGCTGGATAGACTTCAGGAGGGTGGTTTTCAACAAAGCTCTTTGCTTCCTAGAGAATGTTATCACGGGACATCTTCTACCTCCAGTGGACTGCATTCCTTAAGTCCAGAAACACCTACAGTGACTGGTGTTTCCTGTTTTCCCCATTCTGGGAAGAGAGAGGGACTGCCTGGAAAACAGAGCCAGAGTGCGGGGCTCCTGCCCGGAGCACAGCTGTGTCAGCTGAGGTGCAGGCATTGGCCTTGGAGTTTCCAGAAAAATAATCAGGAAGTATTCAGACATATTAAGTATTAAAAAGGCCCTAATCGTGATGATCATAATAATGGTTTTGAAGGTGGAAATCAGCGAACCCTTAAGTATGAAAGACACGCGCCAGCTGGCAATCTAATCCTTACACAGCGAAACTCTGTGTGCTCATTTTGCTCCTCGCCTCACTCTCAGGGACCTGGGGAGGGGAATGGCAGCGGGCTGGGCGGGACTCCACCTAGGAAGACCTTTTCTCTTGCAGTTATATTTCTGCCTATATTTCTTCCTACTCAGAAGTTCTGGGATTTTAAAACAATTAAATAGACAAAGGGAGTTCACAGTTTAAAATATCCTATGGTTTTGATGAATTTTTTTCAAAATTCTTTTTTGAAATACAAACACTTTCTGTACCTCAGAACTCATTTGATAAATTTGAGTTGTGAAAACAGTCATCAAATAAAGTGATAAAAATGTATTTGAGTGAATGTCAGCATGCTTGAGCCTCAAATATAGAAAGTGCTCAACAAATAATTCGTAAACATATGAATGGATTATAAAAGAATGACTAGATATGCCAAGAATTAACAAAACTAACCATAAAGAGTACACTGAGCTTCTGGGAGGTCCACATTGCTTCTCACTAACCCCGTGGTGGCCCACCTTGAACACCTTAAACAATGGAGTCACTGTAGTGGTGACAATAAAGAACAGTCTTGGACTGGACTCCTACTGTTTGGTGACTTTAAGTCACCTTTGTCTGAATTCCCTCATTCATAGACTAAAACGATACTTACCTTTGACTTTGCTGGGTAGACTGGAAGGAGGTTTCTTGCGGTGAAGGATAGTTCAGATCCATGGCAAGATCTGATTGGGTAGAAATGATATAATAGATCTAAGGGAAAGAGGTTAAAGAGAAGTAAAGGGTCAGTGGCCCAAGAATCTTAAGAGTGACCCAAATGATAATAACAATATTTTAGGAAACAGGCTTGGTCAGCACTAGCCCTGATAATTTTTATTCATAGATATAGTTGCTATGGGTGATGGAAGCATTACCTTGTGTCTTTATGGGCACAAGTAGACTGGGAAAGATGAATGAGAAAATCTGGGCACAATGGCCATATGAAACCCTATCTTTTAAGATATCAGAGTACGGTGGAAAGGTAGTTCTAAAATGTATATCTTAGATATTAATCAGTTAACTAGACAATTCCTTCCACAAAAGGCAGTTTTTTAAAAAGCTGGGCCCAAAATGAGGGCTTTAGAGAATTATCAAGAGAGGAAAATGGCTAGACTAAGATCTAGAAGATGGAAGAAACCCAAAAGGTAAACTCGGTGTATTAGGAGTGCTTTTCATCTGGCAGGCTCACGTGAGTTCTAGGAGAAGCAGCCAAAAAGCTAAGAGCTTTATTAGCATGTTTAATTAATAAATTTTTTAATTAAAAAATTCTAATAACGCATTTATTAGAAAATGTTAATAAAGCCCTCGCTGGTGTAGCTCAGTGGATTGAGCACGGGCCTGTGAACCAGACGATCGTGGTTCGATTCCCAGTCAGGGCACATGCCTGGATTGCAGGCCAGTTCCCAGCAGGGGACACACAAGAAGCAACCATACATTGATATTTCTCTCCCTCTCTCCTTCCCTTCCCTTCTGAAGATAAATAAATAAAATCTTTTTTTAAAAAAAGAAAATGTTAATAAAGAGCCAGAAAAGTAAAAGTTGAAGTCCAGAGCCCAGAGGAGGAAGTAGAAGGCAAATCTAGCAAAATACCCTTCGCTCCACTTTAGACCCTAAAGCAAAATACCCTCAAAATGAGGATAAACCAAGGACTGCAGCATGGACTTAAATCATCTTAATTCCTGAAATTTGATTAGGATTATTGTATATGAATATAAAAATACATACATACACTTGTAGACATATATAATTATATATATAATCATATATACAATCTACTCTTAGCCATATCATGTATAATAGCTGACCCTCAAAGAAAAATAAAACAATCTTAAATCAGAAAAAAGAAATTACTCTCAAAGGAGTAATATTAAGGCTCTCAAATGACCTTTCAATAGAAAGAGTGGAATGCAGAATTTAAAGAATTGTATCTTGCAAAACTAAGAGATATTAACTATCGACTTAGAATTCTACCCCCAACAAAAATGACCTTCAAAAGTAAAGGTGAAACAAAAATACCTGACACAACCTAACTGAGACAATGTCACCCAGCAGAACTGATTCATGCTAAAGGAAATCCCAAAGATTGTTCTAGGTGGAGGGAAAAAAAGTCCAGATAGAAACTCAAAAATACAGAAAGAAATGAAAGCCAACAAAAGTGTATGTGAGGGCATAGATGTAAATGTATGTTGACTCTGTAACAACAATAATACTGTCTTGTGAGATTTAGAATTAAAACACACAGCAGTAATCATCTCTAAGTCTTAAGCGTGGGCCGGGGAATGGACTTGGGAGGAGGCAAACTGTATTAGAATGTTCTAATGTCTACACTGCCCAAGAAGAAGTCAAAATGATCGATTCATGTTAGATTCTAATAAGTAAAGAATTCATATTATATAATCCTAAAAAATAATTAAAGCCTCTGCAATTTCTAAGTCCATAAAGAGAAAGAACAAATAACACAAAGTATTCAATCAATTCAAAATAGGCTAGAAAAAAATTTCTTAAAGGACTTAAGAACAGGCAGAGCCAATGGAAAATGAGTATTTCATTAAGTATTACTAAGTACATTACAAAAATAACAGATTAAAAAACAGACTACCAGACTGGATTTAAAAATATAACAATGTGCTTTTCATAAAGGACACATTATTTTAAAACATAACAACACAGAGATACAAGTAAAATATGAAGATAAGAGGATAGAGCTATATGGTGCAAACACATCCAAAAGAAAGCTGGAATAAGTATATTAACACTAGACAAAGCAGTCTTTGAGGCAACAAGCATCCTTAGAGGTAAAGAATGACACTTCCTAATGATAAACTTACAATGTGTCCAGAAGATTCGAGAATTCTAAACTTGCATTGATCTACTCTACCACCTGAGACGATAGAGCCAGAACAACGGACAGAACTGTAAGAAAAATGGTTGAACCCACAATCACACTGGAATATGTTAAGACTCCTCTCTTCACAGAATAAGCTGGTTTTAAAAGTCAATGAGAATATAATAGAATTACCCATGTGACCACATGTGCACATACAGAACACTTCATTCAAAAACTGCATAAACTATACACAGTTTTAAGGACACAAATAACATATATAGAAGTTGACAAAAGATATAAAATGTAAAAATTAAGCTAGAAATTAATAACAAGAAAAGTTTAAAGAAGTAAGAACAGAAATTTTAAAACACTTCGAACTGAATGATGAGGTAATCTACATATGAAATTTATGGATGAGTTTTTAGCCTTCTAAGAGAGACACCACTTTCTGAAGGCATTTCTGCTCTTCCTGAGATAACATTTGGGCCTGTGATGACACTTGCCACATCCTGTGGGTCATATCTGTTCACTTCTCTGTGTCCCACAGGACAGTGGGTCCTTCAAGGGCAGGGAATATTTCCTATTTACCCTCTGTGTTTGGAGTTCTAGTCAGTGCCTGACACATGGTAGGTCGTTCAGAAACATTTGCCAATGAATGAGTAAAGACAGAAGGGTGACAATTTCATTATTTTTGTGTCACTCAGGTGGATAACAGACAACTGGATTTAGACAGTGAAACCATTGAGAACATTGATGCCGACAAATTAAGCCGTTTCATTGAGATCAACAGTCTCCGCCTGGTGACAGAGTACAGTCCTGTGGTAAACAGTAGCCCCTGCGTCCAGCCCCTAAAGCCCCCGTGTCAGGCAGGATACTTGTCTTCATAGCAGGGATCTTTACCCCCAGGAGTTCTGAACCTTTGACCCATAACAAGAGCATCTGCAGTTAATCGAACACCTTAGTTGTTTATCTTGTCATCCTTGGTGCAGCCTTTAAGGTTGATCAAGTAGCCCCAATTCAACAAAGAAACGGAATCAGAAAAGTTAAATGACCCATCACATGACTAAAAAGAAAGAGCCATAATGCAATGTTAAGGCGACTGATTCAAAACCTCCTGAGTTTCGCTCCAGACCACGCTTCTCAAACCACAGCACAGTCCATGCTGAAGGCCCTTTGTTTCCCGAAAGCATCAGGAACCAGCACTTCTTAAAAGTGCAGCAAAACCCATCAATAGACAAAAAAATCTTAAAAAAAAGAAAGCCTACTGATCACATACTTGGATGTTGCAGTTACACAAAATTTCTATGAAAATTTTTAGGCACTTTTCCCCAGTGCTTCGTAATTAAAAATTCCAGCACACACCTAGACCCACCAGGTGAGTCAACTTTCTTTCCAGTTTTGTCTTCCTTTAGTGTTGTCTGCTGTATGCAGCCTGGGTAAGGGGTTGGTCTACTCGTCCTGATGATCTTCTGGCCGTCTGACACGCCACAGCTCACAGAGTTACCTTAGATAGCCCACCTTTTATTTTCCCTGGCAAAAATCATAGAGCGATGGGGTACTAATTTCCAGTGATCTGCATCAGCTCAGAGTCGCTATGCATTCTCTAACGACAGTATTTTGTTTACATGCATGTCATGATTTTTAGAAATGACAACTCCCTTGCCTATCACATTCTCGTTGAATATTTACATTGATTTTTTGAGGTAGAAGGAAAATTTTTTTGAGGAAATTATTATGCCCATTTTATAGAAAACATTCAAGATCCAACCGACTTATTCAAGATCACACAATTAGCAGAAAAGGTGTGATTAAAGGCAGCAAATTGAACTCATCGTGCATTCGTTCACATTGTCTATTTCCATTTGACAGGACAGGAAATGGGAGTGCAGAAAAGCAAAGTCATTTCCTCAAAGCCATGTGACTGGAAATGTGAGCTCCAGAGACAGCCCTCCCTGCACTTGTCCCTTCTTTTTTTCATGACTGGTCTGTCTGACTGAATCCTGTGGTTTTTCCATTGCCCTACCAGCCTTCAATAGAAAACACCCCTTTTCCTGTTGACTAAATTCCTGTCCACCCCTCACACCATGTTTGTCTCCGTGGAGTGGTGACTCCATCTCCACTTTTGCTAAGATTTCAAACACAGGCATCCTGGGGGCATTGGCAGAAATCATTGAAAAGGCATTTTTTCCCCTAGACCATCGCCACTTTCATCACTGTGTCTATCAGGCATCCAGGAGTGCATGTGGAACCAGAAAGACTGATCTTATGGTCCCTGGGTTTGTGGTCTCAGGACCCTGGAGTCCTGCAGCTTAAGGCAGGGGCAAGAACTCGTCCAAGTCCTTATGTCCAGTCCATCTCTGTCTTAGAGAACAATGACATTTTTTTTAAAGTTTTATGTTAGTAGTGAAAGTAAATCACCTCAAAAAGAATTAAATAAAAATTTCTTTAGAGAAGCAAGTTCAACTTTTATTGTGACTTCATTTTCCCAAAGTAATACTTTTCTCGTTCGGAGACCTGCCCACACTAAAGAGCTGCTTCTCAGATGCTCTGGGGGCAGGAGTTTGCACCAGTCACAGGTGAGTGTTTGGCCGGCTGTGCACTTTTAATGCACACACTCAATCCTTGGCTTCAAGACAAAGAATCAGGCTGTGTCTACTAGTATTAAGCTAATTGCTTCTGATATGTCTAATCCCTTCCGCTAAAACAATGGTGACTTTTAACTTCTAAGCTTTGGCTTCTTGACTCTTCCGAAGAATTATCCTCCTGTCTACTTTAGGAGGGTAGATGCATGCTTTAAATTCAACTAGCAGAATCTAATCAAACAAGAGACAATTATTTAACGTCCAGCATCCTGAATTTAAAATCTAAAAACCAGTTTTAAACTACTGGCAGAAATTTTGGGGAAAGAACGCATTTTGGGTCTCCCTCTCCATTGGCCAGGAGAGCGAGAGGGTCTCTGCAGAGCAATGTACACATCTCGATACATGTACTGCATCCAATAGAGAGTACTTTGAAGGTGACCAAAGTTTAAACATGTAAGGATAAATACACAGTTTTTTATAAATCAATTCCAGGGTTTTTTGGTCCCCGCCCCCTTGTATTTGTTGTCTATTGCTATATAACAGGTTATCCACAAATTTAGCAGCTTAAAGCAGTAAAAATGAATTACACGCAGTTTCTGTGGGTCAATAATTCAGGAGTGGCTGGGTAGGCCAGGTGCTTCTGATCTTGGCCTTTTGTGAGGTTACAGTCAGGGAGGCAATGTCATCTGAAGGTGTGACTGGGGCTGGAGAATCTGTTTCCAGCATGGCTCAATCACGTGACTGGCAAGTCAGTGCTGGCTGTTAATAGGAGGCCTTAGTCCTTTGCCATGTGAATCTTTCCAACATTGGGACTAGTTTTCCCTGGAATGAGTGATGTAAGTGAGAGCAAGGCAGAAACCACAGTGCCTTTTATGACTGCACCTTGGAAGTCACACTCCATCATTTCTGCCATATCTCACTGGTTACTCCATTGGTCCCTACTCACTGTGGGGAAAAGAGATCAACCCAGTGTGAAAACCGGAGGGTGAGCCTTACTGGAAGGATCTGAGAGGCAAGTTACCACCGTGTTATGGGTGAACAGCTCTCATTTATGTTGCACGCTACCTAATCACAGGGTTACCACTAACGGGGTTTTTTTTTCTCCCTCTCTCTTTCACTCCGTTATAATCCATTTCAACTTGCCAGACTGCGATTGGCCTATTTAATAGCATGATTCAGATTCATCTTCTCCTGATGATGAACAAGGCCTCTCCTGAGTATGAAGAAAGCATGCACAGCTACCAGAAGGCAGCTAAGCTCTTCCAAGGGAAGGTAAGTCTGGCTTGGGAGACACCCTTTTGAAAACTCAGTAGCAGCACAGCAGAAAAAGAAAAATGGGGCTAAGGGAGTGAGATAGATCAGGAAAACTAATATGGTTAAGAAATAAAGCAAGAACTGGGACATACTGAATCACATTACTCTGATTGAAAATTCAAGATATGTATTTTGTACTCGTCAAGGCCTGTGTAATTATGCCTTTCATTGGTGGTAAAGTCTGTTGCTTTTTTCCTACATTGACAAGTGAAGACAAAACAGAGACTCGAAGATACTGAAAATAAAAATTACCTATTCATTACAATGTTTTTCTTCTTACCCTAGTCTTTTAAAGTTTTAGACCTCAGGACTTACTTCTCATCCCAAACACCTATCACATACCTGGTACCTAATGGACGTTCAGTACCTGGTGGCTAAGGGACAATAAATACATAAATAAATAAATGCTCCCTTCCTTGTGTAGTTCCACTTGCTATCACCAAACAGTAAAACTTCAATAACTTCAAGGTTACTGCATTGAACTAAATTACCTGTTCGATGGTAACTACCTGATGATAAAACAAGCTGACTTTCTGGTGGTTGTTTTCATAACACAATAAGTTGTCAGTGAATTTAGATAATTCTCTATCCACAATATCGTAAGAAGATTTCTACTTTAGGTAGAAGGTTTGATTTAATAATATAGAGTAGTTAACATTTGTCAAGCACTTACTCTATGTGAGAAACTGTACTAGAAATACTAAATGCACCCTCTCATTTAATCTCCAACAAAAGCCCATGTCGCCCATGAGAACGCTGAGTCTCCGCGAGGCTAAGTAATGTGCCCAGAGTCCCACAGCTACATAGTACCAGAGGCAAAGTCTAAAATTTATTCTCTGCTTTTAACCAGTAGGCTCTACATAATCGCTATAGGTAACCACTAAAGTCTCTTTCAATTCCCTGTTCTTGAAATTAAATCAACCCGATTGAAGGGATAACATACCCAAGCAATGCAAAGCAAGCACACACTCATTCTGGTTCAACTGAGAGGTAAATTGTGTGGCACAGACCGTAAATTCAGTCTGAGCGAACTGCCACAATTACGAGATGCCTCCTTCCCCCCAGGACCTCAGAGCTCTCTCTTTCCACCTTGCCCCACTGCAGATTCTTTTCATTCTGGTGGACAGTGGTATAAAGGAAAATGAGAAGGTGATATCATATTTCAAACTAAAGACGTCCGAACTGCCCGCTTTGGCGATTTACCGGAGTCTCGATGAGGAGTGGGATAGACTGCCCGTGGCCGAAGTTTCGGTAGAGCTTGTGCAGAACTTCTGTGATGGGTTCCTAAAAGGGAGCCGGCCGGTGAGTGTGAGACTGCAGGGAAGGCAAGTGGGGTTTTCTGCGTCCCTGTGTCCCTGGTATTTCCTTGTGGGTAAAAAATCTTTGGCTCCACTGGATTTCATTAAGAGCAAAGGTATATGAGAACATGGTAGATGGAGCCTGCATGCTTGTGAGGATATAGTTCTCGGAGTAGAACTACAAAAGCATTTTTGAAAAGGTCTTGTTTATTCAAAGGAGCTGAATTGGGGATCTCACCATGCTGAGCACAATACCCATGGGAGATAAATCCAGTTCCATGTAAAGATTTCATGAGATAAAAATTGCAGGTAGATTTGGAACTTCCAGTGTTAACTAAAGAGCTCAATGTTTTCTAATCTTAGAGCTCAAAACACAGGAACAGACTCCAAATATAAATGTCATGCCATGATGTTTTTCAGAGAGAAGACAATGAATCAGAAGAAAAGACTCAAAAGGAAGAACTCTGAATTCTCTCTGGTACTTCTGCATGCCACCAAGTATCTACTTTATGCTGAAAACAGAGGGGCGACCCAAACCTCAGAGACACTAAGCAACAAAATCACTGAGCCCTGCACACACACACAGCTCTGTTTTGTTCCCTAAGATCTCATTTACTCTCCTTGTGCTTTCTTTTAATTTGCCTACGTGCTCTCACTGCCCATCCAGTTTTCTCCTACTCGTTCATACCACACAGACCCATACACTGCAGTACCACCATGACACCACTGGGTGGAGGCTTTAAGAGAAGTATATGATACCACTATGAAGAATAGACATGCCTCGAAGGAGAAGTTCTGATTTATCATTTTGTATTGTATTTGGACACTGTGCGTGACTTACACATAACATAACTTCTTCTCTATTAGTGTTGCTTAAGGGTTGAAACTCTAGTTTCTTCATAAATACATATCCTACCTCTGATTCCAGGTCAAAATCAAGAGGATGGTTTTAAACTCCTTTCTGGAATGGTCTTTTTGCCAGAAGTCAAATGATGTTCCTAAGGTTCTGAACTCAGCAGAAACAGACCCTGTAAAAACTCAATGTTCATTTAGCATTCCCCATGTACATCCAAAACTCAGCAATAAAAGGCAATAATGTTATAAGAAAAGACTGGCATCTTTCTTCAAACCTTTTGTAAATACCCAGCTGCCCAACTAAGTGGTAGGGACCTCACCCTCTGGTGCCCACTGTCAGGCTGCAAGCCACTAATTTGTTATTGTTCACTCCGTGGGTGGGATGGGAGACCATCCTCTTGTGTAAAGATAGCCAAATTGCTCAGAATCGAATCAGGTAACAGGTTAGGGAAGAGGTAGGAGGAGGGGAGCACTTGGCCCCGGGGCAGGCTAGTGCTGACTCAGCCCAGATTATTGCAGGTGAGCTGTGCCATCCAGCCCTTTGTGGGAGGGAGGGTTTGGCCAAGTGTCTCTGGCTCATAGGCTGTTACTGTCAACACACAAATGCTACATTGTTCCCAGGAGGCCCTTGGCTCAGAAGAAAAGTGCCTAAGTGCTCAAGAGCTGAAAAACCACAGTGTACACCTAAGGACTGGTCCAAGTGAGGAACAGAGTGTGAAAGACTTAGTTGTTCCCTTTAGCCTCTGAGCTGGGAGTCAGCAGCTGGCAAGGACACTGAAAGCAGCTGTGTATGGCCCGCCTCTCTGCAACCTGAGACGGGCGGATTCTGAGCAGACCATCCAGTCTATCCACGGGGCTGCAGAAAACCACCCAAACAGTCTCCTGCTTGAGGCTGAAAAATACTCCGAGGATAGGCACATCCCAGAAGCCTCCCTTTGATCCTGTAAACCAGAGCTCTCGACATTTACAGTCAGGAAATTCTTCCTGCTATCCAGCTGAGGACCCCCAGCCACACAAGCTTGTTTCTTCTCACTCACACTCCGGGAAATTCTTAACAGCTGCCAATCACCATCTCCAGGCAGCGACCTGGACACTTGGTCGGTTGCCCTGAAGCCCCCTTATCCAGTCTACTTTTCTCCATACTCACAACCCAGCACTTTAACCAATGTATTTGTAATTTCCAAATTATTTGATTTACTTTATTACATTTTTCTCTTCCCTCTTTCTCAACTTTCCCTCCTTCTTGCTTAAAAGAGTGAAATTCCAAACTGTTGTACCAGTTTGGTAAGTGCTAATGACTAAATTTCGATGAGCTGTGTTTTGTTCAACATTGGGTTAATTTTTCCATTATTGTACTTGAAGTGTTCTCCCCAATAACTATGTCAACACTGATTACATGGGTTTTAACATGTTAACTGTATATTTTGCTGCTTGGTGGCATTCAATAACAATTTTATTATAGTGTTTTGTATGCTTACTTTTTATCTTTACAACGTTGAATTTATTTATTTATTTTTAAATATTTACTTATTTATTTTTAGAGGGGAAGGGAAGGAGAGAGGAAGAGAAACATCAATGTATGGTTGCTTCTCGTGCATCTCCTGCTGGGAAATGGTCCCTGCCGGGAACTGGCCTGCAACCCAGGCATGTGCCCTGACTGGGAATCGAACCGTGATCATCTGGTTCACAGGCCCGCGCTCAATCCACTGAGCTAAACCAGCCAGGGATTACAACGTTGAATTTAAGTACTTATTCTCAGCTCGTTTTACCAAAACCGCAAGGTATTTTGTTCCTCTCTCCTTCACAGCCAGTCCTATTCTTTGTAGCTCTGGGGCCCCACAAACAAAGAATGGAACTTCTTCAAAAAGAAAATTTGTGAAAGTTCCAATTCATCCATTAAAGATCAGGCTTAATATTATACACTTCTCTTATTTATAGAATCTCTCTACCATCTGGTAATATCTTCTTAAAACTCCACATTCATTTACCAAGGATGTTTATTGTTGAAATATCTAGATATATCTCAGCTATGTTGTATTGTGGAATCATTTATTGGCCCTCGTTGGAAAGACTGCCATACTTTTTCTTCCAAGTATGAAGGAAATGGAGATGTTGTGCAAGAAAACTTTGTAAAAGATTTTGGAAAGCTTGGAAGGCTATGATAGACGGAAGGAGTGGGGGCAGGGCATGAGTCAGGGGAGTGCCAGGAAAGCTTTTGTGTCTGAATCTCACCTCTTCGGTGATCTTGAGCAGATTGCTTTGTATCTTTGAACTTCAGTCATTCAGAATAACACCATAGTTCACATCTGGGTTTGTTGTTTTGTTTTTCAAGATCCCAGGGTGATAATAGATATTAAATAAAGACCGACATTACGTTTTTAAAATTGAATACTGAACTGCCTTCTCTGAGTAGAAGTCATTTCTCCAATGTTGAAAATTATGGAAAGGAGAGTCTTTCTTCAGGACCTTAAAAAAATTAGCAGGGGAGACTTCACACTTGAGATTACAGAAGTACTTCAGGGAACTGTTTTAAAACGTAAGTTTTATTATTATTATTATTATTTTATTATTATTCAGGTATGGTGAGGCCAACAGATCAGGAGACAACTGCCACTAAAAAGATAGTTTGTTACAGGTCCCAAGAGGAGGGCAGCTGTTATGCTGTGCAGGGCCACATGAGGAAGCGCCAGGGTCGGTCAGGAGGCAGGAGGAGCAGAGAGAAGATAGGGAACTTTACTGTGGTCTCCATAGAAAGAAGCAGGCGAGGCAGGGGAAGCAAGATTGGCTGGTGTGAATAATTTCAGCAGGCTCTGAGACACAAGCGCTGTCCTGAGTGTTCTGGAACCTGGCCCAGGGGTGATTAGGACACATGGGTGATGATGGCCCAGGTGTGAGTCCTGTGAGAGTTTAGCAAAGGAGGTGGTTGGAATACGTACGGGCTCCAGATTGGTGGGTTTGCGTATGAAAGACACTCGAGCAGGTGAGTTGTTCACTCTCTGGGAATTGGCTAACTCTGGGAGGAGCAATCTCTCCAGCCTCATAAGGCCCCGATGCCAAAGCATCAGAAGGGCCTAGTTAATAGAATATTCTAACGACAACCAGGCATGGGCTTCCTCTCCCAACTCACTTAGTTCGGTCATGGTAGAAAGGAAAGTATGCTGCTTTTTATCAGGCCTCTGTTAATATACATACACCTGGGGCAGGTGGAGGTAGGTTGGGTGCTAAGTGGTGTATTGAGAGAGCCGTTTATTTACTTGCTCCCTCATTTAAATATTCAGTAATCAACTACCTGTGTGCCAGGCCAAACTGCCACCTAAGAGAGCAAAGCTGGCTTTGGGCGTGAACGGTTATGGAACATGGAAGTTTCCGTTATAGTGACAACAGGCAGCATGGGAACTATCAGGCGGAACTATCAGACTGATTCTGGGTCATGGAGCGAGAACAGCAGAACAGGGAAAGCTGGATAAAGAAGAAGGATGCTGAAGAGAGGGGCAGACAGGAAGCTGGTAGTGAGCTGAGGAGGCCCAGACTTGGGGAAGAGAAACCACAAAGGGAGTCTATCTACCACAGAACGCTAGAGGCTCGTCATGAACAAACTTTGTTTCACAATCGAGTATAAAACCAGCCCTATTTATTTCACCTTTCTGAAAGTGTGTGGAAGACGGCGGCCTGGGTAACCATGGCTCACCCCCCACACAGCGGGTCAGCACTACAACTACACTACAGAACACCATTATTCAGAACCACCAGAAATCGGTCTTAAAGAATGTGATTTTCTCAACAGAGAAAAATAAAATAGGAAGTGGGATGTATCAGGCTCATGCTCGTAATTACAGTATTTTTACATGGAGAAACCTAGAGCACAGAAAAAAGAGAAAGTTAAAAACTTTTGAGTTTCAAACCTTTGAATAAAAGGTACTCTAGAAATCCAAGAAATGAATTAATTTTAAAAATCGTATCTCTGTAAATATGAAGAAGCTTCACTCTCCTCCAAACCGTTTCTAAGAGAAGCCAGTGTGTCATTCTTTTCTTTTCATTCTTCAAGGGGAGGTCATTGTTTCTGTGGACTTAACAATGAAACACTGAGTCACACTAGCAGTGGAAGTAACGGAGAATGAAGTGTTGAAGGATTAAGCTACTTGTATAGCTTAATCCCTATAGCATGTTTTGAAACGTTGTGTGGAATCCAGACTTTAATGTTTTAATATCAAAAAAATGTGCTAAGTCTTAATAGCAGAATTTAATGTCTACATTAGACCCTGTGGTCTTAATATGGTAATGCGGTATTAGCTAAGTCTCAAGGAAGAAAAAAATAGATGCGATTTGACATCATTCTAGCGGTGGGGAAGTAAGAGTTTTAAAATGAACAAACATGTTATGTGAGACAGCGTGTGGCTCAGGAAGAGGACTCTGAGACCAAGTTTCCTCACGGGAAGCTTCACGGGGAGCACTCTTGGAACCTGCGGGGCAAGGAAGAAAGTAGCACGAAGCAGAAGGAAATGCTGGGCGGTGATGTAGTCACAACAAAAGCTCAGATTTTCCCATGAGGATATTTGGTGCTGACGTGTCCTTGCAGAGTTGTCCCAGACTGGAGCACGGCAGCCAGGGCTTTCTATCCCCACACTGAACATCTGATGCAGACTGCGCACAGCAAAGGGGTGTGAGCCCCTCAGCCAAGGGCAATCTCCGGGTTGGAGGTTTGTGAGCGGGATTCGGCCAAGTGCTGTCATCTGTCCACACACCCAGCAGCAGTGGTGTGTGTGGTCTGAATATGTTTGTGTCTCCCAAATTCACCTGTTAAATCCTAATGCTCAGTATAACGGTATTAGGAGGTAGGGGCCCTGGAAGGGGATTAGGTCCTGAGGGTGGTGTCCTCATGATTCATGCATAGGATTAGCGCTGTCATAAAAGGAACCTGATGGAGATCCCTTCCCTTTCCACCAGGTGAGAACACAATTAGAAGTCTGTAGCCCAGAGATTTGCCCTCCTGACCATGCTGGCCACCTAATCTTGAACTCGCAACCTACATAACTGTGAGAAACAAATTTCTGTCGGGTACCAGCCACTCAGTGTGTGATATTTTTTTATAGCAGCCCACACATGTCTTCTTTCCCGCTACCGTGATCACTGTATCAATTTTATGCAGAAGAATAAGGGAAGAATAGGTTCGTTTTATCAAATGAAAACATGTAGCACCTTTATGGGCTTGGGGTTAAAAGAGAAAATATGCCTATGTTAGCTTCACAGTAAGGATTAGAGTAAGTTTCCATGGTCAGTACCAGATACTCATTCTCAGCCAGTCACTCCTTCATTCTTTCATCAAGCATTTATTGAGTATCTTCTACAATGAGATCAAGATTTATCAGGAAACAGAACTGACCCTTCCCATCCTCGGTCATCTGGTTCTCCAGTAAAGGAGAAATATGAAATATGAAGTTCACCCAGACTTTGAGGAATGATAGGCAAACTTGGGAGTTCCCGGGCAAGATATGAAATCAGCACCTGTACACAGAGGGCAAGAAGAGACTAAAAAAGAGAGGCAGACTATTTCAGATTGGTAGGTGGGAGATTTACTAAGCAAGGAAGCTTATATATGAGTCTTTTTTTTTATTCTGAGAGTATGTTTATTAAAGCTGGAGACAGTGAAACAAGGAAGGGCTTAGGATAGAAGCAAGAAAAGAAAGACTAGGTGGGGCTGCTTTGGTTTTCTAAAAATGTAGGAAAGAAATGAGCCAAGGAGGGGCTGCTGTCTGCTCACTGGAGAGTCAGGTAAAAGGGGACCCTGAAGACAGTTTTAGGGTTTAGCCCAGGATGAGCTGCCCCTGCCCATCGCTCTGCTTGTTTCAAGTCTCTAGGAAATGCACACTTGTGGGGGAAGAAGAGGCGAAAGGGAAAGATGGGTGCACTCACAGAAGTGAGAGCGTGCCCTGGGGACCTTCCTTTTGAGGGTTTTTAAAGGCTGGGAGTTTCAGGGAGGTTCCTTGCCTTGGAGAGTAGATCTCTGCATCTACCCACAACAATTTAAAAAGTTTGTATAGAGGCCATAACTAAGTTCAATCATGTATTCTTTCCAGATGATCTCAACAAATACCGTACTCTCTCAAGGCTCTGTCCTTAAAACAGCTAGTACTACAGGAAATTGTGGGCAGCAAGGACATCCTAAGGACAGGGAAGAGAATGAGGAGGCTCTAATTGCCCAGGTCCAACTCACAGGTCATGTCCTCTCAATGAACTCTTCCAACGTTGTCTGAATTCTAATGTACTTCGTAGATATTCAACTATTTTAACAATGATGATGATGAGGTGTAATCCATAAAGAGAAAGCAAAGACTTGAATAGTAATTTGTGTGTGAGTAAAAACTGACATTAGATTTAACTCTAAATTCTGATCATAATGCTTATTTATATTGACTAAATTTCATGGACCCCATCATATCTCTTGTTAAATATCATTGCCTTTTATAGCCAGAGTGAACATTGCCTGCTATAGTTTTAGTACTTTCCTACCAGTTCACCACCTTGGTCTCTACTTCTTCCTCCATCTACACCTCTTCTGAAGATGTCACTCCAGGTCACTACTCGGGACAGAACTGAAGCAGGTTGAGCCATGGTATGAAGGCCAAGCACGAAGGGGTGTGGTCAGGGAAGGAATTATCTGCGGGGAACGGACTATGTCTTAAATAGTATATTGAAAGTTCTGGTCCTGACCTGCAACCTCTATGTTTTACCCCCAAAGGGTGCTCTGCCACACTTTGGCAAACATGCCACAAAATAAAAATGGGAAAAAGCTTATTTGTGATTTAACTCAGACCTGCAGCCTCCCTTGGAATGACTCATCCTGTGCACTCCACGTGCTCTCTTGCCTTCACACCACTAATGATACACCAGGGCTGGAGAAGGGAAGGGGCTAAGTCAGTCAACAAGTGGAAACGCTAGGTGTTCGTATGCAGACACGTGGTCTGTGGTCTATTCACATGATGGTGAAATGCAGGAACGGTACATGCCAATAATGTGATGTTGATTTTCAAGGTGAGAGTTGAAGGACAGAGAGTCATTACTGGGCTGGGGCCAGCTGCTATTCGGAAAACAGTAGCCAGTGAGTTTAAAGCTGAATATAGTTATGGAATCCAGAGCAACTGCTAAAATGCCAAGTTACTAAGGACTACAGTTTTAGAACTGGCATCAGCTTGTGACCCACTAGCTCTTCTTCTACCTCCTCATTTTCCAATTTGCTAAATTATAGAATATTCAAGTTTATCAGAGTTTCCTCAAGGAGAAAGTCACGATTTTCCAATTTGTGTGAATCTAATTACCTCTTAGTATCTTAGCATAGCCATTTCCGAAAAGCTCAAGTCACAACACACAATTTTCACATAGTTCTCAAAATGTCTAGTTTGAAGCACGATGTTTTCATGTTCCAAGTAGAGAGAGAAACGTTAACCATAAACTTAAAAGGACTTTGTTGCTAGATAACTAACGAATGACTGAGGAGAGCTGTGAGAACCATTCAGTAGAACCTTAAAAGAGATGCCTCTGGAAGGGGACATATATTAGTTACAGTTCTTAGTCACCAAAACCAGAATAGAGCCTAAAGCATAGCAAATGCTTTTCCGTTTTTAGGAATAATATTAACTTCTTCTGTACCTCTACAAATTCTTGACCATGTTTTTGTAAGGGACACATCCCTTGAATAAACAAACACCCCAAAATCCCTCATGATAAAAGTTGAGTTTTCTTTTCCTGTGAAGAGATGAAGCTTCTAACATCTGTTCAAAGTGGTCACAGTTGTATGACGGGAAAACCCCCACAGGAGTAGGAAATCTCCTAAAAAAAGGCACTTCTCCAAGCAGCTCTCCCTTCCATTAGAGTTATTTTTCTGCTTAGCACATAAAAGCTTGTCATGAAGTTTCATTTATTTAAGAGAACTTATCTTTTGTGCTATCACAGTAAAATGATTGTCCATTGGAAGAGTCAGGCACAGAGTACTGTTCATCACAAAAAGGTCGTGACAGGATCTGTCTCTTTAGGCATGGAGAGCTAAATTTTAAAACAGTGGGACCCAGAAAAGAAATAACTCTCATAATTTCAAATGCCAAGCATCTCTTCAAACTTAACCCAAACAAATTAACTAGAAGCATCTTTTGTAAAAACGAAGACAGGAGCATATGTACCTCCCAGTATCCATTCCTTGTACAACTTCTCTAATCCATGTTAATAGAAGGGAAAGGTAGGAGAGTATGGCCTGTTGGTTGGAAAACTGAAACAAGAGAGGGTATGGTCAGGTTCAGATCTGGTCTTTCCCATTACATTCATCACGTGATCTGGGGAACATCGCTGTGTCTCATTTTCCCTGTGTGTGAAATGGAGTTCATTTTAGCTTTCTCCTCACAGATACATAGTAGGGATAAAATAAGGTGAGGAATGGAAAGCGTTCCAAAATGTAAAAATACATGTTGACTTTGGCCTAGATTCAGAAACTCCCAAGACCCAGCATTCCACAAACACGCACGCCCTTTGTCTAGAGGCCGGGGCACAGTAGAGGGCAGCCTGAAATGGCGCAGCGTGAGCGGGGAGAACACTGGGAAGAGCCCTCAGACACAGACTCTGTCCATTAAAAGCGTTGACTGTGCGAGTGTGTGCTCGGTGCCCGTAAATTAAATTGTCCCTGCCTTATTTTTCCCAACCCAGGAGAGCCAACACTGCACCTCCCCTTTGGTGAGTACCATGGGGTCCCTTGGTGATATTTTGTTTACTCCGATGCTGTGACTGGAAAAGGGGAACATCTAACCTTTTTTGCGTCTCAGTTCCCTCCACACAAAACAAGGTGATGGGGTAAATGACTGGAAGGGTTGTTTTCATTTGAAATTTTGAAAATTGTAGCCATGGAAAGGCAGAACTGATGAACTGACAAGTTCATGTCCTGGACCCCGGGCCAGACATTTTGCCTTCCCATTGTCTCTTCATAATGAAAATAATTTTGGTTCAGTTAAGGCCAGTGCAGCCTGAATCTACCACTGGTTTGTAACTCAGCCACTAGACTCAACTCAAAAGCAGCTGATTCTATTTCTGTCTGACTTTCAATGCCAAAACTCAACCCCCAGTTTGTTTGGTTTTAATAAATTTATTCTGTTGTTGCGGACATTGTGTAAAATGGAAAAAAACAAGTCTAGACTGGTTTGAGTTCAGGAAGTAAGGGCAGGGTCTCTTTATTAAAAATAAACATCCTCCTCCTTGCTTCCTTTCCACTCTTTTCTCACAAATCCGCTCCCAAAAGTCCTTGGAATCCAAAGCTCCCGCATGCGACTATTGCCCCGGATCTGTGTTAACCCCCTGACCCTTGTGAATAATAAAGCTGAGAATACGGGAAGTTTTTTAAGGCAGCTACTAGCCATCCAAGCTGAACATGAGAAAAAATTAACTACCTGAACTCTTGTAGGTTCTTTTAGTTTTCTTCTATAAAAACTGGCACATTTATCTTGGGAATGAGACACATTTTTGCCTGAATCTGCATTCCATGTGTTTTGGCACTCACTGGCCTTGTAGCTTAATTAAGGATGGTGGCCTGTGTCGCTTCCTGTCCAGAAAGGTAATCAGATCTATGACTAATTCCAGGATCGTTACCTTATTGTGAGCCCTCTACCTTTCAGGGTTTTCCTTTCCTACTCGGTCTGCCTTTTCCTTTTCTCCTCAAGGGATTTTGTGAAGTGCTGTTAAAATATAGGCATTTATGATTTATGAAATACATAAGTGACCTGAAAAAGGAACCCCATCTATTTCCCGAGCAAACACTGGGAAGAGGAGGCTGGCAGAAGGCAATGGGACAAGATGGTCAGGCACGTGAGCACTGGGGTCGGACAGCCTGGGTCCGCTGCTTGATCACTGCGTGAACCCACACTGGTTTCCTCATTTCTCTGTGCTGCTGTTTCTATGGAGAAAATGGAAATAATAACAGAACTAATCCGCTAGGTTTATTGCGAAGATTAAATAAAATGGCACAGGTTAAGGACTTGGAACAACACTTGGCACAGAGCAAACACCAATTACACACTTGAGGAGCACCCCAAAGTGGGCAAGTTGTCACTCATTTATAAGCTTTCTTCATTTTTCCTTTCCTCCCTGCTTTAAAGTGTTAGCTGTTCATTCTACCTAGAATATGCACCCCTAGTTGGAAGTCCCTCATCAACCAGCAAGGGCCGAACTCCAGTGGGTCTCTGCAGCTTTTCTCAGGCCTCTGGGCTCCCCAGCAGGTGGCACAGGCCTCAAGTAATACAGCATTAATCATATCTTATCACTATTAATTTATTTATACACACACACATAACTTTCTTTAACAGCATATAACACACTAAAAGACAATACATAGTTTAAATATCTCTGGGATACATCAAAAAATGTGTTTCTAGTAGTTTCTTTCCACCTGATGGTCTATGCTGATCTGAAATGGTATGAACACATGACAGTGAGCAGTCAGAGAAGGCTCACTGGTCCTTCTGAGCCACAGAGAAGGTTTCTGAGCGCAGCACATAGCGCCTTAAGCCTCAGGGTCAGAGCTAAACAGTTGAAGCAACTCCACAGAGTTTTTCCTAGCTTAGAAAATCAGCTTCGTTGGCTGCAAGAATGAATTGGGTGAAACCTATTGGTTTTTTCCTCTAAGAAACTGTGGGTCACAACCCAACCCCACCTCCCCTCCCCACCCCTACCCTTGCTGAAGGTCACACAAATTAGCCGATGCTGATCAAATGAATGTTTTGGAATTTAGCTGGTTACCTAAAAAGCCTTTGGAAAATTGTAAGTACAGATTACACCTGACATTTACTGTGGGAAGATGACATCAGGGGGGCAAGGAGAAAGGATTGAAGTATGACATTAAAAAACTCATTTTAAAATAAATGAGTGTTTATGAATGAGGAAATGGACAAAGAATAGTGAAAGCAAAAGAGATGAAAACCAAAGAAGAAAAAACTGGACCTTTTTTCATATAAAATTAGGAGGCATTAAATGTGCCTTTGGTTTCTGTGTAGACTGGCTCTGGAGATGGTCAAGAAGCCCTGGTAGGTGGAGGACATAAACCAAACATTCAAATTAGTCGAATCAACAGATATTCCAAGGCCTCCTGAAACAGTGGAGAAAACTCAAATCTGAGTTCTCATCTCAACCTCAGAATTCACTGGTTCAATCCTGGAAGAAGTTAACCTTTCTAAGTCCAAAATGGGGATAACATGCATATCTAGAAGGATATTTGTGCAAATTAGAAATAATAAAATGTAATTGACACTTAATGAACAATAGATACTATAATTATCAAATATATAAAGCAATGTAAATAAAATGAGTCTAATCTCAAGAATGTCTGTAAGTATAATTAAATTTTAAAATATGACTAAAACATCCTTAGTAATTATTTTCTGAAAATAGAAAAATTTTAAAAGCAAAGCAAGAGAAAATCTCTCCAAAAGTTCTAAGGAAAAGAAAGCAATATGCTATAAAAGTTGCAAAATTTATCTCCTAAAACAAACATATTACAATGACTTCGTGCAGTTTTATTAAGTAATAGGTTTTCACCCAGTTATTCTCAGACCAATTAAATATTGCATCAGTGGTCATACAAGGCACAGGAGTTGAGCTACTGGCAACAAACAGAAAAGATTTAGATAGGCAAAGGGAGAAGAAAGAATTCCCAAAGAAGGTAGTGGTGATTCTGAGCCTTTACACGCCCCACCCTCCCAGCCCAATGAAAGAAACTCCTTACACATTTGCTTTATCCAGAACTACATTCTGGACCTTTGTCCATATCCTTTCTTCCTTGCACTATCTCAGAGATCTACTGCTAATCCCTTGACTTCTTGCCACATTTTCCCATCTACAACCTCGAACTCCACCCTAAGACCCAACATGTAACACTATTCCTCTGATTTTATCCCTTGACCCTCTTCCCTTGATAATAATTTGAACTTGCCTCTTAAATAGTGTCCTTTCTGTCCCTCCAACTAATTACTCAGTCTGGTCCTATGAGCCTATGAGAGCTAAGGTTCCTGCTGAATCCTTGGTCCCTAGAGAGGGAATGGAAAAAGACATGGAAAATACAAGGTGGTTGTAAATGAATTCAACTGGGACAGGGTACTGGGGAAGGTGAGTGGTTAAAACATGGCAAGATCTTTTTCAAAATTACAGAGTTCTTTCCACATTGCCTGTCTCATAAAACACTTCCTGTTTGCCAAATTATATTAGCTAGGGCCCATGGCCCACCAAAGGTTAAGTGACAAACTTTGAGTGTGAGGTTATGCAAGGTCATGGAACTATGTAGCCAAAGTCAGCCTCTCCAGAATGGAAAGGGCTTTCTCTTGTCTTCTTAAAAGGAAGTCTAAAACTGCCTTTGGTCACAGTCATGTTTCTTATGACAAACTCAATTACAAAAGTGATTTAGCAATATTCTTAGTGTGGTGTGGTCACACAGCAAATATATATTGATCGCCTACTCTAAGCAAATTAACCCAATGAACTTAACATGGTTTAACCTCCCTATATATAACTTAGTTTTGTTGAGATTATGCAATATACTGTTTGCTTTTATTATTATTACTCATGAAGGAGTTAAAAAATAGTAAGCAAAACAAAATGACAGACACTCCTAAAGACTCAACCCCTTCATACATCCCCGAGTACAAAGCAGTTTAGTCTATGGAGAAGTACAGGTGGGAACCCATTTCGAGAAATGTGTCTTTTTATGTATTTTGAAAAGTAAATGTGTTTTATTTGCATTGGCTGAAAATTCTCAGATTTTTATCGCCAGTTCAGATCAGACACTGATCAGACAACCCAACCATGTATTCTATATTTTTTATCTAGATAATACAAAACGTACTAACTCATTTTTACCTATTTTTATTTCTCCCTGCAAACCGTGAACTACTCTAGATTAGCACCAACTGTGCAATGCAGAAGCAAAGGAGCCTTTGTTGACTCCACACCTTGACCTCTACATTTGTCGGTTCAGCGTTACCTCCTAAGTACCTTTCATACCCCTCCTCCTTTTTTTCTTTCGAAACATCATCTTAGTTTAAGCTACCATCACCTAACACCGGGCCACCACCATGCCCAGCAACTGATCTTCTTGCATTAACTCTTGTCCCTTTCTAATCTAGTCTCCACACTGAATCCAGAGTCATTTTTTCAAAAATACATCAGATATGTCTTTTCCCTTTCTTAAAGTTCTTCAATGGTTTTCAGTTACCTTTAAGATTTAAAACAAATTATATCTTTGGCATTTCCATCTGGTCCTGCCTAATTCTCCAGCATTGCCTTGTGTCTTTTCTTGTTTTCTTGAGATATGATTGACAAAATGAATATATGTAGGTTGTACAACATGTATTGTAAGGTACACAATGTGGGGATTTAATACACTTTGTGTAGTGATTACCATAGTCAGGTTAATAGCTCTCATTTATCACCTCACACAGCTACCTGTCCATGTATGTGTGTGCGTAGTGTGAACATTTAAGATCTTGTGACTTTTAATACACAGAGCCTTATTCCACCTTACAACATATAGTCACTTTTCATTCAGCCTACAAGGCTCTTTCTTTTTCTGTTCTTACTTCCCTCTTTACACATTTAACTCTTATTTGTACCTCAAATTTCAGATCAAACCTTCTTCTTCCCAACCTCTAAACTAAGTCTAAATCCTCTGTCATGTACTTCTCTACTTGGAAGTATTTTTCTTTTGTGATATTTATAAAAATTTGTAATCATGCATTTTCATAATTATCTCATTCCACACAACTATATGTTCCACAAAAGTAGAAATCTATCCATCTGGCTCATTAGCATAGCACAACACATCGATGAACTTGTATCGGGGGTCCGCGGAGGTAAGCTAATCCAAAGGCACATCCAAACACGAGTGGACTACAGGTCACGTGGAATAGGTGTGGAGCCTCAAAGCAAGTCCTATAATCTTTTTGTTTTTTCTTGGCATTTGCCACTCTTATACAAAATGATTTACTTATTTTTATTAGTTTACTGTTTATCTACAAGAATTCATCTTCATGAGATCAGTGTTTTTGCCTCCTTTGCTCAGTGCTGTGTTCTCAGTGCCTGGAACAGTATTTGCACATATTAGGCACTTGATAAATAGAGAGTTTGAAAAATGAATGAAAATGAATGTCATAAAATTTTTACAAATTTTAATGAGCCAATTCAAGACTAAAGACTTACACCAACAATTGAATTTGTGCCCCAGGGAAGGAGAAAAGTATATCTATAATGGGAAATCAGTATGGAAGTGGGAGGCTGCTTAGTGTCCAAGAGGAATGAGTATGACTGGAAAGTGGGGAGGACAACCTTGAAAGGCAGTCAGGAAAGACAACACTAGGTGTAGGAAGTATGTGTGAGATGTTGGTTACGCTCTTACAGTTGAATGCATCTTCGTAAGCCTCACCCATCATCATCATCATCATCATTTTAACAAGTTTGGGTAAAACTAACAACTAGCAGACAGCAGAAGAAAGTTGCTGATTAATCTTTTGTTATGCTCACCCTATTTAATCACTTCAGTGAAGAGCGAGCTTCTCATACTTGTGCCTCCACGTTTATACATGCTAAACGGCCTAAGTTTAAAACCTCACTATGGTAGACCCAGGAACTAGAAGGAAGTGTTGAGGCCATTGTTCTACACTTGGGTGAGCCGTGGGGTTCCTCAGAGTCTAGAGAAATGGGTACTTTAAACTGACCAGAGTTATTCGTGTTAGTACTTCATTCTTTCCATTGAAAAAAGTTAAAAACACACAAACAAAACTTTCTGGTTCTGGAACCTGAAGAAGGAAGTGTAGTCTATATGTCCTAGCACTGACTGAGTCTGGCTAACCCCTGGGGAAGCTCTACTTCCTTGAGATGCAGAAGCATCTACATGTTTGCTACTGTAACAGTTGTTTGTGTAACTAATGAGGCCATTGTACATTCTGGGTTTCTCGAGATCTATGTCAGGTGCATCTTTATATTGACAGCAGCTAGCACCTAGCACAGTGTGTAGCGTGCAGTTAACATGCAATGAATATTGTTGAATGACTACATCAGTAAGTGAGCAGGAAAAAAATTCATCTAGCAGCACAGAGAGATTGCATAGAAACGTACCAGTATCTGAGTGTGAAAATAATCTCCCATGAGAAATCAAAAAGTTAGGCCTACTCTGCAGCTAATTTTAGAATCTAAATATATGTCCAAGAACTCTCAGGTTAATAAATTAGCACAAAACTCTCCCTCTTTGTGCATTTGCTTAAAAGGTAGAGCAATACTGGGAAAATAATCTGATTACGTACTTGGTTGCTTAGGGCTTCCACAAGTAACAGCCCAAGTAAGATAAACTCATAATCCAAAACTACAAAACATATAAGGAAACCCATCAAGAATGTGAGTCAAGAAATGTAAAAATCAAGAACAGAAAATTGAGGAGGTGGAAAGACTAGCAAATTACTAAAAACTCAGTGAAGAGATAAGTGGACAGTGGGAAAGAGTCATAGAGACACAGGGAGGCTAAAACAAGAAGATCCAACACAAACTAGTAAAAGTTAGAGGAGGATGCGTTAAAGTGTCTTAGAGGCAATATTTGAAGAAATAAAGCCTTAGAAAATGCCTGAATTGAAGGAAGACATGGATTCATCCTATTAGAGAGCTATGGTACTGTGCCGTGTAAATAGAAACACAGCCTCACCTACCCACATCATAGTGAACCACGGAGCACCAAAGAATTAGAGAAAAACCTTAAGTCTGAAACAGGCTTAAAAATTCCAAAACTATAAAGATCACATTGTCTATTATTGACCAGCATATGATAAACTTAGAGTAACAAAAGATTTTTTAAACCATGTGTTTAGCAAAATTTAAACACTATGAAATAATTCATACATCAAAAAGAAACAATCTTAAAATATTTTTTAAATTTTTTAAAATTTCTATTTTATATAAACCATACCAGAAAATAAGAGGAAGATCTCTATAACTCATATTATAAGGCTGGTATGACTTTTCTATCGAAACAGGACAAGAATGTATAATAAAGGAAAGTTATATGCCTATCTCACTTGTGAACTCAGATATAAAAATTCAAAATAAAATTTCAGCAAAACTATAGACAATTATTTTTAAAAATATCAGAAAAATGGTAGACATGAACAAGTAGGAAAGACATTCTATTTGTGCAAAAATGGATTAATATTAGAAAATTTATCATTGTAACTGATATTTAGAGATCAATGGGAAGTAAATCAATGACATTTCAATAGATGGAGAAAACAACATTAGATATAATTTAACACTTCTTAGCTTTAAAAATAATGACTCTCATCAATTAAAATTAGAACATTCTTCTCCTGCTAAAGCATATACATAAAATAACCTATAAATATAGCACATTATAATCAGGGGGAACTTGAGAAGCATTTCCTTTAAATTAGGAGCCAGATAAGGATACCTACCATCCACCATATTTCTACCAGTGCACTCAAGAATATAAATCTAAAATATGCTATTTTAAATGAATATACAAAACAGCACTGTCAGTATTTACAGATTATAAAATTACCTAAACATAAAATACAAGGAATCAACAAATAAATTTTTAGAATCAGTATGAGGTTTCAGTAAGATTACCATATTATAAATATAGTATTTTTCAGAATTCCAGTGTTCTTAAATAAACCAGTAAAAATTATATTAACATGTAACTTTTTAAATGCCATTCACAAAAACACCAAAATATAATAGGTCCAACAAAAGAAGTATAAGATCTTTGTGGCAAATTTGTCAAATGTTTATAAGAAATATGAAGTAACAGCCCTGGCTGGTGTAGCTCAGTGGATTGAGCGCAGGCCTGCAAACCAAACAACTGAGGTTCGATTCCCAGTCAGAGCACATGCCTGGGTTGCAGGCCAGTTCTCAGCAGGGGACTCATGAGAGGTAACCATACATTGATATTTCTCTCCTTCTTTCCTTCCCTTCCTCTCTAAAGATAAATAAATAAAATTTAAAAAAATAAATGTGAAGTAACAAAAGGAATGTGAAAATATATCATGGCCATAGGTAAAGAGATTTAATATTATAAAGTTGCCATCGGTCCCCAAGTTTATCAATAAATCCAATTTTTTGAAAAAGAAAAATCCCAAAAAGATTTTAAATAATATTTAACTTAAAAAAATTTTATGAAAAGTCAAAAAAGACAAGCTAGCCAATATAATTTTCTTAAAAAAGGGAAACTTGCCTTACTAAATAGGAAAATAGCTAGATATCTTGGGGAATTGGAAGGTATGTTATTGGCACTGGGACAACATTAATGTCACAGAATACAGAACTGGAAACACATTCTCTTTTATGGTAGTCCGAGGACATTGCATATTAGTGAGGAAAGGAGGCACTGTTACATACAAGGTGCTGAAATGATTAGCTATCTATATGGAAAAAATAAAATTAGTCTATACTTCCCATCATCTGAAAATATTTCCAAATGGATTAAAGACCTAAATGTGAAAAATGAAAAGTAAAGCTTTTAAGAAATCATCTTTATGACATCTCAAAATATACAACTGGAATTTTTATTGGGATTGCATTGAGTTTATAGATTAATTTCAGGGAAATTGATATATTTAAAATATAAAATTATCTTATCCACGAGTGATATTTCCATCAATTCAGATTATCTTCCATCACTATTGTTGGAGTATTAGAGTTTTCTTCAGAGAGAGTATTCTGCATTAAACTAATTCAAAGACACAATAGTTTTTGTTGGTATTGTGAAATGTATTCTACTGTCATTACATTTTCCAGTCAGTTATTGCTGATGCAGAGAAATGGCACTGTTTGGTCAACTGACCTTGTATAGGCAAGTTTGCTAAACTCTCACTGATTTTAATAGTTTGTTGATTGAGTGCTTATTTTTCAGCCTCTTCTGTTCTCTGATTAACATATGCAAAGCTATGCACTCTCAGCACTAGTTTCATTGTCTCTCACAAAGTTTAATATGCAGTGCTTCCATTATTAGCATTCCGATCTAAGCATTCCTTTATTTCCTTTAATCCTTTACTTCGTTTTATCCTAGGGATTCTTTGGTCATATGGTCTTAAATTCCAAGTGTGTGGCTTCTTAGCTATCTTTCTGACATTAAATTCTAATTTAATTTCATTTCTTTCTTTTCTTCACTTTTTTTTTTCTGGTCCACCAAAAGAAGCCTCTTATCTGTGCCAAACAGCTTAACACAAAACACATTTTTTCATTTGGAAAGCACAAATGTGACTACTTTATCTACAACTAATGTACAGAAGTCTATAGAAAACAGAGCATTAAAACGGCTGTCTGAAACCTTCTCTTTCTCTACACACAATTTTTTTGCATGCCCTGAACATTTGCTGAATAGCTGAAAGGAAGAAAATTTTGTGGCATTTTAGTCTTTCCCAGAAGGTGTAGTGTATCTGCCAGAATGAATTTCAGAACTTTCTTCCCATCTTCAAATGACGAAGACATGAACTTTCTCACGAGGTCAGTAGCCAGAGCTGGAAGGTTTGTGGGGATCCATGTTTCAAAGCCAGTCATTCTTGGAAAGGAAAAGAACTCAGATACACTCATAGATATTGACTATTCTCTGCACTGTGGACACTCAAGGAAAGCAGTGGTTAAATACTTAATATTTTGGTGCCAGAAATAAATCAAACAGTCAATGGTACAAAAGAAAAAATGTTCCCGGAACAACTGGAGGTCAACTTTGTTTGACCTTTGCTAGTCTGGCAACCTTAACTTGAATTCCTCAGCCCCTACACTTTGTCTTCATAGTGTGCTTTGTACCTAGACTCCCCATCTGGGGCCGGGCACAGTTCAGCTGGCTGGGAATTTTCCTGTGTGTGCTAAAAGATAAGCACAAAAACAGACTCACTGCTCCTCCTGCCAGCGGCGTCTTTTTGTTGCACAAAAAGAAAGCAACAGAGGCTGCCACGGGTAGAACAGGCAAGGCTGAATTGTAGAAATGACTTCCATGTGGTGCAAGATTAGAATCAATTACTCAGACACATGGCAGTCAAAGAGCCCTAAGGTATTTCGAGTGTCCTGAGAGAAAAGATCAAGAAAAAAAAAGATACTGAAAAACTTCAGTGAAAATAGGCCACACAGCATATAGCTTACGACAGGGGTGTCAAACTCATTTTTACCGAGGGCCACATCCCCCTCGCAGTTGCCTTCAAAGGACCGGATGTAATTTTAGGGCTGCATAAATGTAACTAGTCCTTAACAGTTAAGCAAGAGCTAGGTGCTGCCGCCAGGTAGAGACAAGGTGCTGGGCTGGATAAAACAAGGTGGAGGGCTGGATTTGGCTCTTGGGCCTTGTGTTTGCCACCTGTGGCCTATTAGATACACTATCTGGGATTTAAATGATGCTTTAAGAAAAAAAAATCCTCACTGATAGCATGCACCAAAATTGAAAAAGACTAAAATACATGCATAAAAAGAGGCAATTTTTATTACTCTTCAAAGAAAACTAGAAACAAAAGATAGGTAAATGCCTGAAAAATCTATAATAAAATTTATATGTAATATGAATACAAAACATAGCCTAAAATATTATGTTGCTATAGAGAATATAATTTATTTTGATAAGGTTCTGGTGGGCAAATAGAGGCTCAGCCTCGTCAACTGACTTGTCCAAAAGGAAACCCCAGACTTACACGTCTTGGGTTTTACCGGACTTGGAATAGTCCTCTGTATACATGTTAGGTTATAGATATTTAAACAGTGAAGACTGTGCTCAACTCATATCTGTATTCTAGTGTAACACATGGTACATTGCCCGGCAAATAGTAAGCACTTAATAATTATTTGGCAAACAGAATTTATAAAAACAAGTTATCATTAGTGACAGGGCAATTTTCAAGCACAATAATGATAATTCATTCTTTTGCTCATTTATTTTACAAACACTTATAAACTGCTTACTCCATTCCAGATACTATATTAGTTAAATTCATATTGACATTCAATAGACTGCTGTCTATAGGTGGATAAAAAGATACATAAAGAGCCCTGGTTGGTGTCGCTCAGTGGATTGAGGGCCGGCCTGCAAACCAAAGGGTCACCAGTTCAATTCCCTGTCAGTTCACATGCCTTGGTTGCAGGCCAGGTCCCTAATAGGGGGCACTCAAAGGACAACCACACATTGGTGTTTCTCTCCCTTTCTCTTTCCCCTCCCCCTCTCTAAAAATAAGTTAATTACTTAATTTTTTAAAAAGACATATAAATAAATAATCATAAATCTGCAAGAAAGTATTTAATCAGTTATATAAAAAATATACTGTAGAAATAGTCTTAATATAGTGGTAATTCTAGCGAGTGTAGATGGGCCAAACTCACCAATTGAATACAGACTATCAAAATATATTTTTAAAAAGAAATCTAATAATGCATAGTCTTGAAGTAACACAAGATAAAAGCTACAGAAAGGTTTAAAGTAAAAGAATGAAAATATTATTTCAAGCAAGTTCAAACCAAAGGAAAGCTGGAATATCAATCTTAATGTCTGGCAAAATGGAAGTCAAGGAGAAATGTCAAAAGGGACCATGGAGTATGTTTTATCCTAAGAAGAAAAACACCAATAGAACAGGAACACATGACCATCATCACCCATCATGAGGGCACACTTAACATTTCCACACATGTGCAACCCCACCTTGCACCCTGTGAATTAATCAAGCAGTAAGTAAATTCTAAAACCGGTTATTTTAACATACTTTTCCTTGAGACTCAGAAACTGCTCACCTAACAAAGAATATTTATCTTGCTACTGTATGTCCAAGATACTCTATATTATACCAGAAAGGAAGCTTTAATAATTTCAAAGTATCAGTGGAATATAGGCTATGTTTTTATCATAATGACACAGTGTAATTAATAAATATTAATTATTCACTTCAAATGTAATGGAACATTAATTAATTAACTCTGCCCTTTGGCAGTCTTTCAGATACTCTTGTTTTCTTTGCCTTGAACTTCTTATATTTATAATCTGCAAACATTTGTGCTGCACATAGAGTTCGTTTCTTTATAAGACCTCTGTGACATACATAGGCCCACTCTGATAGATCAATGTATAAAAATCTAGAAGTAAAGACAAGTACACAAGGTGAGAATTTATGTCCCAAATGCACTAAGAGAACATTTTTCATTTTATTCTTCCATAGGAATTCTTGCTATTCAAGAGGTTTTCCTTAGAGAGAGAATAGACTTCTTCATATATTTACACTACAATATAATTTTACAGTATTATTATCTGGAAATTTGGGGGGAATATGGCTAAACTTTTGGGGAATTTCACCTAGAGGGTAATTGGCTAATTGAATAGTTGGATTGCTACATAAACCAAAAATGGAAAAAAAGGAGCGAAATAGCATTTTTCCTTTTTTGAGCATACTGATGATTTCTAACTCCACAAGAAATTAAATTTATACTTCATTGGAAAGTCAGGGAAATTTTCAGTGGGCTATGAGCCTGCTGGGGTGGAAGGTTAAGGGCAACTTCATTGAGGTCTGTGGTTTTCCCACATTGCATGAGGTTTGCAGATAAGATAATGAGTGTGGCACCGGGGCTGCAATAATGAATAGAATGCAAGCCCTGACTTCCCTTGAGGAGCTTCAATTCGGTGTAAGACCCAGTCATGTAAACAGTTTCTGTGTTCTGCGAGGAAATTAGGTAAGATCTAGGAAAGGGTATTCTGGGGTTACAATGACAACACACTAGGGACAGTTAACTCAGTCTGTGAATTTGGTGAGAGAATTCTTTCTTTCAGTATGTATCTCTAAGTGCTGGACTTATCTCTAAGTCTTCTTAGAGGTAAAAGTTTCCTGGAAAATACAGTAAATCACAGTCTGGTAGATAAATGTATCTGGAATGAAGGAAGAGGAGGAAACCAGTGATTGTACCACTGATAACTGGGAAGAGGGGGTGTGGCAAGATGGAGAACAGAAATGCCTGTAATGCGAAAAGAAGGTATGTGCTAGCAAAGAATTAAAACAGAGTGCCAGAATGTTTAAAAGAAGGAGAAATAGCCTAGTCTGGAAGCTTACTGATGTAATGCATTATGAAGTAGGTAGTATTTGAGATAAGCCTTAACATGCCCAAGGTTGCTACAGAGACAGGAAAGCAGGAAAAGAGAATATGCAATAAAATGAGCAAAGGTAATGACAAACAGTTGCTCAGTTTGGCTTAAGTATTGGTTATCTGCTGGAAAATAGTGAAAGCAAAGTATGGGGACGACAGCTGGGAATATAGGGACAGGAACTAACATTTAATAATCAACCAGAATCTCAAAGACACTGGGTATTTTGCAAGGATTATCTCATTAAATCTTTATAACAATGTATGTAACAATTGCCATCCCTCACATTCTACAGGGAGAAAGTTACTTATCAAAGGTCACATAGATCATTAGAACAATAATAATAGTAATAATAATAATAGCTACTGGAATATTTACCCTATGCCAGCACTGAGCCAGCTAGATGCTTACATGCATTATCTCATTCAATCCTCACTACAACTCTCCAAGCTACTTTCCATTATTACCCCCATGTTTTTTACTAAAAAAAAAAATGAGAATTAGAAAAATGGCAGAGATCATTAAATGACAGAGCAGAATTCATATTCACTCCTGCTGATGCCAAAGTCCAAGCTCTTTTCCACTACCTGTGATGTCACCAGGGATCTGGGGTTACATTTATGAGGGATGTTGGCTTACTTCAAACACTATTTGCATAGATATTGCATGTTTTTAAGATGACTGTGGTCCAGAGGCTAACACCAAAGCCCTCACAGTCTGGTTGGAAGAGCAAAACAAACCAGCGTCCATGTCATTGTTACCAACCCCACAACCCAGCCCACATCCATTTCACTGGCCTTTCTACTGTTCTCTCAGAACAAAACAAAAAGTTACATTACATCTTGTTCCCCACAGTTTATCTTCCCTTCCATTAGATCCCATTCTTACTCACATCCATTTACCTCTTACCAAAAGCCAGAGAAGGAACGCTAATAAAAAACTCTTCTAATCCATCAACACGATAAAAGTCTAAATTCAACATTCCATAGCGGCAGGAAATAAATAATTGAGGATTATAAGAAAGACAGGAAACATAGAGAATGATAAATTGGCAGTCAGAGTTCGGGGTGTGGCCCCCAAGATTGAGACAAGCATTGGCTATGGGACTGCTTACATGAGTGCCACCGAGCAGGGCTGAGCTAAATCTCCGCACACCGTCTCAACCCACACGTCACTGTGTCACTTCCCACTGCAACTCCATCAGGAGGAAATCAGATGTGGACATAATCAGTGTCACAGCCTGTTCGCTTTGTAGCTTGATCAGCAAAGGCATCTTCTGTGCTACACTCTTTCGAATATTAGCCTAAAATGTTTTCCTTTGTCCTCTCTAAGCTTTTTCCCTCTAAAATTTCCCCTATTTCCAGGCTTTACAATGACTAGATGATGAAACAGAGAGGACTTGCACGCCTTCAGATCTCTTCCACCAGAGTTTTCTTTTACTGACCAAACCCTGGCTAAAAACACTGTCTTTTTTCATCCAAAAGACTTCATAGCATAGCAACACCCAACTCAGATGAATGCAGTCATCTGACTAGGCTGGGAAATAACAGCGGCCAGGGCCCTCTCGGCAGGCAGTGATTCGCGTGGATCCATGCTCATGGTCTTCAGGGCCAGCAGTGCACACGCGAACACCAGTCAACAGCCTTAGCCCTAAAAGTATCGTTTGCAAAGTAGCTTTAAGAACAGAGTGTTCCTTCAAACACTGGATTACATAATAATTTATCTTGCTTATCTATTTCAAGAATGAGATCATCTAGAACCACAAAATTATAGAAGTCTATTTAAACTCACGTTTCAAAGAGAATTAAATAATTTGTCCAAAAGTCAGACAGGCATCACCTAGTAATGTCGGAACTAAAGTGAGTGCTTTTAGTTCTCAAATTGGCTCCGCTTGTACAAGATCTTGCCGATTCAGTTGCTCCCAGTTCTTGCATTTTCTCCCCGGTTGAGGTCATCCTCGGCAATCCATTATCCCTCTACTACTGGGGGAAAGTGGAAGTAACACTAAACCAGTAGAGTTAAAGCAATTTGGGGAGGAATAACATTAGTTGTGTGTGTGTGCTCCATCGCATTACGTGCCAGCCGTTAATCTCAGACTTCTACATCTGTTATCTTAACCCATCCAACAGTTCTGAGTTGGGTTTAATGGCACACCTCACCCAGACGCAGCAGCTAGGCTCTGATGGATATATGGCCAGCCTTTCCAACCTTCATCCCCAGTCAAGAAGGAAACAGAACCTAACCTCTGTTTTGCTTTGAGTTGAAGAAGCATGTTGTAAAGAGATCCTAGATTTCCAGTTTTGCCTGGGGTCTAAGTAACTGCAGAAATTGACTGTGTAGACACCATGGAGCCTGTATTTTTATACCAAACCACAGCTGGTGTCAAGTGTCAGTCAGCAAACATGAGTGTTCATAGACTACAATGCGTCTTGGTGATTTCTGAAGTTAACTGAAAGGCTTGGGAAAGCAACCTATTTGAGTGGGAGCTGGGTTGGACAGGTGATTAAGTCTGCAGAGTTCTGGGTAGGGAAAGGGAGACTTGGGTTCCAGCACTAAGTTCATCCCTTTCTCTAATTTTTAAGTCACTTAACCACATAGGCTTAAGTGGCAAAATGCTAATCTCTCACTGCTAATGTCCTATTTTAAAGGGTATTAAATATTTTAACATTTAAAATATGTATATCTTTGCATAATTTAATGGTGGCTCCAAAACTGAAGACTTAAGAATCCCTATAGACACGATTACAGAAGTATTTAAACACGAGTCAAAAACATAGGAAATACAGCATGATTGTATCGATGGTTAAAGTCATATTCTTTGAAATCAAAGAACACTGTATTTGAATCCTGCTTTTGCCACTTTGTTGCTGTGTGACCTATAAAATATAGAAGCTCTTTGAGCTTAATTTTTGCTTATATAACATGTGGGTGATTAGACTCAGTTTGTAGGATTATTGTAAGAGTACATATGGCTCAGTTGGTTGGATGTCCTTCTGCAAAGTGAAGGGTCGCCAGTTTGCATCCCGGTCAGGGCACACGCCTGGGTCATGGGTTCCCACCCCAGGCTCAGCTCTTATGAGAGGCAGCTGACTAATGTTTCTCTTTCACATCAATGTTTCTCTTTTGCTTCAATGTGTGTCTCTCTCTCCCTCTCCTTCCCTTCCTCCCTCTCTAAAAATGAAGAAGTAAAATCTTTTTTGAAAAGTGCTAGTGGCGGCAGAGGGTAGGGGTGAATGGGTCGAGGAAGAAGGATTCCTGGACATAGACAACAGTGTGGTGATTGCTAGGGGAAGGGTGGTATAAACCGATTAAATGGTAATGGGAAAAATGCAATAAAGATTAAATTTTTTTTAAGTGACTACCGTAGTACCTAGCAGATAGCACACACTTGATATATGATAATATTACTTGGATAGCTATATATATTTTTTGATATATATTTTTTATTTGATATCTGCTGTCTTATTTAAAATTTGAAGTTTTCAATGGGAAGGGAAAGAGAAGAAATGATCTATATGAGAAGAAAAGAAAAATTCCAGCTGTTCCAAACTAGGAGCTCAGTTTATTTAATATCCAGATTTTGCCACCATTCACTCCCCAGAGAAGCCCATGATTCCCTGATGCTCTTTCCCACACCACTGGGTGTGACAAACATTTACTTTCACTTAGTTCAGCTAAGACAAATTAAAAAGAAAAAAAAGATGGAGGGATTAGGTGCATGGGAATCTATGTCAATAAAGGAATCTAAGGTGTAGAATCCATTTAAGGGGCTCCCCTGAAAAAAAAAAACAGAACAAAGAGTCAGCACTGTCCCATGAAGTTGGCTGGGTTTCAGTATCTCACGTCATCATTTTTAACGTCCTGGAAAGTGATTTCTTTTTTTTTAAAGATTTTATTTATTTATCTATAGAGGGGAAGGGAAGGAGAGAGGGAGAGAATATCAATGTACGGTTGCCTCCCGTGTGTCCCCTGCTGGGAACTGGCCTGCAACCCAGGCATGTGCCCTGACTGGGAATCAAACCGAGATACTCTGGTTCACAGGCCCGCGCTCAATCCACTGAGCTACACCAGCCAGGGCTGTGGAAAGTGATTTCTGTTTTTCTTTGCCGGGTTGCTGCTTCCTAACTCTTCTCCTTTCCTTTTCTTTTTTCCTTTAAAGGCAAGAGTAAGGGTTTTCGTGGACCAGTAAAATAATAATATGGACTCATAAAACCAACATTCTGTAAATAAAGCTGAATCTCACTGAACAGCAAAAAAGAAAAAAAAATCTGACTGAGGTCAAAAATATGCTTCAAAAAGACAAAATGCCCAGCAGTCTGAGAAAGAATAGAGGACGAATAAACAAGGGCAGAGAACAGGAAGTAGAATGGGTGGGGAAAGCCATTCACTTTTTTATTGCTGTACCATGATTTCAGTCCAAGAAATAATATTAGAAAAGGGATAACTTGGTATATTCTCCAGCAAATATGCTATGCTGAGAAGCTTCTCCCCACAGTAATTCCTGTCAGTTCTGCCAATATTTCTTCTTTTCCACTCTCTCCCTGAATTCAAACTTATCCGAGCTTGTCCTCAGTGCTTTGTCCAATGTTCTGCAAAGATGTTTTTTGAGTGCCCATGAAAAGGTAAGCCGAGTGAGAATGCCTATCATTTGGTCTTCTCTAGGGCCACTTTGATGCTTAAACACATTTTTTAAAGAACCACTAATGAAGTTTGTGACCTAACAGCACATTTGATTCATGAGCGTAGATTCCATAACTGTATTTTTTCCACTATATTTTTAGCTCACAATTGGCACAAATAGATGTTTAATACATTTGTTCAATGAGTGGATAAAGAAGGATTAAAATCATGAGGCTACTTCTGGCTCTGAAAGGTGTGGTTAAGCTTCTCTTTTCCACACCCGAGGGCTGGTGGAGCAAGTGATCTTGTATCATTCTGTGGCTTCTGTTGCCTGGGTTACACCATATTGCCAATCTCACCTAAGATTTTATGTAATCAAAAAATAAATAATCGGCAAAGAACTTATATGTTCCACCCATGGACATGAACTAAAGCCGGGAATGCAGGTGGGAGGGGATGTGCACGGTGGAGGGGAATAAAAGAGGGGAAATGGGACAACTGTAATAGCAAAATCAATAAAATATAATAAATATAATAATAATAATAATTGGCAATCATATCATTGATTCTCTCTCAGATCTTTGTCATCTCATCTTGGAGGGTCTTCAAATATACCCCCAACTGAAGAATAGCTCTCTTTTGTTAGGTAGAGATATCTATGTAAATATCTTTTATAATTATCTAAAACTCAAGTATAAGTTGGAGCTTCATATGGTCTAGTTTTTATAGGACACCCCAATTAAGAAAATACAGAAATTTCAGTCAAGATGGCATGTAGATAAATGCAGTAGTCACCTCCTCCCACACCCACATCAAAATTACAACTAAACTACAGAACAACCATCATTCAGACTCAGCCACCAGTCTCAATGTGGCTTCTTCCTTAATTCCCTAGTTGTAGTATTTCCATTCAGCCAGATTCCAGGTGGTAGGAGGGGTCGAGCTGTGGAATAGCCTGATTCCACACCCATATGTGGTGGGTAAAATGGGTGAATAAAAATTGGGAGGAATTTCTTAGCTGCAGAGGTCCCATGTGAGAAGCGAAGGGTCCCAGCCCTACACCAGGCCTCACAGCCCAGGGTTCCATTGCCAAGAAAATAACTCCCCATAACTTCTGGCTGTAGAAACCAGGGGAGATTGCAGCTGAGTGAGATGGAGGCTTTTGGAGTCTTAGGCAGTTCCTCTTAAAAGCCCTACACACAGACTTGCTCAGACTCACTCCCTCTGAGCTCCAGCACTAGAACAGCAGCTTGAAAGACACCAGAGACATACAGGGAGAAACTGATTCGTCCATCATCTGGGCGAGGGATGAGGGGCAGCTTTCTCCCAGACAGAAGTGCTGGCAGAGGCCATTGCTCCCCTGATGAGCCTTCTCTACACAGAGCAGGCAGGTGAGCACCATATCTGGGACTCCCTCAACCTGGCTATCACTATTTACCTTGCCCTGGTGATTCCCTGAGGCCCTGCCACCCAACTTTCAGGCCCACCCAAGCAGTTTCCAGTACCTTTTCCATACAAGTGGCCTATTTTGGCTCATGCTTCAGGTTTTCTTAAAATCTCTCAAACAAGCGGCGTCAGGTTTTAGCATACTCCACACCTCTCGCTAAATGGATGCAGGTCTAGTACTAGCAGCAGCTGGCCTTGGTTTACAGCTGTGCCTCACCTGGGCACCACCAAACCCAGCACAAGTAGCCACCATCAGCGGATCACTTTGTGGCTCATGCCAGGTAGCCCACAGCAAAACACAGTTGGCAGCTGATGTTGCCTGTACTTCTTGGGAGGCCCCAGAGCCAGCACACCCTGTGGAAAGCTTCAAACCATGCCAAAACATCACCACCCAACTACCTCCACAAGTGTCACACTCAAAAGGTGAACTCAGCAGACACCAGAGCCCCAGTGAAGTAAGTCCTGCTCTGTGGGGTGGACCACTGCACAGATGATCCTCCATAGTTATCTGTGCTCACAGCCATTCCTTTTAGCTGATTGGCCTGGGAGTAAATCCCTCCCATTATGTGCCAACAACAATCGAGGCTCAACTACAAGAGGAGGGTGTACACAGTTCACCCAAGTGATATGCCTCAAGTGCCTAGCTTGGGTGATCAAGGAAGCTGTGTCCTGGACCCTACAGAACATCTATGACATTAGGCCACCCTAGCAAGCCTGGGAAATGTAGCAGCTCTACCTGACACATAGAAACAAACACAGGGAGTCTGCAAAAATAAAAAGACAAGGAAACATGTCCCAAATGAAAGAACAGAACAAAACTCCAGAAAAAGAACTAAACAAAATGGAAACAAGCAATCTACTAGGTACAGAGTTGAAAACACTAGTTATAGGGATGCTCAGTGAATTTAGTGAGAACTTCAACAGCATAAAAAAGGATCAGTCAGAAATAAAGGTTATACTAACTAAAATGAAGAATAATTTACATGAAATCAACAGTAGAATAGATGGAGTCAAGAATCAAATCAGAAGTTTACAATTTAAGAAAGCAAAAAACACCTAATCAGGACAGCAAGAAGAAAAAAGAATCTGGAAAAAGAATCCAATTAAGTGAGGATAGTATAAGGAGCCTCTGGGACAACGTCAAGCATATCAACCTTCACATCATGCGGGTGCTATAAGAAGAGAGAAAGAGCAAGAAATTGAAAACCCACTTGAAAAAATAATGACAGAAAACTTTGGTAACTTGCTGAAGAAAGTAGACATACAAGTCTAGGAAGTTCAGACAATACCATACAAAATAAACTCAAAAAGACTCACACCAAGACACATAATTAAAACACAAAATGTTAAAGACAAAGAGAAAATCTTAGAAGCAACAAGGCAAGAGCAGTTAGTAACCTACAAGGGAGTTCCCATAAGACTATCAGCTGATTTCTCAACAGAAACTTTGCAAACCAGAAAGGATTGGCAACAAATATTCGAAGTGAGGAAAAGCAAAGATTAAAACCAAGATTACTTTACTCAGCAAAGCTACTATCATTTGGAATCCAAGAACAAAGAGCTTCTCAAACCCCAAAATAAAAAGCTAAAGGAGTTCATCACCACCAAACCGGTTTTATATGACATGTTAAAGGGTCTTCTGTAAGAGGAATAACAATAAGGTAAAAAATATAAACAATAAAATTGCAATAAATACATATCTATCAACTGATTCTAAAAACCAAAATAAACAGAATAGATACAGAGAGCACTTTGATGGCTGCAAGATGGAAGAGAGGTTGAAGAGATGGGTGAAAATGGTGAAGGGATTAAGAACTAAAAGTTGGTAGTTACAGGACTACCAACTATGTTGTATGGGGATGCAACATACAGCATGCAGAATACAGTCAATAATATTTAAAGAACTATGTACGGTGTCATATGGGTGTGGAATTTATCAAGATGATCACTTGGTAAGTCATGTAATATGTACCCCTGAAACTAATACAATAATGTATGTCAACTGTAATTGAAAAATTTAAAATGACATTACAGCCCTGGCTGGTGTAGCTCAGTGGATTGAGCGCGGGCCTGCGAACCATACGATCGCAGTTCGATTCCCAGTCAGGGCACATGCCTGGGTTGCAGGCCAGTTCCCAGCAAGGGACCCATGAGAGGCAACCATACATTGATATTTCTCTCCCTCTCTCCTTCCCTTCCCCTCTAAAGATAAATAAATATAATCTTAAAAAAAGATTTTTAAAAAGAAAATACAAACTAGCAGTCAACACTAATTAAAATAATTTAATTTTCAAATAATGTTTTTTGGCAATTCTCAAATAATATTTTACAACCTCAAAAAATCCTGTTTAGAACCCAAGCAACTCTTACTGTCTTTCCCCATTTCTCACTTTTAATGTCTCACATCCCCCAGCTAGCTGCCTCTCTACAACTGAATGTCCAGCCAAAACTCTCCCATTCAGCAAACCAAATACACAAGCCCATTCTCGTTTCTTCCCCTTCCCCTTTTTTCTACCTCTGTTTTTTTTCTCTTCAAAAAAAAAAAATAACTGGAGTTGGCACTCATAAAATTGTTTTGAGATGAGAAATGATAAGAAGAGAAAAAGAAAGGCTCTGCACTCTAATATATACTAATAATTTTTGTGAATCATATATAAATAAGATTTAGCATAGAAGGACCAAGCAATAGATGGAAAGCAGTGTAAATAAAAGACAAGAGACTGCTGAGAGGCAGCTCCTAACAGAAAGTGTTAGCCTTACTAAAAGCAAGATGATAAATAGAAATGCTCAAAAGTTTAGAAAGTTTATGAAAAAAGTTGAAGCTCAAATTGGCCAGAGAAGTGTAGGACTTTCAAGTCCAGATTCAGACAGCATAAGAATGAACTGTGATGACAGGAGGCTGACAGAGCCCAGCTGCCGTTTGAGTTTGGGAGCAGAGGAGACACCGGCAACCCGGCTGGAACAGACTGAGTTAATGTACATTACAAAGCACGGGTTTGTATCTAGGAAAAAAAGGAATTCTCTGTAATTCTGGAGACGGGGTCTGAGGAGATGAGCAGTAACCTACTCATTTTAGAGGTACAACATTGGGACTAAACTTATTTCATATCATGTTAATTGGGGATTATTGACTGAATGCTTATAAAATGCTATGTGAACAAACCATGGCTAACTTGTTCCCCCAAAACCACGCAATGTAGTAAACTGATTTTTGCACTTTCAAGTAATTGTTAACAATATAACGATTTGATGATTTATCTTAAAATAAGAGCATAGAAGCCAACACTAAAAGCAAGTTTGTGATTTAATAACAGGAAAAACCGTCTTGTGAGTGGAAATTATGGCAGTTAAATGTATCGCTAATGAATATTCACTCGTTCTTTTTCAGGTCTTCTTTAAGATGTTATTACAAAAAAAATATCTCTTAATGTGAAAATACCTGCAGGGAATACCTGAATTTTATTGGTCCCTCCAAACTCACTAATCCTTCAGATTACAAATGAATGACTTCTTTCAACAGGGAATCCTTTAGTGTTTATAAAAGTTTTCATAGGGTGGAGGGTGGCAGGGAAACTTCCTCCCAATAAGATAAAAGAATGAGGCTTCATCTTGCTGCTCGTCACTGCTCCTTGAAATAAGTCATTCCTGAAAAGTGTGCCCACCCCTCCCCGCCCAGACCTGCGCTGTTCCAGCGCAAGAGTCAGAGGCCCAGCTCTTCGTAATCTTCTGTTATTCAAGTCTGTCTGTGGGCTAAGAAGACTCTCAGACACCCAGGCAACAGAGATATATCTGATAGAAAAGTTTTACTAATTGTTTAAGAGGGTACAAAAACAAACAAACAAAAACCCACCTCAGCCCATAGCATGACCAGAGGCACCAAATTGCAATTCTCTTTCTAAAAAAACAGAAACAGCACTTCTGGTACTGAAGGTGTAGTGGGAGTGTGTGTTTGTGGAAATCTGTGTCTGAGGAGTCCTGAGCTATCGTGCCAAGTGAGTAGTAAGTAGCTACTACTTACCTCCTTAAGGACAGGTCTTATCTCTAGAAACCTCAGAGCTCTTAGCACGGTACCTTGCTTCTTATCTGTCACTCGCTAAAAGCATATTGAATTCGGTGATTATCAGGGCAATGCCTTTGGAAAATGGGAAGTGGGTACCCTCTTATCCTTGCTGCACTCTCCATCAGTGATAGCCAGCCTGAGAGAGCACGAGGGCAACAGGTTTAGGCTCAAAACTGGAGGAGCAAGTTACAGTGGAGCCAATTGAGGAAACAGAACTCACTCACAGGATCACTGAACGTCTTTCCCTGCTGAGCACTTGAAAAATGCAGAAGGTGCATCTCACCCGGGGAACATTCAGCTGGTCCGGGCTGATAGATTGCCTTACTGGAAACATAACTCTAAATTAAAACAGCTTACAAGTGAAGTCCTTTCTTCACCAGAACCTCTCATCCACCCATTAGGGGAACGAGCAGAACACTATGGCTCTGTGTGGGGACCAAACCTGAAAGGCCCACAGTCAGGGCCAGGAGGGTAGATCAGAGAAGAAATTAGGAAGGCAAACACGTGTTTGTGGCAACTCCCTTCTCTATGGACCTTTGCCCAGATCTGGCCCCAAACCTAGGGTGGCCACAACCTCTGTACCTCCTCCTGCCATGGCAGTCACATCCAGGAAGGAGGGAAAGCTGCCCACCCAGAGAAGATAATATCTGGAAGGAATGACTATTTGGGAAAAGTCCCAGTGCTAGTTAAGTGCCAACCAGTCCCCACCTTCTCCGGCCCCCTCCCACTGGTTCCTCCCCTTTCAGCTGCTCTAGTTCTTATAAAGTCTCCACAGACTTTCACAAACAGCCTGTAGGAGCCTCTCCCTGCACTGCTGCCGCACAAGACAGTGAGACCAACCCACAGGACCACAGACAGACCATGAAGAGCCTGCTGCTTCTCTCCATTCTGGCTGCCCTGGCCGTGGCCACTTTGTGTTACGGTGAGAAATCTTTCCCCTGCCATTTCTCTGGGCTTTCTTTTCTGTGCCTGACTTCAGTGTACTTCCATTTTTCCTCTCTCTCCTCCTTTCCTTGCCCCTTTCTCTATTGTAGTCTTAAAGTACCATTAATTTAACATTGCCCAAGTTCCAAGCCCCGTGTCTGTTCCATTCTTGTCTCTTTTTTATATCCTGAATATCCAGATTCTTGTATGCAAATTATTAGGCAAGTCCTTTCCAGGGTAAGTCACACTTGGAAACTTGGCTATTTCAGAGAGAAGATAAATTCCCAGCTCCTGAGTTTTCATTTCTAAGGATGTTTATTTAGACTTTGGTAACAATTGGTTAAAGATATTGGTTGTTACTTACTTTTAAAAACATCAGTTTTCATAGTGAAGTGTTAAGTAGGACCCTCTTTAGGGATAGGATAATCTCGTGGATTTACTAAATGTGCTTGGTGAGTTAATTTTAAAATGAAGTTTTATATTTAAAGGATCTCAGAAAAAACAGATTTCGTAATTTCTGTTGTCAAAAGATAAAATTTGCCTGGTTTCTGTATGTTCTTAAATATATCTGTGTTTAAAGCTTGTGAAAGAAAATCTGAAGCAAAATTATTTAGATTATTCAGTTTTATGCTTCAGTAAAATAGCTTTAATTCTTAAGCCTAAATATTAACAACCATGTATCTTTTGCTACTGACTGTTGAAATTATTCATAACGTTTCTGTGTGAAAGGATTTGGCTTCTTTAGCACCTTTTGAACTTTTCAAGCAAATTCACCTACTTACATATCTAAGACTCATTGCCAAATTTACCTGTTGGGAAGGGAGAAAGAAGAAAACTTCTGCTTTGACAGCATCTCAGTTCTTTCTCTGAACTGGCATCGTGCCCAGTGCAAGCTATGAGCCGGAGCCAGTGGTTTCTGTGGCTGCCAATTTAACACAGGTTCTTAAGATGCTTTTGGAACCTCCTAGAAGCCTGCAGGAAGAAACCAAGCTGTCCTCTAGAACTTTTTGTCTCTTCCTCAACCCTGCTTTCAGATGGGTCCCAGATGAATCAGAGAAGACCTGTGGACTCTCTGGAGACCTGTGGGCAGCTCCTAACTCGCCTTATTTCACTAGCCTGAAAACCTCAGAACCCTTGGGAAATTGTAGCTGTGCTCACTAGCTTCCTGAACATCAGAGAAACTGAAGTATAGACATATGCACAGCATGGACAGAGCTGGAGAAACAATTCAAAAATCATAAATGCCTGATACTTGTAAGAACTGTGTTGTTAACTATATTCCTCACATCTTTTTGACTCTTGTTTCTCCCTCCTTCACTGTGTTTAGACTATTGCAATGTGTGATAACAATAATGTGAACCTTTTTTTAATTCCAGAATCTCACGAAAGCATGGAATCCTACGAAATCAGTAAGTGCATATTCAACTTCCTTATTTAAATCTCATGTATTGTAGAATCCCTCCTTGTCCTTAAAAAGACAAATGGTAAAACATATACCAGGGAGAACAAAGAGGGGCCTTTTTTGAAAACCTCAAGTAAAATTTAAAATCCAATGACCATAAAAATCACCAGATAAGCAATTTTTTTAAGCTTGCCGGTGTGATATGGCATTTAAGCACCATTCCACATACTTAGGAGCCATAAAACCTCATTTGGAAGTTTTATGTTGGCACCACGTCAACCATGCCAACGGAAAATGAGGAGTAATGACAACTGGCAAAGTATAGAACTGGAGGCCAAGTTGGTTGGGAGACCACAGGCGTCAGCATTGTTACGATGGCAGTGAATTTCTAGACTTACAAAGACTGAGTAGAGGAGAAAATAATGGATCACTCTCATTTCCAATTTGTTCACTTTTTATCATGTTTAAGGTCTTCATTTACCAGTAATCTAAAAACATGCTTCACAAGTCTTCAGGACAGAGAGAATTCCTCCTCAAAGGCATTCTTAAAATGCTCTGAAACAGGAATACCGAAATTGAAAAACATTATCGTCCAAAGGCAAAACAAACAAGCAAAACTTTCAATGGCCCATGTGACAAGTCTCAAAGACACATATAGGGGTTATTAATTTCTTTTGATCAGGCAGTTTATGATATATTCTTATCTTCCCTTTTGATGTTTAAATAACCTCTAGTTACATGACATGCATGAATTAATGAGCTTTGGAACACATTTGTGTTGGGAAATACTCACAGAAATGTTTTCAGCTACTGTCTCCCTAAAACTGCAATGATTTCTTTCTGTTTTAAGGTCCCTTCATTAACAGGAGATATGCTAACACCTTCATATCCCCACAGCAGAGATGGAGAGCTAAAGTCCAAGAGAGGTGGGTAACACAACTGCGTGAGGGAGTCATTTTTCCCAGTGTAGCATCCCAGATCAGAATGGAGTGAGAAACAGGTTTTTCTAAAAAGAGATACTGTATGTAATTGTATCCCCAAATCACAGAATTTAAAAACAATATACAGAAAACAACTGAATTTCTGGAAGACTATTTTGTTAAAGACGCACAAAAGAGAGGGAGAGAGGACCTAAAAAAGGACAGAAAGAAAAATTCTGTTTTCATTTTTTAAAAAAATTCCCCCTGTTCAACCTTTCTTCCCTGTTCTTCAAGTATCTCTTGATAAGGGCCAGAAGGCGGCGAGGGGTGGGGGACGGGGAAGGATGGGCATGGGGGGGGATGGTGGCGGGGGATGGTGATTGGGATCTTCAATAGTTTCTGATATTCTTTTTCCCTTTTTCTTATTTCTCCATTCTCTTTATGCTTCTTAATCTGTCCTTCATTTGCCCCCGCCCCCACCTTTCTAGGATCCGAGAACGCGCCAAGCCCGTCCACGAGTACAACCGGGAAGCCTGTGACGACGTTAGACTCTGCGGACACTACGCCAGGGTTTTTGGCTACAACGCTGCCTACAATCGCTATCTCCGGCAGCCCCGAGGGGGCAAATAAGATTGAAAAAAGTCTTTCTTCCCAGTGCTTGATGCCTGGTTTTGTATTCCCTTGCAGTAGCATCATTGAACCATACAGACATATACGAATTGCTTGTCTCCTAAATGTTCTCGTCTGGCGGTGCCCTTCCTCCCTGCTCCCAGATTGATAAATAATGAAAGCACAGTGTAGTGAAGGTGGAAGAAGAATTATGGTGTACGGTTATTATTATAATAAAGTTACGGTTGGATACTTTCATTTTGTGAGTCTGATTTCTTCTGAGAAAATGCTGAGATGCTGAATCGTGGCCCATCTCCTCCAGCATAAGAGGTTCTGGTGGTCAAGTTCTGGGGTTGATTAGAAGCAGAGCTGCACAGACAAAATAAACCTTAGAAGACAGTCACTTAGCCATCATATGTCCAGACTCTCTCTCAAACATCATTGATGGTTAATCATATAATTTTCCTGCTTTCTAATTGTAAATGGTCTCTAAATTTCTTTTGCATGGATTTCTGACTCTGTATTGTGGCTCATCACCCTCACTTGAATGTTATCATTTCCTAAGATGCCACAGTTTTGATTCTTACTTGAGCCAAGAAAATATGTGTTTACTTTCATAATCATCAGCGATATTTTAATTTTTTTATTTTTAAATTACAGACGATGTACAATATTGTATTAGTTTCAGGTATGCAACCCTATGATTAGACATTTATATAATTTACAAAGTGATCACTGGGATAAATCTAGGACCCATCTGACACCATACATAGTTGTTACAATATTACTGACTATATTCCTTATACTGTGCTTTACATCCCCATGACTATTCTGTAACTGCCAATTTGTACTTCGAAATCCCTTCACCCTTTTCACCCATCCCCCAACTCCCTCCTTCCTGGCAACCTTCAAAATGTTCCCTGTATCTATGAGTCTGTTCATAATCACCAGAGATTTTCTAAATGCTGCCCTCAGGGAATTCTGGAGCCAGAAGGTGCAAGAACTTTTTCGGGCCTGGTTTGCTGAGGAGGAGATGAGGCTCCAGAGTCTCCCTGCAGGATAGTTAGGAACAGAGGCCAGGGCTTCTCGGGCCAACTGAGAGCCTGTTCTTCTCTGCTTAAGAACTTGTTCATGCCTATCCACTTTTTACACCCATTCTTTCTGGGAGGCCCACAGCCTCAGTCTACTTTGTGGAGTACATCTTTCTGCTCCTTTAAAATTCTGCCCAAATCTCAAGCACTTGATGGAATCCTTGATGATTAAATCCACCCAGCTGCCGTCACACCACTAGCCAGTACGCAGCCCTTTAAGAATTAATATAGAGTCAAGCACAATGACATTACTCAGTTATGTTTTGATTAAAGTTTCTTTTTTTATATATTTGTTTTCACTACAGTAATTTCTTGGAAGGCAAACACTGTAAATGCATTCTTTTTCTCCCTATAGCCTCAGAACTATGTTCTGTTCACAACGATTATTCAAGGAAAGCTAAATAAACAACAGACTAGTCATGCCCATGAGTGATCCCCAGTTCTGAAACTGTTAGGTTCATATAATAATGTGGGTCATATAAAGGAAGAAGGAACTACTACCCTTTGCAACATCATGGATGGAACTGGAAAGCATTATGCTGAGCGAAATAAGCCAGGCGGTGAAAGACAAATATCATATGATCTCACCGTTAACAGGATTCTAAACAAACCAAACATGCAAGCAAAATACGACCAATGACACTCAAATATGGAACAGGCTGACAGGGTCCAGAGGGGAGAGGGGAGAGAATTATAGGGGAAAAGTGAATGGACTCACATAAAGGACACATGGACAATAACTAAGGGTGGGGGGTGGAAAGGGGAGGGAGGCGGGGAGCATGGGGCGGGGGGCGGGCAGGGTTGGGAATATAAGACAGAAGCCTGTACGTGAACAAGAATTAAATAAAAATTATATTTAAAAAAATAATAATGTGGGTCATATAATTTAAACCACTGTCACATTAATGCAATTATGAATGTTTTATGATTTTTAAGCTCTTTTGCATATTAAGTAGGTCTTCCAACAACTCAGAAGATGGATAATATGTAATGGATGTCAAAATCGAGACCAGAGGAGGTACTTTTCTGAAAACATTGTAGCAGATGCAGAGGTCTGCACCTCCGACTGAGGAATTGTGCCCCCAGCTACCAGAAATACTGGCAGCTGATGGTTCTCAGCCAAAAATGTGAGTGCAACACATTTCCAGAGCTCTCTGTCTGCTCATCTTTCTCCTCACTGGTACCTTTCTCTGTGATGGCTACCACCTCTTTCAACTCTGAGCTCTGTCTCTTCAATTCAGGAAGGCCCTAAGGGTCTGCGAAGGTCCCATGTTCTGTCCCATGGTCTGAACACCCTCTAGGAAGTAAGCTTGGCAGCTATGGGGTTCACCTTATTTGTTCACCATTTCTTATGCATCGATGTTGAGTGAGCTAAAAAGAAGGCAGATATGGTAGAAAAGGGGGACAAAATAAAACAGAAAGGACAAATTGACAACAAATGGCAGACAGTTTTAAGGGACTTAAACTGATTAAGGGACAATTGATTTCTAGTTTTATACCATTGTGGTTGAAGAATATGCTTGATATGATTCTAATCTTCTTAAATTTACCAGGATTTGACTGGGCCTAACATATAGTCTATTCTGGAAAATGTCCCATGTGCACTTGAAAAAAAAATATTCTTCTGCTTTGGCTAAAATGCTCTAAAAATATGAATTAAATACTTTTGGTTTAGTGTGTCACTTAAGGCTACTATTTCCTTGTTAATTTTCATCCATTAATGTAAATAGGGTGCTACAGTCCCCTACTATGACTGACTGAACTACTGTTGATCTCTCCCTTTATGTTCGTCAATATTTGCCTTATGTATTTCGGTACTCCTCTGTTGGGTGCATAAATGTTTGCAAGGGTTATATACTCTTATTGAACAGACCACTTAATCATATGTATTATTCTTTTTTGTCTCTTATTAGAGCCTTTAAAGTCTATTTTGTTTGATATAAGTATTGCTGCCCCAGCTTTTTAAAAAAATTTCCATTTGCATGAAATATCTTTTTTCATCCCTTACTTTTAGTCTATGTGTATCTTTCATTCTGAGGTGGGTATCTTGTAGACAGCATATATATTTTCTTTTACTATTATTCAGTCACCTATCTCATGTCTTTTAATCAGAGCATTTAATCCATTTACACTTAAAGTAGCTATTGATAGGTATTTATTGTCCCTTTATTTTTTATAATTATGGTCCTGAATTTTTTCTTTCTTCTTCTTCTTCTTAAAGAAGTCCTTTTAACATTTCTTGTAATACTGGTTTGATGAGATGAATTCCTTTAGCTTCATCTTGTCTGCAAAGCTATTTACCTCTCCTTCAATTTTAAGTGATAGCCTTGCTGGGTAGAGTATTCTTGGTTAAATGAATTTGCTTTTCATCTCTTTCATTATTTCATACTAGTCCTTCCTTTTGGGCCTGAAAATTTCCTATTGACAAATCTTCTGACAGTCTTATGGGAGAGTCCATATAGGGAACTCTCTTGATGTTTTTAAGATTCTGTCTTTGTCTTTAACCTTGGCAGTTTTAATTATGCTGTGCCTTGGTGTGGTCCCCTTTGAGTTCATTTTGTTTAAGACTCTGTACTTCCTGGATTTGTATGTCTACTTCTTTCACCAGGTTAGGGAAGTTTTCTATCATTATTTCTTCAAACAGGTTCTCAGTCTCTTACTCTCTCTCTTCTCCTTCTGGTAGCCCAAAGATGCAAATGTCATTATACTTGGTTTTGTTCCAGAGGTAGTTTAAACTATCTTTATTTTTTTTAATTCTTCTTTTTGTTGTTCTGAATGGGTGTTTTCTGCTACCTTGTTCTTCAAATTGCTGAGTCAGTCCACTGCTTCTACTAATCTCCTGTTGATTCCTCCTAATGCATTCTTCATTTCAGTTATTATATTCCTTGTATGAATGGTATTTTTATGGTTTCCATGTCTTTTTTTACATTTACTACCTCTTCACTGAAGTTCCTACTCAGTTTTTTGAGCATCCTTATAACTAATGTTTTGAAATCTGTATCTGGTAGATTGTGTGCTATAGGAGACTGGTTTGTTTTAGTCTGGCAAATGTGACTCAGCTCTGAGTGGAAAACCTACAGAAGCGAAGTGGTGGGCAGGAGCCAGACCTTCAAACCAAGTTTTCCCATGGGAATCAGGCCTAGAAAATGCAGACAGACTGTTATGGCTTGCTCTTGCTAAAACTCCCTCACCCTGGTCTGAAACAGTAAATGTGTATTGTCTATCTTCAAAATGATTTCCAAAGCCTGTATGAATTTTCCCAAGGACAGAGCTAATCAGCTCATCATCATTCCCCTCTGCATGTTATTTCATTTTCTTGATTGTACCTAAAATGTAGACAATAATATTCTATGTAATAGATAATAAATCTTTCTCTGATGTAAGACCCCAGGAAAACAATAAAAGCCTGTCTAGGCCAGGGTCGAGGCGCTCTCCTGTTGAGGGAGTGGCTGTGCTGTTCCCTTTTTCTCCACAGGATTGTTATCGCCTATGCATTTATTCTCATCATCAGCCACAACAGGTGGACTCTGCTGGCCGGAGTCCGCCACAGTGTGCCTCCATTTTATTTAGCCCTTTTTCTGGAGAGTTCTCCTGTTCTTTCATTTGGGACCTGTCTCTTTGTGTGCCCATTTTGGCTGCCTCTCTGTCTGTTTCTATGTATTAGGTAGATCTGCTATGTCTCTCAGTCTTGGCAGAGTGGGTCCATGTAGTAAGTATCCTATGGGGCCCAGTGGCAAAGTCTCCCTGATAACCTGAGCCCGGTGGTCCCGGAGTGTCCCTTGTGTAGATGGTGTGTGCCTTCCTGTTGTTGTTGAGCTTCAATGCTGTTGGCACATCAGTGGGTGGGATTGACCCTCAGGCTGACTGGCTGTGAGGACTAGCCATGACCACAGCATACTAGCTGCTGTACAGGGGCTGACCTCATGGAGCCGGACTCTGCAAGGAGGTCTGGTGCCTGCCAGAAGACTGCCCTTTGGGTTACCACTTGTGGAGTGAATAAGGGAGCTAATCAGGTGGTACTCTTTCGTGGACTGATTCCTACTACTGGGTGTGTTGGTTCTGGGACCTCTTGTGAAGGGTTCTGGTGCAGGTCAGTTTCAGATGCTGCCTGTGACCAGCCTGGGGCTGGCTACATGTTAGGAGCTACAAAGCAATTGGGGGTTGGTAGCTGCCTGTGCTGGGCCTCCATGCACATAAGAGGCTGTGCTGCAAACTGAGGCTGGCCACCAATATTGAGCCTGAGGCAGGTCACCAGAGGCCCAAATCACCCCAAGATTTGGCAATACCTGCTGGCTGTTAGTCTCAGCCTCTAAAAGAACTTTGGGCAGTATGCGAGTTGGATGCTGTAGAGTCTCAGGGAGTCATCAGGGTGGGGCAAGCAGTGTTTATCTAGTTAATACAGATTCAGATTTGGTGTCAGTGCTAAACATAAGGACATTCAGCAAAATTCTCGGGGTATACTGAGGCCAGCTACCACCTGCCTGGGGCCTGCAGACCTTTTCAGTGGGTTGGGTTCTCAGGGAATAATCACGTTGGAGGTAGTAGAGTTCACCAGACTAACGCAGATCCAGGGAGGGCTGAGCACAGGGACAATGGTGACCATTGCTTCAGCCCTCACCCTGTAGCCTGACAACTCAGTTGCTCCATGTATGTCTCTGGTACCACGTAAGCTTGACTGGAATTCTTTGAGAATTTTTTTAAGAAAGACTGCAGTGCAGGCCCAGGCCTGTTAATGTCGAAAAATGCATGACTCATGCAAGGCGGAGTCTCCGGGAGTCATAGGAGTGGAGCAAGTGTTCACTAGGCTAATGTAGATCGAAATTTGGCCACAGGGTAAAAAGACTCAACATAAGAAAGACAGCTCCCGTCAGCTGTGCATGAAGAGGGCTCAACACAGGGACAATGACAGCCTTCCCTCCAGCCCTTACCCAGAAGCCACGCAACTCAGTTTCTCCCTGTGTGTCTCAGAAACCTCCTGAGCCATTGTCTGTCCTCCGGAGCCCAAGGTGAGTGCCTACAAGTGAGAGTTTGCACATAGGCCTTTTAAGAGGACATTTAGGTTTCCAGCAGCCTTTGTCCTACCCAGACAGGCAGAATCCCCTGTGATTTTACAGCTAGATGTTATGTGGGCTCCTCTTCTCAGCACTGATGTTTCAGGCTGAGGGGACTAAGACCCCTCCCTCCTCGGGGGGGACCTTTGCAGCTGGAATATCGACCACTACATGTAGGTGTGGGGCCAGGTGTTTTGCATCTCTGCCCCTCCTACCAATCTTGACATGGCTTCTTCTTTATATCCTTAGTTATATCCTGTTCGGCTAGTCTTCAGGTTGATTGCTCTATAATTTAGTTGAAATTTTGATATAGTCATGATAGGAGGTGAGTAGGGTGTCCACCTACTCTACCATCTTGTGAAAAAAAGATGTACAAAGAATTCTATGTTGTCAAGTTTTATTTTCTTTTAATTCTTTTAAGGTGCTTTTCCACTGTCTTCTAGCTTACTTTTATATATCTATATAAAATCTGTTACAATTTTTTAGTCCTATATATATACTGTGCCTTTTATCTCTGGCTGCTTCTAAGGTTTTTATCATTGTTTTTGACCACACTGATTATAATATACCTTCACCAATATCCAGAGATCCCTTTCTCTATAGCTGTCTCCTCTTCAGTATTTTGCTATGTGAACTATGGCCAGCATGTTCGCTCAAGACTTCAAGTCCATCTCAACTCAAAACAAGCACTGGATTCCATCTGGATTCCTCCTTCCTGAGCCATGGACTGGAAACATTCTTAAGGCAATAATAACCTGGAGCAAACATAGGAATCACCTGGCTTGCTTCCCCTCTCTTAGGGGATGGGAAAGTGAATTGATGTCCAGTGCCTTGCAAACCATGTTGGCTAAAAGTCCATTAAACCAGGTAGAACTACTTTGAATTGTCATCTCAGCCTCAGTGTTACCCCATAGAATTGAGTGAGGCATTTATTTCAACTGCATAAATTCACATGCTCACTTTGCCTACTTCTACTTCCCTTATCCTTCTCATAGGTTGTACCCAAGGGTACTCTCCAATAAACCACCAGCACACAAATCTTTGAATCTTAAAGTCTATTTCCTAGGGAACCAGATCTATGACAGTCATTCAGGTGGCAAATAGTAGGACCAGGATCTTCTAGCTCCAGACTTCTTGTTTTATTCATCACACAACACTAGATACATAGTTGTTTTTTGGGTTTGGGGTGTTTTTTGAGCTAGCAAGAAGTTCAACGATGACCTAATTCAACCCCCTCATTTTATGTTAAGAAATTTGTGAGCTTAGGGACTACATGACTGTTCTAAGGCAGGTAATTCTATTCTCTTGGAAAATTCACTTGTACCAAGCTCATTAAATCTAATTTCTTAAGCCAAATTTTAGAGGGTTAGGTATAGTCCTGGCTGGTGTGGCTCAGCTGGGCATCACCCCATAAACTGAAAGGTCACCAATTGATTTCTGGTAAGGGCATATGCTGGTTTGTACGTTCAGTCCCCACTCAGGGAACATGCAAGAGGCAACACACTGATGTTTCTCTCCTTCTCTTCCTCCCTCCCTCCTCCTCTCTCTGAAATCAATAACAGAAAAAAAAGGTGTTATGTACATACCTAGTCCGTATATTTCTACCAACTTCTCATTGTGAATAATCACACTTTATAATCTGACAAATCAATGTTTAGTGTGGTTTCTACCTTAGTCAAAATTTTAAGCTAGCCACCTTTTCAGTTTTTTTAATTTTTTGATATATTCTGGTTTTTCAAATCTAAGACACAGGAAGTGATAGGTCACAGTTCTTATTTTTTCCCTCTTGTATCATCTGGGTAAGGCTTTTCACAGAGTAGTGCATCTTAGAAACCAAAGAGTATTTAAACACAGATAGAATGATCTGCTGCCATGTCATAAAAGAAATTCAGCCTTCCAACATAGTGTTTGAGATTAAGGACTTTGTAAATAGGTCTCCCAGCAACACCACTTAGAACTGCGTCATTCTTGGGCAAGTTAACTAATCTCACTGGGCCTCAGTTTCCTTATCTGCAAAATAAGATGATTTTAGCACAAATCTTAGAGTTATTGTAAATATTCAAGAAATGAATATATATAAACTACACAATACACGGTCTATACAGTGGCATACAGTGTTTAGTAAATGTTAGCTATCTCTAGTGTTGTTTTCAATTGTATTGTTAATATTACTATAATGTACTATATTCTGGATATTAATAAATGGTGAGACAACACCTGCATGGGGATTCCCCCTTATGCCTTGGAAGCAGCCAGCAGGACACATAGCTAAAAACTATTAACAGCATGAGCCAACTGTGCTCACTCCAGTCCTCCTCTTTCCCCACCACACCGTACTTACGTACGCTAATGAAGCCTGCAGTTTCAGAAGACTACGCCAGGGAAGCACACTTGTTTAAGGAAAATTCGTGATTGTAACTTTCATGTTCTACTGGTTTAGATTCATGCATCCATATTTTTATGGAGTCATAAACGTTATATACTTATATAAAAGTGATGTATTCAAGCACCATTTTCACCCCTACTTCTACCTTTTGGATAAAGGAAATCTGCAAGTAATCCATTGTTCTATATCTAGGTTCTTTAGTAACTTGATTACCCATCATTAACAACCTTTTCTTCAATTCTTCAATGATATTGTTTCGGGCCCACTTCTTTGTCATAATATGGAACTTTAATAATTTCTATACTAAACCCATTTTGATTTGGAACCCTGAATCTTTGCCTAGATTACCTCTATTTTTCTGTCAATGAACTAGAGTTCTACTTTATCTTAGATGGCTCTCCTCTGGAACCCAGGCGTTGGTACCCATCAGACTATTGCCAGATACGCCTTCTGCCACGCCCTCTCTACCAGTAGGAATCCGTCAGTTGATGTTAACTCAGAACAGAACCTATTATTCCACTCTGCTTTTCCTATGAGAATAAGGTAGCTATCCATGCTGTGCTACATACCTTAAACTATCCAGCATTATGTAGTATTATAGTCCCTAAGAGTAGAATACATGGGTCTGAAGACTAAGGCATAGAAGCCAGAGAGGCTCCATATTTTGTAACCACATGAAGAATTTACCGTATTTTTTAAACCATAAGATGCACCTAGGTTTTAGAGGAGAAAAATAGGAAAAAAATTTTGAAGCAAAAGTGTGGTAAAATATTTAATAACATAAATAACATAATATTTCACCAATGTAAATGTAAACAGAACCCAACAGCAGCATTAATAACCATTACTCCTCCCAAATTGTGGGGGGGGATTCATCTTATAGTCTGAAAATACAGTACATTTTTCATTGCTAAAATTATAATGTCTGTTGCCCTGGAAATCCTGGTTCACAGAAAGAGAACACTTTCACCACGGGACATTGGAAGAGTCCCATTTAAGCTCTCGATGTTGCCTGACCACATTGAATGCTTGCTTATCAATTTTTTTAAATGTTCCTCATAAGAGCAAGGCTCTTCATACTGAGACTACTTAACAAGTAAGGGAGTCATCTTTCCTAGTGGGGGTAACTGAATATAATAATCAGGAGAAGAAAGGGCTTCTGATTCTAAGGAAGAAAACATGCACTTGATATCTAGGTAAGCCATTGGAATAGCTCTCGATATTCCTCTGCCTCGTCATGGTAGTGACTGGACAGGCATGTTAACCGTGAGAAGGTCTGAGAAGGCTGTGGTGACCGGGAGCTCACCACTCTCAGGAATAGAAGTCTATTTCACTTGCCAGGTTAGACACCTAGACCACCAGATGTGCAAGAGTGACAGAATCTCGAATGGGTTGTTGAAGAGAAAGACAATGAGGGTTAATAGTAAGCTCACAACCTACTGCAGCAGCAGGGGCTGTAGTTGGTCCCACTGACCCTTCGTAAATATTCTGACCTGCCCCAAGGAGCAAACTGGACTTCACACAGGAGAATACACCAAAGGAGAGATTATAGAACTGGGAGAGAGAAGATACGAGATTTATAGAAATACATGTCTAAAAAACAGCCACGGCATCCAGGAAAGTGTGACTAGAACCTATCTGGGACTGTAATTTTTCCTGGAACAGAGACCAATCCAATTCTAAAGAAGCTGTTTCTGACGTATTTTATTAAGTAAGTGGATGTCACACTACAGGTGTGGACAGCAATGGATGCTCTGCTGCTTTGTCCAGATCCTTCGTTTCTCCCATTCCTTCGGGTGCTGGCAGCTGATAGCTTCCAAATGGCTGAGTTTCTCTCCTGGTGCCTCTAGCTGAAGAGAGCAACTAGTCTTGTGATTGCTTCCTTTTCATCTTCCCTTTTCTTGCCTGCACAGTATTTAAAAGCCAGAATGTGTCATGACTAAGTTGCTCAGTTTATGAGTACATACACACACACACACAGCAGAGGTAGGAAGATAGGATATAGGAACCTCTTAGTGGTCCCTCACTTCATCCTAGGACTGAAATTGGTCCCAATTTTTCTCATTTAAAAATGCAACCCCCAACTATCCTCAAGTGAGCCAACACCAGAAACTACATTATGAGATTCATTTGTGAGTTTCTTTAGAGAAATGAACTGGGTGACCTGTTGGGGTTTTTTTCCATGTTTCATTTCTCTGAATTTAGGCATTGAAAGCTAACCAACAAAGAAAGCCAGGAACATAAGTCATCTGGGGTTGTTAAAACATGAGGTTAAGCCTTAAAAAATACTGTTCAAGAAATGTGCTCTTTTCTCAGTTAATACAGGAGGTTTTTATGGTGTTTGCCTAGAAACACTCTGACTCCTTTACTTTGGAGAGAGCAATACACAAATTTGTCTCTGTCCATTTCATCTAAGGATAATAACCACTGCTTTGACCACAAACCTACAATAAAGTAGGAAAGTACTCTGCATACATTGGGGTACATGTTTTTAAACATTCTTAGAGAGAATTTTGCTTCTTACAAAGAGTCTTCGAAAGGTCCCAAAGGATAGTGATTTTGTATTATAAAGGTGTTCTTTTTTTAAATATTTTATTTATTTATCTTAGAGGGGAAGGGAAGGAGAGAGAGAGAGAGAAATATCAATATATGGTTGCCTCTCATTCGTCCCCTGCTGGGAACCGGGAACCCAGGCATGTGCCCTGACTGGGAATTGAACCGCGATCATGTGGTTCTCAGGCCCACGCTCAATCCACTGAGCTGCACCAGCCAGGGCTATAAAGGTGTTCTAAGACAGTCCTAAGTGCTGTGATTTAATTCTAGGAGTGAATTAGACCTCAAACATGAGAGTATTCCAAAGAAGACATGATCAAGCTAAGAAATAGGAGATAGATTTTCACTCAACTGGCAAATGCATTTTTATAAAACAGCACAGTACCCAGAAAAAGGTGACTAGAACTACAGAACTTAGTTGGACAACAAAAAGTATCTTTTTGAAAACATATTCTCTGAGTATTAAGTAACCAACAGCCCTCATTTTCAATCTGAATACCCACAAAACAACAAGGGTCAAAAATGCAAATTTGTTGTTAAAGATTAGACACCTTCAATTCTTCTGTTTACACATATGTGTTGTACATCTTCTTTGTTTTTGAATTTCCTAAATTCTTTGCTTCTAAGACCTTAAGTTAAAATAGAATTCTTCTGAAATCACATGGGCCCACCCAGAATGCAGACATTAAAAATATAATTAGAGATAGAAGTACAGATAATGAAAGTTTTGAAGTGTTGCATTTTTTCCCTGAAATAAAATTTTATGGCTTATTGTCTTAGAAGAGAGTCATGGTAAAAGAGGTCACCTTTTATGTTTGGTAGGATAAAGCCATTCTCATTTAATACCATGGTTTATGGAAATAATATTTACTGAAGTTATCGTATATTTAACATTTCACAAATATTTAACAGGCACCTATTCTACACCATACAATGTGGCCTAGAAGGTCTTTGAGTTTGCTCTTAAAACTGCACTGTTATGAAGTTCTCCAAGTCACATGATGTTCCAGTTCACTTGGATAACTAGTTGTTAGGATAGAAGTTTTTCTTAGATTGAATCAATTGAAACATTTGGCCTTAATATTTATCTCTAGAAAAAAACAACAAAATTAAAACATTCTATTGCCTGTTCTCTTCTTTTAAAACTTCTGCACTTGATATGTTGCATAGACACCTTCACACTCCCAAGTGTCCTCTCTCTCTCTCTCTCTCTCTCCCTCTCTCTCTCTCTCCAGCAAGCAGAGACACAAACTCTATTTACTTGTAAAATTAACTTTTTTCTCCATGTGCACGGGGCCTGGTCTATGGGCCATGGTCTGAGAAGGGCTCTCAGGAGGCAAACAATGCTCATTAAAAATTTAACATTGAAATTAAGAACACTCTAACAGTAGCCAGAGGGGAGGTACAAGGGGATAAGGGGGGGGCGGGGGGAGTGGGGATGGGTTTCAGGAATAACTATAAAGGACACATGGACAAAACCAAAGAGGGGTGGAATCAGGGGAGGGAGGTGAGGATGGCTGGGGTAGGGGCAGAGTGGTGGAGGGTAAATGCAGACAACTGTACTTAAACAACAATAAAATAATTTTAAAAATTAAAAAAAATTAATGTTATAATGAGTCAGATGAAGTTTCCTGGACGAAGTGCTATTTAGAGGATTTCCCAGGTCAGGCCTTACTCATTTCTCCCCATCCCAGAGCTCTGGGTCCACATTAGGCAGGTACTGACATGGGCTTTGGCACAAAAAGCCCTCAGACCTGGGCTGCCTGAGATAGAACCACAACAAAAAAGAAAAATATTGTTTTAAGCATCCACACTTTTTCCTTCTAGTTCCTCTTTTTTATCTACTCCCCACTACTGGTGGAAACAAGTTTGCCTTTGTTTCCCCAAGGAGATGTCTTCATTCTAAAAACAGAATTGGAGAGGACTATGTTGACATAGAAAAATATTAGTCTCAGATAGTGACCTTAAAGGAAGCAAGATAAGCTCTTGAACAAGAGGGTGGAGTCCTGGCTCCCACAGTACCTCTCAAATCATATTATAACGGAGCGGCCTCCTCTGACAACAAGCATAAAGGGCCTTCTCTGCCAGCTGAACATCTAGGCAGGTTTCTTGCGCTGTGAATCACGTATAAGGGAAAAGAGGCCCAGAGAAACCCTGTGCCAGACAGAGTCTCTACCTGAGGAGGAACCCGAAGAGTATTTGGACTTCTGGGAATTACTAGTTCCTGCAGCCTCCTGCCTGCTTCCACTGTCTATAAAAAGTCAAGATTGTTTTGAAAGAAAAGAATGCTCGACCTAACCTCTAGAGTACCAGCTGTGGGTGCACCGTGATTAGAACAGCGATTATATTTGCACTCATGTATCCGTGTGGATGTAACGAGAGGGAGAGGACGAGCAGGCTCGGTACAGATGACCTTCCTTCTCCCCAGGCAATGCAAACCTAATTCTAGATCTTCTCCACAGAAGCTCTGTGCTTATTTCTGCTCTAGGAGCCCTGGATGTATGGTATTAATTTTTTGTTTTCATAAATGGACTTATTATAATTGCCTTCACATATACACATTATTTCCACTTGTGCTAAGAAGATCTATGGGTTGTAGGCAAAGCAAGCATCATCATTCATAATCAAGAGTTGTGAAAACTGAACATGAGCTAGGTTAAAGTCTTGAGTAAGATAAAAGCAAAACGAGCACTGGAACTCAGTTTTCTATATCTGGATATCCCCTTACCCCCTACACGGAAGAAGTTCAGGACCTTTTTTAGCAAAGGCCAAACTAGGGATGGAAAATGTTTGCAAACCAACCAAACTTTTAACAGCATGGAAGAGAGAAGGCCCAACCTTAATGTTGGAAAAAAGGTTGAGAATGAAATGTCCTCAAAGTCATCATTTACTTTCTAATAAGAATTGTTTGGGAATCATAAAGTCACATGTTTGAAATCAGTCTAAAAATCATTTTTAAATGAAAAAGAGTTGGTCTGCTCTCTTGGAACAATTTAGATCCCTTGGACCAAGTCAAATAATTCAATTTTATTTTTGCAATAGGGAAAAATAGGCCTTTGCTTCAAAAATATTTACAGTGTTTTTTTTCCCTTTGCACTCAGTGACCTGGGGGAGATGAAAAGAAGGCTCCAGGCCAAACCAAAATATGTCCATGGTTTTCACAAGCTGAACTGGGTTCATAAATGTTGCAGTTAGAGAGCTTCAAAGTCGTAATTCAAGTCTGTGCCTGCCTGATGTACACATACCTTACAATTTTAAACAATGACATGATTTATTTCCCTCATATTAAAAGCAAACAGATATGACTTGCAAAGGCTAAATAAGATCTTGACAGGATTAACTAGATATTTAAGATATTTAAGTATTCAGGTTCTAAAACTAGCCTTACGTATGCGACACAGTTTTTCCAAAGTTCTACAGTATCCGCATTTATAAGCCACTGGGTTTCCAAGAGCTTTTGCAAGAGGCCACTCCATAACATAGTTTATCTACCAAAGAAGCTTTCCTAGCTCTGCTAACCCTGGTATGCATGAATCTGGGCTTTCAAAGAGAATTGACAACATACCTTTACCTGGCTTCAAGTACCAAATGGAATGCAACGTAACTCAAGAGATAGGCGGATGTACTAAAACAAAGGCTTCTGGATATTCCCCATTTGGTGGTGACACCCTACTTTGTTTCTGCAACTCAGCATTGGCTGATGTTTTCCTGGTCATGTCACTCTTTGGGAGGAGTGAGTTGGAAAGCTTATTCCTTTTTGACAGAGCATGAATGTAAGTGACCTTCACCCCACCTGTACCTCTCTGAGCTACTGGGGCTGTTTTCAGTACCCTTCTTCCTGCCTAATCGTGTCCCTATCACTAGACCCAAACAGCCCAGATCAGAAGAGTAGGCCCTTCTTTGTTGGACCTCCCCTCATGCTGTAATTTCACATGACCCACCCCTCCCCTTTAGAGAGCTCAAATGTACGTGTACCTTAAATCTGAATGGCTGCCTTTATCCTGACTCATCTTATGGTTCTATCTTTCAGCCCATAGGTGGGCTCTGGAGATCCTGGGCACTCTGTCTAGAGAGGAATAAGCATGAAAAAGGAAAGGGACTTAAAATGAAGCTTTATAAGCAATGGTTGAAGAAATGAGCAGTTTGGTTTGGAGCAAGGATATATATAAACCTCTAGGTACACACATGCAAAGGTATAAAGTGAAAATAAGGAAAAAAGACTTAGGTGTTATCCTAAAGGTAAGACTATGAACAAAGGCTAAAAAACACTGGGAGAAAATTTTGTTTCAATGAATGCAAAATCTAAGAGATGAGTTCAAATTGGGAGAGTGCTGTGGAGTAAGCTTCTCATCATGGAATATTTTAAACAGGGGGATAACACTACCTGACAGGGACAAAGAAAAGGGGACCCCTGGGATGGACTGTCAGACAGACAAAACTTCAAACTTTAATATCCTATTATTTTTATTTATGCTCAAATGGAGAAAATATATGAAGCCAATACAAATCCATGAAACCAGCTATTAGCCCCCATTTTGTTCAGAACAAGGAGAGAATTATAAAGTATAAAATGCAAAAACAAAAACGTTAAACAAAGTGAGTTGCTTCAGAACAAATAAAATGAGCATGCTTGGATAGGCAAATAAGGATGTGGCTATAATTGATCTATATTAGATTGGTGAATTGTCACAGAAATAAAACTGAGTAACTATTTGACATTTTAGGCCCAAATCTTGGCTCTTCATTAATATGCACAGATAACATATATTCAAGGTGACAATATTTGGAGACTGTATTGTTTTTTTTAGATAACTGATATAACTCTTTTGGTCTCATTGTAACCATAGGCCTGGGTTATAAATTAAATATGGTCAAATATAGGTAACAATTAAGAGTTTCGCAAGGAAGGAAAAAAAGAAAGAATTTCTATTACTCTTTAAGCAGTTCATGCCTCATATCTTAAATGGAATTAAATTAATATAAACATATATTACACATTTTATTTTGCTATGGCCCATGTGATACAGTATAAGTGATTTGGGGTTTAAAAGCAGTAGACAGTAGTACTAACACACACTAGTTATGTCTTACTTAAGAAAGTCACTTAGCTTTTTGGACCCACAGTTTCCTCATCTAGAAAATTAGGCTAATAATATCTGTTCTACCTACCTTATGGATGATTATGGGTATTAAACTGGAAAATTAGAATTTCCAAACTGCTAAGTGCGTGTTTAATATATGAAGGGAAGAACATACATAAAAAGAATTATTGACCCTGGTTGGATATTTTTATCTACACTATTACGTTTCTATATATAGAACTTGCAAAAATATACACTAGTCAACCACTTTTTGCAGATCAGAAGTCACTTCTCTAAAAAAAATTCTAACATTAACCTTTTTTTAAAAAAATATTTTTATTTATTTATCTTTAGAGGGGAAGGGAAGGAGAGAGGGAGAGAAATATCAATGTATGGTTGCCTCTGCCGAGGACACACAATGTATCGTGTGTCCCCTGCCAGGAACTGGCCTGCAACCCAGGTATGTGCCCTGACTGGGAATTGAACCGTTATCCTCTGGTTCGCGGTAACATTAACCTTTAAAGTAGGAGCTTCCTATATGCAATACACAAAAATGTAAAACTATACTAATTTATGTACCTCTTGGTTTTGCTAGAATTTAGCACTTCTAACCTAAATCTGAAAATGGAAGACTGTCCATCATATAAACGACCAACTCAGAAAATCCTAAGATGGGTTTGTTGTTCTGCCGTATCTCCTATTTCCCTTTGTTCGCCCTGCTTTCCATCACCGCCCCTTCCTTTTGGGTTAGGGTCTCTTCAATCCATAACCAAATCCAAAATCCCCCCTTAGGAAAGAAGTCTGTAGCCAGTCCTCTGTAGCCTGATGCATGAAAGTCAGTGTACCATCCTTTCCATAGATAACTGCCTTTCCAGATCCATCCCCACCTATAGCCTACCAGCCTATTCCCTATTTAACTTAAGGAAGGCCAAGTATAAGAGAGCAAGTAGAGAAGGTTATGTGCTTAGTTCCATGCTTCTTCTGCCCCAGCTGGCTCCAGAAACTCACAATTCAAATTGTTAAGAAAATCACACTAAGTCGTTCTACTAGGCCACTATGAGGATAACGCTGACCCTGAGCTTTTGGAGTGACTGTTTTCCTAGTCATTAATCACAAAATGTCAATGTTTATGTAACTGCAGTCAAAATCCAGGGGTAACAGCTTGACCAAAACTTTCCTTCTCCATATTACAGTACGGTTCTGTTTTGTACACAAGTCCCATGTGTGGATATATTAAGCTGGCTGGAAAATTATGTTTTCCTTGACAGCAATTAGGGTCTTACCTAAGATCTTCCAGGCTGAAACAATATTGAAAGGCACATTTTTAAATTAAGTGAAAAGTAGTGTTAATTAAGCAATGAAACTGCATACCAAGTCCAGAAAACCTATGTCACATATTCAGTTAAGATATTCTTATTATGTTCTACATTTGAACAATAATGTGGTATCTATCAATTAACAGTTTTACAATTAAATACATTAAATGTACATTGAAATTACAAAACAGCTATATGTAAAATGTATGGATATTTTATTCTACAAGAGAAAAAATAATCTTTACAACATTCATAACTGCTTTAAAAAAAGAAATGTGAACAATAATAAAGTGTTGAACAGTTCCAACTTGAAGAGTTTAACATTAAAAAGGACACTAAAGAGCCCTCATTTGATACTTTAATCTCTTTTCCTTCCTCTCCAAGTTCTTTGCTAAGTAGTCAACTGATTGAGCACAACTGAAAATATAGATATATGAAAAGTGGGATCCATTGGTAAGAAAACTATTGTGTATACAGATGACTCTGACTGGCTTGATCTGATGATTAGTCTATAGTGCTAAGACCAATGAAGATATTCATTTGGATCTAGCCAATTTCCTTCTAAATAATAATAATCCTAGTAATAAAAACTAAAGTACTAATTTCCATCTATCGAGCCCTTCTTGTATAATAGATACTGTCCTAAACACTTAACAAAATTGTTCTTTCAGTCCTAATAATGACCATCTGAAATGGATAGTATTAACTCCATTTTCCAAAAACAGCAAGACTCCAAGAGGGTAAATAATATGCCTAGTTTTATCAGACTAGAGAGAACAGAATCAGGAGTGAAGTCCACATCTGTGTCCTTTGATCACGCAGGGATTTCAAAAGAGACAATACCACTGAGAACTTAAACATCAAGATGACAAGTCTGGCCATAGGATGTTGAAACTGCATCTAGAATCCATCTGGGTTGAATCAAAATCACAAACCCTGCACATCAAGTTCCGAGAAATGTGCCTAGTGAGAAAGGAGCCGCTACAAACGATAGTTTCATATGGACAAGAGTCAAATATAGAAAAACTTCTTCTAAGAAGACAAAAATCAGGCTTGTGCATCCCCTTCCAAGTCGATTCAGAGTGCAAGGGCTCAAAAACACAAGTCAGTCTGGAGACGGAGAACTAAAGGACCAAACTCCACTCCCTTCAACCCAATGAGGGATCTGGAGGATAAAAGGTGAAATAGGAAGGAAGGTGAAATGTTACTTTCATTGCTTTAAACCAAAGTTTGTCAGGAAATTGGGAGTAATGATAACAGTATCACCAACAATGATGGCTGGGGGAATTTAGTGAAATTAAACATATATGGTACTTACATGTTTACAAGTTCTGTCCAGAAAAGTCCAGCCACTGCTAACATGAGAATGGTTTGCATGACATCAATGTAAACTGGCAGCCAAGGAGAGTGCACTGGAATGTACATGTGTGAACAATGATGACTTCACTGTTCTAGTCAGTGGGGGTCACAGACACTGTTGAGTGTGCAAGTGTACTATGTGGCCGTCACATTCAAAATGACTAAATGAGTAGAGCAATGAATCTGCATCATAGTTTGTATTAAGCTTGAACGTTTCTCCATGGAAACTATTCAGATGCTTCAGAAGGCTTTCGGGGATGACCCAACAAGTGCTGCACAAGTAAAAGTGTAGCACCAATGTTGCAAAGATGGTTGAGAATCTGTTCAAAGTGATCCACATTCTAGAAGGCCTGCAATAAGCAGAACACCTGGGAATGTTGAATGTGTACGGGCCGCAATCCACAAAGGTCGGCAACTGACAGGGTGAGAACTAGCAGCTGATCTGGGAATTCCAAAAACTACTGTGTCCAAGATTTTGATGCAGGATCTTGGCGTGAAACATGTCATGACAAAATTTGGTTCATGGCTTCTGCTGCCAGAACAGAAGGAACATCACGCAGCAGTTGCTAATGACTTGATTCAAACCTCTACCAATGAACCAGATTTCCTCAAGAAGATCATAACCGGAGATGATTCATGGATATATGACTGTGATCCAGAAGCAAAGACCAAGTAGTCCCAATGGACTTCACCTGGTTCTCCACACCCAAACAAGGTGCAGCAAAGTCTCAGCAAGCTCAATACCATGTTGACTGTGTTCTTTTTATTAGAAAGGCGCTGTCCATCATGAATACTCTGGGCCAGGCCAAACAACCAATAAGTACCACTGCCTCAATATTCTTAGTAGAGACGCAGTACGACGAAATGGCTGTGGCTATGGACAACTGGTGATTGGCAGCTTCATGGCCAAATGCGCGTGCTCATGCATCGTCTCCTGTAGTTTTTTGGCAAAACATTACATCACTCAGGTGACTCAGCCTGCCTAAAGCCAGGATTTGGTGCCCTGTGACTTCTGGCTTTTCCCAGAACTAAAATCACCTCTGAAAGGGAAGAGATTTCAGACCATTGATGAGATTCAGGAAAATACAACGGGGTAGCTGATGGCTATTCCAACAAAGAATTTTGCAGTGTTTTTAACAGTAGAAAAGATGCTGGGAAAACTGTGTGAGGTCCCAAGGTGCCTACTTTGAAGGGGACCGAGGTGTCATTGTTCTATATACAATGTTTTTTATATCTTGTAACTTCTTCAATAAATGTCTCTATTTTTCATATTCCATTGCTGATTACCTTCCAGACAGACCTCAGTACATCTGGCATCTAGAAAGTATTCAGTAAATATTGGTGGCAGTTTTTGTTGGCTTAGAGGTTTAACTTTCCAATATAGTTCAGTTTAGTGCAAATGTTTATTGACTGGGAGTCAAAGAAAGACCTGGTTTAAGTCTTTTGTTTGTTTTTCACTAACTGAGCAATTTTGGACAAGGTACATTGCCTGAGTATTAGTGTGCTCAAAAGTAAAAAAGGGACAATAATGTCTACTCACAAATTATTGGGAAGATTGAGTGAAAAATATACTAGAAGATGCTCAGCATAGTATTTGGCAAAAATAGATTTATTCATGCATAGAAAAATGTATTCAAATAAAACATATTGAGGTCCTATTTCAGTGACAGGCACTATTACAAATGCAGGTAATAGAGCAGTGAACAAAAGATATGGTTTTCGCCCTCACAAAGATTACATTCTAAAAATGCTATTTAAGTATTGATTTGGTGGGAGCTGCAAATTCATAACACTATGTATCAGAATCAAGATTCATGAAGTTGTTGACAGGTTAAAATAAAGAGGCTAAGTATGTGTAAATGTAAGGTCCTAAAACCAAGGTTATTAAATTTGTTTCAAATTTACAGGTGCATATGACTGGTGATACTGACTTAATAACAGAAATTCACAGGGGAGTGACTGATGATTTATAATATGTGCAAATTCAGTGAGTCAAAAAATGACACAGTTGCCAAAAGAAAAAACTGCTTCACCTTAACTTGCATTCAGAACAAAAGAAGCCTTTAATCCCACTGATTAGACACATGTGTGCTGTCCTGTTGCCATGTACACAGGGGTCATTGGCTTGCAGGAATTCAGAAGGAGGAAGATGGCCAGGGTGATGGAGAGTCTGAGGAAGAGTTGAGTCAGAATGTTGAGTCTGGAAAGGAAAAACTTGAACCAACAGAACAACATCTTTATTTTCTAATTTTTTAATAAAGTTTTTACTTATTTATTCTGAGAGAGAAGGAAAGGGAAGGAGAAAGAGGGGGAAAAAAACACTGGTTGCCTATCGCACACCCCCAACCAGGGACCTGGCCACAACACAGGCACGCACCTTGACAGGGAATTGAACCTGCAGCCCTTCAGTTTGAGTATGATGCCCAGCCCACTGAGCCACACCAGTCAGGACCAGTAGAGCACCTTTAAATATTAGGAAAAAACAGTGGGGGATGGGGGAGATTTGGCCACAACAGCCCAGAGATTATTCAAAACAACAGCAAATAAATTGGGATTAGGTGAAGCTAATGTAATAATATGTGTTATTTAATGAGTTATTATGTTTGGAGTAAAATAGACTGAAACATTTTCCCCTTTGGTGGAAAATGGAAAATAAAATAAAGTAACAGAAATTGCTGATTTGTTTGCACCATGCATTGTTAGTTAGAATAAAAAGCTTTGTGACATGTCTCACGGTGAAGGAAGACTGAAGGCTCTGTGAGCACAAGGCCAGGGTTATGAATGTTATAGAATAAGACCAATATTATATATATATGAGTAAAATATTAATTTTTCTAAGAAGAACTTTTCAGAGAAAATTAATCTTTAAGTTGGTAAAATGGATTTGACTCCACATACTCTCAGAACCTAGGAGAACAATGACCGCAGCAGGGATTACTCTCTGTGCTCACCACCACCCATGAAAAAAGAGCGCTCACCCTTCCCAGCTCTGAGGCAACAGCAGTGGGCAGCGAACCTGCACTTTACCTCGCTTCTCAGAGAGGCAATACCTGGATGGAGAAGAAAGGCCATCAACTTTTAGTAGAGGACAGAAGCTAAAAATTTTTCAAGACACAGTCAGGACTGAGGCTAATAGAAGTTAATATTCTATTTTTAGGGAGTCGTTTGTGATCCCAAAGAAACAGGCAATGGGATAAAATCTGTTACTATTGGTGGGGTGATAAGTGAAAAGAAAGCTCCAAGAGGTAGACATCTGAGCCACAGGAAACAAGACATCACTATGACCAGCAGGAGAAAAGCAAGGGTCATCCTCCCTAATTACACCCTTCTGAGGAGCAGAGATGCATCACGTAGGAATAAATGGAAAGAGTCGACCACACAGAGAACAGACACAAACCTAGTAAAGAGCCCTCCAGCTCATTGCACCTTAATGAGCAAAACGCGAATGTGTAAAGCAACGAGAGTTGAATGGAAAACTATCACACAAAAACAGACGTGCCTTGACTACAATGGAGTCTGGGAGCTAACAGACTCTATTTTTCAAGCATGGCACTGAATTCACAACTGCTAACCCATGGAGCAGAGAGGGTTGCTTTTGGGGGTTGGAAACCTCAGTTTAATTAGCAAGCTCAATGCACATGAGGAAAGACCAGGACTTCAAGCCAAATGTGGGCCAAAGTGGGACAGTACAGAAAATTAAGTAACACTATTTAATAGAAAACTGGCCTCCAGAATATTATATTATCACACATATAAGACACGTACATGTTTAAAACTCCAAAACAAAAAGGCCAGAAAACCCTAGAATGAAGCTGTCAGGCTGCCCTTATCATAATGCTGTTCTTTTCTTGCTTCCTTGCCTGTTTCTGCTATCTTCCTCTTCCCACCTCTGAAAAGCCCAGTTCTGCTCATTTCCAGAAGGCCGCATACGTAACCAGCACCTCGGAGGGACCTGGGGCCCAGGGTCCAGGTTGCAGGTCCTCTCCCCATCCAGCAACTTGCTCTAAGACTTACATGGAATCACAGACCTCTCCCTGGAAATATAATTAACTTGTAATACTCTCAATTCTGGTTGGTTCCTCATCATTAGGGGCTTCTAAATGTCACCTCATAAACAAACTCAGGTATACTTGAAAGGTGCTTGTTACAAATAACAAAAGACACCCATTTCACCTTCATGGCTCTGGTGTTCATTTGAGGAACTAGGAACAAAGGGTGCCCCTGTAGTACTTGTGACTTGGGGAATTACAAAATTTTAGAAGTTGCCTGCCAGGACCCAGGGACAAGACCAAATAGATACTTACTATAAATCACAATATCACAGAAACATACACAGCAGTTGCTTTGCTAAGAATGTCAAGAAGTTTCACGGTGGGTGAAAGATGATGAAAACAAACCTGTTTCCCAACATTAAGGTCCTATGCTAAGGAAAAGAAGAAGAAAGGCTAGACAACATTTAATATAGAAGCAATGGATGCAAAATGTCTCCTGGGAATTGTACAAAATCATTTCTGTGATTTTCCTGCTGAAGCTATAGAACCTGAATCTAATCATCAGAAAATAATAGAGCAACCCCAATTATTCTACAAAATACCTGGCTGATAATTTCCAAAAGGTCAAGGTCAAAAAGCAAAATAAGTCCTGAGGAAATGTTCCAATTTGAAGACTGAAGACACTGGACAACACAATGCAAATTTCAATCCCAGAAAGGAGCTATAAAGGACATGAAATTTTCAACAGTTGATGAAATTTGCATATGGACTATAGATTAGATAATAGTGTATAAATGTTAGATTTTTGATACTGGTCATTGTATTGTGGTTGTGTAAGAAAATGTCCTTGCTCTTAGAAAATAAATTCTGAGGTATATAAGGGTAAAGGGTGTGAAGGGGAGCAGCTTACACCACCCCAAAATGTGCCACTTTGACATCGGGGTTATTTTGAGCTGAAGGCAAACAAGACCCAGCAGACTCAGGAAAAACTTCACCTCTCCCTTATCTGCCTGAAGTAATTTAGCTAGGGAGCCCATACCAGAAAAAGACCTGTATTACCAGAGATAACTTTTTCAATGTGAAAGACTTACCTGCTAAAAAACCTAAAAGGGAAGAAGGAAAAAAATTTCCACCCTACAGGTGTTAAATGAATTAAATAAAGAGTCCATTAGACTGAAGTGGTTCTAATGCCTGTAAGCCTACAAAAGCAAACCAGAATATAAGCCTACAAAAGCAAACCAGAATATAAGCCTATGAAGGTCTCAAGGTTAAGAAATCAAAACCTAAGGACAACCAATCACAAGCAGCCAAATAGGCTTTTCCAAGTAAGGCGAATGCTTAATCTATAGCCCATCAAATAAGTTGGCCCTTGAACAACACAAATTTGACCTGCATGGGTCCACTTACATGCAGATTTTTCCCATAAATATGTTAGAAAATTGTTCAGAGATCTCCCTATTACCAGGAAGCAACCAGGTAAATTACACTAGGCTACCACAAAGCAATCATGTTGCTGCTTCTTCATCATCAATGCATGAATCCAATGAATATTAATGCCCTGCTCAATTTGAACTGATTTTTTGCTTAAATAAACTTTTAAAATTTTTCATATGGCCCATTTTACCTTTTAACAAGGGGCATGATGTCTGCATCTTACTCTCAAGTGGTTTAGAAAAAAGACTGAATGGGAGAGCAACTGGGGAAGTATAAGCAATTTGGCGAAAGTGGATAGGGCTTATGTGAGCTTCTCAGATATATATGTGTTCCTTTCACAGAAACTTGCAGTGTTTTTATAAGTTTAACATTTTACCTAAATAAAAAAGTCATAAAAATATGACATAGGTGAGGTAGTTCTGCTCCTTCTGTAAGGGCATTAAAGGTAAAAGAGAACTGACCAGTTAAAATGTTAAAATTATTCTATCAAATTTTGGGGTCTCTATCAAACTGCTTTCCTTTGGATTACCAGAACTTCTAGCAGTAAAACACCCCCATTAAATTGACATGACTCCAAAGAGGTTTAACAAGATCTAAACAGCAAATACCAAGAACCATTTCCAAACAGTGAGGCTAGTGGAAAAGGTACAATTCTCCCCTGGGCAAGGCCCTCTAGTGACTTCTCCAACCTGTGCTCTGAAAGAAGCTTTAGAAAGCTAGTCAAGAGTATCACAATTTATTCTACAAAACTAGCAAGATCTTTTCTTAAACAGCTGTTTTTCCAATTAATACAAATTAACTCTCTCTCTGTTAGACTCCCTATGAGTTGTTGGTCTTCAAATATCTGAGTTGTGTGTAAAGTAAACCAACAAGCTCTGAGCACCTGCTAAGTGTCCATGGCATTAGGAAACTTAGGAGCAGAGGGGTTATTAATTTGACCAAGGTCAAACATTAAGGAAGTTATAAAACTAGAAATTGGATAGTGGTGTCTTTCTCAAGAGCCCACGTTCTATTCATTAATCAATCCACTTCTGAGACAGTGTAGTTCCTAGACTCAGTCCACAATATTGTACAAATTATTTCAGTTTCGTTGTCAACACAGCCCTGCAAGGTTGGTGTTATCATCTCCACTTTTACATATAGAGAAAATTAGATGGAGAACTAACATGACTTGTTCAAATTCACAAGAGCTGGACAGTCATGGAGGCAGAATGTCAACACAGTGTGTACGACTTTAAAACCCATGCCCTTGGACCCATCAAGACAGCACAAATAGATTGTATTGTGAACAACTGGGTATCATCAAGAAAATAACAGCCGAGTAAACCCCAAGCTCTAAAGTAACTAATATTAAATTATATCATGAGAACTTTAATAAAATAGTCCTCAAGGCAAAAGATGATTTTTATGGCTCTAAATATTGTCAGAAAACCTTTTTTTAATTTTAATTTTAAAATGTATGCACACTCACACATGATATCTCTGGCCTTTTCTTACCCTAGTTTGTTATTGATATTCTCTCTCTTTCCTCCCTCCCCCTGTCTCCTGTCTGTCTCTCTCTTTCCCTCCCTCCCTCCTTCTTTCCCTTTTCTCTCTCACCTACTATGAAAAGGTCACAGAGGTTTCTACTGTCCCCTAGTGGTCTTAGCCTGGGAATGGCAGTCACATTAGGAAAATTAACAAAATCTTTATAGACAATAATAAAACAGCACAGAATTCTTTAGCGTTCTTGGAGACAGTGAGCAACAGGGTGAGAGGAAGGAGCCCATTATCACTGACAAGTTATTTCACCTCACAGGGCCTCAAAAAATGCACCCCTACACTAAGGATTAAAATAGTGTCTTTTGACAATTACTCTATAAAGCAAATCTATAAAGTTAAGTAAATTGAGGCTCAGCACAGCTTACTTATTTTTCCAAGTCAGCCAGCAAGCTATAGAATTAGACCCATAATTCAAGTTTTTAGATTCTAATTCTAGTTTTCTTCATACCTCAATATCTCAGATTAACAGTTGATAATGAGAAATTTTAAGAATTTTTAGTATTAAAGAGATATTGTCATACATTCATGTGTTCCATTAAGTCCAATAAAAAAATAAACATATTTCCTTGGTCAGTAGTCTAGCTCTAGAATGTGTCTTAAAATTTCAAGAAGCACACAAAAAGTTGTGTCCAAAATATGTTCATAAGTCACTATTTATAGTTGTATTCAGTTGAAATAAACAGGTAAGAATTGATCATTGTTTGCACTTATTGAACAGTCTCTTGGTGCCAAGTTCTGTTTTAAAGGTTATGATTATATCAAAGCATTCAATGAGATAGGCACTACTATTATCTCCATTTAACACATGAAGAATCTGAGGAACACAGAGGTTAAAGACCTTGCCCAAGGTCAAACATTAAGGAGTACTAGAGCCAGGAATTAAACTGAGGTCTTTCTCAAGAGCCCATGTTCTATTCACTACTCAGTCTGCTTCTGAGACAGCGTCATCCCTGGATCCACCCCATAGTCCATCACATGGCAGCACCTATGGTAGAATATTGTGCAACCATAAAAAGTATGTTTTTAGTAAGTATTAAATTAGATGGGAATGTGCATACATTAAAATGTTAGGGAAAAAGCAGTCTGTAAAATTGCATACTATATTATTTCAGTCCTAGAATAATGTGGGTGTACGTGTGTATAAAGCCAACTCTTACTCTAAATAGTACCTTTCTCTGAGCTATGGGTTATGAGTAATTTTGTTTCCTCCTTTAGATTTTTCTAGATATTCTGAACTTTTGTAACGAGGCAGGGCTGCTGGGATCATTGAAAAACTTAGATAAAATAAATATTTTAGTCCTAACTGGTGTGGCGCAAAGGACTGAGTGCCAGCCTACTAAGCAAAGGGCTGCCCGTTCCCAATCAGGACACATGCCTGGGTAGTGGGGCCAGGTCCCCAGTAGGGGGGGGGGCATACAAAAGGCAACCACACAGTGACGTTTCTCTCCCTCTGTTTCTCCTTCCCTTCCCTCTCTCTAAAAACAAACAAATAAAATCTTTTTTAAAAAATATTTTAAAGTGCTTTAAAAAGTACCCGTATTACCAGGAACAGGATTCAGTTTCCCTTCGCAGTAAAATCATGAATCAGGAGGTGTGCCTGGAAAAGGTTTTCAAGAACAACAAGGACTGGGAACAGAGGAAGGATGTTCAGGCTGCAAAGGGCAGTGTCTACGAGGGAGTGTTTATTAGAACAGCAGGGCTGGGTTAACTTGGCGCTGCAGCCTGCTTTGATTGATGGTAGCTGTTCAGAGGCTCTCTTCTGACAGCAGTCCCTAGGGTTCACTGCAAACTGAGGTAGTATGGATGGAGGATCTGATGCCTTCCCTGATGGGAGGAGCTAAGGCCCCAACAGGTACAATTTCTGGTTTGGAGAGTTTCAAAGATTCTGCAAAAAAGCAGCAAAGACAGCTCTTTTTGGACCTAAAAGGTTCTCTGCATTGTGAAAGCCCCTCCTGGCCAGGCCCTATCAGCAGCACCAGATGGGGCTGCCACAGACCCATCCTGAGGTGGCACCTTTCCAGAAACACTCACGAGCCAATCACATCGCTTGAAGTGAAAGCCTGCCACTCAAGATAATACCACTTGGCTCCAACACTGTACAGTGTGGGCCGCCTCCTGCCTTCCTAATTTGAGGCTGAGTGGCTGAGCCTGACCCTAAACAGGACTTCGGAATTCCTCCACATACAGATTAGGGATTTTTTTTACATTGGGAACTAACTTCAGTTCACTTTAGAACTCCTTGTTTGGTGCACACATCTGGCTATTTCAGAGATTTCAGCTTTGCAGTGAAGGTGGTGGTGGTCAACAGAAGTCTTGACCTGGACATTATTAGCAAGGAAGGTTCTTGTTGAGACTCACACATGGAAAAGCCCACAGGAGAACTGGGAGAGCTCAGTTCAGGATGAAGCTGCAAGAGCTAAGTACATCTAACACCAACCGATGCTGTCCATTGACCAACAGATGCAGGAAGGTTCTTCTTCCCACAACTACAGCTCCTGTGATGGGAACCTGGCTACTTGGAGTGCAGCTCCCTCTCCTGCTGCTGTTGGCCGGCCTGCAGAGACCCACGGTGAGTTCCCAGGGTTCCCAGGTAGGGCGCAATGGAAGAGGTGAGTGCTAGATGCCGAGAGCTCCAATAGAGCCTTCCCCTGGTGACAGCCTTTCAATAAACTTTAGGCACTTGGGATCTAATGTCATTCAGACCTCTTCAGTTATGCTAGTGAAGAGTGTGGGAAATAATTACTTACAACTGTGGAATTCTTTACAGTTTGTAAATTTCACATAACGGAAGCTAGTGGCATGCCATTCTTTTCTGGATTCTCCGCAAAATGTAGGTAAAACACTGCTTGTGTGGGACAAATAATGCAAAATTTGCTAAGTCTATTTGGCTTTAGACTGTCTCACATGAATCAACTCAGAAGGAGTATTATAATTTACAGTTCCATGTAAGGGAAAGTAACCTAGTGTTGAAAGACAATAGACTACATATTTGACATTAGTAATATAATAAAGTTTTAGTTTATCATAATGAGATTTGACACATGTGCTATTACTGATTTTGTATTTTGGCTTAAATAGAGTTTCTAGATTTACTGGTAAACTTGCTGTAAGAGTTATTGGTTAAGTGTATTTAAACAGTCTTAAAGACTTGTTCTAATTTACACACAACCAGATGATTTAACATAAATAACAGCATCAATACCACATGGTATTTTTATTTTAGTTTCAGCCTCAACATCTTTGACATTGACTAGATGGAACTTTATCTTTTAATATATTACTTAATGAGTACTGCTTATTAGAAAAATTTGGGTTTTTTTTTTGTCAAGCTGCAAGCATCTTGAGATTTAGGTCATTGAAATATGGCTGTGCACGATGGACTGATGGTACTTAGTGAACCTGTATTCAGACTCTACCTTCAGTTTCATATGTACTCAGTATCAGTGAGTAACAGTCAATTGGCTGCCCATTAGACAATGGGTTTCTCCCACTCCTGGTTTCCAAGAAAAGTGACTTTTCCAGGCACAGTCCCAACCACGGTCCAAATCTTTACAAACTCTGCTGCCCTGGAGGTGGGAAATTTTACCTGATTGGTAACATAAGGAAGACGAACTGGGTATGCTGAGTTTACCTCTGCTTTTCTTCTTCCTGGGAGCTAGTCTGAGGGCAAAGGCTAGGAGGTCTGTGTTCCTCCACGCCAAGAATCTTACCTGGGTAGTCTGCAAGTCAGTAGCGCCTGGAGCTGCGCGAGCAAGGCTGCCTCATTCTGAGGTTTATTTCCAAGAAGTCCACTCGCCATCAGACCAAAACATGTGTGCCCCAACACGACATTATTCATTAATAAAAATGATATTTTAGCCCTCATCTTTGCTCTTTGTTTTTCAAGTTTTTAGAGCCTGAACAGAAGAGAGGGGATGCCTTTGATGCACCCAACATCATTAATCACTTACGTTTTTTCTTAAAGTTCAAAGGCTCAATATAGCTTTCAGGGAGTTTTAAAAGAGTCCTTAAAACACCCATGAGGAAATGCGAAGGGAGTCAATAAAGGAAATAGAAAGTAAAACAAAACTTTACGGTTATTAATTGTTTTCTTCAACATACCCAATATGCACCAAAAAATGTGATTTTGGTGATACAAAAATGGTCACTTTCTCTCTGGGGCAATGAGCATTTCTGAGCTTTCAATGATATTTATCAAATCAAATTCCACCTCTAACATAGGTCATTGATACAAGAAGGACTGAGTAGTGGAATGATTATGAGTGAAATTTACTTCAGCAAAGGCTGATCTTGAGGAGAAGACGGTTTCATAAAGCACAGAAAATCTGCATTCAAATTCACCATCTGATTTGAAAAAAATTATAATCAATATTTTTTTTCTTATAGGCTGCTATTAAAATCAACTTTGACTTGGCACCAAATTCCTTTGATGATCAATACCAAGGCTGCAGCCAACAGGTCATGGAGGAGCTAAGTCAAGGGGATTATTTCACAAAAGAACTAGAAGCCCGAAGGAATTATTCCAGGGTCTGGCATAATGCTCACCTAACCTGGCTGAGCCAAGACAAAGCCCTCCCTGACAACATGACTGTCACACACGCTGTGGTCCTCTTGGTTTACACATTGAACAACAATGTTCGCTCTGACTTCGCCAGAGCCATGGCCAGCGCTGCCAGGTCTCCGTGGCAGTATAAACATTCATTCCATTTCAAGTACCTACACTACTACCTGACTTCAGCCATCCAGCTGCTCAGGGAAAGGGTTACCATGAAGAGTGACTCTCTGTGTTATGAGGTGTATCATGAGGCTGATTTCTACTTGGAAGCCTATGTAGGTGCCACCCTTCGATTTGGCCAATTCCTCTCCGCTTCCCTCTTGAGCAAAGAGGCACAGAAGGTTGGAAACCATACTCTATTTACCATATTTACCTGCCTGGGTGCACCTATACAAGACTTCTCTCTCAAGGGGGAGGTCCTGGTCCCCCCCTATGAGTTGTTTGAAGTTGTAAAAATGAGCTACCACTCAGGAGGAAACTGGTTACAGTTGCAGTCAGCTGGAAATCTGAGCACATATAACTGTCAGCTGCTAAAAGGTATGAATTCACTCTTATCAGGATCAAAGACTATTATTCTCTTATAAAATATGTTTTTCTGAGTGGGCTTGGCAGGGAAAGGCCAAAAAATAGAAAGTGGTCTTCAATAATAGTGGGACTGATAGGTTGGCAGTGGGGGGTAACTGCCTTGTTTCTTAGTTTCCCTCTCTTCTTTTTCCTTACCTACCTCTAGGAAAATGTATTTCTACAGTTGCATAATATACTAGCTATTTTAGATGAGAAAGTAAATCTCATAAACAATTGTACATAAAATATAGCATCTTTACCTTCTCCCTCAAACTCATTTTTTTTTGTTATGGTCCTTTCATGAGTAAAGAGTGCTAAAGGTAAATCAGGAGGCGTGATTCATTCATTCACTCTTATCTATTAGGCATCTTTTTTGTTCAAGAAACTGGCATAGGAGGCCCCAGGCAAAATAAAAGGAATAAAGCAAAACTACTCTCCTAGAAGGATTTTTAGTCTAACGAAAAATAGAAATATGAACAAATATCTACACACAAAAGTACAAAGTAACACACTCAATGTTGAAGGAATGGTTGAGGCTGCTCAGTGGAGGAAGCTACTCACCCTCTCTGGGGAAAGTGAGGAAGACTTCAGGGTAGAGGACCACACGGGACTGGAAGTAGGAAGGGGGTTTTTATCGAGAGAAGAGAGGGAAAGTCATCTCAAGCAGGAAACAGTGTACTGAATCACAGAAGTTTCAGACAGCCTAGTGACTTCAGGGACTCTCCAAAATTCTGGATGGCTGCAGTGTAGAATGTGCAGGATGCAGGCAGGGCCCAGGGCTAGAAAGAGAGTCGGAGAGTGGTTGGGTCTGGAGGGTTCTAATGGGGCTCGACTGTAAAAACTCATGCATTCCATGCTCAGGACTTTTTTGACCTTCGTGCTACATGTACATAATAAGGAGTCACTGGAAGTTGTTAAGGAAAAGAGGAGCATCAGTTAGATCAATATTTTTGCAAGAACTCTGGTGATATCACAGAAAATTGAAGCAGGAGAAATTAGAGATATCACAATATTTTAGAAATTGAAAAGCTCTTTTTTTTTAGAAAAACATGTCACTGATTCCATTTTATTCCTGTGTGTTAGGGGAAGAAAAAAATGTTTTCCTCTGCCCCTCTGTGTTCCTGACTGAGACTCCCCCATTGTAATGAGACAGATTAACAAGAAAAATAATAATTTTACACATACAGGAGCCCCATAAAGATATGAGATTCAAAGATAGCCAGATGAGTAAAGCTTACAATGTTCCTGAGCTGAGGAAAGGGACATGGATCTGAGGCTTTAAAGAGAAGGAAGATGATTCATAGGAAGATGAGAAGGGCAAATGTTTGGTAAACAAGTATGTTTGCCCAGCAATTCAGGTACGTCTCTCTGATGCAAAAAGTTAACCCTGGTAGTAGCGCTCTTCTTGGTACATGACCCCTTTTTAAATTCTTTTAGGCAGGTAAGGGGGAGGTAAAAATTTTTCTTGAGTTTGCTGGGCCTTGATAGCTTTCAGCTCAAAATAGTCATTATGCCAAAGAGACATGTGTGGGGATGATGTATTCTGCTCCCCTTCAACCTCCTCATCAGATGGGATTTTCTATATATCTATTACTACCCACTTCGCTTCTCCCAGTCACCTGGATTACACCATTCACCTTAGCCTAGGGGATTCACAGAGGGTGCTCTGGAGTACTGATATCCAATTTCTCACGAAAGCACAATCTCCTCAGTGGACTGTTTCCTTTCCATTTTTTACTAGCCGAAGCCATAAGCTATTCTATGTCCCAGAAAGTCCCTATGAGCCAGTTTCCTCTCCCAGTACCTCTTAATGTAGCAGGCGTGATATTTGAAAGCCAACATACACACCTTTAAAAACTGGTCAGCCAGGATACTGTAATTCTCCCAGAGAAGAGACAGTAGATTAAAGAGCATTCCAGTCTTTCAATTTATTTCAAAGTTGGTTTTGTTAACTTGCAACTTCAGTTCTCAAGTTCAAAGACTTCCCAGGAATTTGTCACCTTCAGAGAGTCGAGAAGTCAACTTAATAGCATAATAAACAGGGTCCAGCAGACATAAGACCTGCTTGAGTGTGGTTGGTGGGGTACGTGAATGTCTCACATGAGATGGACAGCAATTTGACCATTTCACCTAAAATACCATACGATGTGCTTAAGTGTGATATTGTTATGTTACAGAATTACATACTTATGATTTTGTAATAAAGGATTTTGTATTTAAAAAGGAGCATTCTTTGCCCCGGACCCTGTTTATAAGACATTCTAAACTAATAGTTTTCCCTTCTAATTCTTCTCTTGGCCCTCACATGACCTATACTGGTTACCATAGAAACATGTTTCCAGGCTCATGGAAAAACTCAAAGTATGTTATGTTAGTTATTTGCCCTTAAATGTTGTTTGTTCAGCAAAATAATCTGCGCCAAAAATCTGTAGACACACAAATACATGCTCTGTTTTGTATCATTGAATTCACAAAGAAGAAGGATTTATTTGTTAAAATGTTTAACATAATCAAAATTCTTAAGCATGTTTCTAGAAAAAAATGCAGTCAATTGTTTGTACTGAGCCTTTACATGTTAACCTCGCCCATTATTAGCGGTGAAAACATGAGCAAACAGCTTAGTCTCTCTGTGCCTGTTTTTTTTAAGTAAAATAGAAATTTTTAAAATAAAACCTACCTTATATGATTCTGGAAGGTAAAAGCTCTTAGAACAGTATCTGGCCCATGTAAGTAAGCACTCAAAACTTTTTAACTACTATTACCATCATTATTATTTACTTTATTAACTCCTGTTCTATTTTATTCTGGGCTTCAATTTCCTTTTTTGTTAAGAATTTTATTTATTTATAGAGAGGAGAAGTGAAGGAGAGAGGGAAAGAAACATCAATTGGTTGCCTCTTGCATGACCCCAACTGGGGACATGCCTGCAACCCAGGCATGTGCCCTGACTGGGAATCGAACCAGTGACCTTTCAGTTTGCAGGCTAATGCTCAGTCCACTGAGCCACACCAGCCAGGGCTGGGCTACAATTTTTTCACATTAGTTTTCCCTATTTGTGACATCACATTCATCTCAAAGTGAAGTGTCTGTCTCAGAAAGTGGAAGAAAGAATGAGCATGTAATTGAATGAATCTAGGAGGTCACAGGGCACAGTGGAAAGAGAATAGACTCCAAACCAATAAGATCTGGGTATATGTTAGTTATGTGGCCTTTTGTGTAAACAACAACTTCTGAGACTGTTCCTTCATTTATAAAATGGGGACAATACTTGCCTGGAGGGGATGTTGTAATAGCAAGCAGTATCCACCTTCTCAAACACAGCTGAAAAACTCCTAGAAAGTACTTTGCACATGGAAGCGGAATAATAGTTTGATGGTGCAAATGTGCACTTCAGTAACATCAACAGTAAGAATAAGAGCAAAGGAAGAGACAGAAGAAACAATGCTTATTGTTTTTGTTACCAACTTTTTCCTAGGTAACATTCTAAACATTAGTGCTTATTACTCTCTGCACTTTGACAGAAAGAGGCTATAGACAGCTTTTGTCTCCACATAATAGATTAACTAGACCTACTGCGTGTCAGTTTTACCTTGTTTGCTTTTTTTCAAGAGTTGAATGTTTCTTTCTGAATCATTGATATAATTCACAAATTCAGACTTCAGGAAATAAAAGGTATAATAATTATATATTTCTCCCCACACTGTATACCCTAAGGCAGATGTGACCGAAATTAGATTATAATACACCAGTGGAATTACAATTGGGTAGCAATTAGTTCACAAAAGACTTTCACACACATTATGTGTTTAAGTCTCACTACGACCCTGGATATTGGGTCGTTGACCCCACTAGGCTAATGTGAATATGAGGTTTAGAGAGGTCAAATGATTGGTGTGAGATTTTCCCAACGGTCTATACATGACAACAGTAGGACTCTTTCCCATGTTTTTAGACAAAAAGTCCAGAACAGTTTTCTCTATAAATTGCTTTTAGGAGATTTATTTGTCCTTTCGAAAATGTTACTGAGAACCTACCATTAGTTTCAGTCTTCTGTGAGTGAGACTGTTTACATCATAACTCACTTTGCATGCATATAAATATATGAAAACACATGTAACAAAGCAGTAGTTTATTATTACACAGGCCGTGTAACTCTATAGAGTTTTTTATTCTAACCTATTACATTATTGGAGAATGATGGTCATGACCTACAAAACTGATGTGACAAACCATTAATGGATCACAATCCCCAATTTGAAAAATAGTGCAGTAGAGCACAGAGGAAATAAAAAGTATTAAATAGATAGTCTAACAGAAAAGATGAGTACAAAGGTAGAAGTAACATGAGGTATTCTCAAATGACCTCATAGATCATAACTAATGTAATTCAGATGTTTTTTATTTACCCTTCTCAATATATTGTCTGTGTTAAAAAAATAACGTGAGGTAGAAATGATAATGATCATAAGAAAGGTAAAGAAAAAGCAACGAGAGAGTTAGAAAAGTTATTGTAACCTGAGAAAATAAAATTAACGTGTGACATTTTTAACATCCTAGTTATTCTGAAACAAGGCTCAGGAGGTGCTTGTGAAGGATGAGTGTGATTACAACACAGTAATGTTTATACGTTTGTCTCTTGTTTGAGCACCATCATAATAGCAGTGAAGGAAAGTAAAGCATAGTGATAGTGATCATAGAACCAAAAAGCCCGAGAGGCTGTCATTTGACAGATCAGAAAACTGAGGCTCCCTGAAAGTAACTAACGTGGTCCAGTCAGACGGCTAGTGCAGGGCTTCAACGCTGAAGCTAATCGTTTCCCAAAACCATAATCTTTCCCTGCTATGTTGTTTCATCATCAATATTTTCTGATAACTACTCAGTAGAATCATATCCCTTTAAAAAGTGAGAAAGGTAGGAGGTTGGGGGTCACTGTGATCTCTAGCCTCAGGGAAGAAAAAACAAAACAAAAATATTTGAAAATCGTTCAATAAATGACCTGCTAATGTGGTATTAATAGTTCCTAGGTCCCTGTGAGAGTTCAGATAATACAATTTTAACACAAACTTTGGCAAAATATTAGAAATATGTATGTATATAATTTTCCTTGCCTATACTTATTACAAATTAGAGGTTTGAAAATACTGCTGATATACACAGAATTCCAAATAAAAATTCCAGGAAACTCAATAGATATTTTATATATTACACGAAAATATGGGAAAATATTTCTCCATCATCTGCTCATTCTATCAAACAATATGGTTAAATATTAAGGCAATAACGGAGTTGAATGTTTTTCTGCCTCAAATATCTTTTCCACCTTAGTAACCAGTGAAATCTGGTGGAAGTGATTTCACTCTTAATTTAGACCATTTTAAAAGGTTTCCATCTCCTTCTGTGTTCGCACCCTATTGTACTCTCTGACAATAGTTATTCTGTATTCAAGTTTTGCTTTCATCAGCCATACCCAACTGGCTGCTAACTTTTCCCTGCTTCCTGGGAAGGGTGTATCTGTGCAGGCAGTGCACGGACACACACACCAAACACAAGTGTGAGTGCTTTCTGCCCACATTACAATAGAAAAATTCTATGAGGACATGCAACATATGGAGAAGAAAATGCAGTGGTAAAAAAAACAGAGAACTGAGCCAGACTGCTTGAGCTTGAATGTCGCCTGCACTACTTGGTAGGTGCATGATGTTTGACAAATTTCTTCACGTCTCTGTGTCACAGTGTTACTAACTAAAAAATGAGCATAATGAGAATAACTACTTCATAGGTTTGTTGTGAGGATTAAATGAGTTAATTTATAGCAAGTGCTTAAAACAGATTCTAGCACAGAATAAACTACTTAATGTTAGCTTTAATCATGGCGATGAAGTTAATGATAATTAAGGTGGAGATATTGGTGATAATGATAAGGCTGATGATAATGATAAAGATTGAAAATCAGGAGATCGCTACCACCAACTAGTTGGGTAACCCCGAAATAAGTCTCTTGCTTTCTTGGTGCCTGTTTCATCATCTGCAAAATGTGCGAGCTGAGTTCTATTAGAAATACCTGAGAATACTTTTTTCAAGTAGCTAACTTCAAATAGTTTTACTAGAAATTTTCTGTTAGAAAAATGAATCAAAATAAAAATTACATAGATTATTTTAAAAATCTCTGCTACCTAAAACATCCCTAACTATTTGTTTATTTGTTTTCACAGATTCCAGCAAAAAGGGCACCCCTGCTCCTACAGTTACTGTTGTTCTCTCCATTTTGATCAATGTCATCATCTCTTCCAGTGGAGTATAAAGGAACCTTGCCAATTCGATTTTCCTGAACCCATGTGCTTTATTTCAGACAGGACACCCAGAATATCCTTGGGGAATCACCGCTTCCCCACAATCAATTGATGGCTCAGCCCATTGCCTATGAGTGGGCCTGAGACTCCGTATGTTTCTTCTCCATGGACACAGAGATCCATGCTAGAGTAGAAAATAACCCAATCAGAGTCTGTGAGATAAATTCGGGGTACTATTTTGGCACTGGGATTAGGATTGGGGTGGGGCCTTTTTTTTTAATGGAGATGACCAAAAACAGAATATGAGACTAAAGCTGCTAGCAGCTATCATGTCCTCAAGAGGGGAGACCTTATCTCCCTGAGAATGGAGTTAACACAGTAAAGGAAGAGTGAAAAAATGAAAAAAACTAGGTCTACATGAGAATGTATGAGCCCCTAGATCCAACTGTGCCTGGAACTAGATATTGTGGGCTTTTTCATTACATGAATCAATAAATTATATTTTTGCTTAAAATTTTTATTTCAAGCAGTGAGGGTAGTTATGTTGAATGTAAGGACACTCCCTCAATTTTTATTTAGTAATCCTAAATAAGAACAAATCAAATGTTGAGTTAGAAAGCAAAGGACAACTTCTTCATCAAATGGAAAAACTTTGAGCCCCAGAGACATAATTAAGGAGTGAATTTTCTTCAGAGATTTTTATTAGTATTCAAGACCAAATTAGTGTAGCCTCAGATGGTAGGAAACATGGAAACTTGAGAAATACAAAGGAGAGATGTTAGTGAAATCACTCTCACTGCCAGTAATGGAGCATAGCATACATGTTTCTAAACTATTACAAAAGTTAAAATTTAGACTCATATATTAACTTATAAAGAACTTAATGAAAATTGGGTTTTAAGTATTCATCATTAATTCACATATTTTAAGAACATGTACAGAGGACCCATGATAATGCAAACAAGGTGGGGATTCACTGAGGGAGCAGGGGGTGGGGGACTGCAACAGGAGAAAAATTAGGACAACTGTAATAGAACAAAAATTTTTAAAAAGGAAAGCATGTAGATGTGGGTGAAGATAAAGTCAAAGATATGGGGGAAGAAAAACATCTAATCACAAGCAAATATCAATGATATATTGAGTCCCCATTGTATGCAAACAATTAGATGAAAAGAAGGATAAATCTTCGAATCTCACAGTTGGGAATGTTCCTCCCTCTTCTTCCAGTACTATACCATGCAGGTGGAGTGATGGGAGGTTACTTGACCTCATCTCCAAAGACCCTTGTACTGGCCTATACGGAGTGATAATGAGAGCTAGCTTCATGCCTTTGAATTCTGAAAGTCCATGATACTTAGAGATTTGGATAAAAAACAGCATAAGTGAAAATCAATTCATGTAGCCCGAGTAGGACTTCCTGAAGGGTCTGTGTCACGACAGAAGAAACTCAGTGGGAAATTAGAGGTATAAAATCACCTGGTAGAGAACTCAGCCATCTAGTACTATGATTGTTTACACTGGAATTTTGACAATATCGGGGCCAAGGACACTTCTGTCATGTAGTTAGCAATGGACTCTGCACCCAATAAAGCTAGCATAGAATTCCCATAAAGATAATTTCTAAGTTCACTGCGCAGGGACTTTGGCAGGTTAGTGGCTACCTAGGATCCAGGAAAGTTTTGAAGTAAGCTTCTGTCAGTGAGGCAGTGATGAAATGTAACAGGAGTAGCCTTCTAACATCTTGGATATTTTTTTCTGGGCCATATAAAGGCATTTGTTCAGTCATACTACGCACAAAGTATTTTGGGGATTAAACACTGAATCCACTAAGCTAGATCTTCCATGAATTTATGAGCTCTTGGGAGAAATTAAGAACACAAACAAATCACAAAAGAAATACCAAAAAAAAGAGGAAAATCAAGTCTTCCATTCACAAAAATTCAGAAGACAGAGTCCTTCTAACTGAGGCAACAGGAGAAACTTCACACGGGAGACAGCATTTGAGTGAGGTCTTGAGACATTGAAGCCGGATCAAGGGGTGAGAGAAAGGGAGAAAGACAGTAGGGACAAGTATGTATCAAGTGTTTAGTGCTGAAAGTAAGTACAAATAATACATTTTTGGAGTTTAGAGAAAAAAATGAGATTTCTCTGGCCTGAGGCTGGATATGGCTTTCTATCATCACAGAAGAGGCTTAGGGGAGGAGCTTCAGATTGGTGGGAAAAAAAGCTGAGTAGAAAAAAGAGGCGAGATAGAGGAATGATCAATGCATAAAAGGGTCAGAAAACAGACGGGTCTGCCAGAGTGGAGGAGCAATGTAGACTGGAAAGGAAAGTTGAAGCCTCTCAGTTAAGCTCAAAAGCCACCCTAAAGCATTTGATCTCCATGAGAAATCAGTCTTCTGGGTAAGAAAATTCTCCTAAATCAGTTACTCTTAAAGCATGCTCCCAGTACCCACAGCCACAGCATCCCTGAAGGACCTGTTAGATATGTGAATTCTAGGACCTGCACCAAATCTGTGGAATCAGCAACCGAAATCATGTTTAATAAACCCTCCTGGCTTGTGTCTTATGTGATTATAATCCTGAAGAGAATAATGAAGTTTTTTAAAAAGATAACTCCATTCTTCCTTTTCCTGCTGCTGTTTGTTTTACTGAACTGATCTCTGGAGACAGAAATGATTCTCTTGAATCAAGTAGATTGGTGGGTTTAGTTAAGGGGGCATGCACATGGCTTGCATTCTCTCAGTCTCTGCCTGCAGTCTCAATTTTTTGAGCAAGGAGTCTGTAAAGTGAGCCATAGCTTTAACTTGATTCGAAGCCTAAGTTGATGAAACCTTAGAAGACCGGTTTCAAAAAATTTTCTGTAATTTCTGCTCCTTTGTTAGGCTGGGCTATCTTCTAAAGATAAAGGGACCTTCAATGTGCGTTAATTCACATGATTGTTAATGGAGACTACACTGTACGAGTGTGCAGTACCATCTCCTATTGTCATTTTATTAAAGTAACACGTGCATCTCTGTTTTTGTAGATACAGAAACACTGTGGACTCATTTATTAATTTTATCCTTATAACACAGTATCCTAATATGCTTCTCTGCTTGTCCTGATGTTCTCTATTTGCTCTTACTTAAAAAAATAAACAATCCACTAAAAGAAAATTTTGGTCGAGTTCAGTTTGATTGGGGAATGAGGATTCTAAGCCTGAATTGTCTAATGATCTAAATCAAATGGACTTACACTGAGTGGACTGGTTCTTGATTTGGTAAAATTCAACAGACATTTATTTAGCTAGATGTTCTCAGACAAACCAAGATGTGCTAAGCATTGTCTATTGATAGAAAGTGTGTGGGGGAGGGGGGCTATTATAAGTATTACAGGACTTTTCTTTCTATCTTTCTTCCTGTTGTTATTTTTTTAGTAACTAAGGAAGTTATCTTGGTGGAAGTGATTGCATAGAAGACTAAAAAGCACGTAGAATACCTTCTTCTTCTTCATCAAATGCCCACGAGTAATTTCTTTCCCTTTTTGTTTCTCATGCTTTAGACTTTTTTGAACAGAGTATAGAGAAAATCCTTTTTTAAAGGAAAAAGTGAGCTTTAAAATTTTAAATGAGGAAAACAACTTAGGCATTTTCAGAAAGAAAATTCCAATAAAAAACTAGAGTGACTAATTGCTTTTTCAACAAAGGTCCTACTGAGTATCATGTGAAATATGACAATCTTGAGAGCATACATGTACAATGCACGAGAGCCAAAGCCTTTGCAGTAGGCAAGTGAACTTGTCTGACTTTCCCTCCCCAGTAGCAGCACATCTCAGACACCCTACTTCTACAAGTGTTATACGGTCTTTTCACTGTGAAAGAGTAGATCACCTCCATTTTCCAGCCTCTAATGTCTCCTGATCATAAGACCTCAGTAGGACACAAACGAGAATAAATCACCTACTCTAATCTCATTTATGTAAGAAAATTTTATTCTCATCTATTGTTCTTATTTACTACTAGATAAATCCTATCAAAAGTGCTGAGTGATTGCTTATGATGTCAAGGCCCTGAGATGTCCAGAAACTGGCATATGAGTGACAAAAATGCAGAGGGTTATTTTATACATTTCCTAACCCTCAACAGCTGTTTCTTCCAGATTATCTAGTGGTAATGTTTACATTTGCCTGGACTTTGCACTGTAGTAACTAGAAATGTAGTTACTGAGTGGAAATTCATTTAAAGGTATTTCAATTCTCCTTTAAGATGAAATACAATATTTAGAAACACCCTCAAACGTAATATTATCTTGATTTTTAACAATAAATTATTTTGTTTAATTATTTTTGTTTGTAACTACCATTTTAAGCAGTTGCTTTTTTTTGTTTTTGTTTTTTGGATAGAACAAAACTTGAAGCAAATGGTTTGCCAGGTGACTATTCTTTGCATTAATGTCCCAATCGACAACATGTCTGGCATCAAAGGTCTTTGAAATGGGCAATGAAAACTCACAGGATCTGAACTGGTTTTACGACAGGAACAAGCCCTTCTGTTGCACTCCTACCAGCCTGGCTTTCTTAATCCCAGAAATACTCATTTCCACAGTTTTTAGGGCTTTTTGGAGGATCTCTCAGATTGGTCCCACAGTTTTGATAACTTGCTCCAACTACTGGGTGGCTAACTCAATATCTTCTTAGTAGTCTCGGTTTTTAATGCATCCTGCAACTTTTTCATGGTGTCTACTGTAATGGCTTTGGATGGGCCTGCCGTTGGGCTTTTCTCAGATGTGGTAGCATCTGATTGCTCTTTGGTGTCTTTTCTATAGAAGGCACTTAATGGAAGACTCATAAGGGGATACTTCATCAAGAGTGAAAGAGAAGATTCCAAACTCACAGGGATGTTACCACAATTCATCCAAGAGGCGGCAGTTGGGACATGGACATGTCTGCATCCTTCGTTAGCTGACTCATGCAACTCTTTTACACTGGCACTCTTCTCTCCCACATAGCTGTTCCAATCCTGAAAAATAAAGGTTCCTGTTGCATTTTGTCATCCTCTGCATCCACTACAGATTGCATCTCCTTAAAATTATGAGCATTTGCTTAAAGACATCCTTAATATAACCATCTTCTTTCACAGCCATGCAGGCGACCCAATTGTTCACACTGCTGTTAAGCAATTCGGTGAGTGTGTAAAGGAAGCAAAAGCTTGCATGTGAAACAAGAATGTTTTGGCAGCTTGAACCAGCCTTTCTTTGTCCTTTTCTGACTCCGAAGACATTTCTCCAGCAAAAATGTCTCAGCACTGCAAAACAAAGCAGCAATCCAAATGAAAACTAAAAGTACATCTGTTAACCATAAATAAAAGACTCAAAGCATTATTTGAGATGCTTTGAGATGAATGTGAAGATACTTGCTGTCAAAAATTGGAAAACTACACAAGCTTTAAAGAAGAATAATCCTGTGCTTTAATAAAAAATAATACCAAAACTATTAAAACAGAGTGGAATAGGGTGTCTCACTGAATTTAAACCACATATCAAATATTATGTGCTGGATTCTGAATTGGATATGTTTGCATACAGAGTGACACTGTTCTCAATAACTATTCAATAGAGTTATTTCCAATAACTAATGGAAAATACTGAGTAAAGTATTAAAAAGTATACAGAAAGGCTCTGGTTCTAGTTAAGATAGAGCAAACATACTCTATACAACCTTTCCTACTGATTAAGACCAAAAATCTTTCACATAATATATAAAGTCACTATCCTATAACTCTGAATTCAGATAATAGCAGACTGAGGAAGCGAAAAATGCAGCATTTCACAGAAGTGCAACGCCGTTTGATGCAAATTCCCAAAATGTCTGTCCTGTCTAAAAATGTTTCTGCACTTTCATTACCAACTTCCTCTTCTGCTACGGAGAGGAGTATTGTTGCCACCAACCATCATTCATGATCCTATAATATTTTTTGTATCTGCTCTAGAACCTTGCTCTTTCAGTCATCTCTTTCTCATGTGCTATGGACTAAATAGTGCCCCCCCTCCCAAATTCAAATGTTGAAGCCCTAAGCCTCAGTACGGCTATATTTGGAGATAGGGCATATAAGGAAATAATTAATGTTAAATGGAGCCATGGGGGCGGAGTTTTGATGTGACAGGATGTGTGTTCTTGTGAAAGGAAACATCAGAGACCTTGCTCACTTACTCTCTCAGCCCCGGGAGAGCACAATGAGAAGGCAACTGCCTGCCATTAAGTAGGAAGAGAGCCCTCACCAAAGCCTGAATGGGCCAGCACCTTGATCTTAGACCTCCCAACCTCCAGAACTTTTGAGAAAATAAATTTCTGTTCTTTATGCCACCCAGTCTATAGTATTTTGTTATGGCAGCCGTTTGGCATATTCCATTTCGCTCTTCACTTTTCCTTCTCCTTTACATACACAAACAGTTTCCTCCTCAGTTAAAAAAAAAAAGTTTGACCTTGACTTCCCTTCCTGTAATAACACCATCTCATTCCTTCCTTTCCCAAATTTCTCAAAAGTAAAATTGTAATTAATTCTGCCCACCCCCCATTATTTCCCTATAAGGCACCAATAACTTCTAATTATCAACTCTGCTGGCTTATTTCCAGGCTGTAGCCATTTTGAGTTTTCATTATTTAAAATTGCTGATTACCACTTCCTACTCCAAAATTTTCTCTTCCTGAGGCCTCCATGATGTACAGCTCTGGTCCTTCTATATCCTCTCTAAGCATTTATATTTTTCACAGCTTCTCTTCCTCCTTCTATCACCAATAGCTTTCCAATCTCCTAAACTCAGCACAGCTGTGTCTTTAACCTTTATTATATTCTACACTTTCCCCCTTCGAGATCGCAACTGTCCCCGTCAAGATGAACGTCATCTGTAAGAAGATGACTCCTAAACCTCGTTGTGTAGCCTCAGTAATTCTCCTGACCTTCAGGCCTGCATTTCCAACGACCTTCAGGCCATCTCTATAAGTGGTTGCACCAGTATATTCCACACAACGTATCCAAAACCTGCGCTTGTCTCCTTGAAAATCACTTTTCCTCGTAAACTTTGCCTTATTATTGAGGCTCAAATCCATTTTCATTTTCTCTTTCCCATATCAAATCCATCCCTAACATTTGTGAATTCTCTCTGAACTTATTTCTACCTACCCCCTCCCTGAGAGTCCCCTAACTCCTACGCCAGTTACCTCTCATCTCAACAATGTTAATGGTCTCGCATTCGGTCTCAATACTCTTAGTCTACGGGTCACAAAGCAGCCCACAGGAAAAATCCATGTAGCGGGGGTGTTTTATTAGACCACTAGAATGTATTTTCAAAATTTAAATCAGTGACCAAATTTAAAAACTGGAAGACAGAAATTGATTTCTGTTGATTATTGAAAAAAATGAGATTAACTGGCAGCATTAAGCCCAGGTTCCAAGTTGGAAAAATTACCCAGAGCTGAAGTTGTCATCTTTAGGCTAGACATCCACCTCTGTACCTTCTGTCATACACTGAGTGTTTCAACTACATGTTTTGTCCAGTTGCTGTAAGCATTTGAGTTGCTGCCCCATGTTTATTGTTCAGACCAACTAATGCAGTTTATACAAAGTGACCGTTCTGAAATCTAAACTCCTGGTTATTATTCCACAACCAAAACCTTTAATGGTTCAATATTGCCAAGAGAATGAAGTAAATTCCCTAGCATGGTATTTAAGACCAATTACAAACTGCTCTCAGTGGTTCGTTACTCACCTGCCCTCTCATATACACCTGTCCCACCAGCAATGTGGATTTTTCCCCCTGAAAATGCTCTACAATTTTCTGTGCAGCTCCTGTGTATTTTCTGTACCCATACTATCTCCTCCATACCCCAGCTCCTACACATTTGTGGAAATCTTACCCATCCACCCCTAGTTCATATGCACTGACTACCTTGCTTTTTTTTCTCCCATGTCCCTATTTGGTGAGGTCCCAGGTTACATCGATTACCAATTGACCCACTGGACAAAAATAAAATAATCCCCCACTTAGCCCTTCTTTAGGACTATAGCAAGCGGCACCCTTAGATTTTATGTATTCTAGCTGGCATCTTGGTTCTGTATCCTCTATCTACCCAACACCATCAGAAATTGTTGTTTATGTAAAAAAGAAGAGTTTTCATTTAGTTAAGTTTTCGCCATACACCAGACACCATGCCAAGTGCCTTAGATGCATTATCTCATTTAATCCTCATGGCAATCCATAAATTATGTACTTATACTCACATTGGACCAATGAAAATAATTAGAGAGCTCTATTAAATGATTTTCCCAAGGTTACATGGCCAGTGAGTGGTACTCTGAGTACTGCAAAATTATGCTGCAGCCTGTGGTCTCTCCCCAGAACGACAATGGGCTGAGTGACTGTCCTGCTTCTCAAGTGTCTTTGTTGTAGAGAAACCAAGGGAGATTAGGACAGAATCCAGAGGAAGAAGCATGCAAGACTCTGATCTAAACTTTCAGGGAAATGAGTCAACTCGGTCTTTAAGGTTTTTATATTAAGACAATTCACCAAGATAACACAAAAAGAGTTAACTGTCAGAGGAATTAACAGCATACTAAAAAAAAAAATTCACATTGGGCTGGAAATATATTTGGGTTTACATCTCTCAGGGACCTAAATAAAGCAGTCAGCAACAGATGGAGGTACAAACGCAACCGAAAGTAAAGGCAACTTAATAACTAGAACAGCTGCCCGGATGAAATCCCCAAATCTGAGAGCTGCAATCAAAGAGCCGTCTTCTCCACTGAACTGAATTAACTCAGTTATACAGCACTTTTCAACAATACAAAGCCTGTTAAAGAACAGAAAATTAAATGTTTTGACACTTTAGTAGTCTTTCAAATTACATTACTTAATAAATGCTACTTTTATATTAATATAGTAAATACAGGAATTCTGAGAACTAAGCCATGCAGACATTGTCCGTAAACCAGACAGGCAGAGGGACCCAGCAGAGACTCGCAAAGCCTGTAAGTCATCACATTCCATCAGAAACGTCCAGATGAAAACACATGAGAGGGCACTCCAACAATACTGCTGCACCACTGCTGGGACCGCCAAAGTCGGAAACGCCGTAAGGTAAGCAATGTGGGTATCTCTATTAGCATTGATATAATACTGTTCTTCGTTACAGGCAATTTGAAATAACGTCAGTCTTAAATCCTAACCATAAATACAATAGAGTAACAAAACAACTTGGTTAAGAGGATCCCATGGCATGTTCCTTGTGACAAGTTTTTTCTCTGAAGACACCAGAGAAAGAAGAAAATTAAGTCAGAGAAGAAGAGAAAGCAGTAAAGACATAGATTTTAGGGAGAATTAAGGGTGAAATGACACTGGTGTGACTGTGTCTTGTTTCCCTGGACTGTTAAATTTCCTTTCATGTCTTTATCATTAATATCAGCACTTAGTGGCTGTAAGAGAATGAATGTGCAATCCAGTACTAGTTAATGTACAGTGCTTATGCTTCTCCCTAAGTTATCACATTTAAATATCATTGGGAATTCACTGTATGTCTCCAAACAGACTATCATCTTCTTCAGAGCAAGAAACATTGCCTTTTTTTAATGCCTTAAAGTATATAGTAGATATTCCTCAGTAATAAGCACTTGGTAAATGCTGATGAATTATGCTGATATTCTGCTCTCTAACCAGAAATATTCTTCAGAAAAATTTACATCAGAAAGTGTCTTCACAGCACGGTCAATTTGTTTCTTTTTCCAGCAAAAGGCCATGGTCTTGTGTTAAAGGAGGAGGCTCAGAGCTAGTTAGTAACTTCTTTTCTCCTGAAAAACTTACGACTTTACTACCTAGACCTTATTCCCAAATAAAGGAAACTTCCATGACAACAGGACCCACAGTGAATGGGGAGGGGAAGGGACAGCAGGGACAAATGTAAAGCCTCAGAGAATACTAAACACGAAACATCAGAGGTTTAGCAGGATCACAGTCTTTTCCTTTCTTTCACTGTTATGGGAAAAGTTAAAACATACACAGAAGTAAAGACATTAATGGGATAAACTCCCATGTCTTTGTGCCCCAGCTTCAAAAATCATCACAAAGTCCATCTTATTCCCTCTGTAAGCCTACTCCGCTGTCCCTTCTGGACCATTGGGAAGCAGAGCTCAGAAACCGCATCATTTCATCACTACTGTTTCAGTACATACTTCTACAAAGGCAAGAATTCTTCTTGAAATTCAACTTTTGCTCCCCAAATTAAAATATTTAACAGAACCATCTATGACTTTGAAACACACTCAACATACTGCTATAAAAATTTATTTTTGCGGTATTGCAGAAGTTTGAAATGCAATTTGCATTGCATATCAAAAGTAAAAACAATTATTTACTTAATTATATGATTATCCTGTAAATTTATCTTGAGAAAATAACCCAGATACTAGAGGGAGGGGGAACTATGAATGCTGAAGTGCTCACTGGAATATTATGATAGTGAGACAATTGTAAATTTATTAAGTTTCAGTAAAGATATTTTATGGAATATTTCATATACCCAATGAAATCATTTTAAAACTAGACATATGGGTGTTAAACTAAATCCATATAAGATGAAAATTTTATTTATAGTATTATTACAACTTGGTAAAAATACTTATACATGTAAACAAATGGGAAAATAACAAAACAACTCAAGATGATAGGTTTATGGGTGTTTTTCCTCCTCAATTTAAAAGTATTTTTATATTACTGCTATTTATAGTTTAAAATATTGTATCAGTTTTTTTATTTTTAATTTTTTCTATCACAATTCTACAATCTATCAAAGCACATATCACATGCCACTTGCTACATGATGCCTCCGCTAATCACCTCGATATCAATTTCTTTCTTTAAATTTCTATAGACTTGACAGTGACTGAACTAGTTATTCACAAAAGTATCCTGAGGACTTTATATCTGAATATGTGATAATCAGTATTTTCATTTTATAAGGTGATTCCTAAAAAACTAAAGCAAGTGTATAATATCACTAAATAAACCTTAACTTTCAGATATAATCATCAATATATTTCTACCACTTCTTATATGCTCTTCTAATCTTGAATGTTTACTATTCAATTCAACAAAATTGACATGGACTCCATAAGAATCTATCTGATTAAACCTAGTCTTTGTTTCCATTTCAACATCCTAGACAGGCTGATCACTGGCATTACCGATTTTGTTTACTGCTTTTTAAATGAAATAACAAGTTAAAATGCGCGTAATTTCCAAACTCTGTTTTAGCAACAGAGCATTCGTGCAGCACAAAAAAGCACAGTAGATGAGTGATAAACAACAACAGGGCATTTACACAACAGAATACTATTTGGCCATAAAAGAGAAGAAAATTTTACCCTTTGCAAAAGTATACATGGACCTGGAGAACATTCTACTAAGTGAAATCAGCCAGTCAGAGAAAGACAAATACCATATGATTTCATTCATGTGTCGAATCTAATGAGCAAACCGAGCAAACAAGCAAAATTGACAAGACTCATAGCAGGATGACAGCAAAGAGGCAAGGGGTGGGTGGTTGGTTAGGGAGTAGAGGGAGTGAGCAAAAAGGAAAAAGGACTCATGGACATGGACAAGTGTGGTGATTGCAGGGGGGTGTGTATAATGGGACTAAATGGTAATGGGGAAAAAACACAATAAAAATAAAAATAAAAAAAGCACAGCTGCTTTGGCATACACTGGGGTGAAATAAGCAGCAAGAGACCATGAGCGCCACCTCCTGGCTAGTGATTCCCCATCAGGTGCCCCAGGGCTCCTTAGAACCTATTTCAGGAGCCACTTTAATAAAATACACACAGAACAGAACAAACACTGCTGCACAATGGAGAGTTTTAGTCCATAGTAAAATTTTCACTGACAGGGAGCACTATCATGTGAAAACAAATAATGTAAAAGTTTATATTTACCATACAAAAGGTGCAGGTAATCAGAGCTGAATTAAGTAGACCACTTAATTACCTGCTGGTACCAATCTTTAAAAGTCATTTTTATTTTTTTAAGATTTTATTTATATATTTTTAGAGAGAGGGGAAAGGAGTGAGAAAGAGAGAGAGAGAGAAACATCAATATGTGGTGGCCTGTCACACGCCCCCTACTGGGGACCTGGCTTGCAATCCAGGTATGTGCCCTGACTGGGAATCCAACCACAACCCTTTGGTTCACAGGCTGGTACTTGACCTACCGAGCCACACCAGCCAGGGAAAAAGTCATTTTTAAAGTGACTTTGAAATGATTTTTAAAAGATTGAATATCAAAGCCAATATTTAAAAGGTCATCACTGAAAGTTAATAAGATAGAGGAAAGTAGACTGTCCAGAACTCCTTTTAGCTACAATACTATATATTCTTAGTAAGGCATCACTTAGTCATGCCTAAATAATACCTACGATCTTTAAGAAGGGTGACTCCAATTAATTGAAGGGCTTTTGTTTTGCTGAGTGAAGTAAGCAATTTGAGAGTCAAAACTAAATTGTCACTGGCTATAGTGAAAACGCTGTTACCAACTATAGTTTTCTCCTCTAAATGTCAAGCACATATTTAAGAGTAGCAAATTGAGGGACTTCCGCCAAGATGGAGGCATAGGTGGAAACACTGTGCCTTCTCCCACAACCAAGTTTGAATACAACAAAGATTTGGAGAAACAAAGACACAACCAAAGGACAGAAAATTGAATTATACGGAAGTCCGACTACATCTAACCGTTCAACGGGGACGGTAAGAGGGGCGGAGCCAGCAGCGAGCAGTGTCGGGCAGGACAGGGCCCCCGACCCAGCGCACAGTGAGACAGACCACGCAGGCCCCAGGGGGCGAGGGCTGACGGCGGTGGCACACTTGCGTGCNAAGAGAGAGAGAGAGAAACATCAATACGTGGTTGCCTGTCACACGCCCGCTACTGGGGACCTGGCTTGCAATCCAGGCATGTGCCCTGACTGGGAATCCAACCACAACCCTTTGGTTCACAGGCCGGTACTTGATCTACCGAGCCACACCAGCCAGGGAAAAAGTCATTTTTAAAGTGACTTTGAAATGATTTTTAAAAGATTGAATATCAAAGCCAATATTTAAAAGGTCATCACTGAAAGTTAATAAGATAGAGGAAAGTAGACTGTCCAGAACTCCTTTTAGCTACAGTACTATATATTCTTAGTAAGGCATCACTTAGTCATGCCTAAATAATACCTACGATCTTTAAGAAGGGTGACTCCAATTAATTGAAGGGCTTCTGTTTTGCTGAGTGAAGTAAGCAATTTGAGAGTCAAAACTAAATTGTCACTGGCTATAGTGAAAACGCTGTTACCAACTATAGTTTTCTTCTCTAAATGTCAAGCACATATTTAAGAGTAGCAAATTGAAAGGGTACAAGTTGTTAATCTTCCCTGGATGACTGAAGGTCTGCATATTGACCCAGCGTCGATATATACTACAGTGTGACTTGTTTAAAATTTGAATTTGCACAAGTCAAGCACCAGCTTTAACCATAATTTCGAATGACCTATTACTTTCAAGTTGACAAGTCATTTTACTATCTCAACTCTTTACCTAGATTAGAAATTCCATGAAAGCAGGGACCATGTCTTTTTTTCATTTCTGTGTGCTCTACAGAGCTTAGCATACTACCTTATACATAGTCAGGTGCTGCTCCATTAGATAAATTGTTGCTGAATTATTAAATTGCTGCCTTCACCAGGCTATTCAAATTTCACCTGTCCAAGAAATAATTCATTAGTTTCACCTTCAAACCCCACCTCTTCTCCACCTACTTCTCTAGCATTTATCTCACATTGGGGATAGAAATCATCTCGAAAGGTGTTCAGTACTGGAGCAGGTGTGGTAACAGGCCTGCTGAAGATACTTACATGAGGAACCCTCCCAAAGCCCTTCCCCAAGGAGAAAAGAGCTAGGACGGTAAGCCAGACTCAGAAAAATGAGTCCTTTTTTATTAGATGTGAAAAATCATTCTGAGCACATCTTGACGTCTCTTACTCAAACTTTTTATTGGCACTGAATTATAAACTGATGCCTGGATCATCTAGGTATGAAAATGCATGTGCAAGACTTTCAGTGTGTAAAAAAAGAAACTACTACTTTTGTAGCTGAAAAAGTACAGTATCTTTGATTTCTAATAAGATTGAACTTTTTTCCTCAATTAGCTATTCCTTCTTTTACTGTCTGTTCAGAATTGTTTGCTGATTTAGGTATTAGATTGCTGTTTTTCTTATTAACAACATTCTTTCAAACTTCATAGTTCTTCATTTTTCTTGTATTTTTTCCCATTTTGTTTTTAGTTTCCTTTACATAGTCCTCTTGGTTAGTCACATTTTTGTATGACTTCAATGGTTTTAAGCTTATAAAGTCCTCTTTTATACAGCAATTTGAAAATTATCCATTTTCTTCTATCTTATTAGTTGATTTTGCATATATTATGCTAATAACATTTTAAAATTAACTTTTAACACCTAAAACTACCCCATTATCCCAGGATCATTTATGAAATAATAATTTCAATTAACACCTATTTGAGATTCTACATTTATTATATATTGAATCAACTATATAGAAGGGTTTGCTTTGAGAATTATCTTGTTCCATAATTCCATCTACACTTTCCCCTGCACTATACTGGTTAATACTGTATTTTGATAGTGTTTTAAAATTTGAGAAGGAAAAAGTATCATTATTACTTTTCCTGAAAAAGATAGTCATACCTATTCAGTCTTTCAGATATATTTTATGCTTAATTTGTCAAGTTGTGTTAAAATAATTATTTTTTATTTTAAAGATTTTTATTTATTTTTCCTTGGGAAGGGAAGGAGAGAGGGAGAGAAATATCAGTGTATGTTTGCCTCTTCTGTCCCCTCTGTTGGGAACTGGCCCTCAACCCAGGCATGTGCCCTGACCGGGAATCAAACCATAATCCTTTGGTTTGCAGGCCCGTGCTCAATCCACTGAGCTACACCAGCCAGGGCTAACAAATTATTTTTTAGAGGGAATTGATCACTTGGAAGCATTCAACCTTCCACAGGATGAAGATTCGTTTTTCCATTGGTTTGTCTTAAGGTAAATAGCACCATACACCTTTTCTGGATGCCACACCTTCAGATAATGGCATATGATAATTGCTAGAGATGCTTTTCACTTTTTCAAGGTAAGAAAGACTCCTCTCACATAATTAACTGAATGGGCATGTAGCTGGTGATTTTCCAAATTCAAAGTCAGAAACAAGTTCTTATTTCACAACATCTGAAAACTAGGAGCCAAAAAAGGGAAAAAAGTATGTAAAATTTCTAGAAGAAAAAAGAAAAATCAAAGTCTGAATTTGTGGTTTTCAAATTTCAGTTTGCAACCAGATGTTGAGTTTGGGGACTTATTTAATAGACCGTCAACAAAAAAATTCTTTAAATGGAATTGAGATATTTTCTCAGTACTGCCTTGAGAAAATTCTTGTCTGTCATGCATGCACATGGGTGTGTGTGGGTGTACTGGATCTGAATCAAAGATAAAAATGAATTTTTGACCACGTTGAAGTTTATTCCACCAGGATTACCAGTACACTTTTCTAAATTTAACAGCATAGATGATTATGTTCCTAATCCATTTGTTTCAAATCTTCCCCTCTTCATTTCCAAATTATATCTTTATGACTTGGAGGATAGGTTATTTTCACATTTCCCTTTTTAAGAGATAAACACCTTCACTCCTTCCTCCCTTGCTTCTCAGATTCCCCCATCTAAGCTAAGAATCATGGTCTTAAAACAGGGCCAAAAGTAATCAAGACAGTGTTTATTCAAAGAGAGAATGTGTCAGATTCCACACAGATATATAGAACTCCATTTTTTCTCTTTCCTCCCAAGAGTGTAAATGGAAAACAAAGATGCCAGGCACATAGGAATCCTACTCAATCCATGCATGTTAACATTTTTTTTTAATTAGGCTCAAGCTTTTACACAAGGCGGATCCTACCAGGCTTGTTTTATTCATTCTGTGGTGTACTTAGCGACTTATTCCTTGTTACTTCTGCGAAACAGCATTTTCTTCTTCCCAAGGCTAACTCTAACTTACCTTAATATGGGCAAGTACAATACAGATCATTCTAAACAATTTAATTTATAAGTTTTGCAAATGGGGAATCAGAGAGATAGTCGTAACTGCACTGTCCCCTGCACCACGGTGACTTTCTCCTCAAGTGAGATTTTAGTCCAAGGAATCTCAAATAGATAGTGTCATCACAAGGATTTTGTGTAAAGATTCTGTTATACTTTTCTTTCAATATCCCCTAAGTTTAGAGAATTTGTCTGTAAAAATATATATAACATGATTTGAATATTGTAAATGAAGATAACATAGTATATAAACAAAATTATATATTAATCACCCTGTAAACTCAGAGATCTTAGTAGTCTTCAGCCTTACTAATTTAACTCCAAATATTGTAGAAATCAAGCTGGTAGGTCTATTCAATATGGTGATTACAGGTTAGAGAAATAATGGAGCTAACCATTAGTTCTGGTTATCAAGAGCTAACCATTTCCAACCACAGTCTGTTTCAAATATGTTATTAATATTACTTGGAAATAATCACCTCTATCTTACATATTCTTTTTTTTAAAAGATTTTATTTATTTATTTATCTTTAGAGGGGAAGGAGAGAGGGAGAGAAACATCAATGTATGGTTGCCTTTCGTGCGTCCCCTGCTGGGAGTTGGCCTGCAGGGAACTGGCCTGCAACCCAGGCATGTGCCCTGACTGGGAATCAAACTGTGATCCTCTGGTTCGCAGGCCCGCACTCAATCCACTGGGCTACACCAGCCAGGGCCCTCTATCTTACACATTCTTGATTTGGTTCTAGACTGACATTTATTTCTGATCAGATGCTTCATAAACACAAATATTTCCTATCTAGGACTTCCCCTCTTCACAAAACACAATTCCTTGACAATGCATTGACAGGGTGCCACTGACGTTTCCACACAGCAACTTCAAGTTTCATAAAAATAATTCTTTTGAAGAACCTGTTTTCTGAGGAATTCCTTACATAGCATATTGCTACTTTTCTATCAGGAAATAAAGATTTCCTGGTCAAATGCAGGCAAATAGCAGATATTTTTAAAGATTTTTTTTTAGTGAAAATTTACCATTTTATTTTTCAGAGATCATATTTGAAATATGGCTCAGAGTGACTTCTTCTACCCAGAGAACCCAAGGAGGCGGGAAGAAGTCAATCATCTTCACCAACAGCTCCTTGATTGCTTATCTGACAGCTTCCATGCCACCAATAAGCTGATTGGCGTCTTAAATACGCATTTGGGGTGCAGGCTGGCCTCCATTGAGATGAAAAGAAATGGGACCATCAAAGAAAATTGTGATATCATCATCCAAGCTGTGATGAAAATCCAAAAGGAATTGCAAAAGGTTGACGAAGCACTCAAAGATAAACTAGAGCCAACCCTTTATAGAAAACTTCAGGATATTAAGGAAAGGGAAACAGAGAAAATTGCAATAGTACAAAAGGTTATTTCAGTCATCCTGGGAGAAGCTACTTCTGCAGCCAGTGCAGTGGCTGTTAAACTTGTGGGCTCAAATGTCACAACCGGCATAATTAACAAGTTGGTCACTGTGTTAGCTCAAATTGGTGCTTCTCTCCTCGGTAGCATAGGAGTTGCTGTTCTTGGCCTTGGCATAGATATGATCTTCCGTGCCATCCTGGGAGCAGTGGAAAAAACGCAGCTACAAACAGCCATCAAGAGTTATGAGAAGCATCTGGTGGAATTCAAGTCAGCCTCAGAAAAATATCATCATGCCATTACTGAGGTCACCAACACAGTGAAACAACAAATGAAATAAGCCATCTTATTTGCCACTGGAATATTTTCTGCTTCTCTCTCAATAATAGTGTTTGGTTTCTTGGATTAGGTTCATTTTCCATAAGCTTTCATCATAGACATAAATACAATAAACAAATTGGGAAAAGGAATTACAGATGCTAAAACCAGATGACTCTTGAGTTTTTCAACAATAAATGCCTGGATCAGTTGGTGCTAGACCCTGGGAGTTAAAAGACTGTATCCCAGGATGTCTTCTCACCCTACTCTACCAGATCAATAACAGGGTAAATGCTATTATAGAATAGGTGTAGAGGTTGCCTTTTTCTTTCTAATTCCCAGTCAAAATCTTTAAATGTACATTGAGTGCTGAGGCTTTCATTTCTCCCACTTCAGACATCATTTAGCTTTGAGGACATACTTAGTAATTTCTGCCTGGTCATAAACCCTGGGACTTTGAAAATAGAAATACTACCACAATTTCGATCATCACTTTAAATCCAAATTTGTGTAAACTGGGAAAGACTGAAATATGATTTGTAACAATTAATGTCAATGATAGGTCTGTAAATTTCTAATTACACACTATAATCTGAATCTATTTTTAACAGATAAAAGTTTAAACTAAAAAGATAAAGGTTTTGTTTCTGTAATTGCAATCAACCCTGATGAATGTAGTATGAAAATTAAATATCCCTCAAGTGTTCAAACACTCTGGAACTTTTTTTTAAGTATATATAAACTTTTATATATATATATCCATAAAATGCATTTAGAATGCAAGAGATGAAGCCACTCTTTCAAGCGTGGCTTGAATGACAAGGGTTTATCATTCAAAGGAAAGTCATCATTTATTACCTTATGAGTTTTCAGAAAAATAAATTTCACTTTCAATACTAGCAAAAATTAGGAAGTTGCCCTGGCTATATAAACCTTTAGGTTGCCTATTTCATTAATTACCTAGTTTCAGAAAAATCCAGAGGCTAAGGAGGTGTAATAGTTGTTAAATTTCTGCAGACGGAAGTGTTTTCTAAGTACTTCACCAACTAATAACTCCCTGTTGAGATTTTTGGATTAAACTCACGAAGTTATTAATAAGCTGTGATGCAAGAATGTGTTTGTTTTACTTGACACTTGAATCCAAGTTCAGGAAAAGTCTTGACATTTAACAAGCTCAACATATCTCAAAAATTAAAAGCTAGATAAAACACTTCAGTTTTTAAATGTACTAATTCTCTCATGTTCTATCATTATTTTTTAGTTACAAAACATCGCAATTTACTTGCGACATCTTCAATATTAAATGTTTTTATTGTTGTTTACTACCTGATTTATACACTTGAAACCACAAGATCTTTTTACTGTTCTGAGACTCAACAGTCAGTCTAAAATCAATTCAAAAATTTCCAAAGACAAAGGTTAGTTTAGGACCAATCTTGAACGGTTAACTGCACATTTAAATATTCTGCTAATATTTATAATTCACTGTAGGAATCGGCCTACAACAACGTATTTCCTATAAGGGATATTCCAATTAAGATGAGAAATAAACAAGCATGTCCTCTAAGGACAGAATTTTAAAATTACCTATAAGAGGAAAACATAGGGTAGGAGCCTTGGGGGAAAAATGAATACAAGAGAATCTTCAAAGACTAAACTGAGGGTATAATCCCGTGCGTACAATGACATCATAGGAGACGTTTTGGCTGGTGAAGAGACCACAGACAGTATAACAACCTCGCCTGTCGTAAAATTAAAATTGACAGATGTATTCCCACTCTTCCTTTCCAAAAAAGTAATCCTGTAGATTAGCAATCTGGGACTCTAATAGGAGCACTGATTTGCTCAGGTCTACACATGTTGTGTGTATCTAAAAATTACTGAATTTACAGACATACATGATGTTGGCAAAACACACCAAACACAGTAGCAAATATTATTTAGGGATTCATTCCCAAACAGACACTCCGAAACGAGCGTACAAGCTTACATCATTAAAAAAAATCGCGAAACTAATACAACTCCAGAAGGCAGAAACAGCACCCACACACTTTCCAACCTACACAAGGCCGATCTAGCGCGGCGAGATAAAGTAAGCACCCGGAATTAGGTCAGAATACCTGTCCTAAGAGGCAGGGCCGTCTTTTCACCAGCCAATCATATATCCGAGCTGCTTCTCTTTTGATTTCTACTGGTCGACAAAAGTGTCTATCAATGTCGTATTTGTATGCGTAATATTAGGGCGGGCTCTTAGCAGATCGTCAGCCAATTCACTACTGTCTTGGTGCGGAAGAGAGTCGGGTCTTGGAGTTCTTTGTTACTTTCTACATTTCCAGGACGTAGAAGTGCGAGGATCTTGAGCCCACAGGGACAGGAAGTGACGTAGGGATGGTGGAGGGGCGCGAGGTTTCAAGATGGCGGTTGTTGGGTAGCCGACCGGGAGCAGAGGTGAAGGCCCCTGCGAAATAAAAGAGGCGAGAGTCGTCCCCTCCCGGCTTCTTGCAGTCCCAGAGTCTGGCGGAAGTGTAAGTGTGCGAGATTGTCCCAATCGGATTATTCATCTTTTCCGTTCCTCCCTTGGGCTCGCGCTGTTGCCTCGGGACGGTAGGCCCCCTAGCCCCGCTCTTTCTCTCCGTATTAGGGGTCTCCCGGGTGCGGACTTGGGGGATCCCCGAGCCTGGGTCCGAGCGGCGACCACCGGTTAAGCGGCTGACTTCTCTCGGTTAGCTAGCGCCGCCTCATGTCTTTCCACGTTGATTGGTAGGTAGCCTTAGATTTGATGGTCAGGGTCAACCGTCGCCATGGTTTCGGCAGTTGCTGCTGCTGTTGCCTCGGGTGGAGATGGGCCCCGACTCCTTGGAACCTTTTTGGCTGTTTTGAGTTCCCTCATGGTTCTGTGGCCCAATTTCCCGATCGCCCCTGCTTTGAGACAGTTAAAGTAGTTTGCGCAGGCTAAGGCTCCAGCATCCTCTGTAAAAAAAATAAATTCTGTAATTCGTATTCTGGTTCAGTTTGGGAAAGATGAGTCAAAACAAGAGCCTGAGGGTAATTGAGCGAGGAAAGCAGAAAAGGTATGGATCATCAAAGATATGAGAGCTTGTATTTATACTAAATTTGTATGCTTCTGCCTTCCACAGCCCCCATTCAGTTTTTCTGAGAAGGAAACCCTTAACAGGCTAAATTAGTTAGCATTGGAACAGCTTTGGAACATTCAGCACCAGTGAAGGCAGTAGAACACTTGCTGAGAGAGTTATCGACTTGATAATGTCTGATAAAATCTTCATCAAGAAGGAATGGTGTCATTCTCTGACCTCCTAAAAATTTTGCCTGGGGCCCATAACTTCCATAGTAAAAGGTTTAACTTTTCGTTAGGCAAACCCTGTCGATTGTTTTGGCGCACCTAGGTTAACACATTTTTGAAATGCTGCTTTTTCAGACCCCCTCAGAGGCTTAAGGACGACCTTCAAGGGGCACATAATCTTACTAACCATATTTTGCCATGTATAACGTGCATCTGTGTGTGCTGCACACCCACACATTTTTGCCCCATACTTTCAGGGGAAAAAGCCCTTTCATTTTAATTTTTTAATTCAATTGTTTGTTTATTTATATTTAGATACTTGTTTTTTGTATTATAAAGGAATTTTAGCATTTTTAACATGGTACAAGAAATTTTACATAACAAATAATTACAAAACACAAAAACAGAAGTTATTTCAGGTATGACCCATGTGTAATGTGCATCTTTATCTTTACCTCAAAAATTTGGGCAAAAAGTGTGTGTTATACGTGGCAAAATGCAGTATACTGTAACCCAGTCATAGATATTTCCCCCCTTGCTTTCTCCCGCCTCACTGTAATCATTCTTACACTCCCCCCTCCCCCAACCCCTATGAAAGAGACTGCAAAACTGTCATTATCCAGAGCATTTTTGAGATCTTGCTGCCAGGCAGGTCATCAGTTTGGCTCAGATAAGCTCTAATATATTCTCATACAAATTTTCTACAGGTTTGGACACTCTTAGGTTGAAACTTTTTTTTTAATGAACAAGTGAACCACACAGATTATCAACATGGGACGAAGATCTACATCATCCACCAAGAGTGGGAAATTTATGAACCCCACGGACCAAGCCCGTAAGTATCCATTCATGTGGGTGATGAAGAGAAGTGGTGAAAAGTGCAAGCGCTAGGGCATCTGTTTCGTGATGCCCTAATTACCAGACCAGCAGTGCCAGGAGTCGGTTGTATGAAGTTAACCAGAGTTCTTGTGGGCACATGATTAAAACTGCAAAACATGCAACCAGACCCACATGGCAAAGGGTCACCAGTTTGATTTGCCAGTCAGGCCACGGGCATGGGTTACGGGTCCAGTCTGCGGTCAGGGTGGGCACGAGGGGCAACCAATGGATATTTGTCACATCAATGTTTCTCTCCCTCCTTTTCTCTCTCTCTAAAAATAAATAAAATCTTTAAAAAAATAGATAAAACTTCAAGTCATTCAAAAAATCGTCCATATTTCTGATTTGATTCTACTTGCAAAGTAGAATTGGCTTAAGCCTTCTTTTTGTATTTGGGATTTTGAATAAATTGGTTTGTCAAGTTCTTGTGTAATATTTTATGGCATCATTTTTTCTTCGGGGTTTCTAATTATTAAGAAAACCAAAAATTGTTGATATTTTTAGTTGACAATATTAGAACAGTGCTAGTGACACAGTGGGGAGAGGCCAGGGATGCTGCGCAGCCCGGCCATGGGCAGGGCGGGCCCGCAGTTCACGTTATCTGTGTTAGAAGGTGCTTTAACAGCTGTAATAGTTTTAAAGGTTTATGTTCTTTCTCTCCCTCAAGGAAAAGAAGCCCGGAAGAGAGAATTAAAAAAGGTATGGGTTTCAGATGCATCAAATTAGTTATCCATGTTGTTTGGCACATCTTGTCATTTGGGATTAGCGGATTTCAAAATAACATTTCCAGTTATTTGTCAGAAAATATACTTTACACTTTTTATAACAAGCCATAAAATTTCAAAGTACCATACAGATAGATGCTCCTTGACTTAAGATGGGGTTACTGTTATGTCCCAATATATCCATCATAAGTTGGAAAATGTCTTAATTCAAAATGCTTTTAATATTTCTGACCTTACCAGACAGCACAGTGTAGCCCACCTTACCTTAAACATGCTCAGAATTTTTACATTAGGCTACAGCTAGGCAAAATTAGCTTGCCTACTGCCCAGTATCATGAGAGACTGTCGTGTTACATATGGCCAGCCCAGGTAAAGATCAAAATTTAAAGTACGGTTTCTGCTGAATTGGTATCACTTTAGCATCATCGTCAAGTCAGAAGTCAAACAGTGGTCGGGGACCATCTGTACCTGGAAACTGACCTGACCTTGCATATAAGCTCACAGCAAGGTGGCTGGTTAACTTTCCCAGTGAGTCAAATAACTACTTTTGAAAGCAACTCATTTTTGGTAGTTATTAAAACATACTACTTTGTTAATGGCCACTGAATTAGTGAATGAAAATAAATGTGATACAAAGTAGCTTTGTCTGTTCATTTTCCTGGTTATGTAGCTGTTGAGCTTGTCACAAAGTGCTTCCCAGAATAGGGGAGGATGTACTTTTTAGCATCATGGCCTTAATACATTCAGAAAAGTTAGGTTTTTAATTGTTTTTAATTGTGTGTTCTTGTTATATTAACATTAAATCCTGCAAAACTTTTCTCTGGTATATAATTTTAGAATGTAGCTGACACCTTTGTTTATTAAAAAAATGTTTTCAGTAACTACATCTCTCAAATACTTCCCTCAGAGAGCACATGTAAAAATAAATAACATTTATTTACCTTTTTGTATAAAGATGAAACAGTTTTGAGTAAAAAAATTATATAATTTCTCGTGGATGAAACAAGTGATCAAGATCGCGATTTGATTCCCAGTCAGGGCACATGCCTGGGTTGCAGGCCGGTTTCCTACAGTCCAACTCCCAGCAGGGGACGCACGAAAGGCAACCGTACACTGATGTTTCTCTCCCTCTTTCCTTCCCCTCTAAAGATAAGAAATAAATAAAAAATATTTTTAAAAAGATTTTTAAAAAAATAAGTGATCAAGAAACCAAAAAGTTCAACCTCAGTTTAGATTCTTGAAGCACATTGAAATAAAAACTCCTCATTAGTGTCCAGCTTCTTCACATACTGCTATTGCCTTTTTCTAAGAACAAAAAACAGCGCATGATGGTACGAGCTGCAGTTTTGAAGATGAAGGATCCCAAACAGATTATCCGGGACATGGAGAAATTGGATGAAATGGGTAAGAATATGTTAAAGGGCCAAATTTGATAGTGGAGACAATAGTCTGATACACAGAGGCAGGCAGATAATGAGTGGAAGCAACAGAGGCATGTGCAAAAGCAAAGCATGGTGGCATTTGATGCTTGAATGTATTTTAATGTCAGAAAGACAAACCGCAATGGTAGGGAGTCATTGTAATCTGCAGATGTCATTGGAGTAAGCGCGAAGCCATTATTCAGCCTGCGCTAATTGTTGTTAGGAGGGATTGAACACCCACTTTGGCCAGCTCACTTTTTGAGAGGAGACAGAAATCTGGCTTCTGAAGTTCCTTTGGGGTTTTTTATTTGTCTTGTTTTGTTTTGTAATGCTAGCAACTACCACATAAATCTGTTAGACCACCATGAGTATACCAGTTTTCCACATTTTCCAGTGAGATCCAAAGATACTTGACTGCTTAGTAAGGATGTAGCTGAAATCATCAAATACCAATATTAAATATTAGGATCCCCCTTTTCACATTTCATAGAATAATTTTATTCAGTCCCTTTATCTACATCTTCACACTTGATCTTAGCCAAAAGGCCGAGAAGCAATATCTACATCTTCAGTATCCCTGCTTTGTCATTACTAGAAGCACATGAGGTAACTGCATCTTACCTTTCCTTGCATCTAAGGTATTTAAAGAATCGTATGTGATGCTACCCCTGGAAATTTTATCCCAACCCACAAATACCAATTTTCTTAACATTAGAACATAGGATTTTTTAATAGAAGTTTTCCAGTGTGCAAGAATAAAGTGCTCAAGTCAACTATGTACTTTTCAGCAGTCAGCTTTTTGCCAATTGTCTTCTGTCCCCTGCCACTTTTTAAAATTATATATTAAAGGAATCTTTATAAGTTTCATTTACAAAAGTACCCAAAAAGTTTCAGTGGTTTGCCAAAAAACAGTGAAAAAGTTACAGTGGATCTCTTCACTGATGCATTAAATAGGGTTCAAAAAAATCCAGGTATGTGAGGGTGCAGAGTTACAAGCTCTCTAACATGATGTGGCTGAGCCTGTGCACTGAGTTCTGGGCCAGACTGTGTGATGCCCAGTCCTTCCCAGTCCTGAATTGATTTATGTGGCTTAATCACACGAGGAGTACTGTGGTGTAAGACCATACCTTCTGGTTTTGAATAAATCGCCAAGATTAATAGTTAATGGGATTTAGGGAAGAGGATAATTAAACTTGTTATTCTTTAAGAAAAAGGAGAAGGGAACATTGTTTATCAGCACCATAATTACAATTTATAAAACTCAGTACAAACTACTTTAAGGGGAAAAGGGCATATATTGACTCTTATAACTTGGAAATCCTGATGCCATTATCAAGCCTGTCCATCTCTGGCCTTTTGTCTGTTAGCTTTGTTCAGCATACTGCTAATGAATTTCTTGAGATGGGAGACAAAATATATATGTGGAATGTAGTGGCGGTTGGGAGACAAGACCACGGATAGCTCTCCATTTATTTCATTCCTGCTTGTGAGAGCGTCTCCTCCACATCTACATTTAAAGGCCTCGGACAAGGATCTGGCCCCAGTCTGGATCCTGTGCCATTTGATCTCTGAGTCAGTCACTGGCAAGGGTGATGGAGGGGGGCGGGTGTGACTAACCAGGCAGGCCGAGAGTCTTGTGCTAATCCCTCCTGGGACAGAGGCCCTGAAATTAAGGCCCATTAACATGGGTTATATGGTAGCTAGACGAAGAGCACCAGTCCTTTATAAAAGTGATAAGCCAGATACCACTGGGTATTTAGTTTGTGATCCCCTTTAATCATCAGGCCTTTGTTGTGAAGTAGTTAATGTCCACATTTTGCAGATGAAGAAGCTGAAAATAAGAGAATTCAAATGATGTGCCCAAGATCTCAAAATTAAATGACAGAGTCAATGTAGTGTGTAAACCCAAGTCTGCCTGGCTGAAGCTTAACTGTATTAGCATAGAGGGGTAAAAATGGATTTTTATTGCAAAGATGAAAAATAATTGGGTGACATTTTTTAGAAAGGAAAGTGGCCATCTTAAAGGGATGGAATTTTCATAAGTATGAATTGCAGTTCTTTAGAAATGAAAGGATATATCTGATGTCTAGCCCCCTTTTAAAATTTCTAGCATATAAGTTTTTGATGAAATGGTACAGTCTATTGATAACCTAAATAAAATGACCTTTTTGTGTTTAATTCCATAATCTCTTTTCTCTCAGAGTTTAACCCAGTGCAACAGCCACAGTTAAATGAGAAGGTGCTGAAAGACAAGCGTAAAAAACTGCGTGAAACCTTTGAACGAATTCTTCGGCTCTACGAGAAAGAGAATCCAGATATTTACAAAGAACTGAGGAAGCTAGAAGTGGAGTATGAACAGAAGAGGGCACAGCTTAGCCAATATTTTGATGCTGTCAAGGTAACCAAGTTTCTTTAGAAAGAGGAACTAAAGTGTTATGTTTAGATTTGCTCTTCAACTTGTTAATGGGAGAATTGATTATTGAGCCTCTTCCTCTTGGCAGTTTCTTGGCAAACTGAACACGTACAAGAGAAGTTAATCCATCTGCCAATACAGTACTAGCCAAAAGCTGGGAATGGCTCAGATAGTCTTAAATCTTAAAAACATCCTGAACCTCTGTGGTTGTGGTTCCATTTCTGTGAAATTCTTGAACAGGCAAAAAATTTGTAGCAGCGATTATCTTGGGATAGTGTTAGGGACTGACTGGGAACAAGTATGAAATGCTATATGTATTTGTCAGAACTCACTGATTTTATTATACATGTCATTGTAAATTTACCTCAAAAATGTAAAAAACCTGAATGCTATCATTTTCGTAAAGCAGGTAATATGGGTTCCATTTACAGAAGAAGGAAACTAAGAACTTGCTTAGTCATGCAGCTAGTATGTGGCAGAAACTCTTCAAAGGCTGACTAATTTTAGAGCCCGACCTCTGCCACTGGAAACATGCTGAGTTAATTGATACGTGTTATTTATTTTCCAGAATATTAAATAGAATGACTCTAGTACTAGAAACTTTACCAGTTGGACTTCTCTAAACAGCAGTTATTTCAAACCAAAACCAACAAGAATTGATACCGGGAGGAGAAAAAAAACTGAGTTTGGTTCTTTTAGAGGAGATAGATTATTTTCAGTATTGAAGAGGCTTGTTCTTGTTTTTGTTTTTTGAGATGTTCATGTTAGGTGAAAAGCAAATCCAGGTTATAGAACAGCTGATTGAACTTCTCATGTTGATAGATTACTCTTACTGTACTACTGAAAGTTTCTCTCTGTTTCAGAATGCTCAGCACGTGGAAGTGGATAGTATTCCTTTGCCAGATATGCCGCATGCACCTTCTAACATTTTGATCCAGGATATTCCACTACCTGGTGCCCAGCCTCCCTCCATCCTTAAGAAGACCTCAGCCTATGGGTACGCGGGAGCATAACCAAATAGCATGTATTAAAAGCACCTCTTGACTGTCTAGAGCCAAAATTAATGCAGTGGGAAATAAAAGACAAAGTGAATGAATATAAGCAGTGCCTCATTTGATTAAAGATGAAATTTTAAAATTCCTTGAAAATTGTTTAGAAAAGTAAATACCACTGTTAACATGATTACTGTGAAATTTTCTTTGCAGACCTCCAACTCGGGCAGTTTCTATTCTTCCTCTTCTTGGACATGGTGTTCCACGTTTGCCCCCTGGCAGAAAACCTCCAGGTCCACCCCCTGGCCCACCTCCTCCTCAAGTCTTGCAAATGTATGGCCGTAAAGTGGGCTTTGCCCTTGATCTTCCCTCTCGTCGGCGAGATGAAGACATGTTATATAGTCCTGAACTTGGTAAGGGGTGCTTGTTCCTTTTGCTCTTAAAAGCTACCCAGCTTTTACATTGGCCCTGTTTTTACATCTTGTCCACCACCCTCAGAATTGGGAAATAAATGAGAATACCATATGGATAAATCGTAGGATCTACCTACATAAAAGCATCCTACATAGCAAAGTATAGAAATGTTTGTTGTGTTTTAAATTAGGCTATTCTTAGAAATATCGCCTACTACCAGTTCCCTAAGATGTGGATACCTGTTTCCCTTCAGCTTTATTGTCACAGACTATAGAGTTTCGCCGTGTGCACAGTGATTTTGTATATATAACTTCTAAATGTGATTTGTTTTCAAATCTGAATCTTTTAAATTGCCAAATGAAAATATTGTCAGCCTATCCAAATAGCCCAGATCTGCACAGAAGTTTTTTAAACAATTAGATTATTGTCACATAATGAGCATAATTCTCTGTGTTTTGGGGGTACCATGTAGTGGAGGAACCAGTCACATTACCCATCCCCTGCTCCCTCCTCCCTTTCCAGCTCAGCGGGGTCATGATGATGATGTCTCCAGCACCAGTGAAGATGACGGCTATCCTGAGGACATGGATCAAGACAAGCATGATGACAGTACTGACGACAGCGACACTGACAGATCAGATGGGGAAAGTGAAGGGGATGAATTTGTGCACCGCGATGATAATGAAAGAAACAACAGTGAAGAAAAGAAATCAGGTATGTGCGGATGGAGGTTGCATGGTATTGATCAGTAAATGGGACACAGGCAGAAGGTCCTGACTTCTTAATACATGTGTGAAAGTAATTGTGGGCTCCTTGAACGGAAAGGTCAGAGCTGCATTCATCTTTATGTCTCAGCAATCTCAAAGTTCCTGACAATAAATACTGATGGATTTTCTTTTTAAAAAACAGTGTATGTAATAAAAATGTCTATGTAATAAAGTTTACTTTTGAGGGAAATGATAATAGCTCTTCAACAGCATAAAGATGTGCTCTCATGGGTATGTATAGGAAAGAAAGAATAACCACATAACTGTTGAGAAAACCATATTCAGATTGTTGTTCTTTAATGAGTCTATTTAAATACCTACATTTGAAGCCCCTTAAATTGTATGTGATTGGGGTATATTATTTGAACCAGAGCCAGAATTATAACGCAGGTATGCCTTTGAGTAGAGTCATGACTCAATGGAACGTATCCATAATGTGTGTGTTTGATTATTATAAATTCAGACTGAGTTACATGTACTTTTAAAGTAGTTAACACATTCATCAAGAAAATTTGAGCCATTGTAATAGGTATTGAGCAGTACAAAATGTATGATGTGTCGCATCTCAATGGTCTTAGAGCTGCTTTTGGAATTGTTTTAGTACCAGCAAGTCCATATTTATGTATTAGTTAATGCTAAAAATATTATCATTTATAATAATGATAGGTTTTTCTCCTATTTCTTAAGAATTATGGTTGCAAATCAAAAAGCTAGTTGAACAGAGTGGGTAGAGAGAGCCAGTAATGAAAAATTACAGAGGGCCCTTAACGTAGGAACAAGTACTAGGAAGTAGAAAGCTGTTAGAGCCACAGCAGCTGCATTTCTTCTGGGACTGCGGTCTGCCTCGTCTTCCTCTTTCTGACAACTGGTGTTTTTAATATGGACTCATCAGTGCCGTCTTGCTGAAAATGGCTGTCCTGTGATTCAGTGGTGATTCAGCTAATATGTACTGAGTTTTTCCTATATGCAAGGCATTTTGTAGGTACTAAGGATATAAACAAAACTAAAGCCCTTCCCACATGGAACTCCTACCCTTCTGTGTTTACCAAGTAAGAAAGCTTCTAACATTGTATCATCTAGTATGATGTTGAAAAGCATCCAGTGAATAACTTTTTTTTCCCAGTTAAGAAGTTCCCTTCTAGTTTGCCAAGAGCTTCTGTCGTAAATACTTTCTAAGCATCTGTTGGGGTATTGTTAATGGGTTTTTTTTCTTAAGTTGTTTATTGTAATGACTTGCATTAAAAGTTTTCTAGGATAAAAGGTGAAATACTTACCTTATAGCTTGTCTAATGTTAAACTATCCTACATTTCTGGGACCAATCTTACGTGTTTACAGTTTTCTTCCTTTTTTTAAAACACTATCTGATTAAATTTGCTTATATTTTATGTTGGCCAGTAGGTTAGTTTTGGTGTCAGTATTATGCTGACTTCATGACTTCTGGACAGCATTCTCTTTTCCTATGTACTTTTGCAGGAAGTTTCTGTAGTGTAATCTTTGGCTGAATTTCCTTGTAAAATTATTTCATCCAGGTGCCCTTCAGTGAACACAGATCTTTGGTTCATTTCTGTTTCTTCCAGTCTTACCACTTCTTTGACCAATTTTAGTAACTTATATTCTTCTAAAAAAATGTTTGTTATTTTTATCTGTGTATTCAGTTTTATTGGCAAAAAGATGTTAGTATGTCTGTCTTATTCTGTGCATATCTTCTGCCAGGTTTTACAACAAATTTGCAGGCAACATTCGTGTCTAGTAATTTATAGTATTTGTTCTCTGGTAAGCATTTACTGAATTGTGTTGATGCCAATTCCACCCCCACCCTCCTCTGGCACCTTAGGTCTGAGTGTACGGTTTGCAGATATGCCCGGGAAATCAAGGAAGAAAAAGAAGAACATTAAGGAGCTGACCCCTCTTCAAGCCATGATGCTTCGAATGGCAGGTAAGGCACGAAAAGAGTGGTGAGTCTCCCTTTGGTATTTCCTCTTGCCAGGTGCTTACGTATGTTTTTCTATTTAGTATCCCAACAACCCTGAAATAAATTATAAATCCTCGTTTTACAAAAGGTCAGGTTTGGAGACATTAAAGTACCCAGAGTTACATGTAATTAGTAAGTGGTGGAACTGACATTTAAATCCAGGTCTGTCTTATTCTAAAGCCTACTAGCATAGACGAGTGGAATAGTATTTGATTCTTTACCTTAGGTATTTTATACAAGACTATTTGGTTGTTTATTTTCAGAAAGCATTTACTGAGCATGTGTCTTCAGGCAGCACACTTTTACAGGCTATAAAAAATTAACTCCATTTACCTGGTTTGAATATCTTTCAGGTCAGGAAATCCCTGAGGAGGGTCGGGAAGTAGAGGAATTTTCAGAGGACGATGATGAAGGTGATTCTGATGATTCTGAAGCAGAAAAGCAGTCACAAAAACAGCATAAAGAGGAATCTCTTTCTGATGGCACATCTTCACAGCAACAAGCTCCCCCGCAGTCTGTCCCCCCTTCTCAGATTCAGGCACCTCCCATGCCAGGACCACCTCCTCTTGGACCACCTCCTGCTCCACCTTTACGACCTCCTGGACCGCCTACTGGTCTTCCTCCTGGGCCACCTCCAGGTAAGCATTTACATGCTATAAATAAATAATTAGGTCTACATGTGGTTAGAGTGAAGTCATTCCAAAAAATACGTATTGTTAGTGGTGTTTTCTTTTCCTCCTAGTGCAGTTACCTAGAAATCAAGGGTTCTTGGGGGACGAGTGCGACTGGTTTGTTCTTTCAGCATTCTTTGATTATGATGCCATTAGGCAGAAACTGAGTATATAGCTGAGAGTTTCTTTTGATACTACTTTTTAATATGACAGGTTGACCCTATTCAAGATTGGTAGCCAGTGAGACTAGGACACAGTAAATGCTCTGTCCTGTCCCTTGGTTTGGGGGTTATTGGATGTCGGTGTAATCTTTATAGTTGGAGACAAAAGTGATAGGTATTAATCACATCTTCAGCTTAAAAAATATGTTTATTTACAGTATGAAATAACATATACAACTTCTTGGCTCTTTATGATTTTATTCCTTCTCTATAGCCAATTAAGTTTTCTTCAGTTGACTTCATCCTTTTCCTGTTAGTTCAAAGCAAAATGGCCTATCTTAATGACATTCTTTGTGGTCCTCAAATTTATCATAATGAGTTTCAGAAGATCACTGAAGCACTTGATTTTGTAGTCCATTTTCAGCTCATGGTGGAACCATTTAAGAATTCCTTTTGCCCTGGCAGGTGTGGTTCAGTGGGTTGAGTACCAGCCTGCAAAGCAAAAGGTCACCAGTTCGATTTCCAGTCAGGGCTCATGCCTGTGTTGTGGGCCAGAGCCCCAGTTGGGAGCGCGTGAGAGGCTGCCAGTAGAAATTTATCTCCCTTCTTTTTCTCCTCCCTTCCCCTCTTTCTAAAAATAACTAACTAAATAAAATCTTTTTAAAAAATAAATATTTAAGAATACGTTGTTGATTATGCTATTACAATTGTCCCATTTTTCTCTCCCCTTTGTCCCCTTCCACTCTGCACTTCCCCTCCCACCCGCATTCCCCCGCTTTAGTTCATGTCCCTGGGTCATACATATCAGTTCTTTGGCTTCCCCATTTCCCATACTACTCTTAGCCTCCCCCTGTCTATTTTGTACCTACCATTTATGCTTCTTAGTCGTTATGCCTNGTCGGGGGCCCTGTCCTGCCCGACCCCGCTCACTGCTGGCTCCGCCCCTCTTACCGTCCCCGTTGAACGGTTAGATGTAGTCGGACTTCTGTATAATTCAATTTTCTGTCCTTTGGTTGTGTCTTTGTTTCTCCAATCCTTTGTTTTATTCAAACTTGGTTGTAGGAGAAGGCACAGTGTTTCCACCTATGCCTCCATCTTGGCGGAAGTCGTCCATGTGATTTCCATTTCTGTGATTTTGTTCCTGTCCTAGTTGTTTGCATAGTTTTTGTTATTGTTTTGTAGGTTCTGTTGTTGGTAGTTATGAGTTTGTTGTCATCATACTGTTCATATTTTTCATCTTCTTTTTCTTAGATAAGTCCCTTTAACATTTCATATAATAAGGGCTTGGTGATGATGAACTTCTTATCTGAACTTGACCTTATCTGAGAAGCACTTTATCTGCCCTTCCACTCTAAATGAAAGCTTTGCTGGATAGAGCAATCTTGGCTGTAGGTCTTTGCCTTTCTTGACTTGGAATACTTCTTTCCAGCCCCTTCTTGCCTTCAAGGTCTCTTTTGAGAAATCAGCTGATAGTGTTATGGGAACTCCTATGTAGGTAACTGTCTCCTTTTCTCTTGCTGCTTTTAAGATTCTCTCCTTATCTTTAATGTTGGCTAATGTAATTATGACATTCCTTGCTGTGTGTTTTCCTTGGGTCCAACTTCTTTGGGACTCTCTGAGCTTCCTGGAATTCCTGGAAGTCTATTTCTTTTGCTAGATTGAGGAATTTCTCCTTCATTATATTTTCAAATAACTTTTTAGTTTCTTGCTCTTCTCCTGGCACCTCTGTGATTCAGATGTTGAAATGTTTAAAGTTGTCCCTGAGATAAAGCCTCTCCTCCTTTTTTTGAATTCTTGTTTATTCATTCTGTTCTGGTTGAATGTTTATTTCTTCCTTCTGGCCCACACCATTAATCTGAGTCCCGGTTTCCTTCTTGTCACTGTTAGTTCCCTGTATATTTTCCTTTATTTCACTTCACATGTCCTTCATATCTTCCTTTATTTTGAGGAAATACTCAGTCATTTCTGTGAGCATCCTGATTACCAGTGTTCTGAACTCTGCATCTGATAGGTTGGCTACCTCCCTGTTGCTTAGTTCTTTCTCTGGAATTTTGATCTGTTCTTTCATTTGGGCTATATTTCTTTGTTTTGGCAAACCTGTTATGTTGTAAGGGGTGGAACCTTAGGTATTCACTAGGATGGGGCAACCCACATTGCTGCATTGTGGCACTGTATGTGAAGGAGGGGTCTGAGAGGGAGTAGTACCAGTTGCTAGCTTGTTCGGCTCTCGCTCCACTTCCTGTCACTTCCCACAAGAGGATTTTATTCTTTTAGGTGCTGATTCCAGGATGGGTGGGCTTGTGTACATTCTAGGACCCTATGGGTCTCTCCAACACTCTCCTGTGAGGCTGGGAGTTTCTCACTTCACCCCAACCCCCTACAGGTTTTTACAGCCAGGGGTTTTGAGCCTTTAATATCCCACGCTGGAACCCTGGGTTGTGCGATTTGTCTTGCTCCCCAGTTGTTCCTCCCAGCTTAAACTCACATGAATGTGGGACCAGCAGTCCACTAGCTGCCACCTGCCTGGGTCTGCCTCCTTGTTGTGCATCCTTTCCACCCCCACTCCCTGTCTCCACCTGTCCTACCAGTCTAGATGAATGTTTTTTTAAAACTCCTCGGTTGTTGGGCTTCCATATAGTTTTCTGACAGTCGTGGTGGTTCTTTTGTTTTTCAGTTGGTTGTGTGAAGAAGCAAAGCATGTCTACCCACACCTCCATCTTAGCTGGAACTTAAAATAAGTTAAAATTTTTTTTCGCATCTTCATAATGTTTCTAGCCCAACAGAGCTGTCATTGAGTATGCTTGTTGTCAGTGCTGGGTAACAAAGAGGTGATTCGTAAGAAATTGAGTACTCTCTCTCTGGTGCTCAAATATTGTTGGATGAATTCTGCTTCTACACATTTCAGTCAATTTTTGAAGTTACCTGATTTTAGGTCAGAGTGATACATCAAACCACATCTGAGTTACCTTTATTTGTTAACCATAATTACTACTTCATATATATTCATTTGACATTAATTTATGATTTTTCTCTTTTCAGGAGCTCCTCCATTCCTGAGACCACCTGGAATGCCAGGACTGCGAGGGCCTTTACCTCGACTTTTACCTCCAGGACCACCACCTGGCCGACCCCCCGGCCCTCCCCCAGGTCCACCTCCAGGTCTGCCTCCTGGCCCTCCTCCTCGGGGACCCCCGCCAAGGCTACCTCCCCCTGCACCTCCAGGTAAAGCTTTTGGTCCATAACAAACACTGTCTCCTATACAGTGTGGGGCACAGTAGGTTTATAGTTGCGAGTGCAAGAAACACAGCTATTCTTGTATTATTATTAATTATTGCATTATTTTCTATATGAACAACAACTGTAAACCTGTTTTTGCCCCATCCTGTGTATTTCATTTGCTGCAGGACATATTTTTATATTTTAGTATCCTGAAATAAAGGAGTATCTTAAAATGGTGCTTTTTAATTGCTGTTAACCTGGATTGAACTTGGGTTCATCCACAGAGTATTTGCATTGATTCCACCTATTACTTAAATTCTCCATTTGAGCCCTGACCAGCATGACTCAGTGGGTTGGGTGTCATCCTAGGCCAGAGGGTCACCAGTTCAATTCCTGGTCAAGGCACATACCTGCGTTGTGGGCCAGGTCCTGGGTTTGGGACATGCGAGAGGCAACCAATCCATGCTTCTCTCCCTCATTTTCTCCCTCCCTTCCCCTTTCTCTAAAAATAAATGAATAAAATCTTTTTAAAACATTCTTCAAGTTTTTTAGATCTTATAACTGTAGTGATTCCATACATCTGCATTAAGTACCAATTAATGTTCAAAATCACAAGGGAGATTTTTTCCTTCAACCCAGTATCAGTGCTGGTATGCAGATTTTCTTGTCTTTTTATGTGTGGCAAGTACCTCTGGTTTACTGCGCCAACTGCCACAGTTTAATGTAAAGATCATTTCTATTAAAAAATCTTTACATTAAAGATCTCCAAGCTGGGACCTTTTTTTCCCTTCTTCTCAGTTGTATGTGCAATATTTATGACTTTGTATGAGCTGTAGCATCATAGATTTGATAAAATTGGGTGTTTGATATTCAGTCTTGAAAGTGGCATTTGAAGAAAAGTTAAACCTGCTGTTCTTGATAAAATGATGATGATAGTCTAAACCATCAATGAAACCTGAATTATTTTCCAGGAATGGTGACTTAGTTGTGATTAGTTGCAGTATCTCATTTCCCACTTACAGAGTTACCATTTTGGGGAGAAGTGATGTGGACGTCACTAAATAATGCATGGGAATCAAACCTAACCTTGTCTGTACTATACAACTGGGACAGACTCTTAGACTGTCACGTTTGAAATGTAACCATTTTGAAGTCATATTTGAAGCCAGTTGGTGATTTCAGTTTTACTTTATATTTTAAAGTAGTGCATTATGTAGAGGAAGAAAACACAATTACTATAAATACAAAATACAGACTGAAGATGAATCTTGTTTTATAATAAAATATTTCTTATTATCAATATTTTTGAGTTTTAAATAGCAAGCAGCATGATTTCAGCTTACTTTATGTAAATTGTCCATTTTTTTAAAGTTGTCAGCCTATGTTTTTAACATCCTTAATCAGTTATATTCTGGTTCCTGCGGTGTTTAGCAGCCTGTTTTCTCCTTCATGTAGGTATCCCTCCACCACGCCCTGGCATGATGCGCCCACCTTTGGTGCCTCCACTCGGACCTGCCCCACCTGGGCTTTTCCCACCGGCTCCCTTGCCAAACCCAGGAGTTTTAAGTGCTCCACCCAACTTGATTCAGCGACCCAAGGCGGATGACACAAGCGCAGCCACCATTGAGAAGAAAGCCACAGCAACCATCAGTGCCAAGCCACAGATCACTAATCCCAAAGCCGAGATTACTCGATTTGTGCCCACCGCACTGAGGGTCCGTCGCGAGAATAAAGGGGCTAGTGCTGCTCCCCAAAGAAAGTCAGAGGATGATTCTGCTGTGCCTCTTGCCAAAGCAGCTCCCAAATCTGGTCCATCTGTTCCCATCTCAGTACAAACTAAGGATGATGTGTATGAAGCTTTTATGAAGGAGATGGAAGGGTTACTGTGACAGCTTTGATGCCCAAACACCTTCTGTTTCACATCATTTGTTCATAGAGAAAGGGGCTCTTGGGAAACTTAGGCAGAAGAGCCACTTTCGTTGTCAGGGTATTTTCTAATTTCAGTTGAAGGCGTATCTTAAAGTTTAGCCTTGTTCAGAATTCGCTGCATAGCAGAGAGCATTTCACTCAGAATAGGTTGGTTACTGAAGCAGTTCTGCCGACATCCATTCCCTTTCATGAAATGCCGCCATTTTCATCCTGTTTCTTCTCTCCAGTTCTTTGGAAATGTGATCAGGGGAATCTTTGTTACTTGTTCCTATTCTCTTGTGTGCGGTGGGCACTGGAGTAGATATTTTGAGGGGAAACAGTTTATTTCACCCCATCTTGCCTTTTTGTTTATTTTTAATATTTTCCTGTAAATATTTTGTAATATTGTAGTGAAATGGATCACATCATCATTTCCTAATAGCAAGATGTGTGGGAAGCAAATGTACAATTCTTTGATTAAAATTATTTCCCACTAACCTAAACTTTGAGTGTTTCATGAAATAAATATAAATAAATGTTCTACTGCAAGATCCTCTGAGTTCCTGATAATGTATAAACATGATATCTTTTTTATGGTCAGAAAAGAAGTATTTAAAACTTGGGTGTAAAGTTACTACCATTTATGACACAAAATGAGAATCTTACTGAAAATGTGGTTAAGCTAGGTTCTAAATATAAAGAATTCTTTTCCTTCAGGATTACCATGTTGACTTTAGAAAAATTGAGAGGTGTTATTTATTGCTAAGAACACATTCGGTCTTATTCTCAAAGATCGCTTGCTTCCCCCAGAACTTGTGGGAATGATACTGATTGAATGGCACACCTTTTAAAACATTTCAAAACTATTAGAGTCAGAAAAGGTTACTCTTTTTCAAATGTGTTTTAAAAGCAAATAAATTGAATAAGAATGCTTAACATTAATTTACATTGCTACTATTTTCTTTACAAAGTAATCACTAATCTACCATATAATTTTAGGGCATGACTTTAACAATATTTTCCCCATTTTACATATGAGAATAAGCTAAAGGGCTTACGTGGTTTATCCAGTGGCCCAATAGTGTATTCCATGTGCAAGGACACAAAGGTGCGTGCACACACAACACATCATGAGACAACCTATGCTTTGCAGTCAGGCTAGGCAGACCTGTTGTTTCCTTTGTATCTTAAATGCCTTTCATGTGAATCCTATGTAAGTGCACCTCAGTTCTTGAACTTATTTGGTGCTGGAAGGCTGTTCAAGAAGCAATTTGTTCAAAAAACAAATCACACCTGAGATGTGTGACTGATCGTACAGGTATCAGTATGAAAGGGTTGTTAGGTTGAGAACCAAAGTTTTGTTCAACAACAGATGGTTTTTTCCATGAACAACTTGGTAAAGAATCTAATTATTCAAGATGGGAGATGTTGGAGAACCAAAGTTTGTACCATAAAAAAGAAGTAAAGATTATTGAATAAATCTTGTATGAAAGAAGGAGAAGTCATTGAACGTATATATAATAAATCCTTAGTATTGTAAAATTCTCAGAATACTATTTGGTGCAATGTGTACCTACAGTGTGTGTGAGAATTATATTTGCATTTCATAATGAGACCTGTGGCTATAGGGTAGGGGATAGATTGACTCAAGGGTGAAAGACAGGTGGGGAGGCAAATTAGGAGACCACTGCATGCAGAAGATGAAGAGTACCCAGACTAGCACAGGAACAGAAATTCAAAATTAGGTGACAGACTGGGAGAGGAGTTGCAGAATGAAGGGAATTGGCCCAGTTTGGAACAGGCTGCGTTTCAGATTGTTGTGCGGTAACCTGTGGGAATCGTAAGAAGGCTGGTGAAGTAATGAAGCTCAGGAGGCTGGTAGAGGGTATTACCATTAACACTGAATGAGAGGCAAAATCAAAGGGAGAGAACAGTGAAGCACAAATTAAATAATCACAGTGATAGTCATTTATTGAGCTCTTAATCACACACTAGTCACTAACTGCTCTATAATAAGGAATTAATATCCTTATATGAATGAGAAAACCAAGGCTTAACAAGGATATAAATAAATACCTACATTTTTATTGGGTAGATTGTTTTTTCTGACGAGTACAAATTAGTATTACATCTTTTTATTTGAGGTAGGCAAATGGGAAGCTGGGTATTGGAAGAAAGAGCAAAGTCCTATTATTAACATATACATGTAAATATATATAATATATAGGTAAAAATTGTAATTCAAAACTATTAGAAATACAAGGAATTATCATGTTAAAGAAACCGTAACAACCTATATGGAGACAAAAAAGACAAATATAAAAAGTTCCTTGGACATGAAGACAAGGGGACATGACAGGATTCAGACAAAGCGCATAAACGTGGGACTGAAATACCCGCAGACAGCAGCTCTCTTGCATGGTGCCCGGACCCTGTGGCTTTTGCTTTGGGATGTCTGTGCTTCCACTGTTCCGTGAGCCCTCTTCTCAGTATCGTGTTTTGTCTTTAGCTAATGAGGAAGGAGAAAGCAGCCCAGCCCATAACAGCTCAGAACTGGCCTGAATTGTTGCCTGGTGTTGCTAGGAGCTAGCCTGACACAGCCCCACAGCGGTTTGTTGTGGAAAATTTCACAGAACACCAACAAGGCCGTTCTGTGGCTGTGAAAAATCAAAACAAACAAGTGGTACTCTGCAATTGCTGTCTGAACACAAAAACACAAGAATGGTCCAAATCAAAATGACCAAACAGACTCCTATGTTGACCAGTATGCATTGGCCTGTTTACCAATTACAGCTTTAGCTTCACTCCATTCCTTGTGCCTTATTAGGTGTATTAATCTACCCAAACCATACACTTACCTCTATTTCCAAAAGCATGCAATCCTGGGCAAAGCCCCAAAGTCAATGATATTACCCTAACCTATAATATGTACGTTCTAATACCCTCTCAGTGAGACACACCACATCTTCCCATAGTATGTCTTCTTCCTTGCTGCAAAGAGCAATAAACACAAATTATTCAACTATCGGTATGTTCACAGTGCTATTTGGCCAGAGGGCATAGACGAAAATAGAGATTCATGAAAGTACTCGTTGCTGGGACCAGGACTCTCACCTCCGTAACTGTGTGAATATTTAAAACCCCTTGTGGTTCCCTCCGTGTGGGGCACCAGTTGCTCAAGGCTGAGAGGTAAGTTCATGTTGAACTGACTTCCTGTATTTTGTTGAAGCCCATGTGTCATTTATTATGTTTCTCTAGGAATAATATCTCTTGGAATTTTTTGTCTAATCAAATCGGTATTCTTTGATAAATTGTTTTTAGTCTTCTATTCCATGTTTTCATTGCTTGTTGGCTTGCTTAACATTTAGTATTGTCTGTAAGAGGCCAAGTCTGAAGGGAAAGGATGGACAGAGGCCTGAAATGTCTGTTTTTTGAGTTGACCTCCAAGGGCGGAATTCTGAAGTACTCCGACCAGCGACTTGAGGACACACTTTGCTTCAGGTCACCATTTCTAAATCTAATAAAGACTTCTTTCTCACTCTTGTCTTTGTGTCCCTGAGAACTGGTTTGTTTAGTTTTGTCTGCCTGGACCCATGGGTGATGACTGGCCATTGGCCATGTTCCCAATGGATCAGAAATTACACATCTTTATAAAACACTATTACTCCTAGTTATAATAATCTAAAACTGTACCTCTTCCAGGCCCAACACCTGCTTCCTTCCTGTCTACTCATTATAACAGTGACTCACTCACCTACCTCTTTAATAGGTACAGTTTCCTCAGGGATCTTTTGGAACTGCAATGGCCACTTAGACTTTTGATGTGAACAAGATAGTTCATTTGAAAAGTACTTTAGAGCAGAAAGCAAATAAGCCCTCATGAGCACATCGCTTGTCTGGTTTGTGTAAAATGAAAGATAATTTTGTTCATTGTAGGGCTTAGCTCTCCATTTCCATAATTTGGAGTTAAGCAGCGCTGGCTTCTTAATTGCATGGTTTGATAAAATTATCAAGGGCCCCAGTTACTAGCCAAATGTGTTGTCATTCTATTACTGTATATGTTAAAACCTGGTTTTCAACACCTAGACTTTTCTTTCTCTCCTTGGAGAAAAACACAAAATAAAACTTTACAGTGATAATTTTTTATCTGCCTAAAGCCAGCTGGCTTCCTTATATTTTCTTCTTTATTTTTTCTGTTCCTCTTTCTATTTCCCTCTTTTGGGAAAATAAACATTTCTGACTTATAAAAATGTATGTTTTAAGCATCCGAAAATACCTATATTGCTTTTACAAATTAATAAGTTACCACTGCTTCTATAACTTTTATAAAAATCAAACTTCATTAAAATATATTTATAAACTATAATCAACTTATTGGAATGACAATAAAGAATACAATTGAAACTGGTTCTTACCAGTATTCTTCTCATCTTTTTTTTTAAAAAGGTTTCCGTTGTCACCATATATACCTTGAATTCTCTACGTACAACGCAAAAGTGCATGCCCACTCCGGCACCGTTAGTACAGTGAGCCAGCTTGTCAGCACCTGCTGTGTGCGGAAAACGTAATCAACTCTAAAGAATGTTTTCTAGTTATATATCAAAGTATAAGCAAATCGGGGGCGGGGGGTATCAAGGAGTACAGCAGTTTCAATTGTGAAAAAATCTTTATCCCTTTACGCTCTGTCTCCTGATGTCTTTCAGGCCATATCCTCTCATTTCCTCAGTGGCCCCTCTTCCTCTGCCAGACAATTGGGTCTCAGGGACCCTCATATCCCCTGTGAGCTGTGGCTGTTTTTACACATTCACTAATATATCTGTACACATGTTCTATACACAGATTTTCCCTCTGGGTGATTTTGTCCAGTCTGACCATTTTTAGTCACAACTCGCACAATCTTATCTCCAGGCCACACCTTTCCCCCTGGATTCATTCACATGCGGCTGCAGGTGTTGTTTTCTGACCCCTGTGCCTTTGTGTACGCTACTCCTCTGCCCAGACCACCTGCCGGTCAGGTTGACTGGTACACCTAGACTCACCTGCCACAGGTGCCACTCTTCCTAGCAGGCTGAGGGGCACAGGTGCCTCTATTACTGTAACAGCCTGGGCACCTCCCTTTCTTTACATGTAGCCTGCTAAATTATAATCGTCTCTTTTATTACATTACAACCACTTTTGTTAATGGAAGTTATCAATCATGGATATAACATAACAGTTACATAGTAAGTTGCTGAACAAACAGGCCCCATTTTTAGTCTGCACGGTGCACTTAACAAACCATTAATTCCAAACTAGATTGTCTTGTGGGGGGGATGCAAATTACGTTTCATAAGCATCAATTTATTATGCCTTTTCCTGTTAAAGATTGAGTTACATATATCCTGTAATTAGTAAAATAGCCATTAAACTTACAACTTTCTCCCAGCAAAGTCACAGGATTGTTAGAATGACATGTTTACCTATTTCAATAGGTCCCATAACTACTGCTACTCACTTTAAATCCATCGGCCTATAGAAACAAGAGTTGTTGCTATTCAGTGAGCATGGTTCTGTACGGGAAACGTATTGCTCTCATTCATTGTCTCACTGATTCCTCCTCAAAACCCACTAAAGTAAACTCCATTATTATGCCCACTTTCTAGAAGACACTGAGGCTGAAAGAGATGAACATTTCCAGTCATCCTAATAAGGAACAGAGTGGATTTAAACCTGTCTCATTCCAGAGAGCTTGAGTTCTTAAACACCATGGCATTTGATCTTTCAACCATTAGAAGGGAGTTTGTGAAGAGTTTGTATGTAGTAGGCCAGTCATCACCAATAATGGTGCCAAACTAAACCTTTTGATTCCAGGCAGACAAAACTAAACAGGCCAGTTCTCAGAGGCACAAAGACAAGACTGGCCCTGCAGAAAAACAAAGAACAAAAGTTCTACCCAAGTCACAAACTACCACATTGAATGTCTTACCTCTGCCACAAAGAGATCGTGTGTCTATAAATACAACTATGGATTATAAATGTTAAAAATCAGAATTCAGGTACCATCAGTTTTGGTACTCTCTTCTTTGATATGGTCTTGTACTTGAAGAAATATTGGCCTTTTAAAGGAACAGCCATACAGTGGCAAGAACTGTTTGCTCATCAAGGATCATAGGCTGAATTGACTTTGCAGGAGGTACGCATTTTTCACTAAATTATTCAGGTAAAAAAAAAAAACAACTCTCAGAACCAGGTAAGATGAGGGACTGATGGAACCTGGGCATGGTGGGTATTTAAGGAGAACCGAAGAACCTCGGGGAAGCAGCAGTGGAGGTGGGGTGGCAGTCACTGCTCTTTGTGTTCCTGGCAACAGGGTTAGAATCTTCAGAGGAAAAAGAAAAGTGTCTTTTCTTTTATTTTGTTTTCTTCTACATGTCTTGATGGGCTTCGTCCTTATTTCTTCACCATTTTGTTAATAAGCCTCAAGTATTTTCAGGAAATTAAGACTTAAATGTACAACCAGCACTTGACACGTTTTGTCCTTCTCCAGGGCCTACCATGCCCCTAAAGTGATAACACTGATAATATCCTAAGAATTAGGCAGTAAAAACAAAACAGAAAATCTTATTAGTTACAGTTACCTATACCTTAACCTATAAGGATAAGCCCATATCCTATAGGAAATGGTACTTCTTTTAATTTACTGAGTGCCCATACATCCCTAATATATGCAGTAAGTGAAGAATCTCAGTCCTCGGGGTGTTATGACTATTTGACATATGGGGAAGCATTCTGTATTGAAAGATGAGGAGTGAACAGCTGGATATTCTGTAACCTTCCCATGGTATCCTTGGGATCTATCTCCTGAGCAATTAGGGGGTAATAATCTGTTTAACAGAAGTGTGTGTGGCCTGGCCTTTGTACATCTCAAAGACTACCACATGAGAAAAGTAATCTCTACATTCATTCCACCAGCAGTGAAGTGACACAGTACTAACAGAAGCTGAAGGGGAATTCTTTCTCTGATATTTATTTGCTCATTGTCCTGTCTTTGGTCATCAGGAAAAAAAAACACACACACACAAAAAACCCCATCTGGCCTCATTCATAGCTGTGCTCCCACTACCCATCACCTACCACTGAGCATGTTATATATAGTTGCTCGATAAATACTGGGGAGGAAATAAAGAAAGTCCATGTGGGAAAACAGGATGAAGATGTACTTTTTTTTTCAAGAAGACTTCAACTCTGACTCACAGGAAAGATTAATTCAAAGAAATGAAATACAAACTGGGATGTATATCTTTTTTGTGGGCCCTGTGGACGATGATGAAGCTTGTGGAAAAGAGTGAAATGGAAGGGTCAACCAAGGACAGAATAGGATTGCCACCGTTTAACTTTAAAATGTGGATTCTTGACCTGAAATGTTCTTCTTCCCGCACTGAAATCATTTGTCCTTGCCTTTTCTCATAACTCACTTATTTATGAAAGAACTTCTGTGGCATTAAGCAATGCAACCCCTATAGTCATTGTTGGAATGAGGTTATTACTTAGGGCCAGTGGAAGAACATTTCAAGCAGGCTATTTGTTGTTATAAAGCAAAATCAAACCTAGTACATTTCCAAAGGAGCATAATATGGCAACAAAACCATTCTGAAGCTAAAAACTTTTCAATCATTTTAAAAGCTCACAAGCATATGTTACTCATGACTAAAGGCACTGCACTGTTATGCAACATGAGTGTCAGGGGAACAAATTTCCAACCTCATGACTCATGCTTCTGTACTACATGTAATACTGGGCGTTCCCTTCATTTTAAAGAAATGTGAACAAAAGTGTATGTATGATATCCAAACCATGCAAACACAACAGCTAACAGCTTAAGAAAAATCTAAGCTGACAGTGTGTTCAGAGTCACTTCCAAGTTGGAAAGTTATTCCACTTTTTGAAAAGTATAGCCAGATAGTCAACTTCCTGCCCCAGACCAGCTGGGTTCCACCGTCCCTTTCCTGGAACTGGTTTTGGAACTGCCCATACAGGGTAAGAGCTACAGCCTGAGAAGAGGCCACAAAAATCATTTCCCCCCCCGCACCCATACCTACTCTGCCTCCCCCTTACCTTAAGGCGAGCAGGGAGAGCTCCCATCTCTGCCCACCTCCAGGACAATGGGTCCCTCCTGGTCTCTTTCACACGCCCATAACACCTCGAGGGCGACCTGTACCAAAGCCGACCCACCAGTACCTGCTCCAGAGGTCTCCGGCAGGCCCCGGGACTACACAGCTCTCTCGACAACACGATTTTCACCGACTTTATTGGTCCCCCACACCGCTGGACCCCTGGCAGCCCACCCCAACAGATAGCGCTGACCCTCCGTGACATCCAGCATATTCAAAACCACTGCGGGATTTTTATGAAGAGGCTTTGCTCAAAAAGCCAGCTCCCCTCTGGGGGCGTCAGAATCACTTGCTCTTCGCCTTCTGACTCTCCGTCTTCTTGGGCAGTAGCACGGCCTGGATGTTGGGCAGGACGCCGCCCTGAGCGATGGTGACTTTTCCCAGCAGCTTGTTTAGCTCCTCGTCGTTGCGAATGGCGAGCTGCAGGTGGCGAGGGATTATTCTGGTCTTCTTGTTGTCACGCGCGGCGTTGCCTGCCAACTCCAGGATCTCCGCGGTCAGGTACTCCAACACCGCTGCCAGGTATACGGGCGCCCCAGCGCCAACTCGCTCCGCGTAGTTACCTTTGCGCAGCAGTCTGTGCACTCGGCCCACTGGGAACTGCAGTCCTGCGCGGGAGGACCGGGACTTGGCTTTTGCCCGCACTTTGCCGCCCTGTTTGCCGCGACCAGACATGTTCACCTCTCGCCTAAAACTCCACGGAGAGAAATAACAACAGCGATCCCCTCCGGGTTTAGGAATGAAACGTAACACACCGGAACTGTCTCTCTCAATACTTTACAGTCACTAGGCAGTGCCTTCCCATTGGACGCCGCAATATTCTCACCGCCCACAACCAATGATAGGCAGGCTCCACTCCCAATTAGCACGCGAGCAGAGAGACCGCCTTCTCCAGCTCTGTCCAATCAATATAGAAAACCTTTGCTTTGGGTTGGATCCTTTGAATTTATTGGATCCTGAGGTTTCAGTGTTCACGCTCCCACTCAGGAAAATAAAGTATTGAGAATTAAGGAACTATGGTTAGGAAAATCCGGAAGAAGACGTTCTCCGTCCACATGTACCAAGAGCTCAAGAAATAAATGCCCCTGGAGGTCGCGCACGATGTGTCAGACGTCGCTGCGCCCACTAGGTGGCATTTCTCATAATACAGCGTCCTAGGCAGGTATAGTTAAGTAATTCCAGAGCCCGCACTTGTGGCAAGGCACTTGGGAGCAGCACTGGTTCTCAAGCAAAATCACAAACTCTTTACCAAATTCTGCTTGCCCAATACCGGGCACGTTGTTCCAATAAGCAAGTGCCTGGCCTCCTGTAAACCCAGAGACTCCAGCAGTGTGAGGAGCTGGCTTGGAGGGCAGCTCTGTATGGAGTTGGTCATCTGATTTTAACCAGACCAGATGAAACTGGACTCCCCGCACAGCTCTGGCGATCACAGGCTACCAATCTGGTTTCTAAAGGCTGTGAAACTAAAGTGCTAGACTAGACATGAATGCTTTCTTCAGAGAGGGCAGGAATAAGGTCGCTTAGTCAAAACTTGAACATCTGCTGTGTCTGAAGTTTTAAGTCTGAAAAGAACCTCTGGATTGTACAGATGATGCAGGCTCCGCTTGGTTGCTGAGGCTGAAACTCTTGGCCTAGGCCTTAGCCTAGTCCGAGGTCACAGGCAACTCAGATCACATTGTCCATGAAAACTATGAAGTACTTGTAGACAAGCCCAATGGTAAATAAGGTCAAGTAAGGCATTCCGGTGGCACTCAGAGGTCATGAAAAGACTAAGGAAAGAAAGAAGGGAGCAACTGTCTTTGCAGAGCCATAGCATTTGGAACAACATAAAGGTTTTTTTATTAGAAATTACTTTCTATTTTTAATATAGTTTATTGATTATGCTATTAGTTGTCTCATTTTCCCTTTTACTCCCTTCCACCCTGTACACCCTCCTCTCCCACCCACATTCCCCCCCTTTAGTTTATGTCCATGTGTCATACTTGGCTTATAGTTCTATAGCTTCTATGACTATAGTCATATAGTTCTTTAGCTTCTACATTTCCCATACTATTCTCACTCTCCCCCTATCTACTTTCTACCTACCGTCTATGGTACTTATTCTCTGTACCTTTTCCCCCCTCTCCTCCTCCCACTCCCCTGTTGCTAACCCTCCATGTGATCTCCTTTTCTGTGATTCTGTTCCTGTTCTAGTTGTTTGCTTAGTTTGCTTTTTTGTTCTGTTTTGTTTTGCTTTATGTGTGGTTGTTAATAATTGTGAATTTGCTGTCATTTTACTATACATGTTTTTTATCTTCTTTTTCTTAGATAAGTCCCTTTAACATTTCATAAAATAAGGGGTTGGTGATGATGAACACATTTAACTTGACTTTATCTGAGAAGCACTTTATCTGCCCTTCCATTCTAAATGAAAGCCTTGCTGGATAGAGCAATCTTCAGTGTAGGTCCTTGCCTTTCATGAGTTGGAATATTTCTTTCCAGCCCCTTCTTGCCTGTAAGGTCTCTTTTGAGAAATCAGCTGACAGTCTTATGGGAACTCCTTTGGAGGTAATTGTCTTCTTATCTCTTGCTGCTTCTAGGATTTTCTCCTTCATTTTAAATTTGGCTAGTGTAATTATGATGTGCCTTGGCATGTTCCTCCTTGGGTACAACTTCTTTGGGACTCTCTGAGCTTCCTGGACTTCCTGGAAGTCTATTTCTTTTGCTAGATTGGGGGCATTCTTTTTCATTATTTGTTCAAATAACTTTTCCACATGTTGCTCTTCCCCTTCTCCTTCTACTACCCCAATAATTCAGATGTTGGAACATTTAAAGATGTCCTGGGGGTTCCTAAGGCTCTCCTCATTTTTTTTTTGAATTCTCGTTTCTTTATTCTTTTCTGTTTGGTTGTTTCTTTCTTCATTCTTGTCCACTCCATTGATTTGAGTACATTTCCTTCCCATCACTATTGGTTCCCTGTACATTTTCTTTTATTTCACTTAGCATAGCCTTCATTTGTTCATCTAATTTGAAACTAAATTCATCCAATTCTGTGAGCATCCAGATCATCAGTGCTTTGAACTGTGCATCTGATGGATTGGCTATCTCTTTGTTGCTTAGTTGTATTTTTTTCTGGAGCTTCCATCTGTTCTTTCATTTGGGCCATTTTTTTGTCTTGACGCACCTGTTATGTAGTGAGGGGCAGACCCTTAGGTGTTCACCTGAGCAGGGTAACCCAGTTGCTAGGTTGTGATGCTATATGTGGGGGAGGGGCCCGAGAGGGAACAATGGCACTTGCTCCACTCTCTGCTGGATGTCAGTTACTTTCACCACTTCCCCCAAGCAAATTGGGCCCTTCTGGTGCTGATTCCCATGCGGGTGGGCTTATGTACATTCTAGGACCCTGTGGGTCTCTCCAATGAACTCTCCTTTGAGGCTGGGAGTCTCTCCTGGAACCTCAACCCCCACAGGTGTTTTTGATCGGTGTTTTGAGGCTTTATTTTCCCAGGCTGGGACCCTGGGTTGCATAGTCTGTCTTGCTCCTCAGCTTCACCTGATTCATTTGTGCGCAAATGTGGGACTGCCTAGTCTGCCAGTCGCCTTACGCACTGCGCCTCTCCACAATCCTCTGCCTTACTGGGTCTGCCTGCTGTTCCCTTGCCTGGGGTCCACGAGCCACCGCCTTGCCGCAAGTTCTCTCCACCCAGCTGCCTGACTCCACCCCCACTACCCATCTGGATGAATGTTTCTTCTTTAACTCCTTGGTTGTCGGACCTCCATACAGTTCCATTTTCTGTTAGTACTGGTTGTTCTTTTGTTTCTTAATTTTTGTTGTCCTTATTTTGATTGTGCAAGGAGGCACAGTGCATCTACCTATGCCTCCATCTTGGCAGGAAGTTAGAAATTACTTTTTATTAATTCACTGAGGTAATTTCATTTACCTCAATATTTTCCATAATTGTACAATTACTTGGCTGTGTCATGTAATGTTAAATACATATTAAAATAAACAATATTTTATGTGGATTATAGTATCCACCAAATTTACCCTTCCACCAACCAATAAAGATTTGATTTCATTGAAAAGCTTTTTTCAGCTATCTATGTATAGTTGAAAAAAATTTTATCTACAATAGTAGAGGCTGAACAAAAGTCTTTGGAGCTGAGAAGCAGTAAGTGTATTGTCACGGTCACGTGGTCATCCTGGATCCAGACTGCTCTGTATGAATCCTGACTCTACCCACTTCTCAGCTGACCTTGGGTAAGTTATTGAGCCTCTCTGTGCCTTTCCCAAAGTGATTTGAAGATCAAATGTTAGTAAGCATCCAGTAACTGTTAGATAAACTGAATTAATGGACATGCAGTTTTTAACAAGATATTCCTGGAATGAGTTTTGTAAGTTTAGCTTACATTTTTGCCTATATGATGGGAAGATTTTTAAACAGATTATTATTATTATTGGCATCAGTTTTCATTTTATTCTTGTAAACAAGGGAGATTTCTAACTTGAAAATGTTCTAACCTTGACTTAATTTATACTGACTTTGTCATGGTCAATATAAATAAATCAGTCCATTTTACGGTTACAAGAACCCTGACTACTCAGGATCTAGTAGGCTTTTCTTCTTCCCTCTGAGTCAAAGCTTAAACTCTTATAGTACAATTCAACTCTTCAAGTTTTTTTCAGCCATCTAGTGTTCCAAGGGCTCTTTCAAGTCATCTTTCTTTAAAACAATTTCTTTTTTAAAAAGATTTTTTAGTTTATATTTAGGGAGAAGAGAAGGAAGGGAGATAGAGAGGGAGAGAAATATCACTGTGTGAAAAAAAAAAAACATGGATTGGTTCGCTCCTGCATGCCTCCAACCAGGAATCTGGCCTGCAACCCGGCATGTGCTCTGACCTGGAATCAAACTGGCTAACTGGTTTGTGGGATGATGCCCAACTCATTGAGCCACACCAGTCAGCACAAGACGAGGGACAGGAAGCACAATTTTTATTTATATTTATTCCTCAAGATATTAGGTACCTGGGGAAAAGTTTTAAATCATCCTCTAAATACCGCTGCTTTTTTATCACAGTAAAACCTTTTGAGAAGACAGAGTCCTGCGTCCTAGAGTGGTGACACCACTGAGTTTTGCTTTTTGTTTTTTTTTTTGGGGGGGGGGTTAGTGTCATAGTTACTCTATTTTTTTATTTTTTAATATAATTTTTATTTAATTCTTGTTCAAGTACAGGTTTCTGTCTTATATTCCCAACCCTGCCCACCCCCCACCCCATGCTCCCCGCCTCCCTCCCCTTTCCACCCCCCACCCTTAGTTATTGTCCATGTGTCTTTTATACTTGTTCATGTGAGTCCATTCCCTTTTCCCCTATGATTCTCTCCACTCTCCCCACTGGGCCCTGACAGCCTGTTCCATATTTGAGTGTCATTGGTCATATTTGCTAGCTTGTTTGGTTTGTTTAGATTCCTGTTAACGGTGAGATCATATGATATGGAACCAGAAAAGACCCCGAATAGCTGCTGCAATTTTGAGAAAGAAGAACAAAGTAGGAGGGACTACAATACCTGATATCAAACTGTATTACAAGGCCACTGTAATCAAAACAGCCTGGTACTGGCACAAAAACAGGCACATAGACCAATGGAATAGAACAGAGAGCCCAGAAATAAACCCAACTCTCTACAGTCAATTAATATTCGACAAAGGGGGCAATAACATAAAATGGAGTAAAGACAGCCTTTTCAACAAATGGTGTTGGGAGAACTGGACAGCTACATGCAAAAAAATGAAACTTGAGCACCAACTTACACCATACACCAAAATAAATTCAAGGTGGATAAAAGACTTAAATATAAGCCATGAAACCATTAAAGCCCTAGAGGAGAGCATTGGCAAGAAAATCTCAGATATTCCACACAGCAATATTTTTACTGATACGTCCCCTAGAGCAAGGGTTATAAAGGAAAGAATAAACAAATGGGATCTCATCAAAATTAAAAGCTTCTGCATGGCTAAGGAAAACAGTATCAAGATAAAAAGAGAAGCAACTGTTTGGGAAAACATATTTGCCAATGATACCTCAGAGTTTTGCTTTTTGTTTAGGGATTCCCCTAAGAAAAAGATGGAGAGCCTCCTTATTGGGGGTTTGTAGTATAAATCACTGCTTATAGCCAATCATGGCATCCATTATTTTACAAGAACTTTGAATTTCTAAATGGAAGTAAGAACCTCAGATTTCAACAATGAGAAATTTTTAGCATTTCAACACAATGAAACTATAGAAATAGTTATTAGGTTGAAAAGCGAACACAGGATTGGGGTGAGGGAGCAAGGAGTCAAGAAAATCTGCAGATTATGCAGAATCAGCAGCAAGGGAAAACTGGGGGAGGAAACAAGGGAGAAAGTTAGACCTTTGAAATAGTTTTAATTCTCCACTGGGCCACAAAAGAGAACAGAAAACCATTAAAAAATGTTTCTCCTTCCCCACTAACGACTTAAAGGGATGCACAGGTGAAAAGCTGTAAAGCAATTGCTTTGAAATCCAACCAGATGTAGAACATCACTGGTTCCTATTGATTTTCACATTAGTCTGGAAATGGTTATTATAGGAGTAAGCACTCCATTTGAAAAATATAGAATCAGAATTTGAACACCCCCATGAGAGAGAGACCAAGGGCTGGCAGGGAGGTGGGGAATAGAGAGAGATGGAGGGAGGGAAACCGAGCATGCAAAGGATGTGGCCTACTTTGTTTTAAGCATTGAGAAAAGACAAGATACATTCTCTTGAGTCTTTCCTCAGTTTTATGGCAAAAATAACAATAAGGTTTCCCCCCAAAAAAGCAAAAAATAATCAGTCTTCTTCTGCTTCCTACTTACTTGACTCACTATTGAGGAGAGAGAAAAAAAAAGTCTCCTGGGGGCCTAGAGCCCTGCTCACTTTCTTGAGGTTTTCAGATACATCTGCTGCAAGGAACTAGAAGTCCTGGTCACAGAATTGTTGGCTGCTTACGTAAGGATGCCTGATCCAGGTAAAGGTGGCAAAGGTCTGGATAAGGGAGGCACCAAGCACCACCAGGTCTTAGAGAAAATATCCAGGACATTATGAAGCCTGGTATTCACCATCTTGCAGAACAAGATGGTGTCAAGCACATCTCTGGGGTCACCTCTGAGGAGACTCGGGGAGCTCAAAGAGTTTCTGGAGAATGCAACTCGTCCTGTGGTGACTTACATGTAGTTTGCCAAGCACAAGACAGTCTGGCCACAGCTGTGGTGTGTTGAAACACCAGTCTCATTCTGTATGGCTTCCACAGCTTAACCTCCAGACTCCATAAGGCCCTTTTTAAGACCCCCAAACATGTCAAGAAGAGAGTCATTGATACTACCTTTCCTGTGACTGTCGGATCAAAATACAGACAGGTGCTTTTGATGAAGTGTTGCAGGTGCCTCTAAAAGTGGTAAAGTTGCGGTTGAAGCTGCTGCTCTGGAGGGTGTTTCCGAGTTACAGGCTTAGTGTTTGCGGTTTGGGAGGAGGGCTGGTGTGAGTAGTCAATCTCCGAGTGGGGAACCCAGCGCCGCACCTGGGATGTCTGACTACTTTGGTATCTGTTTGGGAGGAGGAAGTGTTTCTACAAACTCCACGTTTTAGGAGAGGCAGAGGGTTTCTAGGCAGCTCAGGCCTCTGGCTCTGAACAAGTTTGGAAAGGCTTCTTTGTAAATCAGGGCTAGCCGACATTCTGCCTCTTATTGGACGTTAGGGCCACAACATCAGAGGGGTGGTTCTTCCCTAATGCTGCAGGGTGCCTGCCCTGGCAGAGCTGGGGACATCGCAGTGTCCAACAGGGAAGAACCTGTAGCAGGCAAGTCAGAAAGCACGAAGTGCAGTTCTAATGTGGTTTGCTGGAGTATTGAGGGGTGTGAATGTTTTATTTTTCTTGCTGACATTTTGCTGAAGTGGTGACCAAGCTCAGACGCTGATGACAAGACAGCCAAGTGAGGGTGACATCCAAGGTCAGGTGAAGCTCATGGCCTCTGCACTACCCATGGGCCATCTGCACGAAGTTAGCATCGCGGAGCCAGTGAGCGTCCCTCTCTCAGATCTAGTACCCGGAGTTGGTGCTGAACCCCTGAAACAGGGGAAATGCAGGAATTAGTCCACGGTGCAGCCGGGGGCAAGGGGCAGCATCCAGCCCAGCATCCAGGCCCCGCTGTTGCTCAGGAGGCGGTCAAGTGGCCGTTGCAGCCTGGAGATAAGACCTGGCTTCAGAATAAAGTCCATTTTCTGAGCCGCTCACGGGACTGTGGAAGGGAGATGGGGGGTGGGTTGGTTCTACTAGTTCGGTGAAAATGGCACGGGCGAGAGAACTGTGTAAAAGTGGGGTCTTGCTCATTAGTCCGGCTGTGTGGCACAGAAGCCGCCTGTTTCATTTTCTAGAGGCCACTGTAGGGCTGGAGATGGGGGGGAGCACCTAATGTGCAGGCCAGCTGGGGCTGCCAGTGAGGCCAGGTGTTTGATGGCTTCCCTGTACTAATAACTAACCCTTTTTTATATGACGGAAGTAGGGAAAGCACTTAGGACCCCTTAAATGCTGGGTGAATCCCAGCTCTGGCTTGTCTAAACACCCTGAAGTCAGTTAGCCTCCTGGATGTGGTTGCCCAGAGTGCCTCTGGGGGAGTTTCCTGTCCTTGACAGCTATGTGTGTCTCATTTTAAATGATGTATGTCTCAAATCCACCCAGGGAAACATTCCTTGTATTCCCTCATTATACCATTTTTTGGTGTGCCAGGCACATTGGAACACTTGGCGTTTCATTATTGCATTCAATTCTCCAGCAAGCTTATGAAATATTTACAGTCCTGTGCCACATAATGACAATTTGGTCATTGAGGGACTGAATATACAAATGTGGTCCCATAGGATTATAATGGAGCAGAAAAATTCCTGTCACCTAGTTACACTGTAGCTGAGGTAAGGTCATAGTGCAAGGCATGACTCAGGTGTTTGTGGTGGTGCTGGTGTACACAAGCCTGCTCTGCTACCTGCCAGTCATGTAAAAAAAAGTATATTCACATGTAATTATGTGCAGTACATAATATGTGATAATTACAATAAATGGCTGTTACTGCTTTTATGTATTTACTATACTTTTTATGATTATTTTAGGGTGTATTCTTTCTACTTAAAAAAAAACTGCTATAAAATACTGCATTTTGCTGTGTATAATGAGCACCCTGGCCCAAACTTTCAAGAAGAAAATCTTTTGTTCTAATTTTTAAATTCAATTATTTATTTATGTATATTTAGAAACAAAACCAATTTTCATAGTGCAGGGTACTATTTTTGCATACAGGTATCCTTATCATTGCTTCCTAGAGTTATACTTTTAGCACTTAAGCTAAATAAAAGAATTAAAAACATTTATATAGAAATGGAATTACTACCACCCATGTACAACGCAGACCCTTATTTTCCCCTCACAAATTTGGGCTCAGCAGTGCGCATTACGCATGGCAAAATACAGTCGTCTATCGTGTTGCACCATCAGCAGCCTGTCTGCTATGTACCATGTGTCTTGTTTGCATCTTTTTGTTTTGTGCTTGATTTAATCTCCTGTTGTTTGGTACAGCAACTTGCTCTACAGGCTTGTAGCCCACCAGCAATAGACTAGATCCTATAGCCCAGGTGTAAAATAGGCTATTACCACCTAGGTTTGTGCAGGTGTCGTCTGCGATCTCCGTACAACAATGAAGTAGACTAAGGACACATTTCGCAGTGAATGACTGCAAGTGGTATTATTCATTACCATTATACAGATGAGGAAACTGATGCGGAAAGGGAAGTGAAAAGAAAAACTGGAGCCAGGATTTGAACCCAACTCTGTTGGATCCCACACCCTTTGTCCTTAACTTTTTATGCCACCACTTCTGCCTTGGAGGGCCCCTGTCCTTATTAGCTGACATTTCACATCCAAGTACTTTCTCATACTCCACAAGCACTCAAGTACATTCATGATGTTGGTGTTAATTAAATTTCTAGAGGAGTGAGACTATCCTAGAAGCTCAATTTTCTTTAGTGCAAGATGGTGGCATTGGGGGGGGGGGGAGCAGGCGGGGAAGACTTTACTTAAAAGAAATAGCAGAGTCTGGTAAACTTCTGTCTGTATATTTGTTGAGTGTGAATCAGTGAATTTAAGTAGGAAGATAATATACCTATTAAATCCCCAGTTTAACATGAATCAAATTATTGAGGCTGAAGGATGAAAGGTAGGACCCCAATGAAGCATGGAAATAAGTATTCCTATGAAAATTTAAAATATCTATTCTGTAAGTATTTAATTTACCTGGAATTGTTTATTTTGTTCATTTGTATTTTTGATGATGGCCTCCATGATTTGTACCTGTGAAACAGAATTTATATTCTCTCTGATAGCAGAGCTATTTTTGTTCATGTCTGATGCTCTTTATAAAATATAACAAATCACCCAAGCACAGGAAATCTTTATTTTTACCTGTAACTGTGAGTCCCATNTGCAAGATGGTGGCATTGGGGGGGGCGGGTGGGCAGGGAAGACTTTACTTAAAAGAAATAGCAGAGTCCGGTAAACTTCTGTCTGTATATTTGTTGAGTGTGAATCAGTGAATTTAAGTAGGAAGATAATATACCTATTAAATCCCCAATTTAACATGAATCAAATTATTGAGGCTGAAGGATGAAAGGTAGGACCCCAATGAAGCATGGAAATAAGTATTCCTATGAAAATTTAAAATATCTATTCTGTAAGTATTTAATTTACCTGGAATTGTTTATTTTGTTCATTTGTATTTTTGATGATGGCCTCCATGATTTGTACCTGTGAAACAGAATTTATATTCTCTCTGATAGCAGAGCTATTTTTGTTCATGTCTGATGCTCTTTATAAAATATAACAAATCACCCAAGCACAGGAAATCTTTATTTTTACCTGTAACTGTGAGTCCCATGCTAGCGCCCGGTGCTAAAGCAATTGTATTTTCCAAACCCAAACTGGGTCCTATGGTTCGAGAATACAGCAGAATATCTGAACTTGGAACTGAGATTTTCTGAAGTTGACTAATAGAATGCCTTGCTACAGATGTTGGTTAAATAAAGAACTTTGTTTAAAGATTCTCTCTAATGCCTCTCTTACAGTGTGAATAGAAGGCTGTTGAAATTAGATCCTGTAGCAAAGTCATCTCTTCGGAATGTTGAATATTGAATAACTCTTTTGTTGCAAGTATTGTTAACTTTTAAAGATTCAGAGAGTAAATAAGCACAGTCTCCACCACCAAGAAGCTTCTATTTTCTGAGTAAAGAGACAGGATGGGGAAGTACATCTCTGTAGCAGTACACATCTGGTTTGTTCTAATAGAATTGTGTGAATGAAATGCTATTGGTGTACAGAACAAATTCTGTGAGGCTTAGGGGAATCTTCAAAGACCAGGCAACATTTGTTCTGAGGCAAAGGCTCATTGCAGAGGGGAGGGCCACACCAGACAGACTTGGAGAACAAACAGCACAACGAATGCCAGAGTAGTCCAGGCATGGTGTGTTTGGAGAAACTCTTAATATTGGACATGTAATTTGCCCTGTTGCCCAAGAATAATGCAATGCACTAGGTAAACAGTTGCATAAAAATTGAAACCAAGTCCAAATAAGCCAGTAGAAAAATGGGCACAAGACAGTGGATAAACATGGCCAATAAGCATAGGAAAAGACGTTCAGTTCGATTAGTCATCAGGGAATTGCAAATCAAGCTCACAGTGAAATGCCATTTTTTTGTTCACTAACTAGCAAGAATTTAAAAGTACAATGGCAAGTGTTGCACCCTTATTTTGCTAATAGGAATATATATTGGTTCAACTATTTATGAAACAAAAGTTGTCATTATCCTGTGAGCTTGAAAATAGATTCACATACTTGGTGAACCAGCAATTCCACCCTGTCTATTACAGTATGTGACAAATGAGAAATAATTGTATGGAGATAATGGTCATTGGGAGATTAATATTGAAAACTACAATAAACCACCTATGAGTCTTTGTACTTTCCAAGTTCCTGCCACATCCACCTTTTCTTTTAATTCCTCAAGGTCCTTTTAAAAATCCATTTATTCAATAAATACTTACTGAATTTTGACTGCATTGTTCTAGGAGATGGGCATACAGAAATGAGCATGACAATTCAATTCCTTGAAACCATAGAGCTTAAATTCTAATGTGGAAAGCTAATCAATTAACTAATTAATAAATAAGGTAGTATCAAATACTGGTAACTTTTATAAAGAAAATAAAGCAGGGTAATTTAACAGAGAAAGACTAGAAGAATGAGGTGTTCTTTGAACTGGATGATGACAAAAAATGCCTCTAGGAGGTGCCATTTGAGCTGAAATCTGATAACAACAGACACCAAGTGGCAGGAGTTATAGACAGAAAGAACAGCTAAGTCAAACATCTTTTAAGTGGGTGAAACTGTGAGCAAGGCAGAGAGTGATAGGCAATAAGACCTTCAATATGGCATGGTAATTATTATGTAGAGCCCTGGCCTGGTAAGTTTATTTTAGAAATAAGAAAACTGAACATCAGCAAATTTAAGTAGCATGCCCAAGTCCATATGCTTAGCAAACAGCTAATACAGGATTCAAACCTAGCTCCAGGTTTTGTGGTTTTTGTTTAAGAATATCAAACCACCTTCTGGAACTCAAGCTCTTTTCTGTCTCAAGATACACCATTCTGCTCTTCAATGCTCGCCCTGCCTTTCCAACTAAGAATGAATCAATAAACAAAACTGACAATTAATTACTCTGTTCAGAAGTTTGCACTCCCAGGAGCTAATCACTGTCCTCTTTCCTTAGCTCTCATTTTACCCCGAATCACTCCAGTATGAGGAATTAATCCTTCAGCTACCTGGGAGTGGGTGCCAGGAGTAATAGCTAGCTTCTCTACAGGAAAACAGTTCATTTTTTTTTCAGGACTAAGCACTCTGACCGCCTAGGGAATGGACTACCCCTTTGAAGTAAGGGAAGACAAATAAAGCGATTGCCAGAGCACAACAAACTTTATTACAGCTAAAGTACATTACTACTATCTCCAACACTTCCCAGAGTATATACTTCCTAGGGTATATAAACACAGCCACCTGGATGAAGAGCTAATCCCAGAGTCACTAGGAAATTTAGATTTCTATCAACTCAGCCCTTCCCGAACATGAACAGACTGGACTCAGGAAGGAGAGAAAAGAAGACTTTGCTTAAGGATTAAGTAGAGTTTCTGTTGGGATGGTGGAGGGGAAGATTCCAGGAAATACAAGTCTGAAGGAAAAGAAACCAGCCTGTCAGCCAGAAGCATGCCAGGCACTGGTGCTAGATTTAGATGGGCAGCCCCAGTCTACCGCGGTGATTCGGCTGTCAGTAGGTCACCCTTCCTTGCGATCTACCTTGAATCTCACTGCATGCTTATAGAAAGTTCCAAAACCCTGCCCAGTATTTCGTCAAGTCCTGAGTCTGGAGTTGCCATGGTCATCTCCGACTTGAAATTCCTCCTTCTGCACATCGTCAAGGCATCTTGTTTCTGTTCCATCCATCTGACATTGATCTGACTATCTGTTCATACGTCCCACAAATTGGGCACGTTGTATACAGCACAGACCTGACTGAAGGTTCGGGGAGAGCTAGCCAGTTTTATCCATTTTAAATTCCCAGCGGGATACAATCGTCGTGAAGGCAGGAATTTGTTCATTCTTGTTATACTGCAAATGCTGAGAACATTAGAAAGCACTCCATAAGTAGCTGTTGTATGGATAAGGTAAGGCATCCTTTCCTCATGGAAAATACAAGCAACCTCAGTTATTCTATATGTTCTTGTTCTTAAAAGTCTTCAGCTGCCATCTCACCAGGCCCTTCTCGCTGGCCTTTTCTTTCCATGTTGCTCCCAGCCTCTCCCCATCTTGTTGGCCCGCTTTCTCTTTTTCTCTTTCTACCTCTCCTCCTCACTACCTCCTTCCTGACTGGCCCGAGGACCTCGAAATTGTCCTCATTTATATAAAGCAGTTTGTGTTTCTCTATGCCTAACTCAGAAGGTTTGCACGTCCAAACCCATCGGAGTGCTCAGCAACGCCAAAGCTTTCTAGTTACCCTGCTCCATCTGGCATCAGGTTACCCTATGCAAATAGGGTCAGTAAGTATTTCCTCCACAGGAAAAAAATCAGTTAAAGCAGAAGTTACTAAAAAAGTATATATTTCTAACTTAAAATTTTTACTTTATCTCAAAACATATTCATGTTTATTTATTCATCAATTGGTTGGTATTAAAGCAAGAAATTACCTCTGAGCCCCAGATTGGAGCTCTGAATCAGCTTTTTTAAGTAAACCTTAAAAAAGGTTTAAAAAACCTTAGTGTAGCTTGTACTGTTTTTAGTGTTTGATGTATTGGGCAATTGACAAGCTAAGGACAAGTTTTGCTTGTGTTTTTTTTTTCTTATTCCTCAGTGTTTTATAGCAATCTTGCCACAGCATATCTCCTAGTGATGTGCCTTTGTTTAAGATATCTAGCAGTTTTCATATGGATTTCATCAGATTATGTAACATTTAATTAAGGATATAAAGTAGTAAAATAAATTTGGCAAATTTAAGCGCAAATAAAAGAAGCCCCGGGTAAGCAAATGACTTAACAGGAAGGGGCAGCAGGCATCAGTCACTCAGTGATTCAGAGTAGGTATATTTCAGTAAATCTGGTGAGTCCAGAAAACCATCAGTTTCAAAATACGTTACTGTAGCTACTTTTCCTCTGTACATTTACATCAGAATCTCTACCTTTGTGTTTAGTAAAGAAAAAAAAACTTTCATGTTTTAGTTTCATTAGTTCTTCGTTAGTACCATGCCTTCTGGGAAACTCATTTTTGCATCTCAATGTAATAAGAGACTGCTATAGAGTATAGCAGTGCAGTGTGCTCCTGTAGGCCTGAAGGAGGTGAGAAGGGATCTCAGTAGGAAGCACATAAGAGACCCTAAGTGTTGCCCAAAATAAGGGGGTGACACATGCAGGTGACTTGTTCAGCTGCCCCGTCCCTTCTTTTCTCATATCTTGAGATGCTTTGCATTTGATTGAAGAGTATGTGTCATAAACTTGCTAACCCAGGTGTTCCATGATGTGCTTTCGACCCCTGAAACTTCCCCAGCAGAACCTGCCTCCCTTTAATTGTGATCTGCATGCCAGCAGTTCTACAACGTAAAGAAAACATAATTTTTGCCTTCAAGGATCTGGGAAGGACTGTTATCTTGGTCCTTTGCATTTGAAAATCTTTTCCTGGTTACATGCTATAATCAGATGATTCCTAGAACTGCTTCTACCTTTACTCTTTATATCTGAATTAAAAGCACACGGTAGTTTTCCACCTGACATGACTTCCTTTGATATTTGCAATTCCCAGACCCAATTAAAACAAAACAAAAATAGTCTACTTTTTTCTCCTGCCCTCAGGAAGTGGGAATAGCAACAAATTAACAGGTAGAAAATTAGACTTCTGGCCAAGATGGAGGCATGGGTAGACACATTGTGCCTCCTTGCACAGCCAAAAGAAGGACAACAACAAATTTAAAAACAAAAAACAATCAGAACTGCCAGAAAATTGAACTGTATGGAGGTCCGACAACCAAGGAGTTAAAGAAGAAACATTCATCCAGACAGGTAGGAGGGGCAGAGTCAGGCAGCAGGGCAGAGAGGACTCACAGCAAGGTGGCAGCTGGGGGACCCAGCCAGATGTCGAATTGCAGACTGGGAAGTCCTACATTCAATTGCAGATAAACAGGGAGGAACAACTAGAGTGCAAGACAGACTGAGCAACCCAGAGGTCCTGCACGGGGAAATAAAGCCTCAAAACCTCTGGCTGAAAACACCTGTGGGGGTTGAGACAGCAGCGGAAGAAACTCCCACCCTCACAGGAGAGTTTGTTGGAGAGACCCACAGCATCCTAGAATGTACACAAGCCCACCCACCAGGAATCAGCACCAGAAGGACCAAAATTGATTGTGGGAAGCGGGAGAAGTGACTGAAAACCAGCAGAGAGCAGAGCAAGCAGCACTGTTCCCTCTCATGCCTCTGCCCCCTTTACAGCATCACATGGGTTGCCCCGCCCTAGGGCAAGCCCTAAGGCTCCACCTCTTACTACATAACATGCATGCAGAGACCAAAAAAAAAGTGGCCCTAATGAAAGAACAGATCAAAGCTCCAGAAAAAATACAACTAAGCGATGAAGAGATAGCTGACCTATCAGATGCACAGTTCAAAACACTGGTAATCAGGATACTCACAGAATTTGTTGAATATGCTCACAAATTAAATGAAAAAATGAAGGCTATGTTAAGTGAAATAAAGGAAAATGTATGGGGAACCAACAATGATGGCAAGGAAACCAGAACTCAAATCAATGGTGTGGACCAGAAGGAAGAAATAAACATTCAGCCAGGACAGAATGAAGAATGAAGAAACAAGAATTCAAAAAAAGAAGGAGAGACTTAGGAACCCCCAGGACATCTTTAAATCTTCCAACATCCAAATCATGAGTGCCAGAAGTAGAAGAGGAAGAGCAAGAAGTTGAAAACTTATTTGAACAAATAATGAAGGAGAACTTCCCCAATCTGGCAAAGGAAATAGACTTCCAGGAAATCCAGGAAGCTCAGAGAGTCCCAAAGAAGTTGGACCCAAGAAGGAGCACACCAAGGCACATCATAATTACATTACCCAAGATTAAAACTAAGGAGAGAATCTTAAAAGCAGCAAAAGAAAAGGAGACAGCTACCTACAAAGGAGTGCCCATAAAATTGTCAGCTGATTTCTCAAAAAAAAAAAATCTTGCAGACAAGAAGGGGCTGGAAAGAAGTATTCAAAGTCATGAAAGACAAGGATCTACATCCAAGATTACTCTATCCAGCAAAGCTATCACTTAGAATGGAAGGGCAGATAAAGTGCTTCCCAGATCAAGTTTAAAAAGCTCATCATCACCCAGACCTTATTACATGAAATGTTAAAGGAACTTATCTAAGGAAAAGAAGATAAAAAATACGTTAACAACCGAACAAGAACAAAAGCAAACTAAGCAAACAACTAGAACAGGAACAGAATCACAGAAATGGAGGTCACATGGAGGGTTATCAGTGGGAGAGGGGGAGGGAGAAGGAGGGGGAAAAAGTACAGAGAATAAGTAGCATAAATGGTGGGTAGAAAATAGACAGAGGGAGGTTCGGAATAGTATAGGAAATGCAGAAGCCAAAGAACTTATACGACCCATGGACATGAACTAGTGCAGTGCGGAGGGGAATAAAGGGGCGGGGGGGGGGGAATGTATTTAAAAGAAAGAAAAATACATAAAAAAGAAACTGCTACCAAGAATCCCCCCCTCCAAAAAGAACAAGTAGAAAATTAGATTTCAGTCCAAGTTTGGCCACCAAATGTGCATGAGAAGTTGGGGGCAGCAGTCTTGTGGGACTCAGCTTTTTAACACGTGGGATCTGACACTATCTCTGAGCACATGGTGCCACAACTGAGTTAAATTGTGACACCCAGCTGGTATCAGAGAATTATTTTGTTCATGGAAATAATGAAATATTTCAATAATTCAAATCTGGTGTCAGAAGTAAAGCAGGGGAAACACAAGAAAGATTTTCTTTCACAGATGCCCTTTCTTTTTTTTTTCTTCCCTAATAGTTCTGAGTAGGACTTCCAGTGCTGTACTGACAAGGAGTGGCAAGAGTAGGCATTCTTGCCCTGTACTGGATCTTGGAGGGAAAACCTTCAATTTTCCTCATTAGTTAGGATGTTAGCTGTGGGGTTTTCATAGATGGCCTTTATTGTGTTGAGATAAATTTCTTCTGTACCTATTTTGTTAAGAATTTTAATCACAAATGTGTGCTGAATTTTGTCAAATGCTCTTCTTGCTTCTGCTGAGATGATCGTGTGTTTATTTCTTTCATTTTGTTAACATCTATTACACATTGATTTGAATATATTGAACTACCCATGCATCTCAGAGATAAGTCCCAGTTAATCATGGTGTATTATACTTTTACTGTGCTACTGAATTCAGTTTGCTAATATTTAATTGAGGATTTTTGCATCATATTGATGAAACTACTGTTTCATCATTAGTTTTGTAGTTTTCAAAAGACGACCGTAGTTTTCTTTTTTGATCTCTTTATCTGGCTTTGGTATTAGGGTAATACTATCCTCATAAAATGAGTTTGGAAGTGTTCATTCTTCTTTGTCTGTTTTTGGAAGAGTGTAAGGATGATTGGTATTAATTCCTCTTTGAATGCTTGGTGGAATTCACCCATGAAGACATCTGGTCCTGGGCCCTGGCTGGTGTAGCTCAGTGGATTGAGTGCAGGCCTGTGGACCAAATAACCGCAGTTCGATTCCCAATCAGGGCACATGCCTGGGTTGCAGGCCAGTTCCGAGCAGGGGACCCATGAGAAGCAACCATACACTGATATTTCTCTCTCCCTCTCTCCTTCCCTTCCCCTCTAAAAATAAATAAATAAAATCTTAAAAACAAAGAGGAAAAAAAAAGACATCTGGTCCTGGGTTTCTTTGTTGAGAGGCTTTTGTTTACTGTTCAATGTCCTTCTCTATTATTGATCTGTTCAGGCTTTCTATTTTTTCTTTATTCAGTTTTGGTAGATTGTACGTTTCTGTGAATTTGTACAATTCTTTTAGACTACCCAGTCTGTTAATGTATAATTGTTTATAATAGTCCCTTATGTTCACTTTTTATTTTTCAGACGTCCATTGTAATAGCTCTTTCATTTTTTATTTTATTTATTGCAGTCTTTTTCTTTCTTAGCTAGGACTGAAGTTTGTCAATTTTACTTATGTTTTCAAATAACCAATTTTGAATGTTGTGGGTATTTTCTATCCCTATTTGACTTATTTTTATTGTTTTTTATATTCTCCATTTGAATCATTTCTGCTTTAGTTTTATTTCCTTCAGCCTGCTAAATTTTGGGTTAGTTTGATCTTTTTCTAATTACTTGAGGTATAAGTTTAGGTTGTTTATTAAATATCTTTCTTTTTTAGTGTAGATCTTTATCACTATAAATTTCTCTCTTATTCCTGCTTTCACTCCATCCTTGGTATGTTGTGCTTTCATTTATTAGTCTCCATGTACTTTTTAAGTTGTCTTTTGAGTTCCACTTTGACCCAGTATTTGTTCAAGAGTCTGTTGTTTAGTTTCGACATATTTGTGAACTTTCTGGTTTTCTTGGTCTTATCGATTTCTTTTTTTTTAAGATTTTATTTTTTATTTTTAGAAAGGGGAAGGGTGGGAGGAAGAGAAGGAGAGAAACACCAACGCATGTTTGCCTCTCACGCACCCCCTGTTGGGGACCCGGCCCCCAACCCAGGCATGTGCCCTAGGCTGGAAATCAAACCAGTGACCTTTGGTTCACACTCAATCCACTGTGCCACACCAGCCAGGGCTGATTCTTCTCCATTTCTAATGCCCCAAATCTAATGCAATATCAAATCTAATCCATTTTACCTTTTAGATATCTCTTGAACCCATCTCCATGCCACTATTGTAATCCAGGCCTCCTTTACCTCTGAACTGGGCTACAGAAACAGACTTCTAACTTGCTCCTCCTTCTCCCCAGGTTATTCCTTCCCCTAACAGTTTAACTAGTCTTTACAAATTTCACCTGATCATATCTTTTCCTTATTCTTTTAAAAAAATTTTTAAACATTTTATTTATTTTTAGATAGAGGGGAAGGGAAGGAGAGTGGGAGAGAAACATCAGTGCTTGGGGAAGGGAAGGAGAGAGAGTGGGAGAGAAACATCAGTGCGTGGTTGCCTCACATGTGTCCCCTACTGGGGACCTGGCCTACAACCCAGGTATGTGCCCTGACTGGGAATCGAACCAGTGACCTTTTGCTTCAAAGGCCCGTGCACAATCCACTGAGCTACACCAGCCAGGGCTCTTTTTCTTGATTCTTTTTTTCTTAATTTAATTCTTGTTCAAGTACAGTTTTCTGTCTTATATTCCCAGCCCTGCCCCCCGCAGTGCTCCCCACCTTCCTCCTATTTCCACCCCCCACCTTAGTTATTGTCCATGTGTCTTTTATACTTGTTCATGTGAGTCCATCTCCTTTTCCCCTGTGATTCTCTCCCCTCTCCCCTCTGGTCCCTGTCAGCCTGTTCCGTATTTCAGTGTCTTTGGTCATATTTTGCTTGCTTGTTTGTTTTGTTGTTTAGATTCCTGTTAATGGTGATATCATACGGTATTTGTCTTTCACTGCCTGGCTTATTTCGCTCAGCATAATGCTTTCCAGTTCCATCCATGATGTTGCAAAGGGTAGGAGCTCCTTCTTTCTTTCTGCAGCATAGAATTCCATTGTGTAAATGTACCATAGTTTTTTGACCCAGTCATTTACCGATGGGCATCTAGGTTGCTTCCAACTCTTGGCTATCATAAATTGTGCTGCTATGAACATCGGGGTGCATAGGTTCTTTTAGATTGGTGTTTCCCCTCAAGAAGTACCTTAGGATATACTCCTAACAGTGGAATTGCTGGGTCAAAAGGCACATTCATTTTTAGTTTTCTTAGAAAATTCCATATGATTTTCCATAGTGGTTGTACCAGTCTGCAATCCCACCAACAGTGAACTAGAGTCCCCTTTTCCCCACAACCTCTCCAGCACCTGTTGTTTGTTTCTTTGTTTATGATAGCCATTCTGACTGGTGTTAAGTGGTATCTCATTGTGGTTTTAATTTGCATCTGTCTGATAGCTAGCGATATGGAGCATCTTTCCATGTGTCTCTGGATCCTCTGTATGTCCTCCCTGGAGAAGTGTCTGTTCAAGTCCTTTGCCCATTTTTTAATTGGGTTGCTCGTCTTCTTTGAGTGGAGTCATGTGAGTTCTTTGTACATTTTGGAGATTAAACCTTTGTCTGAGGTATCATTGGCAAATATGTTTTCCCAAACAGTTGCTTCTCTTTTTATCTTGATAATATTTTCCTTAGCCATGCAGAAGCTTTTAATTTTGATGAGATCCCATTTGTTTATTCTTTCCTTTATGTCCCTTGCTCTAGGGGGATGTGTCAGTAAAAATATTGCTGCATGGAATATCTGAGATTTTCCTGCCAATGCTCTTCTCCAGGGCTTTAATGGTTTCATGGCTTATATTTAAGTCTTTTATCCACCTTGAATTTATTTTGGTGTATTGTGTAAGTTGGTGCTCGAGTTTCATTTTTTTGCATGTAGCTGTCCAGTTCTCCCAACACCATTTGTTGAAGAGGCTATCTTTACTCCATTTTATGTTACTGACCCCTTTGTCGAATATTAATTGACTGTAGAGATTTGTGTTTATTTCTGGGCTCTCTGTTCTATTCCATTAGTCTATGTGCCTGTTTTTATGCTTTTTCTTGATTCTTGATAAAGTTCCAAATCCTTAATGGCTTCCAGGAAACCCCATGGCCCACCCTACCTACTCCTCTGACATCTTTTATTGCCGCTGGACTCCTAGCTTTCTCCACTCCGGCCATTCTGTATGTCTTTCAGTCCCTCAAGTATCCATGCCACTTCCCATATCTGGAACTTTGCTCAAGCGGTCCCCCTCCCTCACATGCCCTCTCCACTTAACTAACTCCTGTCCATCCTTCAGGGCTCAACTTAAAGAATAATTTTCCAGGGATGCTTCCTGGACTTTCTAGAATAAGGTTGGTTAGTCTTCCATGTGCTTTCATGGCACTTTGCACTTTTTTCATTGTTGAATTTAGTTATTCGTAAATATTTGTTTAATGTTTATCTTCCCTACTAGAATGCATGTACAAGAAGGATATCAATGTATTCATTTCATTCATGTCTGTATGCCCAGTGCCTTGCCAGTGCCCAACATATAGTCAAGTCTTAATAGTCAGAGTGATTGAAAAACAGCTCTTCCTAGTTAAAGATTCAGTTTCAATGTACTTATAACCTAAACATGCATAGTCCATCATATTTGTGCTTTTGTTAAGCCTTTTGGCTTTTTTTCCATATTATAAAGCCTTTTATGTACACACTACACTTCTTTCTTCCTCTTTTTCATCTTCCCAGTGATGTGTCATAAATTGTATTTTTATTGGGTGAGGCCCAAGTAATCTCCTTGTTTATAACTCTGACCTTTCTGTGAGCAAACACACAGAACGAACTTTGGTTTATCTCCTACCATAATGTAGCTGCTAATTACAGGCAAGCAGGCTGTATCCTACGGTCCATGTGACCAGTGAGGTATGACCAGAAAGGAACAAGGCCACCCAGCTAGAAGCTGTCTAGCTGGAGTTCCTGTCTCTCTAAAAGCCCAGAGTAAAGCAACTGAGCACAAGGAGTATGGTTCTGAGGTGAGCGAGGTCATGAAGACACCACTGTGGGACTTGGCTTTGTGGTCACTGCTCCTCTCTCCAGCGCTGATGACTTGGACTAGCACAATGAGCCAAAACTGCAACAATGGCAACTACCAGATCAGCGTCCTGATGATGAATAACTCAGCCTTTTCAGAGCCCCATGAGAAGCTGAGAAATGCGGTGAACAAGGGATTGAAAATAGTGAGAGAGCGTCTAATTAATAATGGTAAGAATATGGTAAAACGGGTCCTCCTCCTCCCTGTTACAACCTTTGGGGTCAAAGTGTTGCTAAGTGAAGACCTTGTGTTCTTTGCCTGATCACCAACTTTCTCTAAGGGTCTGCCCCACAACTCCTTTCTATTTGAAGGCTCTACATTCCCAGATAGAAGGATTCGAGTCTTCACCCATAATCTGCCCTGCTCTGGGAATGGTCTGACTCAGGGAATGCCAGGTGTTTGCAGCAGTGAAATGCCCCAGATACCATTGCAATAAAAACCAGATTACCACTCAGTTCCAGAGAGGCATCATGTTTCTTCCTGCAGTTGTTCAGAGGCAGGATTGGTTCTGGACCTGAGATTTCACAAGGTTACCAGTCAAGAAGGTGAATTAACAGAGTCAAATTCATACAGATGCTGAATCTTTCTCTGTCACTTTTAATCCATCCATTCACTCTTTACATCTTAGTGGCTATTATTGTAAGACATAGTCAATATAATAAGTTTCCAATCGAATTCAGCATTGCAGTCCTTCATTATATCTTTTAATCATTAAAATAAACTTTACAACATTAGATAACATTTGAAGAATAAAATATGTAAGATACGAGAAAAATTACCCCTGATAATTTCTAGCAACCTGGATATTTCGAGTGTCTTTTTAAATGTTTCTTGGTTTCTTGTTTTTTAGAAACATAGCTGGGATCACTGTGGAGTAGAAACAATTTTCTATCCCTCTGATTTCACCTTACATTATTCTACAAATGACTTTTTATAATTGAATAATCTTTGTAGCATCATGAGATTAGATGTGTGATATCCTTTGGATATCCTTTGGAGTAGATATTCTCCTAAATCATTTAATAATTCCCTGTTGTAAGATATTTCATTATTTTTAATTTCTCATGATTATTTTATAAATACCACACTAAACATTTTTGTGTGTGTATCAATAGGTTTTTTTTTAACTCTTTGAGACTAGATTGCTAGAAGTATAATCACCAAGTCAATGCTATTTGATGCATCTTAATGGTTATTTACGGTTTTGAGGAAGGTATATCTTAGTTTTCTCTATTTAAAACAGTATGGTAATAATAACAGGTATTATACGCCATATGTGTGTAATAAGTTAATTCTGTGCAATATACATTTCTTCAATCCTGTCTGAGACTGGACTCAGATGTAAGTAGAGAAACTAGGTCACTTAATAGAAATCCCCTGTTTATCAAGGCAGTAAGTAGTAATGGAAAGAACCCTTGATTTAATTGCTCTTTGGAGTCCCTGTTGAGTCTCCTTGCAACCCTGGGTGAGTGATTTTCCTTTGTTTCTTTGTGTCGTGGTTTTCTTGTTTACTCAATACCCGCCATGTGCTAGGGAAGGTATATAACCTGTTTAATCAAAGCTCTGTGAGACTGGCATTGTTGACACTTTCACAGCCGAGGTTTAAGAACTTTGCTGAAGTCATACGGGTTGTCTGTTTAAAATGAGAGTCAAACCTCTATCTGTCTAATTCCAAAGAGTGTATCTTGCCACACTGTAAGACCTTGACTCACCATGAACTAACTTTCTCATTAAAATAAAACAGTAGAAAATTGTGGTTAGAAGTAGAGATTTGGAATCAAACAGATCTTTGTTTATATTCTAGCCTTTTATCCAACCATTTACCATGAGCGATGTCGAGGAAATATTTAAGTTTTCCGAGCCTTATTCCTCACCTACAAAATTACAATAGATAATAGTTACCTCATGTGGGTATGGTGTGAATTAAAAGAGTAAATTTCTTGAAGTATCTACTACACGGACTGAAATAGTAAGAACTCAATGAATGACAGTTGTTTTGGTTGTTGTCACTGTTATTGTTGTTCTTGAGGATGTCAATGCTGTTGTTGTTGCTAAGCCGATGGTGTTGTTAGGAGAATAAGTTACCAGGCATATAAAATAAACAATATACTGTATTGGTATGATCTTTTTTAAAAAATATTTTATTTATTTATTTTTAGAGAGAGGGGAAGGGAAGGAGAAAGAGTGGGAAAGAAACATCAATGTGTGGTTGCCTCTTATGTGTTCCTCACTGGGGACCTGACCTGCAACCCAGGCATGTGCCCTGACTGGGAACCGAACCAGCGACCCTCTGCTTCACAGGCCCATGCTCAATCCACTGAGCTATACCAGCCAGGGCTGTATTGGTATGATCTTGATCTCTGAACACATACAACCTGAATGTAAATTCCTGCTCCATCATATACTAATTGAATGAGTTATTTACTCTCTCAAAGTTTCACTTATCTCATTTGTAAAATAGAGTTATTAATGGTGAGGTTCTTCAATAGATTAAATGAGAAGAGAATTTTAAGGGCAAGAAAGAATAAACTACAGTGCTCAAATTTTTGTATTTGGTGATGCATTTTGTTGGATGGATGTTCATGCATAGTAAACGCAAGAAGTCCAAGTTGTGAGGGAAAGATAGGTTCATCTTTTAAGTATATTGAGCATTATTATTTGGAAAAAATTCTAAGACGATATGCTGAAGGGCTAAATAGAAGAAAATTGAGAGTTCAAATGTCATGGGTGACATTAAATAAATGAGATCAATATTTTTTCCTAGTACTTAGGAAACCTTTGTGAATGTTAAAGAATAGAGAGGATTTGAGGAAAAACATAAAAAAAGATTCCTCTGATCTCAGAACATTAACTCCTCAAGGTTGTGTGTCTTGTGGCTAAACACACGCACTGGGTCCACATCCTCTACGTGCTGTCATGTGCTCAGGGGCCCCTTTCCTAGACGCCGGCACTATATCCGGACTCACTCTGGTACAAGCCCTCTTCAGAGCTCTTGCCAGAAGACAGAGGGTTCTCACATCACCCTGCCTTTTATGGTGTTCCACTCACTCCCCCCGGACTGACACGCCGCGGTGCAGTGAGAGAGCAGGCCAGAGGGGAATGAGAACTATGCTTGGGGTGATCATTTATTTCAAAAGTTAACCTTTGATTTGTCATTCTACAGAAGTCATTCCATTTTCTGAAAAATGTTCAGTATTCTCTTGAGAGATCTTTTGGCAGTTGGGACAATAAAAGGGATTCAAAAGCAAGAGTTCACATAACCACAGAATATTGAGAGGCAGCAGCATGCTTTATGTTCCATGAAAATGGCTCTCGAACTTCTGGTCTTAAGACCTCTTTACACTCAACAATAACTGTTGAATCTGAATAGCTTTTTTATGCCATTATTTATCAGCATATAGTGAACTGGAAATTAAAACTGAGGAATGTTTTATTTACTGATTTATTTAAATAGCAACTATAGATATTTTGTCAGTTACCATAAATACAATTTCTTAGTGTAGAAAATTTATTTTTATCAAAAGCAAAAAGTAAAAGTAGGTGGGGAAAGTGGTATCGATTTACATTTTTGTAAATATTTAATGCTAGGCTTAATAGAAAGTGGCTGGATTTTTATATCTGCTTCTGCACTTAACATGTTGCAATAGAAAATATTGTGTAGCCTCTGAAAAGCTCCACTATATGCTCATGAGTGAAGAAGGGTGGACAAAAAATTTAAAAATGTCTTAGTGTAATTATGAGAATATTTTTCACCTCCTGGACTCCCTGAAGGGGCTCAGGGTACCTCAAGAATTAGCAGCCACACTTTGAGAACTGCTGTTCTCCACACCAGATTGATCAGGTTCTAGAATCAGAGTGCCCCGAGTTCAAAACCCAGCTCCACTCCTTGCCAGTGTGTCACCCTAAGCAAGTTTATCCACTTCCTTAGACCTCCATTTTCTCATTTTTAAATTAGGAATGGAAATTATAGATTAACATCATAGGATTCAGGAAAGAATTGAGTGGAATAGTGTAAGCAAAAATCCATAGCCACTAAGCACCTAGTAACAGATCATCCAGTTCTAATCTGAATAAATGGGGGAGAAATGGGCCCCAGAGCTAAAAATCACTTGTCCAAGTTCTCACTCTGTAAGATACCGGTTCCCCTTCTCCCATACCCTGTGCAGTATTTATACTTGATTTTGCCATGTCTGTCATGGACTGCCTTGACCCTAGGATTTTTAAGTAGGTCATCTTCAGTGTTTTTTATAGCAAGAGATGGTTGACAGGAAAGCGCTAACTTATACATTAACAGCAAAAGTATGACCATCTTACCAATGCTCCGTTTTCATCACGTGACCATGCATTGGTCTCCACCTCACTCCCTGACTCCTCTTGCTACTTTCCAAGACCTTATCCACCCCAGTTCCTAATTGCTTCCTCACATGCACTCTCCCACTCTTCTAGGTCGACCATATGTTGTTCTCCTGGCTTCATATACCCTACATGCTCCCTGATGTTATGAGAATTAATGAAGATAATGGATATAAAGGGCTGGCACATGGCCGCTGACCCCACATCTTCCATTAACTTTCTCTGACTGGTCTTACTAAACGGACCCATTTGGCTAGTCTTACTGAACGAAGTACTGTCCTGTCATCTCTGATTTAGATCTCTTCCTCAAAAAGTAAAGAAGAGATAAAATGCTCCCTGGCTGTAGACACGTATCTGAGGGGCTGTACAAGTGCAAAGACTTTCCATATTCTGAAGGAATAGTTCTATATCTTTTAAAATATTCGAATTTGGTGGTCTAGTTTCATTTTTTTTGCATGTACCAGTCCAATTCTTTCAACATCATTTACTGAAGAGGCTATTTTTACTCCATTGTATGCCCATGCTCCCTTTTTCAAATATTAATTGACCATATTATTTCTCAACTCACTATTCTGTTCCACTGATTTATGTGTCTGTTCTTATGCCACTACTAAACTGTTTTGATTACAGGGACCTTGTAATATAGTTTGATATCAGATATGGTGAACCTTCCTACTTTGTTCTTCTTTAGAAAAATTGCTGAGGCTATTCAGGGTTCTTTTGGCTTCCATTATCAAAATGAAAAGGGAACCAACCTTATGGGAGAACATGTTTGCCAACGATACATTGGACAAAGGTTTGATCTCTGAAATATGTAAGGAATTCATATAACTCAAAACCAGGAATACAAACAATTCAATTGAAAAATGGGCAAAGGACCTGAATGGACACTTCTCCAAGGATGACTTACGGAGGCCCAGAGATATATGAAAGGATGCTCAGTATCACTAGCTATCAAGAGAGATGCAAATTGAAGCCACAATGAGATATCACTCCACACTTGTCAGAATGGCCATAATTAACAAATCAACGAACAACAAGTGCTGGTGAGGATGTGAAGAAAAGAGAACCCTAGTGCACTGTTGGTGGGAATGCATTCTGGTGCAGCCACTGTGGGAAACAGCACAGAATTTCCTCATAAAAACTATAAATGGAGCTGCCTTTTGACCCAGTGATTCCACTGCTGGGAACATACCCTAGGAATCCTGAACCACCAATCCAAAAGAATGTATGCACCCGTATGTTCGTAACAGAACTTTTTACAAAGCCAAGTGCTGGAAACAGCCTAAATGCCCATCAGTAAATAACTGGATCAAGAAATTGTGCTATGTTTACACAATGGAATACTATGCAGCAGAAAGAAAGAAGTGATTTCTATCATTTGCAACAGCATGGATGGAACTGGAAAATACTGTGCTTACTGAAATAAACCAGTTGGTGAAAGACAAATGCCATATGATCTCACCTATAAGAGGAAGCTAATGAACAAAATAAACTAATGAACAAAATAGAACCACGGGCATGGAAACATGGGACAGACTGACAGTGACCAGAGGGAGGGGAGGGGATAAAACCAGGTGGAAGGAAGGGAACGGGACTATCAAAGAACATGTATGAGTGACCCATGGGCATGGACAACAGGGTGGGACTTGACTGCTCCTCTTAATAGAAAGAGGAGTGGGGAGTGGGATGGACAGAGGAGGGCAAAGGGGGAAAAACTGGGACAACCGTAACAGAATAACAATTTTAATAAATAGATAAATACATACATAGATACATAAAATATTGTAATTTGGCCCTGGCCAGTATGGCTCAGTTGGTTGGAGCATCGTCCTGTAACCAGAAGGTTGTGGGGTTGATTCCCAGTCAGGGCACATAGCCAGGTTGCGGCTCCATGCATGGTCCACGCACATGCGATTCCCAGTCCTGGCGTGTATGGCAGGCAACCAATCAATGCTTCTCTCTCACATCAATGTTTCTCTCCTTTTCTGTCTCCCTTATTCTCTCTCTCTAAAAGTAATGAAAAAAATGTCCATGGGTGAGGTTTAAAAAAAACATTAAAATATTCTAATTTGGATGTTCAGAAGAACAATAACTTCTCTTGCTAATATTTCCTTAAAGGAATTAAAAATTATTACATTTGACCAACCTGGTTTGAATCCCATTTTGCATGTGAGTCACCACATAGAGAAATTCAAATGGTTTGTGCGAGGACACATAAAAAGTCACTCACACTGCCAGACTAGCAGCTGGTGTTTCCAGGCTTCCTTTATAAGGGCTTCACAAAATTAAGGACATCTCTGCTTAGGAATCAGGGATGTGTCCTGAATATTCCTTACTGAAAGAAAAACAAAATGCAAAAGAAAGTGTTTGATCATATTGTTCTGCTATCTCTTTTTTGGCTCCCTAAATGTAATGCTTAGCAATACCCAGGGATATTAGCATCAATGCTCTTGTCTTCATCTGAAGATGACCCATTATTCAAAGATCCTGGGCCAAGTGGGTGGGTAGAGCTTACTTTGGCTGTCATCACTTTCCTAATACTTACCAGACCCACAGAAGAATCTTGCAGAGTCTAGAATTATGAAAATAGGATGAAGAAAATGAAAATGCCTAAAACTGAATTATGAGATGATTGCACAAATATACATATGTATGTACTATGTACACACACACACACACACACATACATGCTGAAAATCACTGAATTGTATACTTAAAATGAGTGATTTTAAAAATTTTATTTACTTATTTTATTTTTAGACAGAGGGGAAGGGAGGGAGAAAGTGAGGAAGAGAAACATCAATGTGTGGTTGTCTCTCATGCACCCCCTATTGGGGACCTGGCCCACAACCCAGGCATGTGCCCTGACTGGGAACTGAACCAACAACTCTTCGGTTTGCAGGCCTATGCTTAATCCACTGAGCCACACCAGCTAGGGAAAAATGAGTGATTTTTATGGGGTGAATCATATACATCAATAAAGCTGATGAGACAGAGAGGCAGACAGAAGCAGAGAGACAGAGAAAGAGAGCAAAGAAGAGACAGGGACTAATATAAGAACCCAGAACTCAAATGGTGCTAGGCCTGAAAATGGATTTCCATAGCAAAAGATAAATTTTGTATCTGGTATACAATACTGAAAAATAACACTAGTTTTCTATTTTTCCTCATTTCTGAATAACAGGCATAAATGTGATTGTGAATGCTTCCTTTATCTATTCAGACGGGGTGATTTATAAGTCAAGTGACTGTCGTAGTAGCACCTGCGAAGGCCTTGAACTACTCAGGAAAATTTCAGTAAGTATATGCCTTTGTAGATAGAGCTCACACCCTCTTGTCACAGGACAGGCAGAGTGTGAACTTGGGTACCTGTCCATGAGCATCTCTCGTGTCATTTCTAACCATGCTGCCAAGTGATGTAAACGCAGGATACTCTAACTTTACCCCTATATATTTTCCAAGTGATGAGGGCCCTCCAGGAATCCAGGAGAGTGGGAAGAATCTTAGCAGTGTCTGTCAATACACTTTCAATGGTGTGGAGGGGGATTATTTTGTTTTTAAAACTTTAAAAAAATTTTAATGTTGATATTAACTGGTTTGCCTTTGTGTCCCTCATGAAATACTTGAGGTGCCCTGTTAAAAATATATTCTGAAGCCCTACAGCAGAGATCTCTGTTTCAAGTCATTACCATGCATGTGGTCACAGAAGGTCTGAATCTAACTTTAAAGTAATAACTGTGATGTCAAAGGATAGATATGGAAAGTGAGAAATTTGTGCCGAATCCCTCTTTCCAGTTCCCAGCCCCAACCTGAGCTTTGCGAAACTTAAAAAGTTTTCCAAGCTCTCTAGAGACAAGAGACACTCACACACTATAGAATTAAAAAAAAAAAAAAAAAAAAAAACAAGGCTTTTGGTGAAGGAGGGCACTGGGCATGGAGCCACGGTTCCAAAACTTGACTCACTAACATCACACCAACGCCGCACCCATGCCAGGAGGAGGGGCTGAGTGCAGCAATCCTCCTCAATCTTGGGAGGACAAGGGGGGAACAAGGGGAGTGTATATGCCTCTCTACAGAGAGAGGTATGACCTAGTTCTCCAAAATCAAGAACAGGATGTTTCTAAGCACATTCCCCTTGAGAAATAGTAAATAATAAAATCTGTGGTCACCACCTGGCCACACTGCACTTGTTCTCTTTAGCTGGACTTTGTAGCTCTCCCTAAAACTTGCCCACTCCCCCCAGAGCAGCTCCAAATCTAGTTTCTCCCTAACGTGGCCTGCAGATAGTGCGGATATCCCCATCTGCCAGGCCCTCTTCCTCCATTCTGCGTTCCCGTTTTTGATAAAAAAAAAACACAGGTTCTCGGAGGTCAGCTCACTTCCAGCGGAATACTTCCCTCCGCCCACAGCGCGACCGCTCTCGGGCCTCTTCATCCCTTAGCTGCCCCTTCCTGGCCCAAGGCACCGTATGTTGCTCCTTTCTGCTCTGCATTCTAACATCTTTTTTTTCTTTCAAGAGGACATTTATTAAAGCTGGAGACAGTGAAGCAAGGAAGGGCCTCGGATAGAAGCTGCTGGAGAGAGCCTAGGGGGTGCTGTCCTGGCGCTTGAGAAACATTATGGGAAAGAAGTGAGCCAAGGCAGGACTGCTCTTAGCTCACTGGAAATCTGAGAAAAGGGGCCTGGGGGACAGGTTCAGGGGGTTAGCCTGGGACAAGCTACCACTGCGCATTGCTCCCCTAGTTGCAAGTCTCGTGGCACCCCTTAGAGTTTAGGAGATGCATGCCTGTGGGGGAAGAACAGGGGCTGGGGGAGGGAGGGAAAGGCACGGTGTACTCCCAGTAGAGAGCGTGAGTGCCCATTCTGACATCTTGAGTGGTCCACTTTGTAACCTTCTGGGAGCCTTCCCCTGGCCACGTCTTTTCTATCCTTTGGGGGGGTTTTTGTTTTGGTTTGTTTTGTTTTTAGTTTTAGGGATTAGTTTTCTTTTCTTCTTCTTCTACAGACTGAAGAAAAAATGGGCTGTGTCCTCATGGGGCCCTCGTGTACATACTCCACCTTCCAGATGTAGTAAGTAGTTAGTTTTGTTGTTTTTTAAATGCCATTGTGAAATGAAGTCAAGACACAACATCAGTGTTTAAATGGTGTATCAAACAGCATTCTAGTCAAGGCAACACTATGAGAGGTGGTGGGGGCCCTCGTATTTTGTCACCTTTCTTATAACCATCACTCTCTTATCCAGGCAACTCTGCCTTTGCTCAGTGCGGGGTGAATGACAGTAGCTGTTCAGGTTCAGTTACTAACATCTGAGCTGGAGAGGCAACCTGGTATAGGCAGAAAGTCAGAGTCCTGGCAGGAAACAGGAAAGACAGGGTGACTGGATAATGTGAGGAGCTTACTCGAAGACGTTTTCACAAAAGTGTAAGTAGAACGGATGGAGAAACAAAGAAAAGGGCGGCACCCTAGAGCGTGAGCAGGGTCTGTGTTAGCCCCAGGGGTTGCAAGAGCAAGGAATGTTGCAAGGTACTGATTTCAGAGCATTACCTGGGGGTTATAAATAACATAGGAAACAACTTTGCACAATGCCCTTGTCGGCTTAGAAAGAAGCTTTCAGTGGGTCCTATAATGAAAATACTTCTCTCTCCCTGGGACAATCGCCTTCATTCTTTCCGTTCATTAAACCTCATCACCACAAACACTTTGTTCTGCCAGAGTACACCGTCCCCCATCAAAATCCCTCTCACATGCCTTTCTCTCACATGTTACAAACTTCCCCTGAATCAACAGTCACCTCTTGCCTACACTGAGAACACTGTGCTGAGGAACCCCTTGCAACAGATTTGGAGGGTCAACTTTAGACCTCTGAAATTTCTGTTGCAAAGTGTGCTTCTCACACCCAGCCCTACAAACAGACTCAGATGCTCAGGCTGTGCAGAGCGTAGACACACCATGGAAGCACTTTCTGAGCGCATCTTCCATACCAAAATGCAGGCAAATGCAGAAAATCACTCTTTCTTGCATTCATTCCCAATAGTCATCTTCTCTGACGACTTATTAATAATGCTTTAAAGTATGCCCAAAAGGAAAGGAAGATTGAGAAAACTGACTCACTATGTACAAGGACTTGCTATGTGCAAAGAAGCATTTAGTTTTACTGGAATAGGAAGAATTAAGTAAAACAGAGTCCCTGCCTGGATACATAGATAAGGTGACAAGGACACTGGTGACCAGCACAAGGCAGAGTGAGATAGGTTCCATGGGAGAAATACAAAGAAAATGCTCTGAGGGCACAGAAGGAAATGGTCTCCCCTGCTTGGGAGAGTTAGGCTTCGAGGACAGAAAAACTTCACCAAGGGGGTGGCATATAAGTTAACTGGTTGCAGAATGGGTGATACATTTTAATGGGTAGAGCCAGGGGATAAGCATCCCAGCCTGGCAAAAGGAGAAGTAAGTGTGAAAGCAAAGAAGCAGTGAAGTGTAGGAAATGTGTTGAAGCCTGTACTAACTGGTACGCAAGAGATTTATAGGAGACTACTAGAGATAAAACTAGAAAAATTAAGTAGGACCATATTTGGGAGATCATGAGTTCCAGGTGAGCTATATTTGATTAGGTTATCACTAGATTATCAATTAGATTAGATAATTTGTTGTATTTAACTAGATTTAGTTCTATATCATGAACCATAAGTTCGAGCAGGGAAGTCCCATGAGAAGCAGCTCAGCTCTGGAAGAATACTGACAACAGTGAACAGGAAAGCCTGAAGCACACAGGGGAGATGGACGACAGGGGGAGGGAGCCTGTTCAGCGTGAAGCACCTGACACAGGCAGGGAGGATAGCTGCTAAAGGTATTTAAAGGCGGCATCAATAGTATTTGATAACTGATGGGATGATGGGGTGAAGGTGGAAAGTACTCAAAAAGGCTTTGAGATCTCAAAACACTAAAAAAAATGGGAAAATCCGAATAAGGGACAGTTTTGAGAAATAAAAATGCAAGATCAATTTGGCTGTGAGCATGGGGAGTTTGAGATACAAGCAGATCACCCAGTGAAACCTTTCAAAGAAGCACTGAAGATGGAAAGCGTATTGTTGTCCTTCCTTTGTGAGATATGTACTGAGTGCCCACACATCTGAATCAGGCTTACTGAACATGCTGAGGTGAGCAAGCAAGACACGATTCCTGACTTTGCGGAGCTTGCAGTCTAGTGGAGGAGACAGATACTCACCCCAAAGGTCTTAGGCATCAAGGAAAGTTTTCCTCTTTGGATAAAGAGAAATTTAATCTGGAACCCGAGGGATGAGGAGGAGTCAGCCAGGCAGAAGGACAGGACGACAGCATTCCCAGTATATGTGAGGCCCTCATGGAGAATAAAGCTTGATGTGTTTAAGGAACTACAAGAAGGCCCACACACTGAGCAGAGGAAGGAAAACTCTAACATTTTTAGTGGATGTTTGTCTCAAAGACAGTCCACAAAAGAGCCAGAAATAAAGCAACAGATCAAGAAAAGAGTGTAAAGGGCAACCCTTGGATTCTACGATTGTGGTGGCTACAGAAGCCTGTCCTCTATTTTCTTAACCCTACTCCCCAAAGTTTCTATAGCCCAGCCTGGATATTATGAGAGCCCAGGTGACAGCTCATTTCAGAATAAATCAAAGTAACCAAGCCACAGATACATGAAGACACTTAGAGTATTCTTAGAACATAGCATAGGCTCAATAAACACTTTAAAATTCACCTGTGTGGGAGGGACATCTACATAAGACACCTGCTTGAATGATCCTGTTTCTTCCTTATCATTTATTAAAGAGGGATCTTATTTGTGCTACTTAAGTTAATCCTGACATTGATTTCTTTCTCACCTCTTGGCATAGCCTTGACACAGATTTGAAGTATCCCATGATTTCAGCTGGAAGTTTTGGATTGTCATGTGACTACAAAGAAACTTTAAGCAGGCTGATGTCTCCAGCCAGGAAGTTGATGTACTTCTTGGTTGAGTTTTGGAAGGCCAATAATTTGCCATTCAAACAATATTCCTGGCACACTGCATATATTTTCAAGAACGGCACCGAGTCTGAAGACTGCTTCTGGTAAGCAGATTATCAACACGATCTGGCACTTGCCATGGAGATAAAGGCCTGAGACTTGTGGCAGGCCCCTGGTCATTATCAGATGCACCTTCCATCTGGAATGGCATTGGGAGTGGACACTAGCCTACTGTCTTACCCACAGATAAAGCAAAGGGGTCACAGGAAACATCGTATCATAAATATAATTGAGCATATATTGCATTTTCAACACTCTTCCTCGTTTTCAAAGTACCTTCAACAAAATTGTATTGATTTCCCCCGGTAAACCCTCTGAAGAAAAGAGAACAGGTACTATTATCTCCATTTTACAGATAAGGACCATAAAAACCAAAAGTTAATGCCTTCTATTACTCTGCAAGATATGATACCAGAGAATGTGCAATCTACCTATACCTGCAATTAGTTAGAAATCATTTCTCTCCTAGTTTTTCAGAAGAGTAAGGGGCGGGGGTGGTGCAGAGAACAGGATAATGGACACCCTTGCTAAAATGAAATTGCAAGGTTTGCTCACCTTCCACAAAGGTGGCACAGAGAATCCTTTGGGTTCTTACTGATGCCTCCAGGGTTGCAATTCAGCTCTGTAGTCTCCACATAAGCACAGAGAAGGCTGAAGCAGGGCACCACTGGGACTGCGCACCTAGGGAGCTAAAAGGATGAACCCAAAGGCCTCATCCTGGAAATGCTGGGGTGAACTTAGAACACACTTAAGTTCATTTCACACAGGAGGAGAAATCATTCCTATCAATTTTTAATTCTTGTACTGTAGATTCAAAGGTTGTATCTGGGTTGATGGGGCAGGTTTATAGTGCAGCGAACTTTTCTTCTGCAAATAGCAGGAAGCCATTATCAGGAACCCACCAAATCTCCACTTGCCTATATACATGAAGATTCCCTAAAACTTCCTCAATCGTTTCAGTAAATTAGATGCCTTCAATCATGGGGTGTATTATCTACTGTGTTACTAGTGAAAATGAATTTCAGATGAACAAGTCCCAGGCAGATCTGCAAACAATGAGCAAGGGGCAGGAAAGGTGGTGAAGCTGATGTCTTACAGTTTCTGTCTTGCTCCCTCTGTTCCAGGTACCTCAATGCTCTGGAGGCTGGGGTTTCCTATTTTTCTCAGAACGTTTACTTCAAGGAAATGTTGAGACAAGAGAGACAGTTTCACGAAATCTTAATGGACAGCAATAGGAAAAGCAATGGTAAGAAGATATGAAGATGATATTTTGCCAACTTCTTTCTCACAGCTACCACTTCCTTAGGACTCATTTGACAAACCTACCAGACAGAGCTGTTGCCAGTACTCACTTTATTTTGTATCCTTTGAGAGATCTGCAGTTGCATGCCACTCCATTATATTGTTTCTTTTATTGATCAAAACCTTATCCTCTGAGACAAATTAGAAAAGTGGTATTGAGCAAATAGAGTAACTTCATGAAAGTAAAGATGATGTTAAAATCCAGCTTTTATAAACCAAAATGATATCATAATCCACGATCAGAGTTCATTGAGTTTTTTTAAGTTCATCTCAGTCCAGTATATTATTGGATGTGTGACCATTCCTCAAACACTGGGCACCCAGCTCCCCTCATGACTAAGAGGATATGTCTACTGGTATGTAGGATCAGGCAATATTACAAAAGTAAGCAAAGTATCTCACCTGCCCAGTGATCTCAAGTTACAGGTCAAGTGTGAAAAGCTAATGGGATAAGGTCATACTCCCTAAGTTACTGGGTGATTCGCTCCACTTTCCACATAATTCTCTTTACAAATAAGAGTAAAGGAATCAACTGTGGTGATTTCCTAGGGGAGAACACTTGCTGGGCAGGATTGCCTGGTATACACAAATCATGATCTACTGTCATTATGAAGGATTTCCCAACTGAAGGGCCTGCCCTTTGTAAAACATGGGCCAAGATATGAGAAAACATAAGCATTAAATGTTCCATATCCCTAAATGGTTTACAATTCAACTGGGCAACACAATATTGAAAACATCTACTGAAGTGCCCTGCAGCTCCCCTGACTCCTGGAGCCATGCACTGGGGAGTCCAGCTGCAGCTGTGAGATAGGACTGTGCTCCGTCACCGACGTCCATAAGACTGAGTTCTGAGTGAAGAAGCTACAAAGCCCACAAGAAAAGTTGCTTAGGAAAGTTCCAAAATACATTAACTTATACTGTATCTTTTCCAACCACTTTACAAAAGGTGAGACGACAAAAGTTACCAATGAAAATAGTTTTTATAATGACTCCAGCCTGGTGCAATGGAATCGGCATTGAACCAGATTCATAAACCTGGAATTATAGGGCTATCTTTGTCATCGACTAGTTCTTTAACCCTGTGGTATTAAGGCTTCAGCTTCCTTAAATCACTCAAATTAAGGGAATGGACAAGACCATTCTTATTAAGATTCCATTTAACTCTACTCTGACACTATGACTGTAAATTTAAGGAAGGGAGAGGTAGTGATTTGAGGAATTGGTGTGAATCTTAAAACAATGAAGCACAGACATACGGGCTTCAAATTCAGGCACCGGGTTCCCTCCCTGTTGTGTGCAGACCGTCGTATATTTCTCTCCTTGTCTTGCTCTCTCTCCTTCAGTGATTATTGTGTGTGGTACACCAGACACCATCAACACCCTTCAGGGTGGCCGGGAAGTGGCTGAAGACACTGTCATTATCCTGGTGGATCTATTCAAGTAGGTATAATATTTGAAAGAACTTTTTCCTTCAGAAAGAAAATACTCTAAGGATTTCCAAAAGACATATTCTCTTTTCTGCTGCTTAGCGTAGCCTCATATAGGGTTCAATGTGATGATAATATTTTAGCCTGTGTTTCACTCCCTTTTTTATTACATCCTCATTCTTATTTAATTCGTCATGGCCTTAGTAGAGATATATGCCTTTGACATCACTATCATATCTAAATACCAAAGTTTTATGAAAGTGTATTAAAGCCGCCTGTCTATTCATCCTGGTGAGTAGCCTGATTTAAAAGTCTTTTCCCAGGCAGTGATAAATCAACTTAGAACCTAAAAACATTATTTCTGAGAATGTGTGCCATATCTGTGCCTTCAATTGCTAATGGCCTTTGATCCTAGATTATCTTTCCTTCAGTCACCTTTGATATAAAAAAAATTCCAGTTAAATGAGTTTGATTTACAGTTATTCTTTACCTATTGTGGCATAGTCACTGGGTGGTGATCTTTTCCTCTGCATTTCTCTGTAGCTGAAGAGAGAACATTCTAGAAAACACAAATCACTTTTTATCACATCCCTCATTTTACAACTCATTTTTTAATGTGGAAACCCACAAACTAATTGTGCCAAGGCAATGTCTGAGTCAGATTAAGCTGAAAATTAAGCCACTGGTGTGGCTCTGTGCTCTTTGCCCCATCAGCTAGATCATATGACTTCACTTATCTGGCTGGATCATTAATCATTACCTGTCTGTATTCAGACCAGAAGCTATTATTCTTTCCCGTATTTGCCTAGTCATTTCACCCACACTAAACATACTTTTAACAATGTGAAGAGAAATTAAGTTTAGGAAATTCAGGCCTATTTGAACACAATTGTTCACGTAGATAATTTGACCAATTTAACATTTTAGCTGCAGAGTATAGGAGGGAGGGCAAGTTATTAACATTTCATTCCTACACTCACACTAATAACTGCTTGCAAAAACTGCTTTGCCCTCTGGAAGGAGTCCTCAGTGTAGGCAAGTTGAGGTAATTTTGCTGTTAGCAAATCCTCAATCAACTGCCAAAGTGCTGGCGGCCCTTTGCCACTATTCCTGAAGGACACCTGACTATGTTTTGGGGAAATTATGAGATTCAGTTGAAACTAGACCTCACTTGACTTGAGTTCAAATTCTAATGTTGACACTTCTGGTTCATTAGACTCTTGGGTATTATTTAGTGTTTTGAAAGTAAATCTGCTCATTTGTAACATGAGAATAAAAATGCCCTTTTTATAGGGGTACTTTTAGATGTGATAATGCAAGCCAAATATTCAACACAGTCCTCAGTTCAGAGATGGGTTCACCTGCTGTTTGAATATTAAATGATGTTATAGCAGTTCAAACATGTTAGATTAT